>NC_135338.1:56462341-57712341 GCF_023851605.1 Tamandua tetradactyla | reverse complement strand
ATGACAAAGAAAGTGGTCACAAGTGTTACCAGCTTTGTAATGGCTTCAGAAATGACGTCCTTTATTGTAATGTGATGCAGTTTGTAGTACTTGCACAGTTCCTCAGCAACACTGGATTTTCCCACAGCAGGAGGACCAAGAATACAAATCTTGATTGGCTGAAAAGGAGGATAATGAACGTATATAGTGAGCTCTAGGCAATCTATAATGAGACAGAGTGTTTTTGTTTCAAAGATGTGCCTTTTTTAGTTTCCAGGGTCTCAGGCTCCCTGTCATTGGTCCTTCCAGGCTCGAGTGTAGAGTCACTTCCTTCTCTGCCTGCCATCTTGGTCACCGTCACATCATCCCAAAAGTGTTTGCTCTCTAATCACTTAGAGAGCATTCATGTTCATTCACTCACCAGAGATCTAATAAGCATCTACTATGTGTGCTAACCTGGGCACAAAGTACACAGCACGCAATGAGATGTACACAGGAACACCTCAAAAGGACTTAAGAACAGAGTACTCAGGCAGTCCACGCTACTAAGTTCATGCTTATTGTGCTACCCTCACAAAGAGAAGCAAGAAACAGAAGAATTTCTGGTCCAGTGTAAAAGAGGCCAAAAACCCGTTATCTCATAAATACTGTTTCTGTACTGAACTTGGTCATTATGCTTTTCTTTTACACATAATTAATTTATTCTGATTTAAAAAAATACACTCATTAATAAAAAACATTTCTCTTGTTGCAAAACTTGCTTGAACATTAAAGAAGACATGCAGCATGCGTAATCATTGAGTTATTGTTTATTTGTAATAGAAATCAAAATATCAGTGACAAATAGTCATTTATTTAAAAATAGTCCAAAGAGTTGCAATACTGAGAGCCAGATTTTGCAAGGCAAATTAATAAAAAAACAATGCTGATGAAAAGAATTTCCACTGGCAGAGTGTTCATATGCTTAAAGATGACATAATTCCAGCCATTATGCTGGTTATCATTTTTATTATTATCATTTTACAGACAAGGAAACCAAGACTGTGATGGAAATAGCCAGAAACACTGGAGCAGTGAAAATGGACTCTCTCTGGTTTTGCAGCCGACACTTTCAGGACAATGGTGATGACCATGGTGGTGGGCAGTGCAGGGGCAGGTATCAGCGAAAGCAACTCTGGAGGTTAGGCTGGCCACCTGGTGGGCACTCTGGAGCTTGGTATATCCACAGTGGCCTGAGGTTCAGCTGTCAGCTGGGCAGGTTCACATACCTCATTTTTTTTTCACAAACCAAAGATGGATCTCTCTCCTGGGGCAAGATTATCCTGGGGCTTCCCTAGGATAAATCTAAAAATCTGAACAAGTGCTGCATGTGCCTAACTAAGTTCAGAGAGGTAGGTGTGGAGTGCGAAGTGTTGGGACTCACCAGTTAGGCCATTCTAGCTAGGCTTGCATTCTAGCTTGTTTGCATCCCTGTCTAGCTGTGTGATTGTAAATAAGCTGCTTCATCTCTCTTAGCCTTAGTTTCCTCATCTGTAATGTGGAGATAAGTATACCTACCTTGAGAAGTTGTGATTAAAATGACCAGCAAATCTTCTGGCCTATAGTGAGAGGTCAAGTCAGTAATCAGATTGTCTTTCCACCATTCACCTGCCCTCCCTCATTTGCATATCCAGGGCTGAAAACCAACAGGCCAGTAAGGCACACAATATTTTCCTTATATAGACAAATAAATGACAATCAGTCTTGAGCTTACTGTCAAGTTCAGTTTGTGTCAATCGTAACAGTTATTAATGTTAACTTTAAATATTGTTAATATTCAGTAAATAAGTATTAATATACATGTAGATTATTAGAACTGGATGAATCTGCCTAATTTGAATAAGAACTTGAAATTTGGATGTTTGAAAGAAATATTTTTCATTGGTATAACTAGACTAAAGATTCATTTACTTTGCTTACATCAGAAATTTAAAACCAGAAATAGTTATAGTTACCATTAATCCTCTGGCTTGTTTATACTCTTTGAGGATATTGCTGATATTTTCCACAAATCCTGCTTGGGCAACCCATCGAATGTTTAAGTTCTCCTTCACAAAGAGGGCTTCCATTCTCAAGTTGACCAATAAATGGTCTAGACACTCTTGCTAAGAGATAATGGAAAATTAGAGATTTGTCTTTTTGTTTTTCATTTTGACAGTTATAATACACCAATATCACTAGTTATTTTAAAGATAGTGTACATGCAGTAAACATGAAAGTCAATGAATACAGCAACAGGTATTTGCAGAACATGTAATGAGATACTATGATATTTTAAACTCTCCCCATATCTACTCTGTTTTTACAGGCAGAATTCACAGCTGTTTGCAGGCAGAAAATCAAATCAAGAAGTAGAAAGACATTGGGAGCAGAGTTTTTTTCTAAATTTTAAATAAAATCTAATTTTTTATTCACATGTTGCATTGTTCAAACTCCAAAAAAACAAAAAGCATAGAGGAAAAACCTCCCTTTGACCTTTTACCACCACCTACTCAACTCTGCTTCTGAGAGGCAACCGATGATATAAATCTTTTCAGAAACATTCTCAAGTTCAGTTTTTAGATGTAATTTATCCCTAAAAAGAATTCTATCCTAAAACAAGCTTTAAAAGCACATTATCCAATTTAATAAGCCAAGCTCTTGATCTTGAGGTTCTTCCTTAGGAAACGTATTCCTTCAATGGCAGAGCTGGGCCTGCTGATAAATATGCCTAAGAGTCACTCTCAGAGAGCCTCTTTTATGGCTCAGATGTGACTTCTCTCTTAAAACTAACTCTGCAAATAAACTCACTTCCCTCCCCCATGTGTGGGACATGACTCCCAGGGGTATAGGTCTCCCTGGTAACATGGAACATGACTCCAGGGATGAGCCTGGCCTTGGCATTGTGGGATTGAGAATGCCTTCTTGACCAAAAGGGAGAAAAGAAATGGAACAAAATAAAGTTTCAGTGGCTAGGAGATTTCAAAAAGAATCAAGAAGTCATTCCAGAGGTTATTCTTATGCAAGCTTTAGCCAGATGTTGCAAACTACCACAGAATGCCAAGTCCCAACCAACAGTATTCCTGAAAACCTTAAGGAGTGTCCTGGACCTTATGTCTATAAGTTTTACTTAGTAAGTATACTTTTTCAGAAGCCTAAGGCCTTCAGATTGTTCCTATGCCAGATAAGACCTGAAACCCAGAGGTTCCTTCTCTACAAGAATATCAATCAGTTTCATTCCTCTACCCTAAAAGGTCAGCACCCCTTTACAACACGAAGAAGTTAAAATGGTCTTGCCCAGATATCCCTGAAGATTGAGAGAATGATCAAATGAGAGGGAGGAGATGAAATTGAGGAATAAGGATTTAACAAATGACTGTGACTACTGACTCATTATATAGTTACTTCTTTTTAATATCTGGTGTTTTAGAATGGCCAGAATACCTGAAGTTGTTTAACTGTGATCCAGTAGCCTTGATCTTTGATAATGATTGTATAACTATATAGTAAAAAAAAACCAACAAAGTCACTTGCTCATGCTTGTACGAATCTACTTCTGGATGGTTTGGTCTATCCTGTACATATATATACACACACACACACACACACACACACACACACACCTTTGTCAGTACTACACTAAGTGAACTTACCTTTATTGTAAGTCTTAAAATTGAGTAGTGTACAATAATAGTGGTCAATAAGGAGGGGGGCACTAAGGCACTAAAGGGTATGGGGTATTTTGGGTTTTCTTTTCTTTTTTTTTTTTCTGGAGTAATGAAAATGTTCTAAAAATGATCCAGGTGATGAATATACAACTATATGATGATAATGTGAACCACTGATTGTATACTTTGGAAAGATTTTATGGTGTGTAAATATATCTCAATAAAATTACATGAAAAATAGCATGATGCAGTGGAGAATTCTGATCAACCAAGATGGTGGTGAAAGACACTCCAGGTTGCATTCCCTCCCCAAATCTTTGAAAACTAGTAAAAACTGACAAACTCATCTTCCTCAAAACTCCTGAAAACAGTTAAAGGGTTGCAGAAACTGGATCAGTATGAAATCAAGAAAATTCAGCTTTAAAAATGATAGGAGAAGCTCCTGGTTCCCTTGCGAGTTTCATCTGCAAAACCTCCCCAGTACAGTGTGAGCCGGCCTGTACTCCCATTGTGGGTCCCTGGCCTTGTTCCAGAAGAAGCAGAGTAACCACTAGGTGCATACTGGGGTGCCTGTAGGCGGATGCCAATCTATTAGGTGTCAGCCTAAAATACTGTACTGGGGCACTCGCCTCTTGCTTGCCCTCCCCATAATGCATCCAGCAAGCAGAAGCAGCTTACAGACAGCTACAGCAGGGGAAGAAACAATTAAGTCAAAGGAGACTGGGGCAAAGAGTTACCAGATTTATCATAAACAATAGAGAACTTGAGGTGTGGGCCAGTGGGGGTGGGGGGCTGTCCATTTCACAGGGAATGAGGAACACTTAGATTCCTGTGAACATGGAATTCTTAAAGTCCTCAAAAAGCACAAGCTCAGAACAAGTAGCAAATATAGGAGAGGACCTTGCACTTCATTTTGTCATGGGCTGATCTTCTTAATAGGAGGGCTAAATTCTGAAGGAGAGCACCAGCAAAGGCAGAGCCAATCTGCAAAGAATGTGGAAAGTGTTTATTGTATTAGTTTGTTGTTTTTGTTAACTCATGACAGTCAAGGAAATCTCTGTCATTTCACCAGATAGAGATAAACTTAAGAAACAGCTCAAGAACTAAATCCCAGAGTTAACACATTAAGGTGTACAGTGTGTGACAAAAGATTACAATATAAATGTATTAGTTAGGGCTCTCTAGAGAAACAGAAACAATAGGAAACACTCGCAAATATAAAATTTATAAAAGTGTCTCATGTAACCGTGGGAATGCAGAGTCCAAAATCCAAAGGGCAGGTTGTGAAGCTAATGATTCTGATGGAGGGTCTGGATGAACTCTATAGGAGAGGCTTGCGGGCTGAAGCAAGAAGAGAGCCTCTTCTGAATCCTCCTTAAAAGGCTTCCAGTGATTAGATTAAGCATCACTCATTGCAGAAGACACTCCCCTTGGCTGATTACAAATGGAATCAGTTGTGAATGCAGCTGACGTGATCATGATTTAATTCTATGAAATGTCCATCACAACAGACAGGACAACATTTGCCCAACCAGAAAAACAGGTACCACCACTTGGCCACGTTGACACATGAACCTGATCATGACAACAAAAAAACAGGAAGGGATGGCCCATCCAATGGAACAAGATAAAGATTCACTCAGTGTCAATGAAGAAAACCAAACTTTGGACATACCAGACAAAGACTATTAAAAAATGATTTATATAGAATTCTTGTCTGCCATGTGGAACACCTGGGTTTGATTCCCAGTCTATGCACCCCCCCAAAAAACAAACAAACAAGCAAAACAAACAAACAAAATTCAACAAATGCTGCTGCAATAACAGGATACTCACATGGAAAAATAATGAAATGTGACACCACAATACAGCATACAAAAAAAAAAAAAGATTTACAATATTCTCAAGAAAATAAAGGAAAACACAGAGAGAAAAAACTAAAGGATATCAAGTAAGTGATGAATAAACAATGCAAAAATCTCAATAAAGAGATAGAAATTCTAAAACAGAACCAAATAGATATACTGGCATTGATGACATGACAACTGAAAATTCTCAAGAGGATTTCAACAGCAGATTGGAGCTCACAGAAGAAAGCATCAGTAACTCAAAGATAAGATGACTTAAATGATTCAGGCTGAGGAGAATAAAGAAAAAACAATGAAAAAAGTAAACAGAGTCTAAGAGATCAGTGACAGACCAACAAGCATGACAATATACATATTATGGGAGTCCAAGAAGGAGAAAAAAGAGAGACAGGGGCAGAAGGAATATTCAAAGAAATAATGGCAGAAAACTTCCTAAATTTAATGAAATACATGAATATGTACATTCAAGAATCCCAAAGAAATTTAAGCAGGATAAACAGAATGAAAACAATGCCAGACACAGGAGTCAAACTGTTGAATATCAAGCACAGGGACAGAGTTCTACAAGCTGCAAGAGAAAGACAACAAACTATGTACAAGGAAGTTCCAATAAGATTAAGAGCCAGTTTCTCATTAGAAATCATGGAAGGCAGCAAGACAAATATTTAAAGTGCTGAAAGACAACAACTGGCAACCAAGAACTTTATATCAGTGAGACTGCCTTTCAAAAATGTAGGAGAAATTAAGACACTACCAAATAATCAAAAGCTGAAGGAATTCATCACCACTAGACCTGTCCTACAAGCAATGAATGCTGAAGGGTGTTCTTCAGATGGAAAGGAAAGGACACTAGGCAGTGGATTAAAGTGGCACAAAGAAATAAAGACCTCAGTAAAGGTAATGATATGGATAATTATAAATGTCAGTACTACTGTATTGTATTTTTTGGTATATAACTCCACTTTTTACTTCTTATAGGTTCTAAGGTCAAAATGCATAAAAGTAATGATAACTCTATGCTTTTGGATATGAAATACATAACATTGTTCTAGTTTGCTAGCTGCCTGAATGCAATATACCAGAAACAGAATGGCTTTTAAAAAGGGGAATTTAATAAATTGGTAGTTTACAGTTCTAAGGCCGAGAAAATGTCCCTATTAAAACAAGTCTATAGAAGTGTCCAATCTAAGGCATCCAGGGAAAGATATCTTGGTTCAAGAAAGCCTATGAATTTCAGGGTTTCTATTTCAAGTGAGAAGGCACATGGCGAACATAGTCAGGCTTCTCTCTTATCTGGAAGGGCACATGGTGCACATGGCATCATCTGCTAACTTATTCTCCTGGCTTCCTGTTTCATGAAGCTCCCCAGGAGACATCTTCTTTCTTCATCTCCAAAGGTCACTGGCTGGTGGACTCTGCTTCTTGTGGCTATGTCATTCTGCTCTGCTCTCTCTGAATCCCTCATTCTCCAAAATGCTTCTTCTTTTTTTTTTTCATATAACATTTTTTTGATAGTTAACTGTAACACTTTGTTTTTTAATTTTTTAAAATTTTTTATTAATTAAAAAAATTACAAGAAACAAACATTCCCAACACATACACACAGCAATTCACAATATCATCACATAGTTGCATATCAAACATCATGATCATTTCCCAGAACATTAGCATCAATTCAGAAAAAGAAATAAAAAGACAACAGAAAAATATAACAAACAGAAGAAAAAAATTTACAGGCCATACCCCTTACTGATCCCTTTCATTGATCACTAGCATTTCAAACTAAATCTATTTTAACATTTGTTCCCCCTATTATTTATTTTTATTCCATATGTTCCTCTCATCTGTTGACAAGGTAGAAAAAAGGAGCATCAGACACAAGGTTTCCACAATCACACAGTCACGTTGTGAAAGCCATATCATTATACAATCATCATCAAGAAACATGGCTACTGGAACACAGCTCTACTTTTCAGGCAGTTCCCTCCAGCCTCTCCATTACATCTTGGATACCAAGGTGATGATATCTACTTAATGCATAAGAATAACCTCCAGGATGACCTCTGGACTCTGTTTGGAATCTCTCAGCCATTGACACTTTGTCTCATTTCCCTCTTCCTCCTTTTGGTCGAGAAGGTTTTTTCACTTCCTTGATGCTGGGTCTCAGCTCATTCTAGAGTTTTTCTCAATCCCTTGATGCTGAATCTCAGCTCATTCTGGGATTTCTGTCCCACGCTGCCAGGAAGATCCACACCCCTGGTAGTCATGTCCCACATAGACAGGGGGAGGGTGGTGAGTCTGCTTGCTGTGTTGGCTGGAGAGAGAGGCCACATCTGACCAATAAAAGAGGTTCTCTTGGGGGTGACTCTTAGGCTTAATTTTAAGTAGGCTTGACCTATCCTTTGTGGGGTTAAGTTTCATACGAACAAACGTCAAGACTCGGGGCTCAGCCTATAGCTTTGGTTGTCCACACTGCTTGTGAGAATATCAAGAATTCAACTTGGGGAAGTTGAGTTTTCCCTCGTTCTCACCATTCCCTGAAGGGGACTTTGCAAATACTTTTCCACTCACTGATCAAATCACTCTGGGATTCATCAGGGCATCACCTGGACAAACCAACAAAATCTCATGTCCTATACAAAGTTCCATGTACTTAAGGTGTTCAATCAACTATCTACATAAGTTATATTAGGAGATGCACTAGTCAAAGTATAGATTTGTATCAAATAAACATTTTTTGATTTGGTCTCACACATTAGTTGAAATTTTAAAATATTAAGCACCATCTATTTTCAGCACACTGCAGTAATGACATTCTTTTGTTCTTCCTCATACAAAAACATTTTTTAAATTTGTACATTTAGTCACTATCATTATACTCTAGGTATTCCTAGATTACACCATCTCAATCTTTATCGTCTATCTTTCTTTGTAATTTCATTTATGCCCCAGTCCTCCTTCCTCTATCATTCTCATATGCAGCTTCATTCAGTGTTTTAACATAATTATATTACAGTTAGGTAGTATTGTGCTGTCCATTTCTGAGTTTTTGTATCCAGTGCTTTCACTTCTTTTATCCAGGGTTTTCTTGCTGGATGAATTTGTTGTCTATCTGTTCTTTGACATTCTGTTCAGCTTTATCTGGACCTTTAGCTTAAGTTTTGTTAACAGAGGAGAATTTTTCAGTTCTTGTTTTCTTGTTTCTTGCCCTGCTTGTGTGATGCCTTTCCCCCACACACACTTAGGAGGGTCTACCAGCCAGATTTTCCCAGACCAAACTGGCCTCCTATCAGGAGGAAAGAGTCACCTGCATCAGTTTTCCCTGAAGGTGAGACCCAGCAAGTTGAAAGACTTTCCTGTGAAGTCTCTGGACTCTGTTTTTCTTATTCTGCCCAGTATGTGGCACTTGTCTGACTGCAGGTTCCACCAGCATAAGATGATGCAGTACCTTTAACTTTGGCATATGCTCCCTGCTGGGGTTTGGTGGAGACAGAGGAGAGGTTGTAGGCTGGTTTTAATGGCTTCAAATTACCAAGCCCTGGTGTCTGAATTCCTTGATGGAGGGATTCCACCTGGGTGGGGCTTCACCCCTCCCCTGGGAAAGGTACAAGCTCCAGATAAGCCCCCCAAAGAGCTCACTTCTGCCTATGCCTGGGGCAGTTGCAGCCTGAAAAGTCCTGCTGCTGTATCCAGAGGCAGTCAAGCCTTTGTAGATACACAGCCTCAAAAACCTCTGTTTCCTTCTTTTTCTCCCCTTTTTCTGTCAGTCCTGCCCCCTTGGCGCCGGGGCAAAAATGAGTAACCTCTGCTTTGATCAGGTTCACCTAAGCTGGGGGCCTATTTTTAGTAGTCAGAATTTGTTACTTAGTTCCACAATTGGCATTTGATTGTGCCCAGTCCCTGCTGCTGGTAAAGTCCTTTCCTTTCCCCTCTGGGAAGCAGCCTGTGGGGGAGGGGCACTGGTTGCTGCAGCTTTGGGAACTCACGGTTCTTGGGGGTGCTCACAGCCAGTCCAGCTGGTCCAGACTGGGGTATGCTGTGTGTCTGGTTACTATCGTGGCTCCGGGAGCTGTTCTGTACTATTCTGGTTATTTAGTAGTTGTTCTGGAGGACGAACTAAAATGTGCACGTTGTTAAGCCGCCATCTTGACCCGGAAGCTCCCAAAATGTTTCCTCTTATATAGGACTTCAGAAACTAATCAAGACCCACACAAATGAGTGGAGACATGCCTCTACCTAATCCAGCTTAACCACCATTCTTGATTAAATCACATCTCCAGGGAGATGATCTAATTATAGTTCCAAGCATATAATACTAAATAGGGATTAGAAGAAATGGCTGCCTTTACAAAATTGGATTAGGATTAAAACATGGCTTTTCTAGGGTACATACATCCTTTCAAACCAGCACAAATGTTATAATTGTTATGAGTACAACAAAAAATTGGGGGTATGGTGCAGCATAAGAAGAGTGTTTTCGTTTGCTACTGAAGTTAAGTTGGTGTCAAATAAAATGTGACTGTTATAGATTTAGGATGTTAAATATCAGCACCACAGTAACTGCAAAGAAAAATCTGAAAAAAAAAAAAACCAAGCAAACAACATATACAAGGAAATGAGAGGGAACTCAAAATGGTACACTACAAAAAAAAAAATGAAGGTAGGAATTAATGGAGGAATTTAGGGACAAAAGGATAAGACATTCAAAGGTAAAATAGAAAAAGGCAGAAGAAAGTCTCACATTATCAGTAGTTACTTTAAATGTAATTGAGTTAAATTCTACAGTCAAAAGGTAGAGACTAATTTCTACTGCCCCAGGCCAAGATGGCAGCTTAGCAAGGTGTGCAATTTAATTCATCCTCCAGAACAGCTAATAAATAACCAGAAACAGTACACAACAGCTCCTGGGGCCATGTCAGTGACTGGACACACAGCATACCCCAGTCTGGACCAGCTGGACTGGCTGTGAGCCCCCCAGAACTGTGAGTTCCCCAAACCATGGCGGCCAGCATCCCTCCCCTACAGCCTGCTTCTCGGAGGGGAAAGGAAAGAGAGTTTACCATCAACAGGGGCTGAGCCCAACCAAACGCCAATTGTGGAATTAATTAACAAATTCTGACAACTAAAAATAGGCCCCCAGCTCAGGTGAACCTGGTCAAAGCAGAGGTCGTTCATTTGTGCCCTGGTGCCAAAGGGGCAAGGCTGACAGAAAAACAAAACAAAACAAAAAGAAACAGAGGTTTTTCTGGCTGTGCTTCTCCAAAGCTTGACTGCCTTTGGATAAAGCAGCAAGGCTTCTCAGGCTGCAACTGCCCCAGGCACAGGTAGAAACAAGCTCGTTTGAGGGCTTGTCTGGAGCCTGTGCCTTCCCCAGGGGAGGAGGAAGCCCAACTCAGGTGGAATCCCTCCCTTAAGGAATTCAGACACCAGGGCTTAGTAATTTGAAGCCATTAAAACCAACCTACAACCTCTCCTCTGTCTCCACCATGCCCCCAGCAGGGAGCATATGCCAAAGTTAAAGGTACTGCATCATCTTATGCTGGAGGGACCTGCAGTCAGACAAGTGCCACATACTGAGCAGGATAAGAAAAACAGAGTCCAGAGACTTCACAGCAAAGTCTTTCAACCTGCTGGGTCTCACCCTCAGGGAAAACCAACACAGGTGACTCTTTCCTCCTGACAGGAAGCCAGTTTGGTCTGGGAGAATCAGTCTGGGGTCTATAAGTAGACCCTCCTAAGGGGCGGGGGGAAGGCACCATACAGGTAGGGCAAGAAACAAGAAAACAAGAACTGAAAAATTCTCCTCTGTTAAACAAAACCTAAGCTAGAGGTCCAGAAATAGCTGAACAGAATGTCAAAGAACAGATAGACAACAAATTCATCCAGCAAGAAAATACTAGGTAAAAGAAGTGAAAGCAATCTCCAGAAAAAACTGATTAAGGTAATTAAATGCCTAATGCCAGCAAAAAATAACAAATCACACTAGGAAAATTGAAGATATGGCCCAGTCAAAGCAACAAACCAACAATCCAAATGAGATACAGGAGTTGAAACAATTAATTCAGGATATATGAACAGACATGGAAAACCTCATCAAAATCCAAATCAATTAATTGACAGAGGATATAAAGAAGGGAAGGAATGAATAAAAAGAAGAAATCGAAAGTCTGAAAAAACAAATCACAGAACTTATGGGAATGAAAGTCACAGTATCAGAGATGAAAAAAAAAAACAAGAGAAACCTACAATGGTTGATTTTGAGAGGCAGAAGATAGGATGAGTGAACTGGAGGATGGAACATCTGAAATCCGACAAGAAACAGAAACTATAGGAAAAAAATGGAAAAATATGAGCAGGGACTCAGGGAATTGAATGACAATATGAAGCACACGAATATACATGTTGTTGGTATCCCAGAAGGAGAAGAGAAGGGAAAAGGAGGAAAAAACCTAATGGAGGAAATTATCTTTGAAAATTTCCCAACTCTTATGAAAGACTTAAAATTACAGATTCAAGAAGTGCAGCATACTCCAAAGAGAATAGATCCAAATAGATGTACTCCAAGACATTTAATAATCAGAATATCAGAGGCCAAAGAGAAAGAGAGGATCTTGAAAGCAGCAAGAGAAAAGCAATCCATCACATACAAGGGAAGCCCAGTAAGACTATGCGCAGATCTCTCAGCAGAAACCATGGGGGCAAAAAGACAGTGGGATAATATATTTAAATCATTAAAAGAGAAAAACTGCCAACCAAGAATTCTATATCCAGCAAAACTGTCCTTCAAAAATGAGGGAGAAATTAAAACATTTTCAGACAAAAAATCACTGAGAGAATTTGTGACCAAGAGACCAGTTCTGCAAGAAATACTAAGGGAGCACTAGAGACTGATACAAAAAGACAAAAGAGAGAGGTGTGAAGAAGAGTGTAGAAATGAAGACTATGAGTAAAGGTAAAAAGAAGGAAAATTTCATATGACATATAAAATCCAAAAGGCAAAATGGTAGAAGAAAGTACTACCCATACAGTAATAACACTAAATGTTAATGGATTAAACTCCCCAATTAAAAGACATAGACTGGCAGAATGGATTAAAAAACAGGACCCATCTATATGCTGTCTACAGGAAAGACATCTTAGACCCAAGGATAAACATAGGTTGAAAGTGAAAGGTTGAGAAGAGATATTTCAGGGAAATAACAATCAGAAAAGGGCAGGAGTAGCTATACTAATATCCAATAAATTAGATCTCAAATGTAAAACAGTTAAAAGAGACAAAGAAGGATACTATGTATTAATAAAAGGAACAATTCAGCATGAAGACATAACAATCATAAATATTTATGCACCAAACCAGAATGCTCCAAAATACATGCAGCAAACACTGAAAACACTGAAAAGAGAAATAGACACATCTACCATAATAGTTCGAGACTTCAATTCACCACTCTCATCAATGGACAGAACATCTAGACAGAGGATCAATAAAGAAACAGAGAATGTGAATAATACAATAAATGAGCTAGACTTAACAGACAATTTATTTCTACTGCCGTATTTCCTGGGATGGCCTCTGTCGTAACACCTGGCACACGGCTAGGAATTGATCTTCCAGGATGGCATAACATTGATCAGTCCCTTTGAAGAGTTGAGACCAAAACCCTAGGGGAGCCATGTTTTCCTGTTGCTTTGCCTTAGGGCCCACCCTATCCTACCCTCTGTGACAGAGAAGACTAGCTTAAATGGTCACCGTGGAGTCACAGTTCTCAAGGTCTCTGCTTGATCTATTAAAACTTTTGCTTTGGAAAAAAAAAAAGAAAAAGAAAGGTAGAGACTGGCAAAAATAGATTTTAAAAAAGGACACAATTATATCTCTTTACAGGAGACTCACTTTAAATTCACAGACACAAGTACATTTAAAGTGAAAGGACGGGGAAAAATGCACCAACAATTAGTTGCCAAAACAGAGCAAGGGTTGCTATGTTAATAACAGACAAAATAGACTTTACGTAAAAAACTGTTACAGGGGACAAAGAAGATCACTATATACCAATAAAGGGGTAAATTCAAAAAGAAGACATAATGATTATAAATATGTATGCACCTAATGATGCAGCCCCAAAATGTAAGAAAGAAATAATGGTAGATTTGAAGGTAGAAATAGAAGATACTATATTAATGGTAGGAGACTTCAATATACTGCTTTCAATAATGAATAAAATGTCTAAACAGATCAATTAGGAAATAGAAGGCTTGAACAATACAATAAATGAACTACCCTAACAGATATATATAGAATACTTTACCACACAGCAGCAATATACACATTTTTCTCTATGCACATTGGTTATTCTCCAGGATACTCTAATATGTTTGGTTACAAAACACATATCAATAAATTAAAAATTTTGAAATATGCAATATATTTTCTCCAACTACAATGAGCTAGGTCAATAATAGAGGGATAACTGGAAAATTCACAAATACATAGAAATTATTAAACAATGTGCTCTTAAATAACTAATTGATCAAAGAAAAAACCTCAAGGGAAATTAGGAATATCTTGAAGTGAATGAAAATGAAAACACAACAAACCAAAATTTATGGGATGCAAAAAAGGCAGTCCTGAGAGGAAAATGTATAGCTCTCGAGGCTTACATTAAAGGAAAAGAGAAAGATTTCAAATCAGAGAAGTAACACCATAACTGGGGATCTAGAAAATGAAAAACAAACCAAAAGCCAGCAGAAGTAAGGAGATAACACAGATTAGAGCAGAGATATGAGATACAGAATGAAAAGCAATAGAATGAATCAGCAAAACCACAAGTTGGTTCTTTGAAAAGATTAATAAAATTGACAAACCTTTAACTAGACTGATGAAGATAAAAGAGAGAGGACACAAATACTAAAATCAGAAATGAAAAGGGGGACATTACTGTGGATGCAACAGAAATAGAAAGGATTGTAAGGGAATACTATGAACAACTGTATGTCAACAAAATAGGTAACATAGAAAGAAAGGAGAAATGCCTAGAAAAACACAAACCTCCTACACTGATTTAGGAACAAATAAAAAATCTCAATAGACCATTAACAAGCAATTGATCTAGTAATCCAAAACCTTCCAACAAAGAAAAGCCTAAGGCCAGATGGCACCAATGGTGAACTTTACCAAACATTCCAAGAAGAATGAACACCAATTGTCTTCAAAGTCTTCCAAAAAATTGAAGAGGAGAGAATAGTTTCTAATTCATTCTATGAGACCTACATCACCCTAATATCAAGTCAGATAGGAATACCATAAGAAAATCACAGACAATATCCCTTAGGAATATAGATGCAAAAATCCTCAACAAAATACTAGCAAACCAAATCAAACAGCACATTTAAAAAAATCTCAGGGATACGAGGGTGATTCAACATAAGAAACCCAATTAATGTAATGCACCACATTATAAGAATGAAGGAGAAAAACCATAGGCTCATTTCAATTGATCCAGAAAGGGCATTTTGCTAAAATCTAGCATGGCTTCTTGATAAAACACTTAGAAAACTTGGACTAGAAGGAAACTTCACCAATGTTATAAAGGAACGTATGAAAAACCCACAGCCAACATCATACTCAACAGTGAAAGATGAAAACCTTTCCTTCTAAGATCAGGAACAAAACAATGCTGCTCACTGCCACCACTGTTTTTGACATTGTTCTAGCCAGAGCAATAGGCAAGAAAAAGAAATAAAGGGCATCTAAATTGGAAAGACAGAAGTAAAACTTTCCCTGCTTGCAGATGACATAGTATAGTATATAGAAAATCCTGAAATATCCACAGCAAAATTAACAGCTAATAAATTCAGCAAAGTGGCATATACAAGATCGACATGCAATAATAATCAGCAGTGTTTCTATACACTAATAATGAACAATCTCAAGAGGAAATCAAGAGAAAAATTCCATTACAAATGCAGCTAAAGGAATCAAACATCTAGGAATGAGCTTAAACAAAAATGTAAAGGACCAATAAATGGAAAACCATAAAACATTGCTAAAAGAAATCAAAGAAGACCTAAATTAATGGAAGGACAGCCTTTGTTGTCGGATTGGAAAACTATCATTAACACACTAATTCTACCAAAGAGACTTACAGATACAACACAATCCCAATACAAACTCCAGCAGCCTTCTTTTCAGAAATGGGAAAGTCATTCACCAAGTTCTTATAGAAAGTTAAGGGGTCAGAGTAGGTAAAAAGATCTTGAAAAAGAAGACCCAAGTTGGAGGACTCACCCTTCATGACTTAAACACTTATTTAAAAAAACTACAGTAGTCAAAACATCATGGTATTGATATAAAGGCAGAAATATAGATCAATGGAATTATATTGAAATGGTTTCACATTTATGGCCATTTGATTTTTGACTAAGGTGCCAAGTCCACTCATTGAGGGAAACAATAGTTTCTTGAACAGATGGTATTTGGAAAACTGGAAATCTATATGAAAAAGAATGAAAGTGGACCACTACCTTGCACCATATACAAAAATTAACTCATTCCTAATTGATTCTCAAGATAATTTTAATGTTGGGCTATTGACTCAGGGTTCAGGGTTCAGTCAGGAAAACAAAAACCACTCTAGATGTTTCAAACAGAGAAGGATTACTATAGCGATTGTTTCAAAATTGTTAAATGGGATATAGGACCATAAAGAGGAAGGTTGAATTGTCCAGAGGTGAGGGACTGCAGGGAAGCTGCTGCAGCCACTGCAAATCCTGCACTGTTGCGTCCCTGTGCTGCCTCCTGGCTGCTCCATGGTCTCTAGGTTATCCGTTGCTGCTGCTCTTGCTGAAGCCTGTGCTGCCACACAGCCGCCACAGGGACTTGCTGTCTCCATGGAACACAATGGCTTCTGCCTCCCTCTTGCCTCTAAGTATCTTACAAGTATCTCCCATGGGCAGCCCCTTAAGCAGAACCCCTCCAGCAAGGGAATCTGAGAAATTTTCAGGATTCTAGCTGTATCTGTATAGAGGAGAGCATAGAAAGGAAAATGTAGATTAACGATATCCAGTACAACGATTTTTACCATACATGCCAAGATATGATTCCACTGTCTCTTTGGTGCTCTCTTTGATGTTGAATATAATTCTGGTTAATTAAGCTTCCGAGTAAGCATTTCCCTAAACTTGTCATAGTAGGAGAGGAAGAATACAGTGTAACAAGTTTAAGAGTCCATGTTCACCACTATCCCCAGCACCTATCACAGTGCTATGCAAATAATAGATACCCAATAAATATTCAGTTAATAAATGAATGTTTTCTTCCTAGCAGGCATTTCCCTTTTAGTCACTTTTTCCAGTCCTTCAAACATGCTAGTTTTCATGCTGATGGGAATCTAAATGGTATATTCCTTTTGAAGGACAATCTGGTAAGATATGTCAAAACCCTTGAGGAGGAAATACGTGTTCTGTAACCCAGCAATTCCACTTCTAGAAATTTATCCTAAGGAAATAATAGAACTAATATATAAA
Source organism: Tamandua tetradactyla (assembly GCF_023851605.1). Classification (NCBI taxonomy): domain Eukaryota; kingdom Metazoa; phylum Chordata; class Mammalia; order Pilosa; family Myrmecophagidae; genus Tamandua; species Tamandua tetradactyla. Next base: position 57,695,285 of record NC_135338.1, on the reverse strand, counting down.
AATGGCACATTTATGAAAGAGAAAACAGAAAAATGTGTTCCTTAATAAGAAATTTGTTAAATTATGATGCATTTCTAGAGTGAAATATTATGCAGTAATTTAAAATGGTGGTAGTTTTGATTGACATGAAAAAAGTTAACAGTATTAGTGACTGAAATATTTCAGAGGTGTGTGTATATTTTCTTAATTTTGTACAAGTTAAAAAATAAAGGAAATAGTGTATTTAGAAGCATTAAAATGTTTGGAAGGAAATAAAGCCAAAATGTTGATGGTGAAAAAAAAAATTAACTCAAAATGTATTAAAGACCTAATAAGACCAAAACTATAAAATTAGTAGAAGAATACATAGGGAAGCATCTTTAGGCTTTTGGTAGGCAATGTTTTCTTAGACTTGACACCAAAAGCATGAGCAACAACAAAAAAATAGGTAAATATGACTATCAAAATTAAAAACATTTGTTCATCAAAGGAGTTCATGGTGAAAAATAGAGAACCTACAGAATGAGATAAAATATTTGGAAACCAAATATCTGATAAAGTTTTAATATGCAGAATATAGAAAGAAATCCTACCGCTCATCAGCAAAAAAGAAAAAAATCCAATAAAAAATGAGAAGAATAATTGACTAGACATTTCACTGAAGAAGATATATTAATGGCCAAAAAAGTAAAACACATGGAAGGATGCTTAACATCATTAGCCATTAGGGAAATGAAAATTAAAACCACAATGAGCTATCATTTTACCCACTGAAATGGTTATGATGAAAATAACAAGTGTTGGGAAGGATGTGGAAAAATCAGAAGTCATTCATTATCAGAAGGAATGTAAAGTGGTATAGCCATTGTGGAGAACTGTTTGGTGGTTCCTTGGAAAGTTAAGTATAGAACTATCATGTGACATAGCAATCCCATTTCTACGTAGATGCTTATAAAGAAGCAAAAGCAGGGATCAAACAGATATTTACACACCAGTGTTACAGTGGCATTGTTCACAATTGCCTAAAGATGGAAGCAACCCAAGTGTCCAACAACAGATTAATGGATAAATAAACTGTGGTCAAATAATAAAAAGGAATGATATTCTGATACATGCAACCATATAGATGAACCTTAAAGACATCATATTGAGTGAAATAAGCCAGACACAAGAGGACAAATATTGTATGATCTCACTGATATGAAAGAATTACAATAAGCAAATTAATGGAGTCAGAAACTAGAATACAGGCTACCAAGGGCCAAGGTAGGGGTACGAAATGGGGAGTTAATGCTTAATTGGTATAGAATTTCAGTTTGGGGTGATGGAAAAGTTTTGTTAATGGATAGTTGTCATGGTGAATGTAATTAACAACACTGAAGTATATAATTAAATATGGTTAAAAGACGAATTTTAGGTATTACATATGTTACTGGAATTAAAAAAATAGGGCTGTACAACACACACTTTGAACCCTAATGTTTACTATGGACTGTATTATAAATATAATAATATAATGTATTTATTATTATTATTTTATTAATTATCACTTATTTTATTATTAAATATATGATATATTTAACATATTAAATGTATATAATATAGTATAAACATAGCATAAATTTAATAATATTGTTTCATGAATTGCAACGAAGACACCACACTGATACAAAGTATTATATAATAGGGAAAACTGTGGGTTTGAGTGGGCATTAATTGGGGATTCTGTATTTTCTATATGATTTCTCTATTAATCTTCCATTTCTCTATAAAAATAAATAAATAAAAGCACACTGCAGATTTCTTATACATGCAACAATGTGGATGAACCTGGAAGATATCATGTTGGGTGAAAAAAGTCAGACACAAAAGAACATGCATTTTATGATTCCACGTTTGTGAAATATCTAGAATATGCAAATTTATAGGGAAAGAAAGTAGCTTACAGGTTTCCAGGGGCCAGGGTTTTGGGGTGGGGAATGGAATGGTCATTGTCTAATTGGCGCAGAGTTTCTGTTTTGGGTGATGAAAAAATTTTGGTAATGGTTGGTGGTGATGGTAGCGAAACATTGTGAATGTAATTAATACATTTGAAAAAGGCTAACATGGAGAATTTTAAGTTGTATACTTGTCACAAGAATACTTAAAAAAATCAGAAATCTTTTCAAAAGCACATTGTATACATCCCAGAGTAATCTGGACAGAAAATAAAAAAGTATTTGCAAAGCTCCCTTGAAGGACTAGGGAAAAATATGGAAATATTAAACTTTACCATTTGGGGAATTCCTGATATTCTTGCAAGCCTTGAGGACCAAACCTTCGATCTTGGGGCTTGCCTTTATGAAACTTACTCTTGCAAAGGAGAAGCTAAGCTTATTTATAATTATGCCTAAGAATCATCCCCAGAGAACCTCTTTGGTTGCCCAAGATGTGGCCTCTAAGACAACTCAGAAGGTAAACATACCGCCCTTCCACTATGTGGGATGACTCCCAGGGATATAAATCTCCCTGGCAATGTGGGACATGACTCCCAGGGATGAGGCTGGACCCGGCCGGTATCCTGGGGTTGAGAAAGGCTTCTTGGCCAAAAAAGGGAAGAGAAATGAAACAAAATAAAGTTTCAGTGGCTGAGAGATTTCAAATAGAGCCGGGAGGTTATCCTGGAGGTTATTCTTATGCATTATGTAAATATTCCTTTTTAGTTTTTGGTTTATTGGAGTAGCTTGAAGGAAATACCTGAAACTGTTGAACTGTATTCTAGTAGCCTTGATTCTTGAAGATGACTGTATAACTATATAGTTTTTACAGTGTGGCCATGTGATTGTGAAAACCTTGCGGCTGATACTCCCTTTATGCAGTGTATGGACAGATGAATAAAAAAATAAGGACAATAAATAAATAAATAAATAATAGAGGGGATAAAGGGTATGGCATGTTTTGGGTGTTCTTTTTCATTTTTATTTATTTTTTTGACTAATGAAAATGTTCAAAAATTGATTGTAGTGATGAATACACAACTTTATGATGATACTGTGAACTACTGTACACTCTGGTGATTATATGGTATGTGACTATATCTTAATAAAATTGCATTTTAAAAAAGCACATTATATAACTAAAACCATTGTCTTTGCTGTGATGAAATGAGAATCTTAACGTACCTGAATTTTTTTTAAATAGCACAAATTTATTACAAATCATGATAAATATTAAACATGAAAAGGAAAATGTTACTGGAATGTAATCTATTCATAGAACAGGAAGGTCAGGTTTTTTCATCAGTGCATGTATCTTTGGAAAATATGACACCCAGATAGACGGAGACAGGGTTCAGTAACAATTTTCTTCCTTCCTTCTTGTCTGTCTTTCCTTATTTCCTTCTGTCCTTCCTTCCTTCCTGAATGGGAAAGGGTCAGGGAAGGTGGTGATAGGAGGGGTTCTGACTGGACCTGCCAGAGTGGGCTGCAGATTGGAGCTTTGGACAGTGGTCTGTGGTGGCTGAGATGCAGAGATAGGATGTCCTCAGAGGCTTCATGGACAAGAGGGGTTGGCGCTAGTGTCCAATTATACAGAGGCTGTTCATTATCACCATTGCCAGTGTTATCTCCATCACCATCACCATGGTCAGCGCTGACTAGTGCCTCCAAGGTACCAGACACCGTGTTATTCTCTTGATGGCTTATTTCATTGGATCACCATTTCTAGTTCTATGAGGGAGGTACCTTGCTTTGCCCCGTTTAACGGATGAGGAAATTGAGCCTTAGAGGGATGAAGTGCCCAAGATCCCCACAGCTCCTGGTTGCTTGAGTGAGGAATGGCACCAGGCCATATGACTAATTCTTCTCTTATCTAAGCTTGTTATGAGCCCTGTCTTCATTGCTTACTCCTCTTCGTCCTTCAAGATACAATTCAATCTGGATACAGAGCTGCAAAGCCAGTGTCCTTTTCATCTTTTATTTATTTATTTATTTATTACTTTTTAACCTCTTTTTTTTAATAATTTTAGACTTACAGAAGAACTGTAAAAGTAGTACAGAGACTTGCCGATGACATCAGACCCAGCACTCCTTAATATTAGCAGCTTCTGTGGCCATGGTCCAATGTCAAAACTAAGACATCGACATTAGTACAATACTGTGAACAAAGAGACTGAATTCAGACTTCCCGGTTTTTCCAATGATATCATTTTTCTGTTCCAGTACTCAATCCAGGATGTCGGACTGCACTTAGTTGTTTGTCTTCTTAATCTCTCATCTGTGAAATTCCTCAATCTTTCCTTGACTTCGGTGATCTTGACACTTTTTTTTGTAACTCAATATTCTTTTTTTATTAATTAATTTTTTTAATACTATAACAACAAATGCAAACATTCTTAACTTTTGATCATTACATTCTACATACATAATCAGTAATTCATAATATCAACACATAGTTGCATATTCAACATCATGATCATTTCTTAGAACATTTGCATCAATTCAGAAAAAGAAATAAAAAGACAACAAAAAAATTCAGACATACCATACCCTTTGCCCCTTCCTCTCATTGATCACTAGCATTTCAATCTAAATTTATTTTAACATTTGTTCCTCCTATTATTTATTTTTACTTCATATGTTTTACTCGTCTGTTGATAAGGTAGATAAAAGGAGCATCAGACACAAGGTTTCCACAACCCTACAGTCACACTGTGAAAGCTATATCAGTATACAATCATCTTCAAGAAATATGGCTACTGGAATACAGCCCTACATTTTCAGGCAGTTCCTTCCAGCCTGTCCAATACATCTTGACTAACAAGGTGATATCTATTTAATGCATAAGAGTAACTTCCAGGATAACCTCTTGACTCTGGAATCTCTTAGCCATTGATACTTTATTTTAATAGTCTCATTTCACTCTTCCTCCTTTTGGTTGAGAAGGTTTTCTCAATTCCTTGATGCTGGGTCTCAGCTCATTCTAGGGTTTTTCTCAATCCCTTGATGCTGAGTCTCAGCTCATTCTAGGATTTCTGTCCCATGTTGCCAAGAAGGTCCACACCCCTGGGAGTCATGTCCCACGTAGACAGGGGGAGGGCAGTGAGTTTGCTTGTTGTGTTGATTGGAGAGAGAGAGGCCACATCTGAGCAACAAAAGAGGTTCTCTTGGGGGTGACTCTTAGGCTTAATTTTAAGTAGGCTTGACCTATTCTTTGTGGGATTAAGTTTCAAATGAACATACCCCAAGATTGGGGGCTCAGCCTATAGCTTTGGTTGTCTGCATTGCTTGTGAGAATATCAAAAATTCAACTTGGGGAAGTTGAATTATCCCCCTTTCTCACCAATCCATGAAGGGGAATTTCATGCCTGAATTTTTAAAAAATATCTTTATTGACAAATCTTTACAGAAATACAGTCCATACATGGTGTACAATCAATGGCTTACAATATCATCACATAGTTATGTATTCATCACCATGATCATTTTTTAGAATATTTGCATCACTCCAGAACCAGAAATAAAAAGCTCATACATCCCTTACCCTTACCCCTCCCTCTCATTGACCACTAGGTATTTCCATCTACTCAATTTTTCTTTTTATTTATTTTTTATCCATATTTTTTACTCATCTGTCCATTTGGAAGGCCAAATGAATTTTAGAAAGTGTCAAAAGAATAAGACTCAGATTTTGTATGGCATTTTATACATGTCAAACAGCTTTTGAATATATTTCCTGACCACATCCTTTGAGGGTTTTCAAAAGAGAAAATTCAAGGCTTGCAGAAGAGAACAGTAAATTGCCTTTGATTAGAATGTCCAGCCATGCACCTCACAGCCAGCAGGAGGTGAACATGGGCTTGGAGGCAAGATATTTTGATTCCAAATCCCTCAAAACCCAATATATTTACAAAAAACAGTTTTAAAAAATTCTTTTATTTACTAACCGTCAAGTCCTTTGTTAGGAAAGCATTTTCTTTGGGTAATTTCTGTATTTTCCCAGGACCAATACTTTTACTGATGCACTGTTAGAGAGAAAGAGAAATGTTATTTGATTCACCTGTAGGTTTTACATATGTAAATGTACAAAAATATATTATATATAAAATATATATATATACAGGGCTGGCAACAGTGGCTCAGTTGCAGAGTTCTTGCCTGCCATGCCAGAGACCCAGGTTTGATTCCGGGTGCCTGCCCATGTGAAAAAAAAAAAAAATATATATATATATATACACACACACACACACAAAATAACACTTGCAAAATAGAGGGTAGTTGCTGAGGGTATTCATTCAATTTATTTGTTTCACATATATGAATGATAAGCACTGCATGCTAAGTGTTAGAGATAGAGATGAGTAAGACCTGATGCTTGACTGCAAGGAGCTCCCAGTCTGAAAAGGGAGTCAATTGTACAAAGACAGCTATCATGTGCAATGTTTAGAGTGCAGCAAGAAGATTCTAGGGTATTGATGGGAGGGTGGGAAGGGAGGGTGCAGAGGATGATCTCTGGGTTGAATCTTAAAGATGAGTTGGGAATGCCTAGGGGAAGAAAAGGAGAATGCTGAGCTAGCTGGGCAACAAAGCAGTGGCTGTAGCGAAAGTAGCCCAGACAGGGAGAGGCAGCTGTCACATACCAAGAATTCCTGGACTAGGCTTTTAGGTTTGGAGTGCCTGGCCAAAGGAATACATACAGACACATTATAGTATTCCAGGTGTGGCATTTGTGTGCCTATATAGAGAAAGGAAATTTTAACAGTGTGTTGGTTTGAAAGGCTTTATGTACCCTAGAAAAGCTATGTTTTAATCCTAATCAATCTTGTGGGAGCAAGGGTTTCTTCTAATCCCTGTTCAGCACTATAGGTTGGAAATTTGATTAGGTTATCTCCATGGAGACGTGACTGAATCAATTGTGGGTATTAAACTTGATTAGATGGAGACCTGTCTCCACCCATTCTACATGGGTCTTGATTAGTTTACTGGAATCTTTAAAAAAGGAAGCATTTTGGAGAAAGCTTCAGAATGACATAGCTCTGAGAAGCAGAGAGTCCACCAGCCAGTGACCTTTGGAGATGAAGAAGGAGAAAGCCCCTGGGCTTTTCAAAACTGTGTGCCTTCTCAAAATGTCAAGTAAAAAGTTATTAGAAATATCAAATTTGCTATAGTAGTGAGCTATGTTACTAAATATTTTCAAATTTTTTTATTTTAGGAATTTATTTCACCTGATATTACTATAACTGCCTATAGTTTTTTAAAGCCATTTTCTAGTTGCAAAATATAACAGACATAAACAAAGAAAGGAAAGAAAAAAAGCAATAATTTTCAAAGCACACTTCAACCTAGCAGCTACAGAACAGTTCCCAGAGTTTGTCATGGGCTACCAGGCCCTTAATTCAGAGTTTTCCTTCTAGCTGCTCCAAAACACTGGAGGATTTATCAGAGTCATAATAATGGAATCATACAGTATCTGTCTGTTCTAGCTTGCTAGTTACAGGAATGCAATATACCAGAAACAGAATGGCTCTTAAAAGGGGAATTTAATAAGTTGCTAGTTAACAGTTCTAAGGCTGAGAAAATGTCCCAATTAAAACAAGTCTATAGAAATGTCCAATCAAAGGCATCCAGGGAATGATACCTTAATTCAAGAAGGCTGAGGAAGTTCAGGGTTTTTCTCTCAAGTGAAAAGGCACATGGTAAACACAGTCACAGTTTCTCTCTCAGCTGGAAGGGCACATGGTGAGCATGGTGTCATCTGCTAGCTTTCTCTCCTGGCTTCCTGTTTCATGAAGCTCCCTGGGAGGCATTTTCCTTCTTCATCTCCAAAGCACTGGCTAGTAGACTCTCTGCTTCATGGTGCTGCAGCATTCTCTGCTCTCTCTGAATCTCTTTCATTCTCCAAAATGTTTCCTCTTTTATAGGACTTCAGAAACTAATCAATACCCACCCAAATGGGTGGAGACATGTCATCATCTAATCCAGTTTAACAACCATTCTTGATTAAATCACATCTCCAGGGAGAGGATCTAATTACAGTTTCAGGCATACAGCATTGAATATGGATTAGAAGAAATGGCTGCCTTTACAAAATGGGATTAGGATTAAAACATGGCTTTTCTAAGGTACATACATCATTTCAAACCAGTACACTGTCCTTTTGTTTTTTTAACTTTTTTTTATTGTATTGTATAACATATATACAAAGCAAAGAAATAAAAAAGCAATAGTTTTCAAAGCACTTTTCAACAAGCAGTCACAGGACAGATTCCAGAGTTTGTCATGGGCTACAATCCTCTCATATTTTTCCTTCTAGCTACTCCAGAATAGATGAGGTGAGAGGGCTTAGATTTTTTTTTGCTATCGCAATCGATTTTTTCCTTCCTTTTTTTGTGAAAAATAACATATATATACCAAAAAAACCCTATACATTTCAAAGCACAGCACCACAATTAGTTGTAGAACATAGTTCAGAGTTTGACACGGGTTACAATTTCAGAATTTTAGGTTTTTACTTGTAGCTGCTCTAAAATACTGGAGACTAAAAGAGATATCAATTTATTATGATTCAACATTCATAATCATTTGTTAAATCCTATCTCCTCTGTATAATTCTACCATCACGTTTGCTCTTTCCACCCCTCTCTTTAGGGGTGTTTGGGCTATGGCAATTCTAAATTTTTTATATTAGAAGTGTCTGTCACTAATATGGAGTAGGGAGATGGAACTATTTGATGTTCTGGAGAGGCTGGGCTAGGTTTCAGGGCTTATCTGGACCAGGGACCCATCTGGAGGTTGTAGGTTTCTGGAAAGTTACTCTAGTACATGGAACCCTTGTGGAATCTTATACATATTGGCCTTGGTGTTCATTAGGATTGGCTGGAATGGTCCTGGTTGGGGGTTGATATGATAGGTAGCAAGGTCTAACTGAAGCTTACATAACAGCAACCTCCAGATTAGCCTCTCAACTCTATTTTAACTCTCTCTGCCACTGATACTTTATTATTTACACTTTGTTTCCCCTTTTGGTAGGGATGGAATTGTTGATCCCACAGTGCCAGGTCTGGATTCATCCCTGGGAGTCATCTCCCACGTTGTAAGCTTTAAAGTCAGGAAGTGATAGACCTCCCATTTTGCTCTTCATTTTTAGGATATCTTCAGCTGTTCGAGGTCTCTTCTTCTTCCATATAAATTAGATAACCAGCTTCACCAAGTCTTTAAAGTAGGTCGTTGGAATTTTTATTGGTATTGCATTGAATCTGTAGATCAGTTTGGGTAGGATTGACATCTTGATGATATTCAACCTTCCTACCCATTAGCATGAAATATATTTCCATGTATTTAGGTCATCTTTAATTTCTTTTAGCAATTTTTTTTTGTAATTTTCTATGTATAAGTTCTTGCCATCCCTGGTTAGGCTTATTCCTAGATACCTAATTCTTCTGGTTGCTATTAATGGGATTTTTTCCTTGTTCTCACCTCAGATAGGACATTGCTTGTGTATAGAAACATTACTGATTTTTGTACATTAATCTTGTATCCAGCCACTTTGCTGAATTTGTTTATTAGCTCAAGTAGTTTTACTGTAGATTTTTCAGGATTTTCTAAGTATAGGATCATGTCATCTGCAAATAATGAAAGTTTAACTTCTTCCCTTCTGTTCTAGTTTGCTAGCTGCTGGAATGCAACACACCAGAGACGGACTGGCTTTTTCTTTTCTTTTTTTTTTTTTTGCATGGGCAGGCACAAGGAATTGAACCTGGGTCTCTGGCATGGCAGGTGAGAACTCTGCCTGTTGAGCCACTGTGGCCTGCCTGATGGATTGGCTTTTAATAAAAGGGGATTTATTTCATTAGTTCTTTAGAGGAAAGGCAGCTAACTTTCAACTGAGGTTCCTTCTTACCCGGAAAGGCACAGGGTGATCTCTGCTGGCCTTCTCTCCAGGCCTCTCAGTTCCAACAACTTTCCCCAGGGTGATTTCTTTCTGTATCTCCAAAGGCCTGTGCTGAGCTGTGAGTGCTGAGATGAGGTATGCTGAGCTGCTTGGGCTGTGCTATGTTGGGTCTCTCTTTTAAGCACCAGTCAATTACATCAAACACCATTCATTGCAGCAGGCATGCCTCCGACCTAACTGCAGATGTAATCAACGACAGATGAGGTTCACATACCATTGGCTCATGTCCACAACAACAGAACTAGGTACCTTCACCTGGCCAAGTTGACATCTGAATCTAACTACCACATATCCACCCCGTGTCAACTTGGCAACCATATGCATCACCTTAAACAAATTAAGGTGCAAAAAATATTCTTCTGGTTGTGGACCTATGAATCTCAAAACAAGTTATCTGGTGCCAATATGCAAAGGAGGGACAGTCACAGGATCCATAGGGTGAAATTGGAAGGAAAACCTGCAGGGCAAACACCATTGGATTTCAAAGTCTGAAAGTCATCTATCCTTCGGCTTTAGAAAGTGGCAGTCCCACCCTTTCCAAAGGTGGTCCACCTCTTTCCAAATCAACCTCAGGGACCATTGAGGAGACCACCTTTTTCTCATCTCTACTCTTTCTAGGCATTAGGGCCACACCTGGGCTCTCTGCCATTTTTGGGCACATCCTCAACCCCTCCATGTAGTGGCAGTCAGGCTCTCCCTAGTCCCCAAGGAGCATGCTTTACCTTCTCAAAGGCCTAAGGCAGCACAGCTCTTCCATTGCAACAAGATGGGAGACTCATCCTTTGCCCTCAGGGCAAACGCACCCTCTCCATGTATATGGGTGGGTCCACTCTCCTGGCCGAGGTTTCTTGGCTTCAGACCCAAGCTTCCTTGGTTCTCACTCTGCAAACTTCAATTTGTCCCTTTTGTGTCCCCCTTTGTCCAGATTGGCAGTGGTTCCATTTACACCAACAGTCTTTTCAAGCACTCCAGGACTTCTCCATTATTCTCTTTACAGTTCCTCCAAATTCTTCCCTTAGCCATCCAAAAAACAGTTCCAACGTATCTGGCATTTGCAAACTGCAGCAGCACCCCACTCCCAGTACCAAATTGTGTTCTAGTTTGCTAGCTGCCAGAATGCAACACACCAGAGATGGATTGGCTTTTAATAAAAGGGGATTTATTTCATTAGTTCTTCAGAGAAACAGCAGCTAACTTTCAACTGAGGTTCTTTCTTATGTGGGAAGGCACAGGGTGATCTCTGCTGGCCTTCTCTCCAGGCCTCTGGGTTCCAACATTTTTCCCCAGGTTGACTTCTTTCTGCATCTCCAAAGACCTGGGCTGAGCTCTGAGTGCTGAGACAAGGTATGCTGAGCTGCTTGGGCTGTGCTACTTTGAGTCTCTCATTTAAGCACCAGCCAATTAAATCAAACATCATTCATTACAGCAGGCACATCTCCTAGCTGACTGCAGATGTAAACAACAACAGATGAGGTTCAGGTACCATTGGGTCATGTCCACAGCAACAGAACTAGGTGCCTTCACCTGGCCAACCTGACAACTGAATCTAACTACCACGCCTTCCTATTTGGATGCCTTTTATTTCTTTCTCTTGTCTAATTGGTCCAGATAGTACCTCTAATACAATGTTGAATAACAGTGGTGACAATGGGCATCCTTGTCTTGCCCCCAATCTCAAAGGGAATGCTTTCAATTTCTCATCATTAAGTTTGATGCTGGTTTTGGGGTTTTCATATATGCTCTTTATGATATTGAGAAAATTTCTTTTGATGCCTAACTTTTGAAGTGCTTTTATCAGGAAAGAATGCTGTATTTTGTTGAATGCTTTTTCAGCATCAATCGATATGATCATGTGATTTTTCCCTTTCAATTTGTTAATGAGCTGTATTATGTTGATTGATTTTCTTATATGGAACCACCCTTGCATTCCTGATATGAATCCCACTGGATCATGATGTATGATTCTTTTAATGTTGGATACAATTTGCTAGTATTTTGTTGAGAAATTTCACATCTATGTTCATTAGGGAGATTGGTCTGTAGTTTTCTTTTCTTGTATTGTCTTTATCCAATTTTGGTATTAGAGTGATGTTAGCTTCATAAAATGAGTTAGGTAGTGTTCCTTTTTCTTCAGATTTTTGGAAGAGTTTGATCAGGATTCGTTCTTTTTGAAAGTGAAGCCATCAGCTCCTGGGCTTTTTTTTTGTGGGAAGATTTTTGATGACTGATTGGATCTCTTTACTTGTAATTCATTTGTTAAGATCTTCTATTTCTTCTTGAGTCAATATACATAATTCACGTGTTTCTAGGAATTTGTCCATTTCATCTAAGTTATCTAGTTTGCTGGCATATAGTTGGTACATAATATTCTCTTATAATTTCTTCATGATCTGTGATAACAATGCCACTCTAATTTCTGATTTTATTTATTTGTGTCCTCTCTCTTTTTTTCTTTGTTTAATATAGCTAGGGGAATATCAATTTTATTAATTTTCTCAAAGAACCAACTTTTAGTTTTGTTGATTCTTTCTATTGTATTATTCTACAGTTTGTTTATTCTGCTTTATATTTTATTATTTCTCTTCTTTTATGTGCTTTGGGGTTAGTTTGCTGTTCTTTCTCTAAAATCTCCAGGTGAGTAGTTACATCCTCAAGTTTTGTTTGTTCTTGTTTTTTAAGATAGACATTTAGGGCAATAAATTTCCCTCTCAGCACTGCCTCTACTGCATCCCATAAGTTTTTTTTTTTTTTTTTTTTTTTTTTTGGCATGGGCAGGCACCAGGAATCGAATCTGGTCTTCAGCATGAAAGGTGAGAACTCTGCCACTGAGACACCGTCGCACTGTCCTGCATCCCATACATTTTGATATGTTGCATTCTCATTATCATTCATCTCCAGATATTTACTGATTTATCAAACAATTTCTTCCTTGACCCATTGATTATTTAAGAGTGTGTTGTTTAATCTCCATACATTTGTGAAAACTCTGGTTCTTTGGTGATTATTATTTTTCAACTTTATTCTGTTGGGATCAGAGAAAGTGCTTTGAATAATTTCAATCTTGTTAAATTTATAGAGGCTCAGTTTATGTCCCAATATATGAGCTATCCTGGAGAATGTTCCATGTGTACCAGAGAAGAATGTGTATCTTAGTGTTTAGGGATGTAATGATCTATATATGTCTATGAGTTCTAATTCATGTATCTTATTGTTTAGATTCTCTATTTCCTTGTTGATCCTCTGTGTGGTAGTTCTATTTATAGCAGAGAGTGGTGTACTGAAGTATCCCACTATTACTGCTGATATATCTATAGCTCCCTTCAGTTTTTCCAATATGTGCCTCATGTACTTTGGAGTTCCTTGATTGGGAGCATACACATTTATGATTGCTATTTTTTCCTGGTGAACTGCCACTTTTTTTTTTTTAATTTTTATTTTTTTTTTTATTAACGGAAAGAAAAAAAAGAAATTAACACAACATTTAGAAATCATACCATTCTACATATGCACTCAGTAATTCTTAACATCATCACATAGATACATGATCATCGTTTCTTAGTACATTTGCATCGGTTTAGAGGAACTAGCAACACAACAGAAAAAGATATAAAATGTTAATATAGAGAAAAGAAATGAAAGTAGTAATAATAGTAAAAAACAACAACAACAAACAAACAAGCAAACAAAAACAAAAAAAACCCTATAGCTCAGATTGAACTGCCACTTTTATTGCTATGTACTGTCCTTCTTTGTCTCTTATGATGTCTGTTTTAGTTTGCTAGCTGCTGGAATGCAATATACCAGAAACAGAATGGCTTTTAAAATGGGGAATTTAATAAGCTGCTAGTTTACAGTTCTAAGGCTGAGAAAATGTCCCAATTAAAACAAGTCTATAGAAATGTCCAATCAAAGGCATCCAGAGAAAGATACCTTCGTTCAAGAAGGCCGATGAAATTTACGGTTTCTTTCTCATCTGGAAGGGCACATGGTGAACGTGGCGTCATCTGTGAACTTTCTCTCTTGGCTTCCGGTTTCATGAAGCTCCTCGGGAGGTGTTTTCCTTCTTCATCTCCAAAGATTACTGGTGGACTCTGCTTCGTGGTGCTACAGCATTCTCTGCTCTCTCTGAATCTCCCATTCTCCAAAACATTTCCCCTTTTGTAGGACTCCAATAAACCAATCAAGACCCATCCAAATGGGTAGAGACATGTTATCACCTAATCCAGTTCAACAACCACTCTTGACTAAATCACATCATCTAGGGAGATGATCTGATTATAGTTTCAAACATACAGTATTGAATAGGGATTATTCTACTTTTATGAAATGGGATTTTGATTAAAACATGGCTTTTCTAGGGGGGCATACATCCTTTTAAACCAGCACAATGTCTTTACATTTAAAGTCTATTTTGTCTGATATTAGTATGGCTACCTACTCCTGCTTTCTTTTGGTGGCAGCTTGCATAGAAGATCTTCTTCCATCCTTTCACTTTCAATCTAACTGTGTCCTTGAGTCTAAGATGTGTCTCTTGTAAACAGCATATAGATGGATTATGTTTTTAATCCACTCTGTCAGTTTGTATCTTTTAATTGGTAAGCTTAGTCTGTTTAACATTCAAAGTAATTACTGCAAAAGCAGTTCTTGATTCTACCATCTTGTCCTTTAGTTTTTATTTGTCAGATCTGTATATTATTTTCCTTCTCTCTCTCTTTTCCTTTAAATTACTTTTACTCATATTCTTCAATTCTGTGCCCTCCTCCAGACTTCCCTCTCCTGTCTTTTTTTTTTTTAATCAGCTGACAGGGATCACTTTAGTATTTCTTGTAGAGCTGGTCTCTTGTTGACTAGTTATCGCAATCTTTCTTTATCTTTGAAGATTTTAATCTTTCCATCAATTTTGAAGGATAACTTGGTTTGATGAAGAATTCTTGGTTGAAAGCTTTTTTCATTCAGGATCTTAAAAATACCATACTACTGCCTGCTTGCTTCCATAGTGCCTATTGAGTAGTCTGAAATCAGTCTTATGTGTTCTCCCTTGTATGCAGTAGATTGCTTTTCTCGTACTGCTTTCAGGACTTTCTATGTCTCTTCAACACCTGACAGTCTGATTAGTATGGGTCTTGGAGTGGGCTTGTTTGAATTTATTCTATTTGGAGTTTGCTGGGCCTCTTTGATGTGCATATTTATGTCTTTTATAAGGGTTGGGAAGTCTTCTCTGATTATATCTTCAACTAACTTTCCCAACCCTTTATTCTTTTCTTCTCCTTCTGGGACACCAATAATTCTTATATTTTTTGTGTCTCTTGTTGTCCATCATTTCCCTAAGATCCATTTGCACTTTTCCCATCTTTCTTGCCATTTGTTCTTTTGTGTGCTCTAGTTCTATTGTTCTAGCTCACTTATTCATCTTCATTCTGCTTTTTCGAATCTGCTATTGTGTGACTCCAGAATACTTTTTATTTGGTTTACTGTATCTTTTATTTCTGTGAGATCTGCCATTTTTCAATTTAACCTCCCAAATTCTTCTTTATACCCTTCTAGTGTCTTCCTGATATCCTTTATTTCTTTATAAATATCCTTGAGTAATTGTTCCACATTCTGTGTTCTCTCTGGAATTCTGATTTGGTCGTTTTGCTGGGCAATTTATGCTTGGATCTTCATGTGTTTTGTGATTTTCTGTTGTGTTTGGGGCATTTGATTATCTTGATATGGTTATTATGCAAGTTGGTTTCCTTCACTCTTCTAAAGTTTTGTATGTACTTTGTTTTTGCTGAATGTTTCCTTTGCACTTCGTTTGTCAGTTATTCTCTGCCAAATCAAGGTCCGGATCTCATGTAGAGGATACAATTCAACTTGAGGTAGGCTGGAGTGCATGGGTACTCCAGGGGCAGAATGACTGACTACATGCAAGAGACTCCTACTCAAGTGCCCCCCCCCCAAAAAAAAGAACAAGATAAGAAAAAAGAGATAATAAAGTAAAATAAAAATATAATGAAAATATGAAACACAAAAACAAGAACCACAACAAAATACACTTCGACAGTACTAGGCACCAGAATCAAAAAGAAACACCTCAGGACATTTCACTGGGAGTGAAATCAGGTTGGTGCCCGTCAGAGGGAAAGAAAATTTAAGAGAAAATAATAGTAATAATAAAAATAAATGAAATGGAATAATAAAAAAATGTGAAATAAAATATAGAAAATGAGTAAAATATAATATGAAATATCTATACAAATTTTAAAAAATAATGAAAAGGACAATTATATTACTAATAAAAATGTATAAAAAGAATATGTTTTAAAAGGGGGGAAAATGGGGTGGTGTGATGGTGGCTTAGTGGCAGAATTCTCGCCTGCCGTGCTGGAGACCTGGATTTGATTCCCGGTGCCTGCTCATGCAAAAATAAAGCGGGGGGGGGGGGGTCGAATAAAAAAGGAATATTGAGGAGAAAAAATGAAATAAATGAGATATAAAATAAAAATAAAGATCTAGGCAGGTAGGGAGTTAGCTTGCCTGCTAGCCCCTTCTCCCCAATAGGTGGCGACCTTGAGGCTCCTCCTCCCTCAAACTCTCCCCTCCCTGTCTGGTGCAGCCGACCTGCAAACTATCGCATTGGCCAGCAGATGGCGGGCTCCAATCTTCTCCCTCAGCTCTGCCCCTCATGGCCAGAGCAACTCGAGGTCGTCATGCTCAGCAGGGGGCTGTTTCGGCAGGGGGTCTGCTCTGCCAGGGGTAGCCGGCCAGTGGGTCTCTGCCAGGGTGACTGGAGAGTCTACCAGCACGTGGGGGATCAGCTGATCAGCTGATCTGCAGCTCCGGTGGCCTGCCAGATACTGTGACCTGCACCTGACGGGGTGATCACTCCCCACACCCGAGGCCCACCTTGTGGTGGACAGTCACTGGTCTCTGGACTCCCTGCAAGTGGGGCACCGCAGCCATGTGGGGAGGTTTTCCCAGCGGGCAACTGTGCAGGCTGGAGTCAAGGAGGGTCAGTTCCTCCAATTGCACCTCCCTGGTGCACCGCAGCCCACCCCAGTGAGGATCAGGGTCACGCGACCCACTTGCTCTCCCCTGATCCTCACCTCGCCACCAAACTGCCTGAAGACCCTCCTAGACTACTCACACCCCGGGACCTGCAGTCCTGGACATTTTCTTCCCATCTTCTATTCTTGTTTCACCGAGCAGCAGTGAACTCACTGTACTCCGACCTGCCATCTTCCTGGAAGCCCCCCACGTATAGGTTCTTTACATCCTTGTTTATATTCATTCCTAGATAATTGATTCTTCTCCTTCGTTTTTTTTTAAACATGGGCAGGCACCGGGAATCAAACCCGGGTCTCTGGCATGGCAGACAAGAACTTTGCCACTGTGCCACTGTTGCCCTATATTTGATTCTTTTAGTTGTATTTGTAAAAGGATTTTTTTTCCTTGATTCCCTCTTGAGATTGCTCATTATTAGTATATAGAAACACTACTGAGTATTGCATGTTGATCTTGTGCCTGCCTCTTTGCTGAATTTGATTATTAGCTTTAGTGGCTTCACTGTGCTTTTTCAGGATTTCTGTGTATTAAACCAAGTCATCTGCAAACAGGGAAAGTTTTCTTTCTTTCTTTCCAATTTAGAAGCCTTTTATTTCTTTTTCTTGCCTAAGTGCCCTGGCTAGAAGTTCCAGTACAATGTTGAATAACAGTGGTAACAATGGGCACTCTTGTTTCCTGATCTTAGAGGGAAAGCTTTCAGGTTTTGGCTATTGAGTATGATGTTAGCTGTGTGTGTGTGTGTGTGTGTGTGTGTGTGTGTGTGTTAATTCCCTATATGTCCTTTATAATGTTCATGAAATTTCCTTCTATTCCAAGTTTTCTACATGTTTTTATCAAGAAGTCATGTTGGTTTTTTGTTTTTTTTTTAATTTTTTTTTTTTACATGGGCAGGCACCGGGAAACGAACCCTGGTCCTCAGGCTTGGCAGGCAAGCGTTCTTACCTGCTGAGCCACCGTGGCCCAGTCATGTTGGGTTTTGTCAAATGCTGGGGCAATTGAGATGATCCCTTGTTTTTCTCCTTTATTCTTTTCACGTGGTGTATAACATTAATTGATTTTCGTATGTGAATCACCTTTTATACCTGAGATAAATTCCACTTGATCATGGTATGTAATTCTTTAATTTGATGTTGGATTTGGTTTGTTATGATTGTGTTGAGGATTTCTGCATCTATATTCATAAGGTATACTGGTCTGTATTTTTCTGTTCCTGTGGTATCTTTGTCTGGCTCAATTTTAGGGTGATGTTGGCTTTATAATATGAGTTAGGAAGTTTTCTCTTCTTTTTTTTTGAAGAGTTTAGCAGAATTGGCACAAATTCTTCTTGGCATGTTTGGTAAAATTCTCTAATGAGAATGCTTTTTTGGGCCTTTTTTGCTGCAAGATTTTGATTACAATCTCTTTACTTGTTTTGGTCTTTTGAGATCTTCTATTTTGTCTTGAATCAGTGTGGGAAGTTTGTGGGTTTCTAGGAGTGTGTCCATTTCGTCTAGTTAATCTAATTTGTTGGCATATGATTGTTCATAGTGTCCTCTTGTAATCCTTATTATTTCTGTTTTCATTTCTGATTTTTATTTGTATCCTAGAGAGGATTTCTTAGTCAAGCTAAAGGTTCGTCGATCTTACTGACCTTTTCAAAAAACCAACTTTCTGTTTCATTGATTCTCTCTATTGCTTTTTGTATTCTCTATTTCATATATTGCGTTAATCTTTGTTATTTCCTTCCTTTTTCTCACTTTGTGTTTAGTTTGCTCTTCCTTTTCTATATCCTCCAGGTTAGATCTCTGACTTGAAATATTTCTCCTTTTTTTTTTGTATGCTGTATGGGAGGGGTCACATTTATTTCGTTTTCCATGTGAGTACCCCGTTATTGCAGTACCATTTGTTGAATTTTTGTTTGTTTGCTTGTCTCTTTGTTTTCTTGTTTGTTTGTTTTTTGGGGGAAGTGCATAGGCCAGGAATTGAACCCAGGTCTCCCACATGGCAGGCGAGAATTCTACCACTAAACTACCCTTGCTCCCCCTCTTCTTTTTTTAACGTAAGCTATAAATTTCCCCTCTCAACCCTGATTTCACTGCATTCCATACATTTTGGTATGTTGTGTTTTCATTATCATTTGCCTCAAGATATTTCCTAACAGCTCTTATGATTTTTTAAATTATTTTTTTTGCAAAAACATTTTTAAAATTTGTACATTGTACATTTCACTATTGTTATACACTCTAGGCATTCCTAGATTATACCATCTCAATCTTTAACATCTATCTTTCTTTCTGATTTCATTTATGTCCCCAGCCCTCCTCCCTCTATCATTCTCACATGCAGCTTCATTCAGTGTTTTAACATAATTATATTACAGTTAGGTAGTATTGTGCTGTCCATTTCTGAGTTTTTGTATCCAGTCCTGTCGCATAGTCTGTATCCCTTCAGCTCCAATTACCCAATGTCTTACCCTATTTCTATCTCCTGATGATCTGTTACCAATGACATATTCCAAGTTTATTCACTAATGTCAGTTCATATCAGTGAGACTATACAATATTTGTCCTTTAGTTTTTGGCTAGTCTCACTCAGCATAATATTCTCAAGGTCCATCCATGTTGTTACATACTTCATAAGTTTATTCTGTCTTAAAGCTGCATAATATTCCATCGTATGTATATACCACAGTTTGTTTAGCCACTCGTATGTTGATGGACATTTTGGCTGTTTCCATCTCTTTGCAATTGTAAATAACGCTGCTATAAACATTGGTGTGCAGATGTCCGTTTGTGTCTTTGCCCTTAAGTCCTCTGAGTAGATACCTAGCAGTGGTATTGCTGGGTCATATGGCAATTCTATATTCAGCTTTTTGAGGAACCACCAAACTACCTTCCACAGCAGTTGCACCATTTGACATTCCCACCAACAGTGAATAAGTCTTCCTCTTTCTCCACATCCTCTCCAGCACTTGTCATTTTCTGTTTTGTTGATAATGGCCATTCTGGTGGGTGTGAGATGATATCTCATTGTGGTTTTGATTTGCATTTCTCTAATGGCCAGGGACGTTGAGCATCTCTTCATGTGCCTTTTGACCATTTGTATTTCCTCTTCTGAGAAGTGTCTGTTCAAGTCTTTTTCCCATTTTGTAATTGGATTGGCTGTCTTTTTGTTGTTGAGCTGAACAATCTCTTTATAAATTCTGGATACTAGACCTTTATCTGATATGTCGTTTCCAAATATTGTCTCCCATTGTGTAGGCTGTCTTTTTACTTTCTTGATGAAGTTCTTTGATGCACAAAAGTGTTTAATTTTGAGGAGCTCCCATTTATTTATTTATTTATTTCTTCAGTGCTCTTGTTTTAGGTGTAAGGTCTATAAAACTGCCTCCAATTATAAGATTTATAAGATATCTCCCTATATTTTCCTCTAACTGTTTTATGGTCTTAGACCTAATGTTTAGATCTTTGATCCATTTTGAGTTAACTTTTGTATAGGGTGTGAGATACGGGTCTTCTTTCATTCTGTTGCATATGGATATCCAGTTCTCTAGGCACCATTTATTGAAGAGACTGTTCTGTCCCAGGTGAGTTGGCTTGACTGCCTTATCAAAGATCAAATGTCCATAGATGAGAGGGTCTATATCTGAGCACTCTATTCAATTCCATTGGTCGATATATCTATCTTTATGTCAATACCATGCTGTTTTGACCACTGTGGCTTCATAATATGCCTTAAAGTCAGGCAGTGTGAGACCTCCAGGTTCGTTTTTTTTCCTCAAGATACTTTTAGCAATTCAGATAAATTTGCTTATTGGTTTTTCTATTTCTGAAAAGTTGTTGGGATTTTGATTGGTATTGTGTTGAATCTGCAAATCAATTTAGGTAGAATTGACATCTTAACTATATTTAGTCTTCCAATCCATGAACACGGAATGCCCTTCCATCTATTTAGGTCTTCTGTGATTTGTTTTAACAGTTTCTTGTAGTTTTCTTTGTATAGGTCTTTTGTCTCTTTAGTTAAATTTATTCCTAAGTATTTTATTCTTTTAGTTGCAATTGTAAATGGAATTCGTTTCTTGATTTCCCCCTCAGATTGTTCATTACTAGTGTATAGAAACACTACAGATTTTTGAATGTTGATCTTGTAACCTGCCACTTTGCTGTATTTGTTTATTAGCTCTAGTAGTTTTGCTGTGGATTTTTCAGGGTTTTCGACATATAGTATCATATCATCTGCAAACAGTGATAGTTTTACTTCTTCCTTTCCAATTTTGATGCCTTGTATTTCTTTTTCTTGTCTAATTGCTCTGGCATGATTTCTTTTTTGACCCATTGGTTTATTTAAGAGTGCATTGTTTAATTTCTACATATCTGTGATTTTTCCAGTTCTCCCACTGTTATTGATTTCTAACTTCACTTCATTGTGGAGGACAAGACATATTACATGACTTTAGTATTTCTGAAAGTGAGCTTGGTTTTAAGGATTTTCTATTTTATGAGCACCCAATCAGCACACCTGATCTCACAACCCAATTTTAAGAAATAAAATTGTTTAATTAATTCTTTTAAAATATGAGCTAAATGACAGTACCTTGACTATGTCTTCCAGCGTATGAACAGACTCGTCCACAGCAACCAGGTAGTGGAGCTTTGGCACATGGTCTATGACGTTTTGTATCACTCTGAAAATCAACAGGTGAAGTAATCCCCAGAGGGAAAAAGCAAAAGAGAACTTTTTCACTGAACACCACCCCCAGAGGCCAGGTATGGTGTTTAGTGCTTTAATAGGTTATCTCATTTTATTTCCAAAAAAAGTGATGGTTGGGATTGTTATCCATCTTCTAGAGATGAGGGAGCTGAGGTACAAAGAGGTGAGTGACATTTTCCAGGATGAATAGCTATTGGGAAAGTAGAAGCACCAGGATTTGAAACTTAATACAACTGGCCCCGGGTCCCATCTTCCTGCTATTATACTACACCCAGCCTGAGGATCTGGCACTTACAATGCTCCAGCGGCTCATGCATGTCTTACAACAATGCTTGGGGTAGGTGTTTTACAAAGTAAGAAACAGATTCAGAGAAGCTATGACCCTCTTAAGGGGGTACAATAGTGCTGAATGGCAGCTCAGGGACTGAGCCCAAGATTTCTAATTCCCAATTAATGATTCCCAACATTTCTGAATATAGTCTATTCTCATTAGTTGTGGTGGTTAATATTCTAAAAAGTCAACACTGAACATTGAACTATTACTCCCAGGGAAACTACAGGGGGACATCCCAGCATGCCTGTGGTCACAACAATACATAACCTTGTTTTATGAGTGATTCTGTTTAAAGATACCTTGTTTAATATATATTGCTAATTCATTAATATTGAACTCACAGGCAACAGCACTTTAACTTGTGCCTTGAAACCACTTCTTTTCTCCATAAAGCACATCACAACTTTCTTGCACTTAGGAACACTAGACAGCATTGCAGCACCACATTGGGGGTCATTTTAAATAGTGAAAGACCAACAAAAAGCACAAAAATGCGAAAAATGTAGTACTAGATATACTGTGAAAAGGACACTTGCTTAAAGCATGGGAGCTGAAACAAGAAGGCCATGTGATGCCTGATTTGACCTCACCTGGGACCGCATATGTTCTGCCACCGTGTGCAGATTGGTGAAACCACCATGAATAGTGATTTTGAGGTCCCCAATACATTTGAACAAGTAGGTGACTTTGCAAATACAGACTCCACAAATAATGAGGACCCAATTGTACTTAAACTGGCAGGACTGTGTTAAGGGCTTTATAGATGTTATCCCATTTAACCCTACCAATGACATTATCAGGTAGGTACTATTATTATCCCCTTTTTACAAGTGAGCACATCAGACACAGAGAGGTTAAGCAACTTTCCCAAAGTCACAAAGCTAGTAAGTGGCACAAACTAAAGAATTCCAGAGAGAAACTATAGTGAACAGAATTTTATTGTGATGACCTATCAGTTCTGCCTCCATTTTAATGCCTTCTTCAGTAAAATGAAAATAAGGCAAATGCACCCTCCTAAGTATCCATTGCACATTTGTTTTATGTTAATTTCTCAGAACACTTCAGCTTTTAGCTTTTCCTGTTAAATATTCGACAGTCTTCAAAGAAAAGGATAGGAAAAGAAGGTTACTTAAGGGGCCCTGGAGTCATCTGTAATGAGAATAATTTCACTCTCTAATTTACCTGTTTGGAAGTAAGATATTAAATACTAATGCTGTTTTAATAATGTAAAAGAATCTTTTACTTCCTCAAAACCTGATAATGAATTGATGTAAAATCTCTGCAGAAAACAAGGGTGCATGGCAACTGTCTCCACGTCCAGCATAACTGCTGGCTGAAGCAGATCCAGTTTTGCGGGGTCTGCAGACTATCAAGCTAGAGGGTTTTTTTTAGAGAAAAATAACACAAGTTAGGGGAAGGAGTTTGGAAGGACCCCACGCAGAGGAGAAGCTCTGAAGCTTAGGCTTCATGTTCCATAGTAAATCCATTTGGGATTGCGGGGACATCTGGGTGGATGCACGGATTAGGAGGAAGAGGAAGAATCTGAAAGCAGAACCTCAGGGAAGTGAAGGAACCACTTCCTCCTGGGAATGAGCTGTGAGGTGGTGGCATAAAGCCCCCAGGACCTGAAAGGTAGAGCTGATGAACCACAAATGAAGTGAACTGCTTCACTGGTCTAGGTTTAAGTCAGGTTCTTCACAGAACGGTCTCCAGACCTTTCTGGATCATAGGATCGGGTTGCTGTGTGATTATGCAAAACATGTACCAACTTTACCTATAAACACACAAACAAAACAAAACTTCAGGTTTACAGTTCACCTTCTGATTTCTCAAGTTTAAGTTTATTGGTTGGATATATCAATCTCACCTGGGACCTAGGAATAAGAAACTAGGTCCCGAGAAAGCACATACCAAGTTCTTTTCTGTTCTAAAATTGGAGGGCATAGTATTCATCTGACAAAGTCCTTAAGATATAAACCTAAACTTGTCATCTGAATTGTGGAGCTATTTCATCAGTTGTAAAATGGAGGTAATGTAGTTCTCTGCCTAGGGTGGTTGTGAGGGATAAATACAGTAATGAATGTAAGGGTCTCAGCTCAGTGGCCAGGTAAGTGCTCAGTAAATGTTAGCTTATAACCAAACAAACATATCTATCAATTAATTCTAGGAAAGTCATATTTCTGTGAAAACACTTACCCTGCCAAATCAAGAACATGAATTGTGGGAATTACATTTGTTCCATCGCCAAAAACTGGTAATGCAGGCACCTCACCCAACCATGCTGTCTAAAGAGAAAGAAAAGCAAAAGCATTTTTCCTGCAGTTATAAGTGTATAGCTTTTATAGCTTATAGCTGGAGGCATCCGAAAGCTCTTTCTATCTGCTACAATAGTGTGCTCTTGGAGATATTTCATGTCAGTCCTAAGAAGATCTAAGAGCTAGTCAAATCCTACTGAGAGAAATAAAATGTAGCTTCAGGACTGCAATGTTTTTAAAGAATTCTATAATCAAAACATCTGTCTTTAGTGTTAACTTGCATATTATCTTTTGAGAAAGGAAATGCTTTCACAAGCATGATGTCCTACAATTCACACAAAATCACTGGCAGGAGGTAATTATCATCAGTTCTTAGATGAATTCTCAGGAGATAGAGTGTCTTGTAGGAGGTTACACTGCTTGTGAGGCATTGAGCCTGGACTTGAGCCCCAATCTTGAGTACAAATCCTTGTCTTTTCACTTCATTAAGCATTTCAGTAACCACATAGACATGCTGAGTACTAAACAGATGATTTAAAATTGCTTTTAAAGAGTAAAGGAGGTAGGAGTGGGGGCCACAGCAGATCACTGGGCCTTGTAAGATATTTTGGACTTTGGGGAGCTATTTAAGGGTTTTAAGCAGTGCAGTGATACCATCAGATTTATTTTTGTTGCCTCATGGAGGAATGGTGGGATGAAAGTGTCTAATTTGGGAGTGGAAAGCTATGACAGCTATATAAACAAGAGAAAGTTTAACCTAGCCTTGGTGGGGGGAGTGGGCGAGTGGGGTTGGACAAGGGAGATATTGAGGTGGTTGACGCTATAGGACTTGGGATTTTGTGATGGGTGAGAAAGAGGGAAGAGTTGTGTTCTGGCTGTGCAGCTGGATGAAGGGTTGCCCCATTTACTGAGATGGGGCCCTGGAAGAGGAGCAAGTTTGGGAGCAGGGGCGGGGGGTGAGGGGGTGATGTATGGATAGGTTAGATTTGTGCAAGTCATCCAGGTCAAGGCACTAAGTAGGCAATTGGATCTATAGAGCTAGAACTCAGGAGAGAGAGTCAGGCGCTTAAGTTTTAGAGTCATTGGCTTCAGTCCTGAGAATGAACAGACCAACCCAGGGAAAGAATGGAGAGAGAAAGATGACCA
Source organism: Tamandua tetradactyla (assembly GCF_023851605.1). Lineage (NCBI taxonomy): Eukaryota > Metazoa > Chordata > Mammalia > Pilosa > Myrmecophagidae > Tamandua > Tamandua tetradactyla. Next base: position 57,669,908 of record NC_135338.1, on the reverse strand, counting down.
GAGGGGCTAAGACAGAGGCCTGAGAATGCCAATATGCAATGATCACGCAGGTGAAGAAGAGCTGAAACTGGACAATTACAAAGGGCTTTTTTAAAACTTTATCTTCTTCAGTTTTCATACCTCTCACATTAAAAAATCAAACCAAGCAACTCTCTCTTGACTATACTGCTTCCTCTAACTCCTGCCTTCTTTCTCTAACCCAGTTACATTAAAACTCCTTGAAATCATTCTCTATTTTCACCATTTCCAATTCCTCTTCTCACATCCCCTCTCGAACCTACTCATACCAGGCTTTTGTCTTACCACTCAAAAAGAAAGAAAAACAACAACCCCCCCACCAAACAGTGGTCAATTATATCATCTTGTTTGATCCATATGAAATATTTGACAAAGTTGGTCATTCTCTTTTTAGAAATATTCTTTTGCTTTCACTTATTTCTCCCTCTTATCTCACTGACCTCCTCTGAACCTCTTCTGCTGATTTTCTTTCATCTCCCTGTAACCTCTAAATATTGAAATGTCCCAAGGCTCAGTCCTTAGACCTTTTTTTACTCTCCCCACTCATTCTCTAGGCAATATCATCCTGTCATGTGGCTCTAAATACCATCCATATGTTGATAGCTCCCCAAATTACATATCTAATCCTGACAGCTCCCACCTCCCAACACCATGATCTCCACACTCCCATGCCTAACTGCCTACTCAGCATTTATACTTGGATGACAGTCATTTCAAACTTAACATGTCCCAAACTGAGTTCTCATCTTTCCTTTGGGTACTTCCCTCTAACCTGCTCCATCCTCAGTCTTCTCAATCTCAATAAATGGCAATGCTATCCTTCCAATTGTTCAGACCAAAATCCTTTGAGTCATCTTCTACTTTCTTTCACCCTTACATCCAAGTTTTAAATAAACCCTATTGACTCTATCTTCAAAATATACCCCAAACCCAAACAATTTTCACCATCTCTACCATTTGCATCCAGATTTTAGGCATTACCCTCCTAACTAATCAGTCTGCTTCTGCTCTTGCCCCACTACAATACTTTCTTTACCCAACAGGGGAATAGAGTGAGCCTTCTAAAGTCTAAAACAGATTGGGCCACCTCCTTCCTCAAAACTGACTAATGGTTTAACAAATCCCTCAGGATAGAAGCTAATGCCCTAACAAGGTGTTACAAAGCTGGGCTCAGTTCAACTCTTTGATTACCTCTTTCACCTACCATTCTCCCATATTCTAGCCCCACTGGTCTCTCTGTTGTTCCTCAAACATAGTCATGCTATTTCTTTACATTTTCTGTTTCCCATTGTCAGGAATGCTGTTTCCCCAGAAAGCTAATTAGCTAGCTCTGTCTTCACTCTTGCTTTCTGGTCAAATGTAACATTATTAAAAAGGTCTTCATTAACTATCTTATATAAAACTTTCCAACCCTACCCCCGGCACTCTCTTTCTACCTTCCTCTGAGTTATTATTTTCCATAGCATTTGTTAACATCTGAAATATTCTACCTTTATTGGTTTTCTTGTTTATTATTTATTACCTTCTTTTCAACCAGACCAGAAAGTCAGCCCACAAGGGCAGAGACTTAATTTTATTGTATTCCCAGTACCTCCACTGGGTCCTGGCACATGGTAGGCACTTAGTCAATTATTTGCTTCACAAATGAAAGGAAATCTATCTTTTTCTTTATTATTCTGAAAGTGGTGAATACAGTTTGCTAATAATGGGGAAAATACGTGGCGATAGCCCAATGCTATATTTTCCTTCATATTCTGTTATTATACTTCCCTAGCCACATTTTGAAGAATCATAAATGCCTTCAAGTTGTATAACTTCACTTTAAGAGACTTTCTAAAAATTAGCATAGTTATTGAAAAGGCAAACCTTAATAAAAGTATGTAAGATGCCTCCTTCCACTCCATACTGAAGTCCAGCAGCAACTACATAAGTTGCAAATTTTTTGGCCTATTGGACAAAATATTTAAAAAGTTAAATGTCATATTATTAATCATACTGAAACAAAATTTTAGTACTTAAAAAAGAGCACTTTAGGAAGTTTCATCAATGATTTAAGACTCCTAAGGCATGGTTTAATATAGAAATAGTATCCCCCAAAGGAGGGAAATACCACCAACCACATTATTCAGAAATGCTTCTGATCTCTATTAAGATTTAACTGTGACTTTCAATTAAATTAAATCCTGAGTTTATTGTTTGTGAAAACTTGATACCTGTAAACACTCTGCTGGGCACTGAGGGGGGAAAGAGAGATGGAAAGATAGGTTCTTCCATGAAGATCTTTAATTAACTAGTAGCAGAGGCAGATATTTATATAAAACCAAGGAGTTTGGTAATTGGCCTTAATTCAAAGATTTTGATTGGCATTGAGTCTCCCCTTCATTCAAGAGGGGTAGTTTTGAGATTGGGAGAAGTTTGCCTCAATATTTAATCATTTTAAAATGGACTATTAGACAAAATACAGCTATTAGACAAATGGTGCCAGCAGCCACACTTCGGGAAAATGGGCTTTCTGGTGTGTCAGAAAGCTTGAGGCAGTGATAATACTTTGGGACACCTGGGCACGAATTCTCCTTTCTTTGATGTCCTCCTCCCTCATACCCCAACAACCATATGACCTTGCTGATGTTTAACTGAAAATTCCAGCGAGACTAGTTACGATGGTTGGTGCCATGTTTTTCTGGATTGCTAATGCAAGGTCCAGGTATTAAAGGTGCAGTGACCACCAGAAGGTCTTTGTAGGTTCAACTGAACATGTGACACTCAAGATTACCAGGTGCCACCCCGTTTCAGATCAGATTTTTAATCTTTGGTTAACGAGATTTGGAATTTAATCTTACCTGAAAGACAGTGATTTGTGAATGTATGTGTGTGTGTGTGACTGGTTTCTTGCCAATCCGTCACCCAACTAAACCATTGCCTTTGGTTTCAGAAGTGGGGTTATCAGTAGAGACCCCCACCACCACAGCCATGATTTGGGAGGTAGGATATTGGTAATTGAAGGAGAGAATGATGAAATAAAGATGTACCCCAGCTGGGGACAAAAATCAAGGATTTCATGGTTTGGGAAATGTTCAAAATTCAATAAAGTATTATAGTTATAAGAATTTGGAAGTGGAAGGAATTTAATCCATTTGGTTTAGCCCATCATTTTATTCATTTTATTTTAACCCCAAAAGTTTAATGACTTTCTATTGTCATAAGTTAATGGTCATAAAAGGGGCAAGAGTCCCTAATTCTGTGTTGTTTTCTTCAAGTGCTTTATACTCATAGTGTTGGTACCGCCTGATGGTAGGACAAAAGAACTTGAGGAAGTTCCAGGCTCTTGTTGTAATATCCTCTGAGACCACTAGGTGGCATCTTAAGACTATTATTATAGAGCACTTGCCTCCAGTCGTCCACTGATGGGAAAAATATAATGGAACCTCCAGAGAATGGAAGGACACAGTCCCCATGGAAGCTTCAACCGTTATAGAGCAGTAATGATCTCTGTGATTAGATGTGTCCCTTTGGAAATAGGACAACCTCACCACTGGAGGGGTGGCCTGTGGCAGAGCTTGATGAAACCCACTTGAAGAAATTGTGACACGCTCCTTTCTGTAGCTAGGAACTAGAGTCAGTTGCTCTCTTTTTCACTGGGAACCCAAAACTTCGCAGGCGTTCCTCAGAACACAATAAGCTCTAATCTCTGATTTCCAATCAGGATGGCATCTTAAGCGCCTTAAAAATGCCTTGTCATTTCACAAAAACAAAATACAGTGAAAAACATTATTTCACAGTGCTTTTCTTCTGTTGTTTCCCTGACCAGAATTCCCTTTTCCATCTGGGGAAGTGCAAGTTCTTTAGAAAACAAAGTTCAAGAGTCAATCATGTCATGTATTGATTGAACAAAATGTTACCTAGTCAACTGTGTGTCCAGGAACTCGTCCATGTTTTGCCCTGACCATTCCTTCCTCTGGGCATCTATGACCTTTTGTCGTATTAGAGTTGCTGCTCACATGTCTGCCAGCCCAGTGGGACTGGGGGCTCCCTGGGGACAGGAGTTATATCTCCAGGGGCCAATTGTTTAACACAGGCAAGGAGCCTTGATCTATGCCCTCCCCCACCTCGACTTCTTGTGGTTCCTTTGTTCTCTTCTCCTGCTTCCTAGTTTCAATGCACGCGGGCTGATCACTCTGCCGACTTTGCCATTCTCCAGGTACTGGAGCATTTCTCTCTTTTTGGAATGTACCAAGAACATTCTGAATCAGGACATTCACACCTGTTGTTCCCTCAGCCTGGACTGCGTTTTTGCCAATTCCTTTTTCTTTTTCTTTTTTTTAAGCCTCAGCTTATGTGTTACTTCCCCAGCTCTCACCCTACATGGCATCAGGGCTTTCTGATTTTTACCCCCAGGGAATCCTGAACTTCTCATTGTAAGTCATCAGTTGGGTAACAATTTGTTAAACGACTGTCTTTCCTGGAAGCTGTAAGTTTCATGGAGACAGGGACTGGGCACGTTTTTCTATGTTGCATCTCAGACCCTAATACAGGGCCTGGCGTGTAATAGGTGCTTAATAAAAACCTGTTGAATGAATGCCTGCATGAATGAGAAGCATGTTGCTGCCAAATTTTCTGTTTGTGACTTATGGTAGATCCTGACCCTTTAGGAGGAAGTACCGGGTAGTGGTTCAGAGCACAGGCTCCTAAGTGAGACTCCCCAGGTTCAAGTTCAGCTCTGTCTCTGATCAACTGTGGGCAAGCTACTCATCATCTCTGTGCTCCTGACTTCCCATATGTAAGAGGAGTATGATAATAATAACACCTACTTCATCAAGTTTTAAGAATTATATACAAGAAACATGAGGACTGCATGAGAGAGCAAAAGTAAAACATTTAGCAGCGTGTCTGGCACATAGGACATTGATAATTATTAGCAGTTAACACTTATTCATTGCCAGGACATTCCACAATCTATTTTGGTAAAAGAGAAATAAATAATTTTATAACAGACACATGTGAAGTGATCAAATTTGCTATGACCAAAAGATACTAAGCTTTATATGAACTTCTTAGTTATTGGTATGTCTTAGTAATCTGTGATCATGGATGTGTTAAGATAAACTCTTTTGAAATAATAATGGGTTTTTGGAGTCTGAAAAACAGCAACAAAAAACCACAGGCTTCATGTCTATCCACCAGACCTCTCTTTCCCAGTGTGCCCACGTCTGTGAAATGGGCAGGTTTAGTATATATACCACACCGTGGTAATGGGGATTATATCCAACAATGCTGAGATGGTGCTTGGATGGCGCTCAATGATTCTTAGTTATGTAGCCCTAAGCAAGTTAGTTCGCCTCTTGACCAGTCTCCTTGTTTATAAGATGAGAACAACATGCACTTTACAAAGGAGCTGTAAGAAATAAATAAGGTAGACTTTGGGAATTGGGAAGGTGTGGTTCCCTTCTTTTCCACCTTAATTCCAAGTTACTTTGCTTCTTCTGGGGCAAGTGTCTACTGAGACCCCCAGATGCCTTGGGAAGTTGGGGCTTGAACCCTGCTGGGTCCTTGACACGGGGCTTTCAACCCAGTGGGCTGGACCAGAATTTGGGCAAGTAGGCTCTTGGGGATGCTCAGAGACCTATGGTGTAGAAATGAGGACATTAAACTAGGAGTCTAAAGAGCCATCTAAAGAGCTGAGATCATGGGCATAAAGCATGTGGAACTGTCCCTGCTGTGCACAGTTTCAAAACAAGAGTGAAACTATCTCCTGGACCAGAGGTGAGTAAATACAGAAGAGGGGAAAGAAGTCATTCCACATTGCCTTCAATGGAACTTTTCTTACTCTACATGTTCTTTGACTCCAGACTTACATTTTTTCCATATTTGAGAACCATTTTTTCAGCATTTATGTGGTCCAGAAAATTTGGATGATGTTTTCTCCTTCGATAATCCTCTTCAGTAAATGGAATCTCAGAATCATCCTAAAAAAGAAAAAAGGCCAGATCTTTATGGATTAAAGCTTCCTAAAATTTCTTAAGCCCAAAGATGCTAGCTCAATGGTGTTCCTTTAAGTTCAAATAAAGCTTAAAACTATAGCTTATTTTTTTTAACTTTTTAAATTGTATAATATAACATATATACAAACCAAAGAAATATAAAAGCAATAGTTTTCAAAGGACTATTTAACGATGGTTACGTAACAGATCCCAGAGTTTGTCATGGGCTACTGCATGATCCTCTCAGATTTTTCCTTCTAGCTGCTCCAGGATATAGGAGGCCAGAGGCTTAAATATTTTTTTATTATCACAATCGACCATTTTTTCCTTCTTTTTTTTTTTGTGAAAAATATCATATGTGCAAAAAAGCTATAAATTTCAAAGCATAGTACCACTATTAGTTGTAGAACATATCTCAGACTTTGACATGGGTTATAATTTCACAATTTTAGGTGTTTACTTCTAGCTGCTCTAAAATACTGGTGACAAAAAGAGATATCAGTGTAATGATTCAGCATTCATATTCATTTGTTAAGTCCTACCTTCTCTGTATAATTCCACCATCACGTCTGATCTTTCCATATCTCTCTTTGGGGTTGTTTGGACTATGGCAATGCTATTTTTTTTATATTGGAAGGGTTTGTCACTAATATGGGGTAGGGAGATGGAACTATCTGATGCTCTGGAGAGGCTGGGCTAGGTTTCAGGACTTATCTGGACCAGGGACCTACCTGGAGATTGTAGGTTTCTGGAAAGTTACTCTAGTGCACGGAACCCTTATGGAATCTTATATATTGCCCTAGGTGTTTGTTAGGATTGGCTGGAATGGTCCTGGTTAGGGGTTGGCAAGTTATGACAGGTAGCAAGGTCTGCCTGAAGTTTGCATAAGAGCAACCTCCAGAGTAGCCTCTCAACTCTATTTGAACTCTCTCTGCCACTGATATTTTATGAATTACACTACTTTTCCCCCTTTTGGTCAGGATGGAATTGTTGATCCCACAGTGTCAGGTCTGGATTCATCCCTGGGAGTCATCTCCCATGTCACCAGGGAGACCTTCACCCCTGGAGTCATGTCCCACATAGTGGGGAGGGCAATGATTTCACTTGCAGAGTTGGGCTTAGAGAGACTGAGGCCACATCTGAGCAACAACAGGGGTCCTCCAGAAGTAATTCTTAGGTATGCTTATAGGTAGTCTAAGCATCTCCACTACCTACGTAAGCTTCACAAGAGTAAACCTCATGATCAAGGGCATGGACTATTGATTTGGGTGTCCCTAAAGTTTGACACAGTATCAGGGGATTCTTTGATAGTAAGGTTTAATAGTTCCATATTCTTTCTCCCCTCTCTCAGGGGACTTTGCCACTACTTTTTGATTATCTGCTTAATATACTCTAGGATGTTTCTAGGCATTACAATAATCTATACAGGATTAAAGGACCTCTTTCTTATTCTGTGCTTCCCGTGTTTCAGTTGTTCAAATGAGCTATACAGATAGGTTGAATAAGATTATGCATTACAAAAAATTTCAGTTCCAGACCAAACAGACCTTTCTTCCACTGGTCTCAATGGAAGTGTGTGTGGTTCTAAAATATAGACACTGTCTTCCTTACCCCTATATTCTGAATTATTTTAACTCCAACCTGTTCGGCTTTGTTCTTATCTCTAAATATCAGATTATATATATAAAACAGCCTCTCAAAATCCAGAAATAATAATCACCACCCCGGACTTAATGTGTCTGCTATAAAAACTTACAATCTAGGCTCCTGTTTTCTTATAAGCATTTTCTAAAGGTGACCACACCATTGTTCTTTTTTGTTTCTGGCTCTTTTTGTCTCAACAAATGTCCCACGTGTTCATTCACATTGTTGCATGCCTCATGGCATTGTTCCTTTTTGCAGTAGCACAGCCTTCGTTCATAAGTATACACCATTGTTTGCCAATCTACTTCTGCTTCAGTGCATCCTTCAACCACTTGCATTCATTGGGCATCATGTACAGGGCTCAAAGTCCATAGCCCATCAACATTCTGAATTTTAGATGATTTCATTGTTCCCAAGAGACAGAAAACCAAATAACACACCTTCACCTAATAGGAAATCTAAACCTCCTCCTAACTCTTGTCTCTCACCCCATTATTTACCTCTGCTGTTGCTGTGGTAGTGCTGATGGCTTCCTTTTGAATATAGCTCATTGCATGCAATAGCAGTTTTCCCCTGTACCCTGGACTTAAACACTGTTTATACAAAAATCATATCTTTGAAGGAATTCTTATGAGAACTCATTCATATTTCTAGTGTGAGTCAGTTGGACATGTAGGTCTATACAACCCCTTTCAATCTTGTTCATCTTCAATATGGTAATATTACTTCTAGACCCACTAGAGAATCACCTTGGCTCCTATCTATTCCCTTACACTAGAGTTCAACCTCATTATCTAACAGTTCACCCATCTCTAGCTTCTATGTATCCCTATATTCTGTATTATAAGCCTCTGATTATACCTTTATGTTGGTCATAAAAGTGGACTCATACAGTATCTACCCTTTTGTATTTGGCTAACTTCATTCAGCATTATGTCCTCAAGGCTCATCCATCTTGTCATGTGCTTCAGGATGTCATTTTGTCTTAACTGTAGCATGATATTCCATTGTATGTATATACCACATTTTGTTGATCCACTCATCTGTTGATGGGCATTTGGTTTGTTTCCATCTTTTGGCAATTGCGAATAATGCTGCTATGAACATTGGTGTGCAAATGTCTGTTTGTGTCGTTGCTTTCATCTCTTCTGGGTATATACCAAGTAGTGCATGCTATTGCTGGGTCATAGGGCAACTCAATATTTAGTTTCCTAAGGAACTGCCAAACAGTCCTCCATAGTGGCTGCACCATTAATCATTCCCACCAGCAATCATAAGAATTGACATCTTAACTATATTTAGCCTTCCTATCTATGAGCAGCAAATGACTTTCCACCTATTTAGATCTCCCCTTGATTTCTTTTAGCAATGTTATGTAGTTTCCTGTGTATAAGTCCTTTACAGACCTAGTTAAGTGTACTCCTATGTACTTGATTCTTTTAGTTGCTATTTTGAATGGAATTTTTTTCCTAAGTGGAGGAAAAAATTCCTTAAGATAGTTCATTGCTTGTGTATAGAAATGTTACTGGTTTCTGCACATTAATTTTATATCCCACCACCTTGCTGAATTTATTAGCTCAAGTAACACTGCTGTAGATTTCTCAGGACCTTCCAAGTATAGAATTATATCATCTGCAAATAATGAGAGTTTTACCTCTTCCTTTCCAATTTGGATGCCTTTTATTTCTTTGACCTGCCTGATTGCTCTAGCTAGAATTTCTAGCACAATGTTGAATAATAGTGGTGACAGTGGGCATCCGTGTCTTGTACCTGATCTTAGGGGGAAGGCTTTCAGTCTCTCTCCACTGAGTACAATGCTGGCTATCAGTTTTTCATATATTCCCTTTATCATATTGAGGTAGTTACCTTTGATGCCAATCTTTTGGACTGTTTTTATCAGAAAAGGATGCTGAATTTTGTCAAATGCTTTTTCAGCATCAATTGAGATGATCATGTGATCTTACCCTTTCAATTTGTTAATGTGCTGTGTTACATTAATTGATTTTCTTGTGTTGAACCATCCTTGCATTCCTGGTATAAACCCCACTTGGTCATGGTGTATAATTCTTTTAATTCACTGTTGGATTTAATTTGTTAATATTTTATTGAGAATTTTTGCATCTATGTTCATTAGGGAGATTGGCCCGTAGTTTATCTTTCTTAAAGCATCTTTACCTGGCTTTGGTATTAAAATGATATTAGCATTATAAAATGAGTCAGGTAGTTCCTTTCCTCCTCAGTTTTTTGGAAAAATTTGAGCAGGATTGGTGTTAGTTCTTTTTATAATGTTTCATAAAATTCCCCTATGAAGTCATCTGGTCTGGGCTTTTCTTTGTAGGAAGATTTTTGATGACTGATTGAATCTCTTTACTTGTGATTAGTTTGTTGAGATCTTCTATTTCTTCCCGAGTCAGTATAGCTTGTTTGTGTGCCTCCAAGAATTTGTCCACTTCATCTAAGTTGTCTAGTTTGTTGGCGTACAGTTGTTCATAGTATCCTCTTATGATTTCTTTTATTTCTTCAGGGTCTGTGGCAATGCACCCCTTCTCATTTCTGATTTTATTTATTTGCATTCTGCCTCTTTTTTTCTTTCAGTCTTGCTAGTGGCCCGTCAATTTTACTGATTTTCTCAAAGAACCAAATTTTGATTTTATTGATTCTTTCTATTGTTCTTTTGTTCTCCCATTCATTTATCTCTGCTTTAATCTTTGTTATTTCTCTTCTTCTAATTGCTTTGGGGTTAGTTTGCTGTTCTTCCTCAAGTTCCTCCAGTTGTGCTGTCAAGTCCTCAATTTTTGCTCTTTATTTTTTAAAATATAGGCATTTAGGACAATAAATTTCACTTTTAGCACAGCCTTTGCCACATCCCCTAAGCTCTGATAAGTTGCATTTTCATTTTCATTCATCTCCAGATAGCTACTGATTTCTCTAGCAGTTTCTTCTTTGACCCACTGGATGTTTAAGAGTGTGTTATTTAATCTCCATATATTTGTGAATATTCTCATTCTTTGGTGGTTATTGAGATCCAGCTTCATCCCATTGTGATCACAGAAAGTGCTTTGAATAACTTCAATGTTTTTAAATTTATAAAGACCTGTTTTGTGCCCCAGTGTATGATCTATTCTGGAGAATGTTCCATGCATACTGGAGAAGAATGTATATCCTTGTGCTTTGGGGTGCAATGACCTCTATTGTCTGTTAGGTCTAATTCATTTATCAAGTTATTTAACTTCTCTGTTTCCTTGTTGATCTTGTGTCTGGTTGTTCTGTCAATGGAGGAGAGTGGTGTATTGAAGTCTCCTACTATTATAGTTGAAATATCTATCGCTCCCTTCAGTTTTGCCAATGTCTGTCTCATGTTCTTTGGAGCTCTTTGATTAGGAGCTAAACATTTATGATTGTTATATCCTCTTAGTGAATTGACCCTTTAATTAGTATATAGTGTCCCTCTTTATCTCTTATGATGTCTTTACATTTAAAGTCTATTTTTCCAGTATTACTATAGCTACTTCTGCTTTCTTTTGGTTACAACTTGCATGGAAAATCTTTTTCCATCCTTTCACTTTCAATCCATTTTTATCTTTGTGTCTAAGATGAGTCTCTTGTAAGCAGCATATAGCTGGATTATGTTAGTCTGTTAACATTCAAAGTTATTACTGAAAAGGTGTTTTTTGATTCCACCATCTTATCTTTTTTATTTTATTTGCCAGGCCTATTTAATCTTTTCCCTCTTTCTTTTGGCATTCTTTAAATTACCCTTAGGGGTACTCTTCAATTCTGTGCCCTCCTCCAAACCTCCCTCTCCTGTGTTTTTTTTTTCTTTCAGCTGACAGATCTCCTTTTAGTATTTCTTGTAGGGCCAGTCTCTTGTTGAAAAATTGTTTCAGGACTTGTTTGTCTGTGAAAACTTTAATCTCTCCCTCAACTTTGAAGGACAATTTGGCTAGGTACAGAGTTCTTGGCTGGAAGTCTTTCTCTTTCAGGATCTTGAATATATCATACTACTGCCTTCTCAACTCCAGGGTGCTAGTTGAGTAGTCTAGACTTAGTCTTATTTGATTTCCCTTGTATGTATAGATTGTTTTTCTCTTGCTGCTTTCAGGATTTTCTGCTTCTCTTCAGCTTTGGACAGACTGATTAGTATGTGCCTTGGGGAAGGTCTATTTGGGTTTATTCTATTTGGAGTTCTTTGAGCTTATTTGACTAGTATATTTATGTCCTTTATGAGGGTGTCATGGTCAGGTTCTTGTATCAACTTGGCCAAGTGGTGGTACCTGTTTGTCTGGTTGGACAAGTGCTGCCCTGTCTGTTGCAATGAGGACATTTCATAGAATTAAATCATAATCATGTCAGCTGCATCCACAGCTGATCCCATTTGTAATCAGCCAAGGGGAGTGCCTTCTGCAATGAGTGGTGCTTAATCTAATCACTGGAAGCCTTTCAAAGAGGATTCAGAAGAGACAGGCTATCATTCTGCTTTGCCTGGCGAGCCTCTCCTGTGGAGTTCATCAGGATCCTTCATCATAATCATCAGCTTCACAGCCTGCCCTGCAGATTTTGGACTCTGTGTTCCCGCGGTCATGTGAGACACTTTTATAAATTTTATATTTGCGAGTGTTCCCTGTTGCTTCTGTTTCTCTAGAGAACGATAGCTAATACATCTTGGTACCAGGAGGGGTTCTTAAGAAACAGAATCTTAAAAATGGGTTTTTATGAATGGTTTTCTACTCTGACTGGACTCAAAATCACTCAGGACTCTGCTTCCCATAATGAGAATGACACTCTTAATCCATGGAGTGAGTTTACAAAAGAGAGAGTCAAAATATCACCATTTGATTCTTTTAATGCTTTGCTTGTATGAAGCCAGGCTCTGGGGATAATGCTTTTGACAACTTTACAGAGTTTTGCGGAAATGAGAGGTATAGAAATGTTGGCTGGTTGTTGTTAGATGCACTGGCTTCATTAACGAGTGAAAGGGATGTGCTTAAGGCTTCAAATGAGCTTAAGTGCTGTCTGACAGATGTAGAAGTTTCTATGAGTACCCTGAAGGAAAATCTTATTTCCTATACCCGTAGACTTGAGATCTCTGAAAATCAGACTCAGAATCTTATTGTTAGAGTAGCAACTTTACAATGTAAACTGAAATCTCAATGTGACATGGTGTCTGCCATTAAAGTGAGGGCATTGATTGGAAAGGAGTGGGACCCTGAAAAATGGGATGGTGACATATGGATTGATAATGATGTCGGGTATGAGGTTGAAACCCTAGGTCTTGCTGAATCTTCTCTAGATAACCCTGTAACAGTCTGCCCTGAAGACATAGCTGCCCCACCTCCAGCCTCCCTTGAGGAGTTGGCCAACCAACCTCCTCCTGAAGGGATTAGACCTAGAGTGATTAATCCTGATTCACCAGATGAAATTTCAAATGAATGCCCTGAAGCAAACGGCTTGGAAGATATTTCTAATTCTTTTCATGACCCACGCACACCACCCCTCATTTCTTTCAGACCTGTTACTAGACTAAAGTTCCAACAGGCCCCTAAAGGTGATGTACAAAGTATCACACATGGGGGGGGGGCCAAGATGGCGGCTTAGTAATGTGCACGTGTTTTTAGTTTGTCCTCCAGAGCAACTACTAAATAACCAGAAACAGTACAGAACAACTCCCGGAGCCACGACAGTGACCAGACACACAGCATACCCCAGTCTGGACCAGCTGGACCAGCTGCGAGTCTCCGGAACAGTGAGTTCCCCAAGCCGCACGCAGTTTCCCAAAGCCACAGTGGCTGGCGCCCGGTGCCCCTCCTCCACAGGCAGCTTCCCGGTGGGAAAGGAAAGAGTCTCTAACAGTAGCAGGAACTGAGTCCAATCAAACACCAATAGTGGCATTAATAAACAAATTCTGACTACTAAAAATAGGCCCCAAGCTCAGGCGAAACTGGTCAAGGCAGAGGTCACCTAAACCGAAAAAGGGGAAAGGGGATGAAACGGAGCCTTCTGAGGCTGTTTCTATGGAGGCTTGGCTGCCTCGGGATTCAGTGCTGGGATTACACACGCTGCAACTGCCCCAAACACAGAAACAGGCTGCTTTCAGGGCTGTCTCCCACCTGAACCTTCCCCACAGGAAGGGTGAAACACAACTCAGGTGGAATCCCTCTCTCAAGGAATTCAGACCCCAGGGCTTCGAAACTTGAAGCCATTAAAACCAGCTTACAACCTTTCCTCTGTCTCCACCACACCCCCAGCAGGGAGAGCCTTCCAAAGTTAAAGGAGCCACAACATCTTTTGCTGGTGGGACCTGCAGACAGACAAGCACCACATACTGGGCAAGATAAGAAAAACAGAGCCCAGAGACTTCACAGGAAAGTCTTTCAACCTGCTGGGTCTCACACTCAGGGAAAACTGACGCAGGTGATTCCTTCCCCCTGAAAGCTTAGTCCGGGAAAACCGGCTGAAGTCTGTAATACATATATAGACCCTCCTAAAGGTGGGGAGGGAAAAGGCACATTACAAGCAGGACAAGAAACAAGAACACAAGAACTGAAAAATTACCCTCTGTTAAACAAAACTTAAGCTAGAGGCCCAGAAAAAGCTGAACTGAAGGTCAATGAACAGATAGACAACAAACTCATCTAGCAAGAAAACCCTAGGTAAGATAAGTGAAAGCAATCTCCAGAATAAACTAATTAAGGTAATTAAATGCCCAGACGCCAGCAAAAAATAACAAATCACACCAGGAAAATTGAAGATATGGCCCAGTCAAAGGAACAAACCAATAGTTCAAATGAGATACAGGAGCTGAGACAACTAATTCTGAATATACGAACAGAAATGGAGAACCTCATCAAAAACCAAATCAATGAATTGAGGGAGGACATGAAGAAGGCAAGGAATGAACAAAAAGAAGAAATGGAAAGTCTGAAAAAACAAATCACAGAACTTATGGGAGTGAAAGATACAGTAGAAGAGATGAAAAAAACAATGGAAACCTACAATGGTAGATTTCAAGAGACAGAGGTTAGAACTAGTGAACTGGAGGATGGAACATCTGAAATCCAAAAAGAAACAGAAACTATAGGGAAAAGAATGGAAAAATATGAGCAGGGGCTCAGGGAATTGAATGATAATATGAAGCGCACAAATATACGTGTTGTGGGTGTCCCAGAAGGAGAAGAGAAGGGAAAAGGAGGAGAAAAACTAATGGAAGAAATTATCACTGAAAATTTCCCAACTCTTATGAAAGACCTAAAATTACAGATCCAAGAAGTGCAGCGCACCCCAAAGAGAATAGATCCAAATAGACGTTCTCCAAGACACTTACTAGTTAGAATGTCAGAGGTCAAAGAGAAAGAGAGGATCTTGAAAGCAGCAAGAGAAAAGCAATCCATCACATACAAGGGAAACCCAATAAGACTATGTGTAGATTTCTCAGCAGAAACCATGGAGGCAAGAAGACAGTGGGATGATATATTTAAATTACTAAAAGAGAAAAACTGCCAACCAAGAATTCTATATCCAGCAAAATTGTCCTTCAAAAATGAGGGAGAAATTAAAACATTTTCAGACAAAAAGTCACTGAGAGAATTTAGGACCAAGAGACTAGCTCTGCAAGAACTACTAAAGGGAGCACTGGAGACAGATACAAAAAAACGGAAGAGAGAGGTGTGGAGAAGAGTGTAGAAAGAAGGAAAATTAGATATGATATATATAATACAAAAGGCAAAATGGTAGAGGAAAGTACTACCCATACAGTAATAACACTAAATGTTAATGGACTGAACTTCCCAATTAAAAGACATAGACTGGAAGAATGGATTAAAAAACAGGATCCTTCTATATGCTGTCTACAGGAAACACATCTTAGACCCAAAGATAAACATAGGTTGAAAGTGAAAGGTTGGGAAAAGATATTTCATGCAAATAACAACCAGAAAAGAGCAGGAGTAGCTATACTAATATCCAACAAATTAGACTTCAAATGTAAAACAGTTAAAAGAGACAAAGAAGGATACTATCTACTAATAAAAGGAACAATTCAACAAGAAGACATAATAATCATAAATATTTATGCACCGAACCAGAATGCCCCAAAATACATGAGGCATATACTGCAATCACTGAAAAGGGAAATAGACACATCTACCATAATAGTTGGAGACTTCAATTCGCCACTCTCATCAATGGACAGAACATCTAGACAGAGGATCAATAAAGAAACAGAGAATTTGAATATTACAATAAAAGAGCTAGACTTAACAGACATTTATAGGACATTACACCCCACAACAGCAGGATACACCTTTTTCTCAAGTTCTCATGGAGCATTCTCAAAGATAGACCATATGCTGGGTCACAAAGCAAGTCTCAACAAATTTAAAAAGATTGAACTCATACACAACTTTCTCAGATCATAAAGGAATGAAGTTGGAAATCAATAATAGGCAGAGTGCCAAAGTATCACACATGAGGAGGTATGTCACACTCCAAAATAACTGTGTGAGTTTTCCAATTTATATAGACAGAAATCAGGGGAATATGTGTGGCAATGGATTTTAAGGGTATGGGATAATGGTGGGAGGACTATAAGGCTGGATCAGGCTGAATTTATTGATATGGGCCCACTAAGCAGAGATTCTGCATTCAATGTTACAGCTTAAGGGTTTAGATTAGGTATTAACAGTTTGTTTGGATGATTGGTTGGTTGAAACATGGATCAAAAGGTGGGCGACATTACCTGAGGTTGAAATGCCACAACTGCCCTGGTTTAATGCAGATGAGGGGAGCTAGAGGCTTAGAGAGATTGGAATGTTAGAGTGGATTTATCATACAAAGCCTGCTCTTACACCCCAGGAATGTCTGGAGGATGCGCCTTTTACCAGAACAGTGAGAAATAAATTTGTGAGACTAGCGCCATCATCCCTGAACAGCTCTGTAGGTGCACTTCTCTGTAGGTCAGATATTACTGTAGAAATTGCTGTCATTGAGCTAGAATCCTTAAACACAATGGGGATGATGGGATTCCGAGTTGGCAGAAGCCAGTTGGCAGCACATAGTTGCCAAAGACAGGGTAGATGTGGCTATTATAATAGACAGCAAACTCAAAGCAGGAGTCAAAATTATATGACACAGGTATTTGAGGCATTGGCTAGTAAATCATGGGGTACCTAGAAATACAATGGAAGGGAAGTCTACTAAATTCTTGTTTGAGCTGTATACACAAATGAGTTCTAGAGTTCTAGGTCAAGTGAACAGAAGTCTAACCTGAATTGCAAAAACACAGAGTTATGCCCCCTTAATCAATTTCCAGACTTGAGACAGTTTACAGACCCAGAGCCCCTTCAATGAAGGGGAGACCAGGTCCCTTTGGGGGAGAACCCTGTTACATGGCCACAAATTTAAACTGTTAATCTTCCTCCAAGTCTTTCCCAAGGAGACCAGCGGCCTTTTACCAGGGTAACTGTGCATTGGGGAAAAGGAAATGATTAGATATTTCAGTGATTATTAGACACTGGTTCAGAAGTGACATTAATTCCAGGGGACCCAAAACGTCACTCTGGTCTACCAGTCAGAGTGCGGGCTTATGGAGGCCAGGTGATCAATGGAGTTTTAGCTCAGGTCCGTGTCACAGTGGGTTCAGTGGGCCCCTGGACCCATTATTTAGTTATTTCCCCAGTTCCAGAATGTATAAATGGTATAGACATATTGAGCAACTGGCAGAATCCCCACATTGGCTCTCTAACTCATGCAGTGAGGGCTATGATGGTGGAAAAGGCCAAGTAGAATCCACTAGAACTGCCCCTACCTAGCAAAATAGTAAATCAGAAGCAATACCAGATTCCTGGAGGGATTGCAGAGAATACTGCAACTCTTAATGACTTGAAAGATGCAGTGGTGGTGATTCCCACCACATCCCTATTCAACTCTCTTATTTGGCCTGTGCAGAAAACAGATAGGTCTTGGAGGATGACAGGGGATTATCATAAGTTCAACCAGGTGGTAACTCCAATTGCAGCTGCTGTTCCAGATGTGGTATAATTGCTTGAGGAATTAATACATCCCCTGGTACCTGGTATGCAGCTATTGACCTGGCAAATGCTTTTTCCTCAATAGCTGTTAGTAAGGACCACCAGAAACAGTTTGCTTTCATCTGGCAAGGTCAGCAATGTACTTTCATTGTCCTACCTCAGGAGTATATCAACTCTCCAGCCCTATGTCATAATCTTGTCCACAGGGACCTTGATCATTTCTCCCTCCCACAAGACATTACACTGGTCCATTACATTGATGATATCATGTTGATTGGACCTAGTGAGCAAGAAGTAGCAACTACTCTAGACTTACTGGTAAGGCCTTAGGTGTCAGAGGATAGGAGATAAGTAAAAAAAAAAAATACAGGAGTGTTCCACCTCAGTGAAATTTCTAGGTGTCCAGTGGTGTGGGGCACGTCGAGATATCCCTTCTAAGTGAAGGATGAGTTGCTGCATCTGCCCCTCCTATGACCAAAAAAGAGGCCCAACACCTACCTGGTCTCTTTGGATTTTGGCAACAATATATTCCTCATTTGGGTGTGCTACTCTAGCCCATTTATTGAGTGACCAGAAAAGCTGCTAATTTTGAGTGGGGACCTGAACAAGAGGAAGCTCTGCGACAGGTCCAGGCTGCTGTACAAGCTGCTCTGCCACTTGGGCCATATGATCCAGCAGAATCAATGGTGCTGGAAGTATCAGTGGCAAATAGAGATGCTGTCTGGAGCCTTTGGCAGGCCCCTATAGGAGAATCACAACACAGACCCTTAGGATTTTGGAGCAAAGCCTTACCATCTGCTGCAGGTAACTACTCTCCTTTTGAGAAACAGCTTTCAGCCTGCTACTGAGCCTTAGTAGAGACTGAGCGCTTAACTATGGGTCACCAAGTTACCATGAGACCTGAGTTGTCTAACATGAGCTGGGTGTTGTCTGGCCCACCAAGTCATAAAGTTGTGTGTGTGCAGCAGCACTCTATTGTAAAATGGAAATGGTATATATGAGACAGTCCCAGAGCAGATTCTGAAGACACAAGTAAGTTACATGAAGAAGTGGCCCAAATGCCCATGGTCTCCACTCCTGCCACATCACCTTCTTTTTCCCAGATCAGAGCTATGGCCTCTTGGAGAATTCCTTATAGTGAATTTGACTGAGGAAGAGAAAACTCGGGCCTGGTTTACAGATAGTTCAGCACAGTATGCAATACCACCCAAAAGTGGACAGCTGTAGCACTACAGCCCCTTTCTTGGTATTCTTGAAGGACAGTAGTGAGGGGAAATCCTCCCAGTGGGCAGAACTTTGAGCAGTGCACCTGGTTGTTTATCTTGCTTTGAAGGAGAACTGGCCAGAGGTGCATTTGTATACTGACTCATGGGCTGTTGCTAATGGTTTGGCTGGATGGTCAGGGACTTGGAAAGACCATAATTGGAAAATTGGTGACAAAGAGGTCTGGGAAAAAATTATGTGGATAGACCTTTCTAAGTTGGCTAAAAACATGCACATATTTGCATCCCATATAAATGCACATCAGAGGGTGACTTCAGCATAGGAAGGTTTTAATAATCAAATGGAAAAGATGCCCTGTTCTGTGGATACCAGTCAGTCCCTTTCCCCACCAACTCCTGTCATTGATCAATGGGCTCATGAACAAAGTGGTCATGGTGGTAGGGAGGGATGGAGGTTATGCAGGGGCTCAGCAACATGGACTTCCACTCACCAAGGGTGACTTGGCTACAGCCACTGATGAGTGCCCAATCTGCCAGCAGTAGAGACCCACACTCAGCCCCCATATGGCATCATCCCTGAGGTGACCATCCAGCTGCATGGTGGCAGGTTGATTACATTGGACCACTCCCTTCATGGAAGGGGCAGCGATTTGTTCTATTGGAATAGACATATACTCTGGATATGGGTTTGCTTTCCCTGCATGCAATGCTTCTGCCAAAACTACCATCCATGGGCTTATAGAATGCCTTATCCATTATCATGGTATTGCACACAGCATTGCTTCTGATCAAGGAACACACTTCACAGCAAATGAGGTGCGGGAATGGGAACATGCTCATGGAATTCTCTGTCTTACCATGTTCACCATCATCCAGAAGCAGCTGAATTGATAGAACGATGGAATGGCCTTTTGAAAACTCAATTATGGTGCCAACTAGGTGGCAATACCTTGAAGGGCTGGGGTAATGTTCTCCAGGAAGCTGTATATGCTCTGATTCAGCATCTGTTGTATGGTGCTGTTTCTCCCATAGACAGGATCCATGGGTCCAGGAACCAAGGGGTGGAAATGGGAGTGGAACCACTCACTATTACCCCTAGTGATCCACTAAGAAAATTTTTGCATCCTGTCCCTGGGACCCTGAGCTCTGCTGGTCCCCCAAAGGGGAGTGCTTCACCAGGAGAAACAACAATGATTCCACTAAACTGGAATCTAAAACTGCCACCTCGTCATTTTGGGCTCCTCATGCCCCTGGATCAACCACCCAAGAAGGGGGATTACATTATTGTCTGGGGTGATTTACCCTGACTATCATGGGGAAATAGGACTGCATCTACACAATGGAGGTAAAGAAGAGCTTTCCTGGAATATAGGAGATCCCTTAGGGTGTCTTTTAGTACTACCATGCCCTGTCATTAAAATCAATGGAAACCTGCAACAGCCCAATCCAGGAAGGACTACCAATGGTTTGGGTCACCCCACCAGGCAAAGAACCATGGCCAGCTGAAGTGCTTGTTGAGGGTAAAGGGAATATGGAATGGGTAGTGGAAGAAGGTAGTGATAAATATGAACTATGACCACGTGATCAGTTACAGAAATGAAGACTGTAATGCTGTTGTGTTCCTGTTATACTATTTAAGTTGTAAGATACCAAGTTTAGGAATGAATATTACCCAAGGATTTGCACCCTATTCTGGAGAGAGTTAATGTGTTTCCAGTTATATGCAGGACATTTGAGTATTGTTAGGTGAAAGAAAAAATGTGTGTTTTATTGTTTTTTTATTTAGAAATTAAGTATGGTTTAAGGTGATATGTATAGCTGCCATGTTGACAAGGGGTGGACTGTCAGGGTCAGGTTCATGTGTCAACTTGGTCAAGTGGTGGTACCTGTTTGGCTGGTTGGACAAGTGCTGGCCTGTCTGTTGTGATGAGGACATTTCATAGAATTAAATCATAATCATGTCAGCTACATCCACAGCTGATTCCATTTGTAATCAGCCAAGGGGAGGATCTTCTGCAATAAGTGATGCTTAATCTAATCACTGGAAGCCTTTTAAGGAGGATTCTGAAGAGACAGGCCCTGTTCCTACTTTGGCTGGCGAGCCTCTTCTGTGGAGTTCATCCAGACCCTCCAGCAGAATCGTCAGCTTCACAGCAAGCCCTGCGGACTTTGGACTCTGCATTTCCATGGTTATGTGAGACACTTTCATAAATTTAAGTTTGAGAGTGTTTCCTGTCGATTCTGTTTCTCTAGAGAACCCTAACTAATACAGAGTGTTTGGAAGTTTTACCCCACTTTGTACTCAACTACTCTCCCTAGTCCTTTACTCCTCTCTTTTCCTTCTGGGACACCAATGATTCTTACATTTGTGTGCTTTGTTTCGTCTGTCATTTCCTTGAGTTCCCATTTAATTGTTTCCATCTTTTTTGCCATTTGCTGTTTTTACTCTTCGAAGTCAATTATCCTGTTCTCTATATCACTTATTTTTTCTTCTGTCTCTTCAAATCTGGTGTTGTGTGCCTCTAGTATGTTTTTTATTTGGTCAACAGAGTCTTTTATCTCTGTGATTTCTGCTATTTTTCTATTTATTCTTTCAAATTCCTCTTTGTGCTCTTCTACCGTCTTCTTGATCTCCTTTATGTCATTTGCTATCCCACTTATTTTATTAAGTAGAGTTGTATGAACATCTTTGATTAGTTGTTCCAACGTCTCCACTGGTGTTTTAATTTGGTCATTAGGCCAGTCTATATTTGTCTGCATTGTGATATGCTTCATCATCTTCTGTTGTCTTCGTGGCATGTAAATATCTTGATTGATTTACTTTGGGAGTTGATTTCTTTCAGTAGTCTAAGGCCTTGTGTTTGTGGCATGGCTGTGCAGCAGGGAGTAGGGCACGGGGTGGAGCACTAAGTACAGTGATTTGTTTCAGGGCAGGTATGGGTGCAGGTTGGGGATGTTACGCTGATTCTTGTGAACGTAGGCACATAGCAGCCAGGGAAGATGTAGTTGTGTGGGTGCACCGGTCTGGGGAGCATAGCCTTGGTGTGTGCTGGTCTAAGGCATGGGGCCCTTTGTGCACATGCATAGAGCTGTGGCAGCAGGTCGATGTTATGCCTTCATGGATTGGGGGTAGATGTGATCCTGCTGCGCAGGTCTGCACTTTCTCAGAGCTGGGAAGTGAGGCTGAGGGCTGTGTGCATGTGTGGTACTAGGACTGCTGTAAAGTGCAGGTCCCAGAGCTGAATGATGTGATCAGGGCCCAAGTGCATGCATGGGCCTGGGAGTACCGTAAACAAATGTGCTGAGCATCGGGAGGGCAGGGTGAGGCTATGTGACACTATGGGCAGGGGGTGGGGGTAGTGCCTAGGTACGGAGGTTAGTGCCTGCAACCTTTATGCGCCGGCAACAACCTGCAGGGAACAGGGAGGGGGAGGCAGTGCTCAGGAGGGGCACAGGAGAGGTGGGTTGGGCTGTACTTGGGGTGGGTTGGGGGTGTGGGGCAGGTACTTGCACTGGGGGCTGGTGGGGTGGGGGAACCTGGAGTGTGGGGAATGCGAGAGGTTGATGGGGTTTGAGTGCGTGGAGTGTGGGGTGAGTCGCCGGTCATGGGGCTGCGCTGGTGAGGGTACTGCGCCCAAGGAACACAGCCTGACTTACTTCCTAGTCCTGCACTCCAGTCTGTGCACTCCCACAGGCTCAGCAGCTCCACGCCAGGCTCTAGCTTTCTGCTTCTCAGTTCCTTAGCCTCCACAACCAGGGCTGCCGCATGTTGTACAGAAGGCTCTCCCTGGTCAGCCACACTCCCAAATCACTGTCTCAGTTGCCCTCCTGTCCCCTCTCCAACCTTTCCTTGGAGTAGGGTTAATCTTGAGCCATTCTAGTTGGCCATCTTCCTGAAAGTTCAAAACTATAGTTTATTTTGAAAGTGACTTGATTTTCTTGAAAATGCTTTAGCTAGCCACATTTTACTATTTACAGTTAATCCAAACAAAATTTTAAAAAGTCTTTTACAGAGGTGGCATCAGGTTTTAATGTAATTGTGTAAAGGCATTAAACAAAGCATTTTAAAAACAGTTCTCACATGCAGTTTCATTAAAAAATTTAAACTGTGAAATTTCCCCCTCTTTTCTATGCCTGTTCTACCACCATCACTCAGTCATATGTTAACAAGAACATTCCATGTGCAAGTTTCTGTCTTAGGTTTGAAAACTTGTTTCATCAGATGAGATGAACTGTCAGTTTACCCTGGGAATCAGAGATGAAAACTACTTCCTGACAGAGTCCATTGAGCTGTGCTCTATATTCAGTCTCTCCATGACTCAAAACTCACTGAAGAATCACAGGGGAAAATTGAGATCCGTGCTATGATTTCTTAAAAATCCATTCAAATTTAGAGGTCTTTGTTGGACAAAATATTTAAAAAGTGTTATGTTCAACCTCGAGCTTTTCAATCACCTCAGATTGTTTTAAATTAAATAATCAATCCCACAAGTTTTTGAACACCTTTCGTGTGTCTACCACTGAATTGTACCAGAGCACACATGGAATTTATCAGAGAGGCAGAAGAGACACAAGGATGATGGCCCTGAAGGAGTATAATTGTCAGCGCGGTTGAGAAATGGAAAGAAAATGCCAGCTGAAAATTGTTTGGAGGTGATGTAGGCAAGTGCAAGATCACCATGGTTGGTGGCCATGTTGAGGAGTTCAGACTAATTCTACGAGCAATAGAAGACAAGTGAAGGGCTTTAAGCATTTTAAAGGGGGTAAAATATGATCTGAATTATATCCTATCAAGATCTCTCAGGCTGTTCCACGGAGCATGGATTGGAAGAAGGCAATAGCAGGAATTAGTTACAGGACTATTTTGGTGGCAGGAAGATAATGGCTATGGCTGGGGCAAGAATGTTGTCATAGATACAAAGAAAAATAGATGGACGGGGCGGGGCGCAGTGGCTCAGCGGGCAAGAGTGCTTGCCTGCCGTGCCGGAGGACCCCGGTTCGATTCCCGGCCCCAGCCCATGTAAAAAAAAAAACAAACAAACAAACAAAATATAATAAAACAAGAAAATGTTTAAAAATGTTTCCCTTTCTTCCTCACTTCCTTCCTTCCATCCTTCCTTCTTTCTCTGTCTTTCCTACCAAAAAAAAAAAAAAAAAAAAAAAAAAAAAAAAAAAAAAATAGATGGACTTATGATACATTTTAGAATTTACTAATGGACTGGCTGATGGATGGTGATGCTATTGAATGAAGAGGAGGACTGGAGAGAACGAGGTTTTGAAGGATAGATGAAGATAACCTACATCAATTCAATTATAACATTTTTCATATGAGCTGTTCTTAAAAATCTGGCTAGTGGCTCGCATATATAGTTGCTAGATCCATACATGATGCCCAGTGAAATTTTAAATTTCAGATAAATCATTTTGTAGTATAAGTGTTTCTGAAAGATTGCATGAGGCTTCTTATGTTAAAAAGTTATTCACTAGCAGATGTGGCTGCCCACTGCATGCAGCCATGTTCAAATCCACTGGCTTTTTCACATCAATGCCAATGGGGAGTCTCTGAGCTGCCTATCCTTCTACCTGTTTGCAGACAAAGTTCCAAAGGCAGCAGAAAATTTCTGTGCTCTGAACACCAGGGAAAAAGGATTTGGTTTTAAGAGTTCCTGCTTTCACAGAATTATTCTTGGGTTTATGTGCCAAAGTGGTGACTTCACCTGCCATAATGGCCCGGGTGGCAAGTTCATCTATGGGGAGAAGTTTGATGATGAGCACTTCATCCTGAAGCATACAGGTCCTGGCATCTTGTCCATGGCCAGTGTTGGACCCAACACAAATGGTTCCCAGTTTTTCATCTGTACTGATTAGAGTGAGTGGTTGGAGGGAAAGCACATGGCCTTTGGGCCTGAATATTGTGGGGGTCACGGAGTGCTTTCGGTTCAGGAATGACAAGACCAGCCTGAAGATCACCATTGCCAACTGTGGACAAGTCTAATAAATTGGTTTGTGTTTTGTCTAAACCACCACAACTCTCCTTCTGTAGCTCAGGAGAGCACCTCACCACCCCTGATCTATTCTTAGTTTCTTATCATCTTTGTGCTTTCACAGCAGTTGTTTCGGTTCCACATTCTCCTCCGCTTCCAAGTCTAGCTGGATTGCAGAGTTATATTTATGATTATGAAATAAAACCTTAAACAACCAAAAAAAAAAAAAAAAAGAAAGAAAACAGTTATTCACTGTTAATTGGGCATCCTGTATTTTTATTTGCTAAATCTGGCAACTCTCCAGACATGGAGCCTGGAATCAGAGTGCTATCAGCTTAGTCTTTGGGATGAACTGTGTCCCTAACATCTTCATAGCCCTGGCTAGTACAACATAGTGGCCCACTTGCCCTCCTGGCCCTCCAGCTGGGTCCCAGGTACTAGAATGCTGTGCCCAGCTCCTAGGGCCCATCTGATACTCAGCTGCCAGTATCCCTCTTTCTGCCCTGCCATGCCTTGCTGGTTTCCTGGAATTGTTGGCCCAGAACACTTCTAGGATCTACCCACCCTCTCTCCTCATGGCTGCAGCACAAGGTAAGTGGCCACAACTTTTTTTTTTATTAATTAAAAAAATTTTTTAAAAACATATGACAAGAAAGAAACACAAACATTCCTAACATATGATCATTCCGTTCTACATATATAATCAGTAATTCACAATATCATCACATAGTTGCATAGTCAAAATCATGATCATTTCTTAGAACATTTGCATCAATTCAGAAAAAGAAATAAAAAGACAATAGAAAAAGAAATAAAATGAAAACAGAAAAAAATAAAAAATAAAAAAATTATACATACCATACCCCTTACCCCTCCCTTTCATTGATCACTAGCATTTCAAACTAAATTTATTTTAACATTTGTTCCTCCTATTATTTATTTCTATTTCATATGTTCTACTCATCTGTTGACAAGGTAGATAAAAGGAGCATCAGACACAAGGTTTTCACAATCACACAGTCACATTGTGAAAGCTATATCATTATACAAGCATCATCAAGAAACATGGTTACTGGAACACAGCTCTACATTTTCAGGCAGTTCCCTCCAGCCTCTCCATTACATCTGGAATAACAAGGTGATATCTACTTAATGCTTAAGAATAACCTCCAGGATAACCTCTCGACTGTGTTTGGAATCTCTCAGCCATTGACACTTCGTCTCATTTCACTCTTCCCCCTTTTGGTCGAGAAGGTTTTCTCAATCCCTTGTTGCTGAGTCTCAGCTCATTCTAGGGGTTTTCTCTTTCCCTTGATGCTCAGTTCCAGCTCATTCTAGGATTTCTGTCCCACGTTGCCAGGAAGGTCCACACCCCTGGGAGTCATGTCCCACATAGACAGGTGGAGGGTGGTGAGTTTGTTTGTTGTGTTGGCTGGAGAGAGAGGCCACATCTGAGCAATGAAAGAGGCTCTCTTGGGGGTGACTCTTAGGCATAATTTTAAGTAGGCTTGACCTATCCTTTGTGGGTTTAAGTTTCATATGAACAAACCCAAAGACTAAGTTATATCAAGAATATCAAGAATTCAACTTGGGGAGGTTGAATGTTCCCCCGTTCTCACCATTCCCCGACGGGGACTATGCAAATACTTTTTTATTCACTGTTCAAATCACTCTGGGATTTATTGGGGCATCGCTCTGGACAAACCAACAAAATCTCATGCCATACTCAAAGTTTCATGTACTTATGATGTTCAATTAAGCTATCTACATAAGTTATATTAGGAAATGCACTGGTCAAAATATAAATTTTGTACCAAATAAAAAGTTTTTGCTTTAGTCTCACACATAAGTTGAAATTTTAAAATATCAATTACCATCTATTTTCAGCACATTCTTTTGTTCTTCCTCATGCAAGAACATTTTAAAAATTTGTACATTTAGTCATTATCATTATACACTCTAGACATTCCTAGATTATACCATATCAATCTTTATCGTCTTTCTTTCTGATTTCAATTGTGACTGGCCATGACTTTTTGATGGCCAGTCTCTTCCTTGACATTCTGGAACATGGTCTGAGAGAAAATGAAGATCAGTCTTTCTCTGGGCAGCTGTACTTTGCCCACAAATCTGAATCAGACAGAGCTGTAGGTTCTGAGTTATCATTCCCTGATTTCTGGTTAGGCCAGAGATCTGGTTGTACATTAGGATCCTGTGCCACTAGTCACTGGGTTGACTTTCCTTTGGTCTTTAAATTTCACTCATTGCAACAATACCAAATAACATTTACTTTAAGCCTACAATTTTCCTGTAGGTTTGAGTTCCTTGCAAATACTTTAAGCCTACAACTTTCTTATAGGTTTGAGCTCCTTGCAACCATTTGCACCATTTGCTTTTGCCATGAATGATGAGTCGCTGACATTTTGTTTAGCATGCTTTATCCTTTCATAGTTATACATTGCCATCTGTTAGCACTACTGATAACTTAAGCCTGCCTCATTAATTTTTCATTATAGTTAACCAGCTCATTTAGAGGTGTCATCCTTTCAGGAGGTGAAGAACTGATTTTGCAGTTAGTACCCTCTTCTTCCCATTTTAGGGCCATTGGACAAATCTGTAATCTTGTAACACTCTGTTGGATCCCCTTTTAAAATTTGTCATTGTTTTTGCCAACACATGTGGATCCTCTGCCAGACTTTTTTTTTTGGGGGGGGGGGGTCCCAGGGGTGTGGACCTTCCTGGCAATGTGGGACAGAAATCCTAGAATGAGCTGAGACTCAGCATCAAGGGATTGAGAAAACCCCTAGAATGAGCTGGGGGTGGGTGGGTGGGGGTGTGTGCATGGTTCAGGAATTGAACCCAGGTCTCCTGTATGGAAGGCGAGCATCGGACTCTTTATGTGTGACTTCTAGAGCCAATGTCCTTCTGGACTATTGGGCCGAGTCTTGGTTTTAGTCATCCTTCCTACCCAGTCATTGAAACACATACAAAAGTATACATTTAAAATACATAGATAAGAAAGGAAAACAATTCCAAATATATTAAGATTGTCCTGTTTATTAAAACTAGTACAAATAACATATTCTATTATAGTCACCCCTCTTTTGTACTAAAATTACCTTTTATATAGCTTTTTTTTTTTTTAATGCATTTGGGTCCTTTAGGATGAAGTGACAGAAAACCAAAATCAAAATGGCCCAAACACTGGGGGAATTCACTACCTCCATGAGCAGCATTCCTGAGTAGGGTGGCTTCAGGCACCACATGAGGAGCTTCCAGTTGTGCTTCTCTGTGCCCTCTTGGACCTAGCTCCCTCTGAGGTGGCCTTATTCAGGCTCATAGCAGACCTGCCAACAGCAGTTCCATGGGACATGTCCACAGGTGATAGTACTCTCAGAGAGAGGAAGGTTGGGTCTTCCTGGGAGTCCCTTTTCACCAGAGATGAATCCTTCCCCAGAGTCTTCTGGCAGACTCCCCTCCATGGCAGGGAATGGACTGCACTGTTTTCCTCTTATCCCTGGGCATACAGCTGGACTATATATGCCAGGCTCCCTTGCAGGGAGATGTGACCACGTGGTTGGATTTTTGGGTTCCAGTCAAAGGAATTCGCAGAAGTGATGTGCACCTCTTCCAGGCCTGCTTCATAAAGCATCCCGTGCACGATCTTTTGTGTCTTTCCCCTTTCTGCACACATTCACAGTGGTTCTGGACACCACTCTGGAAGGTGGCTGAGCTGTATGAAGGAAGGAATCTGGGTCTCAAATTACAGTGAGGAGAAGCAGTTCTCAAGCACCCAAAACACCAGTTTTACATTTGATATGAGCAAGAAATAAATTTTTCCATGTGAAAGCCATTCTACATCTTTGGATTTGTTTGCTACACCCTCACATCCCAGAACTGGGCTGCATGCCCATCCCTCAGCCAATCATTGGTAAGATGATTGGAACCATCAACATGGATTTAGATGAGTCAGGATTTTTCCAGGAGCAGGGGACAATGTTCCTGGTTCCCTCAGGCAGTAGGGACACCTGAACAAATCAGGGCTCTGCTGTGAAGGAAGATGGGATGGGTGTTTGACAAGAAATCAGCAGTGTCTGCGACAATCTATTAACACTTCTCTTCAAGTTGCATTATAATTTCATGGATTTTTCACAAATGTACCTGATTTCAATGAACCATAATGTATCAGTCAGGTCCTAGGAGGAAAGAAATAGCCACTCAAAATGGGTAGTTTGAGGAGAGCTTCATGGCAGAAATATTTGCAAAGATGTGGGTATAGGGAAATCAAATACTTTGGGGACTCTGTACCTCTCCTACGTACTCAGACATAAAGGAAGCAAGTTGCAATTAGAACTTGGAGATAACCTGGGTGAAGAAGGTTGTGAATTGTTTGAGGGGATCAGACAGTGATCTTATAGAAGGGAGCTGGGGGAATAAATTCCCTGACCTCATTGGTCTCATTCCCCCTTTATGTTTGTGGACCTAGGAGGGCCCTTTCAGCACTCCCCAATGATCAAACCCTGTTGGGAGCAGAGTGCAAAGGAGCCTGCTGAGCCACACTATAAGGTTAGAGCAGGGTGGAGAAGAGTGGAGAGTGATCTTGAGGAGCAGATGGAGAATATCCAGCACACATAATTATTTCTATGATGCTCAAATTCTCATAACTTGGCTAGCAAATTGTTCTTTCAGCATTGTCCATGGCATCTTAAAAAATACTTTGGCTTTCTAGCACTGATGAGACGCTCCAAGCCCATGCAGATTTGTATTGACCCAAGACATGGAATCAACTACCTTTCACAGAGTCTTGGAGTTAACTTTACTGGAAAACAATGTTACAGACTAAAACACACATATCAGGGGTGTCCAGAAGTGCTGCTCTTGGGCCATTTTTTCTAACGACTGGATGAAGATGTATTTTTTTTAAGGCCATTAGTACACAATGATTTTTTCCAACCTAATATATCCTGTTATTCATCCCTACTTTATTTAGAGCTGGTTTTATTTATTTACAGCTGTTAGGATTTCCTGTGATGATGAGAAGTAGATAGAAGCAGAGAAGAGTAGAGAGGAGCAGTGGAGAAGACTTACTGCGTTCCCTATAATTCCCCCCAGCCTGACACCCAGTGAGTTTTCTGTTTATGGATTTTGTAAGACATTGTTAATATCTTTATAATAACTTCCTCTTTCTGCTTAACACAGTTCCATCTGGAGTCTGTAACTTGAAACCAAAAGTCCTGTTCAGTTCACCCTATTTCAACTGATGCCAAGATCTTCCTCTGCCCCACCTGCTTCAATTATTCATATGGAGGAAAAACTTGTTTATTTGGAACTTTCACCACGGTGCTTGCTCTTACTGCTTTCAGAGAAAATGTGGGTTCGGTTTGCTTCCTTTTCCCTAGAAGAGGGAACCAGTAATCTTTTTGATCAGACATTCCGGACAGGTATTAGTTTTTGCTTTGAACTTTCTATTCTAATCACAACTACATCTGGTAAGGTGAACATCTTTGAGGAAGATGTATTTACGGGAAGCGAAGAAGGTCATTAAATGGTTGCATTTGAATGGTCTTATTCAATGTGTGTGCTGCCTTGAGTGAGAATGAGAAGCATATTTAGTATACCTCATTCCTCAAATGTCCTGCCTTTACATATTAGCTGAGCTTAGTGCAGTTATAAATCAACTGTGACTTGTGTAAAAACTCTTTTTTAAAAAAAGTATTTTTATTGAGAAATCTTCACACATACAGTCCAACCATATTATATAATCAATGGCTCACAATATCATCACAGGGTTGTGTATTCATCACCATGATCATTTACATCACTCCAGAAAAAGGAATAATAAAGTAAAACTTCATACATCCCATATCCCTTACCCTCCCTCTCACTGACCACCAGTATGTAAATCTACCCATTTTTTTTACCCTTTATCCCCCCCTATTATTTATTTAATTTTTACCCTTATTGTGTACAAGTAGCTTCAAGGCTACTGGAACACTGTTCAAAAGCTTCAAATACTTCCCTCTAGCAACTCCAACACACCATAAACTAAAAAGGGATATTATATAATGCATAAGAATAACCTCCAGGATAACCTCTCAACTCTGTTTGAAATCTCTCAGCCACTGAAAATTTATTTTGTCTCAGATCTCTCTTCCCAGTTTTGGTCAAGAAGGCTTTCTCAATCCTTTGATGCTGGGTCCCAGCTCATTCCCAGGAGTCAGGTCCCACATTGCCAGGGAGATATGCACCCCTGGGAGTCATATCCTATGTGGTGGGGAGGGCAGTGAGTTCACCTGCTGAGTTAGCTTAGAGAGAAAGGCCACATCTGAGCAACAAAAGAGGTTCTCCGGGGATGACTCTTAGGCATAATTACAAGTATGCTTAACCTATCTGTTGCAGTAATAAGCTTCACAGGGATGAGCTCCAAGATCAAGGGTCACCCTATTGAACTGGTTGTCCCCACTGCTTGTGAGAATATCAGGAATATACCAGATGGGGAAGTTTAATATTTCCTCCTTTATTCTCAGTTCCCCAAGGGGACTTTGCAAATATTTTTTATTCTCTGCCCAAATTACTCTGGGATATATAAAGGCATCACTATAACCTGTACAAACCAATAAGGTTTTACTCCCTATTCAAGATTCCGTGTAATTATAGTGTTCAAGTAAACTGACTACACAAGTTAAATTAGATAATGTGCTACTCAAAATACAAGTTTTGCTCCAAATGAAAACCTCTTGCTTTGGTCTTACATAGAAGCTGAAGTTTAAAAATATGGACCACATCATCCTTTAGCCTGTATTCTGATTTACCTCAGTCCTATCCAGATCAGCTTCATTCACATCTCTAGTCAAAGTCTGATCACTTTTTCAGCTTTCGCTTAACAATTGCTGAATGGCGTAATGCTGACTTTCATAGCTTCAGTGAACTAACTCTGAGTCTTGAGTGTCACATAAACATCCAAAATTTCAGGGATTGATCAGGTTATATACAAATAGCTTAGTATCTCAGAATTTAGAAATAACAGTTACAACTCCTAACTATATGTGACTGCTGTAAGAGCTTATAATTTAGGAAGCTTTACAATAGGCCCCAACCTGATAAACTCATGCTCACAGCTTCAGTTTTCTGAGTTTGTGTATTTTGGTTAGTCCATTTGAGTGAGGCATGATAATATCTGTCTTTTTGTTTCTGACATTTCATTCAAAAGACTGTCATTAAGATTCATTCACCTAGTAGCATGACTCACAATGTGTAAAAACTCTTAAACAGACTACCGAACTGAAAATAACTGCTAATTGTACATGGAAAATGGAAATTCCAGTTGGGCTTTCTTCTGCTTCCACTGTGCTTCTATTAAATTTAATTAATTAATCTATTTATTTATCTATTTATAAGCTTTTTCACATTCACTTAATTTACAGAAAAATTGCAAATATTATAGAGTACTATATATCCTTTACTCAGATTCATTAATTTTTAGTATTTTGCTAGAGTTGTCTTTTCCTTTTCTCCCATCCTCTCTCTAAAAGCATATATATGTATGTGAACACATACATATTACTATTCATTTTTCTGAACCATTTGAGAGTAGGTTGCATATATCATGCCCCTTTACTCTTTAACACTCAGTGTGTATCTTGCAAGGATATTCTCTTACATAGCCATAGTAAAGTTATAAAATTCAGGAAACTGAATTTTGATACAATGCTTTTATCCATGCTATAGTCCAATTTTGTCAATTGTCTGAATAATGACCATTAAAAGCATTATTTTTCCTCCAGTACAGGGTCATGTACTGCACTGATTTGTTATGTCTCTTTTGTCCTTTTTATCTGGAACAGTTTCTCAGCTTTTGTCTTTCATTGCATTGAGATCTTTTTAAGAATATAAGCCAGTTATTTGACAGACGCTTCTTCATTTTGGGCGTATGTGAGGTTTCTGCATGATTGAATTTAGGTCTATGCATTCCCAACCAGGATCCTACTTAGGTGATATTGTGTCCTTCTCCTGGTATAAAGGCACTCAGTGTCCATCAGCTCCTCACTGGTGATATTAAGTACAATGTACTAGATAATATTTGACTCATAAAATAACAATGTGGAAAATTTGTCTTGTCTTGTTATTAGGACTATGAACATTCTTGAAGGTGTCCCCTGGTGCTATGTGCAGATGTTTGAGCATATGCCCAGGAGTGGGATTGCTGGGTTACAGAGTATGCACATGGTCAGCTTTAAAAGAAAATGTCATTTGTCTTCCCAAGAGGTTGTAACAATTTCTACATATACTAGCAATGTGTGAGAGGTCCCCTTGTTCCACATGCTTGTTAACCTTGGTATTGTCAGAGTTGTTCATTTCTTCCAATCCATTGGAGGTAAATAATATCTCAGTATGGTTTTTGTGCTGGTTTGAAACTGTTATGTACCCCAGAAAAGCCGTGTTTTAAACCTGATCCAATCTTGCAGGGCCTATTGTTTAGGGTGGGGATCCTTTTATTTGATTGTTTCCATGGAGATATACTCTACTCACTTATGGGTGTGGACTTTTGGTTAGATGGACATGTGACTCCACACATAGCAAAATGGGTCTTGATTAGTTTACTGGAGTACTTTAAAAGTGGAAACATTTTGAAGAAACCTCAAATGCAGACACTTGGAGAACAGTTGCTTCAGAGCTGACAGAGACACGTTGTTTGGAGATACTTGGAGTGCTGACAGAGAGAGCAGATTCAGATGTCGCCATGTGCCTTCCCATCGAGATGTTAAGCAAGCCAGAACCCAGTATTGTGTCTTGGAGAAGCGTAATGAAGGCCCACAGATGCTTAGAAAGGAAACCACAGAAAAGAGAGGCTGAAAGCAATGGAGCCCAGGAGCCAGGGACCAGCAGATGCCAGCCATGTACCTTTCCAGCTGACAGAGGTGTTCCAGATGGCATTAGCCTTTCTTGAATGAAGGTAACCTCTTATTGGTGCCTTAATTTGGACATTTTCATGGTCTTAGAACAGTAAACTTGTAACTTAATAAACTCCCTTATAAAAGCTCCATTTCTGGTATATTGTATTTCAGCAGCTTTAGCAAACTAATACAGTTTTTTGTTTTTTAATATTCTTTTTTTTTGGCATGGGCAGGCTCTGGGAATCGAACCAGGGTCTCCAGCTTGGCAGGTGAGAATTCTTGCCATTGAGCCACCATTGTACCACCCATTAATATAGTTTTAATTTGCCTTTCTTTGATTGCCAATGAGATTGGGAATTTTATTTTTCCTTTTTCATTCAGATGGGCTCTTTTGTGAAATGCCCATCTTTTTGGCCATTTTCCTTAGGATTTTTTTTTCTTATTGATATATAAGAAGTCTTCATATATTTCAGAAATTAATCTTTGGTCAGTTATGTATTGTTTTGGTTTGATAAAACTGCTGGAATGCAATATACCAGAAATGGGTTGGCTTTTATAATGGGGATTTATTAGTTTAAAATTTACAGTTCTAAGGCCATGAAAATGTCTAAATTAAGGCATCAAGAGTAAGATACCCTTTCTGAGGAAAGGCTGCTGGCATCTGCGGTTCCTCTGTCACATGGGAAGGCACATGGCTGGCATCTGTTGGTCCTTTACTCCCAGTTTCCATTGTTTCCATCTTCTGGTTCCAGTGTCCTTCTCTCATCTCTGGTGGGTCCTTCCTGCTTCTCTCTGTGTTTCTGTCCTTTATCCTCTCATAAAGGGCTCCAGTAAAGGAGAGTAAGACCCACCTTGAATTGGGTGGGTCACATTCCAATTGAAACAACCTAACTAAAAGGTCCCATTCACAATAGGTTTTTACACAAAACAATGGATTAAAAGAACATGGCCTTTTCAGGGGTACATAACAGCTTCAAACCAGCACATATATGTTGAAAATATTTTTTCCTGGTCTGCAGTTTGCTTTTCACTGTCTTTATCTCTTTTATTTTTCCATTTTTTATCATAGAATATTTGAAACTTCTACAGAAGTAGAGAGAATATATAAAGAGTCCACAAGTAACTACTAACAATTATCATTACATAACCAATTGTGTATCTTCCATACCTCTGTCCAATTCCTTATCCCTTTGGATTATTTTGAAGTAAATTTCAGACATAGTATCATTTCATCCACAAATATGTCATTAATTTTATTGTAGCTGATTTTGTCAGCCATTTCTTTAAAATTTAGCATTATTGGATATTATTTGAGAAATCCTTCCTTATAAATCCTATGACTTTTTTTTTAAAAAGTCAAAGGTATACTTTCTATATTTAATTATTTGAATGTAATCTGGAATTATTTTTTATGTGTGGTTTGAAGTAGGAAATTTTTGGAGGGGAGTGGAAGTGTTATATGTCATGATGTTGTAGTGGTTATATAGCTGTATACATTTATCAAAACTCATAGAACTGTACACTAAAAAAGGGCTAATTTTATGGTTGTCAATTATACCACAGTAATCTGATTTTTAGAAGCATCATTCACCATTAGGGAAATGCAAATGAAAGCCACAGTGAGAGGACAGGGGTATACCAGAAGGACACAGGAACTAACCTAGGAGCCGTTTCCCCATGTTTTATTGGGGGAACCATCTTCTTTGGTCTTGGTCCATCTAGTTTAGGAGGTGGGTCATCCCTGGCTCTAGAAGTGGGTATAAGATCCCAGGTCTGGCCAATCAGAGCACCACATTCCCCTGGCCGCAGTGACTGGTTCAAGTTAGGCCCATGACCAAGATCTGACCAATCAACATATTCCAGCCCTTGGGTGAAGCATCATCTCTGAAGGAAGCAAGAACTGAAGCTCTAAAGACATAAACCTGGAAAATCCTAGTCCAACAAGAAGGGGAGAGCTTACCTGAGAGTGAACCCTCCCAGAGGAGAAAAGAAGTGATAGGAGGGAGAGAGAAAGAGAGCAAGAGTGAGCTTTGAGGTTATTGTCTAAGCTTCTAGATTCACCAGTGCCAGAAGTCCATCACTGGATTTACCGGGTGTGCCAGTTTGAATCTCTTGTGTACCTCAGAAAAGCCATGTCCTTTAATCCTCATTCAATATTTCTGGGTGGTATCTTTGATTGTTTTCATGGAGATATGACCTACCAATTGTGGGTGGTAACTTTTGAGTACATGTTTCCATGGAGATGTGTCTATACCCATTCAAGGTGGGATTGCTTACTGGAGCCATTTAAGAGGGAACCATTTTGGAAAAAGCTTTAGAGCCACAAGAGCCACCAGAACTGAAAGAGTCAACAGAACAGACAGAGCCCCAGGGAAGCTGTTGAAGAGAAAGCTAGCAGATCTTGCTTGCCATGTGCCTTTCCAGTAGAGAGAAAAACCCTGAACATCACTGGCCTTCTTGAACCAAGGTATCTTTCCCTAGATGCCTTAGATTGGACATTTTCAATAGCCTTGCCTTAATTTGGACATTTTACAGCCTTAGCACTGTAAATTTGCAACTTAATAAATTCCCCTTTTTAAATGCTGTTCCATTTCTTGTATAGGGCATTCTGGCAGCTTGCAAACTGAAACACCAGGTATGGGAGATAATAAATTCCGCACTTTGCTTAAGTCAGTATGAATTTGTTTATGATTGAAAGGGTCAGAAAAATCAATCAAGAAGACAGAGAAATGGTTAGCCAGTCAATTGACCAATAGCTGTTATGCAGTAGATACTTACTAGGCACTGTGAAGGAAGGAACTATAACAAGAATAAAATGACTTGGCCTCCTCCTTGAGGTGACAGTAACAAAATGGGGCAGATGAGTGACCTTTACAAGACGAGGACATGGAATTCCCGGTCTCTGCCCTTAAGGATTTCCCAGTCCAAAAACCAAAAAAACACAAACAAAAAAAAACATTTGGTGCAATAAGAGTGTTAAATACCTAAATATACCCTTCTTACAAATAATGTATCCCATTGTGGTAGTTTGGAGCTGCTTTGTACCTCAGTAAAGTCCATGTTCTTTTAATCCATTCTTGTGGGTGCAGAACTATTGTGGGTGGGAACCTTTGGTTATGTTGTTTCAATTAAGATATGACCCCACGCAATTCAAGGTTGTTCTTAATCTTTTACTGGAGCCCTTTATGAGAGGATAAAGGCAGAAACATTGGGAGAGATAGTAGAGAGAGAAATGCCCTGGAGATGCTAAGAAAGGACCCACAGGAGCTCAGAGAGGAGGTCATTAAAACCAGGAGCTGAAGGACAAGTAGATGCTGGCCATATGCCTTCCCATGTGACAGAGGAACCCCAGATACCAGTAGCTTTTCTTCAAGGGAGGTATCTTTTTCTTGATGCCTTAATTTGGACATTTTCATGGCCTTAAAATAGTAAATTTGTAAACTAATAAATCCCCATTGTAAAAGCCAAAACATTTCTGGTATATTGCATTCTGGCAGCTTAGAAAACCGAAAAACTCAATGACTAACATTCCCTTTTTTTCTCACATTTGAACATCTCTGAAAAATATAATGCGTCTTGTTATCAATGGCTTAGTACAATTGTAGTTATTCAGGAAGCACTGAAGTTGAGTTGTCATTGCCTGTGCCCTGCTAACCTTTAGCACATCTGTTGGTATTGTCATCACTTTAGGTTGAATTCTGTGCGTTGCTGTGCTATGTGGGTTGATTTAGTTGCCCTTTGACATGTGTTTTAAAAGCTTCCACTGTGATTTAACGCTGAAGTAAGAATGCGTATGTATGCGTAAAGACACACTGAGGGAGCAGTAAATGTAAATTGGATAGTCAATGTTGGAAGAATGGCATAAGTCCACATTTTCTAAGTAAAAAACATGTTCATTCTTGGTAAAGAAAATACCTACAAGAAAATGACACAGCTTAGGTTTAATCTTGAGTTATTGTGTGGAAAAAGACAGAATATAGGCCTGGTTCATAGAATTTAGACAAAAAATGAAGACTTTTTGGGAATATTATAATCTCAGTATCTTGCTTATATTTTCTTTTTAATATATACACAAGTGTGAGGCCATAAACCAGAGAAGCCTTAAATTCCTAGATAAGACAACTCCCTGCCCATAAGTTTATCTTGAAGTGCCTGTGTGCATTCCTAGTACCATAGCTATCTGGACTAAACCACTCATACACATCAATAACTTCAAAGAGAGATGCTTATGATCTTGCAAATCCCAGCTTGGCTCTGTGACTTCCGTGTTCTTCCCCTATATAACCCCTGGTAATGCCCTGGGTGGTGGCATGGAGTGTGACTCTGAATGGTCCATGGCTGCCCACGACCAGCTTCCTGGTCTGTATGTTTCTTAATAAACTGTTACTATTTTGCTATTGGAGTGGCCTGCTTCATTGTTTGGACTTAAGCCCACGTTGAACTTTGGCAGAACCTATGTTGTAAGTTCATGGCCAGACATAAGAATGACAAAAATATAGGTCTAAAAGAGAGCTTTCAATACATTAAAAATAAAGATTCTAAGTGATAAGAAAGCATTTGATAAAATTGTATAGAGAAAGTCATAGGGACCCCTCAGAGCCCCAAAACCCATGCCCTCTTGACTTTCCTCTTTATCTTTTGAAATTTGCAATCTTCACAAAGACTGTTTCAATCAATAGGAAGATAACTTCCTTTTTATGTCTCTAAAAATCCTTTACTAACCCTAGAATCCCAAAGTGACTTCCATTCTTGGATTAAAAAAATATTATCCTCTCACCATATATACAATATAAGTTTCCCCTTTTAACCACATTCAGATATATATTTTTCAGTGTTGTTAACTATGTTCACAATGTCATGCTACCATAACCACCATCTATTACCAAAACAATTCCATTGTTCCAAATAGAAGCTCTGTATATTCTTAAAAGGAAATAAACATAAAAGTAAAAAGAACACCCAAAATATCCCTATTGTTTATTTATTTTTGTCTTTTTTTTCTTATTCATTTGTCTGAACACTGGATAAAGGGCGTGTCAGTCACAGGTTTTCACAGTCACATGCACAGACCTTAAAAGCTCTATGGTTATTCAGTCATCTTTAAGAATCAAGGCTCTAAGATTACCGTTCAACAGTTTCATGTATTTTCCCCTAGCTACTCCAAAACATCAAAAACAGAAAAGGGATAGCTATATATTGCATAAGAATAACCTCCAGAATGACCTCTCAACTTTATTTGACATCTCTCAGCCACTGAAACTTTATTTTGTTTCATTTCTCTTCCCTCTTTTGGTCTAGAAGGCTTTCTCACTTCCATGTTGCTAGGGCCAGGCTCATCCCTAGGAGTCATGCCCCATATTGCCAGGGAGATTTATACCACTGAGAATCATGTCCCACATAGTGAGTAGGGCAATGGGTTCACTTGTAGAGTTGGCTTAGAGAGAGAGAGTCCACATTTGAGCAACAAAAGAGGTTCTCTGGGCATGACTCTTAGGCACAATCATAGGTTAGAGTAGTTTTTCCTCTGCAGGAATATGTTTCATAAGAGCCAGCTCCAGAACTGAGGGCCTAGCCCATCAAATTGGCAGTCTCCAATGCTTGAGAGAATATCAGTTTTTCCCCAGGTGGGAAAGTATAATACTTGTGCCCTTTTCTTCCAATCCCTCAAGGGGACTTTGTAAATAGTTTTTAATCTTCCAAGATTACTCTGGGACATATCAGGGCATCACACCACCTGTTCTAGTTTACTAGTTGCCAGAATGCAACACATCAGAGATGGATTGGCTTTCAGTAAAAGGGGATTTATTTAGTTAACATATAGTTCTTTAGAAGAAAGGCAGCTAACTTTCATCTGAGGTTCTTTCTTACATGGGAAGGCACAGGATGATCTCTGCTGGCCTTCTCTCCAAGCCTCTGGGTTCCAACAACTTTCCCTGGGGTGACTCCTTTCTGCATCTCCAAAGGCCTGGAGCTGAGCTGTGAGTGCTGAGATGAAGTATACTGAGCTGCTTGGGCTGTGCTACATTGAGCTCTTCATTTAAGCACCTCCCAATTAAATCAAACATCATTCATTGCAGCAGGCATGCCTCCTAGCTGACTGCAGATATAATCAGCAACAGATGAGGTTCACATGCCATTGGCTCATGTCCACAGCAATAGAACTAGGCACTTTCACCTGGCCAAGGTGACACCTGAATCTAACTACCACACCATCCTATAATAACCAACAAGATCGCACTCTCTATTCAAGTCTCCATGAAGTGACCGTGCTTGAATAAGCTGAAAATATGAGTCAAATTATACAGTATGCTACACAAAAAATAAATTTTGCACCAAATAAACATCTCTTCCTTTGGTCTGCCACAGAGTGACTTCCATTCTTGCATGTGATCTGGCTTCCTGTGCTGTGGCAAAATTTTGGTGTTCTGAATTAAATGATGTAGTCTGCAAACTCTACTCCAGTTTGCCTTTCACACACTGCTAGAGATTAATAGGCAGCATTTTTTTTTTTCCTTAATGGCATATAAAGGAATGGAGCCCCTTAGAATGGATGGTGCTTAGGGTCAATTAACTCTGTTGAGTGCATATTATAGAATAGAGCTCTGGAGTGTAGGTATATATAACTCACTATAAAATAGTCTCCTTTGCAGACAGATTACAAGGCATTAAGGGTGAATGTTATGGAAAGAAAAAGTTAATGCACTACTCACAGGATCCAGGGGTTTGGATCGTGCCCATGTCATCACCGTGGATAGTAAAATAAATATCTTTCGTTTTTCAAAATGGCCTACTTCTTCATTTAGTGCTGCAAGGCCAAAAAGCAGAGTGGTTATTTGGATACATGCATAACTTGCTTACAAAATTCTGTATACTAATAGTTGGCTGTAGCAGTAGCAAATTAGTTCTTCCAGGAGTAATTTCGTGCCAGGTAGCATTACTGCTATAACCAAGAAATTAAGAATTACATGATTATGATTATTGAAGCATTATATAGATGTTTTTCTTTCTATTTTATAGAATAGGCAGGGGATAGTACCTGAAATTAATGAAATTCAACTAATGGGGATAATACCTGAAATTAATGAAATTCAACTAGTCTAACCCTTGATTATACACACTATTGTAGTGGTTGTTGTGGGTTGGTCTCAGCCCTGTTTACAGTTGCTATTGTAATGGTTATTCTAGCCTAATCTTAGCCCTCTTCTATTTACTATTGTAATGGTTATTATATTCTAGTGTCAGCTTTCTGTATACATAATTTTGTACTGGTAACAACTCCTTTCCCTTTGTTTGAATCCATAAAAACCCTGAACTCCTTAGACTTGGGGAGACAGACTGGTGCTGCTAGGCCATCTGATCACCTGCTTCATGCATAGAATTAAGCTCTTTCTCTCTGTGAAACCCTGGTGTCATTTACTGGCTGTTATGCACATCAAGCGGAGAACCCATACTGTTGCTTGTTTGGTATCTATTTGGCACCAGATGATACAAAGATTCTTAAGAAGCAAGGGGTCTGAATGCTTGAAGTTCTGGAGCCCCAGTGGTAAATGCAGTAATTGAGCCTGTTGCAGCTGCTAGACTAATTTAGTCTAGAGGTTGGGTAACTGGGTATTTCTCTACTCTGCTGGCACTCCAGACCCTCGGCACCTTAAAAATCTTCAAAGAGAAATGATTCTGAGTTCCAAGTCCAGACATCTGACTGGGTGAGTGGGTCATCAACGTCAAAAGTGGACTGGGGAGTCAGTACAATGGTTTGAGTCCCCTGGGCCCCAAGTCCAGAATGATGTCGCTTGCTCTGACCTCTACACTTTTGTTTTCTGGGTACCATTCTGTATGGGGTTTGAGGCCTTGACCTGAGTTTGCCTGTATGTGCTTCAAGGCCCTGACCTGTTTTGTCTTTTAGGGCTCCAAGGCCCTGCCCTGAGTTTGTCTGTTGAGTATACTCCTAGAAAATAATTCATCCAACAATTAACTAGTATTTAATGACATCAAGTATGCCTGTTTAACTGTTAACTGGTGTGTTACTTAGGCATAGGAAGTACTTAAGGCCTGTTTAATTGTTAATTGGTATGTTCAGTCTGTTATTAATTGATGTGTTACTTAAATATATAATAAGTTTTAAGCATCTGTTTAAATGTGTTAATTGGTGTGTTACTGCATTTGTATTGTTCAAGTGTACCTAATTAGCTACTGACTATGGAAAGTCTTTAAAATGGGAAAATTTGGGATGTATTTTGAAAAATTGGGACGATTTTAGTTAAGAGCCAATGAGAATAGAGAAAGTTTATTTCTGTAACACAATCTGGCCTCCGTGTGAGCTAGAATCAGGAGAGAAATGGCCTGAGAATGGCTCTAGGGAAAAGAACACTGCATTACATTTAAGAATTGTTCTGCAAGATAGCAGAAATTGAATGAGATGATGTATGTTCAACCCTTTATTTCTCTCTCCCAGCAATCATTGTTGATGAGACAATGTAAAATTCTACCAGTAAAGATTAGTGAAGAAAAGAAAAATATCCTCCCTGGTTCAAATCTGGAGGATCTAATAGAACTTTTATTAACTCCTTCATCTGTTCTACCTACATCCTGTAACCGAGGAGCCAATGGATCAGGAAAAGAGGAAGCTCCCCTACAGCCTCTTCCTCTGTTTCCCTATTTGTCAGAGGTGAGAGACTCTGAGATAGTAATATGCTCTCCCTCCCATGCCTGCCAGTATACTCAGTTTGGCCAGGGCTGCTCTCTAAAACCAGCAACAGAACCACTGAGAAAACTTCTACCCCTTTGGCAAGTGCCTATAGGAATAGATAAACAAGGAGGCCAAAGAGAATTTATAATATTCAAGCATACCAGAAAGGATGAAAAAGTGGGGTTCAAATTAGTGAGTTTTATATTTCTATGTTTCTGGTCTTTTTGTGTGTCTGATTTTCAATTTGTATCTGTTTGTGCAATGTATATTTCCCTACCCCTGGATGGTAATACCAAATTGGCAAAGAAAAATTCTTAAAAGAGCTCTATTTGAATCGCTAAAAGATAAATAGCATATATATATAAAATATGTTAGTATTCCTGGAGTCCCAAAAAGCCGAAAGGAAAAAGAAAAAATAAAGCAAAACATCTAGGCCCCAGTGTTCAAAGTCTGTTTTCGTAATTATTGTAAACAAACCTGGATATTAGAAAGAATATGCCCCTCTGGAATTTCCTAAAGGTAGGTAGAGGGCTACCTCCCAGAAATGCAAAGGCTTTTTCTATTTGTATAGGTTACAGATTTAGGTGAAATAATCTATAATTGGTAACAATTAAATGAAGGGCATAAGAATTCTCATCAACACTCAGGTGACCTTGGAGTGTCTTAAATCCCAATATCGTCATTTAAAACTTTTAAAACCAGGCCTCATTCCCTCTGCCTCACTTGTCCCTGTCCCTAGGGCCTAACCAGCTAGGACAGCTATGGGGGAAGGGAAAATTAGGGCCTAGATTGTAAACTCTTATAGCAGTCACACTCATTCCTGAGCTCTAATGGTTATTTCTACAAACCGAGATGCTTTGCTTTTTGTGTATAACCTGG
Source organism: Tamandua tetradactyla (assembly GCF_023851605.1). Classification (NCBI taxonomy): domain Eukaryota; kingdom Metazoa; phylum Chordata; class Mammalia; order Pilosa; family Myrmecophagidae; genus Tamandua; species Tamandua tetradactyla. The sequence continues at coordinate 57,626,577 of NC_135338.1, read as the reverse complement.
TAGTTTCCTGGACCTTTGGTTATCTGTGTGATGCCTGAGACTCAAACTCAGAGTTTGTGCAGGTTTGAAATGATGTATGTACCCTAGAAAAGCCATGTTTTAATCCTAATCCCATTTTGGAAAGGCAGCTGTTTCTTCTAATCTCTATTCAGCATTGTATATTTGGAACTATAATTAGATCATCTCCCTGGAGATGTAATTTAACCAAGGGTGGTTGTTGATCTGGATTAGCTGGAGGCATGTCTCCACCCATTTGGGTGGGTATTGATTAGTTTCTGGAGTCCTATAAAAGAGGAAACATTTTGGAGAAAGAAAGAGATTCAGAGAGAGCAGAACAGAACGACATAGCCATGAGAAGCAAAGTCTACCAGCCAATGACCTTTGGAGATGAAGAAGGAAGATGCCTCCTGGGGAGCGTCATGAAACAGGAAGCCAGGAGAAGAAGATAGCAGATGATGCCATGCTCGCCATGTGCCCTTCCAGATGAGAGAGAAACCCTGACCATATTCACCATGTGCCTTATCAGATGAGGGAGAAACTCTGACTGTGTTTGCCATGTGTCCTTCCACTTGAGAAAGAAACCCTGAACTTCATCAGCCTTCTTGAATCAAGGTATCTTTCCCTGGATATGCCTTAGATTGGACATTTCTATAGACTTGCTTTAACTGGGACATTTTTTCAGACTTCGAACTGTAAAGTAGCAACCTATTAAATTCCCCTTTTTAAAGGCCATTCCGTTTCTGGTATATTGCATTTCGGCAGCTAGCAAACTAGAACAGAGTTCTTCATATTAAAAGAAGCAACATTACCCCATGCAACAATGGTTAAAGAAGCAGAAGAAGATTAGACTTCAATTAGGAAAGAATAATCGCCTGATCAGAAGGGAAGGCCACTGGTTGGCCCTCTTAAGGTTTTGCACCAAGCCCCTTTTTAGTTGAAGGGACTGTGGAGGGAAGAAAGTTGGGGTGCTCCTGACCTTACCACTCCCCTGGGCTGCAGAGGAATGGATAGTGACTGGCTGTGGGGGCCAAGGACTGTGGGTCATGTGTGGAGGGTAAGGTGGGAATACTAGACTACAAACCATCTGCATGGATCAGAATTCAGAACAGAGGAGGAGGAAAAGGCCAAGATTTGAATCACAAGGGTGTGTGTTACTTTACAGGATGCCTCCATGCCTGAAATGCATTCAGCCTGAAATTCCTTTAAGATATTTTTTTCAAGACATGTACTTTTCCAGAAAAAATCTAAGCCATAAAGTGAGGTCTAATTAAACTGTCGATCTAAGTGCTATGGTTGTCATGGTACTACTGTCTTTTTTTTTTTTTTTTCGACGTTCTGGTGAATGCTAAAGTCCTTGGGAACTTGGTACTACTGTCTTAGTTTCATGAGTGATTCCTTAAGCAACAGAAAAAACAAAAAAAAATCCTGAATTTCATAAATGTATGGATTCATACTGAGGCAGGATAGAATAGGGGACCAAGGCTGTGGTCCCTGGTCTTCTAATCAGCTTCAAAAGAGTTAATACAGAGCTGCAAACTCTTCTAAAGCCCAGAAATCTCCCCATACTATAAGAGCTTGTAAAATCTGAGGCGCCAAGCAAATTCTTAGTTAAAAATAGAAAGCATAAGGTCATAAAGATTGTTAACCATTTGCCCAAAGACAAATTTTAGGTATGTGACAACAAGCTACAAATTTTGCTAGCTATCTTCTCCTAGGACAAAGAAGACCCACCATGGGAACCTGCACAAAGAAGATACCTGGTGCTCAAAAGTTCCTATAAAGTGAGCTAAACCCAAACCCCTCAGTACGTGTCCCTCCCTTGGGCACGTCCACATTAGCCTCTTTAATGTGTACTGTCTCTCTCTCTTTAATAAACTTGACTACTAATTCCTTCTGGCCCTTTCATTTGTCTAAATTCCTTTAGCAGTGAGACCCCCGAACCTGGATCGGGGCTCAGCTGGCACCATTGCCAGCAGGGCACTGGTTATAATATCCTAAGATGAACCAAGTTTAAGAACATCATGTACACATATTAATTCCAAATTCAAATGTAATTTTAGTTTCTTTTTTTTATTCTGATAGGGACAACTGCTTCTTTAGTTTAATTTTGCTCTTTTAACCTTTCTTCTCGACTGTGCTCCAGACTGACCTCTTTCGTATTACTTGGCACTTAGATGTTCTCTAACTGGGTTATCCTTTTTTTATTTTTGGTATTTTTAATGGGTCTAAAATGATCTTTTTGTTTACTTTCAAACATGCACTTTATCCATACATGTGTAAAAGGAAATAAAATAGAGTTACTATGGCTAAGAGATTCAACATGGAGTCAGAAGGTCATTCTTGAGGGTACTCTTATGCAACTCTCAGCTGGATATCATAAACTGCCAAAGTATGCAAAGCCACAAGCAACAATGTTCTTCAAAACCTTAGGGACATCCAGACACCAGAAGCAAACCACAAGAAAACCCAGTAAACCATCTACCCTGAAAGTCATTTGGTGTACCCCAAATATTCACCAGCCACAAACAACTTTATGTAATGTTTTCTTTTTCTTTAAAAATCCTTGCCTGGAAGCACCACGATGGACATGATTTGGGCTGCTACCTGAATCTGTGCTCCGTGAATTGCAATTGTAAGACCCCAAATAAACGCCTTTATTGCCTTGTAGCTTAGTTTGTTATTTTGATATATGCAAATATTTTATCTTATTTCTAATAATATCTTCCTTTTTTTCTATGCCATTTTTGCCTTCCTTTTATAATTTCTGTGAAAAGCAAGAGAAAAAAGTCCTGTTTTTGTAAGTAAAGTTTATTGAAATACCCAGGGTCCGGGCCTCCCCTCCATATTGCGAATAAGTTACTGCACGTAGCCTACCCACAGTGACCAGGACAGGAGTTAATGGTCATTACATCTCCTGGGTCAATGGCATCATAAACTAGGTATTAAAACTCCCCTCTCTTGATCAGCGCTGGTAACAAACCTCCAGACCCCTGGGTCAGGAGACCCTGCTGAAACTCTGTTCTCACACCCTTGTCCTAAATACTTATTAGCCCTGCACTCCCCCGCCCCTTTGCAGAGCATTCCATTTCCCAACCAGCTGCCATCAGGAAGACTCTTCTCCTGTTCATAAATACCAATAACATTTACATCTAATTCTCTGCCTAGTGTGTTCTTTGGTCTTAAGGCTGCATCGAGCCCAGCACTTAGAGAGCTGGGTGGGACACCCATTATTTACATATTGTCTGTGGCTACTTTCACACTATAGAGGCAGAGCCGTTGGCCCAAAAGCCAAAACATTTACTATCTGGCCCTTTATAGAAAGTTTACTGACCCCTAATTTTGTAATTCATCTAAGACAATATATTGAAGGTACTGGAATAACCGGTATTTTGTATCTTTTTTTGGTGTCCTTCTAGTTTAGAATGATGACTAAAATAAGCTGATTTGCTTTCCACTTCACTCCTGACTCAATGAGATGACTCATAAGGACAGCCCAGTGCTGAGGCCTTACAACTCACTTGGTTCTCCAAAGCATTTTCAAAGTGCAACTATGCTTTCTACAGTTTCCTCACAAGCTTTCCCTGTCTCTTGCCATTATGGAATGTTTGTAGAATTGAATCAAATCCTTCCGGTTAGGATTAACCCCTCCCTCTAAAAGTCCTATCATTCTTGTACATCCGTTTCTTGTGAATATGCCACCTTCTCTCTTGTATTAATTTATCATATTTGCCTTTGCTGTATGGTATAAATTATATGTCTTGAGGGTAGAAACCTTTTCTTATTTGTCTTTATACTACTCCACCCCCATACATCCAGATGTACCTCTTTCAACAGTGCTTGTGGAATGTAGCAAGGTTGAATTTCTAAAGTAAATGTTTCATTTCTTTTGAGGATGAAAAATATTCTATTCTTTGGAGGTGCCTATGCACTGGCATTCACTGGAACAGATTTCATGTTTAGGTAAGTCTTGGACCAGTTTTCCCATGGCCCTAATTGACACAGAATTCATTAGACGTCTCTTAGGCAAAGCAAGTTGCCCAATATTGTCCCAGTAAGTATGCATGCATTTCACTGACCAGAAACTGCCCATACAGCTTCCTCCACTTGCTCTGAGTTTTCAGTGATGTTATAAATAATAACATCACATTCCAGCAGCCGTATGAGGAGCTCTTCTCGAGAGGTGGTCTGAAAAATAAAATTGACAGACGTTTATTGTAAGAAACTAACAAGGTAACCTTAATATTTAGACTGAATGACAATTTCAAAATTAGATATGCTACACTGAAGGTCCTATGAGAAATGCTTGCAAATAGATTGCTATTTAAAATGAAATTTTGGCTGTCTTCTGTGTGTAGTTTCCAAGTAACAAAGAAGTTTATGAAAATAGCCTGGAACAGATGATAAAGAAAAATTACGTAATGATCTTAGGTACTATTTCTGCTTCCTGCTTCCAATTCAAAAGGGACGAATGGGAACACTTGAAGAGAGTGTGTGAGGCTATAAAACAAACTCGAAATCTATGCAAGATTATTTGAACAATTATATATCATGAATCACTCAGAAGTGCTGATGAGTGATTAATTTGGATTATTTTAGAATGCTCAAGATGGAATGAATCTGATCTTTTTGTAGATGTGAGGTACCTTATTGCAGTTGACAATTGGGAATATTTTAAAAGTGCAGAAACTTCTAATGGTTAAAAGTGAATAGTTCTTATATTAGACAAATAGTAACTTTGATAATCATTGGATTTTAACTAGTTGTCCCTTGCCACACAAATACCAGTGCATTTCCCTATTGTGCAATACTGTGGGTGGACATTAATGTAGCCATAAAAGGACCCTGCATTTCCAAAGCAAGATTTACATGTTCTGTTATTCCCCATAGCCCCCGACCAGTTCCATTAAAGCAGAATGTTTTGGATCAAACTAGTTCTTTTACCATACTACTTGGTTGAAGAACAAAGAAAAAGTAGATGATTTTCTTGCAGAAAATGCAAGAGTGTTTTGGTGAAGCTAACACACCCATGTTATGCTCAATAACACATGTGCTAATCCTTTTGCACTTGGCTATTTAATTTTTTTTCAGGATTGAACATGCAGGAGGGAAGACACTTTGACAATGCAGATTCAAATATCAATTTTCACTTTGCAAACAGCATGGCATTGTGAAAAGACACTAACTTCCAGGTACACCTGGGACTGATCTAGATTCAGGAAAGACACCCAAAGGAAAAGAAGAAAGTAAACTGGAGGAAAGGGAGGAATCGAAGATATGTATTCTAGATGCAGTCCAAGAGAAAGAAGAGAAAGCATCTATGGTTTGAACATGTAAAAGCATTTGAGAATGGTGTCCAAAGAAAAACACTCATGCTTTAAAAAATATAGTTGGACTTATTTGTTGGCATATTTTCAAGAGAATAGTCATCCTAGCCAGATATTGCATGACCAAATTCATGCATTCATTCATTCATTCTCCCAAAAAACATTTGTGGGCACTGGTTTTGACTGTGGGGATACAAATAATAATAATATATGGGTGCATAAAGGAGCATTGTGTGTGTGTATGTGGGTGGGTGGGTGGGTGGTGGGAAGACTTTCAGCAAATAATTATAGCCTAATACGCACCAAGACATTGCTAACAAATATGAAGGCTTCGCACAAATTAGATAAAGCAACCCATCCTTGGTGGAAGAATCATCAGAAGACAGCCACTCTGGGGCACAGTGTGGCTAGAAGAACGAGCTGTTTTTCAGTCCCTATTCATAACTTTAGTTGTGTCGAAATGTCTATTATAAAGGTTCATTTGGGGATTGAGGGGCAAGGCAGAAAACGTGGTTACATCTCACAGGAGTTGACATTTGAGCTGGGTTGGAAGAGTGGATGTGTGCTCATGGGAAGATCAAGGAAGAGCTGGTGTTTTGATGAGCCAGGCAAAGAAACCTTTTACAATCTGGACCAGTGTAAGACATCCCATTTTCAACTCTCCCTCACCTTTCATGCGACTCTGGTTCTTTCACTTGGCTCCCCTCAACTTATGCTCTAGCTATACTGGCAATTTCTATTCCCAAGCACACTGTACACTTTCTGACTTATGTGGCATTTCATTGCTCCTTTATCTACTGGAAAGCTCTTACTTGCCCTGGAGTTCCAACCTCAGCTCCAACACCACTAGTACCTTCCAAAGGAAGATTATCTGAGACTTTGTACTGATGGAGGTTCCAGGACTTCCGAATTGAATAGCTTAGGGGCCTCCATGTGTTTGGCAGGGAGGAGCTTGAAGCTCCACTTGCCTGATTCTGTAGACAAGAATAATAACGCCTCTTCAAAGTGCTCTGTGCACATCTCTGCCACCATGTTTAAAGTCCTGCCCCGAAGCTACCAGTCAATGCTGCAGTGTCCCTGCTAGGTGGTGAGCTCCTAACTTATCTGAGGATCCTTAGGGTGCTCAACACATGCTCTCTGAATTGAATTCAGGTGAATGGCGAGAGATGCTCACGATTTGAACCAATGCAAATGGCTATGAGAATGGAAAGGAGGGGCAGCTTCCAGAGCTTTCAAAGAGATGAGACTGAGGACCCATGACTGATGGACATGGGAAGCGAGTGAAGAGCCCAAGGTGATAGAGAGTTTTTGGCTTTGGTGGTGGTGGTGGTGGGGTACTTGAAGAATGTTATAAAGAACACTGTTGGGTTTTTGCAAATATCCATACCTCTTCCTTTTCCCCAAAGAAATCTAATTTTGTTCAGATATCCCCTTCCATATTCTGTGCTCAGGGAACATTATCTCCATCCTCTATCCTAAGGGATGAGCCTGATTGATCTGGGGGTAATTGACCAGTTCTGGAATAGGCATGTGACTCAATTCAGGACAATGAGATTCAAGGAGATGTTTGCTGGAAGCTGCTGGGAATGATTCTCCTCCTTTTTTTTTCCCTGAACTTTTTCTCTTCATCAGGTGTTGCTGTGTAAGGCCCTGAACTTTTGCAGTCTTCTTGTGGGCAGCCTGAGAATGAAGTCACCCCAAAAGGGGGGTTGAATCCAGAAAGTAACAGGAAAAAGAGCTTGGCCTCCTGGATTACGTAAGCCCTAGAATCTGTCCTACCTCTAGACCACCAGCTACATGAACTGATGGACTTTCTTATTTATTAAGCCAGTTTGTGTTGCTTTCCTTTTGTTTTTCTGTTACTTGTAGCCAGAACCAGCTCAACTGAAACAGATGGCAAGGTTCTTGATAAAAATCAGGAGCACAAGGGCAGAGTAGTTTTCTGATAAATCTGATTTTTGGATGTGTTGATTTAGAAGTGCCTGCAGGACACTGGATGGAGTGAGTGAAAGGCACTTGGATTTTCGGGTCTGTAGGGCTTGAGACAGATTTGAAAGACATTGGCTTGTTTAGAAGAGCTGAATCCATAGCACTGCACAAGACTTAGGAAGATAACATTATGGGGAAGAAGGGAGCTCTGGATAAAAGTGCATTAAAGAAGTGGAGAGAGGAAAGGAGCCACTGAGACAACCTGAAAAGAAACCCTCAGGTGTGCAAGGGAGGTCAGGGTGCAACAGATGCAGAAGAAGAGAAGGAGAGTTTCTCCTGGGAAGCCAGGATGTTGTGACTGGAAAGGCAGGTAAGAGAAGTCCTCGGGACTTAGGAGCTCACTGTGACATTGGCCAGGGTATTGGCCTGTGAAGTGGTGAAGTCGGAACCTGTTGGCCCTGGACAGATCAGGAAATGGGAAGAGAGGAGATAGGGCCACAGATGTGCCTGACCCTTCCCTGAAGTTCAGTGGTGGCAGGGGGCAGGGGGACAGAAAGAGTCTGGTGGCCAGGAGGGAGGGAGAATTAAGTGTTGTGTGTGTTTTAGACAGTGGGAAAGATTTGAACATTTTTATAGGTGGAAAGAAGGAAAAAGTAGTGAAGAAAGACTCAGAAGAAAGAGAAAGGGGGTAAGTGATGAAGAATTGTCCCAAAGATGGCAGGAGGGGGGGTTCATTCATTCATTTCCCAAATGTTTATTGAGGCCTATTTTGTGTAGATGCTGTGGGAGGTACTACAGATAAACACAGATGCATGGATAAACACGAAATAAAGAAGACACAGTTTCTACCCCTAAGAAGCTGCCAGTTATAGTCAGTGGGATCCACAATGGACAGTTAATAACAAAGGCGGGTGAAAAGCATTATGATGTACGCAGGTGAAGGATGCTATGGGAGCATGGGAAAGAGCCCAGGACCCAACCTGGGGGTAAGGAAGAAGTGGGCACTTCCTGGGCTGGTGGGGTGAGGAAAGGAAAGGATGAAGGCTCTTCCTGGGGACCACATGGTCAAAGGCCTGTTGAAGGGTCCAGAAAATAGCAGGCAGGGTAGTGGGAGGAACTAGCCTTGGAGGGGAAGAAGATACTCTTGGGGAGCTATTTAAATGTCTCAGGATGAGGACCTCCTCTAGTTTTTTACTGAAGGCAGCGCTATTTTTAAAAAAGATGGATATATACTGGCATGTCATTTCTGGGTGGCTTATTTCCAAAGGATTTTTCTCTTTTACAGATGGTTCTGTCACAGCACAGAGGAGTCCTAGGTAATGCAGGACAGAATGCACCTTAAGTACAGTATAGATAAAGGAGAATTTTACAAGTCTGAAAATACAAATTGGATCCAGTCTTTCTGAGAACGTCTAATTTGAATGCGGCTTCAGCAAAAACATTTCAAATGGAGAAATGTCATTCATATCCTTCACAGGAGAAAGAACTTCCTGCCCCAACTCACTCACACATTTGCAGAATGGAGGGACTGAGAACAAAGAACAACAACACATTGTAAGGGTGTTTTCTACTCCCAGCAAAAACCACCGGCCTTACGATATATGTCTCCACAGCAAACTCTGGCCGAAAGCTTTCGGGTTTGGAAAGTGTGCCCACAATCTGGAAAGTGCCTTCCTTGAATCTGGCTGATGAGGCATCTGGGATGGCCGATTTATATTCATCTTCCTCTTCCTCTTCTTCCGTGATTTCTTCAAGTGAAGCTCCGACCACGCAGTTAGATAGAAACTGCAAGAAAACAGTTTCCCAAAATACTAAGAGCTAAGGAAAGAGCAGTCAATGACGATCATTCTATAAACTAATCTTGCTGAGGTCTTGCCATGTGTCATGTATGCAAAGTAAAATGCTTTGTGCAATATGATCTTATTTGAGTTAATTCCTGCACTGATATAGTAAAGTGGATACTATTATTACCTCCATTTTATAGATGAGGATTTCAGGCTTAGAGAGCTTAAATATCTACCCCTTCCTAGAGGTAAGCAGAGCAGGGATATAGGCAAAATACTTGTCAATACCTGTTCAGTAGAAATAGAGTGTGAGTCACTCAGGCAATTTAAAATTTTCTAATAGTCACAATAAAAAGTAAAAAGAATAGATGAAATTAATTTTGATAATATATTTTACTTAATCCTATAGATATATCCAGAATATTATCATTTACCATGTTATCCTATAAAATTAATAACAAAATATTTTATATTCTTTTTCAAAATCTAGTGTGTATCTGATGCTTACAGTACATCTCAATTTGGACTGGCCACATCTCAAGTGCTCAATAGCTACATGTGGCCAGGGGCTACTGTATTGGACACTGCAGGACTGTATTTTGAAATAGTACGAAGTTGGAGAAGTTTTTTTTCTTGTTTTACAAAAGTTATTTTTGGGAGAGGTTTGTGCATTGCATATATATTCATTTTGTTTTTTATATAAATATAAATATTTTATTCGAATTTAATGTATGTATATATTAGCTTATATATTAAGCACATATGATAATATGATGTCATCACGCCTTGGAATTAAAAAGAGACGTTAACAAAATAAACAAAAAGCCCCACCTCATTTGTTCTAATTAAAAACAGTGCAGGGTAGTATTTAAGGTTATCAGAGAAGGTTCTGATGTATCAAGGAGTAAATTCTCTGAAAAACGCTAGGTGGATGAAATAACGATTGGACTTTTGTCAGTCGCCTGCTTCAGCTGCGGTGGTGGAAAGGCAGGAGAACTTAGTTAAGAGGCTGGAGACCTCGGCTCTCTGCCCAGGTCCTACTCTTAACGTGGGCAAGTCCCGTCCACCTTCGGGGCTTCAATTTTCCCGTGGTGGAAAGGGCAGGGGCCAGGGCTGGACCTGGCTATCTCTGCCTTTCTGGGCTTCCTGGTGGGAGCGCCCGTCTGGCCTCGGTGCGGGTTGGAGTCCAGGGGGCATGGGCCATGCCCAGGACGCAAGAGCCTCCCTCAAGGGAGGCCCCGACGGCGCCTCAAGGCGCAGGCCCCAATTGGTTATGGGGAACAGGCTGGGGCCGAGGCGGGGGCCGGGGCTGGGGGGCGCCCTGAGCAGCCGCCGCTCACCTTCCCGATGTTCCCGCTGCTGTATGTGTCCAACAGGTTTATGAACACTCTCTGGATCCGGATAATTTTCTCTGTCGGGGCGGGAACTTCCTCTTCTTCAGTCATGGTGGCAGGAGCGCTGGTTGTTAAGGTGAAAGCGTCCTTTCGGTTGCTAGGTAAATGCGGCCGGCGACCCACGTCGAGGGCAGTCCATCCAGCTCTCCGGGGGCGGGGCCTAGGGAGCTGGGCGGGGCGTTCAGGGGGCGGGGCCTTGGGGTTCGCAGCTTCCAGCGCTCGGGGGGCGCTCGGTGGACGCTGGATGCCTGGGGCGCCAAGTCCAGATCCCCGCGGCAGTGCCGCCTTGTCACTATGCCCAGCTATGGCTGTGTGCCTCCCGGCAGAGAGAGTCCTCTTTCGGAGCCTCCTCTGGCGTCTGTCACCACGGCATATGCTTCCTTGCATCTCTTTTATTCTGGTAACTTTGGATATCAAGTGTCCACTTAACTGGGCTAATTAAAAATATTCTGATGTAAAAGTAAAGCGCCACAGCCTCGGCCTCCCTGAAATGTTGGATTGACTAGGATGATTTGACATAATCCTCTGCAGCAAAGAAACGCCGTTACCATGGAGTTTCAGGACGCCAGAAGACAACTGTCCATCAATTGGTGCTTGCTCCGCAGTGCTGAATTGCTTAAGGGTTTTTCCTTAGTAGTTCTGGCAAGACGGGCGTGGGATGGAGGTGGGAGAACTGAGGGTTCCATTTGTACTGGGGATAAACTCACATTCAAAAAGAGATGAAATTTGGACTTTTGATTTCTTTCCAAATGAGATTATACATAGATACTGAATAAACTGACAAAAAGATGCATTCGACTTGTGTTACCACAGGATCACAAATATCGTGGTGGGTTACGAATAAATTCTTCAGTTATCTTGGAATAGCATGATTATATGGAATTTTTTTTTGTGCTTTAAACCTTAATTTGTTAAATGTAGACATTTAACACATGCGACACTATTTTGTAGACTTTTTATTTTTCATACTGAACGTTTCAATAAATGGAGGTGGCCCATAATCTCTGCGCTTCTGGTTACTCAGGAGATTGGCTGAATTCAGCTCTGCAGCTGTTTGTGGGAGACCAGGACCAATCTTTTAACCTTCCGGAAGCTATTAAATAGGCTGTAAAACGTAAGTGATAATGTACTAACCTAACAGAACTGCAATGATTAAATAGACATATGAAAGCATGTTCTGAAGTGGTCTCAAAGGTGAAATTATTGCTTTTTTCCTTCAAGGCTAAGGCACACTTCTGCAATTGAGCCTTTTCATTCCTTTTTTTTCTGGATGTTCCCTCCCTTCCCCCCATCCTTTTTTTATACATTCAAGTCTCATTAAGAATTCTTTGCATTGATAAAATAACATAATCAACATTTTGAAGTTCTGCAAATTCAATCTGGGAAGACTTCTCATAGCAAAAAAGTAAAATAATTTTTAAAATTATCAACAAAAAAGTACTGTCCGTTTATCTGTAAAAATATGTAACACCAGTGCAAAGTTGGAGTAAATATATTTCACTCTTTTTTCAAATGACTAGCTAATTCAAACATTACTGAATTCACTCAGTTCCTCATTTGCAGATTTTTAGTTTGTGCGCACCCTACTGATATGCAGCTAAGTAGGTAAATACTTTGAAAGTTATTTAACTGACCATAATACAACAAATGTAACTCGCATTTGTTTCATTCTTATGGTTTATGCTGTTGATGTCAGACAAATGAGCTAGCTCCAGTTACAAGGGGGTGGTTTCCAGAAAATTCTATATATCACATTGGTAGGTTAGGAAGGTAGATTTTGTTTAATTCTACCATTATACCAATTAATGTAACTTTCTTTTACTCTTTTATTCATTTTTTCTTTCAGCTACCACAGAAGGCTTTAGTTAACATATACGTATGAGGATAGCTGGTAGAAGACCTGGATTCTGACCCAACCCTACTGCTCGCTAGCAGGCCACCGAACATGTTCCTTAATCTGTCCAAGTCTTCAGTTACATCCGCAGTAAACAAAAGGGGTTGAATGAAGAGTCCTGAAGTCAAGGTAGCACATATTAGAATCTCAATATTTTCTTTAACTCTGCTCATTCTTAAACAGCATGGTCTATATTTCTGAATGCAAGGCAGAGAATGCATATGCAATGGAAGAAACCAAATGATCAGTACACTGCTAGTTGTTGATTTGTTGTATGGAAAATCTAACAATTGATTTTGGTGCTGAGGAGAAGTTTGGGAAGACTGTCATTATAGGAAATGAGCTATGCATCCTTTTCTCTTCATATTTAAAACCCCACATAGCATTTCCTCCCCTAATTAGAACATATAAACTGATGTAGAAAATGTGAAAAAGCATAAATAAAATGAAACTCACCTTCCTACCATCTAGTGATAACTATTAACATCGCAGGTTTTTAAAGTTTTCTATTACATTTAAGATAAAAAAAAAAAGATTATAGTATGCATAGCTTCATTTCCTGCTTTTTTCATGTATTGTAATTATTTTCCTGTTACCATTTCTTCATGATTTTTAGTGGTTGCATATTATTCCATTAAATAAGTGTACCATAACATCAGCACTCTTTAGAGCATTTCTGACTTCATTAGAACACCCTTGCAGCTTATCTTTTGCTAAATCATTTCCCCATGTTAGATTGTTACATGTGGACTTACCAGTTTAGAAGTTATAAGCTTTGTAAAGGAAACGTTTTTTCAGAAAGTTTTCACAAATAGAATGTAAAGGATACCTCCTCACCAAACCTTACTGGTGTCATTATACTTAAAAGAAATTACTAAATTACTAGGTGAAATGACCCAATTATTTTAAATTTTCCTTTCTTGAATTACTTGTTAGGTTGAATATCTTTAGAGTGTCTACCGGGCATTGTAACTTCTTCCCAAGATCTTTGATCATATTATTTACCCATTATTCTCTTTTTAAAATTGTTTGTAAGAGTTCTTTATCTAGAGGTGTTTTTTCCTTTCTCCTTTTTTTCCATTTAGAAGTCAAATCAAGGCTTAATTTAGTGGATTATTTAAACAGCTCAGTAAAGTGGAGATTTTAATACTTTGGGTTCATATGTAGTCCACTGAATAGCCATAGTTTAACTAATATCCCCTTCTCTCTTTCCTCCTTTCACAGTAATAAAAAAAGCAACTCCTTTACTTCAAATCAAAATGTAACAATGCATAATTCAACAATGGAAATGGAATCTTTTAGAATCAATAATTTATCATAAAATGAACAATTTCAATTTTTAAACATACAATCACTTTTCGTCATACTTAACTCAAAATGAGTAAACAGATTTTATTCAAATTTTACAAATATCCTTTACATTTAGCCTGAGATTAAGCATGAGAAAGTTCAACCTGAAGTTAGACTTCATTTCCCAAACAGTTAAGCATCTGAAAATAAGGCTGAGAATCAACATGGGTTATTAAAACATAAGTTAAAGCATTCCAATGAAGTATGACTATGAATAGTAATGCTAACAACTTTAATTTGTTCTGGTCTATATGAGAGAGCCCTAAAAGTATTTATTTTAAAATAATGCTAAGAAAGTTTGCAAATGGCAAATTTATGAAGTTGTCTTCAGATGCAGAATTTTAGTTTAACATTTCTACAGCTGCTGATTTAAGCAACGATTAAAAAACAATTCCCCAATCATTATTCAACATGTACTTGAAAACATGTAGCAGCATGATACAGTTCATCAAGTGTATAAATATTAGTACCTATAACAAAATATAAAATACAGAGTTTCCCTTTTTCAAATATTAAGTCTCTGAATGCTTCATTCATCCTTTGGTTTCAAAACCATACAATGCACTCACATTACACTGTAGATTTAGCATTGAGACAGAACACTGTACATCTGTTGGGAAAGGAGGGGTGCTGTGGGAATACCAAAGCACTGCATTATAGAAAGGAAATGTTGAAGCAAAAATACTTTCTGAATATATACTGTACATCATGTAAACAAACATTCGGAGTAAGAATCAACACAGGCCAAAATATTGTTTTCTAGGAGAGCAGAATCGTCCTTCTAAATTACACACATTGAGGATGCTTTCTCTTAAGTATGGAGCCTGTTCCTATATTTACTTTATGTGCTTAGATATCTTGGAAATGAATAATTATTACATTCATTTGCTAACGGTTTGTCCTCTGCTTAGTTGGCTGGCTGTTGCATACAAGGAATAAGAACTATTTCAGTCCCTGTTTTTCATTTAACACTAGTTAAGTAAAATCTAACTAATTAATCTTTATTAGTCCATATTAGTGGTCTAAATAGTTTAAGTGAAGCAGAGAATTTCAAAATTTGTGCAGGGAAAGCTAGTTGATAATTTGTTTCCAGTAAGGCTAGTAGCAAAGTAATTGCCACAAAGTCAGTCCAAGCTAGTAGTAAACCCTGCTGAATCAATGTTTGAAGTTAGATAACTATAATTCCTATATTACTGTGCAAATCTAGAATTCTCTATGTAAAAGAGAGTGCTGGCAGCATCAAAGCCCTGTAATAACAGAATGAATACTGATTAGGTTTTGAAATGCAGAGATATTATAAGAAAAAATTTGATGTTTTAATAATTGTATCATAGCAATGGCCTCAGAATTTTCTTTATGGATCAGAAACAAAGAAAGACAATTCTGTAGTCAGTACTGTTCTGAGTCAAAAGCCCAAATTTGAAGCAAGAAGTGATAAAGACATAAAACCAAAGATACATTTTCTACTATGATCATATGCAAGAATTTCAAGCTTTATATCAACATTCTGTACCAACGGCAGCCCCCTCTAAAAGGAAAAAGTTTAGTCATGACTGTTCATCTCTTTCCAAAGCTTCCAGTCTCTGAAGGAGTGCGTTTCCAAATGCTTCCCGGTAGGCGGGGCTGAGTGTGTCCAATAAGGAGTAGATTGTCTCATGATAGGGAGTCTGTAAGTGATCATCCACCTGGTCAAAATCATAACCTACCACCTACAAGAGATAAGCAATAGTGAATTCAACAGATTATATCTTGGTACAGAAAGCAAAAAGTGCTTATTTACATGGATCATTCTCTAATGCCCCTATTTCTTTATCAAGTCAAAATATGCCTATATATATATATTTTTTTTTCTTCTTTGTAATGCTGTATGGTGGGGGTCACATTTCATTCTTTCTCCCTGTGAGTATCCCCTTATTGCAGCATCATTTGTTGAATTTTTTTGGTTTTGTTTGGTCTTTCATTTGTTTGTTTGCTTGTTTGTTTGTTTTTGGGAAGTACCTGGGCCGGGACTCGAATCCATGTCTTATGCATATTTTTAATACAATCTTTAATGTCTAACCAATTTATAATATATAACATATAACACAGGAACATCACTTGTAAAGAGTTCCTTTTATAACTTTTTTCTTAAAATTTAAAAGTTTTGGAGTGGGCCATGGTGGCTCAGTAGGCAGTTTTCATCTGCCATGCTGGAGACCTGGGTTTGATTCTTGGTGCCTGCCCATGCAAAAAAAAAAAAAAAATTACAATATTTGATTTACTTACTCCTGATCCTAATAGGAATATAAAGTACACAATGAATTTAAAAAACAAAACATTTATTGCATTTCCATATTTCAAGGATTGAGGAGCTACTACATTAAGGCACTATGGCAACAATTAATATAATGTTCGTATTTTTATCATGATTTATTTAGTTTGGACTCTCTTTGTTCCTAAAAACTCAGCTGGTTTTTTTTTTTTTTCATTTTTAAACAGTTTTCTTTGTACATATACAATTGAAATTTAATTTTAATCCTGCTTTACAATTAGTAATCTGAAAGGCTACTTTCCCCTAACACACTACTTCTCTGCTACGGAATGAATGTTCAACTCTGTGAGATAAAAGGGAATGTTAGTTTATGTTTTTCTTTTTCCTTTAAAAACATTTAAATCTTTTCTCTCCAACAAGACATGGATTATTAGTTTCTTTTTTTAAAACATCAAGGTCTGCCCTTTACTAGGCAGTATTAATTTGGTTTTTGTTGTCTTGACTAAAACATGTGAACTCCCTCTAGAACCTGCAAACTCTTATGATACCTTATCGTGAAGACACAGAAGATGCAAGTTTATGTTAGAAATAGAAGGGTTTGGTTTGGTGATGAAAAGCAGGAGGCAGATATTTCAGGAAGATGATTTGTGCCTCTTGAGATCCATGTTCTCTATGGCACTTTCTACGGTGCTTACAGTTACCTGTTTGCCCTTCTCTTGTCCCCACTAGACTACCATATTCCTGAGGGAGGGGAAACATGTAGCATCCATGGTTTGATTTCCATTTCCTAATACAGGGTAGCTGCTCAATAAATTTTACTGAATCAGACTGAAAAACAAATATTTGAGTACCCACTACATACTAGGTTTTTTTGTATATTTTATTCATATAATCTTCCCCTAAATCCTTTAAAGTTTTTCTGATCTCTAGGTTAAAGGCAAAGGTGTTGGGGCTCAGAGATGGTAAGTGACTCCCCTAAGATCACTCAAATTCACATTTAAACCTTCTGATTCTCTTACCAGAGTCCTTCTATCTCACCCTAACCTCCTTGGAATTGCCCAATGTAAGAGAGAATTAATTTACCTGAGATTATTCATCTCTTCTTTTGATTTGCCTATTTCTCTTTAAGATCCACCTCTAAACTCTGCAAGCCTCTAAACTCTACAAATCTATGGATTTAGGAAGGAGCACACAAAAATTAGTTAATTCAGATATGATTCCCCAAACTAAGCAATTATGACAGCTTTGAGGTAATTCAGAACAGTAAAGATCTGCTTGCAATCTGCTTCCATGTAAGCTATCCGCTATCAAGTAATAATGCAGTATGTATGATTCATATGCATTTTAAGCAAATGAATCCAATAAAATAAACAGATTCTCACACACATGTTTAACATAATATTATATGAGATTCTAAATTGCTTAATCCCTGTCCTCTAGCTTAGGATACTGTACAACTTTTTAGGAATGACTTTTTAACAGTGATATAGAAATAGACGTCAGGGGGGCCTTTGACCAAGATTGAAGAGTAATTCATTAGTAAAGTTAAAATTAAATGTTGGTATTTCTAGCATCTATCCCTTTAATCAGTAGGTTAAAAATTTTCATAATAGAAGATAATAGTTTTGTTTTTATTAAAAGTTGCTCTCAAAAAAAAAAAAGTTGCTCTCAGGTGGTGATTTCTATTATTTTAAGCTCATGATTCTGATTTAAAGGATTTAGAAATGTTAATCTTCCCAAAATAGCTCACTTGTAATAAAGAGCCAATAGAATGCTCTTAGAAATTTGGAGGAGGCACCTTCTGGTTTGAATTAATTCTGATCTATGAGCTAGAGAACAGTGGAGTCAAGTACATTAAGAGAAGAGACATTTATTAAAGTGGAAAAAGATACTCTTAACACAGTGAGTGCAAAACTCATCCAATAGAGGAAAATGGATACTTCTGGCAGACACATTTAACTACAGATAAGAAAAAATTTTGGGGGGGTAATGATTAAAATAAAATAACATCCTACAAATCAAATAATTCTTCTTTTACAAAAATTCTATTTCACTATGTTGACTCAAAGACTTTAAAATTAGTAAAAATTCCCAATAAAAAAGTTTTCCTTAATTAGAATCTCAGAATTCTTATATACCTAATGTTCTAGTTCTCATTCATCAGGCTTTTCCTCTTGGACTCCTGAATCATTCCTTTTTGATAATGTGGTAAAGATATAAATAATTTTTTTTTAGAGAAAAGAAAAGCAATTTACCCTAAGTCCTGCTTCAGTGAGCTCCAGGCAGTATCTGCTCCTTTCCTTGGTTTCCACATTGATATAGGCCACATCATCTGCACAGTGCAGGTTTTTTGAGACAAACATGTTGTGAACAGCGAAGAGAACATCGTTTACAACTGCTTCAGCTTCCAGCCTCAAATCTTTCATATCAGTTCCTTCAAAACCATTAAGCTCTGACCCTTCCTCAAATCCTGATGGGCTGCTTAACTCCATGGGGTTACAGTCTGTTTCCATCCTGCAGGAAAAAAAAAAAAAAAGGAAAACTTGTTTATAGAAATTAAAATTATTACTGTTTGATAAGAAGTATCTATGCCTCTTTGTGGCCTCACTTTCTTAAAGTCCAACTCTGCAAGTGAAATCACTGCCCTCCCCCCTACGTGGGACATGACATCCAGGGATGACTGTCTCCCTGGCAACATGGGAGATGACTCCCAGGGATGAATCCAACCCTGGCATTGTGGGATCAACAATTCCATCCTGACCAAATGGGGGAAAAGAAGTGTAACTAATAAAGTATCAGTGACAGAGAGTTCAAACAGAGTCGAGAGGGTACTCTGGAGGTCGCTCTTATGCGAGCTTCAGTTAGACATTGCTACTTATTATCTCCTGCCAAACCCCAACCAGGACCATTCCAGCCAATCCTAAAGAACTCCTTAGGCAATATATAAGATTCTACAAGGGTTCCATGCACTAGTGTATCTTTCCCAAAACCTACAACCTCCAGATGGGTCCCTGGACCAGATAAATCCTGAAACCTAGAGGGCCCAGCTTCTCCAGAACATCAGATAGTTCCATCTCCCTATCCTATATTAGTGATAGACCCTTCCAATATGAAAAATTTAGAATGGCCATAGCCCAAACACCCCTAAAGAGAGGGACAGAAAGATCAAAGGTGATGGTGGAGTTATACAGAGAAGAAAGGATTTAACAAATGAATATGAATGCTGAATCATTAAAGTGATATTTCTTCTAGTCTCCAGTATCTTAGAGCAGCTAGAAGTAAAAACCTAAAATTGTGGAACTGTAACCCATGTCAAACTCTGAAATACATTCTACAACTAATTGTGGTGCTGTGTTTTGAGATTTATTGCTTTTTTGTATATATGTTATTTTTCACAAAAAAAGAAAGAAAAAAGTTGACTATAGTGATAAAAAAATTATTTTAGCTTTCTAGCCTCCCATATTATGGAGCAGCCAGAAGGAAAAATATGAGAGGATAGTGTGGTAGCCCATGACAAACTCTGGGATCTGTCCTGTAACCACTTATTGAAGAGTGCTTTGAAAACTATTGCTTTTTTATTTCTTTGCTTTGCATATATGTTATACTACACAGTAAAAAACTGAAAGAAAAAAAAGCATCTGCCTTTTAACTCCTTCTTAGTATACTATACTAAGAACTTTCAAGAAAAATATTGTCTGACGTCATTTTTAGTAGTTTTTCACAGCAAAGTTATAGACATCCATGGATTTTCAAAAAAAGGATCTCTCTTCCCTCACTTCTCCCCAAAAGGTTAATTCCTCTATTGATAAGCATTTAAAATATTAGAGTTTTTAAAGCTACTTTGAAAAGTGGCTCAACAGAAAATTTAGTACATGCTTCTTTTTTGCAAGTATAATTGTTTCTGTAGGATGGAATCTTAGAAATAGAATTGCTGAATCAGAGGACATGCTCTTTTTAATTTTCAATAGATTCTGCCAACTTACCCTACAAAAAAAAGGTTGTACTGATTTATATTTCATCAATAGCATATAGAGAACTGTACTCTTTTTACACCACATGCTTACTAATCTTTAAATATCTGCCAGTTTGAGAGGTAAAGGATATCTCATTGTTTTAATATGTATTCCTTTGGCTGAACAGCTTTTTGAATGTTTATAGGATATTTTTAGTTCTCAGATCACATAGCTGTAAAATGCAGAGCCGGAAATGAACCCTGGTAGTTTGAAATCAGAGTCTCTGTCTTTACTTACCACAGTATGCTGACTTTATTTCTTTTATGACTTCTGAATTTGGTGTTTTGCTTAAGAAGGCTTCCTTTCCCCATGATTACTTTAAAAATAAAGAACCCTAAATTTTCTTCTAAATTTTCATACTATCTATATTTAAAATTCTTTGTTCCATCTGGAATTTATTTTGTGTAGCATTACTTTCCAAATAGACAGCCTGCTGTTCCAACACCATTTACTAAATAACACATCATCATTTCACCACTTATTTGAATATTATTTCTTGTACTAACTTGATCCAATGTTGCTGTGTGGTGCCTATATTGTTATAGTATCTCTTCTGTGGCCAGGGTTAAAACAGGTTTTCTTGGAAGTGAGTATTGTTTGAATTTAAAATGTATAAGTAAGAAAAGTTAATGTATGTGAAGCTGCTTTGGAATGTAGAAAGGACTTTACAGGATAAGATATTGTGCTTTCTTTTTCACCTGGCAGGCTTTACAAATGAGTTAAAATTTTCATTTATCTGTTATGGACTAAGCACCCACTATTCTGAATGAAGCATGATTCCTATTCATTCACATATTCAATGAACACTCATTTCCTAGCTACTCCAGCACTGTGGTGAAGGTCTACCCCTATCTTCACCATACTGAGGTTAGATCGGATTAGCAATAGACCCATTTTTATGAAAACAGCTTTAATAAATCTTTTTTTGACAAAGCTGGCAACTTGTTATGAATATTTATATCATTACCTTAAAAATTCCATTAGCTTTTCTGAAGTGACTAACTTGTGCCCTATTTATATGATATTCAAAATCCCCTAAATTAGTAGTTCTCAATGTAGGGGCTCATCAGAATCACCTGGGAGAGCTTATAAAAAATATAGATGCGTAGAACCCCCCCCTCAGAGAAATGGAGTAAGAATCTCTGGGAGATAAGGATTCTTTTTCAGAGTCCCCAAGTGATTCTGCTGTGTAGTGTTGGCTGTAAATTATTGGTAAAAATGCTAAGTAGCTAGAGTTCCTATAGCTGTGGATCATTTGCACATTACAGAAGCCAAAACTATTTGCTAAGGCAATCTACGATAATCTGTGTAAACCTATTTCAAAAAAATTACATAGCAAATGTAAAAAAATGTGTCCCCACAATCCTTTTGTAACTAATGATATATTTATTTTAAGGATCTTTCATCTTGTCTCCCATAGCACTTTCCAGAAATAACCACTCATTACTAACACAAAAATTTACGAACTATTGCTGGAACAACTGTCAGGTAACTGAAACTTAGTATTGATTTACTAATACGAAAGTGAAAACATTTGATTCCTAAAAATTTTCTACCTTAGTCTAAGAATAATCAATATACTCTAATATTATAATTGATTCATATATAAGAAACGAGTCCATTTTATTTTCTCACAAAGACAGTTTTGAGTATTCTGAAATGTAATCAAACACTATTAGTCTTTTACCATCATGAACATCAAAAAATCATTATTTTTTTCACTTAACTGCTGGCTGTGAATACCTCAATTACAAGTGTCAGAAATAATAAATCATTAAATGAAAAGGGGATTTTATATGCGAAAGTCTGACAGTTCTTAACAGTATTGCAATTAGGACCTGAATGATGGAGGAAGATGAAGAATCCAGTACTAGAATGGGAGAAATCCTCAAAGGTAGGTAGAGTAGGTTGCCAAACTGTTGCCTGTATAATAAACAAAACCTGTAAAAATGTAAAAGATACATTTTCTAAAACTAAATATTTCAAAGATGTTCTCTGAAATGTGTTTGAATGACATACAATACCAACCACATTCAGGACTTTTGATGGTGATACATATAAAGAAAATTAAAATTACAGACTTTTCTATTTTAGCATTTCCAAAAATATTTTCAGCAATTATTACAATTTATTGTTTGTTGGCTATAACAGACTCTTGTTACAGATCATTTATCAACATCTGTTCCCCTTCCAAACCTCACCCAGATTTTCCACGGGGAATCATAACCTCCCCTCCTTACTGAAGTTCGGAGCCAAGCAGTTTGGGTAAGATCAACCTCAACTGAAGTTACAGACTGTCCTAAACTAACCAACACATAGAATTTTTCTTGTCCACTTTAACTCAGGATAGTTCAGTCAGAGCAGAGTCTTAACTGTTCCTGGCAGTCAGCTTGAGATGAGGAAATTGGCTGGATGATGATGATGACAATGGCAACAAAGCAGAGCCAAGAGATCCACAGAGAAATGGAGTCAGAGCCCTGATGGCTGGCGGCCCAATATTTACCAAAAAATTCCTATTATTTTACTGGCAACCTAAAACATCCTGACTGATTTAGGAGTCTACCCAATAAGAAAAGCAGTGATTGTTCTACCTCTAATAACAGCCTTACAGAAGTAAGGAGGTTCAAAAAACGGAAACCTGATAAGGTTTAAAAAATGGGAACCTGATGATGACAGTGAATATTTTTGCTTCTTTCATAAAGAAGGTGCTCAATAAAAGCTTTGTAGAGTTTCAAAAAACGGAAACCTGATAAGGTTTAAAAAATGGGAACCTGATGATGACAGTGAATATTTTTGCTTCTTTCATAAAGAAGGTGCTCAATAAAAGCTTTGTAGAGTTTGAATGTTAACATGCCTGTATTAGTTTTATGCTGCTGCTATAACATATTACCAGAAATGTGGCTTAAAACAACACAAAACAACACAAATTTATTCTCGTGTAGTTTTTTTTTTTTTGGGTGCACAGTCAGGGAATAGAACCCGAGACTCCCACATGGAAGGCAAGCATTCTACCACTGAACCACCCGTGAACCCTCTCGTATAGTTTTGGAGGCTAGAATTTTAAAATTAAGGTCTTGGCAGGACTGCAGTCTTTCTGGAGGCTTCATTAGTGTGTATGTGTATGTGGTGGTTTGGATTTCTACATGCCAGAAAAAAAAATGTTCTTAAACTTAATCCATTCTTGTGGGTGTAAATCCTTCTAACTAAGACCTTTTGAAGAGGATACTTAAGGTACAGCCCAACTTAATCAGGATGGGTCTTAATCCTGTTACTAGAGTCCTTTATAAGCAGAATGAAATTCAGACACACAGAGAAAAAGCCAGAGGAAGCAGCCAGAAGCTGAAATTAATGGAACCCAGAAGAAAAGGAGAGGCCACCATGTGTACTGCCATATGTCAGAGGACTAAGAACCACGGTCACTAGTAGTCAGCTCCAGAATGCCAGTCTTTTGGAAGAAAGCATAGCCTTCCAAAAGCCCTGATCTGGACTTTTTCTTGGCCTCAAACCCATGAGCTAATAAATTCCCACTGTTTAAACCAGCCCATTGAATTGGTTTCTGCTTGAGCAGCCAAGGAAAGTAAGCAGGAATATTCTGTTTCCTTGCCTTTTCTAGCTTCTAAGGGTTACCTGCATTCCTTGGCTTCTAGCCCCTTCCTCTATCTTCTAAATGCATCACTCCAACTTCTGGTTCTGAGTCACATCTCCTTTATCTGACTCTGACTTCTCCTGCATCTCTCTTTTTTAAGAGGACCCTTGAAATTACACTGGGCCCACCTGGACAATCTAGGATAATCTCCTCATTTCAAGGTCATTAATTTATTTACACCTAGGGATTAGGATATGGACATTTTTTGGAGGGCCATTACACTGTTTGCCACAGTGTTCAAACTCCATCAGCAGAAAAGAGTAAAGATAGTAAAAAAGACATCATTTTTTACCCATCCTTTTTTGGGACAGTCATAATTCACTTTTAATAATCATAATGAATGGACAATGTAAGTTGCTAGGAAGTTTTTATAGTTCTCATAAAAGTTGGCCGAAGTGTTTGTCCAGCCCACTGACTTCTTTTGAAGGGTTCCTTAATCATAGGCTTCATGTTTCATACTGTGTGATTTCAACACAGTGATCATAATAGAATGTATGTGGTCATAACAGAATGTATTGAGGGTGGGTGGTTCAATCAAAGGAACCCACTTGAGACTTCCAAGGGGCCTATGAATTGTCCCAAATTAAAAATCTGTCTAACCACTTGATTCTGGATGTTGACTAACTTCTATAATCAGATTCTCTTAAGAGGAGTTTGAATACAGACAAAATAAATTAGGTCAGTTAGCTAGGGATGAGAGAAGCAACAGAAACAGTGTAGACAGCCAGTGAGTTACAAAAGCAATGGAGCATTAGTGCTCTGAATTCTTTGAAAGATACAATTTATCAAAATTTATACAAGGGGAAACAGATATTCTGAATACGCCTATACTCACTTAAAAAATTGAATCAGGGTGGGCCATGGTGGCTCAACAGGCAGAGTTATCACCTGCCATGCTGGAGACCCGGGTTTGATTCCTGGTGCCTGCCCATGTTAAAAAAAAACAAAAAAACAAAAACTGAGTCAGCAATTAATAATCTTCCAAAACAGAAAGCTCCAGGATCAGATACCTTCCCTAGTAAATTCTATCAAATATTTAAAAAAGAAATGATAGAATTCTCTACAATCTCTCCCAGAAAACGGAAGCAGAGGGAACACTTCTTAACTCATTTCATGATAATACACCAACATCTCTCCTGAATATAGCTGTAAAAACCCTCAATGAAATATTAGCAAATCAAATCCAACACTGTATAAAAAGAATTATATATCATGACCAAGGTTTATTCCATGTATGCAAAGCTGGTTCAAAATTCTATGATCAAGTCAATAGATGCAGAAAAAGCTCTGAACAAAATCCAACACCCATTCATGATGAAAACCCTCAACAAGTTAGAAATAGAAGGGAACTTCCTTAACTTGTTAAAGAACATACAAAACACTCCCAAACCTACAGGCTATATCATACTTAATGGTGAGAAACTAGATGCCTTTTCCCTAAGATCAGAGACAAGACAGAGTCCTTCTTACCACTCCTATATTAATACTGTAGTAGAAGTCCTAGCTAAGACAGTAAGAAAAGAAAAGAAATAATGGTATACATATTGGGAAGGATTCCACACTTCTGATTATGTATCCCAACGAGCAAAAATATTTTGAGCAGATACTCCATTACATGTATATTTACTTATGTACATATGCTACCATAATTAAAATATTGTATTAAAACACATAGATATGAATTAAAATAAGAGGAGGTAAATGAACATAAATAGACATTTTCTTCTTACTCCCCAATGGATAATCTTGTGTGCCCCACTCTGGAGGCCAGTACAGTTGAGGACAAGAAAAGACATGCCCATACTAGTGAGGAAAAAACTAATGGAAATACTATTAAAATAGTTGAGCTGCTGTAAGTTTACTACAATGGCTGATTCATCAATGTGAATCCTGTAAGAAACTTCAGTTTTCTTTATTGTAGGTAAGAGAATTTATCATCATAATATAAAAAATTCTAGAACAGTGCTCTCCAACAGAATCTGTGATGATGAAATGTTTGTATTTGTACTGTCCAACATAGTAGCTACTAGCCATGTGTGGCTATTGAGTACCTGAAGCACGGTTACTGTAACTGAGGACTGAATTTTCAGTTTCTCAATTTTCATTCATTTAAGTTTAAATAGTCAGTGGCTATTATATTAGACTAGCACAGGTCTAGACTTTTGTAGATACTTGTAGATAATATGATCATGAAATGGGTTTATATTATGGCTGAAAAAATCAAACGATTAAGTTGTAGGCAATTTTGGGAATGTAAAAGTACTGAATTAAACTTATTTTATATATGAGTAGAAAATTTGGAAATTGTTTGAGAAGCTTATTTTGAATCCTTACTACTCTATGAAGGGGAATCAACATCATTGTTTCAAATAGTAAAAACTAAATCATTTCCTACATTTGACAATGTTGTTTATTTAGACTATAATTTTATTAAATATCATAATTCACTGTGCACTAATATATTCAACATTTTCCTAGGGAGCAGAACACTAACTCAACATGTCTACTTGTAGCTTACAGCCTAATTTGGGAGGTAAGACAGACACATGAAAATATTTACACAAAATTAACACAACTGGTACATAAATACATCATAATTATAACTAAAGAAATGTACTAAATTGTGAGTGGCAGATAATTAGAGAAAACAATGATACATATTGGTCCTACCTCAAACTCTACCTCTAACTAGCTATATGAACTTGGGCTGGCCACCTAATATCATGGGGCTTATAATTTTCTCATCTGTAAAACAGGCGCAATGGACAAACTCTTTACTGTTCTTGAGAGCTCTGACATTCCATGATCAATGGCATAATTGTTAGTTAAATGAGGCCTTACTTATGGAACAGCTCAGCCATAAAACTGATCTTGATGAATGAACACAGATAAAGAGTTAAAGATAAGGAGAATGGTCTTGAGGGTAGTAAAGGACTCTTCACAGGGGACAAGCACAAGTAAGGAATGAACTGCACAGGATATGGTAGGAAGTTTTAAGGAGACTAGCTGTTTTAGTTTCTGGGCTGCTAAAACAAATACCATACAATGGATTGGCTTAACTACAGGAATCTTTTGGCTTGTGGTTACAGAAACTAGAAGGTTTGCTTACTTCCAGAGTCGGTTTTCTTCTGGCTGGTCAGCTATCTTTGTGGCTCCTTGGCTTTTCTGTCACACAATAATGTACAGGTCAGCATCTTCTTTCCCTTCTGGGGTTTTGTTGACTTCTACCTTCTGGCAGCTCCCTATGGCTTCCTTCTCTGTGGCCTTCTCTGTAAGGCCTCCAGTAACAGGATTAAGACCCATCCTGATTCAGTTGGGTGATACCTTAACTGAAATAACTTCATGAAAAGATTCTATTTATTATAAATGGCTAATAAGCAAATGAAGAGATGCTCATTTTCATTAGCTATGAGGGAAATGCAAATCAAGATGACAATTGAGATTATCACTCACCTGTAAGGATGGCTCCTATTAAAAGAACAAAAAACTATACATGTTGGAGAGAATGTGGTGAAATTCTAACACTTATTCACTGTTGGTGGGATGTATAATGGTGCAGCCACTGTGGAACACAATTTGGCGAGTCCTCAGAAAACTAAATATTGAGTTGTCCTATGACCCAGCAATACCCATACTTGGTATATATCCTGAAGAGCTGAAAGCTGTGACATGAACAGACATTTCCACACCAATGCCCATAGCGGCACTTTTCACAATTGCCAAAAGATGGAAACAACCCAAGTGCCTATCAAGAAATGAGTGGATAAACAAAATGTAGTATGTACATACAGCGGAATATAATGCAGCATTTAGACAAAATGAGGTCCTGAAGCATATGACAACACGGATGAACCTTGAGGACATAATGCTGAGTGAAATAAGTCAGGCACAGAAAGACAGATACTATATGATTTCGCTACTATGACTCTGGTAGAGATAATCTCAGAGGTTACACGGTAGAATACAGCAGACCTAGAGGTACACAAGAGCTAGAGACGGGGGCAAGGCTACCCAATGAGGCTGAAATTAAATGCAAGGAAATGGAGAGAAATAATTAGTGGGGGTATAAGTAACATTGTCATATTGCAGGTGAATATGACTGAAGGGGATGTATACTGCCATGTATCCCACTGATTAAATCTACAATAATAAATAAGCTCTCACATGAATTATTTCAAAGGCTTGATATTGTTTAAAGAGTGAGGAAATAGACAGGTATAGAGGGAAAACTAAACAGGCATGCTGTGGCCAATAGTTAACAGGAGGATATCAACAGTACCATAGAACCATCAGGGGCAACTAATTGGGGGTGAGGGAAAAATGAAAAGGGGTAGTTTTGATTTGATACTTGGTGATGCTGTGTTTGCTGGTTCTTTACTGCTATGGAAAAATTGTCTAAAATTTAGAGTGCTGCCTATTGTACAACCAAGTGAAGATACTGTAAGACATGGCTTATTTTGGACATTACTCATGATGCCTAACAGATGGAGGGAGGTGAAGGTACAATGACTGAGAAGCAGAATGGCAAATTGTGATACATTTGTATGATGGAATATGGTACGGCTACAAAAAAGGATTGAGAGGTATGCACCAAATTGAATAAACCTTGGGGACTGTGTGTTATGCAAAATAAGCCAGAAACAAAAGAGCAAATAGGCCAAGGTCTCTTTCAGAAAATACTTCTAAGAAAACTGGAGCCTATATTTTAAGCCCTTAGAGCAGCCACATGTAGTCTGAAGTTGTAATTATATTTCTAGATTCTGAGACACTGAGCTAAAAGTGTATCAGCTGGTATTTCCCTTGAACTCTGAGTAACTCTGTGACATTTAAGACCCAGAAATGGAGTGCCACAACCCCGAAAGTTAGGGTAGCTATATATAATAACAGTTAAAGTAACTAAAAAAAGAAATCAGGCCTCAATCAGAGATAAAAACAAAGCCAACCTGGCTGGGACTAAGGTAAATCGAATACAGGGTAGAAGATGATAGCGTATGTACTCTAGACCTTTACCTACTGTATGAGACTAAAGGCAGAGAGGTTGATTATGTCTAGAACCTAAGTTTTCTTTAACATGCACAATATGAATCAACCTGTCTGGATAGCTAATTTAAACAACCCAAACTCTTGAATGGGAACAAGCCTTGTAATTCTGTACAGCTTAATGTAATACCTGGATACGTCTCAGACTATGGTGGGCTAATAATTAAAAGGTATCGGTAAAGTCCCTTGAATGTCCAAAGGTGGGGCGGGATGAAGGAACTATTAAATGTTCTCATCTGGGAAACCCTAGGCACCCTCTCAACCATGGGAGACTCCCAAGAAATCAGACTAAGCTTTGATTTTGAGGCTTGTCCTTATGAAACTTATCTCTCTAGTGGAGAAGCTGAGACTACCTATCCTAAGAGTTGTTTCCAGGAAACCTCTTTTGTTGTTCAGATGTAGCCTTTCTCTCTCTCTAAGCACAACATGCAAGGGAAATCATTACCCTGTCCCCTATGTGGGACATGATATTCAGGGGTGAAAATCTCCCTGACAATGTGGAGTGTGATTCCAGGGGATGAATCTGGAATCAACAATAATTTTCTGACCAAAAGAGGGAAAAGAAGTGTAATAAAATAGGGATCAGTGGCTAAGAGATATCAAATAGAGTCAAGAGGCTATTCTGAGGGCTACCCTTATATGAGCTTCAGTTAGATAGTGCTAATTGCAATGGTTTGCTAACCCTCAACCAACAATACTCCTGTTAACTCTTAAGAGCACCTAGGGCTCGAACTGAGACTCTAAAACGTTTCATGCACTAAGTTTGCTTTCCTGGAACCTGTAATTTCCAGGGGGTTCCTAGGCCAGATAAATCTTGAAACCTAGAGGGATCAGCTCTCCAAGATTATCAACGAATTACATACCCTATCCTTTAGTATCGACACCCTTTCTCAACATGAAGAAGTCAGAATGGGCAATGCCTAAAAATCTCTATAGATTGGGAGAAGGATCAAAGGAGAAAGAGGAGTTATAACACAGAAAATAGGATTTAAAAAATGAGTATAAATGCTGAATCACTATACTGATATATCTTCTAGCCTCCAGTGTTTTGGAGCAGCTAGAAGCAAAAATCTGAAATAGTGGAACGGTAACCCATAACAAACTGAAATCTGTTTTGTAACTACTTGTTGAGGTATACTTTGAAAATTATTGCTTTTTATTTTTTCTTTGTATATATATTTCACAATAAAAAATGTTAAAAATAAAAAGATCCTATTTACAATGGGTTTACATCAATGGGAATGGATTAAGAATGTGTTTTTCTGGGGTACATAACTCCAAGCCACCACAATAGCCTAGCTGAAATACAGGGAAAACGTTAAGGTGAATAATGGAAAGGCAGGGATGACACAATTTAACAGTGTATTGACACCTAGAAAAGGGAATCTGACTTTTATATAACAAGTTGTTTTAAGCTCTTGAGAATGGAAAATAATAGCGTCTTTATATTTAAAATGGGTTTCTTGCAGGCAACACGTATTTTTTTTGTGCCTTTTTATCCAATCTGGCAATCTCATGTTCTAATTAGGATATTTAGATCATTTACAGATAATGTGATTATTGTGAACATTGATAAGGGTGAGTTTAAATCAACCATCTATCTTTTCTTAAAAAATATTTTTATTGATAAATCTTAACATACAAACATTCCATACAGTTTACAGTATCAAAACTTGGTTGTATATCCATCACCACAGTCATTTTTCAGAACATTTGTATCACTCCAGAAAAAATAAAAAAGAAAAAATCCATACATAACATACCTCTTACTCCTCCCTCCCATTGACCACTAGTATTTCCATCTACCCAATTTATTTTAACCTTTGTCCCCCCTATTATTTGTTCATTCACCATCCATATTTTTTACTCATCTGTTCATACCCTAGATAAAAGAAGCATCAGACACAAGGTTTTCACAATCACACAGTCATACTGTAAAAGTCGTATCATTATACAATCATCTTTAAGAATCAAAGTTACTGGAACACAGCTCAACAGTTTCAGGTACTTCCCTCTAGATACTCTAATACACCATAATCCAAAAAGGGATATCTATATAATGCATAAAAATAACCTCCAGGATAAACTCTCAACTCTGAAATCTCTCAGTCACTGAAACTTTATTTTGTCTCATTTCTCTCTTCCCCCTTTTGGTCAAGAGGGCTCTCTCAATCCCTTGATGCTGGGTCCTGGCTTATCCTGGGATTTCTTTCTCATATTGCCAGGGGGATTTATACCCCTGGGAGTCATGTTCCACATAGGAGAGAGGGCAGTGAGTTCAATGCTGTGTTGGCTTATAGAAAGGTCACATCTGAGCAAAAAAAGAGGTTCTCTGGGGGTAACTCTTAGACCCAATTTTAAGTAGGCTTAGCCTATTCTTTGTAGGAATAAGTCCCACAGGGGCAAACCTTAAGACCAAGAACTTGGCCTACTGACTTGTCTTCACTGTTTGAGAAAATATCAGAAATTCTCCAAATGGGAAGTTGAATACTTCCTCCCTCTCCAGTGCCCCACAGGTACCTTGCAAATACTTCCTTATTCACTACCCAAATTACTCTGGGACATATTGAGGCATCATACTGACCTGGACAAACCAATAAAATCTCATGCCCTATCAACATTCCACGTACTTTTGGTGTTTAACTGACCATACAATTAAATTAGGAAATGTACTACCCAAAATATAAATTTTGCATCAAATACACATCTCTCCCTTTGGTCTCAAACAGAAGTTGGTTTTAAAATATGGATGATATCATACTTTACCCTATATTCTTAGTCCAATCCAGATCAGCTTCATTTATATCTTTACTTGACGTCAGATCCCTTTTTCAACTTTTCAAACAGCTCCTATATGGGACGCTGCTGAATTTCATAGTTTCAGAGCTAGAATTCTTATACACAAATAGCTCAGTATCTCAGAATTTAGAAATAAGTTACAACTCATGAATATATGTGAAAGCTGTAGGAGCTTACAATCTAGGACTCCTTTCAAAAGGCCCCAACCTGATAACCCATGTTCTTGACTTCATTTCACCAAGTTTTTATATCATAGTCATTTGAGTAAGGAATGATAATATATGTCTTTGTGTTTCTGACATTTCACACAACATACAGTCCCCTAGTTTCACTCACCTACTTGCAGGCCTCACAACTTCATTCCTTCTTGCAGCTGGTCAGTAGTCCATCGTATGTATACATCACAGTTCCCCTTTCTATTTCTCAGTCATTGCACCCTTAGACTGCCTCCATCCATTGTGGATTGCGACCACTGCTGCCATAGACACGAGTGTGCAAATGTCCATTCGTGTCCCCACACTCAGTTTCTCCAGGTATATGCTGAATAACAGGATTTCATGATCACATGGCAACCTGCTCCCAGCCTCCAGTGGAACCACCACACTGCCCTCCATGTGGCTGCACCTCTCAGTTTTCTTAATGACAGTGAACAGGTACATTTCTTTCTCCGATTTTTTCTGGCACCTGTCCGTTTTTTTTTTTTGTTTGTTTACTCTATGGCAGGGGTCACATTTTATTCCTTTTCCATGTGAGTATCCCGTTATTGCAGCACCATTTGTTGAATTTTTGTTTGTTTGGTTTTTGGGGAAGTACATGGGCCAGAAATCGAACCTAATCTCCAACTTGACAGGCAAGAATTCTACCACTGAACTACCCCTGCATGCCTCTTTCTCATTCAGTCCAACCTAAGGGTATAGACATGCCTTCGACACCATAATCTATCTAAAGACATTTTCTTTTCTTACACACAAAGAATCAATACCCTTTCTCCATGCCCTACCCCCCCTAAGGCCTTTGTTACATTCAGTGGAAGCATATTACAACCTCAGCTTGCGTTGATTGTACTTTTTCCCATATACCATCTATTTTCAATACCCTGCATTACTGACATTCAATTTGTACTCCCTCATGCAAAAAAATTTTTTTTCATTTGTACATTTAATCACCATCATTGTCCATTCTAGGCATTCTTAAATTATACCATCTCAATCTTTGTCCTTTATCTTTCCTTCTTGTTTCAGACATGTCCTCAGTCCTTTTCCCTTTATTATATTCACATTCAGCTTCATTCAGTATTGACCATGTATCTTGTTATTTGTTTTCCATTTGTCCCCTCTGTACTTTGTTCCCTTTTCTTGTTTATCTGCCTTCTTCTGGACTACTTTTAGGATTCCATTTTATATCCTTTAGTGGCTTATTAACTATAACTGGGTTGAATTTATTTTTTCAGTGGTTTCTTTAGTTTACAGTATACATCCCTAATGAATCACTGCCCACCTTCATGGTATTATACCACACCATGTAAGGGATAAGGACCTCACTACAGTATATTTCCATTTCTCCACTCTCAGCCTTTGTGCCATTTTGTCATACATTTTATTTCTACATGTTAGAAACTTCAGAATACATTATTGTTATTTTTGCTTTAGACAGACTATTTTTCAAAGAGATTTAATAAAAAAGAGTATTTTATAATTAAGCACATAGTTACAATTTCTGGTGTTCCTCATTCTTTTGTGTATCATTTATCTTCTACATGAAGGACCTCTTTTAATATTTCTTGTGTATTTTTGTTTTAAATGAATTTTTCAGCATCTGTATATCTGAGCAACT
Source organism: Tamandua tetradactyla (assembly GCF_023851605.1). NCBI lineage: Eukaryota > Metazoa > Chordata > Mammalia > Pilosa > Myrmecophagidae > Tamandua > Tamandua tetradactyla. The sequence goes on along the minus strand of NC_135338.1, from coordinate 57,593,320 downwards.
TCAGTTTTGAAAGACAGTTTTGTTAGGCATGGAATTCTAGGTTAGCAGTTAATTTTTTCTTTCAACTTTAGAGATGTTTCTCTACTATCATCCCTCTCACACAGTTTCCCATGAGAAAGTGGATGCTAATGTTATCTTTGTTTCTCTTGATGTAGTTTTGTTTCTTTTGCTTGGGGTTTGTTGAGCTTCTAGTATCTGTGGATTTATCATGTTCAACAGATTTGGAAAGTTTTTGGTAATTATTTTTTTTCAAATATTTCCTGTCTTTCCCTTCTTCAGAGATTCCAAATTCATATTTCTTAGTCTGAATGAGCTATCTTATGCTGTTTGTCTTTTCTATTTCGTTTCTCTCTGAATTCCAGTTTGGACAGTTTCTATTATTATGTCTTCATGTTTACCAATTTTTAAATTTTGCAATATATACTTTGTTTAGATTGCATCTTTTAGAAAATACATCTTCCATGTCTCTAACATATTCTACCTTTTCTTTAGTTTCTTGAACATATGAAATAGTTATAAAAACTGTTTTAATGTCTCTGTCTACTAATACCATTAATCTATGCCATTTCAGAGTCAGTTGCCAGAGACAATTTTCTCATTATGGGCTGTACTTTCCTGTTTCTTTGCATGCAACTGTCATGGTCAGGTTCATGTGTCAACTTGGCAAAGTGGTGGTACCTGTTTGTCTGGTTGAGCAAGTGCTAACCTGTCTGTTGCAATGAGGACATTTCATAGAATTAAATCATGATCACATTAGCTGGATCCACAGCTGATTCCATTTGTAATCAGCCAAAGGGAGTGTCTTCTGCAATGAGTGATGCTCAATCTAATCACTGAAAGCCTTTCAAGGAGGATTCAGAAGAGACAGGGTCTCTTTCTGCTTTGGCTGGCGAGCCTCTCCTGTGGAGTTCGTCCAGACCCTCCATTGGAATCGTTGGCTTCACAGCCTGCCCTGCGGATTTTGGACTGTGTTTCCGTGGTCACGTGAGACACTTTTATAAATTTTGTATTTGCGAGTGTTCCCTGTTGATTCTGTTTCTCTAGAGAAACCTAGCTAATACATCTTGGCACCAGGAGTGGTTCTTAAGAAACAGAATCTTAAAAATGGGTTTTTATGAATGGTTTTCTACTCTGACTGGACTAAAAGGCACTAAGGACCCTGATTCCCATAATCAGAATAACACTCCCAATCCATGGAGTGAGGTGGCAAAAGAGATAATCAAAATATCACCATATGATTCTCCTAATGCTTCACTTGTATGAAGCCAGGCTCTGGGGGATAATGTTTTTGACACTGTACAGAGTTTTGTGGAAATAAGAGGTATAGAGATGTTAGTTGTTGTTAGGTATACTGGCTACATTAAGGAGTGAAAGGTTTGGGCTTAAGGCTTCAAATGAGCAGCTTAAGCACTGTCTGACAGTTGTAGAAGATTCTATGAGTATCCTGAAGGACGATCTTATTTCCTGTACCTGTAGACTTGAGATCTCTGAAAATCAGACTCAGAATCTTATTGTTAGAGTGGCAACTTTACAACGTAAACTGAAATCTCAACATTGCATCGTGTCTGCTGTTAAAGTGAGGGCATTGATTGGAAAGGAGTGGGACCCTGAAAAACAGAGGGTGACATATGGGTTGATAATGATATCCAGGGTGAGGTTGAAACCATAGGTCATGCTGAGTCTTCTGTAGATAACCCTGTAATAGTCTGCCCTGAGGACACAGACGCCCCACCTCCAGCCTGCCTTGAAGAATTGGCCACCCAACATCCTCCTGAAGGGATTAGCCCTATCCTTAAGGGATTAGCCCTAGAGTGATTAATCCTGTTTCACCAGAAGAAACTGCAAATGAAAGCCCTGAAGCAAACGGCTTGGAAGGTATTTCTAATTCTTTTCATGACCCACCTCCACCACCCCTCATTTCTTCCAGACCTGTAACTAGACTAAAGTCCCAACAGACCCCTAAAGGTGACATACAAAGTATCACAATTGAGGAGGTACATCATACTGCAAAAGCGCTGTGTGAGTTTTCCAATTTATATAGACAGAAATCGGAGAATATGTGTGGCAATGGATTTTAAGGGTGTGGGATAATGGTGGGAGGAATATAAGGCTGGATCAGGCTGAATTTAATGATATGGGCCCACCAAGCAGAGATTCTGCATTCAATGTTATAGCTGAAGGGGTTAGAAAAGGTATTAACAGTTTGTCTGGATGGTTGGTTGAAAGATGGATCAAAAGGTGGGCAACATTACCTGAGGCTGAAATGCCAGAACTGCCCTGGTTTAATGCAGATGAGGGGATTCAGAGGCTTAGAGAGACTGAGTGGATTTATCATGCAAAGCCTGCTCTTATACCCCAGGAATGTCTGGAGGATGAACCTTTTACCAAAACAGTGAAAAATAAATATATGAGACTAGCACCATCATCCCCGAAGAGCTCTATAGTTGCATTTCTCTGTAGGTCAGATATTACTGTAGGAACTGTCACTGAGCTGGAATCCTTAAACACAATGGGGGTGACGGGATCCCATGGTAGCAATAATTGCCAAAGACAGGGTAGATGTGGCTATTATAATAGACAGCAAACTCAAAGAGGGAGTCAAAATTATATGACTCACAGAAATTTGTGGCATTGGCTAGTAAATCATGGGGTACCTAAATATAATAAGGGCAGTCTACTAAATTCCTGTTTGAATAATTTTGTATAAACAAAAGAGTTCTAGGTCAACTGAACAGAAATCTAACCTGAATTAAAAAACAGAGTCACAGCCCCTTAATCAATTTCTGGATTTGAGACAGTTTACAGACCCAGAGCCCCTTGAATGAAGGGGAGGCCAGGTTCCTTTGGGGGAGAACCCTGTTACATGGCCACAAATTTAAACTGTTAATCTTCCTCCAAGCCTTTCCCAAGGAGACTGATGGCCTTATACCAGGGTAACTGTGCATTGGGGAAAAGGAAATGATCAGACATTTCAGGGATTATTAGACACTGCTTCAGAAGTGACATTAATTTCAGGGGATCCAAAACATCACTCTGGTCCACCAGTCAGAGTGGGGGCTTATGGTGATCAATGGCGTTTTAGCCTGAGCTAAAACTGTCTCACAGTGGGTCCAGTGGGCCCCCGGACCCATTCTTTAGTTATTTCCCCAATTCCAGAATGTATAAATGGAATAGACATACTGAGCAACTGGCAGTCCCCACATTGACTCTCTAACTCGTGCAGTGAGGGCTATTATAAGAAAGGCCAAGTGGAAGCCACTAGAACTGCCCCTCCCTAGCAAAATAGTAAATCAGAAGCAATACTGGATTCCTGGAGGGACTGCAGAAATTACGGCCACTCATTAGGACTTGAAGGATGCAGGGGTGGTGATTCCCACCACATCCCTATTCAACTCTCCTATTTGGCCTGTGCAGAAAACTGATGGGTCTTGGGAGATGACAGGGGATTATCATAAGTTCAACCAGGTGGTCACTCCAATTGCAGCTGCTGTTCCAGATGTGGTATCATTGCTTGAGCAAATCAGTACATCCCCTGGTAACTGGTATGCAGCTATTGACCTGGCAAATGCTTTTTCCTCAATAGCTGTTAGTAAGGACCACCAGAAACAGTTTGCTTTCAGCTGGCAAGGTCAGCAATATACTTTCATTGTCCTACCTCAGGGGTATATCAACTCTCCAGCCCTATGTCATAATCTTGTTCACAGGGACCTTGATCATTTCTCGCTCCCACAAGACATTACACTGGTCCATTATATTGATGATATCATGTTGATTGGACCTAGTGAGCAAGAAGTAGCAACTACTCTAGACTTATTGGTAAGGCATTTGCATGTCAGAGGATGGGAGATAAATCCAACAAAAATACAGGGGTTTTCCACCTCACTGAAATTTCTAGGTGTCCAGCGGTGTGGGGCATGTCGAGAAAACCCTTCTAAGGTGAAGGATAAGTTGCTGCATCTGCCCCTCCTATGACCAAAAAAGAGGCACAATGCCTAATCGGTCTCTTTGGATTTTGGCGACAACATATTCCTCATTTGGGTGTGCTACTCTAGCCCATTTATTGAGTGACCAGAAAAGCTGCTAATTTTGAGTGGGGAGCTGAACAAGAGGAAGCTCTGTGACAGGTCCAGGCTGCTGTACAAGCTGCTCTGCCACTTGGGCTATATGATCCAGCAGATCCAATGGTGCTGGAAGTGTCAGTGGCAAATAGAGATGCTGCCTGGAGCCTTTGGCAGGCCCCTATAGGAGAATCACAACACAGACCCTTAGGATTTTGGAGCAAAGCCTTACCATCTGCTGCAGGTAACTACTCTCCTTTTGAGAAACAGCTTTTGGTCTGCCACTGAGCCTTTGTAGAGACTGAACATTTAGCCATGGGCCAGCAAGTTACCATGAGGCCTGAGTTGTCTAACATGAGCTGGGTGTTGTCTGACCCACCAAGCCATAAAGTTGGGCATGCGCAGCAGCTCTCTATTGTAAAATGGAAATTGTATATATGAGATAAGGCCAGAGCAGGTCCTGAAGGCACAAGTAAGTTACATGAAGAAGTGGCCCAAATACCCATGGTCTCCACTCCTGCCAGATTACCTTCTCTTTTCCAGACCAGAGCTATAGCCTCTTGGGGAGTTCCTTACAGTGAATTGACCAAGGAAGAGAAAACTTGGGCCTGGTTTACAGATAGTTCAGCACAACATGCAGATACCACCCGAAAGTGGACAGCTGTAGCACTACAACCCCTTTCTTGGGTGTCCTTGAAGGACAGTAGTGAGGGGAAATCCTCCCAGTGGGCACAACTTCTAGCAGTGCCCCTGGTTGTTCATTTTGCTTGGAAGGAAAACCGGCCTGAGGTTCATTTGTATACTGACTCATGGGCTGTTGTTAATGGTTTGGCTGGATGGTCAGGGACTTAGAAAGACCATAATTGGAAAATTGTGACAAAGAGGTCTGGGGAAGAAGCATGTGGATAGACCTTTCTGAGTGGGCTAAAAACATGAAGATATTTGTGTCCCATGTGAATGTACACTAGAAGGTGACTTCAGCAGAGGAAGGTTTCAATAATCAAGTGGAAAAGATGCCTTGTTCTGTGGATACCAGTCAGCCCCTTTCCCCACCAACTCCTGTCATTGCTCAGGCTGGGGTAATGTTCTCCAGGAAGCTGTATATGCTCTGAATCAGCATCCGCTGCATGGTGCTGTTTCTCCCATAGCTAGGATCCATGAGTCCAGGAACGAAGTGGTGGAAATGGGAGTGGTACCACTCACTATTACCCCTAGTGATCCACTAGGAAAAATTTTTGCTTCTTGTCCCTGCAACCCTGAGTTCTGTTGGTTTACTGGTTTTAGTTCCAAAAGGGGGAGTGCTTCCACCAGGAGAAACAATAATGATTCCATTGAACTGGAATCTAAGACTGCCACCTGGCCACTTTGGGCTACTCATGCCCTTGGATCAACCGGCCAAGAAGGGGATTACATTATTGTCTGGGGTGACTGACCCTGACTATCAAGGGGAAATAAGACTGCAACTACACAATGGAGGTAAAGAAGAGTTTTCCTGGAATATAGGAGATCCCCTAGGGCATCTTTTAGTACTACCATGCCCTGTCATTAAAATCAATGGAAAACTGCAACAGCCCAATCCAAGCAAGTCTACCAATGGCTCTGAAAGTTCAGGAATGAAGGTTTGGGTCACCCCACCAGGCAAAGAACCAAGGCCAGCTGAAGTGCTTGATTACTTACAAAATCATAAGTAATCTCTGATTAATTTTGCCCCACTACAGAGGCAAACCCTTCTGAGTTCTTACTTAATGCCCTGTGAATTTGAGGTTTCTACTTTGTGTGATGGGAAGAGGAACTTTCCTGGTCCTGTATGAGCCCTGAAAATGGCTTCCTCTAATACTTTTCGATAGTTTTTCCCCCAGCTTTGGGTAATTTCCTTATACCCCTCTGCGGATCAGTATTCAGCTGAAGACTGGAGGGGATCTTTTTTCGCCATAGGTCTATCTGTGTACCTACCTCTCTACTTTGTACCATTCTATACTGGCTGCCTTGGCCTCCTCAAACTCCTAACGTCAGTTCCTTCCTTAACTCAGGGTGACCACCAGGCCCTACCTGGGTTTTCCTTCACTGTGCCATGGCCTGGAAACTCTCTCCAGGTGTATTAGTTTGAAGCTATTATGTACTCCAGAAAAGCCAGGTCCTTTTTTTCTGATCCAATCTTGTGGTGATAGCCATGTCTCTTTTAATCTTGATTCAGTATCGAAGGATAGAAACTTTGGGTTGTTTCCATGGTGAACTGACACACCAAACTGTGGGTGGAAACTTTTGATTGGATTGTTTCCATGGAGATGTGACATACCCAATTGTGGGTGTGACCTTCTGATTAGATGGAGATGTGATGGTGCCCATTCAAGTGGGTCTTGATTGGTTTACTAGAGTCCTTTAAAGGGGAGACATTCTAGAGAACAAGATAGTTGCCTGAGCACCAACAGAGACACAGACATTTGGAGATACTTGGAGTGCCAGCAGAAAGAGTTGATGCCTAGACATGGATGTTTGGTGATGCAGAGACCAGCAGAAGTCACTCATGAGATGTTAAGCAAGCCACAATCCAGAGTTGTGTCCCAGAGGAGCTAAGTGAAGACCCACAGGCGCTTACAGAGGAAACCACATCATCAGCAATGGAACCAGGAACAAGAACCAGCAGACACCAGCCATATGCCTTCCCATGTGACATTTCTTGAATCAAAGTATCTTTTTTTGGATGCCTTAGTTTGGACATTTTAATGGCCTCAGAACTGTAAAAATGTAACTTAGTAAATTTCTTTTTCAAAACCTGTTCCATCTCTGGTACACAACATTCTGGCAGCATTAACAAACTAAAACACCAGGTAAAAAACTGGAGCAATTGTAGGGCTCACCCTGTTTGTTTCCTGCCTCTCAGAGATCCCTGTCCTTTATTGCTTGATATCTAGAAAACCACTGTCACATATAGTCTTGTCCATTTTTTTGTTGTTTCAGTAGGACAGTAAAGATGGTCCCTTTTAGTATTTTGGCCAGAGTGGAAAATCCCATTAGTCAGTTTGGAGATAAATTTGCAATCTTATTTCAGTTTTTCTTTCACTGACTATACACACACTATGGTCTCTATTATCCTACTTTGAACACATTTTATTATCTTACCGATACTCTCATTAATGAGTTAAATACATTTTTGACACATGCTTACTATATGGTTTACTATTCCATTTATACACTGTTTATAAAATTGTGCTGAACCCCATTTTCTGCAATGATGCAGATACATATATACAACCTAGCAAGCACAAATCAAGCCCACATAACTTTATTGTGCCTTTTTGATTAAGGAGGGAACTGAGATGAAGTAATACATAGTGTTAATTTGAGATGTTTTTTAAATTATAAATAAGCAACATAAAAACTCTGTGTAGCCTTTCCTTTGAAACCAGAAAATTGTAACTGAAATTTCTAAGAAAAAGACTCTCAAAATGAAATTTTTAAAAAAAGTTTCCAGAAATTACAGTATTTTACTTCTATATAATCCTCTGGAAAATAATCATTTGGTACTATATATAAATAGAGTATATTCAATCAACACAAGACAAATTGACATTCAAAGTGATATAAAAGAGAAAATCTCTTTTTTTCCATTTAAACTCTAAATTGGCTCTCTACAAGATTCTGAGCAATATTCTGTTGCCAGCACCTTCACAAACTGGAATATCTTAAGTTTGCTTTTAGGTATTCTGGTGACAGTTTACATTACCTCATTCACATAAGAATGCCAAAATGATTCGTTAAAATATCATACATAAATTTGTTAGGAACCAACTTTTTCTCCATCTGTTCCTATAATTTTGGATTGTGCTTGTGTTTTTAGAGAAGTCATAAAACTGGTTATAGCGATATTGATGACTAAATTCTTTATTCTCTACTTAATTTACTGGACTGTGTTGTTTCATCAAAAATTCCTGTCATTAAAAAGCTGGAAAAAACTGTAGAGGTCAGCTTCTTCCACAATGACAAAAGAAGGGGCACAGAAAGACTGTCTCATGTATGTATGTGTGTGTGTGTGTGTGTGTATGTGTATATATATATATGTGTGTGTGTATATATATATATATATATATATATATATATAGAGAGAGAGAGAGAGAGAGAGAGAGAGAGAGAGAGAGAGAGAGAACGCCTGTCAAAAGAACAATGCTAGAAAGATCTCATGAGCAGTACAGACCTCAAATTTGTACTTTGGAAGTTTGACTTTTCAGTTGACATTACAACAGTAAACTGAGGACTAGAATGCAATATCAGTCATTGTGACTGCCTTTATTTGCAACATTCACTACAGTCTGACAAATTGTTTTCACAAGATCAGGGCAGAGTGGTGGCTAAAAGGCTATTGAGCAGACTGATCAAGGCTAGAACCTCGGCTCTGCCATTTAGTTACTGTGTGACTAGGGGCAAGACATTTAGTCTCTTTTGGACAGTTTCCTCATCCCTAAACTGAAACCAACCACAACTTTTACCTTAAAGGGATATGAATGAAGTAACTAAATATATGAAAAGTTCTCAAGCATGGTGCCTGGCACATTGTAAGCGCCCAAGATATTATCTGTTAATTATACTTAAAAATTAAAGTATTTATAATACCCTTAAAAAAAAAAAAAGAGCTGGCCCTGAAGCTCAAGGCTTTTGAGTCCAGGTCCAGTGCTCTTGGTTTTATGCAGGACAGCCGCTATGGCCACTTTGTGTGACCCCGGGAAGCTGCGCAACATGGGAGTCCTGGCATCATATCCCTGTTACCTCAAATGCGCAAGTCTTGAAAAACAGGCCAATGACATCTAATCAGTTTTTCAATTATTCCACATGTTAATGTGGATTTCTTTGAAGGGTGATTATTTTGACATGACCCATTTGACCTGTGGTATAAAACTTCTAACCTGTCACTAAAACTCTCCTTTGTAATTCTGAGAGAGCTGAAAGTGTTTGGTTGGAAGATAGTTTTCATCTTCCTCACTTAGCCAGTGCTAGGCATTATCATTGTGTGATAGGAGTCCTGTCTTTGATAAAACACAAAACAGCACTGTGACTTGGGATGAGTCTGTATTCTATTTGAGCTAAAGACATACAACGACGGTCCTAAATTTTAATGTTTACATTGCATTTCTTCTAGAAAGCATAAAATGTACATGACAACAAGCATAACACTTTGAGTGGAACATGTAAAATCTTCAATTTTTATTATTTCTGATATTTGAAATTGCTAGGGACAACATGAATGTAATTCTATATTCTGAAGGAAATCACTTATTTAACAATTACTGAGAATAGTATAAATTGTATCCATTTTTCAAAAGGACAGTGCAAACCTCCCAAGTGCTATTCTAATTTGATGAGATCCCATCTTTGTCTTGTCATACCTTTTATGACAAGTCATATAATTATTATTTGATAACATATCTTATTACCTTCAAAATATATCCAGAATCCAACTGCTTCGTACTACCTTCACTGCTACCATTCTAATCCAAGCTACTGTCATCTTTCACCTGGATTACTGCAATAACCTTCTAATTGGGATTGCTGTTTTCATTTCTGGCCCTCCCATCCCCACCCCTGTCTACTCTCAACATAGTAGTTGGCATGATCCTATAACAACAGGCTAGATTATGCCACTCTTCTCCTCAACCTCATCTCATCCAGAGTAAAAGTCAAAGTCCTTATAAAATTCTACAAAGTCCATATGATCTGCATTTCTCACCCCAATGTAATCCTCTGACCTTCAGCTTCTACTCCTCTTTTCTTTACTGACTTCTGACATTCCTGAACTCATCAAGCATGCTTCTGCCACCAGCTTTGCACCTGCTATTCCCTGTGGTTGGAAAGCAACTATTCCAGGCATTTAGGTGCCTTGCTCCCCTGCTTTCTCCAAATCTCTGCTAAAATGTCACCTTATTAAATAAGAAAGATCTTCCCTTACCACCTGTAGTGAGTTGGATAGTGTTTGTAACCTCAGAATGTGACTTTATTTGGAAAGAGGGTGTTTGCAAATATAAATAGTTAAGATGAAACCATACTGGATTAGGGTGGGAAAATCCAATGACTGGTATAATAGAAGTTACACAGATGTGCGGAAAGAATGCCTTCTGAAAATGGAGGCAGCCACCAGAAGGTAGGAGAGGAGGAACAGATTCTTATTCACAGCCCCCAGAAGGAACCAACCCTGATAAAATACCTTCATTTTGGACTTCTGGTTTCCAGAATGGTGAAATAATAAATTTCAGTTGTTTTAAGCCACCCAGTTTATGGTAATCTGTTGTGGCAGCCTTAGGAAACTAAAATACCATCCAATATAAAAATAGCACCCCCTTCCCCATCTCAATCCCCTTTATACTGCTTTACTTATTTATTTTTTAAGTGCCAGGAATTTAAGCAGAGACGTGAAGTGGAACCAACCGCATCACAGTAGTAAATACAAAGTACAGCAATGATCTTAGCTTGGGCTGTCTGGTTCAGTGGTCGGGAAGAATTTCACACACAAGCTCAGTCACTGAGGACGATTATTTTCGGGTGTGACCGCTGGCTGTCATTTCTAGCATAGAACCATGCTGGGAGACTGGAAAAAGTAAGCACCACTACTTACCACATTCTCCCCTTATGCTGCCAGAGAAGAGGCTCTCTGCCCCTGTAGTGGATGCAGCAGGGATCACCTGCCATTCAGCCAAGGGTAGCCCAGCAGGGAGGGGACAACTGCTCTGTTCTGCAACAACTCACCTCCACAGCAGTACTTGCGGCTCTAGCCTAAGTTCCTGTACAGGAATCCAGCTCTGGCAGAGGTGCTGGAGAGGGCAAGGGAACTTTCTGCTGAATGTAGTTGAATGAACGAATGGGTGAGTTGCAGAGGTCACTTATGAAAGGACCAGGAGTGAGAAGGAAACAACTAAGGAAGCTGCTCTTAATTCTCAAATGTGCCTGCTGTCATCTCCCAAGGGAGAGACGTCAATGGGGTGGGAGGCCATATTCTTGCTATTGAGCTGTTCCAGGAACTAGGGCTTCAAGAAACAAGGGTCCTGGTACCTTATTCTCTTAACTTGCCCTCCACTTTCCACTTTCACTCCTCATGTGTCTTCTTGTGCTTCCTCTTTCTCTTCTTTGCTCCCCTGCTGTCTTTTGATGAGTACCTTGTCCTTTTGCCTGTATAACTCTCAAAGTCTGAGCTATCAGATTGGATAACTTCTTGCCTCTGCTTCTTTTTCTTTTTCTAGAAAAATTACTCATGGGGTCAGGCTTCTCAAACTTTGATGACTTTGTCTCTTCCTTCTCCTTTTCCTCATCAGGTATCAGAGTATTCAGTCTCATCTGGTTGCATGAAACAATCCTTTGCAAAATAGTCTCTACAGCCACACTACTTGCAGGTAGTGCTCAGGACAGCATCAAGGGTAATACTGTGCCCACTGTAATCCTGGAAGGACTGCCTCCATCACTCTTCTTGCTCAATAATAACATTCTTGGGATTGAGGTCTTTGCCTGTTGGTTGACAACTTCCATGGAGAGGAATACTTTTTTTTTTTTTTTTAATTTTTTTATTAATCAAAAAAAAGAAAAGAAATTAACACAACATTTAGAAATCATTCCATTCTACAAATGCACTCAGTAATTCTTAGTATCATCACATAGATGTATGATCATCATTTCTTAGTACATTTGCATCGATTTAGGAAAAGAACTAGCAAAACAGCAGAAAAAAATATAGAATGTTAATATAGAGAAGAGAATTAAAATAATAATACTAATAATATATATATATATAAAAAGGAAAAAGAAAAAAAACAAAAACAAAAGATACAAACACACAAACAAACAAAAAACCATATTTCAGGTGCAGCTTCATTCAGTGTTCCAACATAGTTACATTACACTTAGGTATTATTGTGCTGTCCATTTTTGGGTTTTTGTATCTAGTCCTGTTGCACAATCTGTATCCCTTCAGCTCCAATTACCCATTATCTTACCCTGTTTCTAACTCCTGCTGGTCTCTGTTACCAATGATATATTCCAAGCTGATTCTCAAATGTCGGTTCACATCAGTGGGACCTTACAGTATTTGTCCTTTAGTTTTGGGCTAGACTCACTCAGCATAATGTTCTCTAGGTCCATCCATGTTATTACATGCTTCATAAGTTTAGTCTGTCTTAAAGCTGCATCATATTCCATCGTAGGTATACGCCACAGTTTGTTTAGCCACTTGTCTGTTGATGAACATTTTGGCTGTTTCCATCTCTTTGCAATTGTAGATAATGCTGCTATAAACACTGGTGTGCAAATGTCCGTCTGTGTCTTTGCCCTTAAGTCCCTTGAGTAGATACCTAGCAGTGGTATTGCTGGGTCGTAATCCATTCTGCCATTCTATGTCTTTTGATTGGGAAATTCAGTCCATTAACTTTTAGTATTATTACTGTTTGGATAATATTTTCCTCTACCATTTTGGCTTTTGTATTATATATATCATATCTGATTTTCCTTCTTTCTACACTTTACTCCATACCTCTCTCTTCTGTCTTTTCATATCTGACTCTAGTGCTCCCTTTAGTATTTCTTGCAGAGCTGGTCTCTTGGTCACAAATTCTCTCAGTGACTTTTTGTCTATAAATGTTTTAATTTCTCCTTCATTTTTGAAGGACAATTTTGCTGGATATAGGAGTCTTGGTTGGCAGTTTTTCTCTTTTAGTAATTTAAATATATCATCCCACTGTCTTCTAGCTTCCATGGTTTCTGCTGAGAAATCTACACATAGTCTTATTGGGTTTCCCTTGTATGTGACAGATTGTTTTTCTCTTGCTGCTTTCAAGATCCTCTCTTTCTCTTTGACCTCTGACATTCTAACTAGTAAGTGTCTTGGAGAACGCCTATTTGGGTCTATTCTCTTTGGGGTGCGCTGCACTTCTTGGATCTGTAAATTTAGGTCTTTCATAAGAGTTGGGAAATTTTCAGTAATAATTTCTTCCATTAGTTTTTCTCCTCCTTTTCCCTTCTCTTCTCCTTCTGGGACACCCACAACACGTATATTTGTGCGCTTCATATTGTCATTCAGTTCCCTGATCCCCTGCTCAAGTTTTTCCATTCTTTTCCCTATAGTTTCTGTTTCTTTTTGGAATTCAGATGTTCCATCCTCCAGTTCACTAATTGTAGCTTCTGTCTCTTTAGATCTACCATTGTAGGTATCCATTGTTTTTTCCATTTTTTCTTCTTTGTCCTTCACTCCCATAAGTTCTGTGATTTGTTTTTTTCAGATTTTCTATTTCTTCTTTTTGTTCAGCCCATGTCTTCTTCATGTCCTCCCTCAATTTATTGATTTGGTTTTTGAAGAATTTTTCCATTTCTGTTCGTATATTCAGCATTAGTTGTCTCAGCTCCTGTATCTCATTTGAACTATTGGTTTGTTCCTTTGACTGGGCCATATCTTCAATTTTCCGAGCGTCATCCATTATTTTCTGCTGGTGTCTGGGCATTTGATCAGATTTCCCTGGGTGTGGGACCCAGCTGGTTGAAAGCTTTTTCTGTGAAATCTCTGGGCTCTGTTTTTCTTTTCCTGCCCAGTAGGTGGCGCTCGTGGCGCTCGTCTGTCTGCACGGCAGTCTGCCGGGAAACCGTGCATGGAGGTGGGGGTCGCTGGCCGCCGCGGCTTGGGAGAGTGCCGGTCCTAATTGCCCAGCTGGCCCGAAACGCCAAGCGTGACGGGAGGGCCCCGCTATCCAACGTTCCCAGTCAGACCGGGGAGCCACGTGCGTGGAGGGGACCCCAGTCGCCAGCCGACCCGGCCGGGAAAACGCGCGCCCCCCGGGTAGCTCACCGCAGCAGATTCTCCCTGCCCGTTCAGCTGTTCCAGAATGGGGTATGCTTTTGTCTTTTTGGTCTCTGTCGTGACTCCGGGAGCTGTTCGTATTGTTTCTGTTTCTTTAGTTGCTTTTCTGGAGGAGGAACTAAGACCCACGCGTCTTACTAAGCCGCCATCTTCTCCGGAAGTCCGAGAGGAATACTTTTATCCTGTCATTTTTCATCTCTAGGCCAATAAGCTTCACCTACACCTTGTCTCCAACATTTACTATCTTGAAGGGCTTACCTACCGATAACTGCATGTAAGTTTGATGGGCCAGTCCTTGCTTCCAACAGCCCGGGATTTTGATAAATACGTCATAGAATTCTTTCTGAATTCACCCTTAATTTTCTAGGGTTCTTCATTTTTCTTCTGCGAAAGCTAATTCAAGTGTCTTGGTGTCAGGTCCAGGTCTGCCAGCCACAGCATTGCTTGAAATGCCAAATCCTGTTCTGCTTTATTCTTTTCCACAGCACTTACAACTATCTGGCATATTGTTTATTGTTTATTTCCCTCCCCTCACTAAGACATAAGTTCCGTACTTATCTGTTCACTTTTGTACCCCATCATCTAGGAAACATAGCAGTCAATCAATGGATATTTACTGAATAATGAAATAAAATTATTTCACTCTAAATAAAAGCTCCTTGAATTGCCTGATTGTTCTTTACATTTTTCTCAACACCAACTACAGTGGCTTTCGTTTAATAGGCTTTTTAAAAATTAAAAAAATACATTTATTGAGAAAAATCCACACACGTACAGTGCAACCATATTATACAATGACTCACAATACCATCACAGTTGTGTATTCTTCATCATGATCATTTCTAAAACATTTGCAACACTTGAGAAAAAGAATTAAAAAAGTACTCATACATCCCATATCCCTTACTCCTCCCTCAATGACCCAGAGTATTTCAATCTACCCAATTTTTACCCTTTATTTCCCCCAATATTTATTTTTTATCATTATTATATTATTTTTATTAATCTGTCCATACCCTGCATCAGACACAACGTTTTCACAATCACACAACCACACTGTAAAAGCTATATAGTTACACAATCGTCATCATTTAATAGACTTCTTTTTTTGTTTTTTTGGCATGGGCAGGCACCAGGAACATTTAATAGACTTTTAACAAACATTTTTGACTGAATGAAGAGCAAAGGAATGAAAGTTAATGAGAATACTTGGGAAAAGTCTACAAAGAGTGAGGGACATCAACAAACGACACAAAACTAGATATAGTGTTCGAGAGCACAGTGGTTTTAAAAAGAAAAGATAATTGTGGAAAAGGGGGCCAGATCTTTCTTTACCTGTCAAAATTTCTGTCCTATCTTAGTATTTCTAAGACATTAATGAACCAGTTATTAAGATCTTAAATACCTAACTCCTCAAACTGGACGTCTGAAATCACTGTGCTTACGTAAGGAGCTCTTACGCCTCAGACTCTGTTTAGGTTCGTTCCCTATTTAATACTCATTACAGTGTTGCAGATATATTAATATGCTCACGCTTGGCAGAGGACGAAACCTAAGGCTCGGAGAGAGCAGTGGCAAGTTTAAGGTGGCTCTGCTAATAAGAGAGAGTGCCAGGACTAGCCCAGGACAGCTGACTTCCAGGCCACCTGAACACCCGTACCCAGGCCTCCCGGCATAGACTAACTTAAGAGACGGTTCCGCCCCTGCAGGAGTTACCTCCGTAAAGGCAGAAATACGATTGCGCAGATGCCCAGAACAGCACAAGTACTCCGTCGAGGATTTCCCGGGTTTGGGAGGCTCAGGCATTTATCACAGAAAGCAGTTTTGCACAGAAATGCGTCGAAAACCCAAATTTCCTGTTCTTTGGTGTAGCACACCAGGATGAAGTAAGCATTAACAAGAAGAGCTCTGTAAACCGCACATCGCTAGACAAACAGTAACGACGGTGAAGCTTCCGAAACAATACCTGAATGAAGCGGGGAACGAATAATTTGCTGACAATAGACACAGGTGAATATTCGGGGGTCGGGGGTGTGTGGCTCAAGAGGGGGCTCCAAACCTCCTGGGGGAGCCAGAAGCTCTCCAAGCGCCCGTCTCCGGTGGGTCGGGGCCGGGGTGACCTGGACAGCCGAGGCCGGACCCACCCCCCGACCCCTCTCAGCCGGGTATAAAGTCCCTTCCGCCTGTCTGGTCCTCAAGGCCAAGCCTGTGCACCAGGTCCCGGGTCGAGGGGCTCAGGGCCCACCCGCTCCCGAGCCTCTTTCGGTTGCCCACCAGCAACCTGCCTGACAGCGACTTACCTACACGCTCCCCGCGTCCTTCTCTTCCTGCCTCCGGAGGCGTCTGGAGCCGGCCCGCGGCACCGCCCCCCACCCCGCCCCCGTCCTGCCCACTCGGAACCGGAACAGCTCCCTTCTCCCCGCCTCCTTCTCGGTGCCCCAGTGTGTCGTCACTTCCGCTAGCGTCTGCTCGCGCGCCGAGAACCTACGTCCGCGAACGCGCCGGGCGCGTCCCCAGGATCGGGAGCGCGCCCTTCAAATGACAACAAATACGTCGGGTCGCGGCTGTGGAGGCGTCGGCTTCTTCTTTGGCCTCATCAGACCCCGGAACCTCCCCTTGCGCTTTCTTGCACGCCCTGTCCGCTGACGAGGACTCCCTCGGAAGCCCCCGGGTCAGGGGTCCCGGACTCCTCCCTGCCTTGCCCTCGCTGGGTGTAGAGGAAGCGGAGCGGCGCAGGCTATGGAGTCGTCCTGAGGGACGCCTGGCGCCGAGCGGGCATGGAGGGCTCGCTCCGGGCTTAGGCCTGACGCGGCTTGAGGACGTCGCCTGGAGCCGAAGCCACCGCTGCCGCCCGCAGCCCCAGCGGGCCTATCTGCCAGCCCTCACCATGCCTTGGCCTTTTTCGGAGTCCATCAAGAAAAGGGCCTGTCGGTATCTCTTGCAGAGATACCTGGGCCACTTTCTACAGGAGAAGCTGAGC
Organism: Tamandua tetradactyla; assembly: GCF_023851605.1. Classification (NCBI taxonomy): domain Eukaryota; kingdom Metazoa; phylum Chordata; class Mammalia; order Pilosa; family Myrmecophagidae; genus Tamandua; species Tamandua tetradactyla. Next base: position 57,576,462 of record NC_135338.1, on the reverse strand, counting down.
CTGGAGCAGCTTAGCTTGGACCTGTATCAAGGCACCGGGTGCCTTGCCCAGGTCCCCTTGGACAAATGGGTAAGCGCTGTCGCGGCGGGCCGGGAGGGACAGGCCCCCCAGGACCGAGGAGTCTCTCCGGGCTCGCGCCTCTCCTTGGGGCGAGTTGAACGAGTGTCATCCAAGATTGGTGACGTTCGGTCCCTCCCTGGGAATTCTTCGGGCCCAGGTGTGGTAGGGCTCAGAGAAAGGCTTTAAAGTGTTTAATCTGTTCAGGTTTGCTCCGCCAAATCACGTGTCTTAGAAACTTAACAGAGGTAATGAAGTCCATACTATGAGAATCGTAGTCGAGTCCGTGCGTTTGGGTCTATGAAGCAGAATATGAAGGGTCCAGAGAAGGAGGTGACCGATCCTGCCCCTTGGGATATGAGGGCCTGCGGGGTTCTGTGGCAAACGAACCATACTTCATGGGATGACATTCTGGAAAGAGGACCGTTGGGGATGTCAGAGCCCCCAGTTATTTATCTTTTGGGGTTAGCTCTTGCACACCGCGGTCTCGGCACAGCGTTTGCTATCTGAAAGAAAATTGGGTGAAGGCCTCCTATGCTGGTTTGCCTGCTTTTGCTTGATTATATGTTTCTAAGGCCAGTTTGTGTTCGCTAGCTTGTGAATGGTGGTGTGGCCCGAGTACTACAGTTTAGCTCTGCCTCTTTGCTTCACGTGACTGATCATAAAAGCAGGTGTTGTAAAAGCGCTGAAGCTGCAATTTTCAGACATTTTAAAACCTGTTTTCTACTTGTCATCCGGAGTCGCTGAGTCTACTCGGCGTGCCTTGCAGGTGTTTCTCGCATATTTCAACTCACAACATACAGCTGTACCTACACAGTATTTTATTTATTTATAAGTTTATTCATCCCTGGGTTTGACGAGAATGGAGAGATTTCTCCCTTTCCTTCAACACTGTTTTGTTACGCTAACATTTGTTGCTGTTAGTTTGAATTGGTTGGACCATTCTATAGAGTTTTCATATTTTAAAAGCATTGTTACACATAGTTTACATTCAGGAAAATCGTAAACAAAGATGTCCTTTGTGTCATAGTTGTACAAAACAGAGAGAAACTTTTTTCCCCTGATTTAAGCTGTGTGAAAAGGTTGTTGCTTTTTCTTGTATGTAGAAGTATTTTAACAGAGTGATAACATCCTTAGTCATAAAAACTTGGAATGCTCGAATTATTCTGACCCTTAAATTAATTTGTGTTAGAGTAGGAATAAGCATACAATTTTATCAATAAATAAATGACTTAAAATAAGAGAGGACTTAAGGTAGGTGACCAATGAGTTGAGAGGAAAGCTCCATCCACAACCCTTGACGGGCCCAGGTTGCCATGATTAGCTTAGTGACATTGGGCGTAGTGGTTGGCCTGTTCAGTAATCATTAATGGAGGATGCGCTCCATGCCAGGCGCTATGTCAGGGTACTTTGTTGCTATAATTCTTACCAGAAGATAAGGATTCTAATGGAGTTCTTTGAATTCAGTGATCCATGATGGTATGCTTTTGGTACAGTTATGAGTAGGCTATCTTGAGGGCAGAGGGATGGACAGTTATTAAATGTCTTCTGTGGGTTGAGAGACTTTGTATACATTATTCTTTAGTGACTTTTCGTGCTGACTCTGTATGTGGTAGGCATTATTGTTTCCCTTTTACACATGGAGTTAATTAATTTGCCCCAAGTCACACAACTTGCAGGTGGTACAGTGAGAATTCAAGCCTGATTTCTAAGCCTGTCCTTTCTTCATTGTATCACATGACTTCAAGTCAGGGGAAAGGGGAACTAATGTTTATTGAGCACTCATTTACATCAGGCACTGTGCTAGGTCCTTTTTTTTCAGGGGATGGGGTTGAGAGGGGTACATGGTTCTGGAATTGGACCCAGGTCTCTTGCATGGAAGGCTAGCATTGAACCACCTATGCACCCTGTGCTAGGTACTTTTATTTATGTAGTATAATTTAACTTCAAAGTCAATCAGAGTTGTGATCTGAAGTTTATAGCATGATTGCAGGATTCTTGGCGAAGTCATTTATGGCTAGACTTAATTTAAGGGTTATGTTTTGTTCTGCTCCTTGAAGCTTCAGGTTATACCCAACCAAAATAATAATGTCAAATAAAGTGCCACATACCTCCTGGGTATCCAGTTAACGTTTGCTGTTGCTGATTGATTGATTAAGGTCTGTATTCAAATTTGCTTAATTTTGGCACTTGATTTTAATAACTTTCATAACTGAAAAAAGATACCTCAAAAAGGTACAAAGATACAAATGGGGAAATTGCATCATTGGCTGTATTTACTAATGTTTCAGTCCCCATCCATCAAAAAAAAAATATTTCTATTGAAATTGGCTAATGCAGTCCCCTCTTCCCTGATCTTGCCAATTAATTGGAATGTGTTGCATTTTTATATAATAAAGTATTAGGTTTAACTCCAAAATTTTCAAACTCTAGAATTCTAGATTGACTGGAAAATTCTTTCCATGTTTTCAAACCTTGTATAACCTATGCAGATAACTAGTTTTTAAAAAATAAATCTTTTTAATAGATCTTGTTTTTAGCTACAAAATCATATAACAATGAAAACATTTCCAAATATCACTTTTCAAAATGTTCTCCTCAATATAAATTTTCTTTGAAAAATGGTTATTTTCTCACTCCTGGTTAAAGTGTTATCTTTAGTTTGAAAAGACAGATTGTGTTTTGTTTTTTTGGAAAATACCCGCTAGATAGCATATTCTACTGATAGCCACTTGTCATCACAGAAATGGTTGGCATGTTCAGAACTCTCTACACATCCCTGTGGATCATCAGTTCTATGGCATATGTACACCCAGCTTTGGAGCCTAGTACCTTAAACAAGGCATGAAGTAGGAAGGAGGTATAGAAGGAGGAGGTTTGGAAGTATTTTTCAATTGGAATGGGCTGTCTTATAGATGAGTTCTCTGTTATTAGAATTGGTCAAAACTGTAAAATGTTGAAAGAAGAAAATTCTATCTGGATAGGTGGTTGGGTTTGATAACTCATTCCTCTCCAGCTCTTTAAGATTATGACATTTTAAAAAATTGAAGTTCTTTCATTAATTGGTTCAATACGTTTATTTATCTCTTAGCGTCTACTATGCAGAGCTGGGGGACATCACAGTTAGCTAGACAGAGACCATCCCTCACAGAAATTCAATATGCCCAGGAAGATAGATATTAAATAATTTTATTACACTGAAGCCTTTTAACTTCAGTTTAATAGAGTTTCTTGTTATTTCCTCTTTCCATTGTATTGCTAAATAATAAATAACAAGATTATCTTCAGTTCAAGAAACATTGAATAACACCTATTTGCCATGTGCTATAGTAGAGATTAGAGGGTTACCTTTTTTTTTCTATCTATATGCATGAAACTTATTAATGATAATTGAAAGCAAATGGCCTTAAACAGAAGCAGAAAAGCTTTAAGTAATCTACAATAGGGCAGTTATTTGCTGAGTAGTTCAAGTGGTCCTGCTTTTAATTTGAGAATCATGGAATTACATGGATAGACTTCAATGAGCTAATGAGAAAAATGGCACCTGAGTAGATAACTGGACCAGATAGTTTGAGACTTTTGCCCTTCTCATACTGTGGTGGACATTTGGATTTCACAGAATGAATTTTAAAGGTACTTTGTGATATGAGACAATATGGGATTTTGCCCAAGTGCATATAAGACAATATATAAGGGTTACGTAGCGATTTTATAGTATAATGCACGATGTAAATTTAATTATGCACTCTCTCCAGAACCTTCTTGCATTTACCATACTTTTTCTTTAAATACTACTCTTTAGTGTTGTAATAAAACTTTCTTGAACCATTATACTTAAAAGTTTAAGGAAGCCACAAAATTGAGACAAATGAAAATTTAGCATTTACTTTGAAGAGAATTGCACAAATCCATTTTCCCACATGGTTCTCTAATGTTGACATATCCGCATGTTACAAAGGCTGTCATTGCCTATATATACTTCAAATACTTTTTTGTATATATAAAATGCAGGTTTGTTGAAATATATTCACACACTGTATAATTCATACAAAGTGTAAAATCAGTGGCTCATAGTATCATCACATAGTTGTGTATTCATCACCAGGATTAGTTTTAGAACATTTTCATTACTCCAGAAGAAGGTATAAAATAAAAAATAGAAAACTCAAGACATCCCATATCCCCCCCTCCCCATTATTAACCTTTGGCATTGGTGTGGTACCTTCGTTACTGTTGATGAAGAATATTAAAATATTACTGTTGACTGTAGTTCATAGTTTGCAATAGGTACATTTTTTCCCATATAATACTCTATTGTTAACTTCTTGTAATAGTGTCGTACATCTGTCCTAGTTCATGAGAGTAATTTTAATATTTATACTATTAATCACAGTTATTGTCCATCGCATGATTCGCTGTGTTATGCAGTTCCATGTTTTAACTTCTAGCTTTCTTCTGGTATCATACATAACTCTAAACTTCCCCTTTCATCCACATTCACACACAGTTCAGCACTGTTATTTATACTCACAATGACTGTGTAACCATTACCTCTTAAAAGTGTAAGGTACCTCCTGCATGGGACTGACATCCAGGGGTGAAAGCTTCCCTGGTGACGTGGGAGATGACTCCCAGTGATGAACCTGGCCCTGGCACTGTGGGATCAACAATGATGATCCCACAAAATTGCGGTCCATGAAAACTTAATATTTACTTTGAAGAGAATTGTATTAAATCCATTTTCCAAGATGGTTCTCTAATGTTGACAAACCCCCATGTTACAAAAGCTGTCATTGTCTTTATGTACTTTATGACACTTTAATATATTTTTAATATTCATTTTATTATAAAATTAATTTGTGCTCAAGGCAAAAAATTTAAATAGTAAGGGAAAATTTAAAGTATAACATAACTCTTAATCCCATTTTTCCCAGAGATAACAATAGGGTACAAACATTTCAGACTTTTAATTATGGAAATATTTGATATATAAAACAAGCAGTTCTGAACTTAGTTTCTTTTCATATAATGGCCCCCTTTTAGTGTTAAAACATTCTGCATGTTTCTTTTAAATTAATATGAAAAAGCATGAAAACCAGTAAGTAGAGGAAAGAATCTTACATGACTAAAGTTCATACTTGAAGCACTAGGTGAAATAGGAAATACTGGAGAAAGCAGATTTTGGAGAGAGTATGGGAAGAGACAGGAGGGAATTGAGATTGGGGTGAGAATAAGATGAATAATTTAGTTTTAGCATGTTGATTTTGAGAGGGCTTTGAAACATCCAGATATAGATGCCCAAGAGGCAGTGGGAATTATGGGATTGGAGTTTAAGGCTAGAGATAAAGATTTGGAAGTTATCAGTCTCAGTGGTGACTGAAACACTAGAAGGAAATGGAATAGCATATGTTGCATGTGTGGTATGTAGGTTAGGTTGAGAAACAGGAAGAGTGAAGGTGAAACTTCAGGTGAACAGCAACATTTTAAGTGGTAAAAGGATTGGAATAAACAGACTGAGAGCATGAAAAGTGTCGTGGGGCACACGGGAGGTTAGAATTTCAAAAAGGAAAGTGCTCATAGGATTTAGACATGAAAATTCAAGGAAGATGAGAAGTGGACTGTTCTAGTTTGCTAGCTGCCAGAATGCAACACACCAGAGATGGATTGGCTTTTAATAAAAGGGGATTTATTTTGTTGGTTCTTCAGAGGAAAGGCAGCTAACTTTCCACTGAGGTTCTTTCTTACGTGGAAGGCACAGGATGGTCTCTGCTGGTTTTCTCTCCAGGCCCCTGGGTTCCAACAACTTTCCCCGGGGTGATTTCTTCCTCCATCTCCAAGGGCCTGGGCTGAGCTGCAAGTGCTGAGATGAGGAATGCCAAGCTGCTAACAGTGCTACGTTGCAATCTCCCATTTAAGCACCAGTCAGTTAAGTCAGACATCACTCATTGCAGCAGACACGCCTCCTAGCTGACTGCAGATGTAATTGGCAACAGATGAGGTTCACGGACCGTTGGCTTATGTCCGCAGCAACAAGATTAGGTATGCTCACCTGGCCAAGTTGACAACTAAATCTAACTAACACATGGACATTACTCATTGCATTTGTCAGGTTATTGGTGGTTCAAAGCAGTTTTGAAGGGGCCAAGAGTCAAAAGGCAGATTGTAGTTTGTAGGTTAAGCAAATAACTACTTTGGGAGGAGGCTTTTCCTAAAGGAAGAGACAAATGGGATTGCTGGCTAGAGGGGACATGGAGTCAAGTAAGGGATTTTAGTTTGATTTCAAAGATATTAATTTTATTAAGCAACCATCTTTCATATACTGTAGTAGGTGCTTTTACATACATCATCTTTCTCTGGGTTAGGTATTTTCATTTCCATTTTATGATGAAGTTAGGTTAAGTATTAAGCAGTAGAGTAAGATTTCAAACCCAGGTCTTGCTGGCTCCCACATCCTTTTTGTATACCGCATTACCTCAAAAGATTCAGGAAACATTGAGGTTCTCAAACTTTAGCAGCACTGGGTTCATTTGGGAATTTTGCTAAAATGTAGACTGTAGGCCCCTTTCCTACAGATTGTGGTTTTAGAGACCCAAGAATCTGCATTTATAATAAGCATCCTAAGATTCTGATGCATGTTGTCTTTGACTGCATTTAAAAAAACACTGATACTAAGGAGGTTGAGAGTTTTTCCATTTAGTTTTCAAAGCTGACTAAGCCAACTTCTACATTTTTGAGAATTAGGGTATTTTAGCACTTGATTTTGCTTAGCATTCAGCAAAATCTTCCATTGTGAAATTATTGTTCTCTCTTTTTTTAGTTTTGTGTCTGCTATGATTAACTGATTCCTTTTTGTGAGTTACTTAAGTTTTCCGATCATCAGTTGTCATATCTGGAAAATGGGCACAACAATATCTAATTTAGAGGGCTATTGTGAAGATTTAATATAATAGCATGGGTATAAAACAGTATAGTGTGGCATCCTGTATGTCCTAGGTGCTAACTGAGTGTTAATTGATCTAAATCACATTTTGTAAATTGCTCTATTTTATCTTTATTTGAATTCTGAGGCTTTAGTATAAACCAACACATCCTTATTAATTTAAATAAGAATGTATTCTTTTCCTAGTTAATCTTTCACAATTCTGCATTAAAAAGAAACATATAATTTAAAGTTGGCTTTTCTTCAGACTACAAAGCACATCTTGAATTCCTAATAGTGTTTATTATTGTACTGTGTGGCCTCTGAGGAAGATAAAAAACAGTAGTCATCATTTATAATGTTCTTACCTGGTGCCAGAAACCATGCTGGTGACTTGATGTGTATTATCTCATTCATGCTCACAATAGCCCTATGAAAGAGGCACTATTCCCATTATATGTATGAGGAAATTGAGACTTGAAAGTTAAGAATTTGTTCAAAGCCACCCAGCTTTGTAAGTGATAGAACTCAATCTGAACACGTGTTTTTAACGGTGTGGTCTTCAAAGTTTTTAGCTCAATTATCCCTTAAAATTTTTTGAAAAATGATGTATTTCTTGTATATTTTTAAATTGACTTAAAAATTTTCATTATAAGTTGTTCTAGTTTGCTAGCTGGTGGAATGCAATATACCAGAAATGGAATGGCTTTTAAAAGGAGGAATTTAGTGAGTCGCTAGTTACAGTTCTAAGGCTGAGAAAATGTCCCCATTAAAACAAATCTATAGAAATGTCCAATCTAAGGCATCCAGGGAAATATACCTTGGTTCAAGAAGGCTGATGAACTTCACGGTTTTTCTTTTGTCTGGAAGGGCACATGGTGAACACAGAGTTCCTTTCTCGTCTGAAAGGGCACATGGTGAACACAGTGTCATCTGCTAGCTTTTTCTCCTGGCTTCCTCTTTCATGAAGCTCCCTAGGAGGCATTTTTCTTCTTCATCTGCAAAGGTTGCTGGCTGGTGGACTCTGCTTCTCGTGGCTATGCCGTTCTGCTCTGCTCTCTCTGAATCTCTCATTCTCCAGAATGTTTCCTCTTTTATAGGACTTCAGAAACTAATCAAGACCCACCTGAATGGGTGGAGAAATGTCATCACCTAATCCAGTTTAACAGCCACTCTTGATTAAATCGCATGTCCAGGGAAATGATCTGATTACAGTTTCAAACATACAGTATTGAATAGGAATTATTCTGCCATTACGAAATGGGATTTTGATTAAAACATGGCTTTTCTAGGGTCCATACATCCTTTTAAACCAGCATATAAGTTTACATAGTTGTAAAGGATAATTTCTATTGTGTTATAAATATTAATATACAAATCTAACTTTTTCACCCAGCAGCATCTAAATACCCATCATTTTCTATTTAAAAATGCTTCAACAAGTTCATCATCCATAGCTGGAAATTAACATTGTATGTTTTCCCATTGAACACATGTCCGTTTTTCTTCTCTGAAAAAAATGATCATAATTTATATATTTTGTGCTTAAGTCTTTTATTGACCAAGCTATCATTTCTCTAAAATAAAAGCATGTATATAAGTTAAAATTGATTGTATTTAAAAATTTCCTATTACCATTAGCCCTTCTTATGCATAAGTGGACATTTTCTAGTATAATATTTTAATTCCTTTAATGGTTTTCACATTTTTTTTAGTTATTTTCTTAGTAGTTGCTCTTAGGGCTGACCATATACATATTAACCTGTCAGAATCTCTTTTACATACCGGTAGGTGTTAAATGTTAAAATATTTCCTCTGCATTATGTTGTGATTACAATAATTGTAAATGTACAGTTGACAAAACCAATATAATATATTATACATTTTGATAATTATTAAACATAACTCTTATTGGAAATGCATTTCCTAATGATATCGATCAGTTATTTCCCCCTTCTCCCTGATTCATCCATGGATGAATATGCTTATAGTTAGAATTTGATAGGGCTTGTCATAAATTTCATTATAAATTAAAAAAATAGATGTAAGCTTGAGAAATGCAGATGCCATAAATAAGTATATGAAACTTGAAGGTGTTTTAAATATCTCTTAGTTATTTGAAATCTTTGAATGTCAGGCCAAAAGTATGTATAAGATAGGGAAAGACCAAAAAATGCCTGTGGGCCCTTCCTGAAGGTTTTTGCAGCCTAGGCAGCGCATAGGGGAAAATTCAGGAAGAGAGAAAGATGAGCCTCTTTGGTTAAGTGGTTAAGGGAGGTTGTGCAGAGGAAAATGGGAATATAGACTTCCCGGAAGTACTCTTCTTAGGAAGATCAATTCTAGGAAAGAGTATAATTGTGGATTGAGGGAACTGGATGTTTATACCTTAAAGCCATATGTGCCCATGGTTTGAAAATCTTTAGGATTATGCAGACTGCAGTTTGAAGAAAGCACCTTTAAAGAAGTAATAACCAATGATAAAATTTGAGCCAATCCGCGTCTCAGTACCCAGTGTTAGGGTGTAGACAACAAATTATAACACTACCCTTATGCTACATAGCAGGCAGGAAATACTTCACATGTAAGCTGGCATTTAATAGATATTTTTTATTTTAAAAAGTACTTTGTTTATCTGTAAAAAAAAAAATTGCATTTAATTGTTCTAACTCAGTTTACATCTGTTCTGTCCTCCTGTTGTTTTCTAGTGTGCCCTACCACTCCACTGAAATTGCCCTCAATGGGATTACCGATACTCTAAATAGCATTAAGTCCAGTGGATATTTAAGTCTTCAAGTTCTTGTCAGCTTTTTTTGTAGTTGACCACTCTTTTCTTTTGTATTGTCCTCCCCCTATTTTCTGGCACATGAGGGTCTCTTGATTTTTCCTTTTACCTCTTTGTTTACTTTTTCTTAGTTTCCTCTGCTGACTCCCTTTTCTCAACCTATTTCTTAAATGTTGGTGTTTATCAGAATTCTATCCTAGGCCTCTGATCTTTTTTACTTACATAAGTGCCCAAAGACTATCTCTTCCCATCCCTGTGGCTTCAGTAAACTTCTCTGTTTAAATACCTTTATGTATCTCCAGCCCAGGTGGCTGTTCTGAGCTCTAGATCAGAATATCCAGTTGCCTCCTAGACTTCTCCACCTAGATTTTTCCTCAGATGTACACTTTGGAACTGAGTTCTCCATCCTCTCCCTAACCTGCTTCTCCAGATTTCTCTATCTTGGTAAGTGGCACTACAGTTCAAGCAGTTACCCCAGCCAGCGATGTGGATATCATTCTTCATTCTTTCTTTTCTTTACCCTAATGAAGCCAATGAATTCTTCTACTTCTAAATATTTTACAAAAATCCATCCACTTCTAACCATCCTCAGTACCACTCTCCTCTTCGAAACCAATTTCTCTAGCTTGTATTACTCATAACAACCTTCCTTCAGTACATGTACTACATGGTATTGGGAGGGGTCTGCTAAAAGTTCGAATCTCTTAACGGGTCCCTTGCTTAAAATCCTTCAATGGCTTTACATTGCCCTTGAGATAATTTTCAGATTCTAACATAGATTACAAGAATCTTTGGCTCTTGCTCTTACTTATCTATGTAGCTTTATCTCTGGCTCTTGTTACCCTGCCACACCACACTAAAGCCTTTAAGGAATTTTTTTCCTTTCAAATATAATATCTCAAGTATGTCTGCTTGCACTCTCTGACCTCTCCTTTCTTTGAATCCTTCCATATGCAATTGCCTTTTCCTGGACCGCTTTGCCTGGACCGGTCTTCTGGGCTCAGCACTTCCTCAGGTGGCCTGACTTAAATCACCAGCTTAGGTTCTATTACATTCTCAAATAGCAGGTGTATTTCTTCTGTTATACAACTCATCACACCTTAATTTAGTGTCTCTTTCTATTTAGTGTCTGTATTATCTTGTAGGCTTAGTGAGAACCAGGAATCATTTTTGTCTTTGCCTCTGCTTTCTATATCTGTCTTTAGACATGTATGGGCATATTCAGCCTCTTCGAATAACTTAATAATTTTGTGCTCTTGTTTGTGTGATTTCAAAATGAAATTTTTCATTTTAGTGTCTCAATGAAATCCTGGAGTCAGCAGATGCGCCTTTAGAAGTCACTGAAGGATTCATTCAGTCAATTTCTCTGTCAGTTCCATGGGGCTCCTTGCTGCAGGATAATTGTGCACTGGAAGTAAAAGGGTTAGAAATGGTCTTCCGACCTAGACCTCGCCTAGGTAGGTGTATTATATGTTTCTGTTTTGTTTCTATTTTTATTCTTCAGAGACTGCAGAAGTAACATAATTATAGTCAATTCAGTATTTGATTTACTTTACATTGTATTTGTATCACATGGTTCTATGTAGGGTGCATGTGATTGTATCTTTAGAGCTGTTTCTTTCCCTATTGAATTGTAGGAACTTTGGCATATTGATTATTTGGTTTATTTAATTATTAGTTATAAATTATCTGAAGTGACTTGTACTTTAAAGATGCCAAGCACTATGCCAGAAAACAAGGAAGATCGATGGAGAAATGAACATTGAAAGCACCCAAGAGTAGGTAGGGGCTCCCCTTGGCCAAATATGAGACGATTTGAGCATCAAAAAGAATAATGACAATAATGATTTATAACACAGTTAATGAAAAAGTCCCTAAGTCCGGGCCGTTTGATGGTGGCTTAGCGGTAGAATTCTCTCCTACAATGCTGGAAACCTGGGTTCGATTCCTGGTGCCTTCTGATGCAAAAAAAAAAAAAAAAAAAAAAAAATCCCTAGATCCATACTGATGCAAATAAAATAAATATGGAAGAGAAGTGAGGAAAAGGGAAAGCTCTTCATTATAGTAAACACCTATTTATAGATGTAAATGAAGTGATAGAATTGGACAATCAGCATGTTTTCAACTGCCATAGTAAAAATTGATATAGGCAAGAATTATCCATAGATGCTAAGACCATTTGGTAAAAGGTTGTTGGGGAGCATAGTATTTAAACAATACCAACATATCTCCCACTGATTACTCAGTTTTTACAAAGGGAACAAAGGCTCTTTTACAGTGGAGAGATTTGGCAATCACTACCATAACCAAGTGATGAAACAACCTCATCAGTAATTGGTGAACCTGATATCTTGTGGTTCCTGATGTGGCATACTGTGAGGAACACTATCACTTATGAACTGTTACTGCCCAAAGTGCATAATATGAATCAAATCATGACAAAGCAGTGAGACAAAGCCAAGTAAGGGAAATTTTACTATCTGGCCTGTACTCTTAAAAATGTCAACATAATAGAAGGCAAGGAAAGGCAGAAGAACTGATCCAGATTAAAGGAATCTAGAGATGAATAACTAAATGTAATATATGATCCTATTTTCTTTTCTTTCTCCTATGAAGAATATAATTGGAGCAACTGAGGAAATCTGGATATGAATTGAATAAAAGATGATAATATTTTGTCAATGTTAAGTTTCTTGGGTATGATAATGGTGTTGAGCTTATGCAGAAGAATGGTCTTGTTTTTAGGAGTTAGATACTGAAGTATGTAGGGGGTGAGTGTCACTATACCTGCAATTTACCTTCAAATGGTTCAGCAACATTGAGTGTGTATGTGTGTGTGTGTGTGCGCATGAGTATTCTTGGTGAATCTAGGCGAAGGGTATGTTAGTGTTCATTATACCATTCTTTTGCCTCTGCTGGAGATTTGAACATTTTCAGAAGAAAACCTTGGGAGGGAAAAACTTTAAAATAGTATTAATTTATGGCTCACAAGTATATGCATGTGGTAGCTTTAATTATATCAATATATATATAATGTTTTCTGATTTATTTATGAAACACGGAAGTAATGCTTGTGTGCCAGACTCTGTTCTAAGTGCTTTATAAAGAATTCATTTAATCTGTGCAATAGCTCTTTGAATTAGATACTTATTATTATCTTCATTTTACAGACTAGAAAACAGCACAGATAGGTTTAGTAACTTGCCCAAGGTCATAGCTTTCTAATGGAAAGTATCCCTGTTCCACTAGGCTGTCGTGTCTCTCACATTTCCTACTGTGAGGGTTGTGTGCATGTGTGTGTGTTATGTGTATGTATTTTATAAACCAGCAAAGTCATGATAGTAACTCATTTTAAATTCTTAACTTAAATTCATTTTCTAATGACAGATGATGTTTGTAAATATATACTTGAAGAATTATAATCCCAAGGGCTGCTGGAAACACCAAAGTTTGAATTATGCTTGGTAGATTACAATACTTGTATTTTGAAATCTGGTAATCTATGCATTGAAATCCTCATTCATAATTTAATTATTTAATTAACAAGAATATTCTATCATGATGAGTACGTAATGCTATTTTCCTCTGGATGGTCAAACTTTAAAATATTTACCCTTTTAAAAAATATTACATCAAACAGGTTTTTTAACTCTATTTTGAAAGGGAATAGTTTTAGTAATATTTGCCAGTTTGTTTTGAATAATATAAGGAAGTGTGGTGGAATTCTCTCATGAGGAAAGATCTGGAAAGGATTTTTTAGCATTCTAGTGTTCCCTGCTCCCAGGACACTCTTCTGTTTTATCTACATTTTTACTAATCTTCCAAAGTCTAAATCATCTGCTACCTCTACCAGATTTCCTATTAATTCCCTCAGCTAGAAGAATTAACTTCCTTCTTTTAGCTTTCATAGTGTTTTCTGGAGACATTCAATAGTTGTCTGATAATCCTAATTTTATTTTATTTCTTCTATATTGAAGGCTCTTTGAGGGCAGAATTCTGTAATTAATTGGTTTTTATTCTTTACAGCAGTGTCAGCAAACTGTGACCTTCAGGCCAAATACAGCCACTGCTTGCTTTTTGCAAAGCTGATTTTGTTGGATCACAGCCATGTTGATTTGTTTATTTACTCTTTAAGGCTGCTTTTGCTACAAAGGCAGAGTTGAGTAGTTGTAACAGACCATATGGCTCACAAAGCCTAAAATATTTACTGTCTGACCTTTTACAGAGTTTTCTGACCCCTGCTGTAAGTATTTAGAACAGTACCATGCATGTGTAAGATACCCATTAAATATTTGTTGACTGAATACATGAATTAATATTTGGCAAAAATATAACATGTAATGAGAACAGATGTCTTTGGACTTTTTTTCTGTGATATGTTTTTTTCCCCTACAGTGATTAAAAGATATTATTTAAATCTCAAGAATAATTTCTAGAATGCTGTACCATTAAGTAACACTATGATGTTAGAAATATCAGTGGGGAAGTAAGGGTTTATCTTTTAAAATGTGTTATTTTAAGAAATGATTTCATGGTTGTAACTCTGGAAAATTATTTAGGATTAATTTGTTTTCTGCAGCCACTGGTTCTGAGCCTATGTATTGGTCAAGTTTCATGACTAGCAGTATGCAATTGGCAAAAGAATGTCTTAGCCAGAAACTAACAGATGAACAAGGAGAAGGATCCCAGCCTTTTGAAGGACTTGAGAAGTTTGCTGAAACCATTGAAACAGGTCTGGTATTGAGCATTTTCAAAAATTTTAGATTTATTGGTACCTTTATTTAGTAATCTTGTATAATGCAGATCCATTGGTGTGGTTTTTTTTTAATTAGAGAAGTTGTAGGCTTATAGAAAAATCAGGCATAAAATAATTCCTCATAGACTCCTCAGCCCCCTTACACAGACAGTTTTCCTTATTGTTAACACTTTTCATTAGTGCGATACCTTTGTTAAAATTGTTAAAACCATAATATTATAACTATAATATTGACTATAGTCCATAATTTATGTTAGGGTTCACTGTTTATGTTATATAGTCCTATAGTTTTTTTTTTTAATTTTATTCTAGTACCTTCTATACAATCTAAAATTTCCCATTTTAACCACAATCAAATATATAATTCAATGGAGTTAATTATATTCATAATATTGTGCCACCATCACCACCATCCATTACTAAGACTTTTCCATCATTCCAAATAGGAACTATGTACAATTTGTGCATTAACTCCCCATTCCTATACCCACCCTGGCCACTGATAACCTGCATTCTAGTTTCCGCCTCTGTGATTTTACTTCTGATTATTTCACATCAGTGAGCTCATGCAATGTTTGTCCTTTTGTGTCTGACTTATTTCACTCAACATGATTTCTTCAAGGTTTATCAATTTTGTCATGCATATCAGAGCTTCATTCCTTTTTATGACTGAAGGATATTCCATTCTGTGACGATATCACATTTTGTTTCTCTGTTCATCTGTCGATGGGCAATTGGGTTGCTTCCATCTTTAGCAAATATGATTAATTCTGCTATGGTCATTGGTGTGCAAATATCTATTCAAGTCCCTCTTTTCCATTCTTTTTTTTTTTTTTTTTTTTTTTTTTTTTAAGGAAAGACAGAGAGAAGGAAGGAAGGATAGAAGGAAGGAAGGAAGGAAGAAAGGGAAACATCTTTAAACATTTTCTTGTTTTATTGTATTCTGTTTCTCCGTTTTTGTTACATGGGCTGGGGCCGGGAATCGAACCGAGGTCCTCCGGCATAGCAGGCAAGCACTTTGCCCGCTGAGCCACCGCGGCCCGCCCCTTTTCCATTCTTTTGGGCATATAGCTAGAAATGGGACTGCTGGGTCATGTGGTAATTTGGTACTTAACTTTCTGAGTAGCTCCCAAAGTGTTTTCCACATTGGCTGCACCATTTTATATTCTTACGAACAATGAGTGAGTGCCCTTATTTCTCTATATCCTCTCTAAAATTATTATTTTCCATTTTTAAAAAAATAGTAGCTGTTCTAATGCGTATATGGTGGTATCTCATGATTTTGATTTGAATTTCCCTAAAGATGTTGAGCATCTTTTCATGTATTTTTTGACCATTTGTATATCCTCTTTGGAGAAATGTCTATTCAAGTTTTTTGTCCATTTTAAAAATTGGATTATTTGTCTTTTTGTTGCTGAGTTGTAATGTTTCTTTATGTATTCTGAATATTAGACTCTTATTGGACATGTTGGTTTCTAAATACTTCCTCTCAAAGGCTGTCTTTTTACCTTCTTGATAAAGTCCTTTGTACAAAAGTTTTTAATTTTGATGTAGTCTCAGTTGTTTACTTTTCTGTTGTTGCTTGTGCTTTTAGTGTGAAATCCAATAAACCATTGCCTAACAAAAAGGTCCTGAAGATGATTCGCTTTGTTTTCTTCTGTGAGTTTTATAATTTTGGTTCTTATATTTAGGTCTTTGACCCATTTTGAGTTAATTTTTGAATATGGTGTGAGATAAGGGTCTTCCTTCATTCTTTTGTCTCTAGATTGGTCAAGTTTCATTGACCGATTTTTTGGTATTTCTAATACCATTTATTGAAGAGACCATTCTTTCCTTATTGAGTTCATTTGGCACTTGTCAAAAATCAGTTGGCTGTGGATGTTAGGGTTTATTTTTAACCTATTAATTTGATTCTGTTAAGCTTTTTGTCCTTGTGCCAGTGCCATGCTGTCTTGATCACTGCAGCTTTGTAATAAGTTTAAAAATCAGGACGTATGAGCCCTTCAGCTTGGTTCTTCTTTTTCAGTTTGTTTTTACCTATTTAACCTCCTTACTTTTCCATATAAATTTTATGATTGGCTTTCCCATTTCTGATAAGTTGCTTTGGGTAGAATTGGCATCTTAATGATATTTAGTCTTCCAGTTGATGAACATGGAAATTGTTTCTGTTTATTTAGGTCTTCTTTGATTTCCTGTAACAATGTTCTGTAGTTTTTCCTGTGTGTCTTTTATATCCTTGTTTAAATTTATTCCCAGATATTTGATTCTTTTAGTTCGTATAAATGGATTTTTCTTCATTTCTTCTTCAGATTGTTCATTATTAGCATATAGAAACAGTAGTGACTTCTGTGTGTTGATCTTGAACACACCACTTTACTGAGTGTATTAGCTCTAGTTGCTTTATTGTGGATTTTCAGTATTTTCTATAAACAGGATCATGTCATCTGCAAATAGGGAAATTTTACTTTTTCCTGTACAATTTGTGTTCCTTTTTTTTCTTTTTCTTGCCTAATTCCTCTAATTGTAAGTTCCAGTACAATGCTGAATAACAGTGGGAATCCTTATTAGTTCCTGAATGTAGAAGTAAAACGTCTAGCCTTTCACCATTGAGTGTGATGTTAGCTGTGGGGCCTTCATATATGTCCTTTATCAAGCTAAGGAGGAAGTTTTCTTCTATTCCCAATGTGCTAAGTGTCTTTTTTTTTTTTTTAATTTATGAAGGAGTGCTGGATTTTGTCAAATGCTTTTCTGTGTAAATTGAGATGATCATGTGCCTTTTCTCCTTTGTTCTGTTAATGTGGTATATTACATTAATTGATTTTCTTACATTATGGTTCAGATAAATCCCACTTGATCATGGTGTATAATTCCTTTAGTGTGCTGTTGTATTTGGTTTGCTAGTATTTTATTGAGGATTTTTGCATTTCTAGTCATAAGGGGTATTGGTCTGTAATTTTCTTCACTTGTGGTATTTTTGTCAGGCTTTAGTATGAGGGTGGTGTTAGTCTAGTAGAATCAATTAGGGAGTGTTCCCTCCTCCTCAGTTTTTTGGAAGAGTTTGAGTAGAATTGTTTTTAAATCTTCTTGGAATATTTGAGAAAATTCCCTCATGAAGCCATCTGGTCTGAGATTTTTCTTTGTTGGGAGGTTTTTGATTATTGATTCAGTCTCTTTATGCATTATTGGTTTGTTGAGATCTATTTATTTTTGGGGGTGGGGTGGGGTGAGGAAGGGGTGGATGGGCCAGGAATCCAATCTGGGTCTCCCACATGGCAGGCGAGCATTCTACCACTGAACCACCCATATACCCCTTCTATTTCTTTTTGAGTCAGTGTAGGTAGTAGTTTATGTTTCTAGGAATTTGTCTATTTCATCTAGGTTATCTAATTTATTGCCATACAGGTATTCATAGTATCTTCTTATAATCCTTTTTAATTTTGGTGGGGTTGGTAGTATGACCCCCCCCCCATTTCTGATTTTAGTTATTTGTGTTCTTTCTCTTTTTTTCTTCATCATTCTGGCCAAAGGTTTGTTGATTTTATTGATTTTTTTCCCAAACTAACTTTTGACTTTGTTGATTCTATTTTTTTATTTTCTTATTTATTTCCACTCTAATCTTTGTTGTTTCTTTTTTGCTTGCTTTGAGTTGATTTTGCTTTTCTTTTTATAGATCCTCCAGGGGTGAGGATTTGATAGTTTTCTTCTTTTAAATACAAGCTTTTAAAGCTATAAATTTCCCTCTCAGTACTGCCTTTTCTGTATCACCTAAGTTTTGATACATTGTTTTCATTTTCATTTGCCTCGAGATATTACCTACTTCCCTTGTGATTTCTTTTTGACCCATTGGTTGTTTAAGTGTATTGTTTAATTTTTGCATATTTGTGAATTTCCCAGGACTCCCTTTGTTATTGATTTCTGCCTCTATTTCATTATAATGGGAGGAGAAGCATTGTATGATTTCAGTATTTTTTAGTTCATTGAGACTTGTTTTGTGATATAATATATGGTCTATCCTAGAGGATGTTACTTGTGCACTAAAGAAGAATGCATGTTCTGTGCTGTTGAATGAAGTGTTCTAAACATATCTGTTAGGTCTAGTTGGTTTATAGTATCATTCAAGTCTTCTATTTCTTTATTAATCTTCTGTCTAGCTAGGTCTTCTATCCTTTGTTGAAAGTGGTATATATATATTTTATTTTTTCAGTGACGCATTTATGATTTTTCCCGGTCTGAAGGAAAATTGTCAATTTTAAAACATACTAATACTAATGGGTCAATACATTTGACAGTGAGACAATTTAATTTTCATGAGAATATATCAAATGACAAACATAAATCTCATCTGAATATATGAAAGAAGGGAAAGTTTTATGCATATTAATGGTAATGGGAGAAACATACGTGCATACAGAGAGTCCATGGTTAAAGGCCTGGATGGTTAAGAACTGTGTTCTATGGTTTTTGCAACTTGTGTGTGATTAAGCCTTACAGAATGGAGTCTGACTCCATGCATTTGGTTTATGAAGAAAACTAGTAAAGTGATATTGAATTAATGACCCAGTTTCTCAAAAGGGAGCACTAATGGCCTAAAACCTTCCTAACATGTAGCTGTCAATTTGTTTAATTTGGTTCTAATGGGAGGTACTCTGGAGAAGGGCAATGTTTTGTAAGAAGGGTTATATGATATTAATAAGAACCATATTCCATTTGTTGTTTCCTCAAATTATATGTTTTATCTTACTAAATATTTTTTTAAATACTTTTATTAAGATATCCTCACGCACCATACAGTCCATCCAAAATGTACAATTGATGTCTCACATATCATCACATAGTTGTGTATTCATCACTATAATCATTTTTAGGGCATTTGCTTTGAAAGTGGTATATTGAAGTCTTCTGTTATTAATGCAGAGCCATCTGTTTCTCCCTAAAATCTCGTATTAATTGCTGCATATCATTTGGGACTTTGCTATTAGGTACATATATATTTATGTCTTTTTGTTGAATTGACTGTTATATTAATGTTAATGTCCTTTGTAACAGTTTTTTACTTTGTCTATTTTATATGATATTAGTATATTTACCTCAGCTTTCTTTTGATTACTATTTAAATGGTATATATATTTTCCATCCTTTCATTTTCATCTTGATTTTGTCTTTGAATTTGAGGTGAGTCACTTGTAAACAGTATGTATTGGGTCATGCTGTTTATCCATTCTGCCAATCTCTGCCTTTTGACTGGAGAGTTCAGTCCATTTACATCTAAAGTAACTACTGATAATGCAGGAGTTTCTTCTGCCATTTTGCTGGTTGGCCTTTGTAACGTAAGTCTTGCACCTTTTTTTCCCTCAGTTCTTTCATTACTGCCTATTTTCATATTTACTTGATTTTTTTTTTACATTACAGCATTTTGAGTCCCTTTTCCTTTCTGCATATTTTTTAGTGTTTATTTGATTTTGAGTTTATATAATTTAATCTTTAATATTTATTTATTTATGTAACCTAACCACATATAAACACAAACATTCTTACCATATGATCATTCCATTCTTGTTATATAATCAGTAACTCACAATATCATCACATATTGTATATTCATCATTGTGATCATTTCTTAGAACATTTGCATCAATTCAGAAAAAGAAATAAAAAGAAAACAGAAAAAAATTCATGCAAACCATACCTCTTACCCCTCCGTTTCATTGATCACTAGCATTTCGATCTACTAAATTTATTTTAACATTTGTTCCCTCTATTATTTATTTATTTTTAATCTGTATGTTTTATTCATCTGTGCTTAAGATATATAAAAGGAACATTAAATACAAGGTTTTCACAATCACACCGTCACATTGTGAAAGCTCTATCATTATACAATCATCTTCAAGAAAGGTGGCTACTGGAACACAGCTCTACATTTTCAGGCAGTTCCCTACAGCCTCTCCATTATACCTTTAACTAAAAAAGGTGATAGCTTTTTAATGCGTAAGAATAACGTCCAGGATAACCTCTCAACTGTGTTTGGATTCTCTCAGCCATTAACACTTTATTTTGTCTCATTTTGTTCTTCCCCCTTTTGGTCGAGAAGGTTTTCTCAATCCCTTGATGCTGAGTCCCAGCTCATTCTAGAATTTCTGTCCCACGTTACCAGGAAGGTCCACACCCCTGGGAGTCATGCCCAACGTAGAGAGGGGGAGGGCAATGCTTGTCATTGACTGAGAGGGAGAGGCCACATCTGAGTAATAGAAGAGGTTCTTTTGGGGGTGACTCTCGGGCCTCATTTTAATTTGGCTTAGTCTATCCTTTGCGGGGATAAGTTTTATATGAACAAACCCTAAGATTGGGGGCTGAGCCTATTGCTTTGGTTGTCCCCACTGCTTGTGAGAATATCAAGAATTCTCCACTTGGGGAAGTTGAATTTTCCCCCTTTCTCACCATTCCCCCAAGCGAACTTTGCTGATACTTTTTTATTCACTGTTCAAATCTCTCTGGGATTTATTGGGGCATCACTCTGGACAAACCTACAAAATCTCATGCCCTACTCAAGGTTCCAAGTACTATGGTGTTCAGTTAAGCTGTCCACATAAGTTATATTAGGAAATGCAGTAGTCAAAATACAAATTTTGTACCAAATAACGTTTTTTGCTTTAGTCTCTCACACATAAAGTTTTAAAATATTAATTACCATCTATTTCCAATACCCTGCATTATTGACATTTCTTTGTTCTTCCTCATGCAAAAACATTTTTAAATTTGTACATTTAGTCACTATCGTTATATACTCCAGGCATTCCTAGATTATACCATCTCAACTTTTATTGTCTGTCTTTCCTTATTTCATTTGTGCCCCCAGGCCTCCTCCCTCTCATTCTCACATTCAGCTTCATTCAGTGTTCTGACGTTGTTGTATTATACTTAGGTAGTATTGTGCTATCCATTTCTGAATTTTTACAGTCAGTCCTGTTGCACAATCTCTGCAGATATTTTTAATATATTTCCTTTGTGTGGTTATCATGGGGCTTGAATATAACATCCAAATCTGTAACTACAGTAGCACACACATACACTATTTTTTACCTCTCTTTCCCCCCACCTTTTTTGCTGTGCTTGTTAAAAATGATATCTTTGTATACATTGTATGTCAAAACCATAGATTTATCATAGCTTTTTATGCACTTGAATTTTAAATCCTTTAGGAAGTAAAAAGTGGAGTTACATACCGAAAATACAATGCAGTAATACTGACATTTATAATTATCCGTTAGATTACCTTTACCAGAGGTCTTTATTTCTTTATGTCGCTTCAGTCCACTGTCTAGTGTCCTTTTCTGTTTGTAGGGCAAGTCTAGCGGTGACAAACTCCTTCAGCTTTTATCTGGGCATGTGTTGATGTCACCTTCAGTTTTGAAAGACAGTTTCATCAGTTATAAAATTGTTGGTTGGTAATTGTTTTATTTCAACACTTTAAGTATTTAATTCACTGCTCTCTTCCCTTCATGATTTGTGATGCGAATTTAACACAATCTTATTGGGGCTCCCTTGTACATAATATGTTGTCTTTCTCTTATAGCTTTCAGATCTCTCTTCTTGTCCTTGGCATTTGTCAGTTTGACCATTATCTGTCAGGCCACGGTTCTCTTTGAGTTTATCCTCTTTGGGATTCGTGGGGCTTCTTAAATGTGCATATTCATGTCTTTCATTAAAATTGGGAAGTTTTCTGTCATATTTCTTTGGACTTTCCTTCTGCCCTTTTCTACCTTCTCCTTCTGGGGCTCCCATAATGCAAATATTGGTTTGCTTAAATGGTGTCCTTTAGGTCTTTTAGTCTGTGTTCCCTTTTTTATTGTTCTATTTTCTTTCTCCTCAGTCTGAATCATTTCAGTTGTCTTGTCTTTGAGTTCACTGATTCTTTTGTCAGCTCCAGTTTGGGAATTAAAAAAAATTATATATATATTTTAAAGCTGCTTTCCTGATTTGATATTTGCCCCATTGCTGCAACTTGTAACTGTTTTCTGGGGTTCTATGAAGATGACTCTTTGTCCAAAGGTTCTGTGGGAGAACAGCACCCTGAAGCATCTTAGGCTGTCATCTTAGTTGACTGGAAGCCTCATTAGAGTAGTTTTAAAAATAATTACTATTCTTATTTCTGAACTT
Organism: Tamandua tetradactyla; assembly: GCF_023851605.1. Taxonomy (NCBI): domain Eukaryota; kingdom Metazoa; phylum Chordata; class Mammalia; order Pilosa; family Myrmecophagidae; genus Tamandua; species Tamandua tetradactyla. Next base: position 57,553,791 of record NC_135338.1, on the reverse strand, counting down.
TAGAATTGAGGTTATTTTAAATATTGTATTCAGTTTAATTTCATGTTATTTCTTTGTTACCTATTTTCTCCTCCTTTGTTTATTTTGTTATACTTGCATGATGAAGGGGCTAGAATTCAATAGATAGTGTAAGTCATTGCCCAAGTATCTGTTGAGAGGTAAGAAATGCTCAGAAAGGCAAAATATTTATTGTAAAACTCAGGATTTGGTGGTTTTATGGGAATGAAATTCAGCTTTTTTCCTTAAAGTTCTTATCTAACTAATTTCGTATTTATTTCTGTAAAATAGGGATTTTTATTCAGTATATTTATGATCTTTTGTATTAATTGTTATCTGTTTATTGTAGTACTAAGAAGAGTAAAAGTAACTTTTATCGACACTGTTTTGAGGATTGAACATGTCCCAGAAAATTCCAAAACTGGAACTGCACTTGAAATTCGAATCGAGAGGTAAGAATTGTTACATCTGAAAATAAATGACCCTATTCTTTTCTTTTATATATAAATAAAATCTAACTCTGACATTAGATTTCAGTATGCTTTTGGAGATAAGAGATGATTATATAAAATCAGTATTTCACATAGTTTCAGAATAAAGTGCTGCTCTCCAAATTATGTTCCTATCCTATTATTGGCAACTTAAAGAAACAATGGGACTATGTTGAATTCAAAGCAAGTAATGTTCTTTTAGTTAATATGAAATCAAAATATTAAGTATTTTAGTGCTGTTAAATTTAAGGCTCTCCTGTTGGAGCATTTCAATTTTCTCATAAGAACAATGCAAAATTTAGGCACATTTGATTAATGTGTAAGACTGTTTTTGCTTTGCTGTGCTAAATCTAATTGCTACATTAGGCTAAGACCACTGTTTATTTTGAGGATTTTGTGTGGATGTTTTAAGGTCAATATATGTAATATGTGATTTATTTAAAAAGATATAAACACTGCTTTTAGTTTCCTTTTTTTAAATCCTTACTTGGAGTACATATACAGCCTTTAAACAAATTGATCCATATACACACACAAGTGCTAATGTGAAGTAGTAACTGTTCATTTGTGTCTTAATACTGTGACCTACTCACATAAATAAGCAGAATGAAGTATTATGCTGAATACTGACTGTACTCGGTATATGTTTCTCTTGGAGGCTTTTACCCAGTTTAAACACATATATTTTTAACATGTATTGGTTTCTCTTTTTTTTTTTTTTATGAAGCGTACATATGAGTGAAACAGTTCTTGTTAACAAATTTTTAAAGTTAGGTTGCATTATCCTAAATTGTATATAAAAATAGGTGAAATCTCTTACAGCTACTACATTCTGTACATTGGTTAGTCTGAGGAGTAATCACAGAAGATAATTCAAGAAATGCCATTCCTATGACTTGAGGCTGTATGCTGTCTTACTGTTAACCAGAAACATTTTCTGAGGGAGTGCTGGAGTTGTTTTCCTTGAAGCTAACCTTAGAAACCTTAGTTTTTTTCTCCCAATTTTAAGAGCCATTGTAAAATTATCTTTCTTAGTGTTAAGATTTCTTCATGAAAATATTTACTATAGCATGGTAGTACTTACCCATGTTATAGGCATATTCTGAGTGCTAACACTTGAAAAATTAATTTAAAAAGCTTTGTGTTTCTTATAATCACAAATAGGTTTTCCCAAGAATTTCATACAAATGCTCTTTTTGTTGTTAACTTTCAGGACTGCATACTGTGATGAAACTGCTGATGAATCCTCAGGAATTAATGTACATCAGCCCACAGCTTTTGCTCACAAGTTACTTCAGCTCTCTGGAGTGTCTCTCTTCTGGGATGAGTTTTCTGCATCAGCAAAATCTTCCCCACTGTGTTCAACTGCACCAGTGGTAAGTAAAAAGACAAAACAAAAAAACTTAAAAACGAAATCATAGATTTTAAAAAAGATTTAAATGAAGTCTGTTAAATTTTGCTAGGATATATAATATGATATAACAAGACTCCATCTGGTTTGGAAGTTAACAGAAATATTTGGTAGTGGGAATGTATGCTTCAGAGATTTTAAAGCACTCATAATTAATGCCTTTCTTAACAGTTGGCTGTGTTTTAATCTGATAAGGCAATCTTAGACCCGATATCTTAAGGAAAATGGTATATTAACATCTAATATCCTTTTGTTATAAAAATTGAAATCAAGCATTTTTCTTACTTAGTGAATGTATTGCTGAAAATTCATCTTAAAACTCATATTTAAAAAGCTTTATAATTAAGGAATTCTGTATTAATCCCTCTAAAACAGATAATTCTTTTATAAATCAGTTACTCCATAATTTACCTTTTATGTTATTTCGCAAATTAGGTTTTCCTAATTATATCCTGTCTGTTAAGTTTTCTTATTGATGTAATCGCAACAAATATTATGTTGCTCGTAAACTCCTTTTCTATGATTTGCTTTTATTCTCAGTGTGTTATGGTAACATATTACTGTGTTTTTATGCTGCCTATACAATACTGGTTTCTCCATTAGAAAATAATATAATTTTGCATGTCATATGTTTTCACTTAAGTTGATATTTATATTTTGCATTTAGATTTATTTTCATTAAAATATTCTGAAGAATTAATTTTATTCTTGTGGTATTATTGTAGGAAACTGAGCCAAAGCTGTCACCTAGCTGGAACCCCAGAATTGTTTATGAGCCACACCCACAGCTAACAAGAAATTTACCGGAGGTAGCACCCTCTGACCCAGTGCAGATTGGAGGGTTAATTGGTAGGTTGGAGTTGAGTCTCACTTTGAAACAGAATGAAGTACTTCCTGGAGCTAAGGTCAGTATTAGTTTTGTTATTTATATTAAACACCAAAGTAAAAGTATAATATTCTTTAATTTGTGCATTGACCCACTGATTGATAACTGTGGTTTATCCTATAATTTGGGAACCTGCCATCTCTGAGTCACTATTTTTAATCTCAGGGATGCCTCTGTCCCTAAGTCAGAAAATTCGTGTGAGGTTGCCTTTGCCATTACTGCTGCAGCTTAGTTTCTACAGCTGCCTTCTATACTCAGCCTCACCCATTATTGCAATTCAAAACCAAAAAACTTTTTTTTATATTAGGCATGATTTCATCAGTTCAGAATTCATTAAATAGTCTCTTCCTATCATCATAAAATTAAAATTTTAAAGGAGAAGAGATTTGGAAAGCAAGAAATTGTTTAATTATATAAATGCAAAATTACCCATGCATATTTTGAACAGAATGGTTATTTTTGTAATAGCTTAGTATTTATGAAAATACTTTTTTCATGATGTCCCATAGCTTTTGAAGATACTGTAAATAGAAGGACAATTCTACTTGTTTCTTAGACGATATTAAATTGTCTACTGGAAAATCAGTAAACTTCTGTTTATTTAGTCAGTTAAATTGACTAACTTTTATTACTTGCATACTAATTTTCTATATAATTTCTGTGAAATTTAGCTTAAATTATGATATCAGGATTTGTTTATTCACTGCTCTACCTAGCTGTAGATGTCAAGTGACAACCTCACTGCATATTACAATCAACTTTTTTTAAAGGAGTTTTACTGAGACGTGCACATACCATACAGTCCATCTAAGGTGTGCAGTTGCTTTTCATATAATCACAGAGTTGAGTTGTGCATTCATTACCACAATTAATTTTAGAACATTTTCATTACTCCAAAAGGAAAAATTTCATATCCCTTAGCAGTCACTTCTCAATATAAGGTCAACTTTTTTCTTTTTTTTAACAGGAGTATGATTTTATTTTATTTTTTAAATTTATATGCTTCAAAACATTTTCTGTGGAAATTTTCATTAGAAGGATGAAAATAAAAAAATTCATAAAGAACATCAGGATGAGTATATAATATATTCTTTAAGTCTGGATATACTTAATGTATTTTAATGCAATATTTCCATAATATGTTATCATCTCATGTTGTGTTAAAAATAGTACAAGGAAGGGTGGGCAATGGTGGCACAGTGGCAGAGTTCTCACCTGCCATGCCAGAGACCTGGGTTCGATTTCTGGGTCTTTTTCGATCTCCAGGTTTTTGCCTGCCCATGCGAAAAAAGAAAAAAATAAGAATAATACAAGGAAATGAAACTAGATAACTACAGAATCCTGGATTCTGTAGCAGAAGGGAGAATCCTTATTAGAGAAAAAAAGTGAAAAACAATCTAAAACTAGCATGTCAAGGGGCTATGGTCTTTTTTAATGCATTAAAATGAATTTGGGAATGCCTTTCAATGTAGCTTATGCTGTTATGAATATCAGAGAATTCACTGTTGAACTGTAAAGACAAGGACTGTAGTTTTATTGTGAGTTTTAGCCATGGACTTTTACCTTACTCTGCTGTATGCAGAGGAATAAAGAGCTTTTAGTCGTGGTCTGTATCTTAATAGGTCTTAAACAATACACAATCCCAAGAAATCCTATAAATGCAGTAAAGTGGACAGAGCTTTAAGTCTCAAAACCTATTTAACAATAAGAAAATTCATACTTGGAAAGAACTATACAGATTTATGTACTGTGAAAAGTCCTTTAATAGAGTTTTACATTTTAATAATCATCAGAATCTGAAAACTGCAGAGAAACCCCAAGTGTAACAAACACAAGGCCTTTAGGTATTGCTCACCCATTAGTAAAGCCACATTGGAGAGAAACCTTTCAAATGTAGTAAAAATGAGAAGGTCTTAAGTAATGACTCATTCTTTAATTCAGTGTCAGAACTTCCAAAAGAAAAAAATATATGAATTACTGAATATACAAGACATTTAACTAAGGTGGTGGAATTTGAGGACAAAAATGTTAAAGCAGAGGAGAGGTGCTCAGAGGTGCTGTTCTAGTTTGCAAGCTGCTGGAATGCAGTATACTGGAAGCAGGATGGCTTTTAAAAGGGAGAATTTATTAAGTTGCAAGTTTACAGTTCTAAGGCTGTGAAAAATGTCCAGATTAAAGCAAGGCTATAGAAATGTCCAATCTAAGGCATCCAGGGAAAGATACCTTGGCTCAGGAAGGCTGGTGAGGTTCAGGGTTTCTCTTTCAACTGGAAAGGTACATGTTGAACATGGTGATGTCTGCTAGCTTTCTCTCCAGGCTTCTTGGTTCGTGAAGCTCCCCCAGTGGCATTTTCTTTCTTCATCTCCAAAAGTCTCTGGCTGTGTGGGCTCTTTCCAAAATGTTTCCTTTTTTAAAGGATTCCAATAAACTAATCAAGACCCACCTGGAATGGGTGGAGTTACATCTCCCTCTAATCAAAGTTTGATACCTCAATTGGGCAAGCTACATCTCTGTGGAGATAATCTAATCAATTTTCCAATTTACAGTGCTGAATAGGGATTAAAAGAAAGGGCTGCCTTCACAAGATGGGTCAGGATTAATACATTGCTTTTCTAGGGTACATAATCCTTTCAAAATGGCACAGTTGCCTTCCCAACTGTTTTGGTTTGCTAAATCTGCCAGAATACAAGACACCAGAGATGGATCAACTTTTTAAAGATTATTTATTTAGTTACAAATTTATAGTTCTTCAGAGGAAAGGCAGCTGGCTTTCCTCTGGCTTTCTCTGTCACATGGGAAAGCATGCAGTAGATGTTTGCTGGGCTTCTCTCCTGGCTTCTGGGTTCAAACGGCCTTTCTTGGGATGATTTCTTTCTGCAACTCCAAATGTCTGAGTCTGAACTCCGAGCACTGAGATGAGGTGTGCTGAGTGGCTGAGCTCTCTTCTAACCTCTCTCTTTTAAGCCTCCAGCTAATTAATTTAGACATCACTCATTGCTGACGTCACTCCCCTTAGCTTATTTGTCTGCAGATTTAATCAACCGTGGATGAATTTCATGTGCTAATGATTTAAGTCCACAGCAATAGGACAATGGGGCATCATCACCTGGCCAAGATGACACATGAACCTATCACACCATCCATCCTAAATAAAATAGCACCCCACAGCATCACACTAGCACCTTACCTTGCTTTATTCTTCTTCATAGCACCCATCACTTAAAATACTATAATTTATTTCTTAAAATTTTTACTAACTTCCTCCATTAGATTACAAGCTCCAAAAGAGGATTGTTTTGCAAAGCTTTATTCTCAATGTTAGAAATCTATCAGTAGACACACAGCAAATAGTTTTTGTTGAATAAATGAATTGTAGTACTTTCTTTGCGTGTATTTGCACTCTTAAGGTAACTTCATTCTAAATGAAACAACATTCACTTAACAGGCTTCAAACACATAGAAAAATGTGTTATTAGTTCAATTGTTTTATAATACGCCAGAGTAAAAAGACATTATAGACTGTACTGGTGTACAAATTATTCTCCAATTATGTATGGAATGAAAAAGTTGTAGAAAAAGCACCCAGTAATACCCCTGTAATTGTGCCAACTAGTCAGGCACACGACTGATTCACAAGGGTTATGAAGGCAAAATGGAAGCCCACAGATTCAGAAAAGAAAGTTTTATTGCTTTCTCAGTATTGCAATTTAAATGATATTTTATAGTCAACTTTTGATTATCCGTTCTAATGAAGATGAGAGGTTATGCTTTCAACACTAAATTATTAAAAAATGTGTTTTTTTTAAAATTTGGCATTTAATCAGAAATATATTTTCCCACTGTCCCTAGCCTTAACTCCTTTCTGGTTCATGCTCTGGGGTATTAATAGTCATAAAACAAAAGCAGTCCATTGGCAGAGCGGGGAGGATCATGACATGGAAGGAGGGAGGACTTTCCCATCTGGGCCAGCCCAAGTTCAAATTCCTGTTCTGAATCTTTTACATGGACTTGTGCAAATCAGTTTATCTTTGTGAACTTTTTTCCTCATCTGTAAATGGAAGACTATAAGAAAAAAAGGAAATATATTTAAAAGCATCTAGCATAGTGCCTCATTACCTAGAAAAGGATGGTGATAAAGATTATTGTCAGAGAATGTATTGTTTTCTTAGTTAGATCATGGATATTCTTTGAAGTCACTGTGCAATTTCTTGTTTTTAGAATTGGAAGGAATTTGTTTTTCTTCTGGGAAAGAGGCCTTTCTCTAAGATATGTGTTTGATTAATTAAATTATTTTAAAAATGCAATATGTTAAAAAGACAATTGGAGTCAGTGTTAGCATTTTTGAACCATGAGGAGGTGAATGAAAAATAAGGCAAGCATAGTCAGCTGTTCAGAATGTGGTATAGAGAACAGAGTGATTATTTTTGTCATGGTATACTTTACAGAAATCTGGAAGAGAGTGGGATGGAACTATTGTGTCTAGAAGAAAGAATGGGCAGAGTTTGCAAAGAGAATGAAGGTCCACAGAGGCCCCTCTTTTTTTCTGTATTACTGCTCTGGCTTAACACTTCTGTGCCTGGGAGAGAATAAGCTTAATGGAAAACAGCAGGGGGTTGGGGAGACACGCTGTTGGTAGAGAAAGTCCTTACTTCCTCTACTAAAGAGTGTGATCCATGCACAAACTTACGAAAGTCAATTTTGTTTGCTCTTGCTTTGAATCAATCTATAAGGATTATGATTAGAAATTTCTGAAAGTCAGTGAACACTATACTATTACTACCTTAATGTTCTTTCGTGGAATCTATTTCTTAATGTCTTTTTACATATCCCAGATACTCAGAGGACTTGAAAAGATAAAATTTATAGTATTGACGTATGGAATTTTTTAAGAGAATTTTCTCCCTTTAGAACAATTTTATGCCTTTATGTCTTTTTATTTAGATTGTGCTAATTTAGTAGAGAAAATCTTAGGTGAGAGAATCCAAGACTAAAGTATCAGTATTCATTTCTGTGATTTTAACTATACTGAAATTTCTGGTGACAAGGTTATAAAGAATATTAAGTTGAATCGATTTTTTGTTTTTTTTTTTTAAGTTGGATGTTGATGGACAGATAGACGCTATTCATTTATTCCTGTCACCAAGGCAGGTACACTTGCTTTTGGACATGTTAGCAGCTGTTGCTGGGCCAGGTAAGTATAGTTCTGTTTTCATTATTTAATATAACATACAAACATATAACATACATATGTTATAAATGTAACATGTAAAAAAGTCTATTATTTATTTATTTATTTTTTAACATGGGCAGGCACCAAAAATCAAACCCGGGTCCTCTGGCATGGCAGGTGAGAACTCTTCCTGCTAGCCACCGTGGCCCGCCCGAAAAGTCTATTATTTTTGAATGTATAAAATTAAAGATATATCATAAATAAGAATCCTAACTAGTTCTTTTGAATTGTGCTACCATGACAGAAATTAGCATTTAGTGCTATATTACTTTTCACATTCTTATCTTTTTCAAAATTGTTCTGACTTACTTTCTGGTTGGGGATAGTACTTCATAGACTGGACAAAGTGTAATTCTTGAACATAGGGGCATGCATTTTGAAATATATATATATATTTTAAAGCAGTTTTAGTGACATGTATTCACATACAACGCAATCAATTCAGAGTGTACAATTATTAGTTTTTAGTATAATCACAGTTGTGCATTCATTATCATAATTAATTTTAGAACATTTTCATTTAGTTCAAAAAAAATTTTATACCCCTTAGCTCTCAATCACTCTATCCTTCCCCAGCCCTGCATAACCACTAATATTTTTCTGTCTCTGTAGATGTATTTATATTTACATTTTATATAAATGGAATTGTATAAAATGTAGTATTTTGTATCTGGTTTCTTTCATTTAGCATAATAGTTTTAAAAAATTACTATTTTTAATTAGAGAAGTTGTAGGTTTACAGAAAAGTCTTGTAAAAAATACAACATTCCTATATACCCCCCATTATTGACACTTTGCATTAGTGTAGTGCCTTTGTTAAAAGTGATGAAAGAATATTGAAATAGTACTATTGACTATAGTCCATAGTTTACAGTAGGTGTATCTTTCCCTGTATACCACCCTATTATTAATACCTTGTGGTAGTGTCGTATATTTGTTATAATTCATTAAAGAACATTCTTATACTTCTACTATTACCCACAGTCTGTCATCCACAACAGGATTCATTTATTATACAGTCCCATGTTTTATCTTCTAATTTTCATTCTAGTAACATGCATGATCCAAAACTTCCCCTCAGCCACATTCACATATTTAGTTCAGCATTGTTAATTACACTCACAATAACATGCTACCATCACCAGCATCCATTCTAAATCTGTACAATCAATCAACCTAAATAGAAATTCCATGCAAATTAAGCATCAGCTCCCCGTTCTTTAATCCAATCTATCCCCTGGTAATCTATATCCTAAATTCTATCTCTGTGAGTTTGCTTATAAAAATTAGTTCATATCAATGAGATGAAATGATTTTTATTCTTTTATGCTTGGCTTATTTCAATAGAATAATGTCCTCGAGGTTCACCCATGTTGTTGCATGCAGCAGGACTTCACTCCATTTTACAGCTGAATAATATTCTATCATATGTATATACCACATTTTGTTTATCCATTCATCAGTTGATAGATACTTGGGTTGCTTTCATCTTTTGACAACTGTAAATAATGCTGCTGTGAATATTGGTGTGCCAACATCCATTCTAGTCCCTGCTTCCAGTTCTTCTGGATATACATACCTAGTAGTGGGATTGCCAGATCATATGATAATTCTATACTTAGCTTTCTGAGGAACTGTGAACTCTCCTCCTCAGCGGCTACACCATTTTACATTCCCACCAGCAATGAATGAGTTTCCTCTTTCTCTATATCCTTTCCTACATATGTAATTTTCTTTTGTTTTTTAATAGTAGCCATCTAGTGGATATGAAATGATATCTCATAGTGGTTTGATTGCATTTATTTAATACCTCATGATGTTGAATATCTTCGCTTGTGCTTTTTAGTCATTTTATATATTTTAGTATATTCTCTTTGGAGTAATTTTTATTTACATCTTTTGCCTACTTTTAGTTGGTTTGTCTATTGTTGAGTTTTGGGATCTCTTATATATTCTACATATTAAACCCTTATTAGATATGTGGTTTCCATGTATTTTCTCCAATTGAGTAGGTTCTTTTTTCACTTTCTCAATGAAGTCTTTTGCACAAAAGTTTTAAATTTTGATGAGATCCCATTTATCTATTTTTTTATTTTGTTGCTTGTACTTTGGGTATAAAGTCTAAGAAACCAGGGCCTAACACAAGATCCTGAAGATGCTTCCCTACATTTTCTTTTAGGGGTTTCATAATCCTGGGTCTTATATTTTGATCTTTTTATGTTAAATTTTGTATGTGATATAAGATATGCAAAAGAATGAAGGAGTATGCTTATGGATATCCAGTTTTCCCAGCGCTGTTTTTTTTTTAATTTTTTAAATTGTATAATTTAACATGTATTGAAAGCAAGGAAAGAGAAAAGCAAGAATTTTCAAAACACTCTTCAATTATTATTTACAGAATAAATCCCAGAGCTTGTCATGTGCTATCATTCCATCATCTCATATTTGTCCTTCTAGCTGCTCCAGAACACTGGAGGCTAGAAGGAATTTTTTATCATTACAATTGACGTTTTTTTCTTCCTTGTGAAAAATAACGTATATAGAAAAAAGCAATAAATTTCAAAGCACATCATAACAATTAGTTAGAACAGAGTTCAGAGTTTGGTATGGGCCACAATTCCAGCTAGATTTTTCTTCTAGCTGCTCTAAGACACTGGAGACCAAAAGAAATATAATATAATGATTTAGCAGTCACACTCATCTGTTAAACCCTACCCTCACTGTATAACTCCACCATCATCTTTGATCTTTCTCTCACTCTTTAGGGGTACCTTGGCCTTGCCCATCCTAACTTCTTCATGTTCAAAGAAGCTGTTGATAATATGGAATATGGAGTTGGAACCAGTTGATGTTTTGGATAGGCTTACCCCTCTGCATATCAGGACCTATCTGGCCCAGGGACCCATATGGAGGTTGTAGACTTCTGGAAAGTTACCCTAGTGCATGGGGAACCTTTGTAGAATGTTATAGATCATCCTAGGTGTTCTTCAGGATTGGCTGGAATGGCCTTGGTAGGATTTTGGTACGTTATGGCAGGTAGCAATGTCTACCTGAAGCTTGAATAAGGTTGATCTCCATTATAGCCCCTTGACTCTATTTTAACTCTCTCAACCACTGATAACCTTGTTACATTTCTTTCCCCCTTTTGGTCAGGATGGCATCATTGATCCCATGGTTCCAGGGCCAGAATCCCAAAGAGACTTTGACCCCTGGATGTCATGTTCCATGTGGGGTGAGGGGGGCAATGATTTCACTTGGAGAGTTGGGCTTAGAGAGAGTGAGGCCACATCTGAGCAACAAAAGAGGTCCTCTGGAAGTAATTCTTAGGCATACCTATATGTAGGCTAAGCTTCTCCGTTATATACAGAGCTTCACAATTACAAATCTCAAGATCAAGGGGTTGGCCTATTGATTTGGGTGTCCCTAATGTTTGATGCAGTGTTGGGTATTCTCTGGTGGTAAAGTTTAATAGTTCCATATTTTTTCTCCCATCTATCAAGGGTATTTGGCCCAATACCTTTTGATTACCTGTTTAATATACTCTGGGATGTGTCCAGGCATTACATTAAGCTATACAAGATTAAAGGCCCTCATTCTTATTCTGGGCTCCCTGTGTTTGCATTGTTTAAATGATCTATCCAGACAGGTTGAGTTAGATTATGTGCTAATGAAAATTTAGGTTCTGGACAAAATAAATCTTTCTTCCTTTGGTATAAAAGAGTAGATGAGGGTCTAAAATATAGGCAATGTCTTCCTTACCTCTGTATTCTGAATTACCTTAATCCCGACCTGATCAGCTTCATTCTTATCTCTGAATGCCAGGTTATACCTATATAAAACAGCCTCTCAAAATCCAGAAATAATAATGACGACTCTGGAATAAATTACGAGGCTGGAGGGAGCTGCCTGAAAACAAATTACGACTCTGGAATAAATGTGACTGCTATAAAAGCTTACAATCTAGGCCTCTGTTTTCTTATAAGTATTTTCTAAATGAGGCCATACAATAATTGCTCTTTTGTTTCTGGCTTATTTTGCCTCACCTAATGTCCCACAGGTTCCTGCACAATGTTGTGTGCTTCACAACTTCGGTCCTTGTTGTAGCAGCACGATATTCAATCATATGTATATGCCATCATTAGCCTATCTACTTCTCAGTTGGTGCATCCTTAACCCTCCTCCATTCATTAGGCATCATGTATAATGTCCAGTGCCAACAGTCCATTGACATTCTCAATTGTTCCCAAGAGAAAGATAATCAAACACACCATCACCAAATAGAAAGTCTATACCTCCCCTTAACTCTTGTCGCTCCCTTATTATTTATCCCTGCTGTTGCTGTGGTACTGTTGATGCTTTCTGTTAAACATAGCCCGTAACATGGCAATAGCAGTGTCCTCCCTAAACCCCAAACTTAAACACGCTTTGTACAAGATTCATACCTTTGAACTAGTTCATGCAAGAACTTACTTATATTTCTAGTGTTAATCAGTGGAGCACATGGACCTATACAACCCCTCTCAATCATGTTCACATTCAATATGGTAATATTACTTGTAGACCCACTAGTGAACTGCCTTCACTTCTATCTATTCCCTAACTTTTGAGTTCAACCCATTAGCTAACCATTCACCCATCTCTAGCTTCCACGTACCTCTAGATTCCCTATATTCTGTATTATAAGCCTCTGATTTTACCTTTACCATGGTCATAAAAGTGAAATCATATAGTATCTATCCTTTTGTGTCTGGCTTATGTCAATCAGCATTATGTCCTCAAGGCTCATCCATCTTGCCATGTGCTTTAGGATGTCATTTTGTGTTACTACTGAATAATATTCCATCCTATGTATATACACATTTTGTTAATCCACTTGTCTGTTGATGGGCACTTGAATTGTTTCCATCTTTTGGCAATTGTGAATAATGCTGTGAACATTGGTGTGCAAATGTCTGTTAGTGTCACTGTTTTCAGCTCTTGTAGGTATATACTGAGTAACTCAGGATCATTTTTTTTTTGTTTTTGACTTTTTTATTGTATAGTATAACATATATACAAAGCAGAGAAATAGAAAAGCAGTAGTTTTCAAAACACTCTTCAACAGTTAGTTACAGGATAGATCCCAGAGTTTGTCATGGGCTACTATGCGATCCTCACACATTCTTCCTTCTAGCTACTCCAGAACATAGGAGGCTAGAAGGTTTAAATTTTTTTTATCATCACAATTACTTTTTTCTTTCCTTTTTTTTTTTTTGTGAAAAATGACATATATACAAAAAAGCAAAAAAAATTTAAAACACAGTACCACAATCAGTTGTAGAATATATTTCAGAATTTGACATGGGTTACAATTCCACAATTTTAGGTTTTCACTTCTGTTTGCGCTAAGATACTGGAGACTAAAAGAAATACCAATTTAATGATTCAGCATTCATATTCATTTGTTAAATCCTATCTTCTCTGTATAACTCCACCATCACCTTCGATCTTTCCATCCCTCTCTTTAGGGGTGTTTGGGCTATGGCCATTCTAACTGTTTCATGTTGGGAGGGTCTGTCATTAATATCGGGTAGGGAGGCGGAACTATCTGATGTTCTGGAGAGGCTGAGCTAGATGTCAGGACTTATATGAATCAGGGACCCATCTGGAGGTTGTAGGTTTCTGGTATGTTGTTGTAGTTTATGGAACCTTTGTGGAATCTTATATATTGCTGTAGATGTTCTTTAGGATTGGCTGGAATGGTCCAGGTTGGGGTTTGGCAAGTTATGATAGGTAGCAATGTCTTACTGAAGCTTACATAAGAACAACCTCCAGAGTAGCCTCTTGACTCTATTTGAACTCTCTCTGCCACTGATACTGTATTAGTTGCACGTCTTTTTCCCCCCTTTGGTCAGGATAGAATTGTTGATCCCACATTGCCAGGGAGACTTTCATTCCTGGATATTATGTCCAGCTTTGTCCTTATATCTAAATATCAGGTTTTTTATATGTATATGAAACAGCCTCTCGAAATTCAGAAATAATAATTACCACTCCAGACTTAATGTGTCTGCTGTAAAAGCTTACAATCTAGATCCCTGTTTTCTTATAAGCATTTTCTAATGGAGACCACATCATTGTTGTTCTTTTGTTTCTGCCTTATTTTGCCTTACCAAATGTCCCACATATTTATTCATTCACATCATTGCAGGTTCCTTTTGATAGCAGCACAACCTCCATTCATAAGTATACACCATCGTTCGCCAATCTATCTCAGTCAGTGCATCCTTCAGCCACCTGTTTTCATCAGGCATCGTGTATAGTGTCCAAAGTCCACAGTCTATCAACATTTTCAATTTTAGATAATTTCACTGTTCCCAAGAGAAGGAAAACCAATGATAACACCCTTGTGAAATAGGAAATCTAAACGTCTTCTTAACTCTTGTCCCCCCCACCCCATTATTTACCTCTGCTGTTGCTGTAGTAGTGCCGAAGTTTTCCTTTTGAACATAGCTGGTAGCTTGTAATAGCAGTTTTCCCCCTGTACCCTGGACTTAAACATTCTTTGTACAGGAATCATACCTTTGAAGTAATTCTTGCAAGAACTAATTTATATTTCTAGTGTTAATCAGTGAGACACGTGGGTCTATACAATCCCTTTCAATCTCGTTCATCTTCAGTATGGTAATATTACTTATAGACCCACTAGAGAACCGCACTGTAAAGGCAGTACTTATTTAAGCCATTTGTCCCTTGTTTTTTATATACTTTTTTTTTGTTTCTCTGTTCCTTTAGTGCAGTCTTCTTTTCTGTATAGTTGATCACTTGTGATGTCTGACTGATCCCTTTCCCATTACTGTTATTGTATATTTTAAAAAATACTTTCTTTGTGATTACCCTGGGGTTAATATTACCCAATCCATGTATATAATCTACCAATTTGAAAAGATACCAGCTAATACCATTTATTTTCTTTGCTCCTGTGTCTCTGTGTATCCCTTTTTTTAATGTTTTTTCCTCACTTTACCATTTTATATTTTACACATCCATTATCAGGAAATGTGCATTTTTCTTATTCAATCATATTCTGATTTTTATGTGAATTAAAGAGTAGAATTGTGTATTGAGGATATAGTGCTATTGGATTTTGCATTACCCTTTCAGTTACTCTTACAGATGATCTTCATTTCTTCACTGTCTAAGCCATTCTTTCCTGTCTTTTCCTTTCAAGTTATAACACTCCCTTTAAAAGTAATACTTTGTAGGGCAGGTCTCTTGTCTGGGTTTTATTGTTGATTGGCTTTGTGGTAAGGCTCTTCTTTGATGCTTGACCGAGCTTATAGACCTTTAGAATAGCCCGTGTTTAACTGTTCAGATTTTCCTAGCTCTTCAACTGATTTTTGCTCTGGGTATGCTGTGCAATTTTCCTTCACTTGTTCCCTGTTCTCCTTACACATTTCAATTCTGGGACTCATCCTACCTTATAATAGTTCAGTTTTACCACTCCATCCTCCTCATTTTTTTTTCCTGTGTAATTTCCTGCCTTCAGTTTCTTCCCTGTTAGGTATCCCTCTCCAGGGAGCCAGATGGGGTCAGTCCAGAAAGGTGAATTACTTCAGAAAAGTCTGTTTTGCCCTTCAGTGGTCCAGGCACCTGAAACAATTGATCACAAGCGATCTTGCCAGCAGTTCTCTTTTTTTACCTCATTTGTATGCAGCACTCCTTAATGTTCCATGCTTCTCTGTGACTTAGGTCCCTATGCCTGGATATGGATGGAGTTCTTATTTGCTGCTATGATTAGGTCTTTAGTCTCTGTCTACCGTGAGGGGGACCTGGGTCAGTACTGCCTCAGTGTGACTCCCTGGCCACTTGGGACCAAGTGATGGCGTGGGGAAATGGGAATTGACTGCCAGTCCGGGGTGGACTTTTCCTACCTGAGATTTTTCTGTTTCTTTGATTCAGTGTTTTTAGAGTTGTTCTCCAGTCTCTGCTGTCCTCCAGAGTTCAAAGCAAATGGAATTTATCCTTTTATTCACTAAACCTCTGGGGAGACTTTTTCAAGAGATGTTTACATTGCCATGTCAATGTTTAAGTGTTTTTATTGTCATATCTATCAGAGATTAGACTTTATGATACTTGTTGGCTAGTTGCTTAAAAGTTACTGCTTAGATTTCTGATTGATATTAAACAGTGTACATTTTGTTTTGCCTGTGGTATTAAGTTGACATTGGTGTTGGATAAGTGGGTTTTGGGAGAGAGATGCTTAAGAAATTCCAAATGTAATTACTCTTTTAACAAAATATTCTTATTGAAAAATCTTCACACATATACAGTCCATACATGATATATAATCAGTGGCTCACAATATCATCACATAGTTGTGTATTCATCATCATGATCAGTTTTAGAACATTTATATTACTGAAGAAAAAGAAATAAACAAAAAGCAAAAACCCCATATATCCCATACCACTTACCCATCACTCTCGTTGACCACTAGTATTTCAATCTACTTTTTTTTCAAAAAAAAAAAGTAATTTTTACTTTTTGCCTCCCCTTATTTTTTATTTTTATCCTAATTTTTTCTATTCATCTGTCTATACCTGGATAAAAGGAGCATCAGACACAAGGTTTTCATAACCACACAGTCACATTATAAAAGCTATATTGTTATATAGTCGTCTTCAAGAATTAAGGCTACTGGAGCACAGTTCAACAGTTTTAGGTACTTCCCTCCAGCCACTCCAGTACACCATAAACTAAAAAAAGGTATCTATATGATGCATAAGAAGAACCTCCAGGATGATTGCTTGACTTTGTTTGAAATCTCTCAGCCGCTAAAACTTTATTTTGTCTCATTTCTCTCTTTCCCCTTTTGGTCAACAAGACTTTCTCAATCCCATAATACCAGGTCCCGGGTCATCCTGATAGTCCTGTCCCACATTGCCAGGGAGATTCCCTGGGAGTCATGTCCCATGTAATGGGGCTTCTTGTCGAGTTGGCTTAGAGAGACAGAAGCCACATTTGAACTTACAAAAGAGGTTCTCTGGGCATAACTCTTAGGCATAATTATAAGTAGGCTTAGCTTCTCCTTTTTAGGGATAAGTTCCATAGGGGCAAGCCCTGAGACTGAGAGCTCAGCCTGTTGAATTGTTTCTCCCACTGCTTGTGAGAATATCAGGATTTTCCCAGATGGGGAAGTTGAATATTTCCTCTTTTCTCTCCAGTCCCCCATGGGGACTTTGCAAATACTTTATTCTCTGTTCAGATTACTCTGGGATATATTGGGGCATCATATTAACCTGTACAAACCAACAACATTTCACGCCCTATTCAAGATTCCTTGTAATGTAATTACTTTTTGCTTTCCTTTTATATACTTGTAGAAAATTCTAGCAAAATAGGGTTATCTAATAAAGATAGAAAAAATCGACCCATGCAGCAGGAAGATGAGTATCAAATTCAAATGGAATTAAACCGGTATTATTTGAGAAAAGATTCCCTCTCTGTGGGCGTATCTTCAGAGCAAAGCTTTTATGAGACAGAAACGTCTCGTACACCTTCTAGCCTTGGTAAGCAACTCAAAAACTTATACCAGAATCATTCATTATCATCATAGAACAAGGTAGACTTAATTTTGACTATTGTGAATTAGAGTTAATTAATGGGATAATAAGGATTCATTCTGTAGGAAAGTTTAAATTTGTATGTTGATCTTATTCCCCAGCATTATGTCACGTACTGGCACATGGGTGCAATAGTATTCTTTTTTGATTATATACTTTTTTTCTTGTAAAGGATGATATATTCTGAGGAAAGGCAATTTTAGAAAAATGAAGATTTACATTAAAGATCAATATGAATTGGGTGTAAATTTCACTTTGTCCAAGTATGTGCTCATATAATTTACAGTAGATTTCTTTTAGATAGGAAGTGTCTAACTTAATAAAAAATTAAGCTTATTCAAGGAATTTTGGCCATAAAAAACTTTATATGCATCTTTCTCCAGAAAGAGGAAACTGAAAAGTAAATAGAATTCTAAATAATATATTTGGCTCTTTTGTTGATATAAAGAAATAGCTGTATCCATATTAAACCAGAGGTTACAAAATATTTATAATATTTTAAAATCTGAATTTTTATGCCTTATTTATCATTTTACACTTAAAAATATACCATGTCATACTGTATATTTTAAAAAGAAAAGTTCACCAATATGGTTGTTTAAACTTTTTTGCTTAAACTTATATTCAGTTGAGTTTTTATTATAACATCAATATCTTGGGTCCAAATAAATTACCTTATTAGAAATAAATTAAAGTATTGGACCTTACTATATCTTAATCAGAAGGAAAAATATTATATTAACTTATTTAAAGAGTCAAATTGGTGGAATTATCATACAATTAACAGAGTTTAATTCTCTCTAGATGAAGAAGTTTTCTTCTCTATGGCTGATATGGACATGTCCCATAGTCTCTCTTCTCTTCCACCTCTTGGGGATCCCCCAAACGTGGACCTTGAGCTCTCATTAACTAGTACATATACAAATACCCCAGCAGGATCTCCATTGAGTGCTACTGTGGTAAAGTATTTAATTTTTATTGTTCTATTCTTGAAATATTGCTTTCAAAATCTGTCCTTTATTCATGCACTTTTTAATAACTTGTTTATAGCTTCAGCCAACTTGGGGAGGTTTCCTTGATCATCGTAAAGACCAACCAGTAAGAGGGTCAACATTTCCATCCAACCTAGTTCACCCTGCATCCTTACAGAAGACTTGTAAGTAAAAACAAGACATCTGTAGTTCATTTCCACGGAATTTTAAAAAGATAATGTTTTCATTTCTTTTTTAAAAATATCATTTTTGAGCTTCTTTTATTTTCTTTCATAATTTTTTTTGTCTTGGTCATTTAATTAAGTTCAGAGAGAAAATGAAGCAATTGTTGAACAACCCATTGTAAAGTTGTTTAGAATAGTGCTCATTTATTGTATTCTGTCTGTATTTAAATATTTAAATAATTTTAGTGAAAAAGTAGAACAAGTTTCGTATCATATTGCAGTTTAGGAATTTTAATCAACGTCTGATTTTTATTTCACTGTTTGCACTTTCCTTGAAAGAGAATCTCAGGTTTCTTCTCTGCAAGATTTAATTGAACTAGACATAGGCTTAAAAGAAAGTTTGGCGAGCAGCTACTGGTTCATCTCTGAGTTTTCCAATACAGTTTTATTAATGCAACAGCTTTGTTCATACACTTAATGTATTATAATATATTCCTTTGTACTCATACTCCTTTGTACTCTAAATATCAAGGAAGCCAGATATAAAATATAGAAAGATAACAGTTTATTTGACCTTAATTAATAAACATTATTCAAACTATTGTGTGATCATGTTTTTTAAAGCTGATAAATGAGTAAATAAATGTTAATAATTTTGATATAATGGAGTTTTTAAAGTATTAAATTTTGTGTATATAATTTTAACACCTGTCTTTCAGCTCATCCATCAAGATCTGTTTCAGTGGATGAATCCAGGCCTGAACTTATTCTTAGACTAGCTGTGGGAACTTTTTCAGTCTCTGTACTTCACATAGATCCTTTATCTCCACCTGAAACGTCATTGAATCTAAATCCATTGACACCTATGGCAATAGCTTTTTTTACTTGTGTAGAAAAGATTGATCCAGCAAGATTTTCATCGGAAGATTTTAAGTCTTTCCGAGCAGTATTTGCAGAAGCTTGCTCACATGATCACCTTAGGTAAGTTTTTTCATATTTATCATGATCCCTTGAAAAAGAACCATGTAGTAGACTTTAAAAAAATATATTTTTATTGGCAAATCTTCACACACATACAGTTCATACATGGTATACAAATCAGTGGCTCACAGTATCATCACTTAGTTATATTTTTATCACTATGATCATTTTTAGAACATTTGCATCACTTCAGAAAAAGAAATAAAAAGAAAAAAGAAAAAAAAGTATACATCCCATACCCGTTAACTCTCTCTCTCATTGACTACTACTATTTCAGTCTATCCAATTTATTTTACCCCTTATCCTCCCATTATTTGTTTATTTTTATCCATGTTTCGTTTTTATTCTTCTGTCCAGTTTTCACAACATAGTGGACTTTTGTGTCCATCTTTCTACCTATCTCCATTTATTCTTTTTCATATTTGTAAATGAGTGGTATGAGTGAGGTTTTCTTGCAGTGCTGCAGAATTGTTTATTATAGAATCCCTCAGATTATTTGGAATGTGTAACAATTCAGATAGAAAATTTACATAATCTGGAGTTTTTAAGATTCTCTCTTTAGCTGCCTACTCTGCTGTTATACAGTTTCTTTTACTGCATTTTGCTGTCATCCCCACTGAAAACTGTTCTTATTTCCCTTGGCACTAGCAGGCATGGCAGCAGTAGTGAGAGGAGAATGAACTAATGGGAAGGGACTTGGAAAATATTCAGATAGCACAGCTGATCCTGAACCTGGATGCTTCATTTTCAGCTTCTGCTTTAAAAAAAAAAAAATCAAAGCTGTCCAAATATTCATGATCCTTTCATGAGTTAAGTCCTAATAGGTGAGGAGATAATTTAAATTTGTAAGTATAATATTGTTAACATGCAAACACTCTATAAGGGATTAATTAACATGAAAGTGATCAATAAAAACTGTTGAGTGATTTTTTTTTTTTTTTTTTAGGAAATACTGTTGGCATTTATTAAAAATTATGCAAAGTAGTTTGATACTTAGCAGGTTAGGGTCATGATTTGTAACCAGATTGTCAAAAAATTTTTTTCTTCTCATTTTGACAAGGTCTCAAATATTTACAAGTAGGAAATATGACAAAAACAACAGAAACTAGAGGTAGACCTTCATTTAGGCCCTGGTGACTAAAGTTTTTGAAATATTATGTCATACTTTTAGATAATTGAAAAAAGGCTATTTCATATAGGCTATAGACTTGAAAAGTTTTATCTACTGCAGTGTAAACTTTAAAATGTGGGAGGAGGAAAGGCAGTTTTGGGAAAAAATATATCCTGGATAATTTCCTATCAGCAGGTGAACTAATTTTTTATGTAAGAAAATAGGAAATTTGAAGCAGCAATTTTTCTTTTAATAGTCTTATGAATAATAGTTACTGCTAAGAACTTGACCTTATCGGATTGGTGGATAATTGTCATGCTTTGTTAACACTTGCATACTATTCTTTGAATACTTAAGATACATTGTTTAACCTAGAAATGTATGGATACTCTTAAATGCTCCTTTTTTTAATTTAATTTATTTTTAATTACAAACACAGACATTCTTATCATATGATCATTCCATTCTTGTTATATAATCAGTAACTCACAATATTATCACATAGTTGTATATTCATCATCATGATCATTTCTTAGAACATCAGCATCAATTCAGAAAAAGCAATAAAAAGAAAACAGAAAAAATTCATACATACCATACCCCTTACTCCTCCCCTTCACCAATCATCGGCGTTTCAATCTACTAAATTTATTTTAACATTTGTTCTCCCTATTATTTGTTTATTTTTTTATTATTTATTTTTTAAAATCGATACTCCTGTTTTTATTTATTTATTTATTTTTATTTTATTATTATTATTTTTTTACATGGGCAGGCACTGGGAATCGAACCAGGGTCCTCAGGCATGGCAGGCTAGCATTCTTTCCTGCTGAGCCACCATGGCCCTATTTATTTATTTTTAATCCATATGTTTTACTTGTCCATCGATAAGGTAGGCAAAAGGAGCATCAGACACAAGGCTTTCACAACCACACAGTCACACTGCGACAGCCATATCATCATACAGTTATCTTCAAGAAACATGGCCACCAGAACACAGCTCCACACTTTCAGGCAGTTCCCTCCAGCCTCTCCATCACACCTCAACTAAACAGGTCATATCTATTTAATGCATAAGAATAACCTCCAGGATAACTTCTCAACTCTGTTTGGAATCTCTCAGCCATTGACACTTTATTTTGTCTCATTTCGCTCTTCCCCCTTTTTGGTCAAGAAGATTTTCTCAATCCCTTGATGCTGAGTTCCAGCTCATTCTAGGATTTCTATCCCACATTGCCAGGAAGGTCCACACCTCTGGGAGTCATGTCCTATGTAGAGAGGGAAAGGGCAGTGAGTTTGCTTGCTGTGGTGGCCAAGAGAGAGAGGCCACATCTGAGCAACAACAGAGGTTCTCTTGGGGGTGATTCTTAGGCTAATTTTAAGTAGACTTAGTCTATCCTTTGCGGGATTAAGTTTCATATGAACAAACCCCAAGATTGGAGGTGGCCTATTGCTTTGGCTGTCCCCACTGCCTGTGAGAATATCAAGAATTCTCCACATGGGGAAGTTGAATTTTCCCCCTAGGGGACTCTGCAAATACTTCCCTATTCACTGTTCAGATCGCTCTGGGATTTATCTGGGCATCACTCTGGACAAACCTACAAAATCTCATGCCCGTCTCAAGGTTCCAAGTACTATGATGTTCAGTTGAGCTGTCACGTAAATTATGTTAGGAACTGCATTAGTCAAAATATAAATTTTGTACCACAGAAACATTTTTTGCTTGTCTCACACATATGTTAAAGTTTTAAAGTATTAATTACCATCTATTTTCAACACCCTGCATTATTGACATTCCTTTGTTCTTGCTCATGCAGAAACATTTTTAAATTTGCCCATTTAGTCACTATCGTTATATACTCTAGGTGTTTCTAGATTATACCATCTCAATCTTTGTTGTCTATCTTTCCTTCTGATTTCATTTGTGCCCCCAGGCCTCCTCCCTCTATCATTTTCACATTCAGCTTTATTCAGTGTTCTGACATTATTGTATTACAGCTAGGTGGTATTGTGTTATCCATTTCTGAATTTTTTCAATCAGTCCTGTTGCAAAATCTGTATCCCTTCAGCTCTACTTACCCAATTTCTGTCTCCTGATGATCTCTGTTACCTACTGAAATTCTCCAAGTTCATTCGCTAATGTCAGTTCCTATCAGTGAGATTATACAGTAATAAATGCTCCTTTTAAATAATAGATTTATAGGTACTGGCATCAGAGTGTGCTATGAACAAAGACAAAGATCAGCTTCCCGATACTTCAGTACTGATATGTCCATTGGGCAGATGGAGCTTTTGGAGTGCCTGTTTCCAACTGATTGCCATTCTTTTCCTCCTCATTATACAGAGGTAAATAGTAGATACTTTTCCTTTAGGATTGTTCTTTAAATCTGCCTTGCTTTTTAAGGAGTATATGAGGAGCTGTGATTTCCTTAAGAATGTATAGAAATCATATAAGAAGGAAGAGTTTCTTTTTTTTTTGTATTTGTGTTTTTTTTTTTTGAAACATTTTTAAGTGAGGCATTCAAGGCCGTTGTAAGAGTTGCTTGGAATTTGTAATTTAAAGTTGACTTGTTCTAGAATGGCAGACAGGTTATGGGACAGATGATTTTCATTTCACTCACATTCAAAACACCTTAATTTTGGAAGAATTGTACTGTTCAACAAATATTTAAAGTCTATTCTATCCTAAACACTGTTCAAGACAAGTGAAATGTCTTGTTTTCGTTCATTGTTAATCTGATCTTTTACCCTAAAAGCATGCCCTAGAGGAACTTTTTAAAGCTGTCAAAATAGCATTTATTATAACTATCAATTTGCCCTTGTGTACAGTTTCAGTATTTTCAAAGCACTTTCATGGTTATTATTAATTTGCCTGTATAGTTTACTATTTTCAAAACACTTGTACATAAACTTAAATCCTCACCTACATTTTGCTGATGAGGTATTATCAGAGAAGCTAACTAACTTGTCTGAGATTCATATTGCTAGTAAGAGACAAAAATGAAATTAAAAGCTACCTTTTAGGACTTCAGAGAGCTCTTCCCACTATAATATCGGCATCTCTAATTCATATGGTTAACTGTAGTTTAATATCATCTGTTTAATTTATTTCTATCTTTGTTTTTAAGCTATTAATGTTCCATTCCAAAGAAGGAACTGATTCACGTCACCCTGTGTGTCTTCAGCTTCATTATAAGCATTCTGAGAATAGAGGAGCCCAGGTCAGATTTGTTTTTGCATAATTACTACCTGTATATTTTCATTTGTTTTGTCACAATTCTAAGGTTTTAAACCTAATTCTTTCTTACTTTCTTTTAAGGGTAATCAAGCAAGACTTAGTTCAGTTCCTCAGAAGGCAGAATTACAAATTAAATTAAA
Source organism: Tamandua tetradactyla (assembly GCF_023851605.1). Classification (NCBI taxonomy): domain Eukaryota; kingdom Metazoa; phylum Chordata; class Mammalia; order Pilosa; family Myrmecophagidae; genus Tamandua; species Tamandua tetradactyla. The sequence goes on along the minus strand of NC_135338.1, from coordinate 57,529,545 downwards.
TCCAGTATTTTGTGAACTGGACATCAGTATTGTGGATAGGTTAAATTCTTTGCTTCAACCGCAAAAACTTACTACAGTGGAGATGATGGCATCTCACATGTATACTTCATATAATAAGCATATTAGTCTGGTAAGTATTCAGAAAGTCACAAATACTAATACATGTAACATATAATTATAGCCAGCTATCCAGGCTTATGGGGTAGTTTCTGAGCTTAATTATTCTTAATAAACAGCATATATTACTAAAACACCATAATTTATAATAATGAAAAAGTGGAAACATCGTTATGTCCAAATAGTAGATGTGCTAAATAAACTTTGGTAATGTACTGAATGAAATTTAATGCAGCCATTTCAAATGATGGTTATGAAGATGGTATAGCAACATGAATAGGGCTCATGATGCAGTATTAATTGGAAAAGTAGAGAATATTATTCCACATAGCTTTATTATAACTATATAAATAAAATCAATATATAGAAAAAGGAATGGATAGAAATATACCAATTGCTGACACTGATTGTGTTAGGATGACATAATTGGGTTTCCTTTCATTTTCTATATTGATCTGAATTTTTTAGACTGAGATGATAGTAGCTTCATAATTTTGTGTATTTACACATTTAATAAAACTTATAGAACCACCTATAAAATGTAGCCCACATAGGATAGAATATACTTTTGAAAATAGGAATATAATCTTTGGTATCATGTAATTGAGTATTACGTAATATCACTTTTACTTAGATCTGGTGCCTGGAGTTGTTTTATCTAAGCAAATCAAATAAGTCAGATTTGTAAGAACTCTATTAGAAATTTTGGGGCTGAAATTTGGGGTTGTAGTCTTAAGAAAAGACAGAGACAATTTTGAATGAAAAAAAAAATAAGATACTTTATTCTACTTATTTTAGAAAAAAAATAAGATACTTTATTCTACTTATTTTTTTCTTCCCTTAGTGTGGATATTCACTTTAAATCAGCAGTCTTTTTTTATTGTTACCAATTGCTAGTTACTTTAAATTCTATGGGGTTTGTGTGCACATTTGCTACTAGTCATAGATGTATTGGGATGATGATTTAATCTCCTGGGCTATGTTTTCCTAAGAATGGAAGTAAGTATTAGAAAATCCAAATGGGGAGAGAATGAATAGTCTTATTGAAATCTAAGTCTGGCATAAAAAGAGAACTCTCTAATTTAAGAGGTTAGAGATGGATTCAAGAAATTGAGGAATAACTATCAATAGTGTACTCTGAACTGAAGCTTTATATTCCAGTACATTTTAGAGAAAAAGTAGACATTGACATTTACCTAAAGGGCATGCTCTTTGAATCTTTGAATCTTCCATAGCTTTTGGTAAATGATGCCTGTGTTCTTTGGTTTCTAAGAACCATTTGATATGAATATACCCTTGGGTTGAATAGGAGCTCAGGGTTACTTATTTAGTGAATATTTATTTAGAACCTATGATGTACTGAGCTTTGAGAGATACAAAAATGAGTTAGGGTTGAGCCCTTGCATTTGGCATAATTTATCTAATTTGACATAAAAAGTAAGTATATTGGCAGATGAATCTTTCAAATTGAATATTGGATATGTGGTGATTCTTAACTGCATTAAATTTGTTGATAGGCTAATTTACACATTTATTTCATTTTTAATCTATAGTAAAATGCATAATATATATATAGCACCTGTGTCTTCCTTCTGGATCAGTTTTTGATTTATATATATATATATATATTTTTGTTTGTTTGTTTGTTTGCATGGGCAGGCTCTGGGATCAAACCCAGGTCTTCGGCGTGGCAGGGATAAATTTTTATTTTTATGTCAGGGTTTCACTTTGTCAGTAGTTCTGATTTTTGCCAATAGTTGTTACATTATAAAATTTTAGTAAAATTTAATATGATAGTAGTTGAATTATATTTTAATCCATTATATCGAATGGGAATATAGCAATTGTATATATTGTAATGTTTGTGTACTAATGCCTTTCATGGTTATTTTACTAATGTAATATTTTGGCATATTTTTGATGTTTTGTGTTTTAGCACAAGGCTTTCAATGAAGTATTTCTAGATGATTCACATAACCCTGCAAATTGTCGGATATCAGTACAAGTTGCCACACCAGCATTAAACCTTTCTGTTCGCTTCCCAATACCTGATCTTCGATCGGATCAAGAAAGGGGACCATGGTTTAAGAAGTCACTTCAAAAGGAGATCCTTCATTTAGCATTCACGGATCTAGAATTTAAGACTGAATTTATAGGAGGATCAACCCCAGAACAAATTAAATTGGAACTTACCTTTAGAGAACTAGTTGGTAAGAATGTGCCTGTAAAAGAGCCAGACTATGTACAAACACCTGCATGCTGAAAGATGAACAAGTATGTGACAGCCCAACAATATAATAAAATTAAATAATGCTATTTTAGAAAACGGTAGTAACAGCTCTTTTCCACAAATATGTGGCATATTTTTTTTAATTACTAAGCATGGTGATTTAGTCATTTTTTTAAAATACGTATTTCTACAGAGAAATTTAGTGCTTTAGGCTATTTTTTTATTATGACTTACCTCTTTCAGGATGTAGGACTAATAAGAGCCTGAATTTATTGAGTGCTATTATATGTTAGGCACTGTGCTAAGTATTTCATACACATTTTGTTTGCTTTAATCAATCATACACATGTGTTTTTATTTCCAAATATTTTTATTATTTAGTATTGAATAATTTGTAGACTTGATAAAGGTATCTTCTGAGATAATATAGTAGTAAATGGCAAAATGGTAGAAGTGAATGACTAGAATGGAACTAGAATTTGAGCTTTCAACCATAATGCTAATTTCTAATGATTTAACAAAACAAACCTCCTTTAAGTTTTCTGTATTATTTTTTTTTTGTCAGCTAATGGAGAGATTATATAAAGACTTCGACTGAGTCAAGTATATCAAGAGCTCTAGTAGATCTTGATGTTTCCTAAATCACCTGCCTCTGCCACCACATCCCCTCTGTCTTCTGCCTACCTCTCCTTCTGGGAATAGGCAGTAAAAGTTAGCCTTCCTTTGTCCTTTCAGAGATTCACATACCTTTTAGTGATACTTAAAATTGACTCTTACTAATGATTATGATTTCCATGAAGGGCCTTTAGGGGCTATCTGATCTTCCCTTATCTCCAATGGTAAGAAATACATTACTCTAGAGGAAAGTCATTCTTCATTGTAGAAGGAAAAAGCATATATTATAAAAAGAGACAAAATACATTTTAAAAATGACTGTGTTTTTAGTGGTATATTAACTGCATAAACTTGAAGAACGATCATTAACCAGCACTTAATAAATGGTAACTGCCATATTTACTATTTTATGATTTTGCACCTTACACATGACACATTGGTACTTAAAAATTTGAAGTTGAGCACAAAACAACTTTTTAAATTTGTCTTTTCATGCCATTTACCACATGTATGCATGAAACAGGAAGAAATGGATAAATGCCGTAGAACTTGTTGTATTATGTCCCTGATTTAGAGGATCTTTGCTTATCTAAAGAGGAACAGTGTCATTTCTTTTAGCACTTCTTTTAATGCAATTCAGTTCATTAGTCTTGTTTTATTAGGGTCGTTCCAGGAAGATAAAGGAGAACCATCTATTAAATTTTTCCACGTGTCTAGTGGAGTAGATGGAGACATAACATCGTCTGATGACTTTGACTGGCCACGGTGAGTTAGCAAATGTATATTTGATACATGATTTAATGGGATATTTCTTTAAAAAACTGCCATTCTCTTAACTGAACACTTGGCTATTAAATTTAAGCTAAAATAACTAACCTTGATAACAGAACCCAGAGGAAGATAGAAACTTCAAGTCAACATACATGTGTATAGGAGAGAGAGAGAGAGAGAGAGAGAGAGAGCGCTTGCAAGAGCAAGAGTGAGAGAGTGTGCTTGTGAGAGCACTACTCTCCAAAAGATGTATGTTAGGTATTGTGAGAGAAGCAAGTATAAAATGTGTTTCTTGCCTCAAGTTACCTAGTCTAATTAGAGGGACAAAGAATAATTAGCAATTTTAAAAGTAGTTCACAGCTATGGTAGAAGAGATAGGACAAGGCACCATTTGGTTAATTGTCAAATGAATTTTATAGTCAGTGATTGCTTTAGGGCAGTTTTTTTTTTTCAAATCTGGGGGGCTTTAACAAAATATGAATGCTAGTACTCCACACTGAGATTCTGGGATAGGGCCTTGACATCAGTGTGTTTTTAAAACTGTACCAGATGGGGAAAATGTCGCTTGGACCTGGGCCAAGATGGTGGCTTAGTAAGGTACGTGCGTCTTAGTTCCTCCTCCAGAGCAACTACTAGGTGAACAGAAACAGTGCAGAACAGCTCCCGGGGCCATGGCAGGGAATGCACACACAGTGTACCCCAGTCTGGACTGGCTAGACTGACTGCGAGACTCTGCTGCAGTGAGATCCCTGAGCGGCGCGTGATTCCCCGAGCTGCGGCAGCTGGCGGCCGGAGCACCTCCCTCCCTCCTTCCTGGGCTTGCTGAGAGTCTCGGAGAGGCAAGTTGCCCAAGCCACGGCGGCCGGCACCGCTCTTTTACGGGCGGCTTCCTGGACCGGCTACGAGTCTCGGATCAGAGGGCTACCCAAGCCGCGGTGTAGGGCAACCGGCGCCCCTCCCCCGCGGGCGGCTTCCTGGTCCGGTGGCGAGTTCCCCGGGCCGCTGCGGCTGGCGACCAACACCCCTCCAGGGAGAGGAGGGAATTTCCGACAGTGGCAGGGACTGGGTCCAACCAAACACCAATAGGGGAATTAATAAAGGAGCCACAGGGTCCCCTCAAGCCGCGGCAGCTGACGCCCCCACCACGTGCGGCCCCCCGGACCAACTGAGAGAATTGGATTGGAAATCCCCAGGTCGCGGAGAACGGTGACCAGGGGGATCCCTTCCAAACACGTGAGACAAACGTGTGCCACGAGCGCCACCTACTGGGCAGAATAAGAAAAACAGAACCCAGAGATTTCACAGAAAAATCTTACAACCTTGTTGGGCCCGACACCCAGGGAAATCTGACTAAATGCCCAGACGCCAGCAGAAGATAACAGTCCACGCTCAGAAGATTGAGAATATGGCCTACTCAAAGGAACAAACCAATAGTTCAAATGAGATGCAGGAGCTGAGACAACTAATGCTGAATATACGAACAGAAATGGAAAACCTCTTCAAAAATGAAATCGATAAATTGAGGGAGGACATGAAGAAGACATGGGCTGAACAAAAAGAAGAAATAGAAAAACTGAAAAACCAAATCACAGAACTTATGGATGTGAAGGATAAAGTAGAAAAGATGGAAAAAACAATGGATACCTACAATGATAGATTTAAAGAGACAGAAGATAGAATTAGTGAACTGGAGGATGGAACATCTGAATTCCAAAAAGAAACAGAAACTATCGGGAAAAGAATGGAAAAATTTGAACAGGGTATCAGGGAACTCAAGGACAATATGAACCGCACAAATATACGTGTTGTGGGTGTCCCAGAAGGAGAAGAGAAGGGAAAAGGAGGAGAAAAACTAATAGAAGAAATTATCACTGAAAATTTCCCAACTCTTATGAAAGACCTAAAATTACAGATCCAAGAAGTGCAGCGCACCCCAAGAGATTAGACCCAAATAGGCGTTCTAAAAGACACTTACTAGTTAGAATGTCAGAGGTCAAAGAGAAAGAGAGGATCTTGAAAGCAGCAAGAGAAAAACAATCTGTCACATACAAGGGAAACCCAATAAGACTATGTGTAGATTTCTCAGCAGAAACCATGGAAGCTAGAAGACAGTGGGATGATATATTTAAATTACTAAAAGAGAAAAACTGCCAACCAAGACTCCTATATCCAGCAAAATTGTCCTTTAAAAATGAGGGAAAAATTAAAACATTCTCAGACAAAAAGTCACTGAGAGAATTTGTAACCAAGAGACCAGCTCTGCAAGAAATACTAAAGGGAGCACTAGAGTCAGATACAAAAAGACAGAAGAGAGAGGTATGGAGAAGAGTGTAGAAAGAAGGAAAATCAGATATGATATATATAATACAAAAGGCAAAATGTTAGAGGAAAATATTATCCAAACAGTAATAACACTAAATGTTAATGGACTGAATTCCCCAATCAAAAGACATAGAATGGCAGAATGGATTAAAAAACAGGATCCTTCTATATGCTGTCTACAGGAAACACATCTTAGACCCAATGATAAACATAAGTTGAAAGTGAAAGGTTGGGAAAAGATATTTCATGCAAATAACAACCAGAAGAGAGCAGGAGTGGCTATACTAATATCCAACAAATTAGACTTCAAATGTAAAACAGTTAAAAGAGACAAAGAAGGACACTATATACTAATAAAAGGAACAATTCAACAAGAAGACATAACAATCATAAATATTTACGCATCGAACCAGAATGCCCCAAAATACGTGAGGAATACACTGCAATCACTGAAAAGGGAAATAGACTCATATTCCATAATAGTTGGAGACTTCAATTCACCACTCTCATCAATGGACAGAACATCTAGACAGAGGATCAATAAAGAAATAGAGAATCTGAATATTACTATAAATGAGCTAGTCTTAACAGACATTTATAGGACATTACATTCCACAACAGCAGGATACACCTTTTTCTCAAGTGCTCATGGATCATTCTCAAAGATAGCCATATGCTGGGTCACAAAGCAAGTCTTAACAAATTTAAAAAGATTGAAATCATACACAACACTATCAAGATTGACAAAAAGAAGAAGCGAGAGGATGCAAATAAATAAGATCAGAAATGGAAGAGGAGACATAACTACTGACCTCACAGAAATAAAGGAGGTAATAACAGGATACCATGAACAAGTTTACGCTAATAAATACAACAATTTAGATGAAATGGACGGGTTCCTGGAAAGACATGAACAACCAAATTTGACTCAAGAAGACATAGATGACCTCAACAAACCAATCACAAGTAAAGAAATTGAATTAGTCATTCAAAAGCTTCCTAAAAAGAAAAGTCCAGGACCAGACGGCTTCACATGTGAATTCTATCAAACATTCCAGAAAGAATTAGTACCAACTCTCCTCAAACTCTTCAAAGAAATCGAAGCGGAGGGAAAACTACCTAATTCATTCTATGAAGCCAACATCACCTATACCAAAACCAGGCAAAGATATTACAAAAAAAGAAAACTACAGGCCAATCTCTCTAATGAATATAGATGCAAAAATCCTCAATAAAATTCTAGCAAATCGTATCCAACAACACATTAAAAGAATTATGCATCATGACCAAGTAGGATTCATCCCAGGTATGCAAAGATGGTTCAACATAAGAAAATCAATTAATGTAATACACCATATCAACAAATCAAAGCAGAAAAATCACATGATCATCTCAATTGATGTAGAGAAGGCATTTGACAAGATTCAACGTCCTTTCCTGTTGAAAACACTTCAAAAGATAGGAATACAAGGGAACTTCCTTAAAATGATAGAGGGAATATATGAAAAACCCACAGCTAATATCATCCTCAATGGGGAAAAACTGAAAACTTTCCCCCTAAGATCAGGAACAAGACAAGGATGTCCACTATCACCACTATTATTCAAATTGTGTTGGAGGTTCTAGCCAGAGTAATTAGACAGGAAAAAGAAATACAAGGCATCAAAATTGGAAAGGAACAAGTAAAACTATCACTGTTTGCAGACGATATGATACTATACGTCGAAAACCCGGAAAAATCCACAACAAAACTACTAGAGCTAATAAATGAGTACAGCAAAGTAGCAGGTTACAAGATCAACATTCAAAAATCTGTAGCATTTCTATACACTAGTAATGAACAAGCTGAGGGAGAAATCAAGAAACAAATCCCATTTACAATTGCAACGAAAAGAATGAAATACCTAGGAATAAATTTAACTAAAGAGACAAAAGACCTATACAAAGCGAACTACAAAAAACTGTTAAAAGAAATCACAGAAGACCTAAATAGATGGAAGGGCATACCGTGTTCATGGATTGGAAGACTAAATATAGTTAAGATGTCAATCCTGCCTAAATTGATTTACAGATTCAATGCAATACCAATCAAAATCCCAACAACTTATTTTTCAGAAATAGAAAAACCAATAAGCAAATTTATCTGGAAGGGCAGGGTGCCCCGAATTGCTAAAAACATCTTGAGGAAAAAAAATGAAGCTGGAGGTCTTGCACTGCCGGACTTTAAGGCATATTATGAAGCCACAGTGGTCAAAACAGCATGGTATTGACATAAAGATAGATAGATCGACCAATGGAATCGAATAGAGTGCTCAGATATAGACCCTCTCATCTATGGACATTTGATCTTTTATAAGACAGTCAAGCCAACTCACCTGGGACAGAACAGTCTCTTCAATAAATGGTGCCTAGAGAACTGGATATCCATATGCAACAGAATGAAAGAAGACCCATATCTCACACCCTATACAAAAGTTAACTCAAAATGGATCAAAGATCTAAACATTAGGTCTAAGACCATAAAACAGTTAGAGGAAAATGTAGGGAGATATCTTATGAAACTTACAATTGGAGGCGGTTTTATGGACCTTAAACCTAAAGCAAGAGCCCTGAAGAAGGAAATAAAATAAATGGGACTCCTCAAAATTAAACACTTTTGTGCATCAAAGAACTTCATCAAGAAAGTAGAAAGACAGCCTACACAATGGGAGACAATATTTGGAAATGACATATCAAATAAAGGTCTAGTATCCAGAATTTATAAAGAGATTGTTCAACTCAACAACAAAAAGACAGCCAACCCAATTATAAAATGGGAAAAAGACTTGAACAGACACCTCTCAGAAGAGGAAATACAAATGGCCAAAACGCACATGAAGAGATGCTCAATGTCCCTGGCCATTAGAGAAATGCAAATCAAAACCACAATGAGATATCATCTCACACCCACCAGCATGGCCATTATCAACAAAACAGAAAATGACAAGTGCTGGAGAGGATGTGGAGAAAGAGGCACACTTATCCACTGTTGGTGGGAATGTCAAAAGGTGCAACCACTGTGGAAGGCAGTTTGGCGGTTCCTCAAAAAGCTGAATATAGAATTGCCATACGACCCAGCAATACCATTGCTGGGAATCTACTCAAAGGAGTTAAGGGCAAAAACTCAAACGGACATTTGCACACCAATGTTTATAGCAGCGTTATTTACAATTGCAAAGAGATGGAAACAGCCAAAATGTCCATCAACAGACGAGTGGCTAAACAAACTGTGGTATATACATACGATGGAATATTATGCAGCTTTAAGACAGGATAAACTTATGAAGCATGTAATAACATGGATGGACCTAGAGAACATTATGCTGAGTGAGTCTAGCCAAAAACTAAAAGACAAATACTGTATGGTCCCAATGATGTGAATCGACATTCGAGAATAAACTTGGAATATGTCATTGGTAACAGAGTCCAGCAGGAGTTAGAAACAGGGTAAGATAGTGGGTAATTGGAGCTGAAGGGATACAGACTGTGCAACAGGACTAGATACAAAAACTCAAAAATGGACAGCACAATAATACCTAATTGTAAAGTAATCATGTTAAAACACTGAATGAAGCTGCATCCGAGCTATAGGTTTTTGTTTTGTTTTGTTTTGTTTTACTATTATTACTTTTATTTTTTTCTCTATATTAACATTCTATATCTTTTTCGGTTGTGTTGCTAGTTCTTGTAAACCGATGCAAATGTACTAAGAAACAATGATGATGCATCTATATGATGATGTTAAGAATTACTGATTGCATATGTAGAATGGTATGATTTCTAAATGTTGGGTTAATTTCTTTTTTTCCGTTAATTAATAAAAAAAGAAGGAAAATGTCTCCTGGGGAGTTTCATGAAACAGGAAGCCAGGAGAAGAACCTAGCAGACGATTCCGTGTTCACCATGTGCTCTTCCAGATGAGAGAGGAACCCTGACCGTGTTCACCATGTGCCTTTCCAGATGTGAGAGAAACTGACTGTGTTTGCCATGTGCCTTCTTACTTGAGAGAGACACCCTGACCTTCATCAGCCTTCTTGAACCAAGGATCTTTCCCTGGATGCCTTAAGTTGGACATTTCTACAGACTTGTTTTAAATGGGACATTTTCTCGGCCTTAGAACTGTAAACTAGCAACTTATTAAATTCCCCTTTTTAAAAGCCAAAAAAAAAAAAAAAAACTGTACCAGATGATTTCAGTGTGAGGCTGAGCTTTGAAAACAAGTGCTCTGGGATTTGATGGGTAGGAGAAATCATTCCTTAAACTGAAATTAGATTAACCTGATATCATAGTCGGCTTGGAGCATATTTAAAAGAACTTAGTTTATTTTAAATAATGATCCATTAGTTATTGAAAATTGAGTATGTAAATGTACTCCAGGAATTGAAATTATCTTTTTTTGGTGCTGTTTTTCTCTCTGCCTTCTTTTTCAGTGCCCCTGCATGTTTTAGACATATGAGATTCTTAGTACATGGATTTCTCTTAGAATATGGATTTTCATCATAAGAGTTGGATCTACTTCAATTAGATAATTTAGAAGCAAATTATCTATTTAATATAGATAGATAATTTATATTAGGCTATCTATAAATTAGGAAAGTTTGCCTTAGTTTGGTTAGAACCCACTGGTACTACCTACTTAGGGGAAAAAAGTTGTTATAGATGAAAGAAGCTGTTTTGTTTGAGCTGTTCGTATTTCATTATAATAATGGATTGAAATTGTAATAAAAACACAGAATGAGGAAAGGAATGTGATTACCTGAAACAAAAGCTAATGCATTAAGTCAGTGATCGTTAGGGTTTGTAGAAAGAAACAGCTTTTTGTTATTGAAATTCCTGAAGGAAAACATAACTTTGTTGTGGCAGTTCTGAAACTCTATCTCCTAGTCTCTTTTTTTTCCATTTCAACAATTTATGTAACGTGAGATTTCTTAGGTATATAAGTATGCTGTTATAGCAGAACATACTATATGTGGGAGGATTTGGTTAATGACAATAAGTGAAATTCTTTGGTAAAATTTGCTTGTTGTTAATGAAATTTAAAAATAACCATTTTGCTCTCACAAGGTCGTATTTTCACTTAACCAAGTACAAAATGTTAATACCTTTCTTTTATTTACTTTTATAACATGTTTCATTAATTTCACACATTTTAAGTCTACACCATGCTTAAATTGGGTTGCATTAGACATAATTAGACTTTGCAGAGAAGTTGAATCCTATTATTAATGATTTAATCAGTTTTCTGTATTAATTTGCAGAAAAGTTAAAGTTTTGCTGTTTGCTTTTTGAACTTGATATTTTTCATGTATTTGTTCTCAGAATTGTACTGAAAATAAATCCACCAGCCATGCATTCTATTTTGGAGAGAATAGCAGCTGAGGAAGAGGAGGAGAATGATGGCCACTATCAAGAAGAAGAAGGAGGCGCTCATTCCCTGAAAGATGTTTGTGACTTCAGAAAACCAGCCCCATCTCCTTTTTCATCCCGCAGAGTAATGTTTGAAAATGAACAGGTAAAATAAAAGTAATATATTATCTTCTCTATATAGCATTGGTTTTGATTCTTTTTCTTTTAAAAAATAGTTGGTACACTCTTTTTATTAGTTTTTTAACTCCAAGATTGAATGATTTCAGTATTCTTGGTGTTTATTTTCCCCAGTTAAAAGATATGTGCTTATTTATTTGCTCACATACCAAGTCCCATGGATAGGTGAAGAAAATGCTACTACCGTTCTAATCGTAAAATGGTTATATGATGCCTTTTTTTGCACTAAACTATTATGTTTTAGATGGTGATGCCAGGAGACCCTGTAGAAATGACAGAATTTCAGGATAAAGCAATCAGCAATTCCCACTATGTGCTGGAGCTTACGATACCAAATATTCATGTAACACTACCTAATAAAAGCTTTTATGAGAAGCTTTATAATAGGTGAGTTTAAAAAATATTTAGTTGAATCTTTGGGATTAAAATTATTGGCTTTTGGCCTCCTCACCTCCCTGTTTCCCCTCCTCCTCCATTTCTTTCCTTACTTTAATATTTTATCTGCTGTCTCAGTGTACTTTGTATGATATGGTGATGATTTTGGAACTATTACTGTTATGATACACTATTGTTATAGCAGAATTTCCTAACCAGTGTGTCTGACGACTAGGTTCCTAGTGTGTGAGATATTTATTTTTTCAGCTCTCAGTTTGGCTGGGTACTGTCCATCAGCTTACCGCAGAGCACCAAGCAAATGTTATTTCTTCTCTGTGTGCAGACATGAAGAGTTAAGAGACATTTATATAGAGGTCCAGCAGATAATAGAGTAGAATCCTGTATTCCTTGTACAGGAGCATCTTTTCTCAGAATTCAAAAAGGCATGCTGTTAGAATTATAAATTCTAGCTTATAAATTTGTGTACAAAATTTTAAATGTCTTATATTTAAAATACTCTTAAGCATATTATATATACCAAGCAAGTATGTTGAAATAAATGGAATTTTAGAGTTGAAAAGTCATGGACTCAAATGACCTTGGGCTATTTACCTAGCCGCCATAGCCCCAGCTTCCTCATCTATAAAATGGAGAGGATACTTATACCTACCCCACAGGCTTATTTGGGAGATTAAGTGATGTAATACTTTGAAAGTTCTGAGAGCAGTGCCTGGCTCATAGTAAACACTCAGTAGTTATCTTTTTCTTAAAATTTCTAATCAGTGAGGAAATCTTCTATAGCATACCTTTTTCTAGGAAAAAGAAGTCCTTAATGTCTGTTTTCCCTAACTTTCCAGATGTAAATGAGTTATTCTCACTTCCATTAATCTTTTTTTTTTTTTTGTATTGAACCACCACAAAGGCTTTATTAAAGTTCTGAGATTTGGGTGCAGCTAATTTTTTTTTTAATTAATTAAAAAAAAATTAACTAACACAACATTTAGAAATCATTCCATTCTACATATGCAATCAGTAATTCTTAATATCATCACATAGATGTATGATCGTCATTTCTTAGTACATTTGCATCGATTTAGAAAAAGAAATAGCAAGACAACAGAAAAAGAAATAAAATGATAATATAGAGAAAAAAATAAAAAATACAAAAAATATATTAAAAAAAGCAAAAAAAAAACTATACCTCAGATGCAACTTCATTCAGTGTTTTAACATAATTACATTACAATTAGGTAGTATTGTGCTGTCCATTTTTGAGTTTTTGTATCCAGTCCTGTTGCACAGTCTGTATCCCTTCAGCTCCAATTACCCATTATCTTACCCTATTTCTAACTCCTGATGGTCTCTGTTACCAATGACATATTCCAAGTTTATTCTCTAATGTCGGTTCATATCAGTGGGACCATACAGTATTTGTCCTTTAGTTTTTGGCTAGTCTCACTCAGCATAATGTTCTCTAGTTCCATCCATGTTATTACATGCTACATAAGTTTATTCTGTCTTAAAGCTGCATAATATTCCATCGTCTGTATATACCACAGTTTGTTTAGCCACTCGTCTGTTGATGGACATTTTGGCTGTTTCCATCTCTTTGCAATTGTAAATAACGCTGCTATAAACATTGGTGTGTAAATGTCCGTTTGTGTCTTTGCCCTTAAGTCCTTTGAGTAGATACCTAGCAATGGTATTGCTGGGTCATATGGCAATTCTATATTCAGCTTTTTGAGGAACCGCCAAACTGCCTTCCACAGTGGTTGCACCATTTGACATTCCCACCAACAGTGGATAAGTGTGCCTCTTTCTCCACATCCTCTCCAGCACTTGTCATTTTTTATTTTGTTGATAATGGCTATTCTGGTGGGTGTGAGATGATATCTCATTGTGGTTTTGATTTGCATTTCTCTAATGGCCAGGGTCACTGAGCATCTCTTCATGTGCGTTTTGGCCATTTGTATTTCCTCTTCTGAGAGGTGTCTGTTCAAGTCTTTTTCCCATTTTGTAATTGGGTTGGCTGTCTTTTTGTTGTTGAGTTGAACAATCTCTTTATAAATTCTGGATACTAGACCTTTATCTGATATGTCATTTCCAAATATTGTCTCCCATTGTGTAGGCTGTCTTTCTACTTTCTTGATGAAGTTCTTTGATGCACGAAAGTGTTTAATTTTGAGGAGCTCCCATTTATTTCTTTCTTCAGTGCTCTTGCTTTAGGTTTAAGGTCCATAAAACTGCCTCCAATTGTAAGATTCATAAGATATCTCCCTACATTTTCCTCTAACTGTTTTATGGTCTTACCTAAAGTTTAGATCTTTGATCCATTTTGAGTTAACTTTTGTATAGGGTGTCAGATACGGGTCCTCTTTCATTCTTTTGCATATGGATATCCAGTTCTTTAGGCACCATTTATTGAAGAGCCTTTCTGTCCCAGGTGAGTTGGCTTGACTGCCTTATCAAAGATCAAATGTCCGTAGATGAGAGGGTCTATATCTGAGCACTCTATTCAATTCCATTGGTCGATCTATCTATCTTTATGTCAATACCATGCTGTTTTGACCACTGTGGCTTCATAATATGCCTTTAAGTCCGGCAGTGCAAGACCTCCAGCTTCATTTTTTTTTCCTCAAGATGTTTTTAGCAATTCGGGGCACCCTGCCCTTCCAGATAAATTTGCTTATTGGTTTTTCTATTTCTGAAAAATAAGTTGTTGGGATTTTGATTGGTATTGCATTGAATCTGTAAATAAATTTAGGTAGAATTGACATCTTAGCTGTATTTAGTCTTCCAATCCATGAACACGGCATGCCCTTCCATCTATTTAGGTCTTCTGTGATTTCTTTTAACAGTTTTTTGTAGTTCGCTTTGTATAGGTCTTTTGTCTCTTTAGTTAAATTTGTTCCTAAGTATTTTATTCTTTTAATTACAGTTGTAAATGGAATTCGTTTCTTGATTTCTCCCTCAGCTTGTTCATTGCTAGCGTATAGAAACACTACAGATTTTTGAATGTTGATCTTGTAACCTGCTTCTTTGCTGTACTCATTTATTAGCTCTAGTAGTTTTGTTGTGGATTTTTCCAGGTTTTCGACGTATAGTATCATATCGTCTGCAAACAGTGATAGTTTTACTTCTTCCTTTCCAATTTTGATGCCTTGTATTTCTTTTTCTTGTCTAATTGCTCTGGCTAGAACCTCCAACACGATGTTATATAATAGTAGTGATAGTGGACATCCTTGTCTTGTTCCTGATCTTAGGGGGAAAGTTTTCAGTTTTTCCCCATTGAGGATGATATTAGCTGTGGGTTTTTCATATATTCCCTCTATCATTTTAAGGAAGTTCCCTTGTATTCCTATCTTTTGAAGTGTTTTCAACAGGAAAGGACGTTGAATCTTGTCAAATGCCTTCTCTGCATCAATTGAGATGATCATGTGATTTTTCTGCTTTGATTTGTTGATATGGTGTATTACATTAATTTATTTTCTTATGTTGAACCATCCTTGCATACCTGGGATGAATCCTACTTGGTCATGATGTATAATTCTTTTAATGTGTTGTTGGATTCAATTTGCTAGAATTTTGTTGAGGATTTTTGCATCTATATTCATTAGAGAGATTGGTCTGTAGTTTTCTTTTTTTGTAATATCTTTGCCTTTGGTTTTGGTATGAAGGTGATGTTGGCTTCATAGAATGAATTAGGTAACTTTCCCTCCACTTCAATTTTTTTGATGAGTTTGAGCAGAGTTGATACTAATTCTTTCTGAAATGTTTGGTAGAATTCACATGTGAAGCCATCTGGTCCTGGACTTTTCTTTTTGGGAAGCTTTTGAATAACTGATTCAATTTCTTTACTTGTGATTGTTTTGTTGAGGTCATCTATGTCTTCTTGAGTCAAAGTTGGTTGTTCATGCCTTTCTAGGAACTTGTCCATTTCATCTACATTGTTGTATTTATTAGCGTAAAGTTGTTCATAGTATCCTGTTATTACCTCCTTTGTTTCTGTGACGTCAGTAGTTATGTCTCCTCTTCCATTTCTGATCTTATTTATTTGCGTCCTCTCTCTTCTTCTTTTTGTCAATCTTGCTAAGGGCCCATCAATCTTATTGATTTTCTCATAGAACCAACTTCTGGTCTTATTGATTTTCTCTATTGTTTTCATGTTCTCAATTTCATTTATTTCTGCTCTAATCTTTATTTCTTTCCTTTTGCTTGCTTTGGAGTTAGTTTGCTGTTCTTTCTCCAGTTCTTCCAAGT
Organism: Tamandua tetradactyla; assembly: GCF_023851605.1. Taxonomy (NCBI): domain Eukaryota; kingdom Metazoa; phylum Chordata; class Mammalia; order Pilosa; family Myrmecophagidae; genus Tamandua; species Tamandua tetradactyla. The sequence goes on along the minus strand of NC_135338.1, from coordinate 57,513,272 downwards.
GGACAGTTAATTCCCGAATTTTTGACCTTTCTTCTTTTCTGATGTAGGCATTTAGGGCAATAAATTTCCCTCTTAGCACTGCCTTTGTTGCGTCCCATAGGTTTTGATATGTTGTATGTTCATTTTCATTCGCCTCAAGATATTTACTAATTTCTCTTGTAATTTCTTCCTTGATCCACTGGTTGTTTAAGAGTGTGTTGTTGAGCCTCCACGTATTTGTGAATTTTCTGGCACTCTGCCTATTGTTGATTTCCAACTTCATTCCTTTATGATCCGAGAAAGTGTTGTGTATGAGTTCCGTGTTTTTGAATTTGTTGAGACTTGCTTTGTGACCCAGCATATGATCTGTCTTTGAGAATGATCCATGAGCACTTGAGAAAAAGGTGTATCCTGCTGTTGTGGGATGTAATGTCCTATAAATGTCTGTTAAGTCTAGCTCATTTATTGTAATATTCAAATTCTCAGTTTCTTTATTGATCCTCTGTCTAGATATTCTGTCCATTGATGAGAGTGGCGAATTGAAGTCTCCAACTATTATGGTAGATGTGTCTATTTCCCTTTTCAGTGATTGCAGTGTATTCCTCACCTATTTTGGGGCATTCTGATTCGGTGCATAAATATTTATGATTGTTATGTCTTCTTGTTGAATTGTTCCTTTTATTAGTAGATAGTATCCTTCTTTGTCTCTTTTAACTGTTTTACATTTGAATTCTAATTTGTTGGATATTAGTATAGCTACTCCTGCTCTTTTCTGGTTGTTATTTGCATGAAATATCTTTTCCCAACCTTTCACTTTCAACCTATGTTTATCTTTGGGTCTAAGATGTGTTTCCTGTAGACAGCATATAGAAGGATCCTGTTTTTTAATCCATTCTTCCAGTCTATGTCTTTTGATTGGGTAATTCAGTCCATTAACATTTAGTGTTATTACTGTTTGGGTAATACTTTCCTCTACCATTTTGCCTTTTGTATTATATATATCATATCTGATTTTCCTTCTTTCTACACTCTTCTCCATACGTCTCTCTTCTGTTTTTTCATATCTGACTCTAGTGCTCCCTTTAGTATTTCTTGCAGAGCTGGTCTCTTGGTCATAAATTCTCTCAGTGACTTTTTATCTGAGAATGTTTTAATTTCTCCCTCATTTTTAAAGGACAATTTTGCTGGATATAGGAGTCTTGGTTGGCAGTTTTTCTCTTTTAGTAATTTAAATATGTCATCCCACTGTCTTCTAGCTTCCATGGTTTCTGCTGAGAAATCTACATATAGTCTTATTGGGTTTCCCTTGTATGTGATGGATTGTTTTTCTCTTGCTGCTTTCAAGATCCTCTCTTTCTCTTTGACCTCTGACATTCTAACTAGTAAGTGTCTTAGAGAACGCCTGTTTGGATCTATTCTCTTTGGGGTGCGCTGCACTTCTTGGATCTGTAATTTTAGGTCTTTCATAAGAGTTGGAAAATTTTCAGTGATAATTTCTTCCATTAGTTTTTCTCCTCCTTTTCCCTTCTCTTCTCCTTCTGGGACACCCACAACACATGTATTTGTGCACTTCATATTATCATTCAATTCCCTGAGCCCCTGCTCAAATATTTCCATTCTTTTCCCTATAGTTTCTGTTTCTTTTTGGATTTCAGATGTTCCATCCTCCAGTTCACTAATTCTAACCTCTGTCTCTTGAAATCTACCATTGTAGGTTTCTATTGTTTTTTTCATCTCTTCTACTGTATCTTTCATTCCCATAAGTTCTGTGATTTGTTTTTTCAGACTTTCCATTTCTTCTTTTTGTTCATCCCATGCCTTCTTCATGTCCTCCCTCAATTCATTGATTTGGTTTTTGATGAGGTTTTCCAGTTCTGGTCGTATATTCAGAATTAGTTGTCTCAGCTCCTGTATCTCATTTGAGCTATTGGTTTGTTCCTTTGACTGGGCCACATCTTCAATTTTCCTGGTGTGATTTGTTATTTTTTACTGGCATCTGGGCATTTAATCAGATTTCCCTGAGTGTGGGACCCAGCAGGTTGAAAGACTTTCCTGTGAAGTCTCTACGCTCTGTTTTTCTTATCCTGCTCAGTACGTGGTGCTTTTCTGTCTGCGGGTCCCAGCCGCAAAAAGATGTTGTGGCTCCTTTAACTTTGGAAGACTCTCGCTGCTGGATGTGTGGTGAAGACAGAGGAAAGGTTGTAGGTTGGTTTTAATGGCTTCAAATTGTGAAGTCCTGGGATCTGAATTCCTTGAGAGAGGGTTTCCACCTGAGTTACATTTCACCCCTCCCGTGGGGAAGGTTCAGGTGGTAGAGAGCCCTGAAAGCAGCCCGTTTCTGCGTTCGGGGCATTTGCAACGTGTGTAATCCCAGTGCTGCGCCCAGAGGTAACCAAGCCTCTGTAGAAACAGCCGCAGAAGGCTCTGTTTCGCCCCCTTTTCTCTTTTTCAGTTAGCCTAATAGGCGACTTCCGCCTTGATCAGTTTCGCCTGAGCTGAGGGCCTATTTTTAGTAGTCAGAAGTTGTTCGTTAATGCCAGTATTGGTGTTAGGTTGGGCTCAGTCTTTACTACTGTTGGAGACTGTTTCCTTTCCCTCTGGAAAGTCGGCTGTGGGGGAGGGGCGCCGGCCACCACAGCTTGGGGAACTGACAATCTGAGGCTCCCAGCCGGCCCTGGAAGCCGCGTGTGTGGCAGGGGCGCCAGTCACCGGTCGCCGTGGCTTGGGGAACCGCCGATCTGAGGCTCCCAGCCGACCCGGGAAGCCGCATGTGGAAGGGGCGCCTGTCGCTGGCCGCCGCGGCTTGGGAAACCGCTGATCCGAGGCTCCCAGCTGGCCTGGGAAGCCGCGTGTGTGAGAGGGGCTCCGGTCGCCGGCCGCCGTGGCTTGGGGAACCGCTGATCCGAGTCTCCCAGCTGGCCCGGGAAGCCGCGTGTGTGTGAGGGGCGCCAGTCGCCGGCCACCGCTCCTTGGGGAACCACCGATCCGAAGCTCCCATCCGGCCTGGGAAGCCGCATGTATGGGAGGGGCTCCGGTCGCCAGCCACCACGGCTTGGGGAACTGCTGATCCGAAGCCCCCAGCCGGCCCGGGAGGGAGGAAGGGAGGGGTTCCGGCTGCCAGCCGCCGCGGCCCGGGGAAGCGTGCGCCGCTCGGGGACCTCACCGCAGCGGAATCTCTTAGCCGGTCCAGCCATTCCAGACTGGGGTACACTGTGTGTTTGGTCTCTGTCGTGGCTCTGGGAGCTGTTCTGTACTGTTTCTAGTTATTTAGTAGTTGTTCTGGAGGAGGAACTAAGACGCGCGCACCTTACTGAGCCGCCATCTTCTCCGGAAGTCCACTTCCATTGAACTTAAGAAATTCTGAACTGTTCTTTCTGCTGTAGGTTTGCTTGGTATCAGATATCCCTGGCCCTGTGTTAATAAGCTCTGGTTTTTTCTTACTAACTGCCATTGACAGGACTGTTTGTTTTAGAATCAGACAATCAAGTTCTAGAAATGATTCTAGGCTCCACTTAGTTGAGTGGCTTTGAAAATGAGATTGACAGTACAGTCCTTTGGGGTATAGGAATAAAATGTTAGCACTTGAATATTTAACTTAAAAAAAAATCTCCTTTTAAAACTTATATTTTTATATTGGTTTTCTAAAATAAGTCACTTAAGTAGCGCATAGTATGTAAATTAAATTAGAGGAATTTCACAATTTTTTTTTTTTTTTTTTTTACTGTGGGGGCTTACACATGTTCTAAAGTTTGGAAACCAGTGGTCTATAGCTATTTACCTTATTTTATGATTGGGGAATGTTGAGTTAAGAGCTAACAAATGCACAAGGCTAAGACTTAAGGAAATGAAGTGACTAGTTCAAGGCCCAGCCTAGAAGTCAGAAGGCTGGACTCATTTCTTTCTCTTTCTGCATTGATTGAGCTGGTAGCTGTTGGTTGAATCAGGACAGCAATACATCTAGTTTATACATGTATATTCATTTCCCACTTCTTTTTTTTTTTTTTTTTTTTTACTTTTTATTTTTTTACATGAGTAGGGACTGGGAATTGAACCTAGGTCTCTGGCATGGCAGGCGAGAACTTTGCTACTGAGCCACCATGGCCCTCCCTCCCACTTCTTTTTAAAATATAGCACAAGGCCTTTTCTTTGAGTATGAGTCACTGATTGGAATTCCACTTCATCTCTTTTGCATAAAGTATACCCAGAAGGCATTATGTAAATTTTCAGTTTTAATTTTTTTAAAGTAGGGTGGAAAACTATTTTCAATGCCATTTGAGTTCAGAATCCTAGGTTTTTAAGATTTTTTTTAACCTCAATTTGCATACTTAAAAATTCATTAGCACAATATTTAGTTAAACTAAACTTATAATAAATACATAGTATGAGCAGATCTGAGGCTGAGCACAATTTATTCTTGGTAAATATACAAAACATGTAACTCAACTGGTGGGAACAGAAGTTGTGAGGTATGTTAGAGAGCTGTCTCCCAGCAGCAAGCAGTTAGCATAGGGTGGCAGTTTGAGGTTACTAGGGTAGTTGATTGCTTGAACTAGGGAACTAGGCTATTTATGTTAATCTGGGGCGTTGGTTAAATGGGGGCTGCTTTAAAGTTTCTGTTCTACCGTATTCTGCCTATTTCTCATTCTGCCTCCTGGAATTACATGAATCCTGAAGTGCTCCCTCACTCTGTGGGGCATATAAATCACATGTACACCTTCCTCAGGGTGTGAATTCTTTGCCCCTTATTTGGTTTTGTGTATATATTTTAATTTTCAAATTATTATTTTTAAAATTTTCAAATATTCTCAAACTTACAGAAAAGTTGCAAATATAGTATCAAGAATCTGTTATCCCTTAACCCTTTGAGTATAGATTGCTGAACCATTGCCCCTTCACACTTTGGATCCTGTAGTGTGTATTTCCTACAAGCAAGTGCATTCTTCAACATAGCCATAATGAAGCCATCAAAATCTGGAAATTAATATTGGTACATTACTACGTCTATTCCTCAGACTCATTCATGTTTTGCTGTATATCTCAACAATGCCCTTCTTTCATCTTTAAAAAATTTTTTTTCCTATCTGAGCTTATCTTATAATGAACTGTGTGCCTTTACCTTATGCATTTAAAACACTGGTTTCTTTAGTACCTTGGCCAACTGGTATTTTTAGAAAGACAGTTTTTCAGGTGCAGAAGAATACTTCTGTCCCCCAAATCTTTTAGAATAGACTATAAAAAGAATTCTAGTTCATTACATTAAATTAAGCATTTATTGAGTATCTGTTATGAGTCAGGCTTTTATAGCCACAGACTCATGGTGATGTGTCCTTAAAAATGTTATGCAGTGTTTTAGAAACGTCGTTGATTATTTTACACTGTTAGCTGTTAAGACAGTTTGGGCCAAAATAAAAATAAGGAAAACAGTAAAATCTTATGAAATTTATATTTACAGATTACATACCATGAACTCTAGATTTCACTTAAAGTAATAGCTTTTCTTTAACCTATGAAGGCAAGAGAATGCTTATAGTGAATGAGCAAAGGAAGAGCATTTCCTGAGAAGATTCTTCATTTTATGTCTTCATTATTTGTTTATGTAGTAATGTAGACTTAGAACCTGGATTTATACTTTTTTGTTTATTCTGTTAGTAATATGTCCATGATGAAGTGGACCAAATGAGTAGCACAAAATTTTGGAGCATAGCTGTCAGTGTTTTTTAGATGTGACATATATTTGACCTGTATCTCTTAACATAGTGATGCTTCCACAGAGAGGCATTTAGAGAGGGGATTACATGTCTACTGAGAGTCACAGTATTCAGACCCCAGTTATACTTTTGAGGGCTTCAGAAGCTCAGGAACTGGCCTGGGAAGTTCCTAGACAAGTGGCTTCTCACAGGAAGGGTCCAAGGTTCCATCATTGCTTGGGCCTTCATTGGTATTCACACTAGGCTTTCTGATGAGGCTGTGCTTTTGTCAGACCTTTCATCTTAGTCATCTACTCATCCATTTATCATCAAGTCTAAAGCGCCTGCTATGAGACAGCCTCTGTGCTAGGCCAAATAAAGATGTTCAATGTACAGTCCCTCTCTTTGAGGGGCTTACAGTCTAGGAAGGGGAAACAAGAAAATACAATTAGTGTGATAGGTACTATACTTGAAATATGTACATATAAAGGATGTGTTAATGGGTCCAAATCTAACAAAAGGCTTCATAGAGGACATTGTACAGTTTGAGTTGTCTTGAAAGCTTGGTGGGTGGGTGAAGGCAGAGGCTAGAATAGAGGAGCATCTGAGTAGTGACTATTATTTCTTTGAAAAAATAAAATGTGGTGGTAGTCTAGCTGTGACATTTATTACCCATTGGTCACCTTATATTGATTTGGCTGTTCTAGCTATTTAGAATGGTTTTCCTCTCTTTATTGCCTGTTCCATAGGCATCCTTCTCCTCATGCAGTCTTCTCAAAAAAGCTTTATTTCTCTTGAAGAAAGAGAAAGCAAATCTCCCTAGAGAAAGCAAGTAATGTAAGAGAACTGTGTTGGGAGCTGGACATAATCTAGATTCTGTTCCTAGCTCTCTCTCTAATTAACTATATGGCATTGGACAGGTTACTTTACCTTCAAGAGGCAATTTCCTCAAAGGTAATTGAGAGTACTGTCCCTGTCCCCTGTTCTCCATCCTTCCCTGCTGTCCCACAGAATTGATGTGAAGGTCAAATGAAATGAAACATGATTTATTTATTTATTTTAGTTTACGAAGTGCTCTCATCTGTGTAAACAGCTTCCTTTTGTTCTTTATTAGTGTTTATTTTTAATTAACTTCCTCCTTTAAAGTGTTTAGGTGTATAATATGAGTTATATTATGAATCACATTACAGATAAAACTAAGCAAGTACCTAATTATGTACCTGATTGTACAAATTCCTTTCTCACTGTCCTGCATTATAGCTGTATCAGTTATTTTTCCATTGAAAGAATATACTTCTTGGCTAATTTTTTTTTTTTTTTTACTCTTTTGTAGGATCTAATTTCATTTCACCATTTAAAAAAAATTATGTAATTTTTAGAGGGATGTTCTTTGGTTTGCCTACAGTTGAAGTAAAAATTCTATACTTACTCAATTTTTGTCTTTATAGGATCTTTAATGACTTGTTACTCTGGGAACCAACAGCTCCTTCCCCAGTGGAGACATTTGAAAATATTTCATATGGTATTGGGCTTTCAGTAGCCAGTCAACTGATTAATACCTTCAGTAAAGATAGTTTTAGCCCATTTAAATCTACAGTTCACTATGGTAATATATTTTAAATTTGTTTTGAATTACCATGCTTGGTTTATTTATAAACAAAATAGCCTTTTAAATTGTGGATTCAAAAATGTTTCTTTGTGTTTTATGTTCATAACTATATTCAGTAATTCTTCTAGTCATTTACAAGAGCATTTCCCTACTTCTATCCATCTTTCCAGAATGTCATTATCACTTAAATGCGTTATCTGTATAGTCATAATATGCCCATTATCTGAAGTTCAGGGCTAAAGAGAAAAAACATAAAAAATTCATTTTAGTTGTCATGCCCAATTTTTTGTAAAAATAAACAGGTTATAAATATAAATAAATAGCATAGTGATAATTTTTAAGTTCTTATTTTATTTTAATAAGCCATCAGAGCCATGCAGTTGTGATGCTTATTTCTCATAGATGAGGAAAGTGGATCGGAGGACGAGTCTTTGCAGTATTTTTCTACCATGGATCCCAACTATCGTTCTCGAAGGAAAAAAAAACTAGACTCTCAGAATAAGAACTCACAGAGTTTTCTCTCAGTTCTTCTGAATATTAATCATGGATTAATGGCAGTGTTCACAGATGTAAAGGTAAGGATTTACAAATCCTGTTTTTTCAAATATATCTTATTTTAAATAAATCTATGATAATGTACATTAGTGATTGGGATACTTTGAGGTTGTTTTGGCAGTGTTCAAAGGCAAGCCATGATGACAGCAGCTTTGGGAATTTAGCTTTCATGGAAGACCAAAAACCAAACTGTGTAGAATTTCTTTTGGTAAACAGGTGCTGATTTTGCTCCTAAGGGTGATAACCAGTAATTTATTAGAAAGGTGTTTAAGTGTAGGGATTCCTTTGGCAGAAGAAACTCCAGAGAGCATTTATTTACTCAGTTTTTAATGCTATCAGATTGGGTAGTTCAAGAATTAGAAGGCTTTGCTGCATGGCGGGAGGTTTTCCTAAGCTAAATCTAGAAGGAACATTCTAAGAAACATTATGCATTTAAATAATGCCTTCTTTGTTTCTCTGATCTTTTATTTAGCAAGATAATGGAGATTTGTTGGAAAACAAGCATGGTGAATTCTGGTTAGAATTCAGTAGTGGTTCAATATTTTGCGTGACAAAATATGAGGGTTTTGATGACAAGCACTATATCTGCCTTCATTGTAGCAGTTTTAGTTTATACCACAAAGGTAAGACCAATGTGAACTACATGTGTTTTGTTCATTTCTACTTGAGTATGTGTAAATTTCAAGTTAAAAAAAGAAAATCTATGGGGAACAGAACTCTTATATTAGAAATAATTTTCTGTGGAGAGTTGATTCCACTGGCAAGGTATGCTTACTGTAAATTAGAAGCTGGCTTTGTTTTTTAGTTTTGTAACAACATAAAGTTGTTTCAATAAATGAAATATAGTTCACATTACCATACATCCACTTAAAGTGTACATTTCAGTGCTTTTTGGTGTATCCACAGAGTTATATGAACATCACACAGTCAATTTTAGAACGTGTTTTTCACTCCAAAAGGAAACTGTACTCTTTAGTCATCATCCCCTAATCTCCCCATCCTCTCTAGCTTTAGACAACCGCCAATCTGCATTCTGTCTCTGTGGATTTACCTGTTCTGCATGATTCATATAAATGAAATCAGATAGTATGAGACCTTCTGTGATTGGCTTTTTTCACTTAGCATAAAGCTTTCAAGGTTCATCCAAATTGTATCAGTACTTTATTTTTTTTTATTTCTGAATAATATTCCATTACATGGATATAGCACATTTTATTTATCATAGTTGATGAGACTTTTTATTCTTTATTCTTCCTTAAGGAATATTCCCTGTTGGTATCAGATATAGAATTTATTTCCAGAGCACATTCCTTGTGTTACATTCTGAATGGATATGAAATACTTGTATATTGTTAATCTGACAGATTTTCCTATTTAAATTTAATTTTCGTAACATTTCGGAATCAGATTTTTTTTTTTAAGTTATGACTGTTCATCACTGTCCATCATACCAACATTAGCAGAAAATCATGACTTATTAATGCCACGCTGGTTCTTGGTCACTTTGACTCTAAGATTGTCATGTTCAGTGAAAGTACATGGATTTTATTTTATGACCATGAGCTAATTTTAAGTAATCATTTTGTTAATATTTTCATCTCATTGTGGATCTAGGCATAGTGGATGGGATGGTTCTTCCTACAGAAAATCGACTACCCAGTTCAACGTGTCCACATTGGTTGGAACCTACTATTTATTCCTCTGAAGGAGATGGCCTCTGTAGAGCTTCCTCAGATGGTGTTGGAGGAGACAGTTTGAATATGCTCTCTGTTGCAGTTAAAATATTGTCTGATAAATCAGAGTCCAATACAAAGGTTTGTGTTTTGTACTTTTATACCATTAAATACATAACTGTTCACTTGATTACTAGCTAAATATGACTACATAAAAGGGAATACAACAGTTTTCTTGGAAAATATTTTGAATATAGGATTATGTTGGTGGTAAATATAATTCTTTATGGTGTTCTGTGTAGGAATTTCTCATTGCTGTAGGATTGAAAGGAGCCACTCTCCAGCACAGAATGCTTCCTTCAGGACTTAGCTGGCATGAGCAGGTAAGATTGCTGTTACGTATATATCAGTTTAATTTTTTTTTTCATTTATATTGACATAACAGATACTGAAAAATTCACAAACTATAAATGTACAGTTCAGTGAATAATGAAGTGAGCACTCCTGTGTAACCACCTCTGAGGTTAAAAAGTAGAACATTATTAGCACCTCAGATTGTAATTGATTTTTTACCTTTAAGTTTGGTCCCTAAACATTTCAAAGACAGAGACTTTAGGTCATTAAAGGGAAGGAACTCTGTCCTATCCCAGGACCTGCAGAGTCTTGGCATGGAAGAAGAAATAATGTGTTGAATTACACATTGTTTAGGCATTTAGGCAGTAAGTTCTCTAAGTATCATCATTTCAGTATTATTCCTGAAGCCAAAAATGATACTGTTTTGCAGTGCTTATGAGGATTTCTATAATTATTTTCCATTTTAATTATTTTATATAGCTAATGAAACATAGTTGGTTACTTTTAAGAGGAAACTTTGGGTAAGAAGTTAACTTCTTTATGTAAGAATGAAAATTAGTGCGCTATAGTTCTTTTTCATGTTTCTTAGAAAGAGAACTTTTTTCATTGTGCTGGAAAGTTAAATTATTTAAAAACTTGAATGCTTTTGAAAGGTTTTTCTCATAAAAGCGTTTTGGAATCACAAGGAGGGGTGGTTGAGTGAGTATGAGTGTATGTGTTGAGTGGGGCGGTGGGTAGGGGTAGAGAGATGGTTAATATAAATAGTGGCCTGGTTGTAGGAGAGAGATTTAGCCTAATCTCCTTATTTGCTTGGATTAGAAATACAAGAGAATAGATGTTGAGATAGTTTTCAGAATGACCTGGATAAAAAAAAATTAAGGAAGAAGAGCTTCCCCACAATGGATTTCAAAGAGAACCAGATAGATGGTTTTAAGTAGTTTTCGCTTTTCTCAGAAATTGTTCCAAGCAATATAATGTGAAAGTGTTACTGGACAAAGGCCATGGATTCTTTTGCCGAATGCATTCAATAACCAGTTCCTAAGATACCAGGGTTTCAAAGAGAGAAAGTGTAGGTGCATAGTAGGAGAGCACATGGCCTAGCCGCCCAAAATCTGTCTCCCCAGGTTTAGGGGGCTCAAATCTTTTAAGGATTTTAGCAAGGGAAGATGAGGTCATTTCAGATAGCAAGTTCAAAGCAGAAAAAGAGACAGTATTATCATTATCATTTCAATAGGAGAACATAAGCTGAAAGGAGGGGAGGCAGAGCTATCACTTGAGTACTAAAGGTGTAAAGGAAGGGAAGCAAGGTATCTTTCAATAGCAGAGTCTAGCTGAAGCTAGTCAATGGTTGACTTCAAATTCTTCATTAGTCTTAAGACTTTTGCCCTACAAGAAGATGACAGGATAAAGGGAGTAACAGTTCTTACCCGTCATAAAGGCATAAGATAACTGTGCCTTTACAATTATTTCAGATATCAGGGCAGCTGAATTATGGTTTAGGGATTTCAGGTATTCTGCTCTGTCTACTCCAATATACCAGAATGCAAAAAGGAATATGATTCAGTAATCAAAGTCAACCTAATTTCTCAGTTACAAAACTATATTAACATATATACTAAATTTCATAAGAGACGATTTTCTAAGGTTTCTCTAGCATTAGAATGGTTGAGTGGGCCTCTTCATTTCAAATTATAATTTTGCAAATACTTTTTTATTTTTCTATGTAGGACAAAAATTATATTTATACCAAAAAAAGTTAAAAATAGCTTTAAAAAGACATATGAGAGGCAATGTTGCATAGAGATTAAATAAGGTCATTCATGGCTCAAACCAGCTCTGTGACTTTGGGTGGGTTTCTTTGTTGTTGTTTAATATTTTTATTGACAAATCTACATGGTGTAAATCAGTGGCTCACAATGTCATCACATAGCTGTGAGTTCATCACCACGATCATTTTTAGAACATTTAACATCACTCCAGAAAAAGAAATAAAAAGAAAAAAGAAAAAATTCGTACATCCCATACCCCTTACTGACCTCCCTCCCTCCCTCTCACTGACCGCTAGTATTTCAACCTACCCAATTTATTTTACCCTTTATCCCCCTTATTATTTATTTTTATCCATATTGCAAATGCTTTTTGAAAGGAATTCCTTCAAAATGATGTTTTTTCTCCCTTTAGCTTTAAGATTTTCCAATCAATTGTTTTTTTTATCTGTGAGTTAATTGTTTTACATTGATATTAAGAATATCATATCAAAACACTTTTTTCTTCTAAAGCAGGGCATTTTGTGTTTTTGTGATTATAGATTTTATATTTCTTGAATATTGCTGATGAACCTGTTTTGGGATATAATCCTCCAACTTCATTTACAACTTTTCATGTTCATCTCTGGAGCTGTGCACTTGATTATAGGTAAGTTCGTATATAGAACAAAATAAAATTTTATTTTAAATTTGTACTAAGATTTTAAAAAAATACTTGCTTCAGTAAAGTTTCAAAATGTTTTTTAGAGAATTTCTGTTATTGCATCAGGTTGACCTTCTGTTGTTTCTTTTTTGGTATTAGGCCTCTTTATTTGCCAATTCGATCTCTTCTTACTGTTGAAACATTCAGCGTTTCTAGTAGTGTTGCATTGGATAAATCTTCTTCTACTCTCAGGTACCTGTGTAAATGTCATTGTAGACCATATGCAGCTGTTGCAAAATACTTACTGATGTTTACCTAAATCATTTTTTTAAGGTCTCAAACTTTTTTTAAAATTGCGATTCCTTTACTAGTAGTCATGTCCTTTTCTCCATGTTATTCCATTTTTATTCTCTGGTGACTCTTCCATCTACTCTTCATTTTTTTTTTGCATGGGCAGGCCCTGGGATTTGAACCCGGGTCTCTGGCATGGCAGGTGAGAATTCTGCCACTGAGTACCACCCTACTCTTCATTTTTATGAAAGAAATTAATTCTTGAGATTTTTAGCTTGCCTTTAAAACCACTGATTAACTTCCCATGGCACCTGATAAGCTTTTTTCATAATTTAAACCTCATGAATCTGAGTATCTATTTAAAAAAAAAACCTGCCTAAAATTTGGAATTAATTTGAACAGATGAATCGATCACATTCTTTGCACCATTTAAATATTCCTAGCACTTATAACAGTGAATTTTAAGGAAATCGGATGACAATTTTAAATTAGAAATTCCATGTGCTTTTGATGATGTTCCTGTCATAAAGAAAATGATACTAAGTATAATGATCCTATGGTATGTGTTCAGAGCGTGTTTTTTATCTTTTTTTTCTCAGAATAATCTTGGATGAAGCTGCTTTACATTTGTCTGACAAATGTAATACTGTCACTATAAATTTGAGTAGAGGTAAGAGTAAATAAAATCTGGAGTAAGTCAATGTTTTTTTTTTTTGCATGAATATTTTAAAGCATTTTAACTCTGGAATAATGAGAGTTATAATGTTCTTATGAAATCAGGTGTCACAAATTACATATTGATATATTTATTTAAAATGAGGCAAACATTTTTTGCTAACTAAAATAAAGGGAATCATAGGAGTTTTGTAGGAAGAGCTGTATTTCTGTTACATTGTAAATATTTGCAGCATTAGCAGCAATGGATTTTAAGGAAATGCTGGTTTTATTTTTTGGAAGTACTACTCAGATGTTTTATTAACTACTTTTTAAAATTTTAGATTATGTTCGTGTGATGGATATAGGGCTTTTGGAACTAACCATAACTGCAGTGAAGTCTGATTCTGACAGAGAACAAGTAAGTTGCTAAAAATAAATAGAAATTTGTATTTAAGACATATTTTGTGATAAATTAAAAATATTGATTTTGTTGTGAAATTGTTTTCCTCTTACCCAATTTTGGTAAAAAAGTAAAATATTTTAACACTGAGTTATAAATACACTTTTTTCTGTGATGTGACAAGTTATCATATATTTTCTTTAGTGTGAATCTGTGTAAAAAAATAGATTTTTGTCTCTTGTTTGGAGAACATTTTCATGCTTTTTTTCCTGTCTTACCCAGTCTGAGCCTCGCTTTGAGTTACACTGTTCCAGTGATATTGTCCATATCAGAACATGCTCAGACTCTTGTGCTGCATTAATGAATCTTATTCAGTACATTGCAAGCTATGGTGACCTACATGCACCTAACAAGGCAGAAATGAAGTCTGGAGCCCCTCAAAGAAGGACGAAGGTACAGAAAGCAAAATTATTTATGAGAAATCACCTCTTCTGCCCCACCCTGGGAGCAATGTTTAGGTAGAGTTTTTGAAGTCTTCATGACAATCATATGATAGAAAAGAAACTTTTTTTTTTTTTTTGCCTTCAGAGAGATGGAATCTGGAAAGGTCATTCCATAGGCCTTCTTTGAAAACCTTTCTGCTATTTAATATTCTTTCTTTGAGTGCATTAATTGTCTTAACTGACATAATACTTCTTTTTCCAGATTTAAGTTATTTTCCTTTGTCCTCAGGGACTTAGGAAAGTTGTATGTAAAAATGCTATGAGACAATAGATGGTAGGTATTAGTATTATTATTAGAAGACTTATTATATAATAATCCATACTATGTACTTTCCACTATACTTTCCTATATATTATCTGTTTTGATCTCTGTGACAACACAGTGGTAGGTAGAAGTTTATGATGATTATCTTTTTACAAATAAATAAGTTTTACAGATGAATAAATTAAGATCCATAGAATTTAGATAAGTTGCCCAGTGTCTGCTAATTGGTAACAGAAACAGTAACAAAATCAATGTAATCTGTTTCCCAGTTCAATATTTTCTTATGCCCAAAGTGTCACCTTTTTGCCCTTTCTCTGTGTCTAGATAGAAAAATCTCTAGTTTGTTTAGCATCTTGTATTTTTCAGGTTTTCATTCTTCTTCTTTCCCTCTTCTGTGAACAGAATTCTCAGTCCCCTTATTATGGAGCTTCTGTCATGTACTCTATCTAGTAAGGCTATGGCTGGTATTGCATTATCTTCTGCTCAGGATTATTTTATATATTGTTTACACTTCTGTACAGGATTCCTCTCTCCTGCTGTATCCACATTGATAATAAGGTTATTTATAATACCCCTTCTCAATTGTTTATTCTCCTTTAAGAAAAATTCTCCAGTTTATTAAAAGTTATTTTAATTTAGTCATTTCAAATCGGGTCTTTCTGTTTTAATGTCATGCTTACATTTAAGAAGCATAGTTTAGACTTAATGAATTCACAGTTCACTAACAAAAATATTAAGTTATGCATCAGTGCTGGAATTGAATCTATGAATCACCATTTATTGTATTTCCCTTCCTCTCCCTACTATCCTTAGTTATTATTCATTCCAAGAAATGAGGTTGTGAATTACAGTGGCTTTGCTTCAAAAGTGGTGGAAGTCATTGTACCTGTCAGATTTGAGTAAATCAAATGTATTTAATTACCCCTTTTCCCAAACTTTACTCCAGTTTTTTACTGGAGTGTATTGCATATACCCAATTCACTGTACTGGCTTTGAGGTGATGGCACATTTCCATTTACTGTTAGTTGTTGGGGTGATGATGATGATACTGAAAACAAAATGAAAATTTTGTAAAGAACCTAGAAAATGAATCTGTTCCTGTTTCTCGTGTTTTGGTAAAATGCAGTTTATTTCTAGGGCAAATAAATTTAAGTAAGTAGTGTATTTTAAGAGCATCTTCAGCCTAGTTTAGAAACTTAGGCTTTTTGGCTGTAGGTAGATGCTGGTGGTCGATCTTCCTCACATGGTCCAGTCCTTCCTGAAGCAGATCAACAAATTTTACGGGATTTGATGAGTGATGCTATGGAGGAGATTGACATGCAACAAGCAAGTTCATCCATAACACCACAGTCTAATGGTAAGACAGACCAGGACTTTTTCTGTAGGAACACCAATGTTATGGTTGAGGCTTACATTATCTCATGTTCTTATAAATTCTTCCTTAAGTAACTTATTTCAGAGAAGTCATGTCTGAGTTTTGGTAGATACTTATTAGTCAGTCAGCTTGTGCGTATTGCATGTCTAATAGATAAATAACATGTTCAATGTGGGAGGTATACAGGGAGTGAAGAGAAGGTTTATGTTTTCTGGTAGCTTGTGGTTTAGTAAAACAAATTGGCAATAAGTAAGAGTGATGCTCGTACTTAGAGTGATTGATAAATGATATAAGAATGCACTTCAGAATGTGCTGTATACTCTAAAGTACTATTTACAGGTTACCAGAGTTTGGGGGTTGGGAGAGGGAATGGGAGTTATTGCTTAATGGGTACAGCGTTTTTGTTTTGGGTGATGAAGAATAAGTTTTGGGAATAGATAGTGGTGATGGTAGCATGATGTTGTGAATGTAATTAATATCACTAAATTGTACACATTAAAGTGGTTAAAATGGGAAATATTGTATATATGTTACCGCAATAAAAGTTTTTTCAAAAGCATTTAATCTGTGAGCCTCTTGAGGCCAAAATGCTCATCTTATTCATCTTTGTGTTCTCTGCCCATATCACAGTGTTTGGTTTGAATGGGTGACACTAATATGTAATATAAATGTATAAAGGTGTTTGTTCATCTACAGATTTTAATGCACATGCAATCTTTCTTGAACTTCATATTGAGATAGGTACCTCAGAACAGGTGTCCTGTTAGGGTATCCGGTGCTTCAGGAAGTAATCTTTGTATTGCTTGAAATCACTGCCCTCATCTGTTTAAAACATGCTCATTGTCCAGCTGCACACACCCCTGTCCCCCCACAAAGATTTAACTAGTTTTAGGCACACTGCTGGATGTAGTGAATTTCCCCTCCCCTTGTGAACTAGTCCAAGAAGTTTTTAAAGTGTTCCTCCCAGCTGTAGCACAAAATTGTCAATATGAAATCTCAACAAAAGCAAAACTCCAGTCAACATTAACCAGCTACTGCTGAATTCTTGAGCCCCTCTAATTCCAAATAACAGAGAGAATGGGTTTTTAATTTTTGAAACCATCAGTTACTGTCTTCTTAGAGGGCTTAAAATTTATTAGTAGTCTTTTGGGTAAGTTAGTTAACCTCTTGTTAAGTCTCAGATTCATCATACAAAAAACCCAAAAAAAACGGGATATTGCAGGTGAAAGCGCTCAACAGTATGTTTGGTAACACAAGGTCACTTGTGGTTGGTGTTTCAGAATGTTCCAAAATTGAATGTTGAAATCTTTTCACAGGTGTTTTGGATGAAAAATCTCAAATTCAGGAGCCTTGTTGTTCAGACCTCTTCCTGTTCCCAGATGAGAGTGGGAATGTGTCACAGGAATCTGGCCCCACTTATGCTTCATTCACTCACCATTTGATTAGTGATGCAATGACTGGTGTGCCTGCTGAAAATGATGACTTTTGCATTCTTTTTGCACCAAAAGCAACTACTCAGGTAATAAATTGATAACATAGAGGCTTTAATAGTGTTACAAATCAACTTCAGCAAAGAATACCTGAATTCTTAATATCGGTTCTCAATAACTCAAAAATACTTTGTTTTGTAATTTACTATTGAATTTTGTAAATGTTTGCTATGCTTTCCTATTTCTATGGCACATCTCTCTGAGACTCAGAGAAAAATGCTTTATCTTTGCCTAACTTCCTACAAAGATTATTAAACTGTTGATGTTACACGTTATATGTGATAACTGTTCAAGGTAGTGAAGTTAAATGTAGAGAGAAGTACTTCACACAGTTGCTAGTCCCAGATTTAGGAGAGATAAGATGTGTTTGTGTGAAGGCTGATGGTTGGTTAATTTTTTTTTGTTTGTTAACTGCCCAGTAATGACTTATAGGTGATTCTATTTATTTACTAAGTTTGAGAATTTTCTCATTAAATTAAAAAAATCAAAACATTCAAACTTGGGGTAGACCTCTTATTAGGAATATGGTAATTCAGTCAGTATGTTAAAGTATGTCAAGTTTTGATTTGGAATATAGAATTGATTTTAAATTCTTTTCATTTGTTTTTCTGTTGTCAAACAAATAGTAAAAGTGAAGTTATAGACTATGAAAATTCCTTATGGAGTGATTTACATAGAACAGTAAGAGAGTTCATTTCATAGTTAATAAAGCAGAGTATCTTATCTGATGATAAATGTCAGTAATTACCATCCCTTTATATATTGAAATTATTAAAAGAATTTAGAATCAAATCCTCTGAGTTATGCATTGTAATCAGTGGCTCCTAATGAGATAAGAGAATATGTGTTTCCTGTTTCTTTATTTTAGGAAAAGGAAGAAGAACCCATTGTAAAAATAATGGTTGATGATGCAATTGTGATAAGAGAAAATTATTTTAGTCTGCCCATTAAAAAGATAGATACAAGCAAAGCCCCATTACACTTTCCCACTCCTGTAATTCGATACGTTGTTAAGGAAGTCTCTCTTGTTTGGCATCTTTATGGAGGAAAGGATTTTGGAACAGTCCTTCCTACTTCTCCAGCTAAAAGTTATATGTAAGTTAATTTCTGTATACATTTAATTAGCAGAGTAATATATTATTTTTATTGAAAAATACATAGAATTTATCATTGTAATTAACGAAGTAGCATTAAAAGCTATGTAATTTACATATTATCTTAAAAGTTTTATAAGCTTATTTACACTATTTATAATTTTGCTAAAATGGTGACATATATTATTTACATTCAGCAGAATTTTTAGATACCTACCATGTGCCAGAACCTGTTTTATAGGCATATTCACATAAAGAAATAAGGAACATCCCTGCCTTCAGTTCAAAAGGGAGAGACAGATATAGGAGCAGATGTAGTCAGTATTAGTGTGAGGCAGGGACTATGCATGCGTCTGAATTCCCAGCATCCAGCAGACGCCTAGCATTATGTCCACGCTCATTAGATACAGTCGATTCTTGCTATTCACTGTAGTCGTGTTCTATAAAGTCACTGCACACACTCATTAGTGAATGTTGAACCATTGCTTCTAGGACAAGTACAGGATTAGGTTCCAGCAAGCCTCTGATCAAATTTTCGTCAACCAGTCAATACATAACCTTGTTTTATGAGCTTTTGTTTGAAGACACTTTAATATATATTGTTGATTCATTAACATTGAATTTAGGCCAACAGCATGAATCCAGGCATATGACTCAAGCTTGTACAAAGCTGATCTAATGTGTATTTTCTCCATAAGGCCTCTTGCATTTATTTAGGAACACTAGCCACTACTTCAGCACTATGCTTGGGCACCAACAGAAAGCACAGAAATGAGGAAAAACTTCATACTAAATATTCATAAAAGGGCTCTTGTTTACAGTGTGATGGCTGAAACAAGAAGGCAGAGTCTTGTCTTGTTAGACCTCAGGTGGAAATGTGCTCATTGGTGACTCAAATTTTTTGCCACTCTATACATGTTCATGAATGACCCTAAAAGTGCTTGTGAATATTGATTTTGAGGGTACAAATGAATTTAGCAAGTAGGTGAATTAAAAAATATGAAAGTTTTGAATAATGAGCATCTACTATACTTGTTAAATTAATCAGTTATCATTAGTTATAGGAAGGGATTAGGTAGAGAAAATAGGCATAGTTGGCAAGAATTCTTACTGGGGTGGGGAGGTTCAGTAAAAGCTTCATGAAATGGTAACATTTGGCATAACAGTTTAGCAACTTTTTGTATTTTTTTAAAAGTGATTTAAAATAAACCTCAAGCTTTATTTTCTATGTTAACTTGGATCTTGGACTTATACTTTTATAAAGCGTTTCTGAAGTAACAAAAGAAACTCATAAGGAAGAACACATTTCTAAATCTATCCTGTCATATGGACTCCAAGGACAATATAACAATTAGATTTTTCTGTAGTTCTAAATATTTAGCAAGCAAGTGATTACTCTAGTAGCAATAATAAAATAATGTTCTTTATTTCTCTAAAGTTTTTGGAAATGTGGTTTTGATTTATGGTTAATTTATGGCAACATTTTAATAGTTCTGTATAATCTTTTCTCTTTTGCTCTTAATTGCTATTTTTCCTGATGTGTCATGTATTGACTTTCTTAGAATATTGTTTTAATAGGAGTTTTTCCCCCTCCCACTTGTAGCAGTCCCCATAGTTCTCCTTCTCACACACCCACGAGACATGGACGCAATACAGTATGTGGGGGAAAAGGAAGGAACCATGATTTCTTAATGGAAATACAGTTAAGCAAGGTATGATGTTTTTTTTTGCTTTTGAATGTTTATAGCAGTTTTATTCATCATAGCCCAAGACTGAATAGCATCCACATTTGCATCATCAGGAGAATAAATAAACTATAGTATATTCACACAAACTAGTAGTAAAAAAAATGGATGGGACTTTTGAATGAATCTCAAACATTTTTCTGAATGAAGTCCACTTTGCATAAAAGAATTCATTTATATGAAGTTCAGGAACAGACATGGCTAATCAGTGGTAGAAAAAAATGAGAACAGTGGTTGCCTCTTGGACACTGAGGATTGATTGAAAAGAAACATGAAGGAATTTTCTAGAGTAATGATGATGTACCATGTCTTGATAGGGATAGACATGATAGCATTTTGAATGAAAAGATCCGTTTTAGTAGGGGTTTTGGTAGTAGTTCTTTGGTACCTCTCCTGTTAAGGTCTTGATTTATTAAACCCAAGTCTCTGGATTGAAAAAGTGCAAGCATCTTGTGCAAAACTCTTACCTTTTTGTCTTTCTCAAATGTTCTGAGACAGTTTACCCCTTGAACATTGGTTCTGAGTTGAGTATACATCAGAATCCTCTGAAGAGCATGTTAAAACTCGGTCTTCTGGACCTGACTCTAGAGTTTGAGTCAGTAGGTCTGAAGTGGGGCCTGAAAATTTGCTTATCTAATAAGTTTGCAGGTGAAGCTGATGCTGCTGATCCCGTGACCACACTTGGGGAACAATACCCTTTAGTATCTGTCTCTGAAGACTTGTGTTCATATAGCATGTAGGTCATATAGCACATGGGGTAAAAGATCCTTTGTAAATGGTTAGATGCCAGTTGGGCCATGCCACCATTCATACTGTATGCATTTAGTTATGTCAGTTTGTCCAGGATTATGCCAAGAGCTATATATTAAGGTATTTAGCATAAGAATATGGGAGTATTTCTGATTCCCTATATTTAATTCCCTTTTTGGAATTTGAATTGTGTACTGATGATTTCTTTTTAAGCAATTTCCTAGATGTGCAAGATAATTTTATATCTTATTCCTACTGAGCATTTTGCTTAAAATGAATAAGGTATTTTATCAAGACCAAATAGCAAGTGTTAGTCAAGCCTACCCTTGTAAGTAGGGCTTACGGAACATAGTAAATGAATGAATGAACAAATCAAGGAATGTTTAATTGTTTAGTTGTTTAAAAGTAGAATTGAGAGCTGAGGGTAGTATTCAAAGAAAATGAAGAGGTCGTATTTTGCATTTTCAGTAGAAAATATAATTTAAATAAAATGTAAAAATTGCTCTCTGTTCCTTCTCTTGTCATTAAGGTGAAGTTTCAGCATGAGGTGTTCCCCCCACGCAAGCCTGAATGTGATTCCAGCTTCTTAGAACACCCGGTCTCCCGGCAGGTGTTCATTGTTCAGGAGCTTGAAATTCGAGACCGTCTGGCAACATCACAGATGAATAAATTTTTGTATCTGTATTGCAGCAAAGAAATACCTCGAAAAGCTCATTCTAACATGGTAAGGTTTTAAACCTCATATTTTTTTGTTATGTTGATTTTGGGAAAGTGGTATTTATATCTGACTCCAGGGAGGATTAGCATGGGGGAAAATTACTGGATATTTTTTCTCATGTTTATATAAAAATGCTTTTTAAATGTGCTTCTTAAGGTTTTTGTTTTAAAAATTATTTTGCATGTCACTTCTAAGGTCCATTAACTATAATTGCCAATATATTGATACCTGTGGAAAAATAGAAGTCCATACACAAAGTATTTAGTATTGCTAAATATATTCCAGAAAGTTCCATGATAGTTCCGGAGAGGAACAGTTCTAGAGTTTGGATGATTTTCATAGAAGTTGTCTTTAGAATATTGCTCTGTGGACAAGCTTCAAAATTCAGCAGATGTACCTTGCCCATTTTCATTTCCTCCCTTAGAATAGAGTCCAGATTTTTCATTAGGTTTTTAAAAGCATGTGTGACCCAAAAGCATTTGATTCTGGCTCTTAAGGAAGGGTGATAAACAATTCTACTTTTTGTTCTCTTATAGGAATAGAGGTAAAGGTTTTTCTTTTCTTTCTTTTTTCTTTCAATGAGGACAAAGTTATTATATCATTGGAGAAAATTGTTTTTCTCTCTCTTGTCTTCTAGCTGACAATTAAAGCATTACATGTGCGCCCAGAATCTGGTAGGTCACCACAGGAATGCTGCTTAAGAGTGTCACTGATGCCCCTTCGCCTCAATATTGACCAGGTTTGTATTGTGAGCATAAGTTGTGAATTTATTAAATATGAAAGGCATAAAGAAATCCACTCTTCTGGTACCTTGACCCAGAGGGCTGCTTAAAACATCGTTGGTGCCTCTTTCAGCAACCTTAGATTCTTCAAGATGCACGAAAAATGTGATACTCTGCGGTGGTATAGGAGAGTCGTGAAAACACGGGTGTGAAGTCAAACTTGGATCTTTTGCTAGTTATGTGACTTTTGTATACGTTATTTAACTTCTCTAAGCCTTAGTTTCTTCATAGATAAAATGGAGGCAATACTAATATGTATAGCATAATATGTTTAAAAAATTTTTTTAAATGAGGATTAAATGAGAATAGTGTATGTAAAACATTAAGAATGGTGCCTAACACACATATATTGAGAATTCAGTACTGTTTATTATTATAATTAACTGAAGCATGTAAAAATTGAAGAAAATAAATGGAGTTTTAAAGCAATCTGCTTTGAAATAACAAAACCCTCTTGTTAAATCTTAAGTGGGTGTGAACTGGGGTTGGAAGTAGAATATTCCTATGTGCAGTGGCATTACTCATCTGCTTAAATAATGTTGATTAAATAATACTGATTAGTTATTCAAATAAAACTTGAATAACAAGCAAGTAACAGGCATTTGAGGAATGAACTTAAACGTTTATACTGTAAATAAAATATAGATACTATCTTAGAGAAAATGTGTTGTGAAACACAGACATTTAGCATAACTTTATGTTTATGTTTGTAGCTTTGAGTTAGGTCACACTTGCCAGGAGGTACTTTAGATTTATGTTTTTTCATTATGAGAATATCTTTTTTTTTGCCTGGGAATCAAACCCAGGTCTCCAGCATGGCAGGTGAGAACTTTGCCTGCTAGCCACCGTGGCCCACCTGAGAATATCTTTTGATATCCATATTTTGATTTAATTTATCTATATATCGGCCTAGTAGGACTATGATGATGTATTTATGGGGAAAGTGATCTGTAGAAATCACCAGTATGAGTAAAACTTCGAGTGAGATGTATCTTATAATAACTTCTTTATTCCAAACTAAGGAAGCCCAATTTTCTTTAATAGGCTTTTTTTCTTTAATATCAAGCTTAATTTCTTTTTCAGAACTGCAAAGTGTTATAATTTTAAAGTGGGGAAATATTAATCTTAGCAAAAGCAGTCAGGGAAATAAATTTTGTGAATACACTGAGGAGGGAATGGGAAATAATTCCCTGAGTTATGAAACCTAGGAAAACAAAGCTGCGCTGCAAATATATAAACCTTAATGAGGCATACTCCTATTCAAAAAAGTCCTTTCTAGTTTGCAACTGTTAAGATTGACAGACCATGTTTTGAGATAGCAAAATGGTGATCTGAATAAAAATAAATATTTCTATTCTTTTTCTTTAGAAAACAAATCAGTTAGTGAATGATAATGCTTTGAATAATATTTTTTTCTTACCAACCACATCCCTGACTTTATTTATCTTAATCAAGTCATATACATTAAGCATGAAAGGAATGTTTCTTGCATTTTTTAAAAAGCTGCATCACAGTTGAAGTTAAGGACAATTTCTTCCAAAGCTTAACATGTCCACAGGATAGGCAGGGAGCAAGGTAGATGGAATGAGCCCCACTTAGCAGGGAAAGTAGACGAGGCAGGTCATTTAACTAGGCACTTTGAGATCTAGAAGATGAAGGGGGCAAGATTTCCTGACTCTTCTCATCTGGTGTTCATTTTAGTATTGTATTGCCTGGAAATCTGCTTAGGGAAGATATATTAACCATCTCAAAACCATTTACTGAATGTTTGCCTTGTCCCGGGTTCTGTATTAGGATACTAGGGACACAAAAATGAATAAGACATCCCTAATGTCAAAAGCTCTGTCTAGTGGGAAAGACCAACATAAAACAGGTGATTTTAACACTCCATGGTGAGTACAGTGATAAAGATTGCCATAGGATAACATACCTGAGCAGGAGAGGGTTCCTGAGCCAGACCAGTTTGGAAGGGGTGAGAGATGATCTGGAAAGGCTTTCTGAAGGTGACACTTGAGCTGGGTCTCAAAGAATGCAGTGAAGTTAGCGAAGTTAATAGTTTTGTAAAGGCACTGGAGCCTAACTCAGGCTGTGAGATGAGATGTGAGAACATTTTGGTAAGATAAGTATTCATCTAGAGTTGAGTATGTAGCAGCACTGGTTTGCATATTTCAAAAATATATAAACCAGTTTATATAAAATATGTAAAAAAAACTGGTTTATTTTTCGCTGTAGTATAATTGCCTGATTATGACATTAAAAGTAATTAACACTTTAAGTCATATTGCACTGTTAATTTCCTATCATAGGACCTGAAAGCTAGAAATAAATATTTACAGAGTTTATGCAACTATTTTTTTGAGGTTTTAATTCAATTGAGTGTTTTGAGATATAAATTACATACAGTAAAATGTATGTATTTTAAGTGTATAGTTTGAAACTTTGGCAGATTTACACTTAGGCAATTATTACCCCAATTAAAATATAGAACATTTTCTTTACTTTAGAAATACAGAAACATTTCTTTAGCCTCTTATCCCCTTTGCAGTCAGCCATCCTCCCCCCCAAAAAACCTTGATCACTGATCTCATTTCTATCACCATAGAATTATTTTTCCTGTTCTATAACTTCATGTAAATGGAATTGTGTCTGGCTTCCTTTGATCAACATTATGTCTCTGAAATTCATCTGTGTTGTAGTATGTATCAGCAGTCTTTTCATTTTTATTTTTGAGTAGTATTCCATTTATTGATATCCTACAATTTGTCCTTCTGATTTACATTTGGGTTGCTTCATGTTTTGACTGTTATGAATGAAGCTGCCATGAAATTTGTGTTACAAGTCTTTATGGTTATATGTTTTTATTTCTTTTGGATAAATGTATAAAAGCAGAATATCTGGGTCATAGGATAGATGTAAGCATAACAAACTGCCACACAGTTTTCAAACATGATTGTGCCATTGTACATTCCAGTACATTTCAGGATTGTGCCCTCTAGTAATGTATGAGGGCTGCAGTTGCTTCTTCACATCCTCACTGAACTTGATATTAACATTTAAAAAAATCCTGACTGTTTTACTTAGTGTTCATTGTAGGTTTATTTTGGATTTCTCTGATGACTAATGATTTGAACATCTTTTCATGTGCTTATCAGCTCTTTGTATATTTTCCTTCATGAAGTGTCTAGTCATATCTTGCTTGTTTTAAATTTGGATTGTCTTATTGAGTTGTAAGAGTTTAGCATAAATATCCAGTCAGAAAGTTTTGTGCATTTGTGGTGAAAAATGGGTAAAAAATTACTGTCTCTATGGTCATCTTTTTTTTTAATAGCAAAATTATAACCTGAAAATTTCTGTGTTTTTTGAAGGTAGTCATACAGGCAAAACATTTATAGCATTAAGATGTCACCATCTAGTGGCTGAAGAATAACATTTTCATACATTGCTAAATTTGATAATGCAATATATATATTTGCATGCAATTATATATTGCATGTGTATATATATATATATATATATATATATATATATATATATATAATATATATTTTTTTGCATGCACAGGCACCGGGAATCGAACCCGGGTATCTGGCATGGCAGGCGAGAACTCTGCCTGCTGAGCCACTGTGGCCCGCCCTGATAATGTAATATTTGATGCATACAAAATAACATGTGTAATGTGCAAAGCATAGAAACATAATGACCAACTCATGAACCCATTACCTTACTTCAGAACCAGTATATTTCCAATACCATTGAAATTACCTACTTGATTTTCTTCAATCTCATCTCACAGCCTCCCCTGTGCCATGGTACCTAGAAAAATGTCTTTTTCACTTGTGTCATTTATACTTCCGATAAATGTGATCAGTAATTGATTAGATTCTCTGGAATTGTTAAACTTTTGCTGTCCTATCAAATCTTGTGACCCTATAATTCACCTTCGCCATGCATCTTGGTATAGTGGTAATACTTTATATTAATTTATAATTTTTTTTAAATGGAAGACAAGAATAAGAAGAAACAGCCTCAAGGCATTTAATATTTATATCCTTCAAAATGTGTTGGTCTGTTTGAGTGCTTAGGCAAAATAAAGCTGCTAATAATGGGCAAATATGGCTTATATATGCATCGACAAGACAGCCATACGTTTTTATTTGTAATTATCTAACTGCATAACAAACCATGTAGAATGGGTGTAATTTTTAAGTTTTTTAAAATTTTTACTTTGACTATCATATCCAGTGAAGAAAATGTATTAGGGCAGCATTTTAGTTTCTAAGCCGCTAGAATGCAATATACCAGAAATGGAACAGTTTTTAAAAAGGAAATTTATTAAATTGCAAGTTTACAGTTCTAAGGCCACAAAAATGTCCAAATTAAGGCATCCAGAGGAACATACCTTAAGTCAAAAGAAAGGGCTGATGAAGTTCGGGGTTTCTCAGCTAGGAGGGCATGTGGTGATGTCAGCTAGCTTTCTCTCCTCATTTCCTAAGGCTTTCCTGGGTCATTTTCCTTCTGCATCTCCAAAGGTCTCTGGCTGTGTGAGTGGGCTCTGTTGGTCTAAAGCTTTTTCCAAAATGGTTCCCTCTAGTAAGCAACCCTACCTTGAATGGTTGGAGACACATCTCCCTGGAAATTACCTAATCAAAAGTACCACCCACAATTGGGTGGGCCACATTTCCATGGAAATAATCAAAGAGATCCCACCCAACAATATTAAATGAGGATTAAAGAACATGGCTTTTCTGGCTTTTTTTTTTTATATATATAATCTGTTTGAACAGATTCAAACTGGCACAGACAGTATATTTTAGTGGTAAATGCAGAGGAATTTTTGAGTCAGTGCTTTACATGTCCTAAATATCCAGTACCTGCTAGCTACTATTCCTATTGTTAGTGTATTACCAATACCAATTTAGAATGAGAACAAATGCCAAAGAAGGAGAATGCTTTGTTTTTGGTAAACTAAAATATACTTTGATTTAGAAATCCTTTCTAATCTTGGACAATTTTTCTCTGTCTTAATTTTCACATCTATAAAATTAATTTTCTCTGGATTGTGAGAATTAGCAGGGGAGTAGTTGTGTATGTGTGTGTGTGTAAATAAGAACAATGCCTAACACAAAGTAAGGAATCAATAAGTGATAGCTATACAGGAATAATGAGTAAAATATGGGTCTTTAAGATACTTTGTTTCATAGACTTAGATATATTTTTTTCCTTTTAGTTATAATCACATCTCTTAATTTTAGGATGCCCTGTTTTTCCTGAAGGATTTTTTCACAAGTCTTTCTACAGAAGTAGAGCTTCTAACAACCCCAGATCCAGAAGGTATTAATATATTTGAAAAAGTCGTTAGTTAAGTACGTGGATTTATTTTGATTGTGAGGCTTTATGGAGAATGCACATGCAGTCTTTATTCCTGTTTATATAAATGTGTTCTGTGTTTATTTTTGTTAGTCTATGCAAATAGTTTATGTAAAAGTAATAATTTAAAATGTGAAAGCAAAATTTCTCTGTAACGATTATTGTTTTTGTTGAATGAAATTAGCAAAGCAGGTTATATATAGATTGATATAAATGGTTGCTTTAAAGAAGCACACCTAATTTTTCAAATATGCATGTTATATTTTCAGTTAAAAAGTCTCCTGGAGCTGATGTCACTTGCAGTTTGCCAAGGCACTTAAGCACTTGTAAGGAGCCAAATCTAGGGATTTCTCTCCCTGGGCCAAAACAGCCTTCCCAAAATGATAGTGCCAATTCAGTGGAAGTGATTAATGGGGAGGAAGAGAAGGATTTCTCAGCTGAAGAGGCATCATTTAGTGATCAGCCTGTGTTTTTTAGGTAAATAATTGAATTTTGATAACAAATGAAGTTACTTTAGAGTTTTGAAGATTGTCCTTTAATGTGTATATTTACTGGTAATGATGAGGTTGTATCAACTTTTCTTTCCACTGCCAAGTAATCAGTTCATGTATTTACTTGCACATGGTCCTCACCTTATCTGCATCCCTCATTTACAGAATCTCTCTGTTGATTCTGTGGCAGGAATTCCCTTTTCCTCCTAGTTTCTTTTTCCCCTCTGTCTATTTCTTCCCAGTCTTTATTATGACTTATTTTTACCTCTCGTCGTATCATTCTTTTTCCTCTTTTCCTTTAAATACCTCAACGAGTCATCCCTACCCTTTCCCTTATAAGAATTTTCTTCCTAATTTTCTCTGGTTTCCCTTCCTCTTCATTGTCATTTCTCTCCTGACCCTTCCTTCCCTGGCTGAACTGCCACTGTAAGGAAACTCAGGTCCCCAGTACTCCTGCGTCTGTTGTGACTACTGCCCAGCCACTTGGCTGGTTGGTTTCACTTGGAGTTCATTCCTCCTTTTCAGACCCATTCATTATTTTATCACCTTTCTTTCCCAATCCTAGATGGTAGGGTGGAGCTTTGGCTCTGTTGGAAAGAGAAGGGGTGAAGATCAAAGCCCTTTTTGATCAGAGGGACAATTAGCTACCTTCTTTGATTTTCTGTGCCCTCTCCCTTTGACATCAAGGGTCCCTAATTTTTCCCTGACTTTTCCGGTAGGCTCTGAGGGAACCTTACTTTAGGTAAGGTTCGAAGTGGGCAGTATGATTATTTTAAGGTTTTTTCACATTTAAATGCATACTGATAAAAATAGGTAGGAAAAATAATAGAATATAGGAATTGGAAAGATCCTGGGGTGGATTATCTCTGGTGGTGCTAAACTTTTTCATCGCAAAAGAAGGAACTCTTAGTGTTTTCCTTGATCTTTTTATTAAAATTTTTTTCCTACTAAATAAATTGTTTATTTGAAGTGACAATATAAATTGTCATATTAATCAATTATAAGTGACCAATTTATTTTTTATAAACCTGGGAGAGCTAGTATAAAAGACACTGAATTGCTACAATTCTGGCCTGAAAGCAAAGAAATTTGACACTTTCTAGTCAGCTTGTGTAATTTCATTAACTTAAGTAAATGTTTACCCTTTTCTTTAAACTATTTAAAATATAAAAATGGCTTATAGACTTAATGTTTCTAATCTCAAAAGCCCTCAAGAGTCCAGGAGCGCTGGGGTGGGAACCAGTTCTTTAATCTAAATTGCTCCCTTTATAGGTGAGAAGCCCAAAGAGGTGAATTGACTTTGTCAAGACCACATGACTAGTTAGTGGCTCATCCAGGACAAGAGTACAGGCCTTCTTAGAAAATCCCAAATCTAGAACCTCTTCCAAGTGATGGCATAATGGGAAGGGGTGGATATTTATTCATTCCACAGATATTTATCAAGCACTTACTATTACATGCAGGTTTTGTAGTAGACACAGTGTACAAAATAGAGAAAAATTCATATTTAATTTGATAGGACATAGTGTATCCTATTGTAAGAGGAAGATGAGGAATGCAGGAGGGATTGCCCAGAAGGTTTAATGAAGAGAATTCAAGGACAAGGGATGACCTGGGAGTTCCAGGCTTCTTGTGGGGATTGCTGTTAAGTGCAGCATCTCCATTTTATATTGTAAGTTAAGTTGACTTTTATGGCTTTTGTGAGATGGCTTCAGATAGAACCAACAACATCAATTCTGTGGAAAAACTATGTTTTAAGTTCCAAACATCCAGTTTATTGCCCAGCTTCTAGAAGCTACCTCCTTTTGTTTGATGTGTACCATCAGTGAATAATTATAATTTTATTCTCACAGAATTCCCAGTATTTGTATGTCAGTATCCTGTTCTCAAGCATTAATTTAAAAAATTTTCACTGAAATTCACAAATATAGGTGGCATTAATTTAATTTACTGATGAGGACATTGAGGCTGAAAGAGTTTATTACTTGCCCATGATCATATACAATATAAACGAGAAACCTGGAACTCATACTCAGGTTTTTTGATTCCTTCACCATGGAGCTAAAATAATTACCTTTACCTCATCACATTTTTACTTCTTGGTATGATTGCATTGTTTGGGTTAATCTTAAGGGTTTCTTTTATTAATATGTGCCTTGTTATGAATTGAGACTATCTGTTAAACAAATTTTTCTAAAGATAAATGTTATTTGATGAAATAGGAAAAAGTTTTTGACAGAAAATTTAATTATAATGAATAAATGCAATTTATAAGAAGATTAATATCTGTTTAGTTTTATCGCTTTAAGAAAAGATAGAGCTGGAAGACATTCTCTTATTTAGGCTTTAATTTATTCACATTACTTATTTTGCAATTTTGTTTTACTATCTAATTGAACAAATTAGTTTACATCTAATTTCATCTCTTGGTAATTTTGGTTATATATAACCCCCCTCTTTTTTTTTTTTATCTTTAGAGAATTTAGATTCACATCAGAAGTTCCTATTCGACTTGATTATCATGGCAAACACGTATCAATGGATCAGGTTTGAAAACTTTGCACAATTGTAATTTATAAAATTAGTTAACTTTTTTTTAATGATCTCAACTTTCTAAAACTTTGTTCTGTCATGGTTTATATATATATATTTGAAATGAAATAAAAGGTTTTAAACTTAGTTCTCTTTTTATAGTAAATAAAATGTTATCTATTTAAGTATTATGAGTAAAATTTGGTAAACTGGGTTAGACATATTATTAAAAAAAATTTATATTTAAAATTCATATTATAATATATGCATATTGTACATATTTTAAGTGTTTTAGCTTCATCATTGAATTTTGCTTTGAGTTTCCCAAGTAAAAATTTTTAAAATATTGAGTCTCTCTTTAATTTTGATATTAATTAAGACTTTCATAATTTTAAAGGGTACCTTAGCTGGAATTTTGATTGGTCTAGCCCAGTTAAACTGCTCTGAACTAAAGCTCAAGAGGCTTTTTTATCGCCATGGGTAAGTTGATTGATTATATGAGGCGTTAAGATGATGTAACTAAAGTTAGATTACAACAAATTAAAAATTGTTTTCTTAGTATGCATATATAATTTAACTGTTTTATAGTGCCATCTGCAGAGAGCTCTTGTTTTTTAGAGTTCCTTACTGATGAGGGGCTACTTTTTTGTTTTGTTTTGTTGCATAGGCAGGCACTGGGAAGAGGGGCTACTTTTTTTTATTGCATGGGCAGGCGGCAAGACTTGAACCTGGGTCTCCAGCATGGCGGGTGAAGTCTGCCTGCTGAGCCACTGTGGCCTGCCCATGGGGGCTACTTTTTATTCTGAGAGAGTAGTAGTAGTTTGAACAGAGTCACATTTTTAAAGACAACTACATTTGGGATATTATTTTTTATAATTTCCCAAAGTTATCAGATCATTTAGTGAAAAGACTTGATGTTCACAAGGGAGCAGTTCTTAGTAGCTAAGACCTGTGTAGAAATTTATGATTTTGAGTTAATCTTATGCCAGGTCCTTAGATGTTCAATAATTAATAAGCAGTGAAAAACACACTTATACATATTACTGAGCCTTATAGATGTTATTAACATTACAATTGGATCTTTGAAGAAAAATCAGATTAGGAATTACATGGCTGATGTATATCTCAGATTAATAAAAAAGTTTATTTTTGAGACAGCTATAATAATTTGTCCTTATGATTTGGAAATTTTCTTTTGTCTAAAGTAAAAAAAAAAAAAAAAGAAAGAAACTTACCTAAGCCTATAAATGTCTTTCTTCTTATCTATAAACTAATAGTCATTTGCTCCAGTTTGCTAGGTGTGGATAAATTATTCTCATATGCAATCACTGAATGGCTTAATGACATTAAGAAGAACCAGCTACCCGGAATCCTGGGAGGTGTTGGGCCTATGCATTCTCTAGTACAATTAGGTGAATTTTCTTTTTGTTATTCAAAAGATCATTTATTTTGCCTGATCAATGATTCTTATAACTTTTGGGGGTCATGGATATCTTTAGAGAATTAACTAAGGACCCTCTTTCTAGAAAATCTACATGTGGACTTATATTCGGAAAACTTTTCTTCCAATTTCATGGGTTAAAAATGCTGGGGTTAGAGTGATAGCAGAGTTTCTGGAATTTAGCCCTCATACTGATTTCTGTGTATTGATTGTGGTTCTAGTGCAAGGCCTAAAGGACTTAGTCTGGTTACCGATAGAGCAGTACCGGAAAGATGGGCGCATCGTCCGAGGATTCCAGAGAGGAGCCGCTTCCTTTGGTACTTCCACTGCAATGGCTGCTCTAGAACTCACAAACAGAATGGTTCAAACTATACAGGTATTGTCCCGTCGACTATCATAATCTCTACAAAGAAAAGCTATCGTAACCGTTGAAAATTGGGCTATTTTGTTTTTAAAACAATTCTTTGAAAATTTATAAAATGTTGGGAAACAGATACTTTCATTTGTCCTGATTTAATATCATGCGTATTTTATTGCTTTGATATTCCCAGTGTTAAATCAGTAGTAGAATATATTTGTGGAATACAGTGTCAAATTTTGCCTATTTAAGCTAGGTTTTAACCATTAAGTTAGCAGAGGATTTATTTTTCTACATTTGTAGGAAAAGATCATAGCTAAATTGAAATAGTAAGGATGGTTAAGTTTGTTGTATGAAGTGATAGACTCCAGGCATACTTGTCTTACATGGTGACTTTGACAGTGTTCTCAGTGGATAGAGGAAGGAATAAAAATCAGCTCAATCTGGAGATTAGTTTTCCATTTATGCTTTAATGCTCTTATTGTGAAAGTAGTAAATTCCTATTGTAAAGAATTGAAACCTTGCAGAAGTGTCTGTTAGGGCATGCAAGCATGCTATTCCTCCTCCCTTCCCATAGGTGACCGAAGTTGGTTCATAATTCTGTAGACTTTCTTCTAATTCATGTCTTATTTTCTGTACTCTGATCTAGGCAGCTGCTGAGACTGCTTATGACATGGTGTCTCCTGGTGTGCTTTCTATTGAGCCCAAGAAGGTCAGAAGATTTCCTCATCACCGGTTGGCATACCAACCAGTAGACCTGAGAGAAGGTGTGGCCAAGGCCTACAGTGTTGTGAAAGAGGTAAGTGGTGTGTTTAGTGTACAGGCCAGAACCAGTTGACGTGCTTTCCTGGCTTTCATCTGAGGAGTGTTCAGTGGCTGAAAATTATTTGGAAGAAATCCCTTGGAGTAGATTGAGAACTGTCACCAACAGTGAGTGTAAATAGCTACATGCAGTGAGCAGAAGGCTAGTTGGTGATTGATAGGCCCATAAGAAGTGTAGCGATCACATGGAAAGAACCATTTGCTCTTTTTATATACATATGCCTACAGGGAATAACAGAAACAAACAGCCATGGATGCTCCATCTAGAACATGGATTTATACTTTGTTATGTTGGTATATGTTTTTAAGCAAAACAGTATAGTTTATATTTTAAAAGTTAACAAATGGCATCATATTATATATATCATTCTATAACTTAATTTTTTTTCAAGATACATCCAGGTTGATCCATGTAGATTTAATTTAAACTCTTTTATAGTATTTTATTATATGAATATACCCTAATTTATTCATTTCCCTATTGGTGGACAGTAAGTTTTCCTTTTTTTCCTAAAACAGTGCCATAATGATTGTTCATCTAAATGTCCTCTTGCAAGTTCTTTAGGGTGGAATTGGTATAAGTATTTGAATCTTCAGGTTTATTAAGAATTGTCAAATAGCTCTCCAAAATAGTTGTACCAGTTATGGGTGTCTTCAGAAGCATTCCCTGGCCATTTTTTTTTTTTCTGACGATCTTTTTAGTATGACATAAAGAAGCTTGCAGTTGTTTCCTTATGATTTGTATTTTAAAATTTCTTTAAAAATTTTCCAGTCCTATTCTAATGACAGTCAGAAGTGCCTCAGGTAGAACTTTTACCTGACAGAAGAAGCTGCTGAGGTTCCAAACAGTTTGGAGACCACTGAAGTAGAGCCCCGAGAAGTGTACTGCTAGATAAAGACAATGGTCTGCTTTTTAAGAGAGATTTGGTGGGAAGAATAAAGAGAGGTTATTGCTGGTCATATCTGTCTCTGCAGATGCCAGGATTGGGACAATTATCAAAGATATGTTACAAATCATATTTGTAAAAAAGATAGTGGGGTTCCTAGCAGGAGCAGTTGGCAGCATGTGGTAATAGCACCTTGACAGTTTGCAAGGTACTTACCTAATTTGATCTATATTCATTTTAAAGAAATTTTTGCATGCTTACCTTGTACAGGTATAATAGCTCTTAAAGCTACGTGACAGTCCTAAATTACAAAGGAGAAAATGGGCTCAGCAAGAATAATGACCTCCCTATGTGCTAGGGACATTTAATACTGTAGCCAAGATGGGAACCCAGATAGTTGGGTCTTAAATTTAGTTCTCTTTCTCCGACCTGTGAATATGGAGAGAACGTAGAAGAATATATAACAGATCCTGTATGGCCCACAAATATTTTCTGTCCAGCCTTTTATAGAAAAAGTTTGCCAACCCCTGCTTTACATAATTTAGTTTGGTAATAGTGGGTCACCGTTGTGGTGGGGTAGTATCAGTAATCTAGGAATTATTTGTTGAATACTTATTATCTGCCAGACTATGTGAAGTTCTTTAGATGCACCGTCTCATTTGATTCTAATAATCACCAAAGGGAGGTTGGCAGTATTTTTTTTTTATTATTAATTAAAGAAAAAAAGAAATTAACACAACATTTAGAAATCATTCCATTCTACATATGCAATCAGTAATTCTTAACATCATCACATAGATGCATGATCATCATTTCTTAGTACATTTGCATCGATTTAGGAAAAGAACTAGCAAAACAACAGAAAAAGATATAGAATGTTAATATAGAGAAAAAAATAAAAATAATAATAATAGTAAAAAAAAAAAGGAAAAAGAAAAAAAAGACAAACAGACAGACAAAAGAAAAACCTATAGCTCAAACATGATTACTTTACAATTAGGTATTATTGTGCTGTCCATTTTTGAGTTTTTGTATCTAGTCCTGTTGCACAGTCTGTATCCCTTCAGCTCCAATTACCCATTATCTTACCCTGTTTCTAACTCTTGCTGGACTCTGTTACCAATGACATATTCCGAGTTTATTCTCGAATGTCAGTTCACATCAGTGGGACCATACAGTATTTGTCTTTTAGTTTTTGGCTTGACTCACTCAGCATAATGTTCTCTGGTTGGCAGTATTTTAATTTTTCATTTAAATGATTTGTCCAAGGTCACACAGCTAAGTGACAGAGCTAAAATTTGAACCTATTTCTGAAGTCTCCAAACTTGGTACTGTTAATCATTATACTATAACACACTAATAAACTAATGCATGTGTAATAAACTAATACATGTTTATTTTTTGGTGGGATGAGAAAGGGACACTGGGGTAGGAGGGGAGGTGATAGGGAAATGGATAAATGTACCTCATATACCCTAAGGGATTTCTGAATTCAACAAATGTTAGCAATTTGAAAGTCATAAAGCAGCTTGATGACTTGATCCATAATGTTCAGTTTTAAAACCTAGCCATCATGATAGTTTTAATGTTATATAATTATATGAAAGATGAAAAATGCTGCTCCTTTGTTTCAAATTAGTAAACAACATATTCCTGCCTCATGTTTTTGGAATTTTCTATTTCACCCAATAAGATTGTATCTACTTAGTTTTTTACCTTTCTTGAATGTTGCACATTCATCTTTTCTAATACATAGCCAATAATTTAGAGCAAATTAAAAGGTTTCTCTGGAGTTTAGTAGGATTAGGCTTTCTTATTATAGTTGAATCAAAGGATCTATCCCCCATTCCTTTAGTGAATAGATTTATTCAAGAAGGTTTGCTTGTGAAGTTTAACTAGAGTTATTAATACTGCCAGAACAGTTACTCTTGGATCATTAAATTTTATTCAGCTTCTTGACGTGAAATTGTAGTTTAGTTACATTTTCCACACAACTAGTGTCACAACACTAAGCCATAATAATTGCTTTTTCCTTTCTCTTATAATTAGAATTTTGTAATAAAAAGAATTATTCTGGGTTATCTCAAAAGCACAGTTTTGTTTGTGTAGTCATCACCCTCATATTCATAAACTGTTCAAAAGTATATATTAGAGGATAATTTAGAGCATTTTCTGACCAGTAACTTATTCCCCTTCTCTTTCCACTTGACCTTCCATGCAGGGCCTCACAGACACAGCACAGACCATTTATGAAACTGCAGCTCGCGAACATGAGAGCAGAGGTGTTACTGGTGCCGTTGGTGAAGTCCTGCGCCAGATTCCTCCAGCAGTGGTGAAACCTCTGATTGTTGCCACAGAAGCAACATCAAACGTGTTAGGTGGCATGAGAAACCAAATTAGACCAGATGTTCGGCAAGACGAATCACAGAAATGGCGCCATGGGGAAGACTGATGCTTCAAACATGACTCTCTGTGAAGATAATGAGGGTGGAAATAAGGAGTAGGGTGTCCCGGTGGCAGCTTTAGAAGGAACTCGTTTAATTTTATTGTGCTCATCTCAGGAACAAAAGCATTTATTAGTTAAATTTAACATCAAAACAACATGCAACCAAAAACTTCTAGCATTTTAGGGCTAGTTTGGTACTTGCCTGTAGAAATGTTTGGTGGCTGACGTCAATGGTTCTTAAAGTATTTGCTGCAAAGTTAGTGAAATGCTTGCTTTTATTAAAATGACTATAAATCTCTTTGTTACACATGGGATATCATTGGAAATCTCCTTTTACAGTGCAAAGTGCTCAAAAGACATTTGAACACTTTAAAAGCATGATTTTTATTGCTCTAGGGAGTTGATTATTCTCAATGTTTAAAAAGAATCACAGCTTCAAAGCTTTCATTGATAATGAGAGACAGAAGCCACAGGAGAAGCAAAGCAAATAGGATTTTTCAATATAAACCTCAGGTGTGGAAAAAGGAACTGACTCTGTTGGATTTACTATTAGCGTACTTGAGAACAATGTTATTTCCATTAACTCATAAAATCCTTCTTTGGGGTTTTTAGAAAATGAATGTTGCAGACATGTTCTGTTGTGTTGCACTTTATCCTGTATGTGTTTGTGTTTTTAGATTAATACATCATGTGCTTTATTCTTACATAATTTACGAAGTTATACAAAATATAAAGAGGAGCAAATCTGACAGTTTTTGGTAAAGAAAGGTAGCCCAAGTGTAACAGCTTCCATTTATTTATTTATTTTTTATTATTGTTATTATTTTTTTGGGGTGCATGGTCTGGGAATTGAACCCGGGTCTCCCACATGGAAGGTGAGCAGCTTCCATTTATTTTAAGTAAAATTGAAAACGTGCATTCTATAATGTACTGGGGCCCATATGTTTGTTTATATGTTTGATTTTAAACAGGTATTGTGCCAGCTTACTAGGAATGTATGCAAAGTGAGAGCGAAAGTGATTTTTATTTTTTAAAAATTAACTGAAAATCCTCCAAACATATCCTATAGAAATCTATTTCAATAAATACCATTTTTATTTGGTTAAAAATGTACATTTTGATAACCTGTCAGGAATGAATAAAGTATTTTTATTTAAAGGTAAAAATGTTTGACGCTTCCATGAATATTTTGCTTTTCTGAGAGTATATTCATAGCTGCAAATCAATGATTTCTCCCAAGATATTTGGAAATACTTTCTTGAAATTGACTTAGGTAAATCATTACCTAAGAGTGAGAA
Source organism: Tamandua tetradactyla (assembly GCF_023851605.1). Classification (NCBI taxonomy): domain Eukaryota; kingdom Metazoa; phylum Chordata; class Mammalia; order Pilosa; family Myrmecophagidae; genus Tamandua; species Tamandua tetradactyla. The sequence goes on along the minus strand of NC_135338.1, from coordinate 57,475,294 downwards.
GGATACTATTCCAAGAGCTCAACCCCTGGCTTTCGTTAAGCTAGCAGAAAGAAAATTTAGAACTCTGTATTCATCCACTGTTTAAAGTAACATGATATGAGTTCTCATTTTGTTAAATGAGGAAATGTCATCAAGATGAATTTAGATTTGGGAACTGCATTTCACTTTGGGCTTTGGGAAAATGAATTTGAATCCATTTTATTCTCAAATTTTTGAAACAGAAAAGCAAATGTAAACCAAAATCTGAATATTTGAAATTTATAAAAATGGCCACATAGCATTTAATTTTAAAATTTTGTTTCCTTTTTTCCTGCTCAGAGTAGTCACCTCTTTAGTACTGAACCATCGGTTACTGTGTCCCAATTAAATGGAGTGTGTTTGGAGCTCAATCCTGAGTAAACAGTAGTTGCTACAGGAAAGGTCAGCCTGCTTCTGGGGTGCATTTTAACCACTCCGCTCATACATTCCACTATTCTCCATTTTCCCTTGCAAATGCCACATGCTATGTTGTTAGAATTAATCAACCTTAAAAAAACACTTGATCAAACTTAAATATGCTTTTCATAGTTACACTTACTTAAATTTAGTTAGGTATAGTATAAGGAGAAGTAATTATCTTTTCCTCTTTGTCCTCTGAATTAGTTGCTAATAGACACTTGATTTAAATAGTGTATAAATTCTATTTAAACAAATATCTTTCTGATATAATCTCTGTGATTCTTTCTCTATTCTGCCATTCTGCACATGCTATTGATACTTAGTATTTTGGAACAGAAGCCCCTTATTCCAGAAATATTCAAACTCAAGGTTCTGTTCCTTGTCTGCCAGTTTAACCAAGATGTTCTTTATTTGAGATGTCTATGTAGACAGCCTGTCTGTGCTTGAACACCTCTATTTAAGCATCCTTAATTTCTTTTTTAAGTGTCTTTTCAAACTTTTGTGCTGATATGACACAGAGAAAGAGTGTTAGACTTGAATTCATGATCCTGGGTTGCCAGATTTGCCACTTACTGAGTGGATGACTTGGCTGAGATACTTAATTTCTGAGTCTTGGGGTCCCTCTCTCTAAATGATGGGCGTCACTTAGGACAGAGGCCAACAAAGTTTTGGATGATTAGGCTGTGCATGCGCACGGGCGTGTGTGTGTGTGTCTGTGTGTGAATGGGAGTGTGTGATAACAGTGCCAGAGCTGGGATGCCTTAGACTGGTGGGCATTGTTGAATGAGGGCTCTCTGTTCGTGTCACAGTAGCTGTGGATCTCAGAGCAATGCATTTCTGTACTGTCCCAGCACTTGTGTGATTGAATTTTGATGTTACCCTTCTGAATGATGTAGTCTGCACCTGTTCCCTTGTTGCTACATTACAAGTATTGGTCTCCTCAAGCAGTCCAGGTAAGCAAGTTTGAACAGGATCCCTCAATGAGTTTTAGAACCCCACGGCATTATCAACTCGCATTAAGATCGCATTACATCACAAATATAAAGGTAGCACAGGCTGCAGCAACATCTTCTTCTTGAATAAGGCTCATCTGAAGCTGCCAATTTTCCCTTCCTGCCTGTTCCCAGGTTGCTATCATTTACGAACAGAATGCCCAGTGAACATCTCTATTTTAGGACAGATAGAATACAATGTTCTTCTAGACAATATAGCAGTAGATTTTTCATTTTAGTTAAATTTGGGTACAATCTGGATTTCCACAAAACACACTCATTTAATATCAATATTTTTATAATGCAAAGCTCACTTTAAGGAAAAGAAAATCTTTCAAGTAGCAATATGCCTAAAATGGTAAAAAAAAAAACAAAATAAAAAACCTTAAAGTCCACTGTCTCTTGTTTCCTGCCAATTGTCACTTTTAAACCCTATAAAAGTATTTCCAGCTTTTAGCGGAATTATTGGGCCGTCTCCTATAAAAGCTGTGTTCTGTAGTGTGGGGCCTTTGTTCAGTTTCAAGAGTCCAAACAACTATGTGTCGCTCCTGTAGGGGCTGTCTGTGCTTTATTCAAGGGTCGTTTAATTTGAATTCTTTGCATTGTACTGCTTTCATCAGAGTGAAGAGAATGCAGGCAGTGTTGATTTTTAAATTAGTAATTTAAAATGAGAAACCTGGTTTCAGGATTGACTGTTAATTGTCTTAACATTAATTTAAATTTTCCATATGATGAGAATAGTATGACTCCAACTGTAAGGGGGTATTTTTGCCTTCTCTGCCATAGAGCTATGTAACTTGATTTAAGAGAAATCGCTTAGCTTTGCTTTGCTTCAGTTTTCTTACACCTCCTTTGTGTAATTCTTTAGAATTGTGGGGACTGTGGCAGGGCTAGGTAGTCTCTGATGAACAATCTTTTTTTCCCATTTTCTTTCACATCCTCTCAGTCCACTTAAGACAGAGAAAATATCTAGAAAGTTCTTTAAGTTCTTTGAAAGTAAAGGGCTATGTAAATACCAAGTGATGCTCTTTTGTATCTACAAATGCATCAACTGAATTTAACAATTGGTTTCAAATAAAATAAATATGAATTACATTTGTGAGTCTTATGATAAAAAGGGAGATTATTTGTACAGTACATAGATGATGAAGGAAAAAGTAGATTTCTTTTTCATTACCAAGAAATCATATTTTCTTGGGTGATACAATCATTCTTTTCACTGTTTATAATTCAGTGCTTTAATGCCAATTTATTTTTATCTCAACACTTCAGGGCTCCTCCTAGGCACACTGCTCCTGGACAATTGTGAGGAAGCTAATTGCTTTTACTCAAGCTTTTTCCTTCCTTTGCAGTGTCTGCCTGTCAAAGCTACAGCACTCTAACATATCACCATGATAGACTTCTTTTGGGATAAAACGTTTAAGTGAATTTCAACAATTCATATTTTGAAACATCAGCAATTTTTTTAAAGCATAGATGTTAGAGGTATGTTTTAGCCTCTTATAACAACTGTTGGCCCCTTGGTTTCAAGCATGTTGCTTCACAGTAAGCACCAGAGTGCTGTTTGTTGTATTTCAAGAGGTTGTAACTTAAATGTCAGCTGGCTCCATTACCTCTGTGGTACCCTCAGATGGTTGAAAGAGCAGCCCCTCCCTCAAAAAAATGTATAATTTCTGTTTCACATGTATTTTGTATATGTGAAGTGACAGTTTCTAATTTCTAGTTGGAATCGTCTTGCATTATTTATGTAACTTGCCAGTCATGCAGCAATATTTGCTTATTCATTGAGAAATTTGGTAGGGCCATCAAGTTCAGCTCTTATGTCCATCCATCCTGATATATTTTAAACACTGAATTGATTACACCACAAATAAAAGAGTATACATTGTATGTGTTAACTACCATTGCTAAGTTTTCTAATTATAATTATGGATGTGAAAATGAGTACTGATGCTATACAAGTACTTTTGTGATAATGTAACTTGTTAGTGTTACTATTTATTATGAAATTAAGAATACTCTCGAAGAAAATTAAAATATTTCATCTTTGGATTTTGCTTGAAAAACTACTGTCTTTCGCCAAAAGCTGGTCTTAAAGCCTGTAATGACGCATTTCTGGGGGTGGGGGCGGGTAGTCTGTGCCAGACCGTGTTACTGGGAAATGGTCTTCCTACAATCCTAGCATTTTTGGTACCAAATCTTCTATCTAACTTCTACCAATTTCTAAGATATATAGGGTGTACAGTGTTCAAATTTGCCACTCCCCCTTCCTTTTAAATAGTAGTCAATATATTATCTCTGCAATGTGGACTTCATGTCAAATATATCTTGTAGTTTTGGTTTTATGGACCTAGAAAATATAATAAATCTGTTTTTTTTAAATAATATTTTTAATTATAATAAAAGAACTATTTAGAAGTAATACTTATTTAAACAACAAATTACTCAAGAAGTGGTTTCGTTGTGACAGATACCACTGTTTAGCTGTCTACTTGGAGCAATTAGAGAAAAATGATAAGCCACACTTCTCGCACAGCTCTCATGAAAGAGAGGGAAAGGCACATATGTGGGATGCTTATCATGTGCCAGGGAAAGTAGTATATTCTTTATATACATAATCTTACAGCCTCCGATAGATGCAGTTACAGTTTCTGTGTTTCAGATGAGGAGGTTCAGAGAGGGCAAGTAACTTGCTCAAGGTCATGTGGACCTTACTAGAACTTCATTTAAGAAGAACTTGAGAAGTTACTAGTCTAAATTAGTGAAAACTCTTCACCAATTTATAAACTAAGAAAATAATTCTGCGAGTAGATTCAGAATCAAAGTCTCTTAGAATATTTGAGCCAGAAAGAACCTTTTGATCTATCTCTGCATCTCCAGTCCCTTTCCACTTTGTAGCACACAAGAGTGTGCTCTAACACTCTTGGCAAAATTCTGCCACATATCTGTAAGCAGGGGCTGGATTCACTTGGGGAATTTCATTTTTTAAATACTAAAGCTAACGCCCCACTCAACACAAATTCAATACAATCTGGGGATAAGGCTGAAATACGATTTCTCCATTGCAACACTATTGACATTCTGGGCTGGGTCATCTATTGTTCAGGACCATTTCCTGCACTGTAGGATGTTATAGCAGCCCTGGCTTTACCCACTAGGTACCAGTAGCAGAAACCATCCTCAATAGTGAAAACCAAAAACGTTTCAACATCACCAGGTGTCCCCTGATGAAAAGAATGTGTGGTCAGGAAAGAACAAGTGCTTGAGAGGCTTCCCACATTCTTTTCTCTGGAATGCTCTGCCTGGCTCCTCCGAATCCCAGCTTAAATGCAACCATTTTCAGACATTGGCCACTCTGCCTCAGGTAGGTTGCTCCTCTGTTCTCAGATATATCAGCCCCTCTTTTAATAAAATCTTCATGGAGCTTTTCTCATATCCCTAGTGACAATTCCAGAGCTTTGCTCAGGGTAAAGAATCAGCAAGTGAGCGAAAGAGTGAAGGAATAAGTGACCCTTAGCTATCATCTGTTCCTAGAAAGTCACGCAGCAGTTGAGTAAACTGAAGCCCAGAGGGAGAATTCATTTATCCAAGATGACATGATTAATACTTAAACATATACCTTATCCAGTGCAATTCCACACTCTCAGGGTCTTAGCAGCAAAAGCCGTGATAGCAGCCAACATTTGTTGAATGCTTACAATGTGATTCCTGTAGGCTCAGTGCCGGACAATGAAAAGTTCACTTTGGGTATCAGCCAGGGTCTTGGCAGGAAACAGATGGCCTCTTGCAGCTGACTGAGGAGAGTGTAAGGAAGAGATAATGTCACACGTGGTAGGCAGGGGTGAGGGAACCCCCAGGCGCCCTGGGGCTCTGCCCAGGACCAGAAGAGAACGTGGAACCTTTTCAGTCCACTCCCAGCTTTGGGTGTGTACTAGGCCTTGTAGCCATGAGAGTCGAAGGTGGGAAGGGGAACAGGGTCCCCCCCCCCCTTGTCCTATCCATCAAAGGCACTGATGCGTAGTTAAGGCTGGACCCTGTTCCTGAAGGGATGGCCTGGCTGAAGGAAAGGCAGGGGCTGCCCGATGGGGTCCTGGCCTGGGCTAGAGAGAGGTCTCTGGGCCTGGGCCTGGGCACGAGGATAATGCCACATCTCATTCTCCTTCCACCCTCCTGTCTCCTGTGGATCTTCCCAGGGGTGGACCCAAACCAGAAGGAAGGAAATTGGCCGCTGCAATCCAACGGGCTCAGGCTCCTGGGCCAAGAGCAGAGGGAGAGTTGGGGAGGAAGGGTGGAGAGTGGGTCTGGTCTGGAGGCGTAAGATGAAAAGTACTCGGCACTTAGGTGCTCCTTATTTATATTAGGACTATTATTTTCATTGTGCAGATGACAAAGCTACAGTTCAGGGTAAACAATCTACCCAAAGCCACACAATGTCCTAGTTAGAGAATGCTGGTTTCCATGACAGATAAACCTCCAAATCTCGGCGGCTTAACAAAAATAGAAGCTAGTTTTTGTTGACATAAAGTCTTGTTGGTGCTTCTGAATTCCTGCAACTGGTGATGGAAGAATCCAGACTCCTATTTTGGGGCTCCTCTATCCCCAGAACCTGAGAATCCTTTGCAGGGACCTTCTGCATGGGAGAGAGATAGAAGAGCAGCTTTTGTGGCCAGGCCTAGAAAGGCACACATCACTTTTGCCCACATTCCATTGATTAGAATTCTGACACGTGGTTGCACCCAACTTCCTGGGAAGCTGGGGAATGCAGCCAGGCTGTGTGCCTGGGAAGGAGAGAAATCAGGGTGGGTGAGCACCCAGCCCATCTCTGCTCCATGCAGCTCGGAACCAGTCAATGCAGACTTTGAATCCAGGAATGTCTGACTTCAGACCCAAACATGCTCGTAGCACATATTCTTGGAATTTAATCAGCTGCACTCCACAAATAAATTTGCTGCTGCTAGAGGGAGGATTTTTCTTTTCCTCCTGTGCTTGTTTGTTTATATTTCTGAAAGCAGTTCCACAGAGAGTAAACAAATTAAATCCAACAAACATTTACTGGTTAATGAGGTAGGATAATATAATGCAATGGTTCCCAAAATTTGTCTGTACCTCAGAATCACCAGGGGATCTTTTACAATTCCAAAGTTCAGTCCACACCTGTGATCAATTAAATCATAATCTCTGAGGTATAATTGTTGAAGCTTGGTAATCACTGATTGAGGGATTAAGAACACAGATTTTAGAGTCAGGCTGCCTGAGGCTGGGTCCAGGCTTCTGTGTGGTCTTGGAGAAGTTACTTAACCTCTCTGTGTTTCAGTGTCCACCTCTATAAATAGAGATAACAATAGGGTTGATATGAGGATCGCATGAGTTAATATATGCACAATGCTTAGAACAGTGCCTGACACATAGTAAGTGCCATATGTCAGATATCATTGTTATTGTTTCCCAAATGCTACTCTTTGCAAGACCTCATGCTAAAGAAACAGAGCTAAAAGCTTGTCTTTGCTGTCAGTAAGCCCAGAACCAGTAGTAAGACATGAAACTCTAATATAGAACAGATTAGATACAGCGACTTGTTCCTGCCATTTTTTCCTATTAAATGTAAATTCATTTTGCTCCTGAAAGATTGAGTTATATTTCACAGAGCTGAGGAAAGGAGCACAAACCACTCCAAGCAGTTTTAGAATTGGAATTCCGGGCTTTTGAAGACAACACCTGTTCTCGTCCCATCCTGTGGCCACTGGATATCTGTTTCACAGGCAGGAAATACAACCCTGAGAGCTGGATCAGCCTTGGGACTCCTGAGGCAGTTGGTTCCCCTGCTAGACTGATGTTCAGGATTGTCACGTTACAGAGATGCTGTGTGTGAAGGATACATCTTAGATAGTACTTAGAAATAAAATTCAAGGAGGGTGTTAGAGGCAAAAATGTATTGTCTCTTGGACTTTGGGATTGGCTGAGGAAAATGAATGCTAGTTTACTCTCACAGTAAGATTGCTAAGACTATCAGAAGAGGACAAAATACATTCTTTTAAATGTGGATTCCATCAAAATTCACAGGAAAACCGGGCTGCTCAGTGCAATGTACCAGCTTTGCTTTCAGAAAGCTTATGTGGGCTATTTGTTCAGCCCAGAAGATGGGTCCAAGGCTATAAATGCAAACAAACAAACAAACAAAAAAAACCCCAAACATTTAGTAAAAATCAACCACAGAAAAAGTCTGTGTGATTTTAGAATCAGTGTCAATGTCGTAACTCTGTAGCCAGAAAACCTCTTTTCATTTATAATAAGCAATTCTATGGCTGAATAAATAGCCCTTCTCTTCTCCATTTCAGTTTAAACTCCAACTTCAGTTACTTTTTCGTTTTTTATCTGCAGGATGTACTCTTTTCTTGAAAACCTTTCTTAATACCTCATATACATTTTGTCCTGAAAGCTATCTTCTTTTGTGGCCTGGCCATCCTATTTGCTTTGGCGCTAAGTGGTGTTCTAGCAAGTCGCTTAATTTCTTTGTGCCTCAGTTTCCTGTGAGTGTAACTGTTAGACAAATCACTACAAGTGGAAACACCAGCTCAATGATGTGTGGCACCCATTTTAAATTTGGGTGGCACTAATGCAAGGTGTTAAAATAGGGTGGTATATGGGAACTGTATTTTTTGCATGATTTTTCTGTAAACCTGTAACTTCTTTAATGAAAAAAAAAGTTTAAAAATTGGGGTGGTCATTGTCAATTGCCCTCGTGTAACTTTTTGACATAGCCAACAACAGGGCTTATCTTTTTATTTATTTATTTAAATTCTTTTATTTTTTTAAATACCAAAAAACACGTAACAAACGCAAATATTCCTATATTGATCATTCCGTTCTACACATATAATCAGTAATTCAAGGGCTTATCTTTTTTAAAAAAAACTTTCTTTAAACAATACCCTTCTGGAGAAACTTTTCACATTTCCATAGCCCACCTAACTTTGGAACAAACACACTCGAACCCATTTATTTAAGGGCTTGCTTTGAGAAGTAACAGAATCTCTTCTGAGGAAGGAATTAGCAATCACCCTCAGTGCCAGCAGAGGGCACCCACTCTCTTCCGTAGTGGCATTTTGGTTTGGGATTGGCCCTGCAAAGCCCGCGGGCAGTAATCTGAACCTGCAAAAATTCTCAACCAACGACCGTGGGAAAGCCTTGGAAAATTCTAACGATCCTAACCTTCCCAAGATGTGTCTGTGACAGTTTCCTCTTCGTTGGAGGACACCGTTTGAAAAAATAATAATGTCCTTTTATTTCATTATTAATTTCTCTATGTATGTCTCAGAGTGGTAATGACAAATCCTGAGGCTTGTGAAAGCCTCTTGTTCAGCTTTCCCAATAGGTAGATAAGGGGATATTTGGGGAATGAGATAATAGAAATGGACTTTATATTCAGAGAAAGATCTTTTGTTGCTGATTTCCCTGAGCGGTAGCATTTTCTTTTTTTTTTTTTTTAAATGTTGACTCTGAACCACAGAAGCCTTGTTCCAGCCTCTCTGCGGGGTTTCTCTGCTGGAAGCACAGCCCCCAAGAGCCGGGGCTAGGGTGAGGCGAGCAAGGTGTCCACTTGGTCACCAAGATCAACATTATTTTAATGCAATTTTTTAAAAAAATCAAAATTGATGCAAAAATTCCATGATGACCACAATTTCAAAATTTTAAATAACGATAGGATCCGATTCTAGAATTGCAGGGCTCCCCTGCTCTGTCTCACTCTAGTGCACGTCCTGCTGGAGCCTGTCCTCACTTCACATGTTGATAATATTGTGTCCCTTATGGGCATATTTCCTGCTTCCTTTCCTCTGCTCACCATTTCTCAAACCCAACTTTCCCCTAGTCACAAGGTTGGCTAGAGGATGATGCAGGGAAAAGAATACTGGGAGATACCACAAGGTGTTGTGGGAATGTTGTAAAACTCAAAATCAATGGCAAGTTATGCTTAACTGATGTCATATCTTGGGCTTGGGGAGAGTTTCTACTCTAATGATACTAAGAAATTCTTACTGTGCCTGCTCAAAATGTCAATAATACTGAGAAACCCCGATTTTATGAAAAACCTCCCGGGTGTGGATTTACCTCTCACCACAGGGCTTTCATGCTCCTGCCTGAGGAGTGGTCTCTGTTTGGAATGAGTGCCCTGCAGTAAGGGTCTTGCTGGATGACAGGAGCTGGGGATTGGGGACCCTCCTCTTTTCTCCTCCTGAGTTCTGAACTAAATGAGAAAAAGGGCATATGGTGACCAAACTATCACCTTTGTTAATGACCAGGAGAGGAGGTTGCTTAGGCATGTGGCGAGAATGTGTTTCCTACTTCTGAATCCTGGAATCAAGCAGACTTGCCTATCGGGCCCGGCAAGGCGGGCCACTTCTCCCACTGGGGAAGCATCAGGCTTTCCTCACGGCCCATGAAGACCCTTCCCAAAGAGGGAAGGGGAGGAAGGACTTAGACTATAATGGCCCAATCCTTGTTTTTGAAACTGTCAATCTCATAAGCCACTCCTCCTCTATGGGGAGGAGTTAAGGGGCAGGCAAGGGGCTGAAAGTTTGGGAGAAAATCCCTCCCTCATGGAAACCTGCCAGGACGATGGTGCCGTCTGCTGCAGCAACAAACATTCCCCAGATCTCGGTGGCATAAAACAACAAGGGTTGTCAAAACATTCCTGCTAACCCTAAAGAACACCTAAGGGCTCTATCTGAGATTCTACAAAGGTTTTATGTTTTAAGATTACTTTCCAGAAACTTACTACCCCCAGATGGGTTCCCAGGCCAGATAAGTCCTGAAATCCAGAGCGACCAGCCTCCCCAAAACAACTAGCATCTCCCTATCCCGTGTTGCTGACAGCTCTTTCCAATATGAATAAATTAGAATGATGATAGCCCAAATACCCCTAAAGTTTGGGAGAAGGATCAAAAGGAGGATTTAACAGAGAAGATAGGATTAAACAAATGAGTATGACTGCTGAATCACTACACTGATATTTCTTTTAGTTTCCAGTGTCTTGGAGCAGCTTGAAAGAAAAACCTAAAACTGTGGAACTGTAACCCTTACCAAACTTTGGAATCTGTTCTATAACTATTTGTTACAATGCACTTTGAAATTTATTGCTTTTTTTGGTATATATATATATATGTTATATTTCATAATAAAAACAATGTTTAACAACAACAACGAAACAACCAGAGTTTATTTTTTGCTCACACGACACACCTAATTTAGGGTTGGGGGGCTCTGCTCCACTCCGTGGTCCAGGCTGGTAGGGCATCACATCTTAACGATGGCACAAGCTTCAGGGTTAGCCCCAGCAGAGGAGGGAAGAAGATGGAGATTGTGCTTGTAAATGCTTCCACACATCAGTTCTCACGCTGGCCAGAGCAAGAGAGATGGCCACGTTTACTCTCAAGAGAGTGAGGAAAACGGGAGTGTCCCAAAAGGGGAAGAGAACTGGAACAGCGTGATGGGCATGCGGCAGTAGTGTCTCTCACTGAAGAAGAGAGAGGAAGAATTTCCTACCTACCCCCACCCCCACCACCAACACTGGACCAAAGGTACTCCCTGCCAAAAGGCAAGGTTTTCTCAGGAATCATTTTCTAGGGAGCCACTGTACAGAGCTAGAGCACTAGGCAGAGCAGGAGACCCTAACCTCACACCAATAATGCCGCTGTTTGATGAGAAAGTATCCTAGGCCTCAGTTTTTCCATCTGTAAAATGAGCAGGCTCCACTACATTCAATAAATGTAGTTAAAGGAGTGGATGAATAAGCTGCTCTGATTCTGTTGAGCTTGGGGAGGTCAGGGTTGGGGGACTCCCCAGCCTTCCTTCATTATGCCTAAAACCATCAGGGGTTTTATAATTGGCCTTGTGCCTGCTGTGCCCTTCTGCTCAGCCCCCTGAAGCAAAGCCACTAGTTGACTGGCTCCTGATCACAGACATATGAGTGAGCCAGCACTTAATTTCAACAGCGTGAGGAAATCCGACCCTCCCATTTCTCAAAAGGGGAGGAGAACTGGAATTGTCAGTGAGCATCAGTAGTTCTTCCAGCAGAAGAGCCTCCCAGCTGATCCCAGCCCAGATGGTCGACCACAGGATTCTGAGCTAAGCTGGTTGTTTTATACAAACCACTAAGTTTTGGGATGGTTGGTTATGCAGCAGTAGATAAATGATACATTCTGCCAGCCATCATCCATATTCTTGCATAAGTGATCTCTCTAATGTGCCACTTCCCTGATCGGACACTCCATCGACTTGATTTCATAGGTTGAGAACTTGGACAAGGCTCAGACTGGAGATGGCCAACACCCTCCTTCTCCTATCAACCTTCAAAGCCAGCTGAGAGTCCCCTCTCCTGGCTCCTCTCCTTCTCCCCCACGTGGAAACATTTTACACTAGATAGGAATGCTCTCTTTATCTCTTTTCTTGGCTGCCTCCTCTGCGGGCAGTAAGGCCCTCCAGGGTGGCAACCTTGCATGTGGCAGATGTGTATCTAAAGTTATCAGATCCTTGTTGCAACATCCTGCCAAGAGATACTGCGGCTTTGCTGCGACACCTTCTGTATGGGAATCCCCGGTTAGCCAAGGCAGTTGGTTCTGTCATGGGCCAGCTCCGCATGTCACGAAGGTCTTCCGTAAATTGAGCCAGAACGGTTTTCTCAGGAGTTTCTTCTCTTCAGTCCTGCTGAGGTCTCACTCAGACATTTATATCCCTCTCCCTGTAAGTCTTGTCTTCTCAGGCCCTAACTGTGTCCCAGAAGATATAGCGTTGAGACTCTTCAATTCGATCCCTTTCTGATGAATTAGCCAAGAGCTGGATACAATACTCCTCAAGTGCCCCACTCAGCGCTAAGCTGAATGGGCTCTCACCTCCCTCATTTTACATGTTATCCCTCTGTTAATGCAATCTGAGAGTGACAGCTATTTTGGCAGCCACAGCACCCTGCATTTCCTGCCAAGTAAAATCCTGAAGTGCCTTCCTCTCATACTCGTTAAGCTCCAGCTTGCCCATTCTGATACTTTTCTGATCCCTGAAGCTCTGGAAACTGGGCCTGGCTCCCTGCTCACTGTCTCGAATCCAACTCCAGTCACAGGGAGTCTCTGCCACCACTCAGGCCACTAGGGGCAGCTCTGGTGGCAGTGGGAAGTTCAGATGATGGGATCCCTGGCACTCAGGCCTCCAGTCTGAGCCCATGTCATCCAAAGCTGTCCTCAGACCTAGCAGACAGCTCCAAGTCTGCACAGAGCCCTGCCCCAGGACTCCAGCTCACTGGGTCACTTGAGCAAGTCTCGGCCCATCTCTAGGCCTCGGTTTCTTCATCTGTAAAATGGGGGGGGGGGGGTTGAACTTGCTGATATTTTCTTGTTAAAATTTTTTATCTTAAGTGAATTGTAGATTGGTATAGAATTATAAGAAACAATGCAGAGAACCACCCTGGCTCCTGCCCCCAGCTCCCCCTAGTGCTAACATCTTACACATCTAGGGTGCTCCATGGCAGTCAGGAAGCTGCCATCGCTAGAATCCTCGGGCCTTTTGCAGACTCCACTGCCGGCTCACAAGCACACATGGTGATGGCACTTGAAGGCTCCTGTGGCTCTGAGGGGAGCCCGGGCTTGGAGAGAGCCTCCGAGGGGCTGCCAGGTGGGCACCGTCCTGGGCACTGTCCTGGGTGTCAGGCATGTTTTCATCCTTTTTCCCTTCCTATTTTCAGCCTTTCCTTCCCCTGTCTTTTTTTTTTTTCTTTTCTTTTCTCTTTACCCCTTTCCAAAAAGCATTTGAGACAGCCTATGAAGTCACTTCCTTTGCACAACTCCAGCGGGTTAACACCGCTGTCATTCTTCCCATTTTACGGATGGGCTGCCGAGGCTGTGACTTGCCCAGCTCACTGGTGCTGGAGGGAGGCTTGGAGCTCACTGGGCGGGACTCTGAGGCCCCTGCCCTTCTGACCACACCCCTGGGCTATGCCATCAGCCCCCCACAAAGCCCTTGTGGACATGGGGAGAGGGCCTCTGGGGTAGACGTGGGGATGCGAGAGGGGGTGCAAGGGAGTCTGGAGAAAGGACTGGGTACAGGGCACCTCAAAACCTGCTTTGTCTTTCCGGGCCCTCACTGTGGGGGATGGTGGAGCCGAAGGCTCATGGAGGCTGGATCAGTGCTGGGCTAAGAACAAGGGCTGGGGTGGGTGCTGGCTCTGCAGCCTCCCAGCCTGAGCTGAGGCCCTGGGAGGTGTGGTGAGGAGGTGGGGTTGGGATGGTGATAGATGGCGGGACTGGGGTGGGTGAGGAGGTGGGCAAGCTGGGCGAGGAAGAGGCAAGCAAGTTGTGGGGGCTGAGTAGGCAGGGGAGTTCTGGTGGGGAAGGAGGTGGGCGAGTTGGGGGAAGTGAGGAGGCTGGCGAATTGGTGGGGGCGTGGAAGGGGGAGGATGCTCGCTGGGACCAGACAGGCTCCCACCTGCTCCTCATCAAGCTGTGACTCATCTGCAGAGAACAAGTCCCTGCCTGTTTCCATTGCAACACTCAGGAGTGCCCCGGGGCTGGGATTGAGTAGGGGCTGCGCAGGGAGGGGGAGCACAGCCTGGCCCTGGTCCCAGTGTGGACTGCAGCGGAAGGTGTACTATCTCTCTGAGGCCAGGATAGGCTCAAAGCTGCAGATGGAGCAGAGAAGGGGCTCAGCATCTCTGCTCTCCCAGAGAATAGGAACCTGTGTGGGCAGGAGCTGGGGTGGCCAGAAGACCGTTTGCTAACTTATCCCCTCACCCCGGGTGAGGCCCAGGCCTGTGAAATACACCAGGTGAGCTGTCAAATAGACCCTTAAAATTTAAAAACATTCTCTTGTACTATGGGCCCCTGAGTGTCATGAAGGCAAGAGTTACTCCTTCTACAGCCAAATAGCTGACCTTTTGACAGCAGGGCAGGAGAGCAGTAACACCAGGCCTTGCCAATTTTTCTCTCGCTGTGGGCCAATCACCGTGCGTTAGCAAATTGTCCATCCATCAGGTGTCTGGCTTATCAGAAGCAGGATTTAGTCTACCCTTGAACTACAGACATATGAGCAATGTGCTCTGACTTCTTTGGCCAGCACATTCTTCTAGAATGTGGGATTGTCTTCTGCAACTCTCACAGGGGATTTTTATAAGCCACAAGTGAAATGCAGACTGAGAAAGAAGAGAGGCATGCCTGGGTCAGTTCGTGCAGAGCATGGCCCGTCCCCCGCTGGAAGCCCAGCTCCACGGCATATTGCTCCAGGCCTTTGCACCCGGATTCCTCCCTAGGGGCTACGAAGTTGCACCTGTTGGAGTCAGACCAGCTGGGTGACTTCTACCCCTGACTGCACATGCCATCTTGGGTCAGCTTCCTGCCTTCCTCGGCCTCCTCCTCCTTACCTGGAAATAGGCTTCATGGGGCAGGGAGGTGTCATGCAGAGTAAATGAGCTGCCCGCGGTGCCCGCAGGACTGTGCAGAGTTCTCCCTTCTAGGCTGGGCTCTGGTTTGCACTGGGCTTCCTTGGGCAGGTCGTGCTGCCCTCTGTTTTCTAGGCTGTGGGGATTGCCCTAGCTCCGGTGCATGCCTGAAGCAGGTAGGCAGGGCCAGGGGCAGCTGGAATGGGGGTGCCCTGTTGGCAGAGGGCACAGCTACTCAGCGTCAAAGAAGGTTGACTGCAAGAGGGCCAGACGTGTTTCTCTGTCTGTGCACTGCGAGGTTCTTGGGCCCACAGGGGTGCCTGGAACAAGGTAGGCGCTTGATAATTATCTGCTGAATGAGTATAGACTCGGTATTCCTAGATCTTCTAAATGTTCAAGAGAAGTTGGAAATCTGGATTCCTTCGTGGAATTTAAATATTGGTAACCAAGTCAAGCAGTTTTTAAACACCACGTGGCCCAGATCAAACACGTGTGCAGGTGGGTCCTGCTTGTTGACCCACAGATAGGCCATCAGAACCACACCCTGCTCACCAGGAAACACACAGGGCTGGAGTGCCCCTCAAAGGGCTGTCGCTGATGGCCTAGAGGTCCTAAGGGTCCAGCTCCTAGCAGCCTCTCCAATCTCATCTCCAGACTCCAGAGACGTTCCATTTCCAGAATGAAGTGAGGTCTTTACTGCTGTCCCACAAGAGTAGCCTTGGCCCTTGCAGCAGGGAAAGCTGCCCATACCCCTCCTCACCCTGGAGCTCACTGCCCCCCATTCCATGAACATGACCTTGGACTCTCTCTCCTGCCTAGGTCCTTCTAGCATCCTGCTTGGCTGCTTGACCTCCACCCTGAGCCCTCAGCTCCTTGCCTGCCTCACTCTGACGGCCTTCTCCTTCCCTCCACTCCAACTATCCTGGACCAGGACTCTGCTTGGTCCTTATCCTCTCCCGGGAGAGTCCCACTGCTGGGATGTTCCAATCAAACATTTCTGGTCTGTGGCCACACCTCCTGCCTCTCTTGCTCTCTCACCTAGGAAATCCCATCAAACCTGTTCTTTGACCTACTGACAATTCTTCTTCTACACCTGCTGTGATCGTTTCCTCTCCAGAGTCTAACCATAGCCTCCAGCCTCCCATGACTAAAACCCCAATTCCAGAACCTGCTGAGCATTGCTAGAGCAAATTCACTCAACAAATACCTGCTCTCTGGCTTCAGCTGGGTGCTCAAAGTGGCCAGGACACACCTCTCTGGTCCCGAAGGAAGCTTGCTCAGCCAATGGCCATCGTGGATGGCCTTGACCACTTGGCTTTCCCCAAACCTCTCATCCTCCACGGCTTGCCTCACTCTCAGCAGATGGCCCACTCCCTCCTCCACCTTACTTCACCCTTCTGCCTCCCAAGCTATAAATCTAACTGCTTTTGGGTCAAATTTGTTTCTTCTGCCTAGATTCCTCATTTTCCCTGTTTGGGAAACTCCACTGGCCAACTCCTTGTTCTCTGGGATTCAGCCTATAAGTTCCTTCCTCCAGGAAACTCTCTCTCACCACCTTCTCCCACCCAACCCAAACTGGACTGGCCACTCCTTCTTTGTGTTCTCACTGCAGCTTTTTCCATTCTGATGGGTAGCGGTCATCACACTTCTTTGCTGTCTCCTAATTCTTGCCTATTGCCCTTTGGTTAGGGGTGGTCAGGGGCTGCAAGGAAGAGATATTTTCAGGCTCCCACTTGTATCCCTAGTAGCAAGAGTGAGGACACATCATGTTCAACAAATATTCTTTTGGGACTAGCCCCTTCTACCTCTGTGTTTTCATTACACTTCCACTGGCCCTTCCTTCCTGTCTCTGTGTATCCAAATTCTACCCAGCTCAGAGTTTACTCCCTTTGCAAAGCCTATTCTGATAATGCTGGAAGCAATTGATCCCACTCCCCTCTGAATGCTCCAGGTACTGGCTCTGTAGCATGCTCATGCAGTTTCTCATTTTCTTTTTTATGTTATCATTATTTTGGTCGGTGCCAGCTCGTTGTGGATGGTCTCTCTGTCCACACCATCTTTGTATTCTCAGCAGTTGACCTAGAATGTTTTGGATGGAGAGATGGAAAGGCAATGAGAGACTCTTGCTGGATACTTGTCTTCGTCTCCTGAGACACCACTGTAATAAATGACCACAAGCTTGGTGACTTAAAACAACACACATTTATTCTCTTAGCCTTCTCAAGGCCAGAAGTCTATAGCAGGTTTCCCTGGGCTAAAGGCCAAGGTATCTGCAGGGCTAGTTCCTTCCAGAGGCTCTGGAGGAGATCCCTTTCCTTGCCTTTTTTAGCCCCGAGAAACCACCTGCTTTCCTTGGCTCATGTCTCCTTCCTCATGCCGCTCCAACCTCTGCTTCCATTGTCACATCCCTTTCTCTGACTGGGACCCTTCCCTTGCCTCCCTCCTGTATGGACCTCTATGACTACATCCAGGACCCACCCAGATAATCGCAGATGAGCCCTCATCTCAAAATCCTGAATTTAATCCCGGCTGCAGAGTCCCTCTTGCCACATTAAGGTGGCATTCACAGCTTCCCAATGATGGGTTGTTTTTTTTTTTATTACATCAGAAATAATTTATAAGGAAGCCAAGCTTCTGGGTTCACTGCGTTTCAATTCCGTCAGAAAAGTCGGAGGACTTCTTTGCTACGGGGAGAGGGCTTTGTCACCGGGCTACCCGGAGCACATTGTTTATAGAGCGCCCTTTTGGTCCTGAAAAGCCGGCCCACAAAGACGTAAATCACCGGATTCAGGCAGCTGTTGATAAAGGCAAAGAAGTTGGTAAACTGCAGGCCCAGGTCGATGAACTGCTCCCAGAAGCAGCCCTGGGAGGCTCCCATCTGGAACAGGAAATCCAAGAAGGCGAAGAAGTGGTAGGGGGCCCAGGTGAGCAGGAAGACGGCCACGAGCGTGAGGATCAGCGCCGTGATCCTGCCTCCCGTGGCCCCCCCACCACCCCCCGTGCCGGGCGCCGCCGACCTCTGCCCACCTCCGCAGGGAGGCCAGGATGTGGAGGGTGAAGAAGACGATCACCGCCACGGGCACGAGGAAACCCAGCACGTTCAGCTCCACCATCCTTGCCACGTGCCAGCCGTGGTGGGGGAGCAGCAGCACGCAGGCCGACACGTGCAGCTCCGGCAGCGGCCGGACGTGGCGCAGCAGGAACGTGGGGATGCTCAGGAGGGCGCCCGCCGCCCAGATGAGCGCGCAGGTGGCCTGGGCCCAGCGCCCAAGGGGTCGGTCAGCACGCGGTAGCGGTCCCAGCTGATGGCCACCACCAGGAAAATGCTGACGAACAAGTTGGTCTTGATGACGCCATTGACCACGCAGCAGAGGAGGGTGCCGAAAGGCCAGTGGAACTCGTTCCGGATGTTCTCGGCCCAGAAGGGCAAGCCCAAGACAAATACCAGATCGGAAGCGGCCAGGTTGGCCAGGTAGGTCTCTGCCACGCTCAGCCGCCGCCGCGCCAGCAGGAAGAGGGACAGCACGAGGAGGTTTCCCAGCAGGCCGAGGAGGCAGATGGCCACGATGGACGTGGGCAGGACTCTGTACAGCAGAGACCAGGTTTCCTGGGCATTCTCACAGGACGTGGCATTGGTAGGCAGGAGCTGGGTCTGGTTGGAGGGCTGGAACTCCTGGAAGGACTGGGGTCATCCACTGTGATCTGAAATGAGCGGCACAGAGTATAAAGTGGGAGTCAGTGAACAGAGCGTGCTAGCCTGTTTTCCTAAATAAAGTTTTATTGATACACAGCCATGCCCCTTCAGGCACACATTGCCCATGGCTCCTTCCAGGATATAATGGCAGAGTTGAGTCATTGCAACAGAAAGCTGAAAATATTTACCATCCCCCCATTACCCAAAAGTTTGCCTTGTCCTGGCATGAAGGAAAGAACCAGGGCTTTGAAACCTGAGTTCAAATCCTGGTATATATGCCTGGTGGGAGCTGCTTAGACTCACTCATTTTTCATTTTCTTTCTGGGAAGTGGAGCATGAGTGCTTCTCGTGTGAGATTGTACTAAGGTCTGGAGACAGCATATAGGAGTACTGAGCATGGTAATTGGCAGAGAGGATGTGCACAGCTGGAGGTGGCAGTCCTCTTATGAAAACTTCTTGATGATCATCAGCAGTTTAAAAAATATTTAATGAACTACCTCTTTATGCCAGCCCTTTCCCAGAAGGTGAGGGACACAGCACACAGAACAGACTGGCCCCTGACCTCATGGTGCTTACAGCTTGAGGCAGAGACCACCATGGGAACAGCAGGCAGTGACCTAAGACAGGCTCAAACAGAAGTGAGGAAGAGGCATGGCCAATGTGGAAGCTGAGTTTTTAGGCTGGGACAGCAGGTGGATGGGGCAGGGGCAACAGTGTAGGGTGTCTAGAATGACAAGGTTCTTGAAAAATATGAGACATAAAAAAATAATGGTAATAAGTAATGTTTGCTCAATGGACTCTGTTTTTCAGGCGCCATCCTAAGTGGCTTACGTTTTCATGTTTTCTCATTTAATCTTTCTGACAGCCTTATGAGGGAGGTGGCATTGCTAGCTTAGCCCTGAGAGGCTGGGCTGCTCATCTCTGAGCACAAAGCTGGTTCGCAGTGGGGCCTGAACTTGAACCTGGGCTCCTCTGCCTCATCAATACAGACCTGCTGCTAGCAGTCTCTCTGCCTGGTCAGTGAGACAACTGGGCTCAGATAATTAGCCAGCATATCCTATGAGACACAACTGGTGAGTGGCAGTGCTGGGCTGTGAGTCCAGGTATACAGTGACCCCAGGGGCAACACACGCAGCCACACAGATGACCTGCCTCCCAGGGGCCCACAGGACTGGGAGGAGAAGAGGGAGAGGGTAGGAAAAGAAACCCTGCTGCCTTCCTGAGGCAGACTCCACCTTCCAGCCCCCTGTAAGGCCACTAAGGGCTGGGATTGTATCCTGAACTTGTGGTTTTGTGGGTACCTGTTCACACCCAACTCAGAGGACCCACACTGAGTTGTGAGCAGAGCAGTTGTCTATACTGTGGGATCTCTGGTCCCCAGGACCTGAAAATTCTTCCCCTTTCTGGATGACCGTAAATATGCAAAATGGTTAGAACAGTTCTTGGCTCTTTAAAGTTGTCTAATAAATAGCAATTACTATTGTCATTATTGATATTACTCAGTGATGCTTGAGATTCCTTCAGTTGGACAAAGCTTCACAGTCTCTAACAAGAGATATTGTGCAAGAGAGAAACAATCTTGGAAGAAGTCTGTTTGGCTGTGATTCTGGGCAAGTCACTTCATCTCTTTGACCCTGACTTTCCCCATCTGAGGACACAGTGACCTCAGACTTTCCTTCTAGCTATGTGTGATGGTTAATTTCATGTGTCAGCTTGGCTAGGTTATGGTGTCAGCTTCTTTGATCAAGCAGGCTCTGGCCTGATTGTTACTGTGACTGTATTTCATAGAGGGATTTGCATGGATAGTCAGTGGATAGCACCTGCAGCCATTACATCTGCAATTAACAAAAGAGATCCTCCTCAGCAATGAGAGGAGGCTCCTCATCCAAAGAGTAGTAAATCTTAAAGCCAGAACTAAAGATTTCAGCAGTCAGAAAGAAGAATTTCTGTCTCTACTTCAGCCAACCAGTGTCTCCTGGGCAAATCAACTTCACTTTCATCAGAATTTCTAGATTGTAGCTTGCCTTACAGAATTCAGACTTGCCCATTCCCAGTCACATGAGTCAATTCCTATAATAAATCTCTTAATATTTGTGTGTGTGTGTGTGTGTGTGTATGTGTGTGTTGTGTGTGTGTATCTTCTCAGTTGTGTTTCTCTGGAGAACACTAACACTGTGATGGTCTGACATGTCACTCACATTGAGTCATTCATCCTGGGGCATGATGCATGTGTTCATTCATTCATTTATCCACCCAACAAATATTTACTGAGCATCTACTCTGTGCCAGAAACTGTTAACAGAAATGAACAAAATGGGCAAAAAACCCTACCCTTGTGGAGCCTAGTGGGAGGAGACAGTCAATAAACAATGCACATACTAGATAAATGTTAGTAAGTGATAGCAGTGGAGATGGTGAGAAGTGGTCAGATCCTAGTACATTTTGAAGCTAGTCCCAACTTGATTTCCAGTCAGATATCAGAAGTAAAAAAAGGAGAAATCAGTGATGACGCCAAGGCTTTTGGCCTGAGCTCCTGGAAAATATGAAGTTGTCATCCCTAAAATGGAGAGGACAGAGTGAAGATGAAGCAGATTTATTGGGAGAAGATCTGGAGTTCAGTTTTGGACATGTTAAGGTTGAGATGTCTATTTGCCATCAAGTCAGATGTCCAGTGGCAATTAGAGAGACAAGTCTGGTGTCCAGGGACAAGTTCTGAGATAATGACACATAGTTGGGAGTTGTAATCACATTGATGGCATGTAAAGCCATGTGCCTGGATGAAATCACCAAGGGAGAGTGTAGACAGAGAGGAGAATAAGCTACTGGACTGCCAGTTGACAGGTCAGTGAGAAATCTGGGAAGTTATGGGTCAAGTGTGAGATATGGTAGCATGTAGAACTAAGTAGTCTTGACCAGGATTACTTATGGAAGTCCCTGGAAGCTCTCATGGCAGTGTTTTTGTCATTTGTTGCAGGACGTAAAGCCACAGTGATCAGTTTATTTCATTATGTGGCAATACTTCCTTATTTTGCAGTAAACCTTTCTGGCAGCAATGAGCTAAAAAAAAAAAAAACAAACCAAATGGTTAATAAAAATTTAATAAATGAATTTCCGTTTCTCAAGAGAGCTGATGATGAACATGTAACTTGCACAAAATGCTGACATTTTCATTGCTATGTGGGCTGTAGCAATTTCACTGACCACATGAAAACCTAAGCCACAAAGCTGCTGAAGAAGCACCAGTATCTGCTTCAGAAGTTAGCAATTTTAATGTTGTGCCTTAAGCCATCAATTTCACACATGCAGCTGCAGAAGATGCTCTTGTAGATATCTTTGGGAAGACTTTTCACTTAGATCAAATGACAATTTCTTAGGTTAGTTCAGCTTACTTTTAGTTTCAGTATTTCTTGTGCAACAGTGGAGGTGATAGATGATTATGTGTTGACTCCCTAAAAGGAAGAAATTCAAAGACAGTAAAATGCTGCCAGTTTGATATCAGTGTCCTCAGATTCTTCAAATAGAAAAATCAATGAATTCTAATTATGATTCAATTCTTACATCCAGTTTATGAACTTAAAGCAGGTTTTTTGGAAATTCATTCTGGTGAAATGCTCTATTGTAAATGCTATTCTAAGTTCAATTTAAAATGTTCACATCAGAAATAAATTTATTTTTTTGTAATAATACAAATACGAATTTTGGTAGAGCACAGTGTCATGGTTACAACACTAAATTAAGACACCAATGAAATAAAAATGTCCTTGAAACAGATTGTGGAATATATACAATTTTTAATTGCACTAAAATATGTTTCAATATTTCACTCATTGATATAGAAGTCATTGTTGACAAAATATGCAAAATTTTGAAATTTCTATACAGAGTTACCAAACTACACATTTTTTGTGAAGAGATTAATGACAAATGCCTTAAAAAAACAAACAAAAAAGACCAACAAAACTTAGCATGTGTTTTCTTTCTTTGCTGCCCATCACCATTCTTAGAAGACATTGTGTTTAGGAGCCCTAAAATGGTATTAGGCTGTTTTAAAACATATCTTGAATTTTTTGTTGAACATTTTACAAAATCAATTGGAAATCTTTAATCAAAGTGTTCAGTGAATGGAGTGCCAAAACACCAGCTTTTGAAGCTTTTAGAAAATTGTAATTATTGAAAACAAAGAATTTTGTGCTGGAAATCATTGTAATTTAGTGCTAAAAGAGCCAGGGAGGAAATGACCAAATTAAACAATGACAGCTCAAATGACACATAAAATTTAATTTAGAAATTCTATAAAGAGCATTGTAATGTCTTAATTCATGGAGAGAATCTTTTTAACTGGATAAATTTATGTTCTGTTCAGAAATGAGATGAAATTGAGAAGACCTATTGATTTGCAGCATCTAAATTTGACAAACCACTCAAAAATTATAAATGGCTATAACATTTTTGATGAGTTTAATCTGGTAAAAACATTAATTGAAGAAAGAAACTTTTACTAAGGCACAAAGATAGCATCTTTGAAAATATTGAGGCTGAAATATTTATGCAATTCCATATGTAAAAAATTAGACTTGAGACTATCCTTTGGCAGTTTGCTCTGAGCTTGTCAAATACCTCAGCACCTGCAGAGGGCGCATTTTTGTTCAGGTGAATATATATTATATGCTCCTTGCCCTGATTAAGACGGCGAAAGTGAAATTCTTCAGGGCACCCTTCCTTCCCACAGAAGCTTTGAACAAGCAAAAACTGGCAGAAACATCTTTCTAAAAGCTCCTGAAAAGAGTTAATGGACTGCAGTAACAGGACGAGTGCTGAATCAAGAGAAAGGCCACTTCAAAGCAGTAGGGTTTTGTACACCTGGCTGGCCCCTAGCCCACCCTTCACTGGCTCACACAGAGATGACCATGCTCCCAATGTGGATCCCTGGTCCTGGTTCTGGGGGGGAGCAGAGTAACCCTTATGCACATATGGGGAGCATGCATGTCTGTCCCAGTCTATCTGGTGGTGGCCTGAGGGAATCTCCATCCTAGAACTTGCCCTGCAGTTAGAGCTCTCATACGGAATGCTATGAGAAAGCAGTTAAATCATGCTGCCTGGAGGATTGCTGGCTATAAGGCATATAGTACAGGTCCACTCCCCTCCCCCCCACACACACATGTAAGGAAACTGTTTCCTAGGGAAGAGAGGACATTTGTAACATTTGCTATCTGTGTAAATGGGGAAATTCCTCGGGCTGAATATGCGTGCAAAATAAGAGCAATAAATGAAAGGATCAGAAAGGTCCTCATGCTTTGGCTTGTAGCTATTTTCTAAACTCATTGTATGGATAAACCTGGAAGGTCAATCTGCAAAGACTGGGAAAGATGTCCTTTTTTCCTTCTTCTTTCATATTTTTAAGCTCCTGGCATTCAAGGAAAGCTCTGTCACAACACTAGCTGGATATAAGCTTAAGGAACAGATGCCTCAGAGTTTAAATTCCAGTAAAAACATACTAAAATATCAAAATATACAGGTTTCAACAAGGGATTACATGACATACAAAGAAACAGGAAGTGATGGCCCAGGCAAAGAAGAAGGCTAATGCATTAGACACTATCAATGAGGAGGACCAGTACTGGGATATACCAGACAAAGACTAAAAATGTGGTCCTAAATATTCTAAAGAGCTAAAGGAAAACATGGACAAGGAACTAAAGAAAATCTGAAAAATGATAGATGAATACAATGAAAATATCAATAGAGAGATGGAAGTTATGAAACAGAAATAAATAGAGTTGAAGACCACAGTAACAGACATTTAAAATTCCCTAGAGGGAATTGGAGCTGGCAAAAGAAAGAATCAGTGAATCTGAAGATAAGACAGGTAAAATCATCTAGTCTGAAGAGCAAAAGGAAGAAACCTGTTGGATACCATCAAGCATGCCAATATACTCATTGTAGGGGTCCTAGAAAAAGAAATAGAGAAAGCAGAAGAGAGAATATTTAAAAGAAACAGTGGCCAGAAACTTCCTAAATTTAATGGAAGCCCTAAATATACACATCCAAGATACTTACTCAACTTCTTCTGCACGGACTCCCATTGTGTTGTAATTTGAGATTGGAAAGTATCCACAGAGACCCTTTTATCTGCTCTCCCTGAGCAATGGAACAGTTTGGGGATTCCCTGGGCCTGCCACACTAGGGACGTAAGGTAGTAAATTCTTAAAGGCAGGGCAATTTCCATCTGCTTCCAGCCCTGGAGCCTTGCCCACAGGGAGGTTTAAGAAGGGACTGAAGAGAGAGAAGGAGAATAATTTTGGAGAGGTGAAAGAGTCTGCAAATGTGATGTTTTCTTCCCCACCTTTCCTCCTCCAGACAAATGTCCCTGGAAATTTGGAGGTGCCCTCGTATATAAAGGTGGGGTGCATGCCTCTGGTGGTTTTTCTGACAAATGGAGTTTATTGAAATGTTGGTGCCTGGCCAAGGATGATGGCTCTGGGTGGCGGGGGGGTGGGGTGGGGTGGCAGGCAGCAACAGGGGCTCCCATTTCTGCGTCCTTGCAGATGAGCCCACAGGTCAGCAGGAAAGAGAGCCTGGAGCTGTGGCCAGGCCAAAGGATGGGCTGTGCTTCGGGGGAGAGGGGCTGCAAGGAAGGTGGTCGGCAGAATGACAATGCCAATAGACATCACATTCTACTCCCCAGAACCTGTGAATATGTCCTCTTACAAGGCAAAAGGGACCTTGCAGATGTGATTAAGTTAAGGATCTTGAAATGGGAGATTATTGTGGATTATCTGGGTGGCAAAACGGAGACAGGAGGGGCAGAGTCAGAGAAGGAGCAGTGATGATGTGACTTCAGCCTGAACCCGGTTGGGTCCTCTAGCCCCCAGGAAGAGGACCTTGGCTGTGGCTGCTGTTTGGGTTTATAAAGTTGGCCAGAGAGGTGAAAGCATGCTTCACTAGTTCCTTTCTTTAGCTCTGACATTTGCCTGGTACATAGTAGGTGCTCAATAAAGCAGCTATTGACATTATTCATAATATTTGATCCTCTTTGAAAGACCCAGAGGAGACATTGGGCAAATCCACTAGAGATGACGATTCTGTAATTTCTATGTGAAATTTTCTGAAATCTGCAAGTTTTGGCATTGGCATGTGCCTCTTGGGAGGGAGCGTGACTTCATTCAACACATTAGCCTTCTTTGAATTAACTCCAGTTTCATCAGTGAGGTGGTGCTAAAGACAGATGTTAGAGAATATACATATGGCAGCATAAACAGATGCTATTTTCAAACCGCAAGTAACCAACAGGCTATTGACTTTTTGAACTCTTGTAAGCCATCCTCGGGAGACCAATTTGATTTTTATAGCACAGAGGTTGTGTCTGACCCTATCCCCAAGAGACTCTAAGGGCTGCATCCGGTCCTGACCCGTTTCACGTAACCTTGATATAAAGAGCTGCCAGAACTTCTGCAAGCTCTTCCGACCACTTTCCCTCTTCTTTCTCTTCTGGAAAAATAATTGACCCAAATTAGGCACACAATACAAGTCTCTTACATCAAATTGGAATTATTTAAACAAAATACACTTACACAGGAAAGCAGAAAATTCTGCCAACAAATAGCTATGAATAGAAGCTTTTTTTCCTAAGCCATGAATCTTCTATAACTTATATTTTAACTCTCCTGAAAGATAAAGATGTTCATTTACTTACTTGGACAGAAAATGGAAGGGCTCACCAACTCAGCTAGGTTTTCTGTTGCCAAGAGCTGCCTTCAGAGGTGTTTTCTGTTCTGGGAAGCCTTCTAGAAATGTGGTGTCCTTAAATTACATAAACTCCACTCTGATGATGTCAGGGGAGGGGTTACAGAAAAAAAGAGGCAGTTCCATACTAAGGAGGCAGGCTGGGGTTTGGCAAAGAAAATTGCTTCGTGCTTCAGAGATGGAGAGTGATTATTCAGCTACGGGGCCCTCTTTACCTTGGTCACATCTGAGGCCCTACCCAAGAATTGTAATTGGCAAACATACTCTAAAAGCACACATCAGCACCTCTAGGTATACAATGAATGAGAACACAGGGTTGGCTCCTAAGGCCTGAAGCTCTGTAGCAGCTTTTATAGGAGCTGGCTTGATTGTCCCTTTTTGAATTTTGATTGTGAAGGATTCATTGCCAAGAAGCCACCAGCAAGGTCCCCATTCCAGGTCCCCATTCAACAGTAAGCTAGGAAAAAGCCTGACTATGCAATGTGTGCAGCTGAGTAAGACCAGGTGCACTTTTTCCTAATCTTTGCTGGCAGTTCTGAAACCTATTTTTGATGTAAGGCTGCATATGTCAAGTTGAATTCCAAGACCTCATGTTTCACACAATAAGCTCTTTCTGGCTTTCCTTGAGACTCAAGCTGTAAGATCCCATGACTTAACACCGTTTCCCTATCTTCTCTCCTAAAAGCCAAAAAACTTTTAGTTGCCTCCCTAAATGCAAGAGAACCCCTGAGCTCCTGGGCTTGAATTCCAGCTCATGAGCATCTCTTGATGTCACCTGGAACCCAATGTGTCTGTAACAGAAGGTGCCTCATTACCGTTAGGATCTGGTCTAATGGCACTTTCAAAATTCCCACCAATTTGTCTTGTTGTTGAGGATCTCAACACTGTTGAAGCAGGAAAGAATGAAAAGAATATTCCAAAGGTGAGAAGCACCCTTGGTTTTAGGGAGGGAGCTGGGATTTGTCCGAAGAGGCTCTTTGATGGAATTTTTCAGTCTTGCAGATGTTAGGCAAGTGCCCCCCATCATTTCAGGAGTAGTTTTTGATCAGGGAAATGTTCCAAACCCCAGCTCTCTTCTTGAGTAATGTTAGTCAGGAGACTTGCAGAAAGTTCTGCCAACAATCTTCTAACCAGACCTCCCTGTAGCATAAAGCTGCTGGGTCCCCTTTCCCCCATTCAATGTGAATTTAGACTAGACCACTGCTGAGAATTTCTCTTCTTCTGAAATGTATGGATGTTTCTGCTCAAGAATGTATTTACTCACAGGGAGAACCAGGAGGCCCATGCAGGCCCAATACCAGCTTCGTCTCATGCTGAGAGGGACCACGAGGAGAACAGGGTCTGAACATGCCATGACCATCTGGATGGGACTGTAGTGCCCCACAGGCATTAGTGAGGACTAAGTAAGCTGGTCTTAGGGAAATAATGCTGCGGCAGCCTTGCCAAGGCCATGGGGGCCCCACCTTATGGAGGGAGGGATGGAAAATTATTGTAAGAAAATGGAGGCTCCCACTGTTGCTCACCCAGGAAGGGACATGGGAAGAATGCCTTGGTCTCTGGGAGTGGAGGGTCTCCCTCTGCCTCTGAGGCCGCAGGGATGGGGAGCCTGACTGAACCCAGGGGTACAGGCCCCTGGAATGTGGCAAAAGGAGTTGGAGGACTAAGAAGCAGGAAGACAGTGGGAACTGTCTCCTGAGGGCCACAGCTAGCACCCCTATGTATGCCTTTCCTAAATATTGTTCATTTTGCAATTCTCACACTTTCTGTAAAGTTTGGCTTCACAAAAGTCCTCTAGAAACTTGGCGTGAAGAGTGTAGGGAGTAGGTGGTGGCCAGTGCAAGAGCCAGGGCTACTGTAGAGAAACAGAGAACAATCTCGTCAGCTTAGGGGACCGGCCAGCATCTCCTGGGATTGCCTTTAATGCTGATGGGTGGGGACTTGGGGTGGGCTGCATTTCCTGAAGTAGAGGTGGGCCTGGACTATGCTGATGCATGTTAAAGGGATGGGTGAACCCTGGAGTTTTGAAATCTTGGGGACATATGGTCACAGTCTCCACTCTTCAATTCTCCGATCACTAAATCTTGTAGTTGTTTTGTATTCTATCCTTTTCTAGTCATATAAATGGCAGCTCCTTCAAGAAGTCTGAGGGACAGAAGGAAGAAAAGTGAAAGAGCCTTAGGAATCTGTGTGTGCCAGTTTGAAAATTTTATGTACCCCAGAAAAGCCATGTTTTAATCCTGATTCAATTTTGTGGGGGGCAGCCATTTCTTTTAATACTAATTCAACACTGTAGGTGTAGGAGCCAGGGTTAATGGAAAACCTGCAGAATTTGTTGGGAGCAACTGGCTTCAGAGTGGCATCGGCAGTAAACTGTGGAGACTGTTATCTGCTTAATTGGAGGACAGTCTGAGAGGGAGAGAATGTTTGTTTTTTCTTAAGCCCCAAGGTCTTGTTATCTATCTCTTGTACGTAGGGAGTAATGTACTGAAACATAGGCACTCTGTTTTTTCACGAAATGTATGCATGCTTTTAGTCACTTAAACCCTGCAGTATATAAGCAGGAACTAGTTAAGAATAAAGTTGTCTATTGTCTGTTAAGGTTAAACTTCAGATCCCCTGATCCCATCTGTCTCTTTCTTTCAGTCTCTGTCTTTGTTTCTTTCTCATCATTCCATAATACCCTTCGAGCTCTGTTTCATAGGAAGCAACATGTAGGCTGGAAACTTTTGATTAGATTATCTCCGCAGAGATGCGACACACCCAGTTGTGGGTGTGACCTTTGATTAGATAGAAATGTGACTCCACCCATTCAGGCAGGTCTTGTTTAGTTTCCTGGAATCCTATAAAAGAGGAAACTTTTTGGAAAGAGTTAGAAATGACAGAAACTTCAGAGCAGGGCTGACAATCAGAGAATAGAGACATGGATGTTTGGAAATGCTTGGAGCCCAGGAGATGTCTCCATGAGATGTTAAGCAAGCCAGAACCTGGAGAGAGCCAAGGGAAGTCAAGAAATGAAAGTCAGTCCTGGAGAAGCAAAGTGAGGAACCCCCACAGAACAGAGGCTGAAAGCAATAGAGCACAGGAGCAAGGGACCAGTAGATGCCAGCCAAGTGACTTCCCAGAGCTGTTCCAGGACCATCAACCTTTCTTGAATTAAGGTATCTACCCATGGATGCCTTAGTTTGGACATTTTTAGAAGCTTAGAACTGTAAATTTATAACTTATTAAATTTCCCCTTTTAAAACCTGCTCCAGTTCTGGTATATTGCATTCTGGTGGCTTGCAAGCTAACACACTGTGGGGTACTATCAAGCATACCAATATATGCCTTGTGGGAGTCTAGAAGGAGAAGAAAGAGAGAAAGGGGCAGAAAGAATAATGACTGAAAACTTCCTAAATTAATGAAAGACATGAATATACATATCCAAGATGTTTAATGAACTCCAAACAGGATAAACCCAAATAGACCCATATCATGCTAGGTTATAATTAAACTGTCAATTGCCAAAGAGACAGAGAGAATTCTGAAAGCTACAAGAGAGAAGCAACATGCCCAAATACAAGGGTGCCTGAATACGATTAAGTTCCAATTCTCATTGGAAACTTTGGAAGCAAGAAGATAGGGAGATGTCATGTTTAAAGCGCTGAAAAGAAAAAAATTGCCAACCATGAATTTTAACCCTTTTTTTTTTAACATGGGCAGGCACTAGGAATCAAACCTGGGTCTCCAGCACAACAGGCGAGAACTCTGCCACTGAGCCACCATTGCCTGCCCTTTTTTTAAACCTACTTTTTTTTTCCAACCATGAATTTTATATCCAGCAAAACTGCCCTTTGAAAATGAAGGAGATGAAGACATTTCAAGATACAAAATTTGAGGCATTCAAATTTTTTTGAGTGCCTTTTTGAGATGCTAAAGAGAGTTCTACAGGTTGAAAGGAAAGCATGATAGATAATAGATCAAATCCCCTTGAAGATATAAAGATCTGTGGTTAGGGTAATGACATGGGTAAATATAAATGTCAGTACTATTGGATTTTTTTTTTTTTACCACTTTTTACTTCCTGCAGGATTTAAAAGGCAAGTAGATAAAATATGATGACAAATCAGTAGTTTGGGGGTCATAATGAATAAATAAGTAATTTGTAACAAGAATTACATAAAGGTAAGGAGAGGAGGGGTATAGAAACATAGCTTGTATATACTGTTGAAGTTAAGTTTGTAAACAAGGAGAAGAAAAAGAGAAAGCGTCAATAAACTAGTATGTTATATTTAAGCCCCATGTGTAACCACAAAGTAAATATTAGAGAATATGTAGGCTCGTAGAGATAGAAGTTAGAGTACAGATTGCTGGGGGCAGGGGGCAGGGGGAATGGGGAGTTAATGCATAATAGGTGTAGGGTTTTTATCTGTGGAAATGGGAATGTCTTAGTAATGAAATGTTGTAAAGGAATAGTAATATTGTAAATGTGATTAATCCCACTGAATGGTATTCCTGGAAGTGGCTGAGATGGAAAAGTTTATATTTTGTCCTTTTTATGAGTACCACATAGCTCCTACCCTCCAGTAGAGCCTGTGCAAGTGTGTCCTAAAGAGCCATGCTGGTTTGAAACTGCTATGTACCCCAGAAAAGTCATGCTCTTTTAATCCTAATCCAATTGTGTGGGAGCAGACCTATTGTTTGAGTGGGACATTTTGATTAGACTGTTTCCATGGAGATGTGATCCAACCAATTGTGGGTGGGATCTTTGGATAGATGGAGATGTGACCCCATCCATTCAAGGTAGATCATAGTTTACTGGAGTCCTTAAAAGAGTGGACATAGAGAGGTCAGAGTTGGAGATGCTTGGAGATCTGACACCGAAAGCAGAGAGATGAAAGGGGAAGGTAAATGAGGAACCACAGCTGCTTAGAGAGAAAGCCACTGGAAACAGGAGTTGAAAGAGCCATTGAAACCAGGAGCTGGGAACAGAGGATGGCAGACATTACCATGTGCCTTCCAAGCTGACAGAGGTGTCCCAGTTGCCGGCAGTCTTTCTTCTGAGCAGTTTTCTTCCTGTTGGTGCCTTAATTTGGACATTTCATGGCCTTAGAATTGTAACTTGTAACTTAATAAATCTCCTTTATTAAAGCCAATCCATTTTTGGTATAGTGTATTTTGGCAGCTTTAATGAACTGAAGCAAGGGCTCTTGGTCTTGTACAGGGAAGAGCATTAAACAGACAGTTTCAGCCAGAGTGAGGGCTAGTCTGAGAGAGTGGGCAGAGAGAGAGGGAACAGCCATGGGAGGTGAGGCAAACTTTCCCAGAAGAGAGCCAGGGGGTTGGGCAGAGAAGACTGCTCTGGCCTTCAGTTTCTTCATCTGGAAATGTGTCCTGCATGTATAACAACTTCAAGGGTTGTTATGAAGATCAAAAACTGCCCAATTGGCAATGTCATACTATATAGATGTTCACAGGATAAGATGAATATGTATCTATGGATACATCTTTTCCATGTTTGATGACTTTCCTCTGTGTAATCTGGCAGAAAGTACCTGTAGGGAAAACCTCTGACATCATCTTTATCTCAACCCAGATGTCCATTTGGCCCACATGTTTGGCAAAGAATGGGGACATGGAATCAAATTAGTTTTCCTAGAAACCAATCATTCATTTACAACATCTTTAATAGAGAATTGGACTAACTTGTTTCATAGTTAATTCTGTGAGCATTTATCTTAAAATAAAACATGTTAGTTCCCATGATCAGGAATGCTCCTATAAGCTGTAAAACTCCAGGTCCAGGAGGATTGAAAATGTTGAAGATAACTGTTCTAGTTTGCTAGTTGCCAGAATGCAATAAAGCATTGCATTCAAAACAGAATGGCTTTTAAAAAAGGGGAATTTAATAAATTGCAAGTTCACAGTTTATAGGCATAGAAAATGTCCCAATTAAAGCAAGTCTATAGAAATGTCCAATCTAAGGCATCCAGGGAAAGATACCTTGGTTCAAGAAGGCAGATGAAGTTCAGGGTTTTCTCTCTCAACTGGAAGGGCACATGGTGAACACGGCATCATCGGATAGCTTCTTCTCCTGGCTTCCTGTTTCATGAAGCTCCCCAGGAGGCATTTTTCTTCTTTATCTCCAAAGGTTGCTGGCTTGTGGACTCTGCTTCTCATGGCTGTGTCATTCTGCTCTGCTCTCTCTGAATCTCTCATTCTCCAAAATGTTTTCTCTTTTATAGGACTTCAGAAACTAATCAAGACCCACCTGAATAGGTGGAGACATGTTGTCACCTAATCCAGATTAACAACCACTCTTGATTAAATCACATCTCCAGGGAGATGATCTAATTACAGATTCAAACATACAGTATTGAATCGGGATTATTCTGCCTTTACAAAATGAGATTTTGATTAAAACATGACTTTTCTAGGGGATATATATCCTTTCAAACTAGCACAATAACTGTACCTTTTCTGAAGACTCTTGGGCCACCCTTAACTGTCCCAGCCCATGGGGATTACACACATGTGAGGGAGACAGACGTTACACAAGCTAACAGGGAAAAAACCACACATATTGTAAATTACGGTGACTTCTGTGAAGAATGGAAGAAGATGCAGTGTTACAGAAAACGAGAAGGTATGAGGGTTTATAGTTGGGGAGGTCAGGAAGTTTCTTTGCAGAGGGAACACGCACGCTGTGTCCTGGAGGATGAGAGGAAACCAGGCATGGAGGGGGAGGAGCCCAATCCAGCAAAGGAAACAGGTAAGCAAAAGCCCTGAGGCTGGTACAAGCTTGGCATGCAGGAGGATGTGAAGAAACAAGCTCCCTGGAATGCAGTGTGGAGAGTGCCCAGAGAGGAGAAGAGTGGGTGGACGGGACCTGGTAGAGCAGCTTAAGGGGTTTGGAGGTTGCAGGAGGTTTAAAGGATGGGAATCTGTATAAAGAAAAGAAAGGAAGAAGGACTGGACAAAAGGAGAGACTGAGCTATGAGTCCCAAGAGAAACTTTAGCTGACCTGGTGGAATTCTTAAGATGGTATGACCCTTAAGAGTTGTTAGAGTTGAGACAGGAGTTGGGGACTTTCCCTGCCTCTCACACAGATTGGATGCAGGCTGTCTGGGAAAGGGGCATGCCCTCCAGCATTCCTGGAAGCTGGAAAGTAAGTCCTTATTCCTGCAGGGGCATCTGGCTGGCAGATCACAGTATCCAGCAGAAGTGGGAAACCCTAGAGGTTTTTAGACATTCAAAAAGATCATTCTGTTTGACTGTAAGACTGATACTATGAGGCTTGCAGCAACAAGGAAGAACTTTGAAAACATTATACTCAGTGAAATACACAAGGTACATAATGACAAAAGTTTTAAGGAATGACAAGAAACAGTAAATTTGCAGAGCTAGAAAGCAGAGCAGAAGTCCAGGGGTTGGGGGTAGGGAGCGAAGGGGAGTGTTTGTTTTCAAAAATAAGAAAATAAAATTTAAAAGAAATCACCCTAGATCTTGTGCACCTAATGGATTGGAGGGGTTCAACATTGGAAGAGGAGATGGAGATGGGGATGAATTTGAGAAGTAGTTTGTAGGTGAGAACAGGAGTGCTTGGTGATGGAGGGACCATTGGCAGCGAGGAAGAGAGAAGAATCAGAGAATCGAAGATTTTTCTAGGCTTCCAGCTGGATTGGGTGGATGGTACGATTATTGAGATGGCAAAGATTAAGGGAGGAACAAGTTTCTTAAGGAGAGGGTCAAAAAGGTCAGTTTGGAACTTAATAAGTTTGAGAAGCATGTGAAGTATCCACATGGGACTGACTGGTAGGCATTTGGATCAAGGATTCAGCTTCTCGAAAGGGAGCTATGCAGAGTTGTTGGCATCAGTGGATTTAGAATTAGGTTCCTGATGGGATTAGCTAGGGGGTACAAGCAGAGAGATGAGAAGAGGACTCAGAACTGAGGCCCCAAGAAACTCCAGTTTTTAAACTTCAGGCAGAGGAGGCTGTGCTGTGAAGGAGCAGCCAGTGAAAAACAGGTCCTGTGGTCAGTCAGGCCCAGGAGACACTGGGTTAGACAAATAAGAGTGGTACAGTTTCCTCTCCTGAAGGACTTCTCAGGGCCTTTGCTATGCACAGGAAGATTTAGTAGTTGCATTTTTTCAGACTCATTTGACCAATCAGAGACTGGCTTTTATTTTATTCTTGAGAAGTTTTAGGAACCTCTGCAGAAATAAAAAATGGCACCAAAATACCAGCCACCCAAACTTGGAAGACGAGTTCTTCAGCTCTCAAAGAAAATGATGCCAGAACTCAGTTAAAAAGACAGAATTCTGGAAGGAATGGGAGGGTTGGTAATGGAAGTTAACCAGTTCTCCAGATTAGAGATTCTTTCCTTCCTTTATGGAACATGAGGATGGAGGATTCAACTGCCTGAAATAGCCCCAAGAAACTCTTGGTACATGGTCAGGCTGCCCAGCTTTCATGGAGTTATATATCACTGCCTTGTCTTCCTCCAGGTAAAAAGGTTATTTTGTGAAAAAATCTAATTCCTAAGGCAAGACCAGTCTTAAAGCTCTGATTTGGAAGTCAAGGTGGGCAGTTGCAGGATTTAAGGCCACTTCGACCAGAGTTTAAATCCTAGTTCCACCACTGCTGAATTGGATGAGCTGGGACCCTGCTTTAGTTTGCTAAAGCTGTTGAAATACAATATACAAGAAATGGACTGGCTTTTATAAAGGGGATTTATTAGCTTAGTTACAATTCTAAGGCTGTGAAAATGTCCAAATTAAGGCATCAGCAGGATGATACCTTCTCTGAAGAAAGGCTGCTGGCATCTGCCTTCTTTTCTGGGATTCATTACTTTTGGCTTCTGGCTTCAGTGGCTTCCTCTCTCAGCAGCTCTTGGGGCTTTTTCACTATGTGAGTTTCTCTTGGCTTCATCTCTACTTTTTATGTGTTTTATCCTCTCATAAAGGATTTTAGTAAAAGAATTAAGACCCACCTTGAATGGGATGGGTCACATCTCAATTGAAAAAACCTAATCAAAATGTCCCTCCTACAACAGGTCTGTACCCACAGATAGATTAAAAGAACATGACTTGGAGTTCTGGGAAGATGGTGGAATAAGATAAACCAAGTTCAACCCTGCCCCAAGGAAAAGTTAGAGAAGGGCCAGGAGGGCGACTGAGACAGAGATTTCAGAGTGTAACTGACCTGGGAGAGTCTTCTGCACTGCAAATGGTGGCCCTGATTGCAAAAGCTGAGGAACTGAGAGGCAGAGAGGCAGAGACCGTCCAGCTGGTGCAAACAGCCTAATGCATAAGCCTGGAGCCCTCAGGAATGCACAGATGGGGAGACGGACTAGGAAGTAAGCCAAGCCATGTTCCCTCAGCACGCTACCCTCACCAGCACAGACCCATGACCCACAACTCACCCCACACCCCATGCACCTGAACCCCGTCACCCGCCCCCACTCCCCGCATTTGAAGTGTCCCCATCCCACCAGCCCCTCGCACATGTACCTGCCCGAGAACCCCACCCCAAGTGCAGCTCAGCCCACCTCTCCTGCACCCCTCCTGAGCACTACCTCCCACTCCCTGCTCCCTGCAGGCTGTTGCCAGGGCATAAAGGCTGCAGGTGCTTATCTCCATATCCAGGCTACACCTGCCCCCAGCCCATACAGTCATACAGCCCCACTCCATCTCACCTGAGCTCTGTGGACAGGTACATCACTTTACAGCACTCCTAGACCCACGTATGCACAGGACCCCCAGTCACACACCCTAGCTCTGGGAAAGTACTGACCTGAGCAGCCAGGTCATATCCGCTACCAGCCCATGCAGATGTAAGGCCGACCCACTGCCATAGCTCTCCACACAACGGGCCCTACACCCTAGACCAGCACACACCAGGGCCATGCTTCCCAGACCCATGCACGTGCACAGCCACATCCTTCCAAGCTGCTGGACACCCACATTCAAAGGCACCAGCATGGCATCCCCAACTTGTGCCTATATCTGTGCTGCAATGCATCACCTCACTGTTGTGCCCTGCCCTGTGGCCTGCATCCTGCTAATCCATCCTGCAAACACTACTGAAAGAAACCAACTTCCAAAGTAAATCAATCAAGATAATTATCATGTGGTGAAAACAACAGAAGATCACTAAGCATATCACAATGTAGACAGATATAGCCCAGCCTAAAGACCAAATTAAAATACCAGAGGAGACACAGACATTGGAACAACTAATCAAAGATGTTCATATAACTCTGTTAAATAAAATAAATGGGATGGCTAATGACATAAAGGAGATCAAGAAGACACTAGGAAAGCATAAAGAGGAATTTGAAAGAATAAATAGAAAAATAGCAGATATCACAGAGATTAAAGATTCTGTGGACCGAATAAAAAACATACTAGAGACACACAACAGCAGATTTGAAGAGGGAGAAGAAAGAACAAAGGAACTAGAGGACAGAGCAATTGATTTTGAACACTCAAAACAGCAAATGGCAAAAAGATGGAAAACTTTGAATTGGATCTCAGGGAAATGATGGACAAAAGAAAGTGCAAAAATATAAGAATCATATGTCCCAGAAGGAGAATAGAGGAGTAAAGGCCTAGGAAGATTGGTTGAGGATATAATGGGGGAAAACTTCCCAACCCTTATAAAGGACATAAATATACAAGTCAAAGATGCCCAATTAACTCTAATAGAATAAATCCAAATTGGCCTTCCCAGGAGACATGTTAATCAGTCTGTTAAACATTGAAAAGAAGCAGAAAAAGAAAATACAATCTACTACATGCAAGGGTAACAACATAAGACTGAGTTCAAACTACTCAACTGGTACCATGGAGGTAAGAAAGCAGTGTTATGATATATTTAAGATCCTGAAAGAGAAAGACATCCAGCCAAGAACTCTTAGTACACAGCTAAATTGTCCTTTAAAACTGAGGAAGAGATTAAAATTTTCAGACAAACAAATCCTGAAAAAAATATGTCAACAAAAAACCCTGCTCTACAAGAAATACTAAAGGTAGTTCTGCCAGTTGAAAAAAAAGACAGGATGAGGAAGGTCTGCAGGAGGGCACAGAATTGAAGAGTACCAGTAAGGGTAACTTAAAGGATAAAAAGAAAAAGAGGGAAAAGAATATATAGATCTGACAAATAAAATCCAAAAGAAGATGGTGGGTTCGAGAAATGCCTTTTAGTTAATAACTTTAAATGTTAAAAGACTAAATGTACCAATTAAAAGATGCAAATTGGCAGAATGATTAAGAAATAGAATCCAACTATATGCTGCTTACAAGAGACTCATCTTAGACACAAGGATACAATAGTGTGAAAGTCAAAGGATGAAAAAAGATTTTCCACACAAGTTGTAACCAAAAGAAAGCAGGATTAGCTATATAATGTCAGACAAAATAGAATTTAAATGTAAAGGCATCATAAGAGACAAAGAAGGAGACAATATATTAATAAAAGGGACAATTTACCAAGAAGAAATAACAATCATAAATGTTTATGCTTCCAATCAAGGAGCTCAAAAGTATATGAGACAAACATTGGCAAAACTGAAGGGAGTGATAGATGTTTCAACAATAATAGTAGGAGACTTCAGTACACAACTCTCCTCTATAGCTAGAACAACTAGATAGAAAATCAACAAGGAAATAGAGAATTTAAATAACTTGATAAATGAATTATACCTAACAGACATATATAGGTCATTGTATCCCAAAGCACAAGGACATACATTCTCTGTAGTGCTCAAGGAACATTTTCCAGAATAGATCATATACTGGGGCACAAAACAGGTCTTTATAAATTTTAAAAACACTGAAATTATTCAAAGCCCTTTCTCTGATCACAATGGAATGAAGCTGGATTTCAATAATCATCAAAGAATGAGAACATTCACAAATATATGGAAATTAAAAAATGCACTCTTAATCAACCAGTGGGTCAAAGAAGAAATTGCTAGAGAAATCAGTAGCTATCTGGAGATGAATGAAAATGATAATACAGCATATCAGAATATGGAATGTGGCAAAGGCTGTGCTGAGAGGGAAATTTATCACCCTAAATGCCTATATTAAAAAACAAGAAAGAGCAAAAATCAAGGACTTAACTGCTCACCTGGGGGAACTTGAGAAAGAACAGTAAACTAACTCCAAAGTAAATAGAAGAAGAGAAATAGCAAAGATTAAAGCAGAGTTAAATGAATGGGAGAACAAAAGGACAATAGAAATAGTCAATAAAACCAAAATTTAGTTCTTTAAAAAAACCAATAAAATCGATGGATCACTAGCAGGACTGATAAAGAAAAAAAGAGAGAGGATGCAAGTAAACAAAATAAAAATGAGAAGGGGTACATTACAACAGACCCCAAAGAAATAAAAGAAATCATAAAAGGATACTATGAACAACTATATGCCAACAAACTAGACAACTTAGGTGAAATGGACAAATTCCTGGAAACACACAAACAAGCTATACTGATTCAGGAAGAAATAGAAGATCTCAACAAACCAATCACAAGTAAAGAGATTCAATCAGTCATCAGAAATCTTCCTACGAAGGAAATCCCAGGGCCAGATGGCTTCACAGGGGAATTTTAGCAAACATTCCAAAAATAACTAACACCAATCCTGATCAAACTTTTCCAAAAACTTGAGGAAAAAGGAACTAATTTTATGAAGCTAATATGATTTTAATACCAAAACAGGGTAAAGATGCTATAAGAAACGAAAACTACAGTCCAGTCTCCCTAATGAACGTAGAACAAATATTCTCAATAAATTTTAGCAAATCAGATCCAACAACACATTAAAAGAATTATATGCCATGTCCAAGTGGGGTTTATACCAGGAATGCAAGGATAGTTCAACACAAGAAAATCAATTAATGTAATATAGCACATTAATAAATCAAAAGGGAAAAATCACATATAATTTCAATCAATGCTGAAAAAGCATTCAACAAAATTCAACATCCTTTTCTGATAAAAACACTCCAAAAGTTAGGAATCAAAGGTAACTTCCTTAATATGATAAAGGGCATATATGAAAACCTGATAGCCAGCATTGTACTCAATTGAGAGAGACTGAGAGCTTTCCCCCTAAGATCATGAATGAGACAAGGATGCCTACTGTCACCACTATTATTCAACATTGTGTTAGAAGTTCTAGCTAGAGCAATGAGGCAGGCCAAAGAAATAAAAGACATCCAAATGGAAAGGAAGAAGTAAAACTTTCATTGTTTGCAGATGACATGACACTAGGAAAATCCTGAGAAATCTACAGCAAAGTTACTTGAGCTAATAAACAAATTCAGCAAGGTGGTGGGATATAAAATTAATGTGCAAAGATCAGTAAAAGTTCTATATATAAGCAATGACCTAACTGAGGAGTCAGTTAAGGAAAAAAATTCATTCAAAATAGCAACTAAAAGAATCAAGTACCTAGGAATGAACTTAACTAGGGATGTAAAGGACTTGTACACAGAAAACTACATAATATTGCTAAAAGAAATCAAAGAAGATCTGAATAGGTGGAAAGGCATTCTTTGGTTATGAATAGGAATGTTAAATATAGTTAAGATGTCAATTCTACCCAAATTGATCTATAGATTTGATGCAGTACCAATAAAAATTCCAACAACCTACTTTGAAAACTTGGAAAAGCTAGTTACCAAATTCATCTGGAAGGGAAAGAGACCCTGAATAGCTAAAAGCATCCTAAAAATGAAGAATGAAGTGAGAGGATGAACACTCCGTGACTTTAAAACTTAGTATACAGCCACAGTGGGCAAAACAGCATGGTACTGGCACACACAGAGAAGTATTGACCAATGGAATTGAATCGAGAGTGCAGAAATAGACCACCAAATCTATGGTCAACTATTTTTTTTTTGGGGGGGGGATGCGTGGTCCCAGAATCGAACCTGGGTCTCCTGCGTGGAAGATGGGCATTCAAACCACAGAGCTACCTCAACTGATTTTTGACAACGCTCCCCAATCCACTAAACTCAGAATAATCTTTTCAATAAATTGGCATTGGAGAACTGGACATCAATAGCCAAAAGAATGAAGGAGGATACTTACCCTATACAAAAATTAACTCAAAGTGGATCAACCACCAAAATATAAGAACTAGCACTATAAGTCTTCTAGAAGAAAATATAGGGAAAGATCTTTAAGACCTAGTAATAGGAGGTAGCTTCCTAAACTTTACACCCAAAGTACAAATAACAAAAGAAAAAGTAAATAAATGGGAATTCCTCAAAATCAAATGCTTCTGCAACTCAAAAGACTTTGTCAAAAGGTAAAGAGGTAGCCAACTCAATGGGAGAAAATATTTGGAAATCACATATTGGACAAAGGTCAATACCTATATACATAAAGAAATCATACAACTCATCAACAAAAGAACAAACAACCCGATTATAAAATGGGCTAAAGATATGAATAGGCATTTTTCTGAAGAGCAAATATGGATGGCTTAAAAGCATATGAAAAGGTGTTCATTTTCATTGGTTACAAGAGAAATGCATATCAAGACTACAATGAGATACCACCTCACACCTATAAGAATGGCTGCTATTAAACAAACAAGAAACTGTAAATGCTGGAGAGGATGTGGAGAAATTGGGTCACTTATGCACTGGTGGTGGGAATGTATAATGGGGCAGCCAGTATGGAAGACAGTTTGGTGGTTCCTTAGCAACTAAATATCAAGTTGCCTTATGTCCCAGCAATAGCACTACTTGGTATAAACTCAGAAGAGCTGAAAGCAATGACACAAACAAACATTTGCAGATTGATGTTCATAGCAGCATTGTTCACAATCGCCAAAAGATGGAAACAAACCAAATGCTCATCAACAGACGAGTGGATTAACAAAATCTGATATATACATATGATAGAATATTATGCAGCAGTAAGATGAAATGACGTCCTGAAGCACATGATAAGATGGATGAGACTTGAGGACATATGCTTATCATATGAGTGAAATATGCCAGACACAAAAGGATAGATATTGTCTGATTCCACTTTTATGACCTTGGTAAAGGTAAAATCAGAGGCTTATAGTACTTAGAGATACATAGAAGCTAGAAATGGGTGAACTGTTAGCTAATGAGGTTGAACTCAAATGTAAGGGAATAGATAGAAGTGAAGGTGATTCTGTAGTGGGTCTATAGGTAATACTACCATATTGAAAATGAAACAAGGTTGAAAGGATTTGTATAGATATATGTGTCCCACTGATTAACACTAGAAATAGAAATTATTTCCAGCAAGAACTACTTCAAAAGTATGACTCATGTACAAAGAGTGTTTAAGTCCAGGGTACAGGGGGAATGCTGCTATTGCATGCTATGGGCTATGCTCAAAAGGAAAACATCAGCAGTACTGCAGCAACAGCAGAGATAAATAATGGGGAGAGGGACAAGGGGTAAGAGGAGGTTTAGATTTCCTATTTGGGAGAGTTTATTGGTTATCCTCTTGGGAACAATGGAATCATCTAAAATTGAGAGTGTTGATGGACTGTGGACTTTGGGCATTATACATGATGCCTAATGAATGCAGGTGGCTGAAGGATGTACTGAGTGAGAACTGATGAACGATGGTGGATACATGTGATTGAATATTGTGCTGCTACAAAAAGAAATGAAGTCATGAGGCATGCAATGCTGTGAATGAACATGTGGGACATTTGGTGAGGCAAATAAGCCAGAAACAAAAGAGTGATTATTGTATGTTGTCCTTAAGAAAATGCTTATAAGAAAACAGGGGACTAGATTGTAAGCTCTTATAGAAAACACATTTACTCCAGAGTGTAATCATTATTTCTGGATTTTGAGAGGCTTTTAAATATATATATATATATATATATATATATAACCTGGTATTTAGAGCTAAGAATGAAGCCAAACAGGTCAGGGCTAAAGTAATTCAAAACACAGGGGTAAGGAAGACATTGTGTATTTTAGAACTACACATACTCTTGGAGAC
The DNA here is from genome assembly GCF_023851605.1 of Tamandua tetradactyla. Classification (NCBI taxonomy): domain Eukaryota; kingdom Metazoa; phylum Chordata; class Mammalia; order Pilosa; family Myrmecophagidae; genus Tamandua; species Tamandua tetradactyla. The sequence continues at coordinate 57,433,014 of NC_135338.1, read as the reverse complement.
CGAAGGAGGAAAAATTTATTTTGTCTGGAAGCTGAATTTTCTATAGCATGTAATCTAACTCAACCTATCTGTATAACTCATTTGAACAATTGAAACACAGGGAGCCCAGAATAAGAAAGAGGGCCTTTAAACCTGTATAGCTTAATGTAATGCCTGGATACATCCTAGAATATATTAAGCAGATAATCAAAAAGTATTGGCAGGGTCCTTTGAGGGATGGGAGAAAAAATATGGAACTATTAAACTTTAACATCAGGGAATCCCTTGATACTGTGCCAAACTTTAGGGACACCCAAATCAGTAGGTCACACCCTTGATCTTGAGGCTTACTCTTCTGAAGCTTATGTAGTTAGTGGAGAAGCTTAGCCTACCTATGGATATGCCTAAGAATTACTTCTGGAGGACCTCTTTTGTTGCTCAGATGTGGACTTTCTCTCAGCTGACATGGCAAACAAACTTACTGCTCTCACCCTTCTATGTGGGACATGACTCCCAGGGGTATTAATGTCCTTGGCAATGTGGGACAAAAATCCTGGGATGAGCTGGGACTCGGCATCGAGGGATTGAGAAAACCTTAACCAAAAGGGTGAAGAGAGAAATGAGACAAAATAAAGTGTCAATGGCTGAGAGATCTCAATCAGAGTCAAAAAGTTATTCTGGAGGTTATTCTTATGCATTATATAGATATCCCCTTTTTAGTTTATGGTGTATTCGAGTGGCTAGAGGTAAGTATCTGAAACTGTAGAGCTGTGTCCCAGTAGCCATGTTTCTTGAAGATGATTGTATAATGATATAGTTTTTGCAATGTGACTGCATGATTGTGAAAACCTGTGTCTTTTGCTCCTTCTATCTATGTTATGGACAGATGAGTAAAAAATATGGATAAAAAATAAACATATAATGGGGGAGCAAAGGTTAAAATAAACAAAGTAGATTGAAATACTAGTGGTTATTGAGAGGGAGGGGTAAGGGGTATGATATGTATGAGTTTTTTTTATTTCTTTTACTGGACAGATGCAAATGTTCAAAAAAATGATCATGGTGATAAATACATAACCATGTGATATTGTGAGTCATTGATTGTAACCATGTCAAAATGTTTGTATGCCAATAATGTTTGTATATTTGTTGTTTACAATAAAAATATTTTTTTAAAAAAGAGCATGACCTTTTCTGGGGTACATAATAGCTTCAAACTTACCCAGACCCTTTTCCATCCCACCTTCCAAATCCTCAGTTTCCTAATCTGTAAGTGGGCCACTTTGCAGAGGCCCACATGAGATAACACGGAGAACTAGCCAGCCTTCAGGAAGGGTCACTCCAATGGTGGTAGCTGCTCCTGATTTTGTTGTTTTGCTGTTGCACAAGATGGTAGAAGTGTCAGTACGAGGAGGGGCCACACAAACTGTCCTCTATCTTGGCCAGAAGTGGAGAGAGGAAACAGGCCTGCATCACTAAGGAGACAGGCCTGCATCACTGAGTGCGCTGTGCAGGGTGACAGCGTGGAAGATGGCAGCCAGGGAAGGCATGGTGCCATCTCTGGAATAAACAACCTCCCACCTCGGTGGGCTTGGTGGCTGCACTGTCTGGAAGAGCAGCTGGTCCTGGCGCCTCTGCTTGACCTGGTGTGAGACTCCCTGAGTCAGCTTCCCAGTTGGGGCTTGAATCACAGCCTCTCAAAAGACATGTTTAGGCCTCAACCTTGGGTCCTGTGGGTATGAACCCATTTGTAAGTAGGACCTATGATGATGTCATTAGTTAAGGTGAGCCCAGATTGAAGGAGGGTGGGCTCCGCCATGTGCATTGCCATGTAATGGAAAAACCAAGGCACCCCAGAGATTGCCAGCCAGTCAGAAAATCCCTGATACTGTGATATAGCAAGCCTTCCAGCCTCTGAAGCCCTGAGCCAATAAATTCCTATTGTTAATTCCCACCCATTGAGTGATAATTGTTATAGCAGCTGAGAGAGGAAAACACTCCCTTGTGGGCATGGAGAAGGAAGAACAAAACAGGGCTGCCCCTGCTCTTGGGTCTGCAGATTCCAAAGGCCTGTAGTTCACACACTCTGGAGGTCTGGGTTGACCCTTGATGTGCTGCATGAACTTGGCCAAGGTTCAGGATCCAACTGTGAAACAAACTCTAAAATTCCTCCCAATGGCATATCCTGAACTTAATTAGGAAGCATTCTGTCACCAACTAGCATCTCTAATCCTAAGGAAGTCTGGGGAAAGCACCGGATTTGCCCTCTGTTGGGGAAGGGATGTGAATGAAGGATGATACAGAAGTGATCAGCTCTCGTTTGCTTCTCAAGCCCCTGGAGGAGGCAGGGTAGATAATGTTCACTTTTTAGGTGAAGAACGAGAAGCCTGGAGAAGTTAAATTCCCACAGCCAGGAAGTGGCAGAGCTGGAATTTGAATCGGGAACTTGGCTCCAAGCCCAGGGAGTCCCTGTCATGATGGTGCTACCCTTTAGGGTCCGCAAAGTCCCCTTTCTGGTTTTGTCATCTGTTGGTGAGGGAGGTGCACTTAATGTATTATCATTAAGTGGAATTATAGTATAATTGTAATGTAATTGTATCAAATGGGGAAACTGAGGCCAAAGGCCAGGGGAGGGGTTAGTAAAGCATCTTGCCCAAGGTCTCATGTAAGTGGTATGGAGGGACTCCAGGCCTGGCCCTGAGACCCTGAGTTCCCAGTTTCTCTACAATGAAATATTGTACTCAGCATAAGCTAAGTGAGAGAAGCCAGACACAAAAGATTGCATAGTATATGATTCCATTTATATGAAATGTCCAGAGGAGGCAAATCCACAGAGATGGAAAGGAAAGCAGGTTTGGGGTGGCCAGAGGCTTGGGGAGGGGGAATGGAGTACTGGGCTTCTTTTGCAGTGGTGAGAATGTTTTCGAATTAGATAGTGGTGATAGCTGCATAACTCTGGGAGTATATTAGAAAGCACTGATTTGTACACTTTAAATGGGCAAATTGTGTGGTATGTGGATTACATCTTGATAAAGCTGTTATAACTAACAACTCAGTGTCAGATGTCAGCTATCAGCCTGGGGAGAGGTGATTCTGGGAGCAGTTGCTCACAAGACCTAGAAGAGGCAGTGTGTTCACTGTGGCAGAAAGGACCAAAGCTTGGGCTCCAAGAGATGTTCAAGAAACCACCTTGATGGCTTTCTCTGTGACATAATTTGCATCCTCTCTTGATTAAGGCCTGAATACACAGAGAGGTAGCAGAGTTTCCAAAGCCTTCCTTAAGAACCGTGTAGCAATAGCAAGTTACTTCCCTCTCTGGGCCTCAGTTTCTGCATTGTGAACTAATGATGATAAAAGCACCTGCCTCACAGAGTGGTTGTGAGGTTAAAAGTCTATAAGGTTCCCAGTCGAGTGTGAAGCATTTTGAGGGGTCCTATTGACCTTGGCTACTCTACCTTGGCCTGTAAAATCAAACCACCAGCTATCACTATCACTGGCCTGAGCGAGGGGTCAGAGCTGTGTGAGGCTCTGTAATGGTCAGCAGTTGGGGAACAAAGAGATGGTAGAGTTCTTGGGTTCTATAGAGCAGAGGCTTTCCAGTCTGAAGCATGAAGATGGTGTCCATGTGACTTCATGAAACTACAGACTCACAATCAGAGTAACTGTCGTCACTAGCAGTAGTACCCGTTGGGCCACCTAGCACCTGCACCTCTGTGCCCAGCCCTTACCCCCTGGTCAGGGTAGGCTCAGGAGTTGGGCCACTTGCTCAGCTCTCTGGGTTCACCAGAGGCCTCAGGGCTTCTTCACATCCCTCTAGCTGCTGAAGCCATGGACAGACAGGTGCGAGGCTGCTCTTCTTGCTTGTCCAGAGTTGGGGAAGGCAGGTGGGAGGCTTGTCCACCCATTCTCTCCTGCCCAAAGCCCTGTTCAGCTTTCCAGCCATGTGGCTTCCCTCTGGCTTTCAGGCTTCCTTGAGTCATCTACATATTTGTGAACAAAATCTCGTGGGATGAGTGAGGCCCTCAGGCACATGAGGGTGCCTTCCTCCAAGCTCAGGGAAGCAGGTGAGGGGTGCAGGTTGGGCCAGAAGTGTGGGCACTAAGGGGCATAGACTATCTGCCAGACTCTGCCCAAGCAGTGGTGTCCAATATGACTGAAAGGTAAAGAATGACCTAGGAGTCGAGAGAGGGAGAGAAATGAGGCAGGAGCAGATTATGAAGGCTCTTGGAAGCCATGTTATGGATGAAGAACTTTATTCCGAGGGTAGTGGGACACTATTGAAGGGTTTTCCATTAGAGAGTGCCTTCATCATCGTCATCACTGTCATCACCATCATCACCATCATCACCTTCACCATCATTATCATCACCATCATCATCACCAACATCCTCATCATTGAGGCAGCTAATAGGTTCACAAAGCACCGTGCTAAACATTTCCATACATTGATCCCGTTAACACTCTATGAGATAGATGCCGTTAATAATCCCTTTTACAGATGAGGAAACTTAGAAAGCATGAGACACCGAAGACCACCCAGATAACAGGAGCTGGAACCAGAACAAGAATTGGAGTCTGGCTCTGCCATATCCTCAAGCCTCAGCTCTTCAGCACTATTGTTTATGGTTATCACCTCCCTGTGATTGTATTGCATTCTAAAAATGAGAACATTGGTGGCAGAGGATAAGAATTGGAATATGGTGGTTCCTGATATCAGAGGCAGGAGACCAACTGAGAGGTGAAGGCTGAACGTAGAAAGAAGTAGGTTCAAGAGACACTTAGTAGGTGACGTCTAAAGGTGATGCTGATCCACTAGGTGAAAGAGATGAGGACAAGGATGCATTTAATGCTGAACCCCCAGATTCTGGTATGGGTCTGTGGATGTGTGGATGTCTGGTCTCCATTTATGGAGACCAGAATGTAAGTTTTTTAAATGAAAGAATGAACATATGGATAATGAAGAAATTTCTAACAAAGGGGTCCCACAATGGAATGGATAATGAGTTCACCATTTTTGAGGGTATTCAAGCAGGGGCCAGATAACTGCAGAATTTGGATATTGTAAAGAATACTTTTGATTTGAAGTGAAGGTCAAAAGGTAGGCACTCAATATATACATATCGTATGAATAAATGATTGAATCAATTTCAGCCTTAAGATTCTAGGGCCTTATGGGACCTCAAAGTCACCCAATGGGAACTTGATAATGAATTAGCAATGTAGGGTGAAGGAAATATCTAAACCCTGTTAAATTTTTTTTACATCATCTTTCTTATATTCTTCTTTTTGAGTATATTTTAGAGTGTATGTTTAATACAGAGTAATAAAATACATATACTGGATATAACTGTTAGGCAGAACCCCTTCCCCCAGGAAGTAACTGACTCTTAGCAAGCATTCCAAGAAACTTCCCCTACTCATAACTTCCAGAAGCCCCTTGCAAAACCAAACCTGTCCCAGCCCATAGGGCAGTCGCATGAGTGTCCTTGCATCCCCTCCTGGCAGCTGCATTCCTGTGAGAACTCCCCTTATCCAACACCCCCCACTCTGGCAGTTACAACCCCAGCAGCTTGCAATAACTCCCCACTTAGCCTGTCAATTTCTCACTCCCAAGCTAGCCAATGAAAATTCCCCTGTCTTTTCCTACCTCTGCCAGCCATCCTATATGAGCTCTACCCCTTCCCCTGCTCAGTGCATAGCCTCACAATGATAAACTCCTTTTATCAAGTTTTGGTCTCCCCTCCTTATTCCTAGCCAAGAAACCTATCAATAACCAAACTTTTTTTTTTTTTTTGCTTAGAGTGATACACTATCACGAATATTTGGGGACCACTGATTTAAAGGACAAATGTCCTAAAGTAGCTTGAGCAAAAATAGATGTACTCCCCTGGCCTAGGCTAAGACAGAGAACAAAACTCAGGGTTTTCAGGAGTGATAAGAAATGAAAGAGTTATGAAATAGATGAAAAACACCTCATCTGTTTATTATGGTGTACAGAAAAGGCAGTTACATGGTTCATCCACACTCTCATTCCTCCGTGAACCACTTCCTCTCCACAATGTATCAGGTTCTTGTACGGGACACAGGATGCCGATCATTGTATCAACCCACGTGCCCCCCGCTCGGCTCCTGCAGCCGCTGCAGCTCCTGAGACCTGCGCGGACCCTCGGTGACCATCGGCCCTCCAGAGCTCTGCTGACGATGAGTGATGTCTAGACAAATCTATTCGTAGCTTAGCTTCATTCAAATACGAAATGGTTCCTACTTCTTATTTCCCCATTTCCCTGCTCCAGCTACAAGTGGCTATGTTCCTCGAGGCAAAGAAGTGTGGGTGGTGAAAAAAGGGTTTGGGGAGGGAATCTTTTCTGACCCTTTGTATCTTGAAATTCAGAGGTGGATTGGTCAAGACTTGTGTGCTCTTTGCCATCAAAATCCTCCCTGTCTCCCAGGTCTACTCTCTCCAGAGAGAGAGAGCCGAGGAGAGGGGGAGAGGGGGAGGAGTGGAAAGAGGAAATGAGAAAGGGGGGAGGGGGAGAGGGGGAGAGGGGGAGCCTGCTATTAAATGCCCACTGACTTTGCAGCCACCCTGGGGTGCCCCCTTCCTTTTCCTCCCTCCTTTCTCCTAAATTCTCACTGCTGTGCTCCGCCTCCCTGCCTCAGTTCCAAGGGCTTGCTGTGGGAGCCCGAGTGTGCTCTTTCTACATTACTTCTATGTGGGGGTGGCAGGGTGCTGCCCCCAAGAGGCAGCCTGTTAATGGCACCAAGGAAGAGAGGAAACAAATTCCTTGGGGAGGGTCCCAGGCAGCGGGCAGCTGTCTTCTGGGCCTCCTTGGCCGGGATGCTGGTCCAGCGTCCTCTCCCCGCACACCTGGTACAGCCCCACACCCCACACCCCATACCCCACCCCAGCCTGCCAGGAGGCAGAGTCACTGCCCCGCTGCCTTGGGATGGCTGATGGGTCCCGAGCTCTGTCACCACAAGAGGGTCTCCGAGGAGGGCTTCCCCATGACATGTGTGCCTGGTCCAGGCAGCAAAGCTTGGACCCAGGCCTCCCCCACAGGGCTTTGTGTTGGGGTCACTGACCTCGAGCTCAGTCACTGGTCAGCTGCCCTTGGGTGTCCCCCACTGCCACTGTGCCAGTCCTTCTGGGGCACATACTGGGCCACCCTCAAATAAGCCACTGACAGGTGCCTCTTGGGTGCTGAGTCCGGGGGCCATCCCCGGGCAGGCCTGGACTTCTCCTGATCTCTCTGGACTGCTGCGAGGGTCTGAGCACCCAGGACTCTGGGCAAGTCCCCATCATAAATCAAACACTGAAGGTGTGGCCTTCCCCCAAAATGCTGTGGGGTTGGGGGTGTGGAGGATCAGAGTGGCCAGAAAGAAAAGGTGGAAGGAGCTAATGTTTATTGAACACCTACTACATGCCAGACATGATAGGTGCTTTACACAAACATCCTGTACAAATAGTGACTTTCCTCTAAGGAGCCACTTCTAAACCCTCAATGCTTTTTTCCTGATAATAAATTCACCTGCATTTTGCATGCATAACAAAGCCTCCCACGTTTACAGCACCTTTCACTTTTCGAAGTACTTGGAACCCTCCTTCATCTTCACAATGACCTCATTTTACAGAGGTGGAAACTGAGGCAGCGGTAAGATGATTGACTAGCTTAAAGTTGTGCAACAAGTTATCGGCTGAGGCAGGACCCCTCTGCCCTCGGCACCACCCCAGCCTGGCTCAGCCATGGAACAGCCTTCTGGTGGCTGCAGGTGTCCACTCATCCCTGTGCAAGTTTGCAAGCTCTGGTAGACAGAGGCTATGACCTCTCCTTCTTCCCTCTTGTGCAGGGCACTCAATGTGAGTATACAATAAGTGCTCAATAAGTGCTTAATAGGTTCTTCTTCCCCATAAGGCTCCTCATGCACCCACCAAGGAGGGGAGTCACAGAATCCTGGTCTCTGGTATCTTTCATTAAACTGAGAGACTACCCTCCAAAGTGCCTGCCGGTGGAGTAAAGGAAAATGCAATGCAGCAATTCAGCCAGGGACTGAGGATGCACTTGACAGCTCCAGGCAGCTGTGGTCCTGGAGAGCTGAGCTGTGATGCTGGGCAGGAGGTCATTCATTCCTCTGCCTGCCTCCAGCCCCCTCCACTCCTGGAAAGGGGCAACTTGGGCCTGAGGCTGCAGGGCCTAAGAACAATGATTCTGTTGTTTTACGGCTGTACCCTTGGGTCCTGGGACTGAGCAGGAATTGCTCCCCTGGGCTTTACCAGAGACACCGACTGGCCGATGCACTGGGAATGCCTTCTGTCCCTTCTTGAGTCCATCTTGAAGAGCCCTATCCATTCACCCTTATAAAAATCCACAGCAGCCCCGCTTGCACCAGCTCATCTGGCTGCTCACCGCCCACTATGACAATTTGTGAATCTGGCGTTCCACTGAGATGGAGGTGTGCAGCGTGCTCATAGAGTTCTCCATCTGCACGGGTCCGGAGGCGCAGTCCCCTCGCTGGCACAGCCCACCGTACACCTCCCGTGTCTTCTTCCGGAAGCGCTTGCCCACCATCACGTACACCAGTGGGTTGAGGCAGCTGTTGCTGTAGCCCATGAAGGAGGCCACCTGCGTGAAGACATCCACCAGGTGCTCCTCCCAGCAGGAGGAGAGCATGCCCAGGCGCTGCAGGGTGTCCAGGAAGGTGCTGATCTGGAAGGGCAGCCAGCAGACGATGAAGAGCAGCAGCACGACCAGGACCAGCACCGTGGCCTTCCGCTCTGTCTGGATCTCCTTGAACTTCTGCATCTCGTTGTTCCGCAGCACCCGCATGATCTGCACCGTGCAGAAGGTGATGACGCTCATGGGCAGCAGGAAGCCCACGAGGTTCAGGAGGACGTTGGTGAATACCTCCCAGTTGGGTGATGGGTATTGGATGATGCAGGCGGTGACGTTGTAGCCCTCGGATCTGTACTCCTGCATGGTCCGGAAGATCAGCATGGGCGAGCTCAGGAGCAGCGTGCAGCCCCAGATCACCAGGCTGTACAGCTTGGCCCAGCGCACGGTCCGCATCTGCCCCGTGGACATGGTCTTCACCAGCGCCAGGTAGCGGTCGATGCTCACCAGCATCAGGAAGCAGATGCTGCTGTACAGATTCATGTAGATGACAGTGTTCACCACGCGGCAGAGGACCTCCCCGAAGAGCCAGTCAAAGTTGTTGGCGATGGTGATGGCCCAGAAGGGCAGCCCGCAAGTCAGGACCAGGTCCGCCACTGCCAGGTTCCCCAGGTAGACCTCCGCCACCGTGCAGCTGCTCTTGTGCAGGAAGAAGACGCTGAGGACAAAGGTGTTCTCGAGCGCGGCCAGCACGAAGAGGACCCAGAGGAACGGGGCCTGGATGGCATTGAGCCAACCCAGTGGCTCCTTGGAGGGACAGGTGGCGTTAAGGGCAGGGGTGAGCACTTGCAAGGTCATGTTGAGCATTTTGACGCTAAAAGAAAGTGGAAAAGAGACTGTCAACCCCTTGAGGTCACAAGAGGGAGAAACGATTGGCACAGAAGGAGAGGAAAGAAGGACGCCCATCTGCTCACCAAAAAGCGTCCAGGAGGCCGCTAGGGTTGTGGCAGAGTCAGAGGTGGACCCGGGCCCTTGTCCATAGCCCCACACTCAGAAGTCCATGTCCCCATCCTCCTGACTCCTGGATCTGCTGCTAACTGGGACCCTGGGCTCTTTGCCTCCTGGCTCTGCTGGGGCCTTTCCTTGGCCAGACTCTATTAGCAGCGTAGCCATCTCGGCTCTGGGGTCCTGGTGCCGATTTCAGCTTCTGTGATGGGAGGATGCACAGCACTCCTTCCTTATCGCACAGGCCCCTCCCAGGGGAGACTGGGGAGTCAGTCATCTTTCAGCCTCGCAAAGGCAGGCTTATAGGTGAATAATTTATTAGAAGAGAAAATGGCATCATGCCAGGCAGGGAAGTTCCAGCCTGACTGGTAGATCATGGTCTCTCTACCATGATCTGTCATGATGGAAAGCAAGGCTCTTCCAGCAGAGGGCAGCACTGTGTAACCATGTCCCCATCAGGGAAGCATTGAGGAGGATCCGAGGGGGCATGATGGAGAGGGAGGGCCAGGGCTGTACAGCCAGACAGTCCTTTTGGGCTCAAATCCCAACACCTTTGGTCATTAGCTGTGTGACCTTATGGAAGTACTTAACATCTCTGAACCTCTATGGCCTACCTGTAAAATGGGAATAACAAAATCTACTTCCCAGGATTGTGGTGAGGTTTCAAGACAACGTGCAAGAAACAGCTCCAAGAATGGCACCAGGTTCAATGAACATTAGATATTATTCTGATAATTATGTGTTTTTGTGAAACAACTGATGTCAAATTCTGACAACATCATTTGCAAATTCTCATTCCTGCATCAGAGTCATCATCATCAAATGACTGGCTCCTCTTTCATTCTTGGGTCTGACTCCCAGGGCAGGGGACATGGAAGGTTGCTGTACAGGCTAATTCCTCTGTACCCCCAGCAAAGAGATGTGGGGTTTAGGAGAAAGAAGATAAGTTAGACAGACACGGGCTGCAATCTTAGGCATAGATATTGGGCAAATTGCTTAACTTCTCTGGACTTCCATTTGTTTTCTTCAGAGTCATTTCCTGACTCACATTGCAGGATTGGTCCAAGTTCAAATCTAAGAGTGGCTATGAAGACACACTGAAAAATCTAAAGCACAGTCCAGAGGACAGGGCTAATTGGGCATTTTCCTAGTGTCCAGTGATGTGGGCTAGGAAAGAGGGAGGAAGCTCTGCCTGGAAAAAGGAGGCCGGGAGAGGTGGGAGGCCCAGTGGAACCAGTTTGAAGGCAGATGCCTGTCTGTGCCCTATCGCGCCAGGACTCCTCAGCATTTTGCAAGATTTATACATTTCAGGGGAGAGGAGAAAAGACTTGACTGGGGAGTCAGCAGACCTATTTCTAGGTCCAATTTTGAACCAGGCTTCTTGTGTGAACCTGGGGGGATTCTCTTCCCCTCTCTGGTTCCCACGGTTCCAAATAAAAAATGAAAGGATTGAATTACAAGTGCTCCAAGGACTCTTCTTGCAGGATTATTGTCTGTACTACCTCTCTCTACCTCCTTCTCCAGCTCCCTCAAGCACTTGAGAAACTTCTGGGGGCTGGAGGCCATTTGAAACCTTCCATGTGTCTTCAAACATGACAGTTTAGAACGCTGTGCCCCTGTGAGATTTGCATATCAAGGACAGAAAAAAGACCCTGTGTGCTATCTGTCCATGCTTGTTGAGAGAAATAAGGGCCATTGTCCATTCACGTTTCAGAAAGTCACTACATTTCTGTGCAAACATTGCAGCCAAGGGAGGGAAAGACACAGGAGCCAGAAAGGAGGAGGCTGGAGGAGAGTAGGACACTTCTCCCTCCTCCTTGCCTCTGACTGGACAGTTTCTGCACATCCTGAGTCTTGATTTGGGGCATGTGGCCCTCGAGCCTTTCTCTAGATGCCCACATTTGGAGCAGAAATGGGGATGGGGGAGGGTGGCACATTTTGCAATGGGCTGAGATTTGGATCTGAAGTTTGCAGTGTTTCTGTCCACTACAGTCTTCTCTTTTAATTTTCCATGTGCTCGGGCTGCCGACGTACGTGTGTGTGTGTGTGTGTGTATGTGTGTGAGTCTGTGTGTGTGTGTTGGCTGTGTGTGGGGGGAGTGGCATCCTTCCACCCTGCGGCTTCATTTCAGTAGAACCAGTGGAAGCTGCTCTTTCCTTATTTCTGGCACTCAGACCTCCTCTGCTTGGGGCAGGCAGGCTCCTCTCGCATCTTTTCTTTTCCACTCCCTTTTTTATGGGTGAGGAACCTGCAGACAGTCCAACTGCACCGATTCTACGCAGCCTGGATTCAGAGCCAGGGCTCTTCCCGCCCTACTGCTCAACGTTTATGCCACAGTGGAGGGGAGGGGACAAGCCCCCACAGTGACGCCTAGCCACATGCCTTGGGTCATGAGCAAGAAGGAAATTGTGCAAAATGCATGCAATGGGGGAGAATCTAGAGAGATGAGAGTGGATTTGTTTTTAGAGGAATGGGGAAGAGAGGGTGGGTGAGAGGGTATAGGGAGGGTGTTCCAGGGCTGGCGAAAAGCATTAGTAAAGGCAGAGGAGTGGAAGGCATCTGGAGAAGTCAAGCCAGGGTGTCCTCCTAGCTCAGCTGACCATAGGTCATATGGGAGAGGTGCCGGTGAGGAGTGAGGCTGGGCACAGAGCATGGGGGCCTCAAATACCAGGGACAGGAATCTGAACTTGATTCTGTGGGTGACTGGGGGATCACTGAGGGTTCATGAGCAGAGGAACTAGGTATTTGGAGGTTACCACCCAGCTGTTCCACTCACTTTGGTTTGTGGCACCCTGAGACATACCTCCCCTATCTTCCCTGCCTCCTTTCCCCTTTCCCCGGAGTGATTGCTTGGATGCTGGGGATGGTCTGGAGACTGAGAAAGATGAGGCATGAGATCAGGAAGGCCCCAGGAAGCCAGGACTGGCAGTCTCCTCTGCAGAATCCTCTGACAGTAGGATCTTCCTTGGAGAGCCCCTCCATCTAGCTTTTGGCCTTCATTTTTGCAGTCACAGAAAACGGCTATCTTCAGTGCCCCAGGCCTGGGGACTTAACTGTCTCTCATAGTCCAACTCATTAGAGCCTGCAGTGTAGAACCACATGCGACTTGTTAGTTTCTGAGCAGGTGAGTAGATAGCCCGGTGGGTGGCACCGGGCCCGTAGCTGCCTCAGAGAAGCCGCAGTTAGAAGGCCGCCTGGTGAGTACAGAACTGGGAGCTCAAGAAGCTGGTGCTCCTTAGCTCTGGCTGAGGTCTGGTTGGGAGCTGGGGCCCCTTCCCCCTGCACCTTGCCAACACTGCCCAACCGAGGATTGGTCCTCCAGCTCCTCTGCCTCTGCTCCAGGTCAGTTTACCCTCCCCATCCCCCATTCTTGCTCTGGAGTGTCCTGGCCTCTACTGGATGTCCACAGCATGTTTGTTCTGTCTCTCAAGATGACCTTGCACATCTCTGTTTGACCCTTGGGTATTGACTTGGGGGTTGAACTGTCTTACTTTCATTTCTAAACGTGTTGGGGATAGCTGACATGTGACTCCCAGAAAAGCTTCCTCCCACTCCTTCCGCCCCGAGCCCCACAGAACAGCCCACTCCCTTTGCTCCCAACAGGCCTGCCTCCCGAGGGGTTTTATCTTTGGGCTTCACGTTGCCTATTCCTTCAACTGTTACACAGGAGACAAGGATTCAGATCCCTGAACCCCATCTCCAGAGTGTTCTCTTGGTTGCCTGTGTCCCCCATAAATAATACACTGAAGAATCCCTTTGGCTCGACTGAAAGGGTGCTGGGTACAGAGTCTTCATGAACCAACAGGAACATTGGTCTCTTCCAGGCAGAGAACATTTGGACTCAGAGTAGGGCATGAACGAGGTACCTCCTGGGCTAACTGGAGGAGAAAAGATGGTTAGATGGGTGCTGTGGTCCATACAACATACTTATTCTCTGCTAGGGATGGGAAAGGGAGTTTGCTGAGCCCCCTTTTCCTTTAGTCATTCATTTAACAAATATTTATTAAGCACCTACTATATACTGGGTGCTGGGGATATAATGGGAAGAGAACGGGCACAGCGCCCAGCCTCCAGGAGCTTACACTCCAATGGGGAAGCAGACATGACTCAATCACAAAGTAATTGCAACTGGATATTAGTTCTATTAAATAAAAATGAAAGGTCTTCTGATAGCATATAACATGGGATCCTAAATCAGTTTAGGGGGATGGGTATTTATGCTGAAACTTGAGGGTGAGCAAGAATAAACTGAGTGAGAAGATGAGGGTGGAGGGGAGGATGTGGAAGTCTAAGAACAGCAGGTGCAAAGGCCCCGAGGCACGAAGAAGTTTGGTGTGAATAAGTGTGAGGCCCTGGTGTTTGCTGAGGAAGATGGGGTCCGGGTAGGTCAGAGTGCAGTTAGGGAGCTCAGTTAGCAGGTGCTGCCCATCAGCTCAAGCTCAACAAGAGGAAGACCGAAGAAGGTGGATTTCGGAGTGCTTAGAGGTTACAGTTGACATGGCTGATACAAGATTAAATATGGAGGCACTGGGGATGTAGGTGAAGAAGGTGTCAAGGATGCGCTCCATCTACTGAGAAAGGGAAGCTGGTTGTGGGTGTGGGGGTGGAGATCATGAATTTAGACTTGAACCTGTTAACATTTTAAACTTCCAAGTGGGGCATGCGTGACTGTTGGGTCCAGTGTTAGTCTGGAGCTCAGGGGAGGGGCCTGGCTAGAAGAGAGGGCTGGCCCTTGTCATAGAGGTGAATTAGATATGGAATCTCCAGGGGGGATTTCAGGTATAATGAGAGAGATTTATATGGATGAATATTTCCAATCCTGAGTGGCGGGTGATGCTGCCAAGTTCTGAACTTCCTCTCAAGCTCTGAGCCCAGACCTCACCTGAGCCCCAGAGGGACGGTGTAAGCCTTTCTGCCCAGGTGGGGCTTCCGCTAGAAAGTCTTTCTAAATCCTTCCTTTTATTTAACTTCACCCCTGCCCAGAGAGGTGGGCAGCAGCTGCAGGCTTGCCTTGCAAAGCAGGAAACTAGGCCCAGACAGGAATGGTGAATTGTATCAATCACACTGCTGGGAAAACCTGGGGTGGAGCCTAAGCCCCAGCCCTCTGGCTCCTACCCCTGTGCTTTCTCAAGGATCCCTGCCCGGGATGGGTTTGAAAAGCTGTGGTGCATGCGTGTGTATGGTTGTTTGTACATGAGGGTAGCGACACATCTGCCCTATCCCAGCTTTTAGCCACTTCAGCCAGAGGTGTCTGTGCAAGCAATGGGCATCTGGGCTCCTAGAAGCCCAGTTCTCTGAATTCTGATACCAGAGTTGGAGGTAAGCCAGTGATGGTTCAGGGAATTTGAACATATTAGAGTAAGAAAAGGCTGAGCTTGTAAATAGGAGACGATATGGAAGATACTTAAGTAACACCGGAAAGGGTTTACATGAGCCCCAAGACAGAGCTGAGATTAGGATTTTGGAACTTGCCAGGTATGCAGTGAGTGCAAAGCCCTTTCTATCCCGGTAGCTTGCCTTTCCGAGGAGCCCTGCTGGGCCATGGAAGGGAAAGTCACTGGGAGTTGGAGATCATGTGTTTGACTAATTCATTCTTTGAAAACAGTTATTGAGCATCTCTTAGGTGCTGGCAATCAGGGCGGGGGGGCGGGCAGCAAAGGCAGGCCTCTCCCTGCCCTCCTCCTGCAACTCATTCTCTGGCTGCTTTGCCCAGCTGCAGGACCTCCCAGCCAACGCGGGGCCTCCCAGCCTGGCTCCCCTTGCATGTCCTGTGTCTCCTCACTGGGCTCCTCTATGGGTCTACCTGAGCGGATGTGTCTGGATCTGGCCAAATCGGCCCAGCTAGATCCTAATTGCTTGCTGATGGTTATAAACATAGCTCTCATTTTCAAAACAAAGTTGAGGGCTTTTTTTCTCTCAGCTTTTTGGGGAACACTACTCTGCTGTCCGGATGGGCAGAGAGCAGACTGTTTTTAAGGCACAGGAGGGGAGGACTTAGGGGTCAAAGCAGACTCTGGTGGGTTCTCTCCATCTGCTTTGCTCTCTGCCCTGGCCCTAGGTTGCGATGTTTGGCTGGAGAGCCACCAGGTGCTGCCCACAACACTCTCTGGCTTCTCCTCCCTGCCCAGGACCCTGCCCCTAGGAACTCTACCGTGGGCTCTTTAGTTCCCTGGCTTCCTGTGGGGGTTGGCCACAGGGTGGGGACACCAGCCTGAGACTGAGGGCGGGAGGAGGGTGAGGATGGGATATTGATGCCCCAGCTACTTCCTTTGGTGCCTCTAGGGGCTGGCCACGCCTTGACCAAAATTTCCCAGTGCCTATCAGGGGCCCTTACCCACCAGCCTCTCTGTCTCCTGATTCTGGAAACTACTCCGTCACCTGGTTCCTTCAGGGCTTGGGCAAGGGGACAGGGCACTGGGGGGTGAGGCCTTTGCTTCCCAGCCCTGATACGCTGCTTGCCTCTTGGTGGTTCTGTCTTTACCCTGTGAATGAAAATTCTCCTCTTATCACCCGGCTTTCCTGCTGGAGCCCTGACTAACGCATCCTGGACTTTGAAGTCAGAGTCTGAAGACTCTTTAGAGAAATGTGGGGGGAGTGAAGCGAGTACAGCAGTCCTGGACGGTGCAGTGGTCAGGCGTCTGTGACTTGAGGGTGGCCCTTGATCTCTCTGGGCCTTGATTTCCCCATCTCCAGAGCCAGGGGGTGGCTGGCCTGTCTCCAAGCCCCTCACAGGCTCTGCTTCTCGGGGTGGGGATGAGGAAGATGACGCTGCCGCTGGGGCTTTCCCCCTCATTTTTTCAAACTGATGCTCTAGAAGAAGCAGCCAATGCCATTCTGATTCACTGGGGCTTGATCTCCCTCGGAATTGTATCCAAGAAGACTTACTTGAAAAGTATTTCCCTTCATTGAATCATATAAACACTGGATCTCAGAGCTAAAGGAATAAGTAAATTCCACTGCAGCCTCAGAGGAAACCTATTTTGGTTCCCCCAAATTCCATGTCTGAGAGGCCTCTGACTTTCTCGAGGGCCGGCTTTGCCTTGTATGGAAGTCCCCCGACATCGTGGCCTGAGCTGGCAGCTGACACAGGCCCAGTGCTCTGTGGCTGTGTGGTGGAACTGGGCGGTATTTCCAAAGTCAGGGCTGTAGGCGCAGTAGTGAGTAGTCTCAGATCAGTTAATCGCGCATTCTAATTAGGTCAAGGAGACCGTCTCAGCCAGGTGGCGTGTCTAACACATCTTGCTAACGTTTTCGCCTCTTCCTCTTCAACGAAGACAGCAGGCTCAGAGCCTTTGCTGGCCCCCAGAATCTAGCCAGACTTTAATACCATCACTTATACTTTGTATTTATTTTTACTTTTTTATGACAAATAAGATGAATTTTCCATTTAAGCTAGTGATGTGAAGCTACGGTTAAAGAGTATGTCAACATTAACTAAAATAATGGCACAGGTGACATAGATATGACAGAAACTGAGGCCGTGGAACGACCCAATGTGGGAAACACAGTCCTAAAGCACGTAGCTGGAAGCTTGTTTTGCAAACAGGGGCCGTGCAGGCTGCCGGGTGGGGCTACGGGCTCTGGAGCCAGGCCCTGGATGTGAATCCTCTTTCCCCTGGACTTGTTACATAACCTCACAGTGCCTTGTTTTTCTCAGCTGTCAAACGAGGGCTAGCGTAAAAGTAGCCCCTGCCTGCCTGGGCTGTTGTGAGGCTTAGATGAGTCAGTACAAGTGAAATGCGTGTCACGGTGCCCACAGTGGGCAGAGCCAGCGCACAGGGGAGGCTGTTCATTATGAAGTGACTCTTCCAACATCGCTGGAGAGGGGATGGGGCCCCAGATGCCCCCTCTTCTGCCCCCCTCCCCTGGAGGTGGGAGGTAGGGGGAGCCCCTTCTACCTGGCCTGCTCGTTGGCTCACAGACCCAGGTGAGGTTTTCAGATGTGGATTCCACAGCTGGATGGAGAGGAGAGAGTGTGGCTGGGACAGTGCAAGCCTCTGCTCTGGGGAAGCCCTTGGGAACACTGGCTCCCACCCTCTGTGCAAGGGGGATGCTCCCCTTTGGCCTTTTGCATCCACTCTATGATAGCTGTGTGCATGAGGTGTGTATGTGTGTGTGTGTGTGAGGTGTGTCAACTGTGTGTATGAGGTGTATGAGTGTGAACTGTGTGTTCACAGTGCATGTGTGAGCTGTGTGCGTGAGATGCATATATGTGTGAGGTGTGTGAGGTACATATGTGTATGCTGCATGTGTGTGAGGTGTGCATGTTAGGTGTGTGTGAGCTGCATATATGTGTGTGAGGTGTGTGAGGTATGTATGTGTAAGCCACATGTGTGTGAGGTGTGCATGTAAGGTGTGTGTGGGCTGCATATATGTGTGTGAGGTGTGTGAGGTATATTTGTGTGAGCTGTGTGTGTGTCTGCAAGGTGTGCATGTGACGTGTGTGAGGTGTATAAGGTGTGTGTGGGTGACGTGTGTATGTGAGCTACGTGTTCATGTGATACGCGCATGTGAGGTGTAGCCGTGTATGTCTGTCTGTCCCATCAGATTCAGTCTCCTCAGAGGGAAGGCCCCATGCCTTGCTCACCTTTGTACCCCACACTGTGTTTTGCACATCCTAAACTCTTGAAAAATATTTGCACCACAAACAAGTACAATCTGTCAGATCACCCAGGAAATTAGAGACAAGGCTTCCCGCCGGTATCCCAGCTCAGAACTCTTTTCTGGACATTTTTCCTAGAGTAAATGTTTTCCTCTGCATTCTGGTTTACACACGCATGAGTAAGGATCTGCTTATGCACGGACACCCAGGTAAGCTCCAGGCGCAGTGGATGCCGGGGCAGGTGGAGGGTGGTGGCGATGTCGCCTCGTAAAGTGTACTGACAGCAGGCTGAGGAACGCCAGCACCAGCACAGAGACCCCAAGGGGCCCTTTCCTCCTTTTCCCTGGGGTTCTGTGGGGGAAGGATGGGGTTCTGGGAAGCCAGACTTCATTTCAGGAACTCCTGAATGGAGCTGAGTCAGAGAATCCGATGGGACCCTAGGCACCTGCGTGCAGGCCCTTCCAGGCTCTGAGTACGTTACAGACCTGGAATGTTTTGGAAACAGTTACTGGGGAGAGGGGGCGGGGGTGGGGGACCTGGGGGAGCCGAGCGCCTCACCCATCCCTATCTCTCCAGGACAGGGCATGCTTATCTGGCTCTGGCCCCATCCCCCCTCAGATGCCTGGGCCTCACGGGCCCTCTTGCTGCTTTCCTGCCCTTTTATGGGGAGATGATTCAATCCCACGTGCTTTCCTTCTCCACTCCCCCCAACCCCCACACCATCCCCCATTGGGTTTTGCCATTTTAACGAACAGGCATTTTCTGACTCTCTAAAACCACTCCTTAATTTAAGAAGTTTAACATTTTCCTTTTTGTTTGAAAAGATAATGTAACCATGGTAAAGAGCATTTAAAAATAATATTCAGATCACCCAGAGTTCTCTCGCTAACCCCAGGCCTTTTCATATTCCACATCTCACTGTCCTTTCATATCCCGGGGTCTCGTGAACATGTGTCCACAGCTAGGAGCCACCTCACTGGCCACTGAGCCGTCCTTGGTGAGGGTGGAGGCGGCAGCTGCAGCGGGCCCTTAGGGGCCCCAGGTCCACACGGACCCCTTGGAATCTGGGAGTTAGGCACACCTGCTGAACAGAAGAGCTGAGGCACAGTTTCCCACTGTTCAAACCAAGCTATTGTCTCGCTGTGTCGCGAGCCTCTGTGGACTGACCTCTCACTCTGGCCTGGACCCTGTGCTCATCCCCGAATGAACTGATGAGAAAATGAGAAGCTGCTTGAAAAGTCTGAGCTCCGTGGAGGAAAATGGTGGCATACCTTAGAAGGGTTCCCTTGGGGCTGTTGCTTGCTGGGACACTGAGGCTCTGTGCTCAAACCTTGCCTTTGCCAACCATGCAACTTTGGGCCTCAGTTTCCTAACCTTTAAAATGGGTTGTACTAGGAGAGTGCAAATGGGAACACGTAGAGGTATTCACCCCTAGCACAAGGTGAGTGCCTAATGAATGCTTGTGCGATCTGATGAGTTAAAAGAAACCAGCTGGTCTGGGGACAGCAGGTATTATGGGACCCTGGATGGACCTGCTTCTTTCATCAGTTCAGCTAGAGGTAGCTGCTCCCTGCAGGGAGCTTCAAGGAAAGGGGAAGAGGAGACCCTTGGGAGTCAGGAGGCCTGGCTTTGTGTCCTGAAGACGAGCTGTGTCTCTTGAGTAACCTGCTTTTCTGAATCTTGGTTTAGTCATTGTTAGTGTGGAGATGAACTGATTTCCCTTGCAGACTCATCTGGCCAATTCCATTAAATGTGATGATTTCTTAAACCCAGCCATACTCCTCCACCTGCCCCTCTCAGATTGTGCAATTTGTTATTGGCCATGAGGAGATGACCTCCTCCAGTTCTTTCTCAAATGTCTTCAACGGCTCCCCATTAGCCATGGATCTAAATGCTGACTCCTTGCTCTGGCACTGAAGATCCTCCCAGAATGCTGTCAGCACTTCCAGCTTGAACCCCTCTCCTTGTTGCTCTAGGCACTCACTGGTCCCCAGAACACTTCCTTTACTCCCCACTCTTTGCCTTTGCTTGGGCTGCTTCCTCTGCCTGGGTGCCCTCCCTGCCTCTGCCTGTTGAAGTTGGGGCAAGTGCAATTATAAGCCCTTCTGTGAAGCCTTCTGTAAGCACCTGTGTTGGTGGGATTTATGGGTGGACTTGACTGGCTAGAGTCCCCAGGTATTCAATCAAGCAAATGCTCATCCAGGTATTTCTGTGGAAGCAGTCTGTAGATGTGATCAAAGTCTGTAATCAGTTGACTTTAAGAAGGGGAGATTATCCTCAAGAAGCTGGTGTGCCTGATCCAATCAGTTGGAAGACCTTGTGGGCAGAGCCAAGGTTTCCACCAAAGAGGAGGAATTCTGCTTGTGGATGCCGTTTTAGTTCCTGCTACGGGGGCCCTTCCCGACAGCCCATTCTAGCTGGCCCAAATCATGTCAGCCAAGTCCTCTCAATTAATCTCTCAATCGTAACTCCTCTTGGTACTTTTTCTCTGGCCAAAGCTGACCACCTCATCCCTGAAGCAGAGGAATTCTCTCCCTCCTCTGGCCCTCTCCAGCCTTTAAGATGTTCTTACAGGGCATACCTATTGGAGTTGCTTGTGCTCTTGCTTATACCTAATTCTCTGTTGCATGCCGACAGTAGGTGCTCAATAAATGACTGTTGACTGACTGATTGAGTGATAGAGGGCAAGGTGATCCTCATTTCTCTTTTTCTCCCTAGCAGATATATTTGCAGAGTAGAGGTACAGGGAAAAGGCAGGACTTCCTGTGTGTCTGGAGCGTTACACCCTCAAAACCATGCCTCCTGGCTGAGGCATCTCTATTCCCATGTTCCAGGTGACAAGGCAGGGGCTTGGAGAAGTGACTGGGATGGTTCAGCCTGGCATAGCTAGTTGGCAGCAGGGCCAGGAGTCAAACCTAGGTCTGCATGAATCCAATCTGCAAGTCCTTCCTCTGGCCACCCACTGTCTCCCACTCAGTGAGGTTCCTGGCACAGGGCCAGCCCCTCAAATATTTGAGGGAGAGTAGGCTGTGATTTACAGCCCACAAAGGAAGTAGCTTTGTGCAGGCACTGCCCCAGGCTTCTGCTGGCCACACGGGGGTCCCTGGCTGGGGGATCTGTACTGGACTGGGGGGTTGGCAGCCCTGCAGGGCTGGAAAGCATGGCTTTTCCATCTCCCCAGGCTCTATGGTTTCTCAGCCACCTTTGGTTTGGAGCTGGAGGGGGGTTTGGTAAGTGGCCTCAGAGCAGCCCTGTGTGTGTGTATGTGTGTGTGTGTGTGTGTGTGTGTGTGTGTGTGTGTGTAAGAGGAAGGGCTAGGGAGGGTAAAACTACAGGGACCTGAGGTTTCCTTGAGTGAGATACACACCCAGGTGGGAATCCCATCTCTAACACTTACTAGCTGAGTATAACCCTGGATAGTCCCTTAACCACTCAGGGCCTCAATTTCTTCATTTACTAAATGGGAATGATAATAGCATCCACTCTGTGGAGTTGATGTGAGGATAAAGTAAGTTAGAGAATATAAAGCTTTTAAACAATACTTGGCACATTTTAAATGCTCCATAAATGTCCATGTTTTCTTTCTCTTGGTTTGATATCAGCTTTCTGCAAATGATTTTATTGGAGGAAAGAGTTTGTATGC
Source organism: Tamandua tetradactyla (assembly GCF_023851605.1). Lineage (NCBI taxonomy): Eukaryota > Metazoa > Chordata > Mammalia > Pilosa > Myrmecophagidae > Tamandua > Tamandua tetradactyla. Next base: position 57,411,176 of record NC_135338.1, on the reverse strand, counting down.
TTAAAAAGAAAATGTCCAATGAACCTCCTATCCTTTATTTCACAGAAGGGGAAACTGAGGCATAGAGAGGCAATGAGATGCCTATAGACACACAGCGAGTAAATGCCAGCCTGGAACAAGAGCCAAGGAATGCCTTGCCTGGCTCCTGCTGGAGTGGGCTTTTAGGGGTCTGGCTGGTGCTGGAGGTGACCAGAGATCTGGGGACAGGGCTGGAATCCTTGGGGAAAATTGTTGGGGGGCCATCTGACTTGAGTCATAGGATTATTTTTCCAGGCACATTAACCTTTACTTCTTTCTTCTACCACCAACCCTTCCCAGGATTCTGGAATATCAGGGTGGGAAGGATTGATCAATATTTTATCAGACCCCCTCATGTTACAAAGGTGGATACAGAGGCCCAGAGATGGTTGGCACTTCCCCAATAACCCATAGCCAGCGAGTGGCAGAGCTCAACCTTGAACCCAGTCCTGGAATCCCAGTTTCCAGGCCCCTGCTCCTTTTTGTCATCCTACAGCAGCATCCATACCATATGGAAGACAGAGTTGTGTGCTAATGATGCCTGATGGGAAATATGTTTAAAAATCAACATCTCATACCCCAAACCCGTGCAGAAGTATAGTAGAGGACACTGAAACATCAAAAACAATTTTCTCCTTGTGACTGTAAAGATGTCCTTTTTCCAATTTCCTGCATTTTCCAGGTTTCCTGTCTTGAGCATGTGAATAATTTACAATGGGAGGAAATACGAATCCTCATCAGAGTGCATAACTAAAAACCCATAAACAAGAAAGATTGCCGGTCCAGATGGGAGGGAGTTTGCTTTCCAGAAAAACAATTCCTCAGGAAGGCTCAGTCTGAGTGCAATGAGATCAGGGGTCTCCCCGCAGACTCTCCAGCCCCGAGACATCCCCCATGGTGGAGGTGGGGGGGTGGCATGGCCCTGCGAGGAGGAAGGGGAGGGCACCTGGAAGGAGGCTCTGGCTAGCCTGGCTGCTGGCCCAGCTTCTCCAACATGTGCAAGCATGGGACGTGACCTCACTTACCACCCAGCCTGGTTTACAAGACGGGGGAGGAAGACAGTAAACAGAAGCCCTCAGCCAGCCACAGAGAAAAAGATCCTGGGGCCATGTTTTAGGAGAGGTCTTGGTACCCTCGATGTGCACACAAGGGAGCCCCTGAGAACACGGAAGTTGGGGCAGGTGGAGGTTTGTCCTTTCCTATGGGGTTTCAAGTGTTTCTACAGCAAGCCCTTGACTCTGAAGGGTCTTACATGATCGCCTTTTCACCTTCTGGGAGTAATCTTCCTGCTTATCCATCCGTCTTTCCCTCCTTCCATCCTTCCCTCCTTCCATCCTTCCCTCCTTCCCTCCTTCCATCCTTCCATCCATCTACCCATGCATCCATTCACCCATCCATCCTATCACCCATTCATTCAACAAATGTCTATTCCTGGGGCGGGCCGCGGTGGCTCAGCGGGCAAAGTGCTTGCCTGCTATGCCGGAGGACCTCGGTTCGATTCCCGGCCCCAGCCCATGTAACAAAAAACGGAAAAACAAAATACAATAAAAACAAGAAAAAATGTTTCCCTTTCTTCCTTCCTTCCTTCCTTCTATCCTTCCTTCCTTCTCTCTGTCTTTCCTTTAAAAAAAAAAAAAAAAAAAAAAAAAATGTCTATTCCTGGGCTCTGTTTGCCTTGCTCAATGTGAAGATATGACAGTGAAGAGCAAGGGAATAGTGGGCAGTCCACAAAGAATTTGGACATCAAGCACCATCCTAGGGCCATGCTTCAAGGACCACCCCAAATGTCACCTCCTCTGAGAAGCCTTTCCTGACTTCTCAGGCAGTAGTGATCCCTCCCTAGTCTGAGATTCAACAGCAAAGAGGTGGAAGGAGTATAGTCTGGGGATTCTAGTCCTGCTTTCATCACTGAGTACCAGGCACACCCTGGCATCTCTGGGCCATCATTTGTTGATTAGATTCCTATGACCTTTCTACAACAATGCCATGCAGAAGCAGTGAGCTCTCTGTCCTGAGGAGCATGTAAGCAGAGGCAATAAGATCAGCCCACTGCCTCTTCAGGGGCTCATCTCTTTACTCCTTAGCATCCAAAGCCTCAAATAGGGATGGGTGGAATGAGTCAGTCTTAGCAAGTTCCCTTTCACCAAGTGTGGCAGAGAAGAGGTTTCTCCCCGCAGCCTCCAAGGATCCCTGGTCCCAGCCCCACCCTGTCAAGCCTTCCCACAGCCCTGCCCAAGTCAGAGCCTCACCCTGGCCATGTGATCCTCTTCCCTCTGCCCAAATCCTCTGGGAAGCCGAGCCCTTTGGCATCCAAGCAGTCTACCTGCCAGAGCTCTGGAATTATGACAATATTATACCTTTTCTAGAAAGGCACGGAAGCATCTTACTAAGTTGATCTGCAGAGGAGAGTCCCTCCAATATCTCATGACCAGAGGAGCAGAGAGGACAGGCAAGGTTGAGCCCTGAGATTGAGCACAGGTATTCAAATCAAGCCTGGACTTGGAAGCCAGGCAGACCTGGCTCACATCATCTTGGTTTTGCCTCTACTGGTTGGGTGACCTGGGGCAGGTGACGTAGCCTCTTGGTAAAATGGGGATTACCTCCTCCAAGCGGGATATTGTAGGGACTGGTATAAAGTGCCTACATCATATTTCCATTTCTTTTATTTTGTTAGTGTGTTTCCATACTGTTCTAAGTGCATTACAGACACCACCTGTGATGTAGGGACTGTTATTATCATTCCCATTTTATAGATGAGGAAACTGAGTACAGCTAGTAAGTGGTAGAGCTGGGATTTGGACCGAGAGGTCTGGGTCAGAGCCTCAAGATTTTCCTTTTCAAAACTTTTTATAATGGAAAATTTTGAATGTGTAGACAAGTTGACTGGTGAGCATCATTCAACAACATGTTCCTATCACCCAGCTTCAGTGATGACCAACTCGTGGCCAGTCTATGTCATCCAAACCCACACCCACCCCATCTGCCTGTATTATTTGAAGTAAATCTTGAACATCTGTCATTTGATAAATAAATATTTCAGGATGCCTCTCTAAAAGATAAATTCATTTCAAAGAGCATAGACACCCAACCATTATCATACCTAAAAGAAATCAACAATAATTCCTTAATAGCATCAGTCACTCAGGCAGGGCTCCAATTTCCTATTGTCTCATAAATATCATACTCTTTTTTTTTTTACAATTAATTTGCTTGAATCGGAATCCAAATGACTTCACACATAGGTTGATTGGTATGTCTTATAACTTTCCATTTATCTACTGGTTCCCACCATCTCTCATCCTTTTCTTTTTTTTTCCTTGCTATTTATTTGTTGAAGAATCCCAGTTGTTTGTTCTATAGTTTCCCACAGCATAGAGCAGTGTTGTTCAATAAAATATAAAGGGAGCCAATAAGTAATTTTAAATTTCCTAGTAGCCACATTAACAACGAAATAGATAAAATTAATTTAATGATATTTTTAAGTCTGTATATCTAAAATGTTATCGTGTCCACATATAATTAATATAAAAAAATCATTGATGATTTTTACTTTATATTATTTTTCTCTTACCACGTTCTTGAAATCAGTGTAAATTTTCCACTCACCTGACAACTTTATTTGGATTCGCTACATTTCAAATGCTGGGTAGTTATTCCTGGTTACCCGTGTGCACAGCCTGCTTCTGGGAATTTGTGCTCTCAACCCCTTCCGCCCGCTGAAATGGTTAGTCTTTCCTATTCTTCCTCACCTTTGGCTTTACCCTCTTCCTTCCTAAGTCTAGCTCCCCATCTGTCCCAACACTGTCCTCCTCCTGCCCCTGCCCCTTGGCTCAGCCTTTTCTCCAGCCACTCCATGTCCTCTGAAGTCGCCCTTCCCCTCACGGCTTGTTTTGTAGCCCTGAAGTTGGGGTATCCGGATCTATGGGACATACCTGGGCTGGAGACAGGACAGCCACTGTGGATGGTGTTGGGGGGTGTTGGCAGCACCGTGAAGTTCACAGATCTGCACCTGAATTTACAAAGCACTTCCCTGTTTACACTTCATTCATTCAACCTGTTTGTGAATGCCTGCTGCATGTCATCCCGCAGGATATAATAATAGCTTCATCTGGGGGGCGGTGGTGCTTACTGCATGCCAAACAGTATTCCAAGTGCTTCCCATGAATTCATTCCCATAACCCACCAACCATCCTATCGGGTAGGTACGATTACTAACCCTGTATGCTTAGCACAGGGCAGGCTTGGAGCCGACGCTGCTGTTCTGTTGCTATTGTCATTGATATTATTAATTATTGCTATTATTGAGCAGATGACATTCCCTCTCTGGGCCTTGTTTTTCGCATCTTCAGAGCAAGGGGGACTGGTGGGTTGTGGTTACACAGATTATTTTTAAGTCCCTTCCAGCAGTGATAGCCTGATTGCCAGTTTTCTTAAATCTGTCCACCCTGGTGCCTGAGTGGGTCTCAGAATTGTAGTGATTTTTTCATTAGTAGACATTCCAGTCATACACACATAAACAACCCACACACATACACACATACACAATTTCTTTTTCTTTGCAGCCTTCCTGGCTGCCACATTGCAGCCCCTCAAGCATAGAATAATGACTTTGCATCTCTGAACCCCTGGGCCTGGATGTGGTACCTGCCTAATGAACGTCTAATGAATTGAGCCTTACTTTTAGCAGTAGTGAGTTCCTTGTCACCTACAGCAGCCGCCATCCCATATGGAAGACAGAATTGTGTGCCAGTGATGCCTCCACTGGAGGAATTCAAGTAAAGAATGGGCAATATTTTTGGTATATTTGGTCCAAGGCATTCTAGATTCTATAAATTTAAATCCTAGGGCCATATAGGGCCACCCTGACTCATGCCATGGCAGCCCCCCACCCCCATTCCTCAACCTTTTCTGGTCAGAGTACAGATACATTAAATGAATGTGATGTGGAGGTACTGGAGGTGCCAACTATATGTCAGAGAAGCACCTGCCTGTCTCTCTTAATTCTCCAGGTAGCACTGTAGGAGAGATACTAACTGGGTGTAACACCATCCACTTTTTGTAGGAAAATGAACTTCAGAGAGGGCAGATAACCGCTGGAGGCCACACAGCTATGTGTGGCAAAATTCAATTGGAACCTTCTGGGCCACTCAAAGTCTGTGCTGTTACACCCCTTCTCTCACAGGAGAAGGAACAGAGGAGCATGGTTATTTCTGTTATGGAACCCTGGACAGAGGGACCATGGTTTGCACCAGGGGCCTTTGGAGATCCTGCCTAGCGCCGATGCCACACGCTGGGGCCTGGTGACATAGCCTCTCTGGTGCTAAGGCAGGTGGAAAAGTCCCAATCCCTGAGCTGGGATCATGGCATACATGAGCTTCCTTAGTCCCCCCGCCATTCACATTTTGGGGGCCCAGAAACCAAATCCTCCAGCATGCCCCACTCCCTGACCTGCAAGTCCCGAGCCAGGTAGTGAGGTAGGCCCCGTGCTCAGCCTCCCCTTGCAGCTAGGAAACCTGACACAGGGGAAATGCAGGCCACAGTTCTGTGTCTCTGCTTCCTGGCAGGTCCCTTACCACTCCGAGCTTCAGTTTCCTCATTGGTACAATGGGATGGTTAGTAGTGGAAGCTCAATCAATATTAGCTATTACTATTTGTCGGAATTTGCATCTGAATGAGATGCTAGCTCCCTTGTCTGCAAGGAATTGTCTTTGGCTGCCTGTCCTGGGTTCCTGCAGGATCCCTGGAGCCAAGATGACGTTATTTTTATGTTTGCAACTATTTAATAGGCCAGTCACAGACTGAGGGAGGCAGGCAGCTGTGGTTTTGATGACTTCTCTGAGCAGGTCCCCGTGTTAGGAGGGGTTTGAGTGGGCCCCAGACCAATCTCTGGAAGATTCCATTTTTTGCATAGTTTGGCAGAACATATCAAGAACCTAACAGTTTTTGCTTGGTATTTCTGAATACACTCAAAAAGGACAGGAAAAGCTTCAAGCGCAGAGATAATCATCATCATTTTTAAGAGTGTAAAACAGAAGGAAACAACCTAAATTTTAGGGCCAAGGAACTGGTTAAATACCTGACTCCATATCTTTGCAATGGACATTAAGCAGGCATGAAAATGATGCTCTAAGGAGCTTACTAAAAATGAAAGAATGCTCTCATGTCAAGGAAAATAACTGGGAACTAAACTGCATGCACGACATGTAGAAAACAACTGGGAAGACAAAGATACCAAATTGTAACAGGTGGTGGTTGCCTCTGAGCACGGGCCCACAGGTCGCTCTTAGGTTTTCTTTATTCTTTGGGGTGGTTTCCAGATTTTCTAGGAATAACACATACTACTTTTGCAATAAAACTTCTTGAACAAGCCAAGTGTTTTCTCATTCTAGGTTTATTTTTATAGAGAATGATTATGCGTTAGTTTATGTCAGAAAGAAAACAGGCCAACCCCAATCAAAGGAAGGGCCTTGCATAAATAAAAACTAGTAAATAAGGACAAAATAATGTTTTTAAATTAAAATGAAATGTGACCATTCATTGGTCACATTTGAAATGTGAAATTCATGAACCATTTCTTAAATGATTCCCCGTTTTATCCAACAACCAGTCCTGGGCAGGTGTTGCTGGCGGGCTCTCAATAAGCCAAGGTGCTGCTGAGGGAAGCTCCAGGAAGATGAAATTTCCTGCGGGGCTACAGAATCCACCCCCAATCACAGAATTTAACCGACTCCATGAATTTGGTGTCTCCATTTTCTGTTCTTAATTTTGGTTCAGCTGAATCCTGTCTTCCAGGGACTTTTCCATGAAGGTTATAGGGTTGGCACGTCTTGTGAGCGTGCCTTGCTGTTGTCCTCACCCATGCAAGGCCATCTGCTGTTACAGCCTGCTTTCTCTCCAAAGTCTCTAGATGCTCCGCTGTTGCCGTTGATGTGTTTGTGGCTGCAGAAAAGCCTGAAGCCAGCCTGACTTTTTTCCTTTGTATGTTACCTCCCCCGGCACCCCCTGAATCTGGGTACTTTTTCTCTTTGCAATTCAAAGATACGTTCAGGATGTTTTTGGGGAAAGCTCATCCTTTTCTCATCTTTTGAGGGAGGTAAGACAGATAGAGAGAGCTCAGTTTCAGGAGGAAATAGAGGGTGGGGCAAGGAGAGGCTGGAACTCAAGCCACCCTGCAGTGTTTTGCCACCTCGGCAGCCATCTGAGCCACGCTAACTCTGGCAAGTGAGGTCAACCTGCTGTGTAACAAGCGAGCCTGGAGGGTGCCATCTGAGCAAGCTCTCAGCCTTTCTCCCTCCCTCCCACCGCAGCTGGCCTCCTTACCACCCTCAACCTTGGAGGTCCTGCGTCCTCCCAGAAGGGAGGCCAGCAGTTAAGAGGGGCAGAGCCAGGCCAGGTTTGAATCCCAGCTCAGCCTCCACTGTGCTCTGTTTCCCCTCCAGAGGCCCAATTTCCTCAACTATCAAGTGGGACAGAAGCACCTACATGGCAGGTCCATTATGAGGAACACTTGTGGGTTCCTGGTGGGTGGCAAGGGTGCAGTCAGGCTCCCTCCCCACCGCCCCCTGACTTTCTGGCAGAGGAGAGACAGATGGATAAGACAAGGTCCTGCTCTTGAGAGTGAGGTTTACACATTATTGGGAGAGACAGATGCATAAAGTGGCAAATGCTGCCTCTGAGGGGACACAGGTGGCTGTGGAGCCACCAAGGAGGGACCCAGCCCTGAGGGGGAAGGGTGTGGAAGGCTTCCTGGAAGGGATGACCCCTTTGAGCTGGGCCTTCCATGCTGAGTAGGAATTAAGCAGATGAAGAAGCCAGAGAAGGGTGAGGAAAAGTAACTTAGAAGGGGGAACAGCATGAATGGAGGCCCAGAGGCATGGGAGAGATTGGTAGACTTAGCAACCCTGGATAGTTCAGTTTTGATTCAGTTTCAGGCCATCCTTTCCCTTTATTAATTTGAAAGAATCAGACCCTGTATAATTCTAACTTGAAACATTAGATGTTCCTGCTTTAGGCCTGGGAACCACTCCATCTTGAAGGAGTGCTACAGTTTCAGAACAATCTGATTTTCTAATTCAGTCCCCAGAGCCTGGTGTGGGGAGTTGTTTTTCTCTTCCTGTAATTCATGGGATTTTCTTTCTAGTGAGCTGGTTGGGCAATGCGAACATGTGGGTAGCCGGGTATGTGTTGTGGGAGAGCCGGTGCTCCCTCCCCCGTCCTTGCCCTTGTAACTACTCAGAGAAGGTTCATTCTCTAGGTTGTAATCAGCTCAGGTCTGCCTCCATTTTCCTGCCTTTCAAGGTCACAAGGTATAAAGCAGGGCCCCAAATTCAATGTCTACAGGGTCTGCCAGGGTGAGGGAGGGTTGGGGTTCAGAGCAGATGAGGCCCCACCACAGGGACAGCTGCATGTGGCTGGCTGGGGAACTCAGGCCCAGCCTTGTCAGAACTACCTAGAGAATATCCAGAGAAGCTGCAAATCTGGATTTTCCTGTGAAGTATCCCAACTTATAAATGCTGACTCCTGTCTTTGGAAACACGGCTGACTCAATATTTAGCATATCTTTGAGCCTGTTTGGCTTGGGGCTCTCAGGTTGAGACCAGTGTATAGGATCAAAGCACAGATACATGGGTGGATCTGCAGGCTCCCTCGCCAGTTTGCATTTCACAATGGCACTTGGAGACTACCATGTGCCAACACGGAGAGGGCTATTTCGTTCCTTTTGTTAGCCGTGCAGTAGGCCAGAGCTGGCTACACCATGACGCCTCCAGCCTGAGACTCAGGGGGCTACCCTGTTTTTTGCTGTAGTTTCCAAGTCTGTGATCATTTACAGATGAAGAAACTCGTTCACAAAGAGGCTGTCACTTGCCCAAGATCGCAGTGCTGAGTACGAGAGGGGGTGGGATTCAACCTCATAGCCTGTTTCCAAACGCCTGTTTCCAAACGCGACACCCTTAAGCTGCCTGTGGAAGGAGGAGGAGGGAGGAGGGAGAGGAGGAGCAAGAAGGCTGGGGAGGAGCAAGGAGGAGGAGAAGCAGCAGTGGTGGGCACCTGGGGGTCTATTACCCAGTCGACCGAATTCATTTCCCAGTCTCCCTTTCCTGCGATTTTGGCATCTACAAATACTCTGTGGCTCCCAGGCCTGGGTCCTGAGTGTACGAATTTCTCCCTTTCCCAAGCTCACCCTGCTTTCCACCCCCACCTCCATGTTCTTGGTTGCAGTCACTCGTTTCTGGATGTTTTAGGTCAGAAGAGACTTTAGAGACCCTTATCCCACCCCTACATTACTAGTAGGTAATGGGGTGATTGTCCATGGTGCCCCACAGGGCATTGAGAGGCCACACCGCTCCCATCCCCAGTGGGATTTCCCAGGAACTGTGCTGGGAAGGTGCTGCCATGTGGTGCAGTTTCAGGGGCTCTGGGAAAGACCCTAAGACGGCTTCCCATTCCCCACCAGCCGAGGTAGAAGTTCTGCCATCAGAGCTCAGCCCCTGCAGGCATATTTTCCGCCTTGTGCAGTAAGCACCCAGCACCTGGCTGGTGTCGGGGGTGGGGCAAGGCCCCAACTTCTCCCTCAAGGGAACTGTAGTGGGGAGGGGGAGGCCAAAGAGCTTGATGCTCCCCCAAATCTTTAGGCCTAACCCCACGTCTAAGGGGAGCTCAATGTGAGCTGTTCTCAGGGAGATTTTTGCCGGTGGATCCTGAGAGGAGGTGGGGAGGGATGGAGCCCTCAGCACCTGGCACAGGAGAAGAAGGTGCCTGCCGGCCAGTAGGAAAAGAACTTGGCCCCAAATCTCTCGGCTATGGGGGAAGGGCCTGGGGAGGGCAGCTTTGGGGCCCTGGCAGGACAGGGCCTGGTTCCCCTCAAGTTTGTGCCCGTCGGAGAGCCCTTAGTATGTTGGCTTGTCTCGCTGTGGATTGAGACCCAACTGCTTCGACACCCCAGATGCATTCAGCAAGTCCTTGGGCCCCTAGGCCCCCAAATCAGAGTCTGGGGGGTGGGGGTATGCACAGGAGACACCTGCTGGAGGCCAGCTTTCAGGTGCTTCTGATGTATAAAGAAGTTTGAGAACGACTGGTCTGTGCCACCAGGCTGTGCCTACCCTGGAGAGTGGAGAAAGGAGAAGGGGCATCGTTGGAACAAGCAGCACCCTAATACCAGGGAAGCGGCAGGATTGAGCTGCATCCTGCACTCTACAGTTTACAACTCCGCCCCCCTTGCCCCCCAAGAGGTCTAGCATAGGCGCCGCTGATTTTCAGATGTGGAAGCAGGAGGCCCAGAGAGGCCAAGAGACTTTTCTGAGGTCACTCAGCTAGCAAGTGGTTTTGGATGGGCTCCTGGAAACCAGTTCTCTGTGCCCCAACTTACTGCCATCCCTCTCCCCTGGGACAAGACCAGAGAGGCCCAGTGCTTTGGGGGTGGGTGTCTGGGAGAGAAACTTAAAGTCTGAGCCCTGAAGGGAAGTGGGCAAGGGCTCCTCTCTTGCTGCCCACAGATGCCCTTGCCCAGGGACCAGAGCAGGTTCCTGCTGGGGTTTCATTTCCCTGGAAAACCCCCAGACCCATGGGGGCTACCGCCCCCCTGCAGCACAAAGATAACGTCCAGTAAGCCCATCTCAGGCCTTGTCCCTACTCCGGAGGCTGCACCTCTGCTCTCTGGGCTCCTGCTCTCGCTATGCCAACACCACCTGCTCTAAGCCTCACAGCAAAACTCAGAAGGAGGGAATGGCACCCCCACTGCCCAGGTGAGAAGACTGAGGGTCAGAGAACTTCCCCCGCAGGTAAGAGACACAGGAAGAATTTGAACCCAGAACTGGTATTTGATCCCCCCTGCTTTACACTAGAGGTTGCCCAGTTCTCTGGCCTCCAGAACCCTACAAACCCCATTTAGATGATGGTCAAAGAAATACCTGACACCATAGGGTTTGTTCTGAAAGGCAACCCGAGGGTGTGTTTTAGGGACTTAAGGAGGAATTCAGGACTTGACCTCGTGAGGGCAGATTAAAGATATTTAGCTCAGAGATGACCAATAAGGATGAGACTCATTCAAACCCCAAAGAATAGGAAGTAGGAGACAGATATTGCTTCAGTTTAAGGAAGAACTTTTTAATGCTCAGAACTCTCCCAAGTAAAAGTAGTAAACAAGTCAACGATTTATAAAGTAGTGATCTCCCCATCCCTGGAAGTGTGCACAGTGAGACAAGATGCTCATAGGTCAGGGAATTCCTGGCCTGGGTGGATGTTGGAAGCGATGCACTCAGGGTCTCCAATCTTAGTGAGTTCTGGTCATTTAAACCATTCTAAGTGCCTTTGGAATCCTCCAAGTAACATGCAGGCCTGCTCTGGGCACTTTCAGTGCCTGCCATGTGAATGATGTCCATCCATTCATTCATTCGGCACATGCTGGCTGGGGCCTGCTTTATGGTACACGATTCTCAGTGTAGACAGGCAGCTGTGCACAAGACAGATGAGCTTCCTGCTTCTATCTTGAAAACCGAGTCCCCTGGCAGGTCTGCAGGTACCTCTCTTGGCTTGGGTGGTCCCTCCCCTGACCACAGACAGCAAGGAGGAGGGGGACGCAGCCCTTAGCAGTACCCTCGGAAGCCCCTGAAACTTTTTATCCAGCTGCACTCAGTGTCAGTACAAACCACACAGCACAGCCATCTCCCCTGCTTGGTCTCATTGAATTTGGTGAGAACCAAGTTCTTAGACTCACTCACCATCCAGGCTCAGTCAAACCGTTGGAACCGGTCCCTGTTTACCAGCAAGAAAGCCTGAGTCCCGAAAGGGTCGAGGCACCTTCCGGTACACCTAGCAGGCCGCTCGGTGAGGGGACGTGCCCTCTCTGAGACCGGCTTCCTGGTCTGTGTGGTGAGGAGCTTGGAGCACATGATTGCAGGGGTGTTGCAAGTTCAGGGCAGAGTTGGGATGAGACCTGGCCCCTGCCTGCATGGCCAGCACAGACCTTCTCATTTGCAATGTTTCTAAAACGTCTTCCCCTTGCCCCTACCCCCCCACCCTCAAACAGGGGAAAAGAGCGGATCAAACCCTTCCTCCAAGCCTGTGAGACTCCTGACTGTAAGATGCACTCTTGCCTCCCTGCTGCCAGAGTCCAGGAAGAGGATTTGAAACTCATAAGACGCATTTGCCCCAGAGAAGTGGGGCCAGTGTCCTTGGCTTGCTCACTGTCCCCCTAGTCACCCAAGCCCTTCTCTCCCTGAGGGAAGGAATAAGAGCTGGGGGTGGCTGAGGGCCCCCTCCACAGCCCCCACATGGGGCCATAACTCTGCTTCCTGTGGGCTGGCAGGAGCCCCAGGCAAGCTGTGACTCAGTGGGGCACATTCCAACCTGCCCGAGACAACAATGCTGCTGTCCTCCCCACCCAGACTTTTGAAACTGCCGGCTCTCAACAGCTCTAATAAAGACTGCCATTTACTGACCACTTTCTGCGCACATGGCACTTCACAGGCATGAACCCATTTCAGTCTTTGCAACCACCCTGCAAAGTCTTAGTGCTCTTCTCTTTACGGCTCAGGAAACTGGGACAAAGTAACTTGCTCAGCAATGTCACCAAGGGGAGAGGCAGGGCCGGGTGCAAAGCCCATGCTCTGAACCACTGCTCCATCCTACCCCTCGGTCCTGGACAACCAGGACCCTGAGAGGGACACAAAGCCTGTCTGAGATGACATCACCACCAATAGCGACCTCGGAGAACACCAGACAACATTTACAAAACCCTCTTCCATTTATGTCAGAATTAACCCCTGCTACTACCTGACAGCACGCACCAAAGAACTTTGCAGGCAGAGAAACTGAGGCTCAGAGAGGATAAGCAAGGTCACACAGGGCTGACGAATGAAAAGCCAAATTCTGGAGTCTAAACCCTACACCCGTCCCTTACCATGCTCACTCCTCATTGTTTTAGTCCGACGCGTTCAATTGGAGTCTATAAAAACCAAGTCACTAACTCGCTCACACAGGCACAGGTCTGTTCTGCTCCCGCGCTTCAGGGGGAAACAAATCCCGCATCCGTAAGGCAATTCCCCCTGCCTGGGGACCCTTCTGCCCAGGTCCCTTATACCTAGGGAAGGAAAGTAACTTTCCCTGAACTTCGTCTGCCTGCCCTCCTTGTGTGCTGGGACTGCCTGCCTGCCCTGCAAAGCCCCTGCCAGGCACCCACCTTGTCCGGAGCGAGCCCACGTAGGCACCTCGGCTGTTCCCTCATCCAGCAGGGCTGCCCGATGTCCCCACCACTCAGAAGAGCCGGGCTGGAGCAGCCGCGGGAACAGCTCATCTTTCAAGGGCTGGGCGGTGATGTCATCGCCCTCTGGCACGTCCTCCCTCCACCTCCAGCTCAGCCCAGTGCTCTTGCCTGGTGCCGGAAGCCAGGCTGGCTGCAGGTTCCAGAACCCTGACCAACAGAGGTCAGGGCAGGGCTGGGGTGGCTGCAGCAACTCCTGCAGTGGCTCCCTGCCCCCAGCCTCGGGGGTTAGCCACATGGATTTCCATGTTTGCCAAAGGAATGTTCTATTGGGTAGCTAGCTGGCCCTGCCACAGGCCATCCTCGATTTCAGTCCTAGCGCTGCCACTTCTGTGGCTGAGGGCCTTGAGCAAGCACTTCACCTTCCTGAGCCTCAGTTTACTCAGCTGTGAAATGGAGCTGCTTGTGATACGCAACTCAGAGGGAATGTGGAGAGGATTATTAGCTGAACCTGACCCTCATATAACGCCCCGTCCACGCCGGGCACTTTCTGAGGTGTGTAAACGCGTTAACTTGGTGAATCCAGATAGCAACCTCAGCCCAAGGTCTACCTTCTTAGCTACTGTGCTTGTCCCTTTCTCAATTAAATGACAATGAATGAGAACAGTATATGCTTATTAGGTGCCCCAAAATGCTAGTTTTCTTTCTTCTGGCGCTGGGGTAGGTAGCGGGCACACTCGACTTGAATAAATTGATCTTAGACAACATTTGTTGCTTATCATCATTTCTTTTCCCGAGATGGTTGCCTTGTGTGTGAATTTTAGGTGTAAACATATTTAGATATTTGCACAGAATGTATAAACCGCGGGTGGGCAGGTGGGCAGGGGGAGTTCTGATTTGCCTTTATGCCACAGATGCCTCCCAAGGCGGAAAGCTGGCAGAAACTCAGAAACATCCTCAGAGAATGACGGCCCTTGCCCTTCCCTCTTTCTGGGGACAGTTAAGTGTTTGTGCTCCTTTGGGGTATTTAGGCATGATTTCCTCCCTCTTCCACACCCAAACTGGCATTCTTGGATTCACCAGGGAGACCTACAGACAATCCCCAGCACTTAACACTCCCAGAAGCTTAGATCAGAGCAGGAAAGTTCAGGGGCTTTCAACATCCCTCCCCACCCCCACACTTTTTTTTATATAAGTCTTAAAATCCTTTCTTCAGAAGGGAACAGAATAAAAGTGTGAGCCTGGTGGAGTTTGGGGATAGATAAGAAGATCGGAGTCCTACTGTTCTCTTCCCTTCCCAGTAGCTTCTTTGAACAAACACTGCAAACCAGTGATTCCCTGCAAACACTGTAGGGAAGGGGAAACTGAGCCCTAGAAAAGGTTTATGATAGGCCTGGATTCTAGCCCTGGCTTGGCTGTGAGCAGGTTGCATGAACTTGAGTTCGGGCCTCCCCCCAACTCTGTGTCCCTCTGCCGACTCATCTGTACACCACCTGTCCAACCTCATCAGGCCACTTATGCTGAGGTTTCTGGATTTCCCAGGTGTGAGTAGGCTTCCCAGCATCCATGCACCCTCTAAGATGGTTACAGAACTGTGCTATGAGCCTTTTTTTAGGGGAGACAATCTATAGTAGCTTTTACCAAGTTATTCCAGGTGTCCATGACCCAAAAAATGTTGAAAACCACAAGAATAGAGACCTTCCAAAGTCCTTTCTAGCTTGAGCTCAGACATTCTACCGTTATGTGAATATAAGATAAAAATCCTCAAAGATCTGAACCCAATGTCCGCTCTCCTATAAATACTGCTGACTGAAAGATCTCTAAAAACATTCAGCATCTATCCACACATTTCTCCATCCACCTTCCAATTGTGTATGCATCTACATTTGTATTTACCCATCCACCCACCTATTTACTTATCCACCCATCCACTCACTCACTCACCCATTTACCCATCCATCCACTCATCCATCCATCCACTCATCCACTCATCCATCCATTCACTCATCCATCTATCCATCCATCCACCTACCCATTCACTTAGCCAGTCATTTCGCACATACCCTCAAGCCAGACTGTGTGCTATTAGGCAGAAATGAATGAATCAGATGCATCCATGCCAGGGAGAGATGTACCACTGAGGGCAGTCCCCTTCTTATGGGCATAGACATGGTGGGGAAGTATTTCAAATGGAGCTCCTTATAGACTCAGTAACAACCCATGTTAGTTTATGTCTGGATTATATTTTTTCATACTTCATCTTTTCCATAGGAAAGTTTGGCTAAATCTTTCCTGCACAATCTTGGCTGCCTCTACCTTATTAAACCCCTTACCACACAGTCTTCTTGGCAGGGATCTGCAGGGGGAGCTCAGCCCTGCCAGGCTCCAGGCTCTATCCAGCCCAGCTGCATTCAGGAAAGGTTAAAGGAAGAGCAAGTTATTCCTGCATAATCCCAATGGCCTCCCCACTAAACTAGGGCCCTTTTGTCTGGTGTGAAGGACCTGCCCCTCCTGGCCATCTCACCTCTTAGCCTCACCTCCAGGCTCTTTGCTTTAGCCACATGGATCTGCTTCAGGCTCCTGAATTGGGCATGAATAAACTTGACTCTGGACCTTTGCACATGCCACAGTCTCTGCCTTGAGTGCCCTTCCTTGCCCTTCCGTGGTTACCTCTCTTGCTCCTCTCTACAGAGGCAGCTTGGAGCCTTCCTTGAGGCTCCTAGTAGGGGCCTGTCTCCTTCTGCACTCAGCAGCCTTCCCTTCTCCTACTATAAATCTTTTCTTGGTGCCCCCACTGGACTGAAAATGCAATGAGACAAAGACCTTTGTCTTACTTCTTGCTTATAAACCCCTGCTGATGGAATGAGAATACAACCCAGTCAACAGGGAAAAGCCCTTGAATCCAACCTTCCCTGGGTGAAGAAAAGACCGAAACACACAGAATGGCACAAAAGCAGGTTGTGGACATGTGCGCACATGTGCTTGTCTGTGAGTGTCTGCCCCTCTGCTCCTCCTTTCAGGACTGTTATCACCAGATGTCTGTGTGTGAGACGCAGGTCCTTGACACACACATACACACACACACCTGGAAGGCCATCGGTCTCCAGGACCAGACCATACCCCTGTCCTCTGCATGCTCACACACAGGCTCTGTGGCCCCATCAGACCTTATTGACAAACCACATATTCAAAGAAAACATTACTAAGAATTTTAAGATGATGGTAGAAGAACCTTAAACCAAATATGGGCTGCCCAGGAGGCATGGCCATGGAACTACCCTGAAGATGGCTTCTCAGGCCACCCCAGACTGTCTGATCCCTGAGAGGGTGCAAGACCACCAAGGCAGAGGCTGCTGCCCTTGGTCTACCTACCTGCAGTGTAACAAGGCGGAGGGAATGCACGTTCTCACCTGAGCACCTGCACGACAGCTCCCAGAGCGCTGTAAAGTGGCCCTTAACCTCACTAGAGAGAGGGAATGCATGGCTCTGCTCCCAGAGCCTGGCAGGGACTGTGCTTCCCAAATCTGAGCTTTTTTTTCCTCTCTAATAATTAACAAGATTCACATGTGTTTTATGACTACTGGGTTTGTACATTTAATGTGTGATTGTGTCTTTTCCCCCCGCAATCTGGTGTGTCTTCTGATAAGTGGGCCTTAGTAATGAGGAAATGTGCAAAGTCTTCTGTAAAGATTTACTTAATGGATTTAGAGTAAATCAATGCTTAAAACAAGGGGAGTCCTTGCTGTTCCTGTGGCAAAGACCTGATGAAATGGGAAAGCGACTTGACGGGGGAGGCAAAGGGGGACACAGGGAGGCCAGCCCTTCCTCTGTCTGTCTGTCTGTCTCCCTGCTGCCCTGGAAGGGGCCCCTAGGCTGCTGGTCACCCAGCCAGCTTCCTAACTCTGTCCTTGGCCCAGGGGCCGTCGCCAGTTGGTCGGGAGAGGTGCTTACTCACTTCCTCCTGCGGGGCCGGCCGGCTGGGGGCTTCTGAAGCTGGGAAATCCTTGGCGGAGACGAGCGGAGGCTGGTTCCTGGCACCCTTTGGGCCCTCTTCTCCAGGGACCTTTATCTTCATGGAGAATCTGAGGCTCAAAGAGGGGAGTTACGCCCAGAGCTTACTTGGCTAGTGGAGTGGGGCTTTGAGTGGTTTTGCCTGAAGACTTTTCCTTGAAGTACTCCAGGGGCCCGGTGGGAGGTTGGGGATAAGCTGAAATGCTTGGGAGGTGGTTGGGGAGCTGGAAGGACAGAGAGCTACCTCCCTGACCCAAACTCTAGTCCCATATCCTAGGCCACCAGGGGCACTGTGATGAACCCCAGGCCTCAGGGCAGATGATCCGGAGGATTTGGCACCCCACTTCCAAGTGGATGCCCCCATCTGGCGTGCAGAGCTCTCCAGGAGCTGACCGTGGGCCCCCTGTCCCATCTGCCTACCAATCTGTACCTTCTCCTGACCCTGGGTCTCCATCTCCATTGGATCCCTGTTCTCCGTTCATACTAGTCTTCTCCCTGTCATCCCCTCCCGCTCTGCAGGTCCAAGCCCATTGCTCTCCAGCCCAGCTCGCTTGTGTGCTCTTCCTGGAAGCCCTGCTTCTCTCTGAGTTTGCTTCTCTCTAGCTCTGGCTCCATGCTTTCTGTCTCATGCCTGCCAGGTGCCCGCATGACTTGTCCTCCTGCAAGGCCAATGACCAGCATCTCCAGTCCTCAGGACCCCATCACTTGTTCCCAATGTAGAGGTGGGGGGTGGTGATGTCTGTGCATTTACCTCCCTGCCCAACAATTTCCTTTTATAACATAGAGATGATAATACCCAACTACAGAGTTTTGATGAAGATAAGATACCCACGTAAGGAACCTACCAGATTGACAAGTCAGGGCTCACAGCACAGGTGCCAAATGTGGAGTCAAACCCAGATCTGCCCTTCACCAGCTGCATGAACTTGGGCAGGTGCCCCAGTTTCCTCATGAGTAAAGTGCCTTATTAATAATCCCGCTGGGGTGGCTAGGAGAACCAAGCAAGGCTATGTACCATGCCCAGCTCTGCTCACTCTTTAGTTGGGGGACCACACACACCTTTTTACAATTGAGGTGCAATGACCCCAGGACTTAAGGGTCAATGGCACTTACCCTATTCATAAGGTTGTGTGACTATCACCTCTATGTAGCTCCAAAGTATTTTCGTCATTTCCCAAGGAAGACCCCAGTACCCACTGTTGAAGTTTCCTGGGCGTCTGAAGCAAGTATCACCATCAGGTTAAACAGTGGGAATTTATGTGTTCACAGTGTTGAGGCCAGGAAAGTATCCAAATCAAGGCATCATCAAAGCAATGCTTTTTTCCCAAAGACAACATTCTGGGGCAGGCTGCTGGTGATCCTTGGCTCCTCTGACACATGGCAAGGCACATGGCAGTGTCTCCTGATCTCTTCCTTCTCTTCCAGATTCTGTTTCCACTTCTTGCTTCCTGTGGCTTTCTCTTTCTGTATCTGAATTTCATTCCACCTATATAGGACTCCTGTAATAGAATTTAAGCCCCGTCCTGAATCAGGTGCGATATACTTGAACTAAAGTAGTCTCATCAAAAGATCTTATTTACAATGGGTTCACACTGCAGGAATGGATGTAATTTAAGAACATTTTTTTTCTGGGGGTACATACAGCTTCAAACCACCACACTCATTAAGCAATCACTCTATTTCCTTCTCCCCCAGACCCTAGCAACCCCTAATCTGCCTTTTGTCTTTGGATATGTCTATTTTGGGTATTTCAGATAAATAGAATCATACAGTATGTGCCCTTTTGTGACTGGCTTATTGTATTTACTATGAACAGAGCTCATTCCTATATATGGGCAAATAATATTCCACTGTATGGATACACCACAGTTTGTTTATCTGTTCATCTGTTGACGAACATTTGTGTTATTTCTACCTCTTGGCTCCTGTGAATAGTACTGCTGTGGACATGTGTGCATAAATAATTGTAATCCCTTTTTTTTTTTTTCAGTTCTTTTGGGTATGTATATACCTGGGAGTGGAATTGCTGGGACATATGGTAACTCTATGTTTAACTTTTTGAGGAGTCACCAAACTGTTTTCCACAGCTTGGCTGCACCATTTCGTGATCCCACCACGAGTGTTCTCCCTTCCCTTTTGTTTTCCACTCACAGCTTGGAACCTTGGACCACTGATTCTGCTGGGGGTGGAGGCGAAGAGGGTGATGGTACACTGACCCAGGGCATGTTTGAGTTTCTGCTGATGCATTCAGCAAATCCTTCACCAGCGTTATCATCCTTTTCATCCCTCTTGTGGGCAGAGTTTCACAGTTCACTCAGGTGCTTTCCCATGTGCTAATGACCCGGATCTTATAATGGAGGCACAGAGAAGTTGAGGCACCTTTCCAAGTCCACCCAGCTAATGGGGGTGGGGTGTGTGTGCTGAGTTGGAGTGGGAATCGGGTCCTGCTGGCCCTAGTCCCCAGGAACCCTGGGGAGATCCAGCCTCCCGGCCAAATACCCTGGTCTGTGGGCCAGGCTTTCCCTGGGAGCTGTCTGCCCCCCACGACTCCCCCCTCAGGGCTGTGCTTTGTTTGGACCTAGATTTAGACCCAGTAGAAATGCTTTGGCCTCAAGACGCTGTAAGTACACAACATTCTGGACTGCATTCCTCTGCCCCGGCAACGGCACCTAGTGCCCAGGGCCGGGGCCCCCCAGCCAGAAGCCCTGCACTGTTGAGCAATTCCCCTTCAGTTCACCTTCAGCTCTGTTTTCTGAACACAGCTCCTGGAAGCTCCCAGCCCCTCCCTATGACTCCCTGGCCAGAGAAAGTGCCCTGAGGTCAGCTCCAGCCCTCCTGGCCAGCACAGCATAGGCTGCTAGCATTGAACACCTTGCTATAGCTGGGCCCTGCCAGGCAGGTACAGGTGGGAGTCCTTCCAAGCAGAGCTTCCTGGATCTTCTCTGTGACCTCACCCCCAACCACCTCAGGACTACCTCAGCGGCCTCTAGCCTTCCCTCCTGTCCCCCTACCCCCAGCCTCCATGCCGCTGCCCAAAGGATCTTGTTTCCCACTCTTTTACCACGTTTTAGTTTGCACACAGTATACTCGTTCTGATGGTGTACAGTTCTGTGGGTTCCCGCGTATGAAGACTCACAGGTCCACCAACCCCAGGACCATGCAGAATTGCTCCATCACCCCAAACATTGCCTTATGGGGTCCCTTTGTTATCATCCCTGTCCACTTCCCCAACGCACATAATGGATCTGTTTTCTGTCCAGAGGATTGCTAAGACTGTAAATCATCCTCCTGTGACTTCCATTGTACCTAAAATAAAACTGAAAATCCACCCCTGCAGGCTGCAAGGCCTGCACATGTGGCCCCAACTCTTCCAACGTCTAGTGGCTCCGGGGCACTGTGCTCCTACCTCCTCTCAGCCTGCAGCGCTTTCCTGCCACAGGACCTTGGCATGGCACAGCAGCTCTCCCTGCCTGAAGGGCTTTCCCTCCTCTCCCAGAACTCCTCCTCCTTCCCAGTTGTGGCCCCAGGCACTCCTTCTCAGAGCGCCTGGTAGTATCCCCAGAATTCTCACTCGTCCTTCCGTCTATCCATCTAGCAAATGCCCACCTAGGCCACCTCTCTTCCTGTGAGCCTGCCCAGGGCTCTGAAAGCTGGGTGAGGACTCTTCTGCTTTCTCGCTGGCATGGTTAGTCCCTCTGCCCTTGTGTGGTCCAGAGCCTAGAGAGGACTTTCCCACCAATTTCTTCCTGTGGCCTCCTCCAAACAGCCCCATGAGGCGAGTGGCGTAAGGATCAGCAGCCCTTCCTTATAGAAGGGAGGTGGCCTGCCCAGTGTCTCCCCACTCCCCACAGAGCCACACAGCACCCCTCTGAGAAAGGCAGACTTGAGAGGGTGTAGGGAGCCAGAGGAAGAGGAGTCACCCCTCATACTGGGCTTCCCGTGGGCCCAGTGGGAGGCTCAAGCCTGGAGGGTCCCTGAGTGAGGACCAGGCGAGGTTGCAGATCAGAGCTGGACTGCCCTTGGTGCACATGGGGAAATTGGGGGCCAGATAGGGGACCCAGCTTGTCTTGGGACTGGTCTCCCCCTCCTGCCTTCGCTGGGGCTCAGGGGGACTGGGTCGGATACCTTCCTAAACGTGGCCCTGAGCTGAACCCTGTGAGTGTTGAGGCAGGAGCAGGATTGGGAGTCAGAGTCCCTGTTGCCAAAAATAGCCAAAGGCCCCCCACGTCAGGGACTGTGTGTGGGTGGCAGCCGGCCCTTCCTGCAACAAGCTTATGCATGTTTCCCACCCGGGAGTGATTCAGAAAATGAGGAGGTGACTTTTTCCTTCCTGATGGTTTCTTTTTGACTCCAGGTTTATTTGGGGACATTTTAGAAATTTATTGGAAGCAAAAGTGAATTACCTCAAGTGATTGAGATTGTCAGGGTGTCTGGCACAAGGGGAAATGCATACTAAACAGTTGCAAACTGGATTACATGAATCATTCTTTCTCTGCTCCTGTATCCCCCAGGGCACTTGGAGGTAAAGGGCAGAAGCCAGGGCAGGCTTGAGGCTCAGAGGCCCTGAGTAAGCAGCTCCCAGCACCTCCAGGGGTCTGAAGGGTTAGCTTGGAGCTGCTCCGGTACTGGAGCTCGGAGCTGCTCCAGCGCAGACCTTGAGGTTGGGACAGCAGACGTGCCCCAGCCTGGCCCTGGGCACCATGGGGCCCCTGGTACATCTCGGAGCTGCTGACACTGCTGCCTCCTGCTCAGACGGTTCCTGGTGGGTTCGTCTCTTCCCATCACTCGCTTCTTAATTCGAAGCGAGCATCCCTGAGGGGACGTGCTATTGGGGATTTGTCGTCACTCACCTGTACCCAGGTGCAAGAGGGGGTGGAGAAGCATTTGCCATCCTCCAAGACTCATTGAGTGGGATTCCTCCTGGAGCAGGTTGAATGGGCTCCCCCAAAACATATATCCACATCCTAACCTTTGTAATCTCTGAAGGTGACCTGATTTGGAAAAAGGGTCTTTCCAGGTATAATTAAGGGTCTTGAGATAAAGAGATCATCCTGGATTAACTAGACAGGCCCTAAATCCAATGACAAGTGTCCTTAGAAGAGGAGGAAGCAGGGGGGAGAAGGGCACATGAAGACCAAGGCACAGCTTGGGGTGACACAGCCATATGACAAGGAGCACTGGAGCCAATAGAAGCCAGAAGAGGCAAGGAAGGAGTCTCTCTAACAGGTCAGAAAGAGCACGGCATTGCCAACACCTTGATTCTAGATTTCTGGCCTCCAAAACTGTGAGACAATAAATATTTGTGTTGTTTTAAGCAACCCAGTTAGTGGTGTTTGTTACAGCAGCCTTAGGAAATTGATACACGCCAAATGCAGGAAAGGAGTCCGGAGGTGCTGCGGAGACCTCGTGAAAGAATGTGTTCATGGCACACCCCTTCAGATGCCCAATGATGCTTTGAAGCTGTATGTACCCCAGAAAAGGCTATGCTCTTTTAATCCATTCCTGTGGGTGCAGATCTATTGTGAGTGGGACATTTTGATGAGGTTATTTCAATTGAGACATGACCCACTTCGTGTAAGGTGCATTCAAGGACTTACTGGAGTCCTTTATAAGAAGATAAAAGATAGAAAACACAGACAAAAGCTCTGGAGAAGTGTAGAGAGAAAGACCCACAGAAGCTAAAAGAGGAAAACATGCAGAAGCTCAGAGAGGAAGCTATTGAAGCCAGAAACTGGAAGCAATGAAACCCAGGAGGAAAGGGAGCCCACTCTACATATCCCCCTATCTTTGCCAGTTACAGATTCCACCTCCTCATAAGACTTGGTGCCAATGCCACCTCAGTTAGAAAGAGCCTTTCACTCCTCTGAACTCTCCCAGCTCTATATAGGTCTCTCCTTGGACACAGTTGTAGAGGTAGCCTATGTGGGGTCTCTGTCCACCCCCAGGGGCCAGGCCAGCAAACCTCTGTTCACTGTTCTGCTAATGGCCACTGAGCTGCCTGTCCCATCTGTCCCACGCAGCTCACCCACGCATGGCCCTGAGGGGTGGTAGAGGAGGCTCGCCTACCCGACCTGGTGTCTGAGCTCCTCATTTACTTGCTGAAGCTGAAATCTGGGAGGTCCAATGACTCTCAGGCCAGACCCACTGGACCTCGTGTGTGTCGTTGTCATCATGGCCATGGCCCACCGGGGCAGCCTCTTCAGCCTGTGTCCTCACGCCTGTGAGGCTGGCGTTTTCCTAGACGTGCTCTTCCTTTCCTTGCTCATTTCCACTGTGCTCTGTGCCCCTCACCCACGCACTGGCAGACACTCCTGCGGCCACTCCTCTCTCCTTCCTGCCCCGGCCGAGTGCAGCACTCCCCAGGAAGGCCGTCTGCAGCCCTCATCTCCTGTGGCCCGCCTCTGGGGCCACCCGTCTCTCCTAGGACACACCCTGGACTTGTCACCACGAGCCCCATCACTGCAGGACAGGTTTTCTTTTATCTAAATGAATTTTTATTTTTATCAAAATCATACATTCATGTATTGAAAAGTCAAGTAATGAGCACTGATTTATAATGGAAACAAAACAAAATGAAAAACGATAAAGAGCCCCGGCTCCATGCCTAACTCCTCACCAGGCACTGGACTGTGTGAGGAAGGGAATCTGCCCCAGGGCCTCAGAGGAAGGGGCTTCTGGCCTCAGAACTGTGAGAGACAGATCCTGCTGGCCCTGGCAACTGCTGTCAGCATTGTGTACGCTTTCTTCTGGCATTTACCTCCATATTCTACATAAAATACTTACGCTGCTGTTTATTGATTAGTCAAGTTTAGACTATCCCTTGACTTTCCACTTGGGAAAGGATTTGCTTCTCTTCCATGACATTCTTCTTATTTCCCCTCCCCCATCCTTTCAATATGATTCTATCCAATTTGGGGTATACCAAGAATCAGTTTTTAAGTTATCATGATTATATAATGCATGAGGAACATGACTGATTCATTACAGTGGCACTAATTATACTGTGATTAGATTTCTGTGTTAGTTTCCCAGGGCCGCTGGCACTAATTACGACAAACCTGGTGGCAATCAGGGTTAAAACAACAGAAATTTATCTTCCCAGTGCTGGAGGCCGGAAGCCCAAAATCGAGTTGGCAGCCAGGGCACACTCCCTCTAAGGGCTCTGGGGAAGAGTCTGTTCCCTGCCTTTGCAGCTGCTGGGGGCCGCTGGCCGTCCTTAGTGGGGCATGCCTTGCGGCTGCATCACCCCAATCTCTGCCTCACCTTCCCATGGCCTTGGCCTCTGTGTGTCTTTGCATCTAAAATCTCTCTTTCCTTTCTCTTACAAGGAAACCAGTCTTTGAACTTATGATTTCAGCAAAGATCCTTACATTAATTACATCTACAAAGACCCTATTTCCAAATAAATTTACATCCAGGGTGGCAGGGGTCAGGACTTGGACATATTGATGATGAGAGATACCTCAAACCATTACAAGAACCCACGGCCGGGAGTGCCTTTCCCAGAAGGGACACAGGCTAGACCTAAAACATAGCAGACCCTGCACTCACAGGGGTTCCTTCCAAAGTACAGCCTGAGACAAAGACTCCTGGGAAGGATAATGTTTTTGGGGGGGTGACCCCAAAGAACAGAGCGAAGGAGCAGGGAGAGTGACACCAGGAAGGCAGGACAGATGGTGAAAGGACACGAGACTGAACTGGCTACTACTATGGGTGATGGGGGCCTGACCCCACCAGGACCTTCCAAGCACCACTGGGATTGTGTCTCAGAAATGTCCACCAAGGGACAAGAGGGAGAAGCATCGGCCCTGTGGGCTGCAGGTTTTCCAGTGAAGCATCAGTTTCCCGCACTCTTGGGTTGTGCTTGCATGAGCGGGAGTAGGGTCCCTTAGGTGCACGCAAGGCAACACGCGGGGCAGGAGGTGAGGGAAGCTGGGTACACCTACGAGGCCAAGGAGGACCAGCATGAAGCCAGCCAAAGCCCAAGCAGAGTCACTGTAGCCACAGCTGCCGGCTGAGCTGAGGCTGGGAGGAGCGTGGAGAGTGTGGTGACTGCAGGACACACACCTCTCACACTGCCCAGGGACTGCCCGGGTCGGGGCTCTCTCTACCTCTGCCTTGTTTTGGAGGCCTCCACCTCCTGTATCTTACCCTCTCTGAGCTGTGTCTCCTGATTCTGCTTGCTCACAGCTCTTCCAGACTCTGCTGCATACCTTCTCTCTGAATCTTTCAGCGACTGCTACTGACAGCTAATGGCCATTTCTCTGGAACTCAAATCCAGATTCCCAAGCCAGACCCCAATTGCTTTGGTCCTGATCACCTCTCCTGGAAAAGTCCAGGCCCCCTATCGATCCATGGCTCCTCTAGCCTTGGGTTCCTATGGGTCAGTTGCCTTCTAAGGTTCAAGAAACCCATTTTAACTTCCGACAAATCTGGTGTTAGGACGCCATCTAATCAGTCTTCTCTCTCACCCTTTTCTGATCCTGGAAGAGCCGGAGGGAGGGTGTCCACCTGCCATCCGAGGTGGGGGGCGTGTGGATGCTGCAGCTCTGCACCCCATCATCCCACAGGGGTGACTGTGGTGGGCAGAGCAGTGGCCCACCAAAGAGGCCCAAGTCCTCATGGTCAGGACCTGTGAATATGGGAGGCTCCATGGCAAGGGGTGATTACAGTTGCAGATGGAATCAAGTTTGCTAATCCACTGACTTTAAGAATAAGGAAATGATTCTGGATTACCTGGGCGGGTCCAGTGTAATCGTGAGGTTCATGTAAATGTGGAAGAGGAAGGTGTCAGAGGGATGCAGTGGGAAATGGTGGACTGGCCATCACGGCCTTTGAAAAGGGAAGGGGGTCCCGAGCCTGGGAAGGCAGGTGGCCTCTAACAGCTGGAGAGGGGGCAGGGAAACTATTACAGTGACCCAAGGAGCAGGGAGCTGGGGAGAAGAAGATGAAGCCACCTGGAGCAGCCAATCTGGCTCCCTCTCTCCTGCCCACTAAGGGGACAAACAGAGGTCACCCTAGCCCCAGGCTGACAGCCACAAGAGGGGTTGCCTGTCAATGATAACATTTGGCGCCCACCATCTTCTCCCTGGCAGGGCAGGAGGGATGCCATGATGGGAGCTGACATCTCATCAGGGAGGGTCTCTCAATGACAGCCTGAAGTCTCTGGGCTGAGTCACTGTGGCCATGTCACAGCCCTTCTCTGTGCCTGTTGCCCCTTCTCACCCACATGGTATCATTGGGCTGTGAAGATCAAATGCAACTGTGACATGCAAGTGTTTTGTTCACTTAAATGCTGCACAGGTGGCAAGAGTTCTCCTTTGGGGAAGAGGCTGCAGGCATGGGCAGGTTCTCCTCTCTGAGTGCAGCATCACCATCTGAAAAGGAGGCCAACAGGTAGGATAATTTAGGGCCCTACTGACATCTAGTCTCTGATTCAGACATGGAATTCTCAAGCCTGATACTCCCCACATGGCAGGGGAAGCTGGAAAAACACTGGTGTTGGAAGGTAGCGTGAGGAGGGCCAGATGGTTTTCATCTTGGGATGATGGGACTTGGGTTCCAGGGAGCAGATGGAAACCATAGATGTTGCGCTGACCCTATCACCAGCCTCTTAATTCTGCACCCCTCCCTCTCTCCCTCTCCCACCTCTCTCCCTTTTGTCCCCTCCCTCCCACATGTCGTTTTTGGTGAGCCTTTCCTTGTCTCCCTTTCTATCAGGGTAATTTCACATTTGTTTTTGTCTATGTTTATTATGCCTTTTCTTTTGCTGTTCATTTCCCCCACGTGACCCTAAAAGATAATCTCTGGTATCCGCTGAAGGATCAACAAGATTCTCGGGAATCTGACTGAACCCTCCTCTCCCGGTAAACTCTTGTCAGTACCATGTATTATTCTCTCTGAGTCCCTAATCTTGGCAAATGAATCCCCTGCTGGGTTGCAAGTGCCCTGCGTGCTTCCTGGAAGCAAGTGTGGTGAAGACGAGCCCTTGTCACTGTCCTTTTTCAGATGTGGACACTGAGGCTAAGGGAACTTGTGAGACAGGGTCCTGTTTCCTGCTCAGGGGAGGGCATAGGGCTGCAACCCTCGGCTCCGGTGTTCTAGGAGAATGCCTTTACATGTTCTGGAAGAAAATGGGACTGTCTCCTCTCCCAACTTCCTTGTTTCTTCCCTTCTGTGTAACGCCCTCTCCAAAGCACCTGTACACATGCCCTTTATGGATGGTTTACGAGAACAAAGTAAGTTTCTTTGGTTTTCCCGTTGCTCTCACAGTTCCACCTATCTTACCTGAGCACCAGCATTCCCCTGAGGATAGTATGTCCTTTTGTTCATGCATTCATTCAACAAACCTATTGAGTGCCTACTCAGGGCCATGTGCTCTGCCAGGTACCAAGGCCTGCAGTGAGCCAGACACACGGGCTCGGCCTTGCTCAGCTTGTGAGAAGGCAGCCCTGAGTCAAAGCACTAGCTTAGCGTGGGAAGTGTTGTGAAGGCAGCCACAGGGCCCTGCAGGAGTATGTAGGACTGAGGACTTCCTGGAAGAGGTGACACTTTATACTGAAAAATATATAACACAGTCTCTGGTCACAGGCGTACAGAAACTGTGAGACTGGACAGGTCAGTGAGGGTTGGAGTGGGGTGGAGGGCATAGCCTGGAGGCTTGAAAGTTACATGGGGTGGAATAGTGAGGGGTGGATTTTGACTCACAAGGAAGTTCACATGGCAAGAATGAGCAATCAGGCTGAACTGCAGAAGGCCACAGAGGGTTGCACATGGCACATAGAGCCAAGGGGCCACTAGTAATCCTCTAATCCAACCTTTCATTTTATGAAGTAGGAACCGAGGGCAAGAGAGGTCGAGTGACTACCCCAGGTAACACAGAGAATTATCTGCATTTGCCATCAGGCTGTCCCATTAGAAGGAGGGGAGCTGGGAGGAGACCTGGAATCTTCAGCAGCAGAGATCAGAAGTGGTCAGTGGGACAAGCAGGATGGCGCTGCAGAGATAAGGTAAGTGAAAGGCCCTGGGTGGGGTTGCTGCTACCAGGAGCGTGTTTGCACTGATGAGGTTGGGGTCATGGATTGTGCAAGGATGGAGGCTTTTTTTGTGTGAGCATTTGTCATCCAGCCAAACAACATGTGATCAGGGAAGGGAAAAAATGGTTATAATTGTACTAATTGGAAATACATGTTTGGATCACGGTAGATATTCATGAATTCAGCTTTTAAAAAACATGTGTGTGTGTCTCTACATGTACCAGGCAGGGTGCCGGGCATTGGGGATTCTGCGTGAACAAAGCAGGCTTCCTTGACAGAGGACACAGACTTTTGGGGGAAGAAGACATTCTATGCACAATATCACAAATAATGTTTAGCCACTTCTTGGGCATTTGCAGGGAAGGGGGAGGCTGGGGGTGCAGGCAACAAGAACTAGTGCCTATGGAAGTGATATTTATGCTGCTGCTAGAAGAAGTAAAGTTCACCAGGGACAAGGGCAGAATAGAGTCCCAGGTGGTAGGAGCAGCATGTGCAAGTACCCTGAGGCTCAGAGGATGTGGTCCCCATAGCCCAGTTGAACATTCCCCATCCCATTGTGGAAGTAGTGATCATGTCTTAGTGTACCACAATTCCTGGTACACAGTGGATGCCAGTAACTGTTAGCTGAATGAGTGAATTAATGAACAAATTGATGAATGACGGCATCAGAGACTGGCAGCATACTCCACAGTGTACTGTCCTCTCCTTTTTCCCCTCTCAGCCATGGTCCCCTCTTCTAAGGACACTGAACATCTGGAAGTACTTTTGGCTTACAGATGCGCAGCCACATCCATCACTTAGTCTGGTTCCCAAGGTGCCTCTGAGGCTGGCTGGAGGGAGACCATGATAAAAGGGTGCACAGACGAGATCAGGATCAAAGGGTGCACAGGTAGTGGTCAAGTGCATGGACTGCCCAGGTCCAAAGGGGTCTATCCTTTATGTGGGTGCACTGTTAAACTGCTTGTGCCTCAGCTTCCTCATCTATACAGAAGGGGGCGATTCTATTCCTGCCTTTCTCCTGAATGTTAGAGTGAAGGTGGAAATGTTTCAACTCTCCATTTCACTAAATGGAGAAAGCTGGGGATCAGATAGGTGAAGAAGTTACTATGATTTCTCTGCACATCAGAGGCAAGTCAGTGAGTTCCTCTGGTTTCCCACATCAGCAGCCCCCTGACCTGTCATGGCCTTCTTCTGCTTATTTGCCAAGAGGGAAAGACAAGGCCAGCTCCAGTTCACTGCCTGGTGGCCACTTGCCCTGAGCTGTCTCCCTCAGTGAAGCAGAACTAACTCTCCCTGGAGAAAATGCTAGAGGACCGGTTTCTCTTAGCTTTTGCAAGGCTGAGCAGGGATTGGCTGTAAATAAGCTCAAGTTGCCTCTCTGGGTCTGTCTCTTGCACCCCCATCCTCCCCGGCTGAGGGGTACATTACTGGCTTCTTCCTGCAAAATGGAAAAATACTTCTGACTTATTATAAACTCACGTGCCAAACACAGCTGCACTTAGCCGTCCACATGCCAGTTAGAACCAACAGCTGCAAACCTTCCTCTGCTTGAGAGAGGCTTCTGAGATGTCTGGATCTTTACTTGGGCTAGATTGACAAACTGGCCTCGATTCTTAGGGCAGGCCCTCCCTACCCTAGTGAATTGCTGGAGCGACCCTCTGCACTGAAATGTTAGCTGACAGAATCATGTTATACAGGCAAAGTGGTCCTAGCCTGGGTATTATGGGACTAAAATTTGCTCAATCATCCACTCATTCATTTAACAAATATTTTAAAAGCATGTCCTGTGATAAGTGCTGGGGATATGGCAGCGAACGAAACAAAGTTCCTGACATGATGAAGTATATGTTCTAGCAGAGGAGGGACAGAGACAAACAAGCAGACAGATAGAGAAGCAAGATATTTCTAGATAGTCATAAATGCTAAGAGTATAATGAAAGAGTGATTATATAGAGTATGACCACAGAGTGGCTGAGGAAAAGTGGCTCTGAAGAGCTGGAAATTATAATGAGAAAGAAGCAGTCATGAGGTCAGGGAGAACTTTACAGGCAAGGAGAAGAGCAGGTGCAAAGACCGGAGGCAGGAACAAGCTGTCCATAATAAGAAACATAAAGAAATCCAGCAAGGTGGGAGTCCAGTGAGGGAGGGTGGTATGAAGGAAGGTGACATGCAACCAGCAGCATGTGATAGAAGAGGAGGTCTGCATCAGCCAGAGTGAGTTAATGCTAGCTGCAGTAACAAACAATTCCTGTATCTCAGGGGCTTGACAAATCAAAGTCTATTTCTAGCTCATTTCATTGCTCAATGTGGCTTTGTTGGGGTGCAGTCTCTGCGCTCCTCTGTCTTTCCAAAATCCAGGCTCTTAATGTCATGTGACCTTGCTTTCCCTTGTGTGCCTAGTGTCTGGGACTCCTCCATTGGGTTCTTTGTATCTGGTCAATAGCCAAGGAAGGAGAGAAACTATGAACCATTGTGTGGCGGGTTTTAGGTTAGTTTTAGCAGTGGTGTACTTGACTCCTGTCCATGTTTCATTGGTCGGAACTCAGATTTGTGATGACTTCTAGCTGCGGGGGGGGGCAGGGCTGGGAAATATTGTCTAGTGGAATACCAATGGCAGTGGTATTGGTGGAAACTAGCCAGGCCCTTCTTCAAGACCCAAAAGGGTAAGGCAAGGTTCCAAATCATGCAGGGCCACCAGGCTAAGGAGTTGAGTTTTTATCCAAGTGGGATGGGAGACTGATGTAATGTTGTAAAGCAAAGTGTCATCACCTAGTTCATATGCCTGTTTAATCTCCACCATAAAGTGCTGTGCTGTGTGTCCGAACCTAAGCCATCTAACTTCCTGGGCCTTCAATTTTCTCATCTTTAACATGGGGAAAGAGGAACACAGATGATTTCCGATGCCTGCCTCCCACCCCCACCTACCGGAGCTGGGGCCTTCCAATGTGTTGACTCTCTGTCTTATTACGGACTTCTGCAGGCACGGGCACCTCTGCATGCTGCCGGAGACTGCGCTCCTTCATAGCCAGTCCTGAGGGTCCAGAGTAGAAGTGAAATGAGTGAGAAGGGATCCCTCCACAGGGTCCTTTTCAGTCATCTGGTGGCAGGACCAGTAGTTGAACATGCCCACTGCCTGGGGTGTTGCTGGCTTCCCACCTTCCCGGTAATTATACCGGACGTCCCTGCTGCTCCTCCCAGCAGACTCCCCTCAAGACCTCTATTTTCTCTTTGTTCCTGTCCATAATGATTTCTCTTCTCAGTGACGTTCACGTACCTTGCAGTTCATGTTATCTGACTTAGCAGGTGCCTTATTTTGCATGTACTGTTCTTTAATTTTTAAAGGCTCTTGTTTGTCGAGTGCTTTACGGGCTGCTGGTTTCACGTATTTTATTGAAATGGCATGGCATGCCCTGTGAGGCAGGTAACTGTCAGATCAGGGTTGACTAGGCTGCAGTCACAAATAAATCTTGATGCCTCAGTGAGTTAAGCAACCAACATTTCTTTCTTATTCATATCACAGTCCCATTGGGTCCTTCTCCAAGCTCTGATTCATGTTTGTCCCCTTTTGAGATGCTGCTATCTTGTTGTTTTGTGATATTCTAGTTTCATCCAGTCCAGATGGGGGGGGGGCTGGAGAGTAAGAAGAAGGGACAGAGGATGGCGTAGGGGAGACCTTATGAGCCAGGAGTACCGGTCCTGTACATCACTTCTCCCGCATCTGCTGGCCAGAAGACAGGCAGGTGGCCTCATCTGGCTGCAAAGGCTAGGAAATAGTTTAATGCTATGTCTGCAAAAGAGAAAGCTGATATTGGTGACCATCAGGAGCATCTGTCCCAGTCAGATTGTTGTTTTAGAGACGAGATAGTAGGAGTTCAACAGGGCCCCAGGTGGGGCTAAAAAGTAGGAGTGTTGGGGCCCGAACTCAGATGTCAAGACACAGGAAACTGCTCACAATAAAATGTCAGCTGGAAACAGCTATGAAACAGTGTGCAATCTGATCTCACATTACTTATTCACACACACACATACACACACACGTAGAAAACAGACTGGAAGACAATACACTGTCGTGCATCAAGTTATAGCTGTTTGCTGGAACTATAAATACTTACTCTTCATATTTTCAATATTTCCTATAAGGAGAAGACAATTGCCATTAATTTAAAAAATTAGTTGATTGATCTTCTTAAGGTTGAATCATTTATTTCCATAAAAGCATGTGACAAGAACAAAAAAGTGGCCCACCAGGGAATGTGGCAACAGCGTTCTTCCTAAGAGTTACAACTTCCTACATTTGTGATTCCAGTTTTTTATTACTTTATTATTTTCAAAACTCTCTTGTGTATTACATTTGTTTTTTCATCCAGTCCCTCATAAACTCTGACCCCACCCACTCTGTGCGGGGCCCTGGCGAAGGCCTGCAGTTGCTGGATTGATCAGGCATTTGTGCATCAGTGAAGTCAGGAGTGAGGTGATGAAATGAACGAGTTTATTGATTGCCACCTGGATGGGCTCCAGATCACAAAGGGCCTGTGTGTCGGGCGCTGGGGCTTTGTCAGCTTCCTTTTGGCACTGGGGGTGCTGGAATAGAGGTCGTGCACTCAGCCGTGGGTTCCAAGAGCTCACCATTGAGAACGATGGATCGTTGCTTGGTGACCACATGGTGGGGGCTCTGGGAGACATCTGGGGACCAGGGTGTGCCAGGGCTCAGGAGACAAAGGGTCTCCCATAGGGGTCCAGCCTAGGCCTCCTTATAGAACCTCATTTCTTTGCTGCTACAGTTTGGCAGGTGGGTGGTTCCCTGCTGTGTAGTCTGCAGATGCTTCAAGGGGCTCTACCCTGCACAGCTGGGCCTGGAGCCCCATGGATTACCCACAGCTGTGACTACACAGCAAGCCAGAAACTGAAGGAAGACACATTGCTTGAATTTATTGTTTGTGTATCTCAGAATCTGGGGAGCATATACAAAGCTGTGGTTGCCAGCTGCAGTCACCTCTTAGGAGCACGTCAGGATGTCCTGTCCAAGACCTGTCTGCCCTGACTTTCTGTGGGTGGGGGAGCTACACACACACGACACATCCAGAAGCACGCTCACATCTCACAATATCATCAAACGCCTTGCCCCTTATTAAAAGCTGCCTTGATTATTCTTTCCTCTGCATTCTGGATGTCTGTGAGCCATGCGTTTTCGCTGTAACCAATTTAGGATCGAGAAAAAAATGTGGAAAGAAAAGCTGCGTTTCCAAACTTTCTTCTTCTTCTTCTTCTTTTTTTGGTAAGCAACGGAGACTTTTTTCCAAAGAAATTTTTTCATTAATAAAAGCAAAGTTGTTCAGGTTGAAGCCAGAAGGGGGGTCCCCCTTATGGCCCAAGGAGCTGAGAACTCTTGGAAAAGTACGGGTGAGGAGAGGTGAGCCCTGACTGCTGGGGTCTGGAGAGCCAGGCTTCCAGTGCCTGGCACAGCCTCACTCTGGGTCTTGGCAGCCAGACCCTCATGGAAGGAGTGCCCCGGACTCAAAAGATCTGCTTCGGGTCCTGGCTCTACCCCAGCCCATGTACAGTGCGATATGTGACGATACCCGGCATGCAAAAAGGGGTAGTGGATGGTACTCTCCTGCCATCCCCTTTGTAAAGGCTGAGTGGTTTCTGAGCCCATTTCCTGAACTATGACTCCATTGGGAAAGCCCCATTATGGATAAAAGACAGGGCTTGAAAAAAAATTAAACAATATTTTTGGATAATTTAAGGACTTCCCAGAATTGCTGAGGCTGTTTTCATACTCGCCTCCTCCTAATCCCTGTTTTAAACCATCATCTGCTTATTTTTATCTTCAAAGCTATTTTTCAAACTTGGGAAAGATTTTGTAAGAACAGAACTTTGAAATCACATGTGGTAGTATTAACTCTTTCAAGCCCAAGCTGGAGGGGTCCGCCCATTTTACAGATGGGGCAACTGAGACCTAGAGGGCAGGAGGGTAAGTGTCTTAGTTTCCCAGGGCTGCTGTAACAAGGAGCCACAAACAGGATGGCTAAAAGCAACAGGAATTTGTTGTCTAATAGTTCTGGAGACTTGATGTCTGAATTGAGGTGTCAGCAGGACCATGCTATCTCTGAAGTGTAGAGCTTTGGTGGTGGCTTTCAGTGACCCACAACACAATCTCTGCTCCCATCACATGACTGTCTTTCCTCTCAGTCTGTGTGCAAATTTCCTCTCCTTAGTAGGTCACCGGTCCTATCAAATTGAGATCCATCCTCATACAGCTTGGCCTCATTTACAATGACATCTTCCAAGACCCTATTTCCAAATGGGATTACATTCATGAGCCTGGTCAAGGCACCACCAGCAGCCATGAGGCCATCCAACCCCAAGCCACCTCCTAGTGATCCCAAAGGACAGCAAATGATCTTCACCGCCAGGCCTCGTGGCCACCAGTTCCTGAAGTCAGCTTCAAGCAGCTTCACAAAACCTATCCCACTTTCTGACTACCATCTCCTCTTCTTCCAGCTCACGTCCCACCAAAACTTCCCCACCCCAAGCACCTGTTCACCCTCTGCCTGTCCCTATAAGCTGATTATGGCTAGGAAAAGTCCCACAGCTGAGTTGGCTATTCTCACTTCAAATTTAGGACCATAGAGCTCTAGAAAGTAATTAGCACTCTCAGAAAACTCACCTACACTTGCCTGGAGAAGTCACTCTCAGTTTCCTAGTTTACCACTTCTTCTTCCCCTACATCTTCCACCGAGCTTTCGTCTTTCCCTCTTGGCCGATGACTCTATCTCATAATTTACAAAGGCAGCTGGTGCATGTGGATGAAAATTTCCCAGCTCCAAGTCCCAGCCTCCCTGCACTGGCCTCTACCTGTTCTGCAGTTACTACAAGCCTCCATTTGGATCTAAGGCCGGTCCCTCTCACCCTCTCAAGGACTTTGCCTCTGTGATGGCCTCTTTCTTTCCCCAAACACCAATTACCCCCTTTCTATTGAAATTCCAAAACTTGCCCCAATGGCACCTTTACATCTCCCTGGACCACATAACACCCTCCAGCCCCCCCCCCCCCCACCTTTTCTGCTCCCTTCATAGCACCTCAAGAGAGTTGTCTGGACTGGCTGTCTTCACTTCCTCACCTCTTCCTCAAGCCTCTTCAACGGGGCTTTTGTAACGTGGATTTTTGTAACAGCTGGCACTCTGCAGGCATTCACGCCTTTCGGCCCCCCAGCCTGGGAAGCTGCCCGTGGCTCAGGGCATCCACTCTCACGCCTCCTTTTGTCTGGAATGTTCTTTCTGAGCTCGTGGTGTCGCTGCCTTCTTGTCTTTCAGGGCCCAAGGCCGCCTCCTCAGAGAGCTGTCCCTTGGCCATGCAGGCCGCCCAATTGCTCTCACCCATGAGCTTCCTTTTTGTGTGACTCTTATGGGTTGAACTCTGTTCCCCCAAAAGATATGCTCAGGTCCCAACTCTAAATGCCTCAGTTTATGGCCTTATTTGAAAATAGTTTTTGGAGATGTGATGAGTTAAGGTGAGGCCAAGCTGGATGAGGGTGGGTTTGAATCTAATATGACTGGTGTCCTTATAAGAAGGGGGGAATTTGGACACAGAGATGGACATGGTGAGGAGAAGGCTATGTGGCAATGGAGGCAGGTGGGAATAATGCATCTGGCAGCCAAGGGACACAGAATGCCCAACAAACACTATAAGCTGGTAGAGGTAGAGAAAGATTCTCCCCTACCGAATTCAGAGGGAGCAGGGCCCTGCCGACACATTGACTTCAGACTTCCAGCCTCTGGAAGTGAAAGGCAGCACACTTCTGTGTTTTAAACCACCCAGTTTGTGGTAATTTGTGATGGCAGCCCTAGGAAATGGAGACACTGACATCTCATTTGTGTATTTGTTTATGTGCCTGCCGTCTGTCCCTTTTAGGACACAAGCTCCTTGGAGATGGGCTTCCTTCTGACTAGCCCATGGCCATATCCTCCTAGAACAGTACCTGCACCTATAGATTTCAAAGAAGTGTTTCTTTCCATGCAGATATGGGCTTCCAGCTCCTTAGAGGGAATATGTAGAATAAATAGCAACAAAAAGGCTTATTGCTGTATGGCCGGGCATGTGCCCAGACAGACTGTGCCCAGGAGGGAGTGACAAGCATGCTGGGACAGACCCCGCAGCTGGTTATGATGCTGGAGCATGATAGGAAAGGGCAGCTTTTTTTTTGTGGATGCCATGGGCCAAGGGTTGACAAAGTACAGAGTGGTGGCCAGAGCTCACTCGGGTCTGCTGAGATTATTTCCCTTGTGACCAGAGACAAGGGCAGCAAGCAGCCTGGGACGAGGGAAAAAGCACTCTTAGGATCCAGGTCACCTGCAGCCCTAGGACACTAAAGCCCATCCTCATATTTAGGACTCCACCCAACAACATTCAGGAAGAGAGATATTAGCAATTGGGAGGCACAGTCCAGAAAACCTGCTGTTCTCCGTAAGATGCAGCCAAAAGACTTGGTGAATTCAACGTTTATTGAATACCTACAGGCATGTCTGCAGCAAAGAGGGGAGCAAAATTGGAGTTGTTGGTTTAAGAGTTGGACCTGAGACGAGCTGGCTCCTTCTCAGACATGACACGTCCACCCGGTACCTGGAGTTAGAGTTCAGCTTTCCTGGGCCAGGTTGTCAGCACTTGGACAGGGCTCTCGGGAGTGAAATGGGGACGCAACCTCTGGGACTGGATGGCTGGTGGGGACTCTAGGGCCACATGGCTCCTCATTGAATCACGGAGCCACTTTTTGAGCTCATTTGAGGGAGGTGGGTATTGTAGTTTGCTAGCTGCCGGAATGTAATATACCAGAAATGGAATGGCTTTTGAAAAGGGGAATTTAATAAGTTGCTAGTTTATAGTTTTAAGGTTGAAAGAATGTCCCAATTAAAACAAGTCTATAGAAATGTCCAATCAAAGGAATCCAGGGAAAGATACCTTGGTTCAAGAAGGCCAATGAAGTTCAGGGTTTCTCTCTCAAGTGGAAGGGCACATGGTGAACACAGTCAGAGTTTCTCTCACATCTGAAAAGGCACATGGTGAACACGGTCAGGGTTCCTCTCTTATCTGGAAGGGCACATGGCGAACACAGCATCATCTGCTAGCTTCTTCTCCTGGCTTCCTATTTCATGAAGCTCCCCAGGGAGGCACGT
The DNA here is from genome assembly GCF_023851605.1 of Tamandua tetradactyla. NCBI lineage: Eukaryota > Metazoa > Chordata > Mammalia > Pilosa > Myrmecophagidae > Tamandua > Tamandua tetradactyla. The sequence goes on along the minus strand of NC_135338.1, from coordinate 57,373,740 downwards.
TCCTTCTTTATCTCCAAAGGTCTCTGGCTGATGGACTCTGCTTCTCATGGCTACGTTGTTCTGCTCTGCTCTCTCTGAATCTCTCATACTCCAAAATATTTCCTCTTTTAAAGGACTCTGGAAACTATTCAAGACCCACCCAAATGAGTTGGAGACATGCCTCTACCTAATCCAGTTCAACAACCTCCTGATTAAATCACATCTCCAGGGAGATGATCTAATTACAATTTCAAACATACAATAATGAATAGGGATTAGAAGAAATGGCTGCCTTTACAAAATGGGATTAGGATTAAAACATGGCTTTTCTAGGGTACACACATCCTTTCAAACCAGCGCAGTGGGGTGGGTCACTTTTGGCTGGCCCAGCAAGAAGCAGGCGAAGCTGCTGGTTTAAGATACCACCTGGGCAGGGGTCTCCAAACCAAAGCAAGAGTGAGGGGGAGGGGGAGGGGGAGAGAGAGTTCGGCATTTCAAATTAAGGCTCGTAGAGTAGGTGGAGGCTGGTGAGGACTTCATTTTTTTCCTTTGTTTATTTTAACGTTGTCCCCGACCACTTTTCTTGACACATAATAGGTACTCAATAAATGTTATTGCTTCCTGTCTGTCCTTGCCTTCCCAGGGGAGGGGACACAAAATGGCCAGGGTCACCCACCTGGCACCTGGGCTGGGAGTCTTGCTGACAGCTTTCTGGAGGACAGAGGGCACATCTTCGGTGTCCTGGAAATCACATGTCCACACTGGCCCTGAGCTTCAGCAGTGAAGAGACAAATGCTGTGCCTTGTGGGGTCTACCTTCTACCTGTGGGACCCAGGTGACACATAAGCAAGCAAGCACATATGCACTGTCTGGTGTGAACACACCATACTGAAAAATATGATGGGTATGGGGGGGAGGGTATGATGTGCAGGCAGGAGGGGAAAGTGCGCAAAGGAGGGGAGGAAACAAGCCATGCAGTTGCCTGGGAGAGCCCTACTACAGGCGGAAGGAAAGAGTATGAAGGACAGAGGGTTCCTTGGCTGCTGGAATCACTCATCAGAAGGCATCATAGCTGAACACAGTGAACAGGGGGAATGGAATGTGGGGTCCTGGGGCCCATCGTGAAGGGCTTGGAGTGAGTGAATTGATCCAGTTTGTCTCTTATTTCATGTGGAACGGGAGGGAACCATGGAGGGTTTGGAGCCGACGCATGATGGACCTGTCTTAACCTTTCATCGGAGAACTCTAGCTGCGGTGTTAATAACGGAGGGAAGGAGGCAAGGGTGAACAGCAGAGAATGGTTGAGCTTTTTGCAACAATTGAGATGAGAAGGATGGCAGTGTGGGGATATAGCCCACCTGATCTAAATAGATTGTGAAAATAAAAGATGAGGCTAGCCGATCACATGCTACAATTACGGTGGAGCTAAGCTGGCAGGTGTCAGTTACCAGCTGATGTGTGGCAGATGCTTCACTTACTGGTTTACCCAAGGGATGATAATAACAGCTAATGCTTATTAAGCACCAACTGTGTACCAGGCACTGCTGGCTTAAATAGAACAAGGCTCATAACCAGAGATGCTGCCAGATAGACTTTGCTTCATAATTTTGAGTATGGTATTGAGGGTAACCACTTAGCAGATGTCAAGGGTTACAGAAAGGCAAAAGACCCGAACCAAGCAGCTGGGGACAGGGCACAATTGGCTGATGTGGTCCAGCAGAAGCAAGGCCCAGGAACCGGGTGGACCTCCTGCCCCTCACCAGCCTCTCAGGCCCCCCACAGACCCACGGGGAGGCCCTCTGTGCCAGGCAAGGGGAACGAGGTATAGACCTTGCCCATTAACAGGCTTCCAGCCTAGCCGGGGAGAGACGCACAAGGCTGCCTGGGAAGGCTCTTTCAATCACAACAGAAAATCCAACTCTATCAGATTGAAATGAAAAGGCCTTTTAGAGTGTAGCAAAACCAAAGATCCCAGGGGGTATGTCTAGCTTCAGGAGACACTTAACCAAGACTCATATGATGTCACCAGATGCCCCTGGGACCTCAGGAACCAAGGATGGGGAAGGGGTGGATCCCCAAGAAGCTCTTACTGGAAGAAGAAAGAACAGATGCCAGGCAGTCAAAAGCTGTCAAAGAGACACTGCAACAATCAGCTGGACTCCAAGGCAAGCTGTATAAAATGGTATCACACTGAGGAGGGAGAGACAGATTCCAGTTGGGGCAGTGAGCAAATGGTTATAAGAAAGATTGCATTTGAGCTGAGACTAAAAAGAGAATTTCCGATAAGTAGAGTAGTCAGAAAGAAAGTCGTCCTAGATACAGTAAGGACGGCAGGGGCCAAGGTAAAGAGGCATGGGGGTAGGTGGGTGCCGCTGCTTGGGGCCTGGGAAATCGCGTGGGGTGGCTTGAACATCAAGTGTTTTAGGAGATGTGGGTGAAGAAGTAGTTTGGGGTGGGATGTCTTAGCATCAGCTTGAGAAATCTGGGAGTTCCTCTTGTAAGCAATGGAGAGAAATGGAAGGTTTGAGAGCAGGGAAGCAATGTGTTCTGTTCTTAGAAAGGTTGCTTGGGGCAGAGTGGAGGGTGGACAAGAGCAGGGTGAGACTGCAGAGAATAGTGACAGGAGGCTGCTGGGGGCCTGGGTGGGGATAGAAATCCTGGGAAGGAAAAGAGAGGGCCATTTGAGAAAGCTGAGTGTTCAACTACATGGGACGCAGGGACCAGATAAGTGAGGGGGAGTGAGTATAGCAGACAGCTGGTGGCTTATTCAATAACCCTTTTCCTCTTCTTATCAGTAGCAACCCAGCAATGTGCCCAGGTACTGTTCACCTCCTGAATACCTTGCAATAAAAGTGGCTGCATAATCTACTTGTGACCAACAAAATGTAAACAAAAATCTACCAAGACTTCCAGGCAAAGCTATTGTTTCCCAGATAACAAGGAACAAATTCGGGAGACATGATTTTTTAAATCTTTTTATCCTCCCTCTTTCTCCTATCTGGAACATAATCGCAATGCCAGGAGGTAGTGCAGCATTTTTGTGGTCACGAAGATGAGCCCTTCATGGTAAGTATGGGGGAGCAGGTAGCAGGGAGGAATCTGGGTTCTTGATAACTTCCTTAAGCAGGTGTACCAGCCCCAGGCTGACTGTCTCCAGTTTACCTGTTAACCCAAGACAAATAGATGGCTATTTGGTTAAGCCACCATAGCTGGATTTCTGATGTATGCAGGTGAAGCTAATTCTAAAAGATATAATGGGAAAGAGGGAAATGTTAGAAATGACCTTAGAAACTTGGAAAACCAGATGGAGGTTGATGCCATTCGTCAAAATTGGGAACTCTGGAAGAGTACAATTTGGAAGGATAAGCGTGGCATGAAATGTTTCTGCAACCTATAGCCAGGTTGGCTTGTGGCTGAGTGGGACCTGGGCATATCCCTTACCTGGCTATACCTCTGCTTCCCCATATGTGAGATAGGGCTTTTAATATCTAACTTATTGAGAAGATCAGAAACAAGAGATCCATTATGTAAAGCATCTGATTCAGAGTGGGATCCCAATGATTTATGGATTTGATGTTGAACCACCAGCAAAGAGGAGTTCAGCCTTGGCCGGGAATCTAAGGCAGACAGAGATGGGAGAAACTGTGGCCTCTCTATGTCAGGCCCAAAGATGACTCCTGGCTGGTTTGCTGGGCTGACTGTGGGTTGAAGGGCTACTTTCCCACATCTCTTCTCACCCAGCAGAAGTAGTGTTGACCTTCAGGAGTGAATAATGTACAGACAAGACACAAAGATGACTAAATATGGGTCGGAGAGATGTTTGTTGGCTTATCCTTGATATTACATTTCGTGCAGGAATATAAACTCCAAGGCACAAACAACCAGACCCCCCGATAATGTGTTTATAATGGTTATTAAGGAGGGAGATGACTTGTACTTAGGCATTCCAAGAGATGACTCAGCTCTTGTTTACCCCCCTCTGCTCATGGACAGCTTGCTGGAAGCTGGAAGACTGGAAGGGTTGCAAAATCTAGGAGGCAGTATTTTGTAGGACCGTGATCTCAGGGAGTCAGGAAATAAAGCGCCAGAAGGGGACACTGGAAGCCATGTAGGCAACCACTGATCAGAGTTTGAGTGCCCTTCCCAGTTCTGTGTCGGCTGTGGTTCAGCCTCTGCTTGAATACCTCCAGAGATGGGGATCTCACTGCCTTCCCAGGGTATGCACTTCAATAAGAATGTGAGGACCTGGGAACAGTTTGCTGGTCTTATTTGACTTGTACATATAGAGCTTGACCCCGTATCAGACTCTCAAAAAGTCCACCTAACATCAGTTTTTATTGAGCCTTGAGCTAAGTTCTGGGGAGGCTTGGGTGAATAAAACTCAGTCCCTGGTCTTGAGGATTCCTGAGCCTAAAGAGGAAGGCAGGCAAGTGAGTAGGCAATGGCGATGCAGGGGGGTGGGTCCTACCATGGGGGCTGTGCTGGTATGATGGGCACTCACCCTAGGGACTTCCCTCTGACATCAGGGTACTGGCATGTGGGAATGAAGCATTGAGGGGCCTTCTTTTTTGTGGCCTGAAGTCAGCAAAGATTTCCCTGAATCCTAAGATCTAGATAAATTGGCTGGAGCCTCCATTTTCTCCCTAGGAAACCCAAAGCTTTCTCTGAGATTTTTTGGGGATTTGAGTACTCATGGTTGCCTCTGGCTTCATGTGCTTGATTCCATCGAATTCTTCTGAATTTAATTTCTGGTTTACCTGCAGCTGGCACCCCACTGGTGTTACCTAATTTGCATTGTGCCACACCCTACAGGGACCCTGACCCTCCCTCTCTTTCGACAGACAAAGCAAAGTGAAACGTCACCACATGCTGAGTGTGTGAGGGTGCAGAATCCCCTGAAGATTTGTGACTTCTCCCCACACACAGTCCCAGCCTCCCTCCATCCTACCTGTTCATGACTCTATCTGGTGCTTTCTACTCCTCCCCATCAGCACCCTCTCTACGGGCTCCCAATTCTGTATTCTGCTTTCTGTGTGTCACAGAGCAACCAGTTCTCTTCCACCCACATTTTGTTTTTAAAGCAGGCAGAAAATTTATTGAGAATGCGTGTGAGAGGACACGAGGGCATCCTCGCAAGAAAAGAGGGGTGAGAAGTGAGAGGCCCTGCATTCTGCTTTTATTGCTTAGCTTTATTCACTCCCCCTTCCTTGTTTGGGGCCCTTCTCCTGCCCTCCCACCTCTCCAGGGTTGTGCCTGGTGGCAGATAGTACATCTGGGTGGGTCGGCTGCCGCTGGTGCTTTACCTAGGTGGGTACCCCCAGGTGGGGTGTTGGCGCACTACGGGTCCTCTGGGCCTTGATTAGCTGTCCTTGCCCAAGGGCTCCTTCACAGTATTTTCTCTCCCCAGTCAGGTCCCTGTTCTGGCCTGCCTCAATTCCCCCTCAGAGAGTTCTAATCCCTTAATCTTTCTTTTTCTTTTTTTTTTTTTAACTTGATTGTATAATAAAACATATATGCAAATCAAAGAAAAGAAAAAAGCAATAGTTTTCAAAGCACTCTTCAACAAATAGTTACAGGACAGATCCCAGAGTTTGTCATGGGGTACCATTCCATCATCCCAGAGTTTTCCTTCTAGTTGCTCCAGAACATTGGAGGCTAGAAGGAGTAAATACTGTTTTTATCATCACAATCGCCTTTTTTGTGTGTGTGAAAAATAAAATATATACAAAAAAGCAATGAATTTCAAAGCACAGCACCACAATTAGTTGTAGAACAAATTTCAGAGTTTGATATGGGTTATGATTCCACAATTTTAGGTTTTCACTTCTAGCTGCTCTAAGACACTGGAAACTAAAAGAGATATCAATTACATGATTCAGCAATCGTATTCATTTGTTAAATCCTCCCTTCTCTGTATAACTCCACCATCATCTTTGATCTTTCTATCCTTCTCTTCAGGGGTATTTGGGCTATGGCCATTCTAACTTTTTCATGTTGGAAGGGGCTGTCAATAATATAAGGTAGGGAGACGAAACTAACTGATGTTCTGGAGACGCTGGGCCCTCTAGGTTTCAGGCCTTATCTGGCCCATGGACCCATCTAGAGGTTGTAGGTTTCCAGAAAGTTACTCTAGTGCATGGAACCTTTGAAGAATCTTATATATTGCCCTAGGTGTTCTTTAGGATTGGCTGGAATGGTTTTGGTTGAGGTTTGGCAAGTTATGATAGGTAGCTGAAGCTTGCTTAACAGCAACCTCCAGAGTAGCCTCTTGACTCTATTTGAACTCTCTCTGCTACTTGTACCTTGTTCGTAACACTTCTTTTCCCCCTTTTGGGCAGGATGGAATTGTTGATCCCAAAGTATCAGGGCTGAATTCATCCCTGGGAGTCATCTCCCACGTTGCCAGGGAGACTTTCACCCCTGGATGTCATGTCCCATGTAGAAGGGAGGGCAATGATTTCACTTGCAGAGTTGTAGCCCCTTAATCTTAAGGGTTGTTGAGGGATGAGGGTCTGTCCCACCCCACATTTGTATGTCCAGACCTATCCGGGGTCAACTGGACAGCAAGACCTTTTGCAGAACAGGTTCTTTCCTCTTTATTATTATTATTTTTTTATTTTATAGTTTTTATAAAAGGACTTTTAAAAATTGTGGTAAGACATACATAACATAAAATTTAACCATCCTAAACATTTTTAAGTGCACGATTCAGAGGCATTAGGGACCATTTGTGTTATCATCACCACTATCTAGTTCTAGAATATCCTCATCACCCCAAACAGAAAGTTCAGACATATTAACCAGTCACTCCCCAGTTCTTCCCGGAAACCACTCATCTGCTTCTGTCTCTTCGTATTTGCCTATTCTGGCCTTTTCTCTTTAGAAGGGAGACATGTTTTAGAATTGCAGCTTCCCCATTCTGGAATTTCTATATTCCTGCTTGGACCCCCGGCCAGGCTCCCTTTGTTTCTTGTTTTGCCCTTTGGGCTGCAGAGCAGTGGTCTGTGTCCTCTTTCCTGGACAGAGGTCTGCACCAGCACCGTGGCCTCACCCTGGGCCAGCCTTGCAGGGAAATGATAGCCTAGCATATCTTTGTGCCAGTCACTGTCCACCGTCATCCAAAAGGGCCTCTGCTCCACACAGATGCTTGTAGGTTCTTCTGGCCCCTGGCAGACCATCGAGGGACTCTGGGCAGGATTGGCTGTGCTATACCTGGCTGTGGTCTGGGTTCTGAGCAACCCTTCCTGGAATAACACACTAAAGAAATTGTCTGCTCAGATGGCATTTCTTAGGAAGCCCTGTGGTTTGGGGTTCCTTCTAGCTTCCTGTGACAGGCAATCACGTACAACTGGGGTGGGGCAGGGGCTCAGAAATGCCTGGGGTTCCTGATACTTGGGAATCTGCCTTTGGGTCCTCGTACACAGGGTAATGAATCCACAGCCCTTGTCACTCATGTCACACACTCCTGCCTGCCCCCAGTTGTCCTTGACATCTGGGCTGGGGAAGGGGCACGGGGAAGGCTGCGGTCGGTGGAGGGAGAGGAAGCAGGTCCTTTCTCCCTTCTTCTTTCTCCTGCCCTGGAGGATGCACAGGAGTATCTGTTCTGCTTTTTCCTAAAGAGAGGGTGGGGATTGGAGGCACTGGAACCAGCTGGCATAGCAACTGGGCCTTGTTCCTTCCTTGTCTTCCAAAGGGCAAAAAAGCCCACCATTCATTGCCCCCTGAACAGAAGGAGGGAAGGAAAGAGGTAGGTCAAGAGAGGTTTGTTTTAGGTTTGGCTTTGTAAAATGAAGGCATTAAATCAGTGACCAGGCTTTAGTCGCTAACGTTTCTAAAATGTGAGAGCTATACCTGTGCTCTGTGATTCTTTTCACTGTTTCCATCTTATGGGTCGTTCTCCAAAAAACCGTGACATCTTCAGGACAAAGACTTTATTAGATTCACCTGAGTCTATAGTGCCCAGCCTTGGACTGGCTCATGCAAAATGCTCACTAAATATCGGTCTGAAGGTAGGGCAGATGAGGCCAGAGTTAGAGAGATCAGGTTTCCTCTGGCTGAGTCTACGGTGTTACTGGACCTCCCTGAGCCTTACCTGTAAAACAGGGAGGAGACTGTCCACTGAGCAGGGTTGCAGGGTCAAAGATTAAGGATTAAATGAGTGCCTTAGTTTTCTATTACAGCAAAAGAAATGACTGCATACTTAGCAGCTTAAAAGAAGCCCTGGTTATCATCTTAACAGTTCTGTAGGTAAGATATCCAGGCAGGCAGGGAGGGTTCTCTGCTCAGAGTCTAATAAAACCAAAATGAAGGTGTTGGTAAGGTTGGGTGGGCTCTTCTCCAGAGACTCTAGGGAAGCATCCACTTCCAAGCTCTTTTAAATGGTTGGGTGAACACGGTACCTTGTGGACAGAGGACTGCGGTCCCTGTTTCCTTGCTGGCTGTAAACTGGGGGGTCATACTCAGCTTTTAGAGGCCACCCACATTCCTGGGCACTTGGCCCATCTTCAAAGCCAGCAATGGCTCATAGAATTTTCTCATGTTTCCACTCTCTCTGACTTCTGCTACCAGCTGGAGAAAATGCTCTGCTTTTAAAGGGCTCACCTGATTGGGCCAGACGCACACAGACAACCTCTGCATCTTGATATCAACTGACTTGAGACTTAACACTTCAAGGTAGCACTGAGATAAATATATTGAATAAGCAGGGGCAGGAATCTTTGGGGGAGAGGGGATCGGCATCTTTAGAATTCTGCCTGCCACAATGAGCTGTGGGAGGGGAGTTTGGTGGGGTAGAGGATGGGCTAGAAGAAACATGGCTCTGATCTGGACATGTCTGATTGTAGGTACCTAAGGAAAGTAAGAGCAGAGGTGTCACCTGCCAGGAACACATGCAGAACCAGCTCAGGGCCAGCACCAGGCTCTTGGGGCCATCCTTATGAGAATTCCCTGGGAAGAGTGTTTAAATGTACATTCTAAAGGGCCAGACTGTAATTCACAAGTCATATTCCACACGACTTATGCCACTCCAAGTCTGAAATCTACTGCTCCAATTCACCCCTAGTTCATAAGGCCCAGAGAGGACCATGCTTTGCCCAAGGTCTCAGAGTCATTTAAAGGCCCACTGTCACATGACTGGGGCTTCCCACTGTCCCCATTGCCTCCCCCTCCCCCTCCCCACATCTGTTTCCCACCTCAAGGCTGCACAAAGTCCTTTCTTAGAAGGGCTACATTTCGTTTTGAAAGCAAATGTAAAAGTTGCCTGTAGACCCTAAGGCAGTAGAGAGAGGGTTGCTAGAAGCTGAACGTTCTGGGGTCAGAGTCAGTTTGGACAGTGCCCATGGGATGGCATCCCAGGAGCTGCGGGGGCCTGCTTCCACTCCACTGGGATCCCACCAACAGAGGCCTTCGGGAAAATTCTCTGGTTGTGTTGACACATTCTTTCCCTGACCCAGAAGGCAGGTGCTCTGTGGGGCCTGAGAGGAACAATTAAAGGTGGAATTGTTTGCAAGTGCAGGCTGATTAGAGAGGCAGAGCTCACCCCAGCTCTGGAACCAAAATGCCTAGGATAGAAGGCTGGGTTTCTTCCAGGCAGATGCACGCTCACTTATGGGGTACTTACCATGTGCAAAGAGAGCTCAGTGCTAAGCAGCAGGCCAACTACAAAGGCCTGGAAGCCAGGTCCCTGTCCTTAAGGCAATAGGTTGTGGTGGGAAAAGCCCAGTCCTGGGAGGTGGACACCCTGGTTCTAGCCCTGGTACCAACACTTACTAGATGTGTGACTCCAGGCAAGCTACTGGCTGGAGCCTTGGTTTTCCATCTTTCCATTGTTTTCCAATCATACTGCCCCCAGCTATGGGTTAGGAATAAAGGGGTTCATGTATCTGAAAGCAATTAGCAAAGTGGGGGGACCACAGTAGGTGCTCAAAAATGTTTATTTCCTTCCCTTCTCCTTCCCATCTGTGACAATGGATGTGACAACTATGCTGATGGCCTGATGGTCTGCCCAGAACCAGGCTCTCTCACAAGCAGTACCTGCAGCACATCTCAGTGGACACTCAGGCCTGTTGAGGACAAGTGCATCTTGCTTTGTGCTCAGCACAATGCCTTGAATGCAAGGACTCAGATGAACTGACCAGCCCCAGAACTTCTATCCTGGGACCAGGGTATCCTGAAGGTGACTCAGACTTCAAGAGGTCAGATGACTCCTCACCCAGGTGAGAGGGACTCATATAGCCTGACGCTGCCCCAACAGCAGTCCAGACAGATTAGAGAAGTGTGAGGCCACCAGCCATCCCTTAAATGCCCTGGCTTCTCTGCACATGGTATGTGGCTTTCTGCCTCGATGTATTTGTCCTGTTCAAAGCCTCTGTGTAAAAATCCGTTCCCACCTTTATTCAGCTAGAGAGATCTTAGGCACCCATCCAAGTCAAGTAGAACATCCCCTCTTCCAGCATTCCATCCTTCACTTGTAAGTGGGGCCAGGTTTCCCCTGCTGGGTTCCCATGGCCATCTCTGCTATCTTCTTCCCATGTTATTTGAAGCTACCTGGTTTGTATTAATTGGTTGAGGGTTCCCCAGGGGCAGGGACTAGCTCTAATTCATCTTCCAGGCCCAGACTATGGTATGGTACAAAACTGTTGTTCTGGGAGTGTTTGCCAAGCTGAATCCAACTGAACTTGGCTGCTGAGAACTTGGCCTGCATGGAGCGGATATGGAAGATGATAGGGCTCAGCAAAGCCATTGCCCTGGGGATGTAGACATCTGAAAACAGAGGGTATTTTTTCATTATCACAAAGTTATAGACATAAAAGAATAAAGAAAAAGGGAATGACCAATACTCTCCCTATCCAGAGAAAATCCCGGTTACCACTTGGTTCATTTGCTTTTATTTTTTTTTTAAGTTTTATTAATAAAACCAGTCACATACAATATGAACATTCTTTTTTTCATCACATTGTTGCATATTAATCATCATGATAATTTCTTAGAACATTTGCATCAATTCAGAAAATGAAATAGAAACAGAAAAAAAATCATATACACAGTACCCCTTACCCCTCCCTTTCATTGACCACTAGCATTTCAATCTACTAAATTTATTTTAACATTTGTTCTGCCAATTATTTATTTATTTATAATCTATATGCTTTACTTATCTGTCCATAAAGTAGATAAAAGAAGCATCAGACACAAGGTTTTTGTGCTCACAGTCACATTGTGAAAGCTTCACCATTATACAACCATCTTCAAGAAACATGGCTACTGGAACACAGCTCTACATTTTCAGGCAGTTCCCTCCAGCCTCTCTGTTATGCCTTAACTAAAAAGGTGATATCTATTTAATGCATAAGAATAACCTCCAGGATAACCTCTTGACTCTGTTTGGAATCCCCCAGCCATTGACACTTTATTTTGTCTCATTTCTCTCTTCCCTCTTCCAGTCGAGAAGTTCCTCTCAATCCCTTGGTGCTGAGTCCCAGCTCATTCTAGGATTTCTGTCCCATATTACCAGGAAGAGCCACACCCCCGGGAGTCATGTCCCACAAAGACAGGGGGAGGGTGGTGAGTTTGCTTGTTTGTGTTGGCTAGAGAGAGAGGCCACATCTGAGCAACAAAAGAGGTTCTCTTGGGGGTGACGCTTAGATCTAATTTTAAGTAGGCTTAGCCTATCCTTTTTGGGGTTAAGTTTCATATGAACAAGCCCCAAGATTGGGGGCTCAGCCTATTGCTTTTGCTGTCCCCACTGCTTGTGAGAATATCAAGAATTCTCCACTTGGGGAAGTTGAATTTTCCCCCCTTCTCACCATTCCCCCAAGGGGACTTTGCAAATACTTTTTATTCATTGTTCAAATCCTTCTGGGATTTATCAAGGCATCACTCTAAACAAACCTACAAAATCTCATGCCCTACTTAAGGTTCCATGTACTTATGGTGTTCAATTAAGCTGCCCATATAAGTTATACTAGGAAATGCGCTAGTCAAAATATAAATTTTGTACCAAATAAACATTTTTTGCTTTAGTCTCACACATAAGTTAAAGTTATAAAATATTAATTACCATCTGTTTTCATCACCCTGCATTATTGACATTTCTTTGTTCTTCCTCATGCAAAACATTTTTAAATTTGTACATTTAGTCACTATCATTATATACTCTAGGCATTCCTAGATTATACCATCTCAGTCTTTATCATGTATCTTTCCTTCTAATTTCATTTGTGCCCCCAGGCCTCCTTCCTCTATCGTTCTCACATTCAGCTTCATTCAGTGTTCTAACATTGTATTGCAGTTAGGTAATATTGTACTATCCATTTCTGAATTTTTTACAATCAGTCCCATTGCACAATTTGTATCCCTTCAGTTCCAATTACCTGATATCTACCTTATTTCTATCTCCTGATGACCTCTGTTCTTAACTGAAATTATCCAAGTTCATTCATTAATGTTAGTTCATATCAGTGAGACCGTACAGTATTTGTCCTTTTGTTTCTGGCTAATCTCACTCAGCATAATGTCCTTAAGGTCCATCCATGTTGTTACATACTTCATAACTTTATTCTGTCTCCCAGCTGCAAAATATTCCATCATATGTATATACCACAACTTGTTTAGCCACTGGTCTTATTGATGGACATTTGGGCTGTTTCCATCTCTTGGCAATTGTAAATAATGCTGCTATAAACATTGGTGTGCAAATGTCTGTTTGTGTCTTTGCCCTCATGACCTCTGAGTAGATACCTAGCAATGGTATTGCCAGGTCATATGGCAATTCTATACTTAGCTTCCTGAGGAACCGCTAAACTGCCTTCCACAGCATTTGTACCATTTGACATTCCCACCAACAGTGGATTAAGTGTGCCTCTTTCTCCACATCCTCTCCAGCACTTGTCATTTTCTGTTTTATTGATAATGACTATTCTGGTGGGTGTGAGATGATATCTCATTGTGGTTTTGATTTGCATTTCTATAATAGCCATGGAAGTTGAGCATCTTTTCATGTGTCTTTTGGCCATTTGTATTTCCTCTTCTGAGAAGTGTCTTTTCAAGTCTTTTGTCCATTTTGTAATTGGGTTGTCTGTCTTTTTGTTGTTGAGTTGAACAATCTCTTTATATATTCTGACTACTAGCCCTTTAGTTGATGTATCATTTCCAAATATTGTCTCCCATTGTGTAGGCTGTCTTTTTACTTTCTTGGTGAAGTTCTTTGATGCACAAAAGTGTTTAATTTTGAGGAGTTCCCATTCCTTTCTTTCTTTCTTCAATGCTCATGCTTTGGGTATAAGGTCTAGGAAACAGCCTCCTATTATAAGATTTATAAGATATTTCCCTACATTTTCTTTTAACAGTTTTATGGTCTTAGATCTAATGTTTAGGTCTTTGATCCATTTTGGGTTAATTTTTGCATAGGGTGTGAGATATGGATCCTCTTTCATTCTTTTGCATGTGGATATCCAGTTCTCTAGGCACCATTTATTGAAGAGACTGTTCTGTCCCAGGTGAGTTGGCTTGACTGCCTTATCAAAGATCAATTGTCCATGGATGAGAGGGTCTATATCTGAATACTCTATTCAATTCCATTGGTCAGTATATCTATCTTTATGACAGTATCATGCTGTTTTGACCCCTGTAGCTTCGTAATAGGCCTTAAAGTCAGGTAACGTGAGACCTCCAACTTCATTTTTCTTTCTCAGGATACTTTTAGCTATTTGGGGCACCCCGCCCCGCCAGTTAAATTTAGTTATTGGTTTTTCTATTTCTGAAAAGTAAGTTTTTGGGATTTTAATTGGTGGTTCATTTGCTTTTAGAGCTATTCTCCAATGCATTACTCTATTTTGTATTATTTGCCAGAGTTGCAATCATGCTATATACATAACTCTGTAGAGTCTTCTTTCCCTCTTAACATTATCTCATAAGTATTTCTTTCAAATTGCCCTTTGTAAATATTATTTTAAATAGTTGTATAATCTTCCACTGAGTGGCTCTGCAATGGTTTATGTAACCAGCCCCTGATGTTAGAAATTCAGGTTATTTCCAAATCTTCAGTACTGTAAATAACACTGTGATGACATAGCTTTTTACACAGCCAGCTGAATACTTGTAGAGGTAGGGGCCCACTCTACTCAGCTTGGTGTCCGCCAGACCAAACCTTGGCCAGGCATGAACAATGACAGATACATTTGATTTGGCCCACACAGGGTAGACTTGCCTTTAAAACAAATGTTGATAATATTGGAAATTCTGGAGTGTTCCCATACAAATTTGAATTTTCTGTTTTTTAAAAAATTAATTTTAATTGATTTGTTTTATTAGCAAAGTTGCAGGTTTCTTTGTTACAACTGATGATGCAATATTATTATAATTACACTACGATCTATTGTCCATAGTTCACAGGGTTCACTGTGTTGTACAGTCCTATGGTTTTAAAAAAAATTTATTCCAGTAGCATATATACAACATAAAATTTCCCCTTTTACCCACATTCAAATATATAATTCAGTGCTGTTAATTACACTCACAGTGTTGTGTTACTATAACCACCATCCACTACTAAAACTTTTCCATTGTCCCAAAGAGAAACTTTGATTTAAGCATTGACACCCCATTCCCCACCATATGCTCATCATGGCCCCCTAGAACTGTAAACTGAAAGCAGGGGAATAACAAGGAAAGGAAGAAGGGCACAATTAAAAGAACTTCTTTACAGCACACACAATATGCAGTGTTCAGCTGAGGTAGAGAATAGGGGGCAATATATGCACCATAGAGAAAGAGGGGCATCAGAAGGGGGCCATGGGTATCTTCACTTTCTAAATAGAAGGTTGGAAGGTGTTGGAGGAGAGGCCTGGCTGGCCTGGGGTGTGGAATGGAGGTCCCTGCTGATTTCCCCCCACCAGAGCCAGCAATGTCCAGAGATCAGGCTCAGTTACCACTCCCGGGCTGAGCTGGGCCTAAGTGGTGAAGCTGACAGGTAGGGGAGTAACAGGACACTGACTCTGCTGGTCAACAACCTTGTGAACACCTGTGACACTAGAGGCCCAACTCAGTGCCCCAGCAAAGCAGCCCCACCTTCCCATCCTGCTATCCAGGCTCTGTTGGCTCTGAACTCTCTCCAAAATATTTCCCCTCTTAAAGGAGTCCAATAAGCTAATCAAGGCACACTTAAATGGGAGGAGTCACAGCTACATCTAATTAAAAGGCCACATCTACAACTGAGTGGATTCAATGGAAACAATCTAATGATAATCTAATCAAAGTGTCCCACCCTACAATATTGAATCAGGATTAGAAGAACAAGGCTCTTCTGGGGTACAGAAGATTCCACCCTCTAGACCCTCCCAAATACATATTCTTCCTAAATATAAAATACATTCTTACCATCACAATACCAAAAAAGCCTTAAACTATTTCAGTAACAATAAAAATACCATACCAAGTAAAAACACAGTACAATATCTCATCAAAGTCATTTACAGGTATGGTTTGTCCTAAGGCAAAATTCTCTTCTGGCTATGGTCCTGTGTCAATATATAAAAGAGACAGTCATAGGATACATGTTCCCATTGCTGTAGGGAGAAATCAGGAAAACAGTGGTCACTGGACCCAAACAGTTCCAAAAACCTGCAGAGCAAGTTCCATCAGATTTCAAAATCTGAGAGTCATTCAGCATCATGGCTTTAGAAAGGAGCAGTCCCACCCTTTCCAAGGGTGTACACAGCAGCCCTGCTCTCTGCACATGCTGGGGTGAGGGTTGCAACAGTGGGAATCATTGAGGGAACCGTTCTTTCTTTGGATCCACCCTCTCCAAGCATTGTTGCAGCGCCTGGGCTCTCTTCCATCTCTGGGGCATACATTCAACCCCCTCCAAGCAATGGGGCAATTGCCTGGCTACCCACAATACCCTGTTTATGCTCTCCACCCACTCTGAGCCCTGGGGCACAGAAACCCTTCTTGAACAGTGAAGCAGAAGGTCCACTCTCTGTTTCCAGGGCAAACTCACACTCTTCACAAGTATGGATGAGCCAGCTTTCCTGGATGAGATTTCCTGGCCCTAGATCTTAGCTTCTGTGGTTCTGCCTCTGGAGTCATTTTTCCTTCAATCTGTCCTCTTTCTGTCCCTTTTAGTCCAGATTGACAGTGGATCTGTTTATATAGATCCTGCAGCACTCTTGTCAGTTTTCTATGCAGTATGCAAGGATCATAACCATCAGACAATAGGACTTTCCACAAATCCTTTCTAGGTAACTCCATCTCCAATCCTCACATGTGCTGTAATGGTTGACTGCTTCCACATTTGGTAAAATCCTACATGAGGGC
The DNA here is from genome assembly GCF_023851605.1 of Tamandua tetradactyla. Classification (NCBI taxonomy): domain Eukaryota; kingdom Metazoa; phylum Chordata; class Mammalia; order Pilosa; family Myrmecophagidae; genus Tamandua; species Tamandua tetradactyla. The sequence continues at coordinate 57,357,447 of NC_135338.1, read as the reverse complement.
CTATTCACTGGGGTCTCACTTTCTGGAAGCCCAGAATTTTCCAGACCATAAATTTTTGTTTTCTTTGTATCCAAGAGTTCAGTTCTCAACTTATCTCTTTCCTATCACATTTTACTATAAGCTGCAAGAGCAACCAGGCTGCATTTTCAACATTTAGTTTGGAAATTTCCTCAGCTAAGCATTTTGGGTCATTGCCTTTAAATCTAACTTCCATCTAATAGCAGTACTCAAATTGGCAAAACCCTCTGTCACTTTAAAGCATGGGTGGCCTTTCTTCCAGTTTGCAATAACACACATGTGTTATTTCTGTCTGAATCTTCATCAAAAGTATTTTTCAAGTCCATATTTCTACCAACAGTTTCTTCAAAGCATTTTAGTCCTTCTCTATCAGATTCCTCATAATCTCCCAGTGTCTTCCCCTTATCCATTAAAAAAGCCCTTCCAACATGTTTGGTATTTGCAAAGTGCAGCATCTCACTTCTCTGGTCCCAAAATTGTATTAGCAGCACCCCACTTCTCTGGTACGAAAATTGTATTAGTTTGTTAATGTTTCCAGAATGCAATATACCTGAAATGAGCTGGCATTTATAAAGGGAATTTATTAAGTTGCAGTTTTATAGTTCTAAGGCCATAAAAATGTCCAAACTAAGGCATCCAAGGAAAGATACCTTGACTCAGGAAAGGCTGATGTTTGACACATGGGAAGGCACATGGCGGTTGTCTGCTGGTTCTTGTTCCTGGTTCTGTTGCTTCCAGCTTCTGATGCCAGTGGTTTCCTCTCTAAGTGTCTGTAGGCCTTCACTTAGATCCTCCAGGACCAACTCTGGGTTCTGGTTTGCTTAGCATCTCATGGGAAGACACATGGCGACATCTCCTGGGCTCTGCATCTCCAAATGTCTGTGTCTAGGCATCTGCTCTCTCTGTCAGCACTCCAAACCTCTCCAAATGTCTGCATTTCTGTTGGCTCTGTCAGCTTTGAAGTCTCCCAAAATGTTTCCTTTTTTAAAGGACTCCAGTAAACAAATCAAGATATATATTATTAAATAGGCAGATTCACAGCTATATCTAATCAAAAGGTCACACCCACAATTGAGGGGCTTATATCTCCACAGAAATATTCTAATAATGATCTAATCAAAGTGTCCCACCCTACAATATTGAATCAGGATTAGAAGAATGAGGCTTTTCTGAGGCTACATAACAGTTTCAAACCAGCACACAATCCATCCAAAGTATAGAATCAATGGTTCACAGTATCATCACATGGTTGTACATTCATTACTGTGATGGTTAGGCTCTGGTGTCAACTTGGCCAAGTGATGATACCCAGTTGTCTGATCAGGCAAGCACTGGCCTGACTGTTATGGCAAGGATACTTCATGGCTGGTTGATAAACCGAAAGAATGATGTATTAAATCATCAGTCAGTTGATTGCATCTGTGACTGATTACATCTGTGATGAACTAAGGCAGTCTCCAGCTAACGAGATAATCCAATCATTTGAATGGTTTTTAAGGAAGAAGAGACGTTTGGCTGTTTCTTCAGCCAGGTAGCGTCTACTGTGAAGTTCATCCAAATTCCTTCATTGGACCCACCAGCATCATAGTCCGCCTTATGGATTTTGGACTCTTCCATTCCCACAGTTGTGTGAGACACTTTTATAAATCTTGTTTATTTAAAGATCTTTTCTGTTGGTTCTGTTTTTCCAGAGAACCCTGAATAACACAATCACCATGATCAATTTCAGAACATTTGAATTATAGCAGAAAAAAGAAATAAAAAGAAAAAGGAAAGCCCCAAACATCCCATATTCCTTATCCTCCCATCCATGACCCCAGTATTGCATTCTACCCAATTTAAAGATACTATAAAGGTAAGTTCACTAAGAGAGTGTAGTATTGTCAGAGATAGATATATAGATCAATGAAATAGAATAAAACGTCAAGAAATAGATCCATACAAACATGGGCAATCAACATTTTCTTTTTGCTATATAGCTACACAATCATTATCAAAGATCAGGGCTACTGGATTATAGCTCAACAATTCTGGTGTTTCCTTCTAACTATTGTAATACATTAGAAACGAAAAAGAAATATCTATATAACGAGTCTTTAGCATAAAATATTTGTTAAATCTGAATTTCTCCATGACATCTCCTCCCTCTCATTTGATCATTCCCATAATCTCCAGGGATATCGAAGCAATGACCATTTTAACTTTTTCGTTCTGAAAAGGGGTGTTGATCTTATGGGATAGAGGAATGAAACTGGTTGATGTTCTTGGAAAGATTGGTACCTCTGGGTTTCAGGGCTTATCTGGCACAGGAATAACCTAGAGACCTTAAGTTTCTGAAACAATAAACTTACTAGGGAAAACATTTGTGAGGTCAGATGGAGCTTGGGTAATTTTTAGGGTTTTTAGGAATACTGTCGGTTGGGGCTTGACATACTGTGGCATTTTGTAATATCTGGGTGAATCTTACACAAGAGTAACCTCTGACTGATGTTTTGACTATTTGAAATCTCTTAACCACTGAAACTTTATTTTGTCCCATTTCTTTTCTTCTGTTGATCAAGAAGCATTCTCAATCCCACGATGCCAGGGCCAGGCTCATCCCTGGGAATCATGTCCCATGATGCCAGGGAGACTTACAACCCTGGGAGTCATGTCCCATGTTGGGGGAAGGGTGGTGATTTTATTTGCAGAGCTGGCTTAGAGAGAAAGGCCACATCTGAGAATCAAAAAAGGTTCTCTTAGAGTGACTCTGAGGCATAGTCATAAGTCAGTTTAGCTTTGCTGTTGCAGAGGTAAGCTTAATAAGGGAAAGTCTCAAGATTAAAGGCTTGGCTTATTAACTGGGAGTCCTTAATGCTTGTGAGAATAACAGGAATTCCTTAGGTGAGGAAGTTTAGTCTTCCACATTTCCCCCCAAGTCCCTTTAGGGGACCTTGCAAATACTGCTTTTATTTTCTCCAGTTATGTCCTCTCTTTAACTTCTCCAGGGCTTTTCTCTTAATTTCATCTCTTAGTTAGCATCTGTATGTGTTTTATCCTCTTATAAAGGACTTCAGTAAGAGGATTAAGACCCTCTTTGCGTGGGCTAGGTCACATCTTAATTAAAATAACTTAATCAAAAGGTCCCACCCACAACAGGTCTACCCACAGAAATGGATTAAAAGAACCTGACCTTTTTGGGGGTACACACAGCCTCTGAACTACCACAAATACCTTCCCCAAATCCTCCTGCCCATGCTGGTCCCCACTCCTGACTATGTTTTATGTTTGTAAAGTCTTGAACTCATCCCTTCCTGAGTTAAATTCCACATCAAACCCCAGCAGAAATCAGTTCTCCCTAAGCTAGGCAGTCAGTCTTTGCCTGTAACCTATAACCTTCTTCCCCCAAAGCAGACAGACGTCTCCATTCTCCAAAACCACCATTCATTTAGGTTTTTGATTTGGGGTTCGACTATTTTTCTTAACTCCATATTTAAATTGGAATTTTTTTTAAGCCTCCATATGACCCAGGGAAACTGGATGATTAGAGCAGAAACAAGGTGGATTACGAAGCTGCAAACATTTAAATGAGGGAAAGTAGAGGTCATTTTTCTTATCAAACTCCTGATATCCTGGAGGCATTTGCTTATATGCTCATAGAACCCATAAGTGGGTTGCTCCTGCACATGCCATCCAGTGTCTCCTCAGGTTTGGAGCTTTGGTATTCTGCAGAGGGCCTGGCCAGTTTTAAGGTTTCGTGCCTCCCACCATAGATTGGTTGGGCTGACGACGTTTTTACAGCTAAAGAACCCAGCACATGGTTCTCAGCTCTCCATTCCCACATCCTGAGGGGATGTAGCTACCAGCTACAATCCAGGAAATATAAATCTCTAAAGTGATTAGTGGTGGAATCATTTGGGTTTTGCGACTGCATTCTCTATGCTAATTGTATAATTATGCTTCTGCTCCCATTATCCTGGACAGGCGATTGGTCTCTGGTGATTTCTCTAAACACCCATCAGGCTCACAGCCAGGGCTGCATTCTCATCTACAGGCAGACCCCTTGCAAAGATATGCTTTGACACTCAGTAGAGAATGAAATCACAGAATGCTGGAATTGGGGAAGGTAACATGGGATTCTACAAATCTAATTCTTGTAGTACTTACATTGGGGCCACCTGGGATACTGGTTACACTAATGTTCCTTGGGCATCCATGCACACTCCATCAAAGGACATGCTTGGAGCCATGATCTAAAAACCCTGGCACCCAAGTCTCCCTCTGCCTCCCCCCTCCCCACCATACAAGGTCACCTATGTAGAGATGAGGAAAAGGAGGCTCAGAGATGGATTGTCACTACCTAGGGTTACACATGGCACAACAAGAAGAAAAAGCCAGGTCTCCACACTCCCTTTCTACTACTCTAGCCAGCTTAGAAATGAGGTTTTTCATGTTTTGGTTTGTGCCTTGCCATGCTTCCACTCAAGATGGGTACTAGGCATGATGGCTCAAAGAAGTCACGTGGTGCCCCAGTTCAGAGTGCTGCCATCTACTTCGCTTCCCCTTCACCGAGCTATGGTCCAGCACAGGCCCTGCCGCCTGGGAGAAGTGCAGTCTTCTTTTCTTCCCCCTGCTTTTTCCATTCAAATATTTTATTCTATAAACAAACTTCTTTTTTATTTTATATTATTCGGTGTAGGAACATTTATGGAATTCACTTCTTATTGAGGTAAAATTTACCTATAATGAAATGCAGATCTTAAATGCATAGTTATCTGGGGTTTTGAGAAATGCGTATATCTATGTAACCAACTCCCAATCAAGAAAATGAATATTTCCACTTCCACAGAAAGTTCCCTCATGGCTCCTTCTAGTCAACCCCCACTACTCAAAGGCAATCACTGTTCTGATTCATATCACCAGAGTTTAGTTTGCCCTGTTCTCTAACTTCAAGCTCAAGGAATCACACATTAGGTGGTCTTTTGTGGTTGGCTTATTTTGCATAACATCGCATCTACGAGAATTGGAATCACTCTCATCTGTGTGCATGTTGCTATTACTTTCTTCTGCTGAGCAGAATTCCTTTGTTAGACTATACCACAATTAGTTATCCACTGTTCATACACATTTGGCTTGCTTCCAATTTGAGGATATTTTTAATAAAGCTAATTACAATACCATAAACATACTCGTTCAAGTTGTTTAGTGGACACATGCTTTCACTTCTTTTGGGTAAAAACCTAGGAGTGGAATTGCTGGTCTTATAGTAAGTAATATGTTAATCCATTCTTGTGGGTGCAGACTCATTATGGGTGGGATCTTTTGATTAGTTTGTTTCCATGGAGATGTGACCCATTTAATTTAAGGTGGGTCTTAATCTTTTACTGGGATCCTTTAAGAGAGCTCACAGAATGAGAAAACAGTGACAAAAATGCCCTGGGAGAAACAAGCAAGGACCCACAGAAGCCTGGAGACATTTAAAAGAGAATGACCAGCAGGCATTGCCATGTGCCTTCCCATGTGACAGAGTAACCCCAGATGCCAACAGTCTTTCCTCTTGATGCCTTAATTTGGACATTTTCATGATCTTAGAATTGTAAATTTGTAACCTAATTGCCATTGAAAGATTCAACCCATTTCTGGCATATTGCACCAGCAGCTTTAGCAAACCAAAACACAGGGATAAAGAAAAGTTAAAAATATGAGTGTATACAGCGGAAGTATATACTGTGTAAGTGTATGGAGTGCCAATTTCTCCACACATTCGCCAACATTTGGTATTGTCAGATTTTTTAATTTTTAGCTCTTCAAGTTGGTATGAATTTGTAATTCACTGTTTTAATTTGCAATTCCCCAAGGACTAACAGTGTTGAGCAGTTTGTGATGTGCTTATTGTACATTCATATATCTTCTTTTGTGAACTCTCTGTTTAAATCTTTTGCTCAATTTTTACTGTGTCACTTGACTTTTAGTTATGGAGTTGTATGTGTATTAATATATCTTGGATACCAGTCCTTTGTCAGGCATATGTTTTGCTAATCTTTTTTCCCAGCCTTATTCATTTTTTAAAAAAATGTCTTTTGCTGAACAGAGGGCTTAAAGTTTGCTCAGATCTACATTGTCAATTTCTTTTTCTTTTATACTTATTGTTTTCTATGTCCTGAGTAGGAAATCTTTACTTACTTCAAGGCATGAGAATATTTTCCTATGTTTCCTTGCGGATTTTTTTTAGGTTTTATGTTTAGGTATGCAGTTCATCTTAAATTAATTTTGATGAACCTTGTGAAGTAGGGGTCTAGGTTAATTTTTCCCCTATGTTTATCCAGTTGGACTGGATAAAGAAAAGTTGTACTTTTCTTTCCCCATTGGATTGGTCTTGTACCTTTATCACAAAAACAAATAACCCTACATGTATGGATTTATCTGGGGGCTTTCTACACTATTCCATTGGATTATTTGTTTATTCTTATGCCAGTACCATGCTCCCTTGATGAATACAGTTTTACAGTAAGTCTTGAAGTATGAACACAGATAGTGTAAATCTTCCAACTTTTTTTTCAGGATGGCTTTGAATATTCTAGATTTTTGGTTTATGGCATGGCTAGAACCTCCAGATCCATGTTGAATGGAAGAGATGAGAGCACATACCTTTGCTTTGTCCCTAGTCTTAATGGAAAAGCATTTAATATTTCACCATTAAATATGATGTTAGCTGTAGTTTTCTCATAGCTTCTCTTTCCTTCTACTCCTAATTTTTTGAGAATTTTATTATGATTATGTGTTGAATTTTCTCCAATGCTTTTTATGTATATATTAAAATTATTAGTTCTCTTTTATCTTGTCAATATGGCAAGTTACATTGTTTGATTTCCAATTGTTAAACCAACCTTGTATTCCTGCAATAAAAGTCACTTGGTCTTAATGCATTATTCTTTTTATGTAGTACTAGATTTTTTTTCTTTTGCATTGGCAGGCACTGGGAATTGAAGCCAGGTCTTTGACATGGCAAGTGAGAACTCCACCACTGCGCCACCATCACCTGCCCTGTAGTGCTAGATTTTATGTCTTAACATTTTGTTAAGATTTTTTGTGTCCATATTCATGAAAAATATTTTTGTGTAATTTTCTTTTTATGTAGTTCTTTGTCAGGTTTATGTAATTGGGTTATGCTGGCTGGTTATATCTATAGGATATGCCTTCTTTTGTTCCTCATATTGGTAGTTTGTATTTATTCTTTATTTTTTTTCTTGATTAGTCTAGCTATGTGTTACTCTTGTTTTTCTTTTATCTGTTCAAAGAACCAACTTTTGGGTTTGCTAATATTCTCTATTGCATATTTCTATTTCTTGATTTTTTATTCTATCTTTGTTATTACCTTCTTCCTATTTTCTTAGGTTTTACTTTTCCCTCCTTTTTAAAATTTCTAATTGCAGAAGCTTATGATATTAATTTTGTACCTTTCTTTTTAACATAAACACTTGAAGCTATAAACTTTCTCCCAAGCACTATATTAGCTGCACCTAGAAAGAGCACAGGGGGGGATGGCTCATCTCTGTGATGTGTGGGACTTCAGCTGGGAGGTCTTGAAAGCTGGAGGTATCTAGATGGTGGGTGATGGGAATCATTCAGAGGCATCCTTGTTCATATGCCTTATGGTTGATATTGGATGGCAGCTGGGACTTCCGCTAAGCCTGTTAGCCAGAACACCTACACATGACCTCTCCAGGTGCCTGAGCTCCATCATAGCATGGTGACCTTGGGATTCTTATGTGGTGGCCCAGTTTTCCAAGATAATCAGACAAAACTTGCATCACCTTTTCTATCTAGCTTCTGAAGTCACACTGCTTCATTTCTACCATATTCTATTGTTCAAAAAGTCACTACTTTTGGCCCAAATTCAAGAATAACAGACATAGACCCCTCCTGTTGATAGTGAAGTGTCCCAGAATTTGTGGACATGTTTTAAAACCTCCACAGTGCTATGTTGTCAGAGTATAACATCGACAATATTATAAAATCTCCAAATATAATGTTATATTTTCTACATTAAATTGCCACATTTATTTTAAGGAAATCAAGGGAAAAAACTTTTATATTTACTCAAATAGTTATCATTTCTGGCATTCTTTATTCTTTCCTGAAGACTCAGATTTCCATCTGGCATCACTTCCTTCAACCTAAGAAATTTCCACTGGCGTCTTTCATAGTGCAGTTCTTCTGGTGATGAATTCTTTTTTTTTTTTTTTTGTATGCTGTATGGCGGGGGTCACATTTCATTGCTTTTCCATGTGAGTATCCCTTATTGCAGCACCATTTGTTGAGTTTTTGTTTGTTTGGTTTTTCATTTGCTTGTTTGTTTGTTTGGGAAGTGCATGGGCCGGGAATCGAACCCGTGTCTCCGGCATGGCAGACGAGAATTCTACCACTGAATGACCCTTGCACCCTCTTCACCTTCATTCTTGAAGAATATTTTCAGTGGATATATAATTCTATATTCACGTTTTTTTTTTCTTTCAGCACTTTAAAGATGCTTTTCCACAGTCCTCTGAATTCTCTAGATTCTGATGAGAAAACTGTAAACATTCAAATCATTATTTCCCTCTGGAGTAAGTTTTAATTTTTTTCCACTCTGGCTTTTTAAAAAAAAATTATCTTAATTATGGGCCTTCAGCTGTTTGACTATGATATATTTATACTAATTGGGGTTTGCTGAGTTTCTTGAATCTTAAATTTATGTATTTTACCAAATTTTGGGAAAATTCAGCATTGTACCATCAAATATATATATTTTTTCTGTTCAATTCTTTCTCTTGTCTCTTTCTGGGAGTCTGAGACCCGTTCTTTCTTTTTCCCTTTCAAATTTTAACTCTTTATTCTTTAGATTGAATAATTTCTATTGATCTATATCCAACTTGACTGAATCTTTTCTCCATTATCTCCAATGAGATATTCTATTTATCAGCAGTAGAATCTCCATTTGGTTCTTTTTTTCAGTAGTTATTTCCCTGCTAAGATTTTGTATCTTTTTGTTTATGATGAGCAAATTTTATTTTATGTCATTGGACATTGTTATAACAGCTGCTTTAAAATACAGATCTGGTAATGCGCACATAGCAGTCATAGTGGGGTCAGTCTCAATGATTATTTTCTCTTGAGAATGGGTCATATTTTTCTGTTCTTTCATATGTCAAGTATTTTGGATTATATATTGGACATTGTAAACATTGTGTTATGGAAACTATGGATTTGGCCATGTTTTTCTAGATAGTTTTGATTGTTTTTAGTTTTCAATTTCTTTTTTAATCGGACAATTAGCTTTATTGAAATTGAACTTCAAACTTCATCTTACCTGCAGCAGGTGGAATTTTAAGTCTAAGTTCCATTCTTTTAGATTACTTGGGCTTCTTAGAGTCTGCCCCATGCCTGCATGGTTCTGAGGGTGATCAGAGATTTTAGTGTGCATCAGAATTAGTGACTCCTTCATTCTGGTCTCTCGATTCTGAGATTTCTCCTTCACTTTCGGTGGCTGTGTTGACCAAAATTTTTAAAAGTCAGTGGGTTTCTATTAGAGCTTTAGCCAGCAAGTATAGCTCAGATAATAGCCTGAAGAGGCTAAGATGGTAAATAAGGAATTTACCCATTTTTCTCATTTCCTTCAAAGGTCAATTCCCCTCCAGAATCTGCCTGCTTTGTGTAGCTCTCCAATGTCTCAGGTGGTTGTTTTTATATTTTGTCTCGAATTTATCATTGTTGCCGGCTGGAGAATTACATTGATAGGAACTACTCTGTCATGACTGGTAAAGAAACTCTCTTAGTGACCTTTTAATATTTTTTTTTTTTTTTTTTTTAAAGGAAAGACAGAGAGAAGGAAGGAAGGAAGAAAGGGAAACATCTTTTAAACATTTTCTTGTTTTATTGTATTCTGTTTCTCCGTTTTTGTTACATGGGCTGGGGCCGGGAATCGAACCGAGGTCCTCCGGCATAGCAGGCAAGCACTTTGCCCGCTGAGCCACCGCGGCCCGCCCCCTTTTAATATTTTCATCTGATTTTCCCAATCGTATCTTGAGCTAATCAAGGGAGGAATCTGTGACATACATAGTCTGAGTTCCCTTTGCTTTCAAGAGCCAGGGGATAACAATAAAATTATGTTCATACTAAAAATACAAGCTGTTATGGCTCCTGCCCTTGTGTACCTAAGAAAGACCTCCAGCTATTCCCAGCCCCTTCAAACCTGCATTAGTTATTCTGGGAATCCCCAGGAAGTCTCATATAAACCTATGTGCTGTCCTTTCATGTTCTTTCTCTCCAGTCTCTTTATTAACTCCTCTGCTCATGGCTGCTGGAGAGTGAATCAAGCCTCCCTGTCCTACTGATGCTGGTGCCCACTGAGAGTCACCAGGTCTGTGCCAACGCTGTAGCCTCAGGACTTCCAAGAGAAATGGGAAGACTGTCTTTCTATCCCACAATGTGTTGTGTGGTGTCCCCCAGACCCCATAACCAAACTGCTTGTGACTTCATATCTCCCAGGGTCCTTTGTGTGAACCAGTCTTTCCACCTCAGCCCACTTTCCGTGAGGCTCAGGCAGACATCATAGGGCCAGGCAGAAGAAAACCCACCAAGCTCTCCCCTTGAGCCCCTCTTTTCACAGCAAGCGAAATCATGGATGTAGCCACCTGCAGACTGCTGGCCTTCAATTCAACAAACATACCCATAACTTTTGAATACCATTGCTAGAGATGATTTAAATTCACACCATCATTTCCTTTGTTGCATATCTCTATGTATCTTCTCTTTGCTTCATTTGTCTACCTTAAATGACACTGGTTGTTCAGTGTTTGTTGAGCTTTCCAGGAGCCCAAAGAGAACCCCACCTGTGCCTCTTTTATCTGCTGACCCTGTGATGGTCTCTCCCAGCTAGGGCATGGGCAGATGAAGGATTCACTGCTGACTCTATTGTTCTGTCAAGATTTTGTCCTGTAGTTTAGATTGCTATCTGGATTCTTTTCCCCAAAAAGCTGGCAAGGGATGCCCAAGACCTGCAGGGTACAGTCCAAACTCCAAAGCCTGGATGCCTCCAGGATCCAGTCACCCCTTGCTTCTCCAGAATCACCTTTCACCTAGTGAATGTTCAGAGGTTCCATGAGGGATTTCACTGCTGAGGAACACGCGTGGGACATGGGAAATGTCAGGGAATAAGACCCATTCTCTCAGCATTCCCTCCTGAGCATGACAAGCCACACCTAGTGTTCCTGAGAACTTCATTTGTGTCAGCACTTGGAAAGTGTCACATTCTGAAGGGCAGCTTAAGTACGTCACTTGTCATCTGACGATTTTCAGCAAGCAAAGATGCTCACCTGATGTGTCAAACTGTGGTTTCTGGCTTTTACTCAAATCAAAATAGGCAGAAAAAGAGAAACAATGTAAAACTATAAAGGCAACCACCTATGACGTGGGTTACTCCCCATCTTCAGAAGAAGAGTTTGAGACCCTTTCTGGGCAAGTGGCAGAAGTCACAGAACAAGCAGTATATGTGGAAGGGGCCTCCTTGAGGACCAATAATCAAGGACCACTGATGGTTATATAAAGTTGGTTTATTCCAGTATCAGCCAAGCTTCTGGATTACTCTTGCAGGGCTTCCAGGCTCCAGCCCTAGGGCACTTGCTTGAGCACCTATTTCTGTGTAAGATGCCATTTCCCTTCTTTCTTACCTTTTGGAATTGGACTCATCATTCAAAACCCTGTTTTCATGCTTCCTCTTCCAGAAAGCTTTCCCTTATTCCCCTCTCAGAAATTCCCTTTTCCTTCCATCACTGCCAGAGGGAGTTTGCTCATATCCCATTTTAGTAAAAACTAATGACCATAAATAGTGGCTCTGGAGATGGACTTGTATTTGTGTTCTGGGCCCACCGCATGTTAGCTTTGAGATGCTGGCTCAATTACTTAACCTCTCTAAGCCTCTGTTTACTCATCTGTAAGATGGGGTTAATACTGGGAACTTCCTGATAGGCGGTCGAGGGAATTCAGTGAGGTGACACATGTAAAGTTCTCTCACATATTAGGCCAACAGATGTCAGTGGATTTGGTGATGATCATCTCGCTCTCTTTCTGAACTGTTTAACCTCCTAGAATAAAGAAATTGTGTCTAATTTCTATATCCCAAGAACCTAGCTTGAACCTGTCACATAACAAGCACTCTGTAAATGTCTTTTAAAATGCAAAATGAAATTGAACCAAACCTCAAAACTGGCATAAAAACACTTTTCTTTCTCCACATTGTAAAGACCAACAATTTCTGTAGTTACCCAGAAATGTAGGCATTCTATCAGAATATATGTTTCAGAGCTATCTTCCTTGCATCTCGTTGAGTTCCTGTGGTTGTCTGTGACAGGATGCAGGCTGTGGTGGCCTGGGAGTTTTTGCCCCTGATTTGGAAGCTGGTTCTGCTCTGTTTGTTAAACACTTTCCCACTGTGCACACTGGTGACTGGATGGAGAAAGCACCCAAATCCATTTTATGCAACTGAATATATTGGTCCAGAGGGAACTGGCTGGCCTGTGCTTTCCCATTCTTGGCACTTGCACACAGAAATGCTTGATCTGCAATGCCCAGGGGAGCTGCGGGCCTAGAACAATGGTGAATGATTTATTTAGTAAAGTGCATTTGAGTTCCAAAGTGTTGCTAAGCCTGTTAAATAGCTATCCTCCCTCCTCAGTTCCAGCCAGTAGTTTCCAGAAACATCCAGAAAGAATTTCATTTAGTTTACATGAATTTTCGAAGTGCTATTTTATCTCTGCCTTTAATCTTTCCAGCTCTTGGTTAATTATCACCCTGCCTATCAACCTTTTAACCATGGGTGACCAATGTTATGTAAATTTAAAAATTTAATTTAAAAATTCAAAAGGTTAAAAATGATAAATATTAATTAGAAATGAGTCTGAATCCATTCTGTATTAGAATAATATTTTCCCACATTCTGCTGCACCATGTGGATGCCATGTCTAAAGGTCTAAATGGACAAGATGTCCTCTCTCCTGGGTTTGCTTAGGGGTTCCTAACACTCCAGAGAAACATTACTCTAAATCCCAGCATCCCATCACTATCAAATCAACATGAACTAAACAAATTCTTTCCTCAGAGCATGAGTTTTCAGTAAAAACAAAATAAAGACTCATGAAGCACTTGCTTCCTTAAAATGAATAGGCACAAGCCAGGGCTTAATATATACCTTGCAAAGCAATGGGCATATTTTTAAACAAAATTGCATTCATAATTTATATGTTGTGGTAGTTAGAGTCAGTCGTCAACTGGCCAGGTGAAGGTGCCTAGTTATGTTGCTGCGGACATGAGCCAATGGTATGCAAATCTCATCTGTTGCTCATTACATCTGTGATCAGGTAGGAGGCATGCCTGCTGCAACGAATGATGCTTGATTTAATTGGCCGGTGCTTAAATGAGAGAGCTCAATGTAGCACAGCCCAAGCAGCTCAGCATACCTCATCTCAGCACTCGCAGCTCAGCCCAGGCCCTTGGAGATGCAGAAAGAAAACACCCCAGGGAAATCTGTTGGAACCCAGAGGCCTCCAGAAGGCCAGCAGAGATACCCTGAGCCTTCTCATGTAAGAAAACCTCAGATGAAAGTTAGCTGCCTTTCCTCTGAAGAACTAATGAAATAAATCCCCTTTTATTAAAAGCCAATGCATCTCTGCTGTGTTGCATTCTGGCAGCTAGCAAACTAGAACATATGCTGTTTTGTAACTTTCTCTGGCAAATACAATATATGGTGAGCATTTTCTTACGTCATTAAATATTCTGCTCCAAAGTCATTTTTAATGATTGTACTATATTTCATTGAATCACTGAACCATAATTTATTTATCCAAAATAACATTGCCTGGTGTTGAGAATAGCGTGTCTTAACACAATTCATTAATTCATTTGCCAGACATCCGTGTGGCAGAAACACAGATTTTTTTCAGTTCAGTGGAAAAGATAATCCCAAAGTTATAGCTTCATTGGACAGCGACCAACTTTGTATCTAACCCACCAATCTTTCCCTAAACTTTTAAAAATTTTAATTTATACATATTGAGTTCTTCACATACTTTTTGAACCAGTTTTACTACCTGATTCCCTCATTAATTAGTTAGAACATCTTTCTATATTTTTATGAGAATCATGTTTTTGGCTTTTTGAAAGTTATCCTGGGATGGTGCTCAGGGTCAGGGTAGGCACAGATATCATTTCTTTTTTTCTTGTTTGTTTCTCTCAAAAATCTTGGAAATTGGCTTCCTTACCCCAGTTCTACCAATAAAGAAATAGGCTCACAGAGGCACGGTCGCTTGCCCAAGTTGCCTTGGAGAGTGTGATGTAAAATGTGGATAGAGCAAAGGAACGTGAAAATAAAGCGTTTTATGGTCTCGGGGACTAGTATTTATTTTTGTTTAATAACAGCTGATTTTTTTAATGCCAAACTCACATCCCTCCCCTGCTCTCTCCACCAGCTCTGAGCTTGCTCTGTTGGCCCTATCTCTAGTTGCATGGGTCCCTTGTCTCGCCACCGCTCCGCGTGGTAACTTTCTGCCTGTTCCCTGAAAAGTCCATTCATTGGATGACTGACACAGAGTCCTTTGAGGGTCTCTGAAGGCTGTGACACCGTTCATGGGTTCCAGAGTTGGCCTGAGCCACCATCCTTTCCCCATATCCTCCTCTCTCTATGCTCCTTGCAAAGGCTGAGTCTTTGGACCCAATGAATTAGCCAGTAGGGGCAGAGAAGCTGCCATCTCTTCCCCTGCGAGAACCACCCCCACCCGGAATCTCCTGCACCCCGAGGTCACTGGGGACTCAGCCTGGCAGGGAGGGCCCCTGGTGGCTCCTCCAGCCAGTGCTCCCAGGGGAGCTCCGTCAGCCCCAGAAGCCTCTTGGAGCAGTGTCTGCCCACTTGGGCAAATCTCCCACTTCAACCATTGACGCCAGCCTGGGGGCAGATTGAAAGTGGGAGCTCCTTCTAACAACGTGACTTTATTCTCCCAAACGGAGGTCTCTTGATTATTTTATAGGAACAATATGTTTTGTTTGTAAAACTGAAACTGAAAGGTATAAAAACTGGAATGCTTTCTGCCACTCATTCATTTTCCCACTCTTTAGAGATAATCTGAAATAGTTTCTGAGTTTGTAATATATTCCTTGAGATGCATGTGTGTACACATTTAAATGGAATCAGATGAAATTTCCCATTCTGTAATCGTCCCGCTTCACTCAATACCATGGTATAGATGTTATTTTGTGTAATCACATTTCTTCCTCTTTTACACTGCATAGCCTTCTGCTGTATGAGTGGTTCCATAACTTATTAATAAATCCCCCATTGATGGGCACTGAGGTTGTGTCCAGAGATTCACTATGACAAGCAATGCTGTGATCCTGAGCAAGGTGAAATGTACTGGAGTTCAATGTCAACCTTTCATATGAAGCCTCCCTCACCCCAACGGTCATATTTGCTAGCACCCTTTCTCTCTGGCTTCCGGGGCAGCTGATGCTGAGCCAGGGGCTGAAACACCTCTGGGTGGCTGTCATCCCCTGTACTATATGGGCAGCACTGACCCTAGGGAGTTTCAGTAGCTCCCTGCAGTCATACCTGCCATTGTGAGAAGCCAGGGTTTGAAGCCCAGTCTGCCTAGTTCTAGAACCACCGACTTCCTGACATGCCCATTTCTGTTGAGGGACCTCAGAGGGATCTGTGGGGGTGAGGAAGCAGCCTGGGCTCTGGGCTGAGGCCACAGGCAGCTCACTCACCTACTAGATATTCCTCCTCCACCCTCTACCTGGCCCATCTGGCCCCAGGCATCCACCTTCCTCCGTTCTGGCCCGGCCGACCTCTCCCAGTCTGCCAAATCCTAGTTTAGGATGCTTCGTGTTAAATGTGTTCAGTTCCCAAAGCCCTGCTTCTGGATGCTCTGGGATGCTTTCCCTGTCTGAACTCACTTCCCAGCTCTGAGAGTTTTACACCCAAACACTTCAGGTAAGGAGGATAATTATAATTCTCTCCAAGGCATGAGTGGACTGTATTGTCTGGAAGAAGTAGAAATGCTGATTTCAACTGCAGGGAAAATATCGTTCCTTCGGGAAACTGACTTATTCCACAAAAGTCTTCCTCACCACCGGGCTTTCAGGTGCAGAGAACATCAGATGATGCAGGATTTCCCACATTAAAATGTCAAAGATTTTTCCGTGAAGCTTTATCTTGAAATCAGGATCCTCTCTGCTTCATTTTGAGAATTTCTCCAAGAAAAGCTATCATTTTTTGTGTGTGTGTGAAGTCTAGAAAAAAAATAGTCAGGGAGGTGGTGGTGGGGGGAGTGGGGTGGGTGGGTAGAAAATTGAAACTCAAGTTGCAAAATGATTCAGGATTTTTCATCAATTAGAAAATTGGATGATGTCCTCAAGGTGAGTTTTAATAATCGTCTCGTGGAGTCTAAGGAGACAATTGTCCTTGAAAGCTGCCTGGAGTGGGAGGAACCCATCTCCTTTGCGAGCAGTATGGGGTGTGGGGCCCACTGGTTTCTTATTCCCACCCCCAGGTCCTTCTGGAGACTTGCTGGGTATCTAAGCTGGGACCATAAGGTATTCAATTTTCCAACCCAGGGAAGGCATTGGTAAAGACTCTGCCAATCAAAGAGTACATAGGCCCTCCCAGGAGACCTGCGTTGGCCTTGTAAAAGATAGGTCTGGGTGTCTTTTCCACCAGCAGGTCCTGGGGGTCCCTCTCTCTGGAGACTAGGACCAGATGGTAAGAATGACTGACAACATGCTCCAGAGGGGGCAAGAAGCAGAGCCCTGGGGAGGGGCAGTGAGGGAGGGTTGAAGAGAAGACAGATGGGCTCAGGTCTCTGGTGTCTACAGTGGGGTGGCCTGGCAGGGCAGTCCCCAAGAGCAATCTGGAGACACTTGCATGAATTATGGAGCTAGAGGGAGGTGAGTTGAATAGCGTGAAAGAGCTCATTCTGACCCACCCCAACATCCTGTGGATTTTATGGGTTAGAAGATCTGATTTGAAGCCAAAGTGAAGAAGCATCACCTTTGTACATTCTTCTGTGCTCTGTGTGTTTGTATGTGTGTATGTGTGTGTATACTTGGGTGTGCTGACATAAACTTGCTTAGTAGTGAATGCCTACCCCAACCCTCAGATCTCACAAAATAAGGCTTAGTGCTGGGGTTCCAGGTAGAACTTAGCTCTGCCATCCCACTGGGCCTGAGGCAGATGGCAGTCCAAGAGGAATGAAAGGTGCTGGGACATGGGCAGTCTTACCCAGAGTCTGCTCTGAAAGGAGTCCAGGAACAGGTCTGGGCCTCTCTCTTCGTTTACTGGGATGCTATCACAACACAATGGGCGTGATTAAACAGCAGGGGTTTTTTTGCTCATGGTTTCAGAGGCTGGAAGTCCAAAATCAAGGTGTCAGCCAGGCTATTCTTTCTCCCCAAAGTCTGTGGGGTTCCAATGCCAGCTTGTTGCAGACCTTGGGGTTCCTTGGCCCACATCTCTGCCTCTCGTCACATGGGGAGTGCTATTTCCTTGTGACTATTCTTCTGGTTTCCAGTGATTTCCCTCTGCCTTCAGACTCCTGGCTCCTCTCCCTCTGGCCTTTTCTCTATAAAGCATCCAGTAATCTGGATTAGAGCCCACCCTGATCTAGTTGGGCTACAACTAAATAGGATCTTAGAAGACCCTATTTACAAACAAGTGCACACTTTGACTCACCTTAACATATTTAAAGCTACAATTTACATATGGGTTCACACTTACAGGAATGTGGGTTAAGATTAAGAACATGTTTGTGCTGGGATACACCATTCAATCTGCCACAGACTCCAAGCCACACATCCAGAAGCCCTGGGCCAAGACCAAGGGGTGGACGAGGCTGACCTGGAGGCAAATCCAGAGCCAGGTCGACAATAGGTCACGATGGAATCATGTGAACATCCAGAGACCTGGCTGACCCAGGAAGAGAAAGAATAGAGGCAGAAATGCTGGTTTCAAAGTGGGCTCTGCTCATCATTCTGTGCTCTTTCTGGAGGCATCACACACTTTACTTGGGCTGTTAGCATATCTTCTTAATTCGGCATTCAGTGACATTAGGTGAGTGCTTGAAAATGGCTGTGGTGGGGATATTTATATCATGCAATCAGCAAACATCACAGGTCAGGACATTTTTCTCCCAGAGAGCTGGTTGTTAAACAGTGGCAGTAGGTGAGGTAGGAAACAAGGGGATTTAACAGACAACTCCCAACACCTGCAGTTGGGTCACCAGAGTTTTGCCTCTGAGCCAATTCATGGCTTTTCAGGATACAAAGACTAGAACATTTATATACAAGTATTTGTGTATATATAAGTGTGTGTGTGAATGTGTAATATATTTCCCATTTTATATATGGAGAAAGTAAGCCCATACAACTGGTAAGTGATAAAACTATCCGTTTCAACCCAGACCTGCTGGACTCCAACACTTGAGCTCTTTTCACTATACAAGATTGTCTTGAAATCAACTTTGATTGCTTGCTCGTGTTACTATATGATGACTATATTTTCTCTGAACTCTTTTCTGTTGTTGTGACCTGAGGACATCCAGGTCACAGATATTTTGCCCTTAACAAAGATGGCCTCAGTTTACAGCATCAGCAGTAACCATGGCTGTGTCTGTTTAACTGCAAACTCATCTGGACTGGGATTTAGTCTCTTAAAAAATTTTCCCTGGTTTAAGGCAACCCTGTTATTTTATGAAGTGAAGAGTCTTGCCCAAGGACCCCAAAAGGTCACAGTTGGACTCCAACTCCTCCTTGGGCCCTGATTCCCAGGTTATTGTTATTTATCCCTCTGCCATCACTTCCCATCCAGTCTAACATTGCATTCCAAAGAGAGGTTGAAACAAGCAGCTTCTCCATAATTGTCCAGGAAAACAAGTTGAAAATCTATCTACAGAAGAGTCTCCCCTTTGGAGATCCAGCCAGGGTGTGACGAATTTCCATACCCTGGTCTGTGCAGCTGGACAAAGCCTGAAACGTTGACTTCCGCACCACTTTCCAGGCCACAGGAAACCTGGACAACAGCCTCTGCCAACCTTTCAAGTGTCCATTTCCTCAAAACTCTGAGCTCCAGGGCACGGTTCTGCCTCCTGCCTTTGGCCAGATTCGTGCCTTCACAGGAGACTGTCTCCTTATATGGTTGTTTTTCTATACCCTGGGCTGGTTCCCAAAATAGGGGCTTGAGAAGTATTTTATTCACTGAGGGAAGGGCGGCTTCCATAAAGAACGAAGATAGCCTAGGGTGGAATTGGGAAAAGGGAAGGCAGAGAAACAGTAGACCCTTGGGTTTGGTCATTAAGAAAGGGACTTTTTGTCTAGTGCTGTGGACTCCAATCTCATTAAACAGATGTGGGGAAGGGGAGGGGCATCTCAGAGAGGCCATGTTACTTCCCTAAGAGTGGCTTGATGGATTGCAAAGGTTTTATTCTGTCTTGAAGAGATCCTAAAATGGTTTCTTCCCTTTCCTTTCCTTCCCTCCCATTCCTTTCCTTTCTTCCTTCCCTTCCTTTCTTTCTCTTTTTTCCTTCCCTTTCTTTCTTCCTTTCTCTCTCTCTTTCTTTTCTTTCTTCCCTCCCTCCCTCTCTTCTGTCCTTCCCTCCTTCCCTTCTTCCTTCTTTCCTTTCCTTTCCTTTTTTCGACTGAAG
Organism: Tamandua tetradactyla; assembly: GCF_023851605.1. Classification (NCBI taxonomy): domain Eukaryota; kingdom Metazoa; phylum Chordata; class Mammalia; order Pilosa; family Myrmecophagidae; genus Tamandua; species Tamandua tetradactyla. The sequence continues at coordinate 57,337,729 of NC_135338.1, read as the reverse complement.
TGAAATTCATATAACATAAAATGAGCCATTTTAAGGTGAACAATTCAGTATAATTTCATATGTTCACATTGTCATGCAACCATAACCTCTATCTAACTCCAAAATATTTTCATCACCCCAAAAGAAACCCCATACCCATTATACAATCATTCCCCATTCCCCCTACCTCTAGCCCCAGGTAATCACCAATTTGTATTCTGTCACTATGGATTTGCCTATTCCGGATATTTCATATAAATGGAATCATGCGCTATGTGCCATCTGGTGTCTGGTTAATTCATGTAGCATGTTTTTGAGTTTCTTCCATTTTGTAGCATGTATCAGTATTTTATTCCTCTTTTTGGCTGAATTTGTATGGATATACCACATTGTGTTAATCCATTCATCTGTTGAAGGACATTTGGTTTATTTCCATATTTTGGTTATTGGGAATAGTACCATTATGAACAGACATGTATGAGTATTTGCTTGACTGCATGTTTTCAATTCTTTGAGATATACACTTAAAAGTGGAATTGCCAGGTTATATGGTAACTCTATGCTTAACATTTTGAGGAACCACCAAACTGTTTTACACAGCAGCTGCACCATTTTGCATTGTCACCAGAAATGTTGAAGTTTCCAATTTCTCCACACCCTCGAGACTTGCTTTTCTTTTTTAAAAAAATTATAGCCAACTTAGTGGATGTGAAGTGGTATATCATTTGTGTCTTCAATTTGCATTTCCTTAATGACTAATGATGTTGAGCATCTTTTCATGCTTGTTGGCCACTTGTATACCTTCTTTGGAGAAATGTGCATTCCAGTCCTTTACCCATTTTTCAATTGGGTTAGTATTATTTTTAGCATCAGAGCTAAAAAGATCATTTGGAGATCATTTATTGCCTGAATCAGTCCCCCATCCATGGCCCCTCCCACTGAAGCTGGCTTTCCTGATGGGACTCTGTGTGCCCCACACAGCCTCATCTCCACAGATTTGACCTGAGGGTAAACCACAAGTCTGACAGGGTTTTGGCTCTAAGAGGTCCAGAGATAGTGGTCTATGGCCATATGATCTTTCCATGCTTCTCTTTCTCCTGTTCCCCAACTATGTTCTCTGGAACTTTCTATCCACGTTTTCTATCTTCCTTTCTATTCTTCCTTTATGTACTACCTGGACTCCACTACAGTCACCAAAGTGATCTACTTATTGCTAATTTCAATGAGTGCTTTTGAGAGTTCATTCTGTACAACCTCTCTGCAGCATTTGAAGTTGCTTGCCATTCCTCTTTAAAAACGCTTTCCTTTGCATTTCCTAACCCTCTTTCCTCCCCTGACCCCACACTTCTGTTGTGTTTTCCCTCAGACTCTTCTGCCAGTTTTTCTTCTCATATCCAGCCCTTAAATGTTGTAGTGCCTCACTATTTTGTCCTGGGCTGTCCTCTCCCATCTACATTTTGCACATAGCAGATAATGACCACTAGCCAACTAATATACCCCAAATTTCTATCAGAAGTTAAGAACTCTTTCTGTGTCTTAGATCTACATAGTCAAAAGCCTGTGGATACACATTTCCCTTGACTATCTTACTTGTACCTTAAATTCATCATGCCCAAAGCTGAAACCTGAGTCCTCCTCTCCAAATTTGCATCTTTTCCTGGGCTCCCTTATGTTGAGTTCTAAGTGCATTGATTGTGACCATAAGTCCCAGGCCTGGCCATGGCCTCTTATCAGTCCTTTCTAGGTATTAGGATACCTAATTTACCTAACAGTAAAACCAATAGCTAAGCCAACCTAAGCACTATTTGTATAAAGGATTAACCCCTTTGTTTGCTAGTTTGCATATACCTAGTCTCAGCAAGGACTTGACCAGCAACATGCCTATAGGACCAATCCCAGGAAGGGGGTGTCCACTAAGACTGGAGAATTCTGAAGTTTCATAGCTCAGTTATTCTTGCTCCCACCACAGGGAGCAAGGTTAAGGACAAGTCTCTGGCTTGTCCTAAGACACCCCTTATACCAGATACAATCCATAGTTGGCAAGAGAGAGCATCCATAGCTATTAGACCATGAATGGACTCTCACAGACATCCACCAAAGATGCCTACCCCTTCCCAAAGGAATGTGTGTATGTGTGTGTGTTTGTGTGGTGTGCATCAATAGGAAGCTTTGGTTTAGATAGATTGAATAATTCTATATTGGATGTTTTTATATTGAATAATAAATAAATGTAAGTTGAAAAAACTATCTTTCAATTTCTACTAACTCCATCAAAGCCAGTGGAGTGATCGTAATTTGCAGTCCACTGAAGGTCTTAGATGCCCCTCTTCTTCCCTCTCTCCCCCAAGTCTCCACCCTTATTTGGCACCAAACTCAATAAATGGCCTCACCATCTGCCTGGTTGCTTAAGCCTGAGCACTAGAGCCCCTGCTGACCCCCTAAATTTATATACTATTTCCGATCAATCACCAAGTCTGCTAATTCTGCTTTTACAACGTTTTGAAAATTCATCTCTGAAATCAGACTGCCAGGGTGTGAAAACTGGCTCAGCCACTACTAATTGCTTATTAGTAAGTGGTGGTATGTTCCTCAACCTTTCTATGACTCAATTCCCTTACCTGCAATATGAGAATATAGTACATAAGCTGTTGTCTGGAATATCTACTAACAATATCCCTTTTCTCTCTAGTGTCCTGGTTTGGATGATAAATTGTATGGTTAACCTAACTGAGGTGGGTACTGTGTGATTCCCTCTTCAGGCCAATGTACCACCCTCAACTGTTGGGAATATCAGATGCTGATGGCCCACAGCTGCATCTCTCTCTGGAAATTGCCCTCTGCCTCAGGGAACTGCATCACACTGGTCAGACCCCATCCCAGGCACTGGCCTATACTTAACGACTGACTGATTAGGGGTACAGAGATCCAGCACATTGGCCTCAACTTGGCACAATTCTGTAGGATCTTTCCCACTTCATATCTATCCCACAAGATTGTCTGAAGTCTCATACCCACATATCATGGGTCAACTTCTCTCTCTGCCCAATTCTGTTTTCCTTACTTCCTTACTATTGTGTCTCTTGAGAGCTTTCCACAATAACCCTTCTAAACCCAATTCTCCATCTCAGATCTCCTCTTTCCAGGGAACCAAATTTAGATGCCAACCATAATGATCTTGGTGAGGATTTCTCTTCCAAACTGGACTGTGAGTTCCTTGAAGGCAGGGCTCATGTCTTATTTACCACCTTGGCATTAGTCATTGGCACATATGAAGCTTGTCTCATGTTGGTCATGGATTAAAATGGGAGGGCAAGGTGGTTATTAAGCTAGCAATATGGCAAATTGGGCAAGTTGGAGATCTAAGTACGGTGGTTATTTCCTCTTTCTTCTCCACCAAGAAAGGTGGGCTGAATCAGGATACACACCTAAAGGTTATCCCTAAGTAGGAGCTGCAACAGCAAGCCAAGACAGATCTTGCAAGAGTGAAGGTGTCTTGATGATATGGGGTTGTTTATCAGTTATGATGCTTTTGGTTATATTAATAAAACACCAACTCAAAGGAGTTTAAGGGCATTTATCACTTCATATAACAAGAAATCTTGAGAAAGGATAGTTGGAGCATTTGTTGGCCTAGTGACTCAGTGATAAGGATCCCAACTTTTTCCATCTTGCTGTCCTGCCAGCTTTGGCATGTTGGCTTTTGACCTTAGGTGTGTCTTGTCAAGGTTATGAGATGTCAGTTAAAGCTCCAAGCATCACATTCTCCTCCAAACACATCCAGAGGTTGAAAAAAAAAGGCAGTTTTTTCCCTCAATCATTTCTTTCTACTTAGGAGAAAAAAAATTCCCCTTAGTTCTCCTTGATCAATGTTAGCTCACATGCCCAAACACTAGCTTCAGGAAGGTCAGAAAAGTATTTGATATTTTTAACTTCTCTGGCAGAAGATGGCTCTTCCAGAAAGAAAGAAGTAGATGCTGAGTTGACTATCAGTAGATCATCACAGTTGATAGCAGGATTGCTGGTCCCAGGTGACTCGAGTGAGCAAGGACTTCAGTAGGAGACTCAGAACAGTATCAGAATTTACTGGAGGTTGGCAAGAATATGTTTCTTCTTGCTGTCTGGTTAAATATCTTTATGGGCTAATGTTATGGTAGATTGGGCAAGTGGGAAGCTTAGTGCTATACCCACATATAAGATCTGATTCCTAGAATCATGACATAGGGCAAATCTTGGGCACAGGAACAAGGGAAGGGTATGTTTGGTAGATTAAAGATGGCTCTAGATTCTTTGTTACTCCTGCCATTGAGAGGAGGAGTCAGTTTCTCCTCCCCTTGAATCTGATCTGGTCTTAGTCACTTGCTTAACCAATGCATGGTGGAAGTGATGCTATGCTACTTCTGAGCCTAACCTTTAAATGTACTGGATATTTCTCCCTTACCCTCTTGGATGCCCAAGCTGTTAGGTGAGCAGCCCAACCACCCTGAGGCCACCATGCTGTGGTGGTTATGTGTGTACTTACAGAAATGCCATATGTGGATGGGCCCAACCTTCCAGTTATCCCCTCCAAAATGTCAGCTATGTAAGTAAAGTTGTCTTGGACCTCCAGACCAGTTTATTCACTAGCTAAATACCATTTGCTAACTTTCATTGACATTACATGGAATCAAAGAATCACCATTCAAGCCCTACTTGAATCCCTAGCTCATAAAATAATGAGATATAAAATTATTGTTGTTTTAAGCCACTGAGTTTTGGGTAGTTTATTATATAGAAATGGATGATCATAAAACAGAGGACCAAGTCCAGGCTACTGGCTAGACCTGTATCTCTGATTGAGAGCTCCTTCCATGCCCAGCCATGGATAGTCACAAAGTCTGAGACAAGTTTCAGGGTGCAAATGGAGGCTAAGTGGGTTCAGTTGTGGGAATTGAACTAATATAGGGACAGATGGCAAGTGGCCATCAAGGCCAAAGTGCCTGAAATAGCTTTCTCATTGAAATGAGTCAAGGTGTTGAATGTTTGGTAAAATGCAAATGGTGGTGGAGGTAGCACAGGAAGCCATTCTCAGTTGTTAATAATTACACATTTCATCTTTCCTTTAGGAACTTTATGTGATTTAGTCTACAACTGTTATTGAATTCTTTATTTCTCTCTTCAATTCTGTCAGTTTCTCTTTAATATATTTTGAGAGTTTATGCTGTTAGGAGCACGTATGTTTACAATCATTGTGCCTTCTTGATGGATTGACCCTTTATCATTGTAAATTGACCTTCTTTGCCTCTACTAAAAATTTTGTCTTAAAGTCTATTTTGTCTGATGTTAATATAGCTATCCCAACTGTCTTTTGGTTACTGTGTGCAATGTATGTATTTTTCTATCATTTTACTTTTTGTTTTGTTTTGTTTGGGTGCATGGTCCAGGAATTGACCCTGATCCCCTACATGGAAGGCAAGCATTCTACCACTGAACCACTACATTCTCCTTCTATTAGATTGTATATTATAATTAATTCATGTAAGTGAGATCATACAATATTGGTCCTTTTCTGTATGGCTTATTTCACAGAACATAATGCCCTCAAGGTTCTTTCATGTTTTTGCATAGGCCAGGACTTCATTCCTTTTTATTTGTTTTTTTTTTGTTGTTGTTTGTTTTTTTTAAAGACATGCTTTTATTATTTTTTTTAATATGTGGGCAGGCACCAGGAATCGAACCCGGGTCTCTGGCATGGCAGGCAAGAGCTCTGCCACTGAGCCACTGTGGCCCATCATTCCTTTTTAATATCGAATAATATTCCATTGTATGTATATACTACATTTTGTTAATACATTCATTGGTTGATGGACACCTGGGCTGCTTCCATCTTTTGACAATTGTGAATAATGCTACTATGAACATCTGTATGCAAATATCTGTTGAATCTCTGCTTTCAATTCTTTTGGATATATTTCTAGTAAAGGTATTTCCAGGTCATGTTGTAATTCTATACTTAGCTGTCTGAGGAACTGCCAAACTGTCTTCCACAGTGGCTGCACCATTCTACCTTCCCACCAGCAATGAATAAGTATTCCTATTTCTCCAGATCTTCTCCAACATTTGTAATTTTCTGTTTTTTTTTTTTTAATGGTAGCTAATAGTAAGTGTGGAATAGTATCTCATTGTGGTTTTGAGATGCATATCTCTAAGAGTTGAATATGTTGAGCGTTTTTTTCATGGGCTTTTTAGCCATTTTTATATCCTCTTTGGAGAAATGTCTATTCAAGTCTTTTACCCATTTTTAATTGGGTTGTTTGCCTCCTTATTGTTGAGTTGAAGGATCTCTTTATATATTCTGGATAGTAAACCCTTATCAGAGATGTGGTTTCCAAATATTTTCTCCCATTGAATAGGTTGTCTTTTCACTTTCATGATAAAATCCTTTGATGCAGAAAAGTTTTAAATTTTGATGAGGGCCTATTTATCTATTTTACCTTATGTTGTTTGTGCTTTGGGTGCAAAGTCTAAGAAACCATTGTTTAACACTAGATCCTGAAGATGTTTTCCTACATTTTCTTCTAGGAATTTTATAATCTTAGTTTTTATTTTTAGGTCTTTGATTCATTTTAAGTTAATTTTTGTATATGGTATGAGATAGGGGTTGTCCTTCATTCACTTGCAAATGGATATCCAGTTCTCCCAGCACCATAATTTTTTGTTTTGTTTTGTTTTAAATGGGCAGGCACCGGGAATTGAATCTGAGTCTCCGGTATGGCAGGTGAGAATTCTGCCACTGAGTCACTGTTGCACCACCCCCCAGCACCATTTTTGAAAAGTCTATCCTTTACCAACTGGCAGCTTTTCAAAAATAAATTAGTCATAAGTGATAAAATGCTCCTGAGGGAGATCCTGGTCCGATTCCCAGTGCATGCACTCCCCTCCAAAAAATAAAAAAAAAAAATAATTAGCCATAGATGTAAGGGTCTATTTCTGAGCTTTTATTTTGATTCCATTCGTCTATATGTCAATCCTTGGCCAGTACCATCCTGTTTTTTTTTTGTTTGTTTGTTTGTTTTATTTATTTATTTTTTTATTAACAGAAAGAAAAAAAAAGAAATTAACACAACATTTAGAAATCATACCATTCTACATATGCACTCAGTAATTCTTAACATCATCACATAGATGCATGATCATCGTTTCTCAGTACATTTGCATCGGTTTAGAGGAACTAGCAACACAACAGAAAAAGATATAAAATGTTAATATAGAGAAAAGAAATAAAAGTAGTAATAATAGTAAAAAACAAACAAAAAAAAAAACCCCCAAAAAAACCCTATAGCTCAGCTGCAGCTTCATTCAGTGTTTTAACATGACTACTTTACAACCAGGTATCATTGTGCTGTCCATTTTTGAGTTTCTGTATCCAGTCCTGCTGCACAGTCTGTATCCCTTCAGCTCCAATTACCCATTGTCTTACCCTGTTTCTAACTCCTGCTGGACTCTGCCACCAATGACACATTCCAAGTTTATTCTTGAATGTCCGTTCACATCAGTGGGACCATACAGTATTTGTCCTTTAGTTTTTGGCTGGACTCACTCAGCATAATATTCTCTAGGTCCATCCATGTTATTACATGCTTCATAAGTTTATCCTGTCTTAAAGCTGCATAATATTCCATCGTATGTATATACCACAGTTTGTTTAGCCATTCTTCTGTTGATGAACATTTTGGCTGTTTCCATCTCTTTGCAATTGTAGTACCATGCTGTTTTGACCACTGTAGCTTTGTAATACGTTTTAAAATTAGGAAGTGTGATTCCCCAACTTTTGTTCTTTTTTTTTTTCAAGATGTTTTGGCTATTTGGGGCTCCTTCCTCTTCCAAATAAATTTGATAATTGGCTTTTCTATTTATTCAAAATAGGCTGTTGGAATTTTTATTGGGATTGTATTGAATCTATAAACTATTTTGGGTAGACTGACATCTTAATAATATTTAGTCTTCCAGTCAATGAGTATGGAATATCTTTCCATTTAAGTCTTCTTTGATTTTTTTTCAGCAAAGTTTTGTCATTTTTCCTTATATAAGTATTCTATATCCTTACATCCTTCACATCCTAGTTAAATTTGTTCCTAGGTATTTGATTATTTTAGTTACTATTGTAAATGGAATTTTTTCCTCAGCTTGGTCATTACTAATGTATAGAAATAGTACTAATTTTTGCATGTTGATCTTGTGAGGTGTGAGGTGTGGATATTTTAAATTTTATATTACCTGGATTTCATTGAGCTTCTTGGGTGTATAGATTAATGTTTTCCATTAAATTTGGGAAGTTTTCAACCATTATTTCTTTAAATATTTTTCTGTCTCTTTCTTTTCTCCTTCTGGGGTTCTCCTTGGCATATGCTGGTATGCTTGATGATGTTCCTTAGATCTCTGAGGCTCTGTTTGTTTTTATTCATCTTTTTTTCACTCTTTCTTAAGACTGGATACTCTTAATTGACCCATCTTCAAATTTACTGATTCTTTCTTCTGCCCATTCAAACTTCCTGTTGATCTCCTCTAGTGAATATTCCATTTCAGTTATTGTACTTTTCAACTCCACAATTTCTTTCTTACTAAATAATTTCTATCTCTTTATTGATATTTTCTGTTTGGTGAGGCATTCTCATACTTACCTTTGGTCCTTTAGACATTGTTTCCTTTAGTTGTTTGTACATACTTAAAATAGTTGATTAAAAATCTTTTCTAACAATTTCAACTTTGAGCTTTCTTAGAGAAAGTTTCTATTGACTGCTTCTTTTTCCCTGTGTATGGGCCACGTTTTGTTGTTTCTTTGCAGGTATCATACTTTTTTTTGTTGAAAATTGAACATTTAGAATTAATATAATGTAACAATCTTGGAAATCAGGTTCTCCTGCCACTTCAGGGTTTGTTTGTGGTCACTATTTGTTCAGTGAACTAATTCTGTAAAATTAATATTCTAGGTCATGTGGGCCACTGAAGTTTTTGTTCATTTAGCTTAGTGCTTAGCTCATAATTGGAGAAAAAATTTGATTTAGATGTTTGGAGCCCAGTCTTCAATGAGGGGCTTTGTGTACACAACTACATGTTAGAACATGCAGTCAAGCAGCTTATACCTCCGCATGAAACTTTCCTTCCTGCTATGTTTAAGATGCTCAAAAATGGCCATGGATAAGAGCATAAGGTCTTCTCATGTCTTTCCCTAAACATGTGCACAGCTCTGTTTGTGTACACAGCCTGAGGCATACATGTAGCCTTCTAGATTATCAGGTATGCTACAGCTTTTCAAAGTACCTTATGGATATCTCAGTCCAGTTTTTTCTTTTAAGATTTTTTGTTAACTTACTGTTTGACTCAATTATTATCCGCTGCCTCAGGCAGCTGAGATATCCAATAATTGCCACTGGCTGCTTTGATAAATGACCACAGAGAAAAATCTGTTTGCACTAGGAAAGCGTTGAGTTAACCTGCAAGTAGAGTCTTCCAGGGAACCACCCACTACATTGGTTAAAAAATTTACATTTCTTTGATATTGGGATTTTGAAGGCACTCCAACCTCATTTTTCTTCCTCCAGTGGCTGCCAGGCTGCTGGTTTTCACTGTGATTGCTACCTGGTGTTTTTAAATACTATTGTGCAGCTAGGGAGGGAGAAATGCAAATAGAACAAATTAAAGCACCACAAAGTCACTTAACAAGTTTCAGCCTTTTTCTTGAATAAACACTCCCTGGGTTGCTGCAAGTGTTTGGTTAGTTTCCAGAGTTCTTAAAAAGTTGAGCTGGACCATTTTTGCTAGTATTTTTGTTGCTTTTAGGGAGGAGAGAATGTTCAGAGGTCCGCTTTTTGCCACTTTTGCTTACATCATCCCCTTAATGATTTACAAGAAGAATTCCTTCTGAGCCCTGAAGTTGGACAATGCTAATGCAGAAAGGATAAGAAAAGTTCACCCTAAAGAGGAGATCTGGCTAAAGAGAGATTGCTGGATTCTGAGTGATTCCAGAGGACAAAGGGGAGCACAAGGAAAGCCCATAAGGAGACAGATTTGATACAAACTCCAAAGGACTTTCCAAGAGTGGAAGTTATCTCTTAGAATTTAAGTAGTGAATTCTCTGCGTCTGGAAGAGTTTAGGCAGAAATTAAATAAATTAAATTAGTAGATCTTTAGAGGGGATGAAGTGGAAGAGATTCCTGACTTGAATATAAGATCTCCTTTAAAGAGCTAATGATTCTGTGATTTTTAGTTGGGCAAGGACAGGTACTTGGTCCCTTCTTTGAACACCCTGAGGCCAGATGTTTTCCAGAATTCAGAAATTTCCAGATTTTTAGAAAGAAAGCACTTTGCATATCCCACATGTTCTAGTTTGCTAAAGCTGACAAAATGCAATATACCAGAAATAGACTAGCTTTTAACAATGGGGATTTAGTAGTTTACAAGTCTTCAGCCCTAAAACCATAAAAATGATGAAATCAAGGCATTGACAGGATGGTAACTTCGTCCTGAAGAAAGTCTGCTATGATCCAGGACTCCTCTGTCACTTAGGAAGGCACATGGCAGCATCTCATGCTCCGTCTCTCCTGGGTTTTATTGCTTTCAGGTTCTGGCTGTTCCATTTCTGGCTTTCTTTCTGAGCTTCTGTGCGTTTCTCTTTTAGCTTCTGTCTCTCTTAGCTTCTCTGAATTTCATCGCTCATAATCTCATAAGAGGCGTAAGACCCACCCAGGGCATACCTCAACTGAAATAACCTAATCAAAAGCCCCCCACCCCCACCCCCACATACACTATAGGTCTATACCCACAGGAACAAATTAATTTTAAGAATATGATTTTTTCTGTGGTACATGCAGATTCAAACCATCATCTCATATATTATGTGGGATCTTGAAGCTATCTTATAATAAAAAACTCTAATATTTCTGGGTCAAATCATATGACGTTGACAAGTAAAAACCATGAATAGCCCCATGTCAGATTTTGCTGTGAAATAAATTCAGGTCAGGTCAGATTTTCTTGCCAAAGATGGGAAAGCTTTTGGTTTTTAGAGTTTTCTGGACTTTGGTGTTGTGAATAATAGACTGTGGATCTGTATGTGAACTCTCTGCATTTCATTAACTTGGAGACAAAAAGAGCAACAAACAATTTTTAAACTAAGGAACCTGAGACATCTTTAGATTCCTTGATAGGAAGAGAGAAACTGGTACCTGTGACAATGTTTTAGCTTTGACAAAAGTACTTCTGACACCACCACCCTGCCCCGCCCCACTCTCTGCACAGCTGCGTACCAGTACATTCATTCCACACTTGCCTGAGCATCACTATCCTCTGCAGCTCTTGTTAAAAACATGGACTCCTGGTCCCCGCCCTGATCTACTGTAGAATCGGAACCTCCTAGAAGGGGCCTGGAAAGGTGCATTGTGCACAAAAGCCCTCCAAGAGACTCTCAAAAGCTGGTGAGTTTGCAAATCACTGCATCACTACATTTATTTTAGTGAGAAGGATCAACTCATTCAAATTTGGGGGTCCAACGGCCAATAACTCTCTTGAGTGCCATCACATTCTCTCTAGTTCTTACAATTAAGCAACTTTGGAGACAAAAACTCTCAGCTGTAATGGTTTTAATTTGTCTGCAGTCACTTCCTCCCTTTGTCGATATATATGTGCATATTTTCAGACTACCCATTTTTGTAGACCTGCGCCTTGCCCCACTTCCTGAATTGGGCTAGCAGCTCCATTCCTGGAAGGAGCTGCAGAGTGCTTAGTGCATGATATTCTTCACCTCCCATTGTTGGGCTCCCTGGTAACGTTCAAACCCGCACACCCATTTATCAAGCTCGGTTCCATGTGGGATTGTTTTGGCAACGATCTGATAATGTTTCTAAACTTGGGGACATTTTCCATGTGTCCTCTTACCCAAATCTTGAGATTGCTACACAGGAACTGGTAGCCTAGGCTATAGAGGGAAAGTCTTGTCCCCTCCCCCTTTCCCCTGAAGCTGACCTTAAACTGCGCACAAATATCGTGCCTGCATCCATTGAGGTGAGCTCTGAATCCCAAACAACTCATGGTAAATAGACTGCTTGATGCTTTCTGTCTCACTTTTACTAAAGGATGAAGAAATGTGGGGAACCAATTCAATATTTATTGGGGACATTCTCAGCCCCTCATACTGTCAAAACGAAGTTGATTTCTTTTCTGTTTAGGGCTCAGGAAATAATCTATCACATTTGAAATCATTTCAGAAATACCTACAGCTCAAAAGCTTCCTGTCCCTTCATTCTCCAATCTCTTGATTCTATAACCTTGCAAGGGGAGACAATAATGGATTCAAAGACATGAAATGCAATAAGTTCCATAAAATTAGGGCCCACATTTTGTTGTGCAAACAGTTGAGATGGAGCCAAGCAGCTCAGTCATTTACTGGCTATGTGACCTTAGAAAAGTCACTTAACTTCTCTGAACCTTGGCTTCTTTTTACATCAAATGGGGATAATAGTTATGATAGATGAAAATATAGTCACAATCCTCCACCCCTTCAAAAATACTCCCCCTTTGTAATGTGCTTTGAGCTCCTCCTATCGCCCTGAATCTGGGTGAGCCTTTTAACTTGCTTTCATAGAAGGATGAGTGCTGGTTCCAAACATAGGCTCAAGAAGCTTTGCATGCTTCCTCTCTCTTTCTTGGGACCCTGCCTACTGCCACATGAAAAAATGTGGGCTGGTCTGCGAGAGGATGAGAGACAGGTGGATCAACAATGGGTCACTTTAGTGGAGGTGATCAGCAATGGGTCAGCAATGGGTCACTTTAGTGGATTCTAGATCACACAGCCTCCAGTCAGCCCAGCAGCTGAATAGAGGCTTGACTGAGCCCCAAACTTCCCCGCAGATCCTAGCACAAGTTGCTCACCTGCAGAGTAGCTAGTTAAATAAGTGGGTGTTGTTTTAAACCATAGTTTTGGGGTGGTTTGTTATGTGACAAAAGCAAACTGATATAATACATTACCTTGCAGGGCTGCTGGGCAAAGACACTACACATAAAACACCCGGATCAATATATGTTGGTGAAAGGAATTGTAAGAAGATGATGGAGTAGGAAGCTCTAGGAATCAGTCCATCCCCACAGAACAACGATTAAATGACAGAGGCAGTCTGAATCAACTATTTCTAAACTCTGGAGTCCAACAGAATCCAGAGAAGAGTGGGAGGAAGAAGCTAGTAAAATGGTAAACATCAGTAAGTTGCTCTCTCCATGTGGCACTTACTGTCAACATCCCCCATGCGTGTTAGCAGGCAGCAGTGGTGTCTGGCCCCTGGTGTAGCTTGCTGGTGCTAGAGAGGAACATAAAAATCCAGTTCACCAAGATTCATGGGGGTAGGAGTGGGGGATCAATCTGACCGCTGATCACTGCTTTTGATCAGATACTTTGGAATGCTGGGACCCAACTCTGTGAGTGGTCATTGTTCTAGCCTACCCTGGACACAGGCAGCAGAGGAGATGCTAAGACGGTATGCTTCCTGAGAGCCGTGGAGAACAGCTGAAGGGTTGGGATTGCTGCGCAGCTGCTGAGACAAGAAAGCACAGCTTTGGGGAGCTGTGGAAGAAGTTCCTGGTACCCTTTCTGGTTTCAACCTCATCCCTCCCCCACAGCAAATTGGAGCCAGCTGGTATTCCCACTGTGGGTCCCTGATCTTGTTCTGACTGGGAAAAACAGACTTGGGAAGCTCCTCTTTTGTATGTCTTCTCTCCCAAAATTTGCCCTCCAAGTGAAAGGAAAAATCTTCCTTGAAAGAAGGAAAGCAGTGTAAGAAATAATTGAGGCAGGCAGCCTGAAGCAAAGGCTTTAAGTCCTGCATTGGAAGACCATGGAGATGGAGAAGATCTGTCTCCTGGGAAATAGAGGGGTCGTTCAAACTCCTGTGAACAGAGAAATTCCTGAGACCACTAGCAAGTATCAGCCTAGGACAAGACACAGAACCAGGAAAGCCAGGGAGGAACATGCATGTTGCATTTGCCTGGGGCTGACCTTCCTGATAGGAGAGCTAAACTCTGATGGGCAGCACCAGCAAATGCAAAGCTAACTTGCAAATATGGAGAAAGGTTTTCACTTTGTTTAGGCTTCCTTGGTTTTGTTTGCTCCTGACACTCAAGGAAATCTGTCATATTCCCTGATGGATACAAACTCAAGAAATACACATCTCATGGAATAAATCCCAAAGTTAATGTTTTAAAATATTAAAATGTACAGTGTGCAGCAAAAGATTTACAAGACAAAAAAAAAAAAAGAAACAGGGAATTATGGGCTTTCCAAATGAAGAGGATAAAAATCCAGAAAATACCAACAAAGAAGACTAGAATGTGGACGTACCAGGCAAAGGCTTTAAAAAAGTGATCTTCAATATGCTTGAGGAGGTGAAGGACAATACAGAGAAACAATGAAAGGATATCAGGAAAACAGTGAATGAACAATATGAGAATCTCAAAAAAGAGGCAGAAAATTTTAAAAGGAATCAAACAGAACTACTAGGGTTAAAGACCACTGCGGAATGGGTTGTTACAACAGTGCACTATGGGAACACATGTTCAGGGCACAGCAGAAACTTGCAGCAGGTGATCTTACTATATAGAATAAAGAATGCAGAAAGGGCAAATCTCCTCGTCACTTACAAAGGGTCCAAAAGAGGAGTGGAAGACCCCCCCAAGATTACTAGTGTTCTAGGATGACTGAAAACTGCTCTAAGTCATGGTCAATGGATGGCAGCTCAGTATGCCTCACTTCATGTCAGAGAAGAGACCAGCATATGCTGTTTTAGTGTGGTTTTATCTCCCTGTGGAGAGGGAGTCCTGCCACTGAGAATTCCTGTTCTGATAAGCATTAAGAGCTGCTTATTCCTGGTTTCCAAGTTTAAGGTCTGGCAGGGCCTTTTCAAGAGACTTAACACCCCCCAGGTTATGGAATGGCACACAATAGAAAAGGATGTGGAAGTAGCAGGAGGTCAGAGGATGACTGTGTAGCATGCATTTGGACTTCCATGGAGAAGGAGATGTGGGTAAGTGAGGTCTCGGTGATGGCCCTTTAAGAGATATTTGTGACACCTCTAATAACCACAATAAGTGAAACAGAAAATTCCCAGGAGGGTTTCAATAGCAGACTGGAGCTGGCAGAAGAAAGAATCAGTGAACTTGAAGACAAGGCAATTGAAATGAGTCAGGCTAAGGAACTGAAAGAAAAAGAATAAAAAGTTAAAATGGCCCAAGAGGCCTCTGATGACATTTTGGGAGTCCCAGAAGGAGACTAGAGAGAAAAAGGGGCAGAAATAACATTCAAAGAAATATGGAAAACTTCCCAAACTTAGCAAAGGACATGAATATGCACATCCAAGATGCCCAGAGAACACCAAAAAGAATAAGTGTGAAGAAAAATATACCCCACCACATACTGTTCAAGATGTCAAATCCAAAGGACAAGGAGAGCATTCTGAAAACTGCAAAAGAAAAGCAACTTGTTATGGATAAGGGAGTCCCAATTAGGAGTGAAGATTTCTCATCAGAAACCATGGAGACAAGAACATTGGGGTGAAATTCTTAAAGTTCTGAAAGAAAAAACATGCCAACCAAGAATTTTCTATCTGGTAAGACTTTCTTTTACAAATGAGTTAGATCTATGGTCATTTGATTTTTGACAAGGCCCCCAAATCCACTGAACTGGGACAGAATAGTCTCCTCAATAAATGGTTCTGGGAGATCTGAATATCCATATTCAAAAGAATGAAAGAGGACCCCTACCTCACACCTTATATAAAATTAACTAAAAGTGGATTGAAGGCCTAAATATAAGAGCCAGTACTATAAAAATCCTAGAAGAAAATATAGGGAAGCATCTTCAAGATGTTATAGGAGGTAGCTTCTTAGACCTTACACCCAAAGCACAAGCAATAAA
The DNA here is from genome assembly GCF_023851605.1 of Tamandua tetradactyla. Taxonomy (NCBI): domain Eukaryota; kingdom Metazoa; phylum Chordata; class Mammalia; order Pilosa; family Myrmecophagidae; genus Tamandua; species Tamandua tetradactyla. The sequence goes on along the minus strand of NC_135338.1, from coordinate 57,321,816 downwards.
AGAAAATAAATGCATAAATGGGAAATCCCCATGACTGAACATCTCAGTGCTTCAGAGGACTTTGTCACAAGGGTGAAAAGGCAGCCAACATAACGGAGGAGAATATTTGGTAAACTTATATCTGATAAGGATTTGATATTCAATATATATAAAGAAATCCTACAACTCAACAATAAAAGGACAAACAACTCAATTATAAAATGGACAAAATATATGAACAGAAATTTCTCCAAAGAGGAAATACAAATGACAAAAAAGCAAAGAAAAGATGTTCATCCTCATTGGCTATGAGGGAAATGCAAATCAAAACCACAATGAGATATCATCTCACACCTATAAGAATGGCTGCTATTAAACAAACAGGAAACTACAAGGGTTGAAGAGGGTGTGGGAAAATATGAACATTTATCTACTGCTCTTGGGAATGTAAAATGGTATAGCTGGTGTGGAAGATAGTTTGGCAGTTCCTCAGAAAACTAAATATTGAGTTACCATATGATCTGGAAATTCTGCTACTTGGAATATACTCAGAGGATCTGAAAATAGTGACAGACATTTGCACACCATTTTCATTGCAGCATTGTTCACAATTGCCAAAAGATGGGGAAAAAATCCAAATGTCTACCAACAGATGAATGGATAAAGAAAATGTCTTATACATATATGATGGAATATTATTCAGTAGTAGGAAGGAATAAGGTCTTGAAGCACTTGACAACATATATGAATCTTGAGGACATAATACTGAATGAAATAAGTCAGATACAAAAGGACAGATATTGCATGACTTCACTAATATGAACTAACTAGAATCTGTAAACTTAGGGTCTTACCATGTAGAATATAGGATACCTAGAAACAGAAGTTAGGGAAGGGGGAGTGGTAACCTCACATGTTCAGAATGTGCAATGAGGTTGAACTTAAAATGTTTGGAAATAGATATGGGATGATGGCAGCTCATTAGTGGGAATATAAGGAACAGTGCTATACTGTAGGTGATTTTGGTTGAAAGGGGTTTATAGAGTCATGTATATCACCAATTAACACTACAAATTTAAATAAGCATTTACATGAACTGGTACAAATGTCTGACTGTAAAGAGTTAATAATAGAGTGGTGTGTGGGGGGGAGAAATGCTATCACGAGCTACGGATATAGTTAATAGTAATATCTTAAAATTCTCTCATCAACAATAGCTGTGTGTACCACACCAATTCTAAGGGTCAATAGTAGGGGAAAGAAGGGATATGGGGTGATTTGGGTCTTCTTTTTTTGTGTCTATTTGATCATTTTCTTTTTGGAGTAATGAAAATGGTCTAAAAGTGAGTATGATGATTACACAACTAAATGATAGTTTAGTTGTGTAATGATAGTACTGTGAGATATTGCTTATATAATTTGGATGAAATATATGATAAACATATTTCAATAAAATCTGCACAAAGATGAGGGAGATTTAGACATCCCCAAATAAACAAAAGCTGAGGGATTTCATCACCACTAGACCTGTCCTATAAGCAATGCTAAGGAGAATTCTTCAGACTGGAAGGAAAGGATGCTAGACAATGGTCCAAGGAGGCATAAAGAAATAAAGACTTTTGGTGAAGGTAATCATTTGGGTCATTATAAATGCCAGTACTATTGTATTACTTACTTCTACAGGTGCTGAAATTCAAATGCATAAAAACTAATGCTAAATCTATGATTGTGAATATAATGTACAAAGATATCATTTGTAACAAGTGCAAAAAATGTGGGGGGATGGAAGGGTATAGAAACAGCGTATGTGTATGCTATCGAAGTCAAGTTGGTATCAAATTAAATATGATTGTTATATAATAGGAAATTAAATTTTAACTCCATGGTAAACACAAACTAGGAGTAGAAGGTAACTTCCTCAATGTGATATAGGGCATATATGAAAAATCCAAAGCTGACATAATACTTAATAGGGAGAGATGGAAAGATTTTTCTCTAAGTTTAGGAACAAGGTAAGGATACCCGCTGTTATCACTGTTATAAAACATTGTACTGGAACTTCTAGCCAGAGAAATTAGGCAAGGAAAATAAATAGACACCCAAATTGGAAAGGAAGAAGCAAAACTTACCTTATTGCAGAAAAATCCTATATGCAGAAAATCCTGAAAAATCCACAATAAAACTCCAAGAGCTAATAAATGAATTTAAAAAGTGGTAGGGTGCAAATAGTGCATGATCTCACTGACATGAAATAATTAGAGTAAGTAATCTCATGGAGTCAGAATCTAGAATATAGGTTTCCAGAGATTAGGGAAGTTAGGCTTAAAATATTCAGAGCTTCTATTTGGGAAAAAGGAAACATTTTGTTAATGGATAGTGGTGATGGTAGCACAACATCATGAATGTAATTAATAGCAGTTATTTATTTACTTGAATGCAGTTAAAAAGGGAAATGTGGGTGGGCCACGGTGGCCCAGCAAACACAGTTCTCACCTGCCATGCCAGAGACTCAGGTTCAATTCCCGATGCCTGCCCAAGCAAAAAAAGAGAGAGAGAAATGTTAGGTTGTATGTTTGTAACAAAATAAAACATTTTTTAAAAATCTATGGAACTACACAAACAGTCAAACCTAAGTTAAATCATGGACTATGGCTAAAAGTAATAGTTAATAGTACAATTATAAATATGTGCCTTCATCAATTGATAACAAATGTTCCACATCAATGCAAGGTGTTAATAATAGGGCAGTGATATGTGGGATTCCTGCATTTCATGCATGACTATTCTGCAAACCCACAACTTCTCTAATAAAAGGGCAACACATACTTCAACTTTACTTCAAGAGCAAGAGGAAAATTATTCAATGCTGCTTTTTATTTCAAGTGCTCTGATGCTCAATGCAATCTAAAAAAATGTATTAATCAAATTTTAAAAGGGGGAGGGGGAATTTTAGGTTGTAAGTTAATAGAATAAAAATTTTAAAAAATCCGTGGGATTGCACAGTACAAACAGTATACCCTAAGTTAAATCATGGACTAGGGTTAAAAGCACAATTATAAAAAAATGTGCTTACATCAATTTAACAGACTTACCACATCAGTGCAAGGTTTTAACAATAGGGTAGTTTATGGGAATCCTGTTTTTTATGCATGCTTTTTTCTGTAAACCCACATTTCTCTAACAAACACAATAATGCTTCTAAAGGGTTCCTGGAAGATAATAAGTGCATAGAAAAAAATTGGAAATTGCTAGTACTTACTCTATACAACCCAGTATTTTTGTAGCCTCCATCTTCACGTCCAGTTTTGCCTCAATCACACATGAGCCTGTGTGAATGATGAGTTTATTGTATGTCAGTTTTTTCCAGGGTGATAGAATAAATCACATTCAAATTCCATGCTATACAACACAAATGGTGAATCCTAATGTAAACTATGTACTGTAGTAATAGTACATTATAATAATATCTCTCATTAGTTGAAACAAAGATGCCACACTAATACAAGGTATTAGTAATAGCGGGGTTTATGGGAATTCCGTATTTTGTGCATGATCTTTTTGTAAATCTATAAATTCTCCAATAAAAAATTTCAAATTGTGTACACACACATACACATTGTTGAACAGAATTTGTTTGAACAGACTGCTAACCCAGATAAGAGGGGGATGTCTATAAATTTCACACTCCCTAGGTAAAATCATGTTTGCTTGTGTCCATGGTCTATATTAAAAAGTAAATACACTCCCATGAAAATATGTAACGGCAGTTTAAGTAGAATGATTTTAAGAAAACAACAACTTATAAAGTTTATCTATCATCTTATTTTAGCACAGGATTAAGTTCACTTCACTTAGCAGGACTTGCTTGCCTGTCTTTTTTCTTTTTTTTCACAATCTCCTACTTCTCGGCATTATCTTGAGTCATTCATATAAATGGAGTTTGAAAAATACATTATATCAAATACATTATATAAAAGGAACATGATCAGCTTGTTTTTATCAACTTTAATGAGAAATAATTGACATGCAGAAACACAGTTTGATGAATATTAACAAAGGTATACACATGTAACCACCATCTCAATCCACATAAAAAGCTTTTTCAGCACCCCAGATATTTTCCATGTGTCCCTTCCCAGTCAATTCTGCTCATACCACATTTTCTAGATTATCACTCATCTGATTTCCATCACTACAGAATCATTTCATTACTATTTCTTCCTGTCAAGTTAGTGTCTTTGAGATTCCTCTATGTTACTGTGTATGTCAGTAATGATTCCTTTTTTATTGCTGGGTAGCATTCTATTGAATGGATATACCATGATTGGTTTATCCATCCACTGTTGGTGGACATTTGGGTTTGTATTAGTCAGGGTCCTTACCCAAAACAGAACTGACAGGATTTATACATCTACACGCAAATATTAAGAGATTTATTATAGGAATTGGCTTATAACATGATTGTGAGGAACGGTCGGTCACAAATAGAGAATTCTGATGAAGGTGATGATGAGATCCCCAGAAGCTGGCTCTCTGGAGTACAGATAGAAATTCTTTCTTCTGACTGCTGAAATCATCGATTCATCATTTGAGGACTTCAACTGATTGGATGAGACTTCTCTCATTGCTGAAGGCAATCTACTCTGTTGCTTATAGATATAATCAGATGTGGTAGTTTTAAACTGTATATACCCCAGAAAAAGACCATCTTCTTTTAATCCATTCCTGTAGGTGCAGATCTACTATAGGTGGGTTCCTTTTGCTTCAGGTTAGTTTTCTGTTCTTTCTCTAGTTCTTCCAAGTGAACAGTTAATTCCTCAATTTTTGCTCTTTCTTTTTTTTAAAATAAGCATTTTAAGCAATAAATTTCCCTGTCAGCATTGCCTTTGCAACATCCCATAAATTTTGGTATGTTGTGTTTTCATTTTCATCTGTCTTGAGATATTTACTGAATTCTCTCATAATTTCTTCCTTGACCCACTGGTTGTTTAAGAATGTGTTGTTTAGCCTCAATATATTTGTGAATTTTCTGGCCCTCTGCCTGCTATTGATTTCCAACTTCATTCCATTATGATCCAAGAAAGTGTTTTGTATAATTTCAATCTTTTAAAATTTATTGAGATATGCTTTGTTTCCCAGCATACAATCTATCCTTGAGAATGATCCATGAGCACTTGAGGAAAATGTGTATCCTGCTGTTGTGGGGTGTAATGTTCTGTAAATGTCTGTTAAGTCTAGTTCATTTATTGTATTATTTAAAATTTCTGTTTCCTTATTGATCCTCTGTCTAGATGGTCTATCTATTGATATGAGCAGGGAAGTAAAGTCCCCAACTGTTATGGTGGACGCGTGGCTACTTCTCCCTTCAGTGTTTCCAGTGTTTGCCTCATGTATTTTGGAGCACATTGGCTTGGTGCATAAATATTTATGATTGTTATGTCTTCTTGTTGAATTGTTCCTTTTATTAATACCTTGTGTCTGTATTAGTCAGGGTTCTCTAGAGAAACAGAACCAACAGGAGACATCTGTAAATATGAGATTTATATATATGTCTCACACAACCATGGGAATGGAAGAGTCCAAAATCTACAGAGCAGACTGAGAAGCTGGCAGCGCTGTGAAGAATCTGGACAAACTCCACAGGAGAGGCTCGCTGGCCGAAGAAGCAGTGAAAAAGTCTCTCTCCCTCTTTAAAGGACTTCAATTGATTGGATTATCTTGTTGGTGAGAGACATGCCTTAGTTGATAGTAGATTGTAATCAGCCACAGATGCAATCAACTGACTGATAATTTAATACACCAGCCTTCTGGTTTATCAACTAGCCACAAAATATCCTTGCGGCAATGGTCAGGCCAGTGCTTGCCTGACCAGAGAACTGGGCATTATCACTTGGCCAAGTTGACACCAGAACCTAACCAATATAGTATCCTTCTTTGTCTCTTTTAATTGTTTTACATTTGAAATCTAATATGTCAGATGATGGTATGGCTACCCCTGTTCTTTTCTGATTGTTGTGGAATTAAATATCTTTTCCGAACTTTTTGCCTTCAACCTATTTTTGTCCCTGGGTCTAAAGTGAGTCTCCTGTAGATGGCATATAGATGGGTCCTGCTTTTAAATCCATCCTGCCATTCTGTGTCTTTTGAGTGGGAGATTAATCCATTAACATGTTATTACTGTAAAGGCAGTACTTTCTTCTACCATTTTGTCTTTTGGATTTTATTTGTCATATCTATTTTTTTTCTGTGTTTACCTTTATTGATAATCTTCATTTCTACACTCTTCTCCAGAAGTCTTTATCCTGTCTTTTTCTATATGCTTGTGTTGCTCCCTTTAGTATTTCTTGTAGAGTTTGTCTCTTAGTCACACACAAATGCTCTCAGTGACTACTTGTCTGAAAATATTTTAATCTCCCCTAGTTTTTGAAGGACAGTTTTGCTGGGTGCAGAATTCTTGGTTAGCAGTTTTTCTCTTTCAGAATCTTCTTACCTCCATGGTTTCTGCTGAGAAATCCACACATAGTCTTATTGAGCTTCCCTTGTATGTGATGGATTCATTTTCTATTGCTGATTTCTCTCTTTGTCTTTGACGTTTTGCAATTGGATTAGTAAGTGTCTTAGAGTATGTCAATTTGGATCTATTCTCTTTGGGGTAGACTGCATTTCTTGGATCTGCAATTTTATGTCTTTCATAAGAGTTGGGAAATTTTCAGTGATTATTTCACCCATTAGTCTTTCTCCTCCTTTTCCCTTCTCCTTCTTGGACACCCACAACACATATATTGCTTCATGTTGTCATTCAGTTCTCTGAGACCCTGTTCATATTTTTCCATTCTTTTCCCTATATTTTCTTTTATGTGTCAGATTTCAGATGTCCTGTCCTCTAGTTCACTAATCTTTTCATCTGCCTCTTCAAATCTATTGTCGTAAATTTCCATTTTTTTCATCTCTTCTTTTGTGTCTTTCTTTCCCATAAGTTCTGTGATTTGTTTTTTTCAAACTTTCGAGTTCCTTATATTCACCCAATGTCTTCTTTATACCCCTCTCAACTCGTTGATTTGATTTTTGAAGATGTTAACATGTCTGTTTGAACATCCTGAATTAGTTGTTTCAATTCCTATATCTCATTTGAAGTGTTGATTTGTTCCTTTGATTGGGCCATATCTTCAATTTTCCTAGTACGACACATTATTTTTTTGCTGGCATCTAGGAATTTGATTTCCTTAGTTAGTTTATTCTGGAGGTTGTTTTCACTCTCTCACCTAGGTTTTCTTGCTGGGTGGCTTTGTTCTCTATCTGTTCTTTGATATTCAGTTCAACTTATTTTTAACCTCTAGTATAGGTTCTCTTTAGCTGGTCAGAATTTTTCAGTTCTTGTTTTTCTGTTTCTTGCCCTGCCTTTGTGGAGCCTTTTTCTTTTGAGGAGGCTCTCCACAGATATCATCAACCCCAGGCAGATTTTCCCAGACCAGACAGGCCCATGTCTTAGGAGGAGAGTGTAGCCAGTATCAGTTTTCCTTGAGGGTGACACCCAGCACTTCATCAGACTTTCCCATGAAGCCTCTAGAGTCTATGCTTTTTCTATCCTGCCCAGCTTGTGACGCTTGTCTGCCTGCAGCTTCCCACCACTTAAAGTGATACAGTGCCTTTGATTTTAGCAGACTTTCCAGTTCTGTGTGAGATCTCAGCATTCAACCTGGTCCAGATTCGTGTACACTGTGTGTCTGGTCACTGATATTCCCCCAGCAGTTGTTTTGTACTGTTCCTGGCTATTTACTAGCTGCTTTGGAGGACAAACTCAATTCACCTCATTATACCACCATCTTGCAGTAGGTGGGACCTTTTGATTAGGTTATTTCAATTGAGATGTTACCCACCTCATTAATCCTCTTATTGGAGTCCTTTATAAGAGGATAAAAGACAGAGAGACAGAAGCTAAGGAGTTGAAATTTAGAGAAACACCCAGAGATATTTAGTCATAGATGAGAAGCAAGAAGCCAAAGCAACAAAACTCAGGAGAGAAGGCCAAGCAGACATCACTATGTGACTTACCATGTGACAGAGGAGTTCTGGATATTTGCAGCCCATCTTCAGAGAGGGTATCATCCTGTTGATGCTTTAATTGGGACATTTTCATGGCCTTAAAATTGTAAATTGTAAGTTAATAAATTCCCATTGTAAATGCCAACTCATTTCTTGTATATTGCATACCAGCAATTTTAGCAAACCCAAACATTAGCCATGGGTGCAATAAACTGATTATTTAAATCCATGAAATATCTTCACAGGAACCATCAACCCAGGACCCTTCTGGACCCCATCACCTAGCCAACAGACACATGAAATTAGTCATCACAGGGTGGTTTCCAGTTTTTGGCTTGTCTGAATATATTGTGCACAAGGATTCGTGTGTGTGCACATATTTGTTTTCATTTTTCTGGGCAAATGCTTAGGAATATAATTGCTGAGCCATATGATAAACATATTTAACTTTGTAAGAAGTTCTGACTTGTTCTCTGAAATGCCTGTACCCTTTTACACTCCCATGCCTGAGTTTTCCAGTTGCTCTTCATGCAGTCACCTCTTGGTATTTTCAGTCTTTTAAATTTTAGCCACCCTAGTAGATGTGATGTGGCTTCTCATTGTGTTTTCAACTTGCAGTCCCTTCATGACTAATTATGTTGAACATCTTTTCGTGTACTTTTTTGCCATTTGTATGTTTTCTTTGTGAAGTATTTTTTAAGTCACCTCTTGCCCCCACCTTTAATTGGGTGCTTTCTCATTCTTACTGAGTTTTAAGATTTATTTTTAGTTTGGGTACAAATTATTTTTCTGATGCATGAATTGTGAATATTTTCTTCTTGTCAGTAGTTTGTTTCCTTATTTTCTTCATGATATCTTTTAAAGAACAGAAGTTTTGAAGTTTTACGAAGTCCAATATATCAATGCCTTTCTTTTGGGTTAGTGCTTTTTGTGTCTTAAATTTTTGTTTACTACAAGATCATAAAGCTTTTCTCTTGTGTTTTCTTCTGAAAGTTTTATAGTTTTAGCTTTTATGTGAAGGTCTATGATCCATTAAAGTAAATTTTTTACATTCTGTGTGGTAGAGGATTTTTTTTCCCATTTAGATATCAGTTATTCCAGCAGCATTACTTGAAAATATTATTCTTTCCTTGTTGAAAATTTGTTGAATAAGATCAATTGACTACGTATGTGTGATTTATTCTAGGTCTTTCTTATGTTTCATGGATCTATTTGCTTAATGTTATGCCAAAATTACACTTTCAAGATTAAAAGTAACTTTGTCTTGGAATCAGGGAGTGCAAATCTTCTAATTTTGTTCTTTTTAAAAAATGTTTTGACTTTACTGTATCCTTGAAATTTCAATATAAATTTTATAATCAAAGTGTCAACTGATCCAAAAAAGCCCCCTGGCACTTTATTGGCACTGAGTCAAATATATAGATTAAATTTTGGATAATGGACATCTTAACAGTACTATCTTCCAACCCATAAATAGCATATATCTTGCCCTTTATTTACATTTTCTTTGTTTTTTCTTCTGGAAGTTTTGTAACTTCCCTGCACACATTTTGTTACATTTTTCTAAGTTTTTTCCAATGCAATTATAATAATATTATTTTCAAATTTCATTTTCCAATTATGTGATGATAGTCCACAGCCATGCAACTGATTTTTGTATCTTGGCTTTATATCTGATGGCATTGCTAAATTTTTATTATTAATTCTAGTGGACATCCAATTCTTAATATCTTTTACATAGACAGTATCATCATCTATAAATAGAGACAATTGTCTTTCTTTTTGATTTTAAGTTCTTTTGCTTGCCTCTTTGCGGTAGCTGGGACCTTCAGTACAATATTGAGTAGAAATAGTGAGGGTGGATAGCCTTGCCTTTTCCCAAATTTTAGGGAGATCATTCAGCATTTTACCATTAAATATGACATACGTAGAGTTTTTATAGATACTCTTTGTCAGGTTGAGGAACTTTGCTTTTATTATTCTGTTTCTGAGAGTGTTACAAACAATATCATTGTTAAAATCTATCAAATGCTTTTTCTGCTGTTAATTTATTAATATGATTGCATGGCTTCTGCTTTATTCTGTTAATGTGGCAAATTACATTGATTGATTTTTTTAATGACTTTATTGAAGTATATTACATACCATATAATTCACCCATTTCAAGTGTACAACTCAGTGATCTTTACTAAACTTTACTGAGTGGTACAACATCACCATAAATCAATTTAGAGCATTTTCATCCCCCAAGAAGATCATTCATGCCCATTTATAGTTAAGCCCCATTCCCATCTCCAGCCCCAGGCAACCTAATCTACTTTCTTTCTCTATAGATTTGCCTTCTCTGGACATTTCAAATAAATAGAATCATAAAATATGTCATGTCTGTTTTTGGCTTCTTTCACTTAGCATAATGATTTTGTGGTTCATCTATGACAGAGCATGTGTCAGTAATTCATTTCTTTCTATTACTGACTAGCATTCCATTGTATGGATATATTAAATGTTGTTTAGGTATACACAAGCTAGTGGACATTTAGGTTTTCCCACTTTAGGGCTATTATGAATAATGCCTCTATGAACATTTCTGTGCAAGTTTTTGTGTGGACAGAAATTTTTCATTTCTCTTGGGTAGATAACTAGTAGTGGAATTGTTGGGTTGTGTATGGTGGTCTATTTTTGACAATTTGCCAAACTATATTCCAAAGTGACCACACTGATTGACTTTTAAAATAGTACACCAACCTTGCTTTCCTGGGATAAATCCCCTCGGTCATGATTTTTTTATATGGGCAGGCACCGGGAATTGAAACCGGGTCTCTGACACAGCAGGTGAGAATTCTGCCACTGAGCCACCGTTGCACCACCCCACCCCTCATCATGATTTTTTTACGTATTGTTGATTTGATTTGCTAATATTTTACTCCGTATTTTTTCATCTATGTTCATGAGGAACATTGGTCTGTTATTTTCCTTTCTTGAAATGTCTTTGGTTCTGGTATCGGAGTAATGTTAATCTCATAAAACAAGTTAAGAAATGTTCTCTCCAACTCCATTTTCTGAAAGAGTTTAAAATTGGTAATATTTCTTTTTAAAATATCTAACAGAATTCACCATGAAATTACCTGGACTGCAATCTTCTTTGTAAGAAGGCTTTTGATAACTAATTCAATTTATTTAAGAGATACAGCACTCTTTAACTATTTCTACATGAATCGATTTTGGTAAGTTGTTTCATCTAACTTATTGAATTTATTGGCATAAAGTTTTCCACAATATACCCTTAATTATTCTTTAAATGTTTGTAGGACCTGGCTAGGCTGGAGCTCCAATGTCCTCCAGCAAGGTCTGACCTCTGAGATCTTTGTTCTCCTGTCAGCCTCATAGCAGCCTCTCTATGGTAGCCATCCCACATCTCACCCTGCACATTTGCAGCCTCATACTAAACAAGGGACTTGTCGGGACTTCTCCTGCAGACTTCTGCCCATGCTTTCACACAGTTTCCCCCTCTCTGATGCCCTGTCCCACAGATTCCTTCTACTTCAGTTTGTCTTTATACTGGTTTTTCCTCCATCAGATCAAAGGAACTACATGCTCTGCTTCGACTCCAGCTTTCTTGCATTCTAAGTTGGGAAATTATCCTGACGGAGGGCCCTGGAATGATCATGGGGCTCACCCCATAAATATCCCTTCTCTCAGGGATTGCAGTCTGGCACTGCCTGAAAATAATTACCTCATGTGTTTTGTCCAGTTTTATGGCTGTTTATGGTGGAAGGATTAGTCAGGAACCAGTTACTCCATCATGTCCAGAAAACAAAATCTGTTTAACTTAACCTTCTTATCATAAGTATTTAAAATGTTTTTATATCATCATCATAATTTTTTATGTATCCCATATGGTGGGGGTCACAGTTCATTCTTTTTCCGTGTGACTATCCCATTATTGCTGCACCATTTGTTGAATTTTCATTTGTTTCTGGTAAATGGATGGACTGGGAATTGAACTGGGTCTCCCACATGGCAGGCAACAATTCTACCACTGAACTACCCTTGCACCCCTTATTATAATTGTTTTAATGAATCTATATTATTCCACTCGTTTTATTAAGCTATTTTTTTCAAAATGGACATTTAGACTTTTCAAGAAGTAGCCATCATAAATAGTAAAGAATATGTTTGTGCACAAAGCCTTTTACTTTTGTTTAGTTATTTCTATGGAATAAATAGCCTAATGTGAAATTATTAAGTCCAACATCATAAGCAGCTTCATGGCTCTTGATACATATTACCATATTGCTCTCTGGTGCACTTTTATCAAATTACCATTTTATCAACTTCAAGAGTTTTAATTTTTTCAGGTTTAATCCATTTGATACTGATTTCCAGTGGTAATAATCATTTTTTTTTTGTTTGCCAAGTTTCTTGCAAATATACATTTTGCTGTGTATAGGAGACACTAAGATTGCATTCTTTCTTTTTCTAATCCACCTTATTTTACTCCTACCTGTATTTTGATATATCCCCTCTTAGCAAATGTAATGCCTTCCTTTAACTTGTTGAGCATACTAAACATACTTATTTTATAATCTTTCTATAGTCATTCATAAAACTTTTTTCATATAAAATGAAAGTTCTTACTAGTTAGCGTGCTGATTCTTCTGTTTAGCATTAACTTTTTCATGTATTTCTGAATTTGGTTCACAAACTCAAAATAAATTTGAGATGTTTCAGATTTGCATTTATTTTTTATTAATTTTATTTATTAGTACTCCATATGTACCATTTGCCTTTGCTTCTCTCTTCTCCTATCTATGTGTCATTTTTCTGTTGCTTGTTCCTGGCCCCGTGGACTGTCAGACTAGACCCTGGACCTATAATTGTGTTTTGGAGCTCCTGTTTCTTGGTGAAATCAAGGATACCACAATCCAGTTACAGAGACAGTGGGGCAGGAAGGTATCTGGCCAGCAGCTGAGTCTTTGTTCTCCTTATCCCCTCACTTCTGACCCCTAAAGGTTCTAATGAAGTCACAGGCAAATGGGCCATTATTTTCTAGTATTTTTGGTGAGTTGAGGTACCCCAGCCTAAGCCATGGCTTTAATCAGCAAGTTTGGCTTTCACCCTTCCTACTTGTTAACCCAAATTTCCCTCAATGCTTTAATTTCTCTTCACTTTCTGGTCCACAACGATGTATATCTTGCTTTTGAACCCCATTATATATCTCTTTCTTATAGTTTTTTCTCTCCTTACTATATATATAGTTTTGAAGCTTGGATTTCTCCATTTCTACCAGAAACCCAATGCCTAACCTGCCCCAGTGGAATTCTCATTTTTTCTCATTTTTTCTATGACTTGTATGCTGCATTCCCACCCTGACTTAGGCCATAAGCCCGGCCTTCTTTTCCCTGGAGCAGTTAGCACATTAAATGGTGTTTGTTTGCACAGCATGGCAAAATGATAATTTGGGCCCCTGTTTTATCATATAATGATTTACTCACATGAACCCAACCAATGTTATTGTGGTCTGCTATGTTTGGTTGGAGGGATAGGAGATTAAAATACAGCACAAAACATTCTTCGAGGATGTTAAACAGCTCCTAATAAGGAAAGATAACAGTTCATGATTAGTATTCCCAAAATGGCACTTTGAATAGCTTTGGTGGCCTTGAAAAATCTATGCATCTTATTTAGCACAGCGCCCAAGGTGCTTTACAATCTCATCACAACTTACCTTTCAGACTGCCTTCCCTTTTCCTTCTAACCTGGCTACACTGATGTCCTCCCACCATAGTCAATTCCTGCCCCTCCACCTTTGCTCAGACCTATGAGATTTTTGGTTGCAGATATCAAGGAGGCTGTTGGATGTTTGGTCTGGGGCTCAGGCCTGGGGACACCGATTTGGGATCTTCAGCGTGGAGCCAGCTGACGTCCAGAGGTGGTAGTGGTGAATGGATGCTTTCACCAAGGGAAAGGTCAAAGCAGAGGTGGCAAACTCCAAAGCCTACAGATTAATGAGCAACATGGACTGATAATAACATACTAGTATTTTAAGTCACATTCTCTTAACACAGATATACTATATTTGACTATAATAGTCATTGAAAAAAGATGTCATTTTCACAATGACATTAGGAAGATTCTGCTCCCTAAACTTCAGGAAACAAGCTTTTCTTTTGCCTTTTGATTTCCAATTTTTGATGGAGGCGCTCACTCAGAGAACATTCATCTATCATAAGAAACACAGCACTTCAAGTGCCTGATAGATGCAAGTGATTCTCAGTGTTAACTCTGGAGATCAGCAGGATCTGATCTCCAAAGTGGGGATGTTAGAGGACCAGAGGCACACACTGTGTCTTGAGTGTCAATCATGTCCGATCCTGTTCATTGCAACTGTGTAGCAGGGAGGACCCAGGGTTGCTAGATTTCTGGTTATTTCAAAGGAAGCTGGAAAAAAAATACTTATTTCTATGCAATATCCCCATTTTAAAACATTGATTCAACTGTTTCAAAAACACTGTTTAGTTCAAATGAATACATCTTCAGGCTTTATTGAGGGGTGAGGCACTGTGATAGTCACGTTCATGTGTCAGCTTGGCCAGGTGACGGTGCTCAGTTGCCTGGTCAAGTAACACTGGCCTAACTATTACTGTGAGGACATTTCAGGGACTTAAATAATCAGTAAGTTGATTGCATCTATTGCTGATTACGTCTACCATAAACTTAAGGCGACTGTCATCGGCAATAAGAAAAATTTCATCTAGTCAGTTGAAGGCTTTAAAAGAAGTGATGACTTCAGCAGTCAGAAAAGAGAATTTTCATCTTGACCTAAGCTAGCCAGCTTCTTCTGGGGAATTCACTGAAAACCTTCATAGGAGTTCCCAGCTTGCAGCCTGCCCTACGGAATTTGGACTCATGCATCTCCAGAGTTGCGTGAGACAATTTGATGAAATCTCATCATATTTAAAGATACCTCCTGTAGGTTCTGTTTCCCTAGAGAATACTGACTAATACAGGCACCAGTTTATAAGGTTAGGTATAAAGTGAGATTAGAAGAGAGATAATGACAGCGCTCAAATGAGTTTGCAACTTCTCTGATCTGGGCAGCAATCATGATTGGATGTTATGGCCATCAGATGAATGACTAATGAGGGACTTTATATAGAGGGATCTTAATCCACTTATTATGGGACAATTGGACATTATGTATCCCCTGGTATGACACAATAGGAAGTAACCAAAACTACTTATGAAGTATGTCTGCAAAATCACTCAACCTTAATCTAACCAAGCCTGTAAGTCCAATTACCGGTTTACAGGAAATTCAAAGATTGGAGGAACACATTAAAGGACATTACAAGGAAGTACTCAATGACGTCTGAAATGTGGGAAACTCTACATGACAAATTGCCTGACTTTTTTAAGGGGAAAAAAGCAAGGCGTGGGGAGTGGGAGACATCTATGGATTAAAACAGATAATATCAACCAAATGCAATGTGTTGATTTCAACAACTTCAAAAAATACTTTTGAGACAGTTGGGGAAATTTGGACCTCGGCTAGGTGTTAGAGGATATTAAGGACTTGCTCTTAATTTTATTACATGTGATTATGATTTTGTAGTTAAATATTTTTATCTGTTGGACATACAAACTGCAGTATTTATGAGTGAAATGACGTAATATCAGGGATTTGCTTTTAAATACCCCAGAAAAAAAAAAGATGGGAAAGAGGTGGGTCAGATGAAAAAAGATTAGCAAAATACTCCTAATTACTGAAGCTGGGTGATGGATAAATACAGAGGGGATGGATCATTATATTATTCTTTGTACTCTGATGCATATTTTTAAACTATTTTTATTGAGGATTTTTCACACACATACAGTCCATACATGGTGTACAATCAATGGTCACAATATCTTCACATAGTTGTGCATTCATCACCATGATCATTTTTAGAACATTTGCATCACTCCAGAAAAAGAAATAAAAAGAAAAAACTCATACATATCTTACCCCTTACCCCTTCCTCTCATTGACCACTAGTATTTCAATCTACCCATTCTTTTACCCTTTATCCCACCTAAAATTTTCACAATCACAGGTCACACTGTAAAATATACAATCATCTTCAAGAATCAAGGCTACTGGAACATAGTTCAACAATTTCAGGTACTTCCTTCTAGCAATTCCAATATACTATAAACTAAAAAGGGACAGCTATATAATACATAAGTATAACCTCCAGGACAACCTCTTGATTCTGTTTGAAATCTCGCAGCCACTGAGGATTTTGTCTCATTGATCTCTTCCCCCTTTTGGTCAAAAAGGCTTTCTCAATCCCATGATGCCGGGCCCTGGCTCATCCCAGGAGTTCTGTCCCACATTGCCAGGGAGATTTATACCCCTGGGAGACATGTCCCATGTAGGAGGAAGGGCAGTGAGTTCATTGGAGAGAGGCCACATCTGAGCAACAAAAGAGGTTCTCTGAGGGTGACTCTTAGTCACAATTATAAGCAGCCTTAGCCTCTCCTTTGTAGGAATAAGTTTCATAGGGACTAACCCCAAGACTGAGGACTCAGCCTATTGACTTTGTTGTCTCCACTACTTGCTAGAATTAGGAATTCCTCAAATGGGGAAATTTAATATTTCCTCTTTTCTCCCCAGTCCCCCAAGGGGGACTTTGCAAATACTTTTTAATTCTCTGCCCAGATTACTCTGTGATATATCAGGGCATCACACTAACCTATACAAACCAACAAGCTTTCATGCCTTATTCAAGATTCCACGTAATTATGGAGTTCAAATAAACTGACCATTCAAGTTAAATTGGATAATGTGCTACCCAAAATAAAATTTTGTACCAAATAAACATCTCTCTTTTTCAACTCACAGATAAGTTGAAGTTTTAAAATATGCACCATCTATCTCATCCTTTATCCTGTATTCTGATTTACCTTCGTCCTATCCAGATTGGCTGCATTAATATCTCTGGTAGATAACTTCTACCAGTAGAAGTCTGGTCACTTTCCAACTTTTTAAAACAGTTGCTGCATGGATAATGCTGACTTTCATAGCTCCAGTGCTCTAACTCAGGGTCTTAGGTATCACAAAGTTTCAGGGAATGACCAGACTATACACAAATAGCTCAGTATCTCAGAATTAGCCATTACAACTCCTGAATATATGTGACTATTGCAAGAGGTTACAGTCTAGGACCCTTTACAATAGGCCTCAATCTGATAACCCCTGTGCTTGACTTCAGTTCTCTGAGCTTGTATATTATAGTTAGTCCTTATCAGTGAGGCATAATGATATCTGTCCTTTTGTTTCTGCCATTTCACTCAACATACAGTCCTTAAGTTTCATTCACCTAGTTTCATGCTTCACAACTTCATTCCTTCTTGGAGCCTCTCAGTGGACTGTTGTATGTATAAACACAGTTCCCCTTTCCATCTCTCTGTCTTTGTACCCTTAGGACACCTCCATTCATTGCGAATTTCAAACATTACTGCCATAAACACCAGTGTGCAAATGCCCATTCGTGTCCCCACACTCAGTTTCTCCAGGTATATACTGAGCAACGGGGTTTCAGGATCATATGACAACCCCACCCCTAGCCCCCTGTGGAACCACCACACTGCCTTCCAAGGGGCTGCACCACTCTGCTTCCCTACCAACAGTGAATAGGTATATCACTTTCTCCACATTTTCTCTAGGCACTTGTTTCTCTCTGTTCACTTTT
Organism: Tamandua tetradactyla; assembly: GCF_023851605.1. NCBI lineage: Eukaryota > Metazoa > Chordata > Mammalia > Pilosa > Myrmecophagidae > Tamandua > Tamandua tetradactyla. The sequence continues at coordinate 57,304,057 of NC_135338.1, read as the reverse complement.
AAACAGTTTTATTCACACATCGCATAATCCATCCTAAGTAAATAACCATGACTTCACCGCTATAATCTAAATGGAGACATCTCCTTTTCTTCCTCAAAGAACCCATAGCCACCCCTCCGTATCCCCTGCTTGTTGACATTTAGTTTTGGCATAATGCCTTTGTTACATTCAGTGGAAGCACATTACAATGTTACTGTTGACTACAGACCCTAGCTTGCCTTGATTGTACTTTTTCCTGTATACCATCCATTTTCAACACCTTGCAATGTTAACATTCATCTGTTCTCCCTCATGCAAAAACACTTTTTATATTTGTACATTTAATCACCATCCCTGTCCACTCTAAGCATTCCAAAGTTATATCATCTCAATCTTTATCTTCTGTCTTTCTTTCTGGTGTCACACATGCCCCCAGCCCTTTCCCCTCAACCATGCTCATATTCAGCTTTGTTCAGCAGACTTACATTATTGTGCCACTATCAGATAGTATTTTGCTATCCATTTCTGAATTTTTTCAATCATTCTTGTTGCACATTCTGTATTCCTTCAGTACCAAGTGCCCAATCTCTATGCTTTTCCTGTTTCCTGGTAACCTGTGTTCTCAACTTTAACTCTCAAAGTTCACTCATTAATGTTAGTGCATATTAGTGAGACCATAGAGTATTTGTCCTTTTCATTTTGGTTAATTTCACGCCACAGAACGTCTTCATAGTTCAAGGTTCATCAATGTTGTTATATGCTTCATGACTTTATTCTGTCTTACAGTTGTGCAGTATTACATCATGTGTATATACCACAGTTTGTTTAGCCACTCATCCATTGATGGACATTTGGGCTGTTTCCATCTCTTGGCAATTATAAATAATGCTGCTATAAACATTGGTGTGTAAATGTCCATTTGTGTCCTTGCCCTTAGTTTCTCTGATTATGTATACTAGTAATAGGATTGCTGGATCATATGGCAATTCCATATTAGTTTCTTGAGGAATCGGCAAACTGTCTTCCAGAGCAGTTGCACCATTTTACATTCTCACCAACAGTGGATAAGTATGCCTCTTTCTCCACATCCTCTCCAGCAATAGTCATTTTGTGTTCTTTTTGATAATAACCATTCTAGTGGGTGTGAGATGACATGTCATTGAGGTTTTCATTTGCATTTCCCTAAAAGCCAGTGAAGTTGAGCATTTTTTCATGTGACTTTTAACCATTTGCATTTCCTCCTCTAAAAAGTATCTGTTCATGTATTTCACCCACTTTTTAATTGAGTTCTTTGTCTTTTTGTGGTGTACAATCTTATATATTATGAATATTAAACCCTTGTCTGATATGTGGTTTGCCAATATTATCTCCCATTGCATAGGCTGCCTTTTTACTTTTCTGACAAAGTCCTTTGATGCATAAAAGTGTTTAATTTTAAATTAGATTTTATCTATTTCTTGTTTCATTGCTCATGCTCTGCATGTAAGGCCTAGGAAACTACCTTTTATCACAAGATTTATAAGATATTTCCTTATATATACTTCTATAAGTTTTATGGTCTTAGCTCTAATGTTTAGGGTTTTGATCCATTTTTAGTTAATTTTTGTATTGGGTATAAGATATGGATCTTCTTTCATTTATTTTGCATATAGATAGCCAGTTCTCTAAACATCATTTATTGAAGAGGCTTCTCTGTCCCAGGTGGGTTGGCTTGATTGCCTTATCAAAGATCAATTGTCCATAGATGAGAGGGTCTATTTCTGAACACTCAATTTGATGCCATTGGTCAGTATATCTATCTTTATGCTAGTACCATGCTGTTTTGACCACTGTAGCTTTGTAATATCCTTTAAGGTCAAGTAGTGTGAGATCTCCCACTTTTTTCCTCTTTCTCAAAATACTTTTAGCTATTCAGGGCACGCTGCTCTTCCACATAAATTTGGTTATTGGTTTTTTCATTTCTGAAAGTAAGTTGTTGGGCTTTTAATTGGTATTGCATTGAATCTATAAATAAATTTGAAAAGAATTGTCATCTTAACTATATTTAGTCTTCCAATCCATGAACACAGCATGCTTTTCCATTTATTTAGGTCTTCTATTATTTCTTTTAGCAATTTCTTACAGTTTTCTGTGGACAGGTCTTTTGTATCCTTAATTAATTTTTGTTCCTAAATATTTTATTCTTTTGGCTAATATTGTAAATGGAATTTTTTTCTTGATTTCCTCCTTAGATTGCTCATTGTTAATGTGTAGAAACACTACTGATTTGGGGGTATTGATTTTCTATTTTGCCACTTTGCTGTGCTCATTTAGTAGCTCCAGCAGCATTGCTATAACTTTTCTGGGATTTTCAATATATAGTATCACGTCATCTGCAAATAGTGAGAGTTTTACCTCTTCCTTTCCAATTTGGATGTCTATTGTTTCTTTTCTTGTATAATTGCTCTATTGCTAGAACTTCCAGCACAATGTTGAATAACAATGGTGACAGTAGGCATCCTTGTCTTGTTCCTGATCTTAGAGGGAAAGTTTTCAGTCTTTCCCACTGAGTATGTTGTTAGATGTGGCTTTTTTATATATTCCCTTTATCATGTTGAGGAAGTTCCCTTCTATTCCTATCCTTTGAAGTGTTTTCATCCAAAAGGATGTTGAATTTTGTCAAATGACTTCTCTACATCAATTGATATAATCATGTGGTTTTTCTGCTATGACTTATTGATGCACTGTATTACATGAATTGATTTTCTTTGGTTGAATCACCCTTGCATACTTGAAATAAATCCCACTTGGTCATGGTGCATAATTCTTTTAACATGCTGCTGGGTTCCATTTGCAAGTGGTTTGCTGAGAATTTTTGCATCTATATTCATTAAAGAGATTGTTCTGTAATTTTCTTTTCTTGTAGTATCTTTGTCTGGCTTTGGTAGTAGGGTGATATTGGTTTCATAAAATGAGTTAGGTAGCTTTTCCTCTTTAGTTTTTTGAAGAGTTTGAGCAGGGTTGGTACTAATTATTTCTTGAATGCCTAGTAGAATTCATATGTGAAGCCATCTGGTCCTGGATTTTTCTTTTTTGGGAACTTTCTGATGACTGATTCAATCTCTGTACTTGTGATTGTTTTGTTGAGGTTGTCTATTTCTTCTCAAGTCAATGTCGGTTGTTCATGCCTGTGGTAGTTAGATTCAGTTGTCAACTTGGCCAGGTGAAGGCACCTAGTTCTGTTGCTGTGGACATGAGCCAATGGTACCTGAACCTCGTCTGTTGCTGATTACATCTGCAGTCGGCTAGGAGGTGTGCCTGCTGTAATGAATGATGTTTGACTTAATTGGCCGGTGCTTCAATGAGAGAGTACAATGTAGCACAGCCCAAGCAGCTCAGCATACTTGATCTCAGCACTCACAGCTCATCCCAGGCCTTTGGAGATGCAGAAAGAAATCACCCTGGGGGAAGTTGTTGGAACCCAGAGGCCTGGAGAGAAGGCCAGCAGAGATCACCCTGTGCCTTCCCACATAAGAAGGAACTTCAGTTGCAAGTTAACTGCCTTTTCTCTGAAGAACTAATGAAATATATCTCCTTTTATTAAAAACCAATCCGTTTCTGGTGTGCTGCATTCTGGCAGCTAGCAAACTAGAACAGATTTTGGCAACATAGAGTGAGATGCTGCTGCAGTTTGCAAATACCAGATATGTTGGAATGATTTTTGTGACGGCTAAGGGGAAGATTTTGGAGGAACTGTGAAGAGAATGATGGAGAAGTCCTGGAGTGCTTGAAGACACTGTTGATATAAACGGAACCACAGCCAATCTGGACAAAGGGGACACAAAGGGACAAATCAGAGTTTGCAGAGTGAGAACCATGGAAGCTCGGGTCCGAAGCCAAGAAACCTCGGCCAGGGGAGTGAACCCACCCATATACATGGAGAGGGTGAGTTTGCCCTGAGGGCAGAGGATGAGTCTCCCATCTCATTGCAGTGGAAGAGTTGTGCAGCCTCAGGCTTTGGAAAAGGTATAGCATGCTCCTTAGGGACTGGGGAGAGCCTGGCTGCCACCGCATGGAGGGGTTGAGCATGTGCCCTGGAAATGGCAGAGAGCCCAGGGGTGGCCCCAATGCCTGGAGAGAGTGGAGCCGAGAAAAAGGTGGTCTCCTCAATATTCCCCAAGGTTGATTTGGAAAGAGGCAGACCACTGCATAGGCCCTTGGAAAGGGTAGGACTGCCACTTTCTAAAGCTGAAGAATAAATGACTTTCAGACTTTGAAATCCAATGGTGTTTGCCCTGCAGGTTTTCCTTCCAATATCTCCCTATGGATCCTGTGACTGTCCCTCCTTTGCATATTGGCACCAGACAACTTTGAGATTCACAGGTCCACAGCCAGAAGATATTTTTTTGCAACTTAATATTGTTTAAGGTGATGTGTGTAGTCACCAAGTTGACAAGGGATGGACATGTGGTAGTTAGATTCAGTTGTCAGCTTGGCCAGGTAAAGGCACCTAGTTCTGTTGCTGTGGACATGAGCCAAAGGTACGTGAACCTCATCTATTGTTGATTACATCTGCAGTCGACTAGAAGATGTACCTGCTGCAATGAATGATGTTTGCGTTAATTAGCTGGTGCTTAAATGAGAGAGCACAATGTAGCACAGCCCAAGCAGCTCAGCATACCTCATCTCAGCATTCACACACAGCTCAGCCCAGGCCTTTGGAGATGCAGAAAGAAGTCACCCCAGGGAAAGTTGTTGGAACCCAGAAGCCTGGAGAGAAGGCCAGCAGAGACCATTCTGTGCCTTCCCACATATGAAAGAACCTCAGTTGAAAGTCAGCTGCCTTTTCTCTGAAGAACTAATGAAATAAATTCCCTTTTATTAAAAGCCAATCTGTCTCTGGTGTGTTGCATTCTGTCAGCTAGGAAGCTAGAAAAAATGCCTTTCTTGGAACGTGTTCATTTCATCTACTTTGCCTAGTTTATTAACATGAGGTTGCTCATGGTATCCTCTTATTATTTCCTTTATTTCTGCAAGGTCTGTTGTCGCATCCCCTCTTCCATTCCTGATTTTATTTATTTTTAAACTCTCTCTTTCTTTTTTTTTGTCAGAGTAGCTAAGAATTAATTTAATTGATTAAATTAATTTAATCCATCATTTTTATTGATTTTCTCAAAGAACCAACCTCTGGTTTTGCTGGTTCTTGCTAATGTTTTCATATTCTCAATTTCATTTAGTTCTGCTCTAATCTTCAATATTTCTTTCATTTTGTTTGCTTTGTGCTTAGTTTGCTGCTCTTTCTCTAGTTCTTCCAGGTGAACAGTTAATTCCTTGATTTTCACTTTTTCTTCTTTTTTAATATTGGCATTATGTCAATAAATTTCCCTCTCAGCACCACTTTTGCTGCATCCCATAAGTTTTGATATATTGTGTTTTTATTTTTATTTGCCTCAAGATATTTACTGATTCATTTTGTAATTTCTTCCTTGACCTACTGGTTGTTTAAAAGTTTGTTGTTTAGCCTCCATATATTTGTGAATTTTCTGGCCCTCTGCCTGTTATTGATTTCCAACTTCATTCCATTATGATCAGAGAAAATGTTTTTGTATAATTTCAATCTTTTAAAATTTATGCTTTGTGGCCCATGCTTTGTGGCCCAGCGTATGTTCTATCCTTGAGAATGATCCATGAGAACTTGAGAAAAAAGTGTGTCCTGCTGTTGTGGGGTGTAATGTTCTGTAAATGTTGATTAAGTCTAGTTCATTTATCAAATTATTCAAAATCTCTGTTTCCTTATTGATCCTCTGTCTACAAGTTCTATCCATTGATGAGAGTGGGTAATGCAAGTCTCAAACTATTATGGCAGAGGTGTTTACTTCTCCCTTCAGTGTTGTCAGTGTTTGCCTCATATATTTTGGAGTACACTTGCTCAGTGCATAAATATGTTTTATTGCTATGTCTTCTTGTTGAATTCTTCCTTTTATTATTATACAGTGTCCTTCTTTGTCTCTTTTAATTGTTTCACATTTGATGTCTAATTTGTTAGATATTACTATAGCTACTCCTGCTCTTTTTGGTTGATGTTTGAATAAATATCTTTGCCCAACTTTTTGCTTTCAACCTGTGTTTGTCCTTGGGCCTAAAGTGAGTCTCCTGTAGACAGCGTATATAGATGGGTCCTGTTTTTAATCCATTCTGCCAATCTGTGTCTTTTGATTGGGGAGTTTAATCCATTAACATTTAACATTATTACTGTAAAGGCAGTATTTTCTTTTACCATTTTGTCTTTTTATTTTATTTGTCATATCAAATTTTTTTCTCTTTTTCCTTTATTGATAGTCTTCATTTTTACACTTTTCTCCAGACCTTTCCTCCTCTCTTTTCCTATCTGCCTGTGGAGTGCTCCCTTTAGTATTTCTTGTAGAGCTTGTCTCTTATTCACAAATTCTCTCAGTGACCGTTTGCTTGAAAATATTTTAATCTCCCCTCACTTTTGAAGGGGAGTTTTGCTGGGTACAGAATTTTTGGCTGACAGTTTTTTTCTTTCACAATCTCAATATATCATACCACTGCCTTCCTGTCTCCATGGTTTCTGCTGAGAAATCCACATATAGTCTTATTGAGCCTCTCTTATATGTGATGGATTGCTTTTCTCTTGCTGCTTTCAAAATTCTCTCTTTGACTTTGACAATTGACAATATGATTAATAAGTGTCTTGGAATAAGTCTTTTTGAATCTGTTCTGCCCTTCTTGGATCTGTAATTTTATGCCTTTCCTAAGAGTTGGGAAATTTTCAGTGATTATTTCCTCCATTAGTCTTTCTCCTCCCTTCTCCTCCTTTCCCCTTCTCCTTCTGGGACACCATAATTCATAATTCATGTGCTGCATGTTGTCATTAAATTCTCAGAGACTCTGCTCATATTTTTCCATTTTTTCCTCTATATTTTCTTTTGTGTATCAGATTTCAGATGTCCTGCCTTCTAATTCACTAATCTTTTCTTCTGCTTCTTCAAATCTATTGTTGTAGGCTTCTGTTGTTTAAAAAATCTCTTCTGTCTTTTATTCCCATAGTTTCTGTGATTTGTTTTTTTTAATCTTTCAAGTTCTTCTTTATGTTCACCCAATGTCTTCTTTATACCCTCCCTCAATGTGTTGGTTTGATATTTTTATGACATTTGCATGTCTGTTTGAACATCTTGAATTAGTTGTTCAATTCCTGTATTTCATTTGAAGTGTTGGTTTGTTCTTCTGACTGGGTCATATTTTCAATTTTCTTATTCTGATTTATTATTTTTTGCTGGCATCTAGAAATTTGATTTACTGAATTAGCTTATTCTGGAAGTTGCTTTCACTCTTTTACCTAGGGTTTTCTTGTTGGATGGCTTTGTTCTCTAACTGTTATTTGACATTTACTTCAACTTATTCTAGATGTCTAGCATGGGTTCTATTTAACTGATCAGAATTTTTCAGTTCTTGTTTTTCTTTTCTTGCCCTACATATATGGAGCCTGTTTCTTTTGAGGAGGGTCTTCTCAGGTATTTTTGACCCCAGTCAGACTTTCCCAGACCAGACAGGTCCACATCTCAGGAGCAGAGAATAGCCAATATCCAGTTTACCTGGGGATGAGACCCAGAAGGTTATCAGACTTTCTTATGGAGCCTCAAGACTCTGTGCTTTTCTTATCCTGCTCAGCATGTGGTGCATGTCAGCCCACAGCCCCCCATTAGCATAAAGTGATGTGGTGCCTTTAATTTCAGCAGCCTCTACCTGCCAGCAGTGTGGTTGAGACAGAGGCTGAGGTAGCAGGTAGGCTTTGATTGCTTCAGTTTTCCAGTCCCTGGGACCTGAATTCTCTGTAGGAGGGCCTCCACTTAAGCTGGGCCTTGACCCCCCTTTCTTGGAGAAGATACAATCTTTAGGGAATTAATCCCTTTCACCTAACTAGTTACTTTGTCTCTCAAATATGCCTTAATTCTTCCCTTGCCTGGGGCAGTGCTGGAGCCTGAGAGAGCTTGTGGTTCTATCTAATAAGGTGTTATGAAGTAGAAAAAAAAAAAACAAAAAACCTTTTCAGAGCCAGACCCTTACTCCCTGGGTTTGTCAATCAAGAGCTTGAGTTAGTATGTGGTTCTATGTGTCCCCAAGATCTATGTGCCCCCTTTTCTTGGTGTTCAGCCCTTTTCCAGTATTTTGTGCCATCCCACTCAAAAAGCCTCCAGTTTTGTTTTGTTTTCTATCAGCCTCACTCCCTCTCTGCTGGGGCAAAAAATCCTGGTTCTTTTAGTGCTTCCTTCAGGTATATCTGTGCTCAGAGCCTGTTTTCAGTAGTCAGAATTTGTTCATTAATTCTGCAATTGGAGCTTTGTTGAACTAAGTCTTTGTTACTAGTAAAGTCTGTTTCCTTTTTCCTTGGGGAACCAGCCTGCCATGCCCATGGGGGAGGGGTGCTGGCCTCTCTGAGTTGGGAGACTTACAATTCTGTGTAGGATCTCAGCCACTCCACCTGGTCCAAGCTTGTGTATACTGTGTCCGGTCACTGATGTCCTCCCAGCAGTTGTTCCATATAGTTCCTGGCTAATTATAATTTCTCCAGAGGATGAATTAAATTCCACACCTCAATATGCTATCATCTTGCTCTTCATATCTGATGTATATTTTTAAATTCTATAATAAAAAGTAAAACAACAACAACAGCAATTAAACAAAAAAACAAAAACACCAGCAGTAAAACCCTGGGGCAGCAGAGTCCCTTGCAGAGAGGCAGGAGAAGCCCCCAGGCCAGTTTCCCTGCCTGCCTGCTCCCTGCTCTGGCAAGGAGCTTGGCACTATTCTTTGACACTTGGCTATGTGCTGCCTTATTCTAGCTTTTCATTCTTTCTTTCAGAAGACACTAGTTAAACACCTACTGTGTGGCAGACTAGACAAGAGCTGATGATAGAAGTGTTTCCTTGAGTCCTTGGGGATTGCAGATGTGATAGTTAAGTTCATGGGTCAGCTTGCTAGGTTATAGTGTTCATTTGTTTGGCCAAGTAAGCACCAGCCTGATGGTTATTGTGAGGCTATTTCATGGATTTAAATAATCAGTAAGTTGATTGCATCTATGGCTGATAACTTCTATGATAAACTAAGGAGATTGCCCTCAACAATGAGAGATGTCTCATCTAATCAGCTGAAGGCCTTAAAAGGAGACCTGGTGATTTCAGCAGTCAGAAGAGGGAATTTTCATCTGTACTTCAGCCAGACATCTCCTAGGAGAATTCGCTGAAACCTTCATCAGAGTCCCCAGGTTGCAGCCTGCCCTGTGGAATTTGAGACTTGCCCATCCCCGCAATCATGTGAACCAATTCCTATAATAAATCTCATAATTTTTATATTATATATATATATATTCTGGTCAGTTTTGTTTCCCTGGAGAATGCTAACACAATAGGCAATGTGCCGGATCTTTCCATCTGGAGAGTGAGCGCCTGAAGGTAGGAGCTCCTCTTATTCTTGTGAACTCTGAGTTGATTCATAAAAACAGTTGTCATTTAGTGAGTGCTTACTATGTGCCAGGCATAGTGCTAAATACCGTGTACATTATTTAAATTTTTGATATTTTTTAATTTGGCTTTTATTATTTTTAAAAAATATCACATAAAATAGTACTGATCTTGATTATTACAGTTTTTTGAACTCCTGTAAATTTTATGCTTGGGGCACGTGCCTCACTCCCCTCACCCTAATCCTGGACTTGATAAATGTCTTGAAACCATATGAATATATGTTCATTGCTGGTGAATGTTCTGAACCCTTCCTTGGTGCTCTGCACACATCATGGTACAAGGCAGTATGGAGGATAAATTCACAGGGAGAACACAGGGTGGCTCTTCAGAACTACAGGCCTCACCAAACCCCTATTTTTGTCACTTTACTTAAATTAAGAATCAATGGGGTCTTTAGCTACTGGCGGCCCTGGCATAAGCGTCTACCAACAATAAAGCTACCTCGCTTCATGCCTTAATTAACTCGGCCTCCAGTCCTTTAGACCCGCAGCGAGGTCTCCTGCGCGTGCCCCTTGAACCCAGACCCCCGGCTCGAGCCCCTTTTCTGCGTGTGGCAGTGTCGGCTAGCAAGCAGTGAGAAGCTGAGGAGTAGAGGGTCCCCGATAGTTTAGTGGTTGGGCCAAACCGCAAGTGGCGCCCGAACAGGGACCCCTCTCTCCTCACCCGGTGAACTCCCACGGCACCCTAGGACCTCGTCCAAGGAATCCTATAACAACTTGCCCAGCGCAACACGTAGCCCCATCGCCGCCGCCATCGTCGCCGCTATAGCAGCCAGTGTGGTTGCCGCCGTGACCCTCACTCAAGCCTCTGTCACTGCGAAAACCCTCCTCGATGTGACCCAAACGACTTCTCACCATCTGTTGCATAGCGCTGTGTTCAATGTACAACAGCAAAGAAACTTAATTGCTCTAAATGTAAAAACTCCTTTTAAACTTGCCTCCTCTGTTTACGATGGGCGGTACCCCTTCACTAAAATCTGTGTTACTCCTATCCCGGCTAACCATTCTATGCCCCGTCTCACCTTGCGAGACTAAATCTTCACCGCATACCTAAAAACTTCTTGCTCTAACAACTCTAAACCCTTTGTCTTATGCAGGCTACCGGCAGCAAGCGCAGGTATAGTTAGCTAGCATTGCTCGCCCACGCAACTTATAGCACTACCTTTCCTATAAAATTCTCATTATTGCTCCTCAACATTTCTCGTTTCTAGGCTACTCATTCTCTGTCGCCGGTCTCGAGCTAAGGCCCAAGTTTTGGCTGCTGTTATGTTCAGCCTACTCGCCCGGACTGTTCTGTGGAAAAACGCAGACAAACCCAGGTTTAACTCGCAGGCCTAGCCTCTCCTGAGGACTGATCACCCTCGGGCCGGGGACAGTGGAGGACTAGTCTCTCCTGCCTCCCCTAGGCTATAACAGTCATCGCCTGCCCACATTCCTCACACTCCCCCACGGGGGCTGCATGTTACCAAAGTACGTGCATCTGGGTCCACCAGATGGGCACCGCTGGGTGCGACGCAAGAATCGCAGAAGAGGGTCACTCTAACAGACCTCCTCTGGCTCTTCTGGGGCACATGAGATTTGCATAAGGGTCAGCTCAGCACATACCCTTCCCCTGAAACCCTGAGCCTTGCACACAAGGGGAATCTTATCACTGCCCCTCCCAGCAAAGGTTCATGCCCACCACTTGTCACACAAGTGTGTTCTTTAAAAAAAAGAAAAAGAGAGGAATTGTGGCATACTTTTATTCTTGGCCTGGTAGCTTAGTCTCTTTCTCTCCCTCCCTCGCCATTTTGGCACGTCCGGTTCTTCTAGACCTCTAAATTACAGGCCTCACCAGCGACTAGTGATGATGCAGTCTTGTCTCTTTAACCCTATTGGTCTTCTCCTTAGTCCTCCACCTACCCAACATCCTCTGCTACGGGTACACTCAGGAACAGCATCTCTATGGTCACAGTCACTCATCCGTCCTCCCTGTGTGATTGGCTACCCTCCCCTGGAGGCCACGCCCTAACTCCGCCTCTCCTCAAACTATATATAATCCAGGGCTCGCCGAGCCTTGTGGTCTTTAGCTTCTGGCGGCCCTGGCATAAGTGTCTATCTACAATAAAGCTACCTCGCTTCATGCCTTAAAAAAAAAAAAAGAATCAATGGGTAGAAAGATGAAAGGTGGTGGGAGGGCATTAGGTTCTCTTTCTAGATGTTAAGGCATTTTGACTTTCCCTGTACTGGACTACTTCATTACTGACCCTTTTCAATGGCCTTCAAAGACCCCAGGATTCATCTGGGTTCCTGCCCTCTGGGTTTCACCTCCCCTCCCTCCTGTCTCTCAGTTTTAGGCTCTACTCTCTCCCCTCAATATGTCAAGATATCAAGACCTCAAAATGTGGCCAGCAGTTTCTCTGGGAGCAGTAGGAGGTAGCACACTCCACACCCAGAGCTACTATGCTTATCTAATCCCATGCCCTCAGCTCCTGGGCAGCAACTTGCCCTCATGGGACTTCATGCAAGAGTCCCAAGTGCTGTTCCTGGGAACTCTGTACTGCTGAACTGATTGGCATCCCTGCCCCCTCTCTAAATAAATCATTCATGTTACGTCTCCACAATTCACATTGTCAATGACCTCTTTCTCATACCTATACTGAGGCCACATATCTACTCCTTAATTTGCAGTGTAAGGAAACCCATCTCTGTATGAGTCAAGCTAGAAGCTGCCTCAGTATCTGCAAAAATAGAAGCCATGTTGGTTTGGGGCTTATTTACCCAAATGTGTAAAGACAAGCGGGAGAGGACCAGGCAGCATGCTCTAGCCTTCTTGAGAGGGAGAAATATTTTTCCCAAACCAACATCCCTGTCAGGAAGTTGCTTCTCTAAGATGTTCTTGAATTAATAATGTCAGTGGTTCTCCTGAGAGGAAAGCAGTTGCTTTCTTAAGAGGTCCTCAGATATGCTTCTTGGACTGGGCCAAGAGAGGCTGGGGCTGGGCCTGTCTGTGATTTCTGGCACAGCAGCCCCAGTTCCACATGAAATCGAGAGAAAATGAGAATTAAGACTAATGCCTTGTGCTTTTATCACTGTGCCTGGCACACAGTAGGAACACAATAAATATCTGTTGAATGGAAGGACAAATTGGCATGTTGGGGTCACCTACATGGTCTGAGATGTGGGGGAAGATCTAGTCCCTCCTCCTAAATTTCCTGTCACCTTTACTGCATTGTGTGGGATTTCTCCATGGCTGCTTGTGTTTTAAAGCTTAGCTCCCTGCCCAAATGTCACTAACAGCGTAAAAGTAGATTGGGGAAAACAGGTGGGAGATACCTGTTTTGTTTCATGCTTGTGGCGTTTTCTGTCTGTCTGTCCTTGGAACTTTGGAGTCGTTTTGGGGCCAGGACTCAGTTTCTCCATTTTCTGTCCCGTGTCTTGTGCTATGCTCCATGCTCAGTACATAGCAGGGACTCAGGAAATGACGGGGGGATGGCACTCCTGGTGGACAGGCACCAACTTATTTATCTGTCTCCTCATGTTTAGTGCGGGACTTGGTCCACAGTAGGTGTTCAATAAAGGTTTATTCAATGAGAGACTATACAAATGATTTTCCAGGAACGCTGTAGAAAGTGAGATGCATTTTGACCTGGAAAAGGCCACATTTAGGTTGGATAAAGAGGCTTTTCACATAAGACTTGCTGCTGACGCACTTGCATCCAAATTGTTTATTTCCCCTTTGACTCAGCACCTGCCTGTTGCCAGAACAGATTAAGATGTTTACTAGTGAACCCCTCAGAGAGGTTCCTGCTGAGGGATCCTGGAGTCAGCACCCAGGCTCTTGGGAGAGAACCAAGGAGTTGTGAAATATTTGGCCTCTACTGAATTGCCTCTTTCCCCAACCTTCTGCATCCGGACCGTGGAAAAGGACAGCAACCTCTGTTGGGCATTTGCCCCATGCCAAGCACATTATTTACAGCCCCACATTAGAGGTGGGGACCCTAACCCTCCAACGGGTGAAATAACTGCCCCAAATTCATTTGGGTGGCAGGTAGCAGGTTGGGAATCAAACAGGCTCCCAAAGCTTGTACCCCTCCCCCCATGCTTCCCCAATGCTGATATTCACTGAGGGCTGCCTACCCGCCAAGTGTGGTCTAAGTATATGATGGGGACATGAGATGGGGACAGTTATTCCCTTCATTTGAAAGAGGCAGGGTGAGGCCCCAGGTCATCCAGCAGGAGCTCAGGGAGCCTGGACTTGAATCCACAGGCTGGCTCCCGAGCCCAAGCACTTATGTCCCTCTAAGCTCTTTCTCTCACCAGTTTCACCCCTGCCGTAACATTCTTGGCACAAACTATCCAGGCTTTCTTTTTCCCATATCTTGTCTCCCTTCAATTTATCCCCCTGCACAAGATACTTTTCTAAATTCCAGATCTTATCACACTAGTGCTCGCTCAAGAGCCTCCACAGCCCCTTATGGGAGGTGTGTGTGTCCCAACAGCAGACACAATCAAGAAAGCCATTCACTTTGGAAACGCTTCACACAAACACTTACTTTATTGATAAAACTTTGTCTGCATTTTAAAATGAATTAAGCACCTACTATATGGAAACACTGCTTGAAGCATTGGTGGGTGGCACACCAGGAGGTGAATAGTTGAGTCATTGACATCATTGGCATTTATCAGCCCAGGAGGAAGGACTGGCATTTATCCTAAACTCCCTAATGGCCAGGTACAGGTACATGCATTACATGTATCAGCTCACTGAGTTGATCATTTTACATTTGAATAAAGGCCCAGAAAGGCTACGTGACTATTTAAGTGTTAGGTGGTGGGACCTGAACTTAAATGTGATTAAAACATTTCTAGAAATCAGAAATGTGGGTGGCAAGACTGGTCCTGACTCACCAGCTGTGTGACCTGGGACAAGTTGTTTATTTCTTCCTAGCCTCAGTTTCTCAGACTGTTAAAATGGGTCTAATACATTTCCCTCTGAGGGTTGTTGGGAAGCCTGTGAAGTCTACAGAACATGGCCTGTCTGGTATAGAAAAGAGTCTCTTTACAAGCCCCAAGTAGGGGCCTCGAGGGGAACTCTGTGTCGGGTATGGGTAGCACTGGACTGTCCTCTCTCTCTCCCAGTCCCTCCCTCCAGGGTACACGGTAATTACTCCCATGGCTAATACTTGTTATCTCTTTCTCTGGGCTGGAGATTGCCCTAAGAGCTTAATGGGTATTACTTATTTAATGTTCTCAGCAATCCTATGAGCAAGTGCCACTGTAATCCTTATGTTACAGGTGGGGAAGCCGGGGCTAGAGATGTTGAAGGCTGTACTCAAAACTCCATGAGCAGAAGGTGGCAGAGGCATGGTGTGAGCCAAAGTGCTCTGGTATCAGTGCCCCACTCATGCCCAAAGTGGGCGCTGGAGCCCTGGAACATGGAGGGAGGGGGTATGAGGGGAACCCATGTGCTTCCATGTGCAGCTCTGTTTCCTCCTTATTCTTATCATCCTTGATGTGTTCACAAACACTCACCCTTCAAACCATTTCTCTTCTTGTTGCCACTTTCTCTTTTGACCTAGAAACACCCCGTTGGGTCCAGGCAGTCATTGTTAAATAGGTTCTTCCATGCAGAGAAACAAAGCTCTCTGGGAATTTTACCCTGAAGTGTGTCTTACTGGGGAGCAGAGGGACCGAGCTGGAAACATATCCACTCTGAGGAACTGGGGAATTAGTATAGCCAATGACTCAAGGGCAGCTCCTTTTAAATGCAGCTAGAGAGGAAAGAGGAGTGAATTAGTAATGGTGACATTCCAGGCATCAGTCAGAGAGAGCTTTTGGGCAGGGTGAGGGTTTCCTACAGCCCGTCAGAGAGATTCCCTTCCCCCCACATCCCAGTGAGCCTCGGTATCTTCATCTGTAAAACAAGATAATACCACAACTTCATAGGGTTACCATGAGAAGATAATGAGAAATCTGTGTCTAAAGTGCTTAGCCCAGGTCCTGGCACATAGTAGCTGTTGCGTTAGCTGGGTAGAATGGAGTCTACTTCCCTACCACTTGAAAATCAGCTGGTCTTGTGACTTGTTTTGTGTGAGTTCCAAGTCAAGGGTTTAAGATGCCTTGCAGCTTCCACTCTTGTGTCTTGGAGACCTGGCACGGCCACGTGAATAACCCCCAGCTAGTCTGTTTGAGGAGGAGCCAAGGGTCCTACAGCAGCCATCCTAGGTCATCTAGCTGCTAGCTGACCAGCCAACTGATGACAACATCAGACTGGCTGGCCCAGACCAGAAAAATCATGCAGCTGACCCACAGAACACTGAGCTAAATAAAATGGTGATGTTTTAAGTCATTGAGTTTTGGAGTAGTTTCATTACCCAATAAAAGCTAAGTGATAGCTATCATCTGACGAACCGAGTGGAATATTTTGCAAATGGCAAAGATGTTGGCAGATATTAGGAATTTTTCCTTTTTTGTCAAATAGGATAATGGCATTGAGGTATATGATATGGGAAGGTTCTGTTAGCTTGTTATCTTCCCTTTTCCTTTGAATGCTTAATTATATAAATATAAGAATTATATTGTTAATTCATGAGTACATTCTTTGGGTAAAAAATGGAAATATTTGAGTCGAGGCTAGAGGCCTTTTGACACCCCCCCCTCTCCCTATCTGTCCCAAGAGTTCACTTGGCTACTATCCTTCCTCTGGGCATTTGCATTCATATATAAGGACCCTTGGAGTCTGTACAGTGGGTTTTCTGTCCCCTTGAGAGTGTTCTAGTAGACTGATTGATTTACAGCTTGCTCTTCCACCCCAGGATGGAGGAGTTTCATTCATTCCTGTTCAGTGAGATCTCCTTCCTCCTTTTTCACTGAATCAAGAGGCATTGTTTCCAATTTATTTCTATTTCAAACAGTGCTGTATTTAAAATCTCAGTTCCTATCTTCTGTGCATAAACGAGGGGCTTTCTTTAGGGTAAACACCTTGAGGTGAACTTTCTGGGTGACAAGGCAATGTGCATATTGAGAAGTTTCATGGCTCTTTCCAACCTGCCTTCCAAGGTGACTGTACCTGTTAACAGCCACAACCCATTTCCACTCACCCTTTTCAATATACGATATCACCCCTAATATTTTATTACTTACCTTTTGGTTGCATTTGTCAGGGATAGGGGGCACTCAAGGAACGATGGCGTGAGGGTCCCACGGTCCCCCTGGATTTCGCAAGGTTGTGCCATAGTAGAGTCATTGTTGTGTCCAATGTACAGAAGAGGAAACAGTCTCGGCAATAGAAGAACTTGTCTGGCACCACATGGCTATTCGTTGGCAGATGTGGGACAAAGGCCAGCGGCTCTGTGCATGGCTTGCTTTTCTTTTCTTCACAGCACCTACTGTGCTGAACTTGTTTATTTGTTTATTCCTTTACTTGTTTATTGTCCACCTCCCTGAGTAGAGGAGGGCAGGTATCCTCTGGCATGAGTCAGCCCTAACCCTGGGGCCTGCCTTAGCATATGGTTCAAAGAAGATGCTCAACATGCCTTTGCTAGGGGTTGTCTGAATGAAGATGGGCAGTAACCTGGTCACCCAGGCCTGGAGGACCGCCTCACCACTCTGCACATCCACAGCTGCAAAGAGCACCAGGTCGTACAGGGGCCCAGCCCAGAGCTCTTGAGAGAGCCGCACCTGCAGTGGCCTTGGTCTCTCATAGGAGAAAGGGAGGAGGTCATAGCCAAGACACAAGGATTCGTGTGTCCACACGCATTGGGGGAGGGAAGGATGGGCTGTGCAGCTTGGGGAAGAGTGTCCAGAGAAGGCAGGACACTTGCGTGTTCTGCTCCAGAGCCTTGTCCATGTCTGGACTGGGGCTATCCCGGGTGGCTCTGCTTTGTGTCCGCACATAGATGTGACCTGGTAGAAAGTCTCAGAAGAGACAGCTTCAATGACGGGTTTGTGTCCAAGTGACCTGAACATCAGATAGCCTGTTCCCCTGAGAGCACACGCTAAGTCACAGCTAGGTCTTCCTGACACTTCAACAGAGGCCATTTTCCAGTGGTACCAATAAACATGAGCATTCCATCTTCTGCATGTTTCCCACGATGTCAGCGGCACTGGGGCTGTGAGTTTGAAGGACACAGACCCTCGGGGACCCTCCCTCCCTCCCCTCCCTCCTTTCCTCTACTCCTCTATCCTTGAGTGCCAACTATATGTTAGGGTGGGCATTGGGGATTGAAGGTGAATAAAGCAGAAAGGGTCCCTGTCTTTCTAGAGCTTATAGTCTAGTGTGTGGACAGACAAACAAATATATAACAGTGAGAAGCTGGATTAAAGCCTAGGACAGAAAAGCAAAAGAACAGAGGGCTGATGTGGCTTTGCCACAGGCAGGGCAGTTAGGGCAGTAGAGGAGAGCCCACCATGATGAACCAGGAGGAGGAAGATTCTGGGCAGAAGGTCAGTGTTTGGATGGTCTGAGACCAGGTGGGACCTGGTACCTTCCCAAGACCCAATGCCAACCCTAAACATAACCCTCGATTTTTTACCAACCCTACACCAAACCGCAGCCCTAAACTTCACCCTAACACCAATACTAAGCCTAACCCGAACCCTAACACGAACCCAAACCCTACCACCAACCGTAGCCCAAACCCTAACCACAACCCCCACACCAACCCTAAACCCAACCCTCAAATTTATACCAAACTGACCCCAAACCGCAGCCCTAAACTTCACCCTAATCCCAACCCTAACCCTAACCCCAACCCTAACCCTGGCCCTAACCCTACCACGAACCCTCACCCGAAAAATAACACCAAGTCCAATGCCAACCCTAAACACAACCTTTGACTTTTTCCCAACCCTACACCAAACTGCAGCCCTAAACTTTACCCTAACACCAACACTAAGCCTAACCCTAACCCTAACCCGAACCCGAACACTAGCCCCAACCCTACCACCAACCCTAGCCCAAACCCTAACCGCAACGCCTACACCAACCCAAGACCCAAAGGACACAAGCATGGCTGGGGGAGAACGTGATGGCAGGGGAGTGGCCTGGGTGCAGTGGGCATCCTCCGTGGGTGGGAGTAGGGGGGCTTGTTGCTGAGGGCTGAGATGGGTGACCCACCATCCTGGTTTGCCCAGGATGCTTCAGTACTAAAACCAGACAAGTTCTGGGCAAACCAGGTCAAGTTGGTCACTCTAGGGCTGAGTAATCGGTCAAAGCCTCGCAGATGAGGGCAGGCCACTGGGGTCCCGGAGGTTGGTGGGGACTGACCCGGCAGAGGGCAAGTGCACAGCATATGTTCCAGAGCAGTTTGTTTCTGAAGGGCCTGCCAGCCACCGATGACTGGCCCGAGGCTGACTTTTGCTTTCACCAGCTCACTGCCCTCGAAACTAATTATGCAAGTCCAAGGCTAACATGTAAAGCATGACTTCATCACCATCCTGGACGCCTCCAGTGGTTTGGCAACTCTGGAAGGGTTGGGGGAGGTAATTAGTGTAATTGCCACCATCTGGCTCTCTTTGGCTTCCTTCCTTTCTTCTCTGTGGTCAAGGGTCACCTTTATCTTCCTCGGGAGCTTCCTGGGAGAACAGCTCTCCCGGGACACAGGGGGAGAGGCAGGAGGGGCGGGCGGAGAGAGGGAAGGGTCCCTAGGCAATCCTCACCACCTACCATGGCAGCAGCAGTCCTGAGCTCTGCCCTGACACTGGGCAGGATGCTGGTGGGCAAGATGTCCTTCCTTGAAAGGACCCTCAGGGGTTAGTTTCCTATGTCTGCTGTGACAAATCACCACAAACTCAGTAGCTTTAAACGACACACTTTATCATCTTGCCCTTCGGGACATAGAAGTCTAACATTAGTTTCAAAGCACCAGCAGGACTGGTTCCTTCTCAAGGCTCTAGGGGGAAATGTATTTCCTTGCCCTTTTCTGCTTCTGGAGGCCGCCTTCCTTCCTTTGCCCCTGGCCCCCATTCTCGCCCCACTCCACCTTCTTCCCTCCATCATCACATCGATGACCACTCACCCTGATTTTTTTTTTTTTTTTGACATGGGTAGGCACGGGGAATTGAACCCGGGTCTCTGGCATGGCAGGCGAGAGTTCTGCGTGCTGAGCCACCGTGGCCCGCCCCACTATGATCTTCCTCCTCCCTCTAAGAAGGATGCCGTGATCACCGCAATGCCTACCAGGACATTCCAGGACCATCTTCTCATTTCAGAAGCCTTAACATCATTACATCCATAAAGCCCTTTCTGCCATGTGAGGTGACATGCTGGCAGGTCCCAGGGATTAGGACGGGGACATCTTTTGGGGTGGGGGCATTCATCAGCCCACCTACATGGAGCGCTACTCTTGCTGCCCTAGTACAGATGAGGGAGCAGACACTCAGGGAATGGGAGTCACTTGCCCAAGGTCAGGGCCCAGTTGGCATAAAGCCCCGGATGCTTTTGCTGTGCTGGCTCACACAGCCCACACGGAACTTTTATGAGAACTCGGAGGTGGTGTCTCTCTGGGCAGAAGCAGGGGCAGACAACATGGAAATGTATGGGCATGGCTGTGTTCCAATAACACTCTAGTTACAAAAACTAGCAGTGGGCTATAGGCTTCCAAACTCTGTCCTAGGACATTTTCCTCTCTCCTGCCTTCCGCAGGAGATTAACGGGGGGAAGTAGGGGGCCTGCAGATGGGTGCTCCCTGATGAGCTGTAAGGGAGAACAGGCCCTGGCCCAACTCTTCCACCAGGAGCGCACAGGGCCTTGGTCGGGCTGGAGCTGGTCTGCAGTGAGCGTCCAGCATGGCTATGACTGCAAGGGCTCGGCGAGCGCTTTCTAGGTACAGGGCCAGCTCTGACACCAGCTCATTAAATCCATACTGAGCTCCTGCCAGGTAGGTGATAGGAGGCCCTTGGGCAGACAACCTCACCTGCCCTTCCCCCAAAACCCAACAGGAAGCTCAGGGAAAGGGGGCTCACAGAGCAAGAGACAGTCTGGTACTAATAGCATAATAATTTCATTCTGCTCCCTACCCGCCCCCTTCTTCCAAACTGATATGTTTAAAATCCAGGATTGCAAACCCAAGGCCTACAGGAACCAGGCGAATTAGGCAGGACCGAAGCCAAAGGCTGTAAGATAGTCTGGAGCGCTAGGTAGATGGAGGCCCATATGCCATGTGTCAAAATGCTTAAAAGCTAGAAATCAGCTAGTAAACCATTGAGTAAAATATTAGCCCTATTATGATTACACTTCAGCAACTTGGAAGTTTGGATTTGCATACAGACTTCTGGGTCTCTGTGGGATTCTTGCTGGAAAATGGCTCTGGGGAATGAGGAGGGGCCCTGACCTCTGGGGCCTGTGTCCATTCCCTTCCCACTCACAGGCCCCACAGCCAAGCCCGCTGACACCCCTCTCTGCATCTTGCAAACAGCTGCTCCTTGACACCTGGGTTTAGGGGGCTGCCCATGGCCATCTGCTCTCAAAAGGACAAACCTGATGGAAACAACCCAAACATCCATCAACCAAATGAATAAACCAAATGTGGCCCATCAATATGATGGAATATTATTCGGCCATGAAAAGGACTGAAGTGTGATAAATGCTGCAAAGTGGCTGAACCTTGAAGACATTAGGGGAAGGAGCCAGTCACAAAAGACTACATATTATGTGGCTCCATTCATTTGAAATGCCCAGAACAGGAAAATTTGAAACAGACACTTGACTAACTGTTGCTTAGGACTGAGGAAGAAGGATTAGGGAGGTGGGGGAGGGGGGCTTGCTAAAGAGTACAGTTTCTTTTTGAGGTGATGAAAATGTTCTAGAATTGACAGTAGTGATGGCTGTACCTATCTATGAAAAAACTAAAAAGCACTGAATTTTATACTAAAGTTTTTATGTGTGAATTATATCTTAATAAAGCCTTTTAAGAAAACAAAGCGCAAACTCACACAGACCTAGGAGGGGGCAGAGAATTCCGTGGCCCCACATACTGAAGTGTGGTCTAGAAGCGGGGATGTGAGCTCTGGAATGACACGTCCTTTGGACGCCTTGCCCTACAGAGAAGGGGCATCCGGGAGAGGACAGGGAAGGACCCTCTAAAATGACAGGCCCGGGGTAGGGTCCCTTTTCGTCTGGGCCTCATTTAAAAGGGGTTGCTAACCTCAGCTCCAGCCAACTCATCCCCCTCCACCACCTCTGCCACCGGCAAGCAGCCCCGTTAGTGGATCTTCCAACTTTTTTCAAAAGAAACTGAAGATTCAAATCTTTGTTGCTGGGAACTAATTAAAATAAATTTTACAATACTATGTAGGCTGAAGGACCTTCTGGAAATGTTGAGGATGTTTGGCTTGTTGACCTGTTTGCTGGGTTCCTGGATGGGATAACAGTGAAAATTCACTGAATTCTGCAGGTACGATGTATGCATTTTCTGTATGTCTGTCTTACTTTGGTAAAGGGCTTTATTCAAACAAAATGGAGCCAACTGGAGGAGGTCTGGATGAGTCCGCGGCCCACCAGTTAGGCCCCCACGCCCCTTAAACGTTCATCATTTAAGCATTAATTTAAGGGGGCACGAGGAGTCTGGGACCCATTTCTTCCCTCCCCCAGTGCTGTGGTCTAGGGGCCACTGCTGTGTGGGAACCCGATCTATTGGAAGGTGGGCAACTTCCAAGGGTACTTCCTCAGCCCCCAGCAGGAATCGGCTGCGGAAGGGGCCGCGCTTCTTTCAAGGTTCTCCGAAGTCAGTGCAGGGAAGCGCCTGAAGCCCCGGGGCCCTAGAGGCCCGTTCATATTCCCAGCACCACACCGCCCCCTGCTGGATTTTTCCATCTGACTTTTCCCACAAGTCATGGTGCCCCCGGGGGTTACCTGTGGGAATGATGAAATGCTCCAAGTTGGAGGGGCGGCTGAGGATTTTGAATGGCTCTCCAGAGAGTTGGAAACTGAGCATCAGTACAGGGGTAGACAAGCTCCATACGCACGTGCATTCAGGGACGCATTCATGTTCACATTCATCGGGAATCACATGCACATAAATACAGATGCATCCCTCAACACACACCCGTGCACGCATGCCCAGCCCACACCGAGTGGACATGTACTGCACATGCATAAGTCTAGGTATGCACCTGCACAGGTGTGCACTCACGCATGCACATGGGCATGCATGCACATGTCTATGTTTTTGTCTACTTTTCAGCAGAACTCAACCTGGAAGGTCAGGCCCTTCCTCTGAATCGCTCCTTTCTATCAGCTTTTATGACACCACCAACTCCTTGTTCTCCTATTCTCCAGTGCAGGCTCCCCGTCAGCTTACCTCCCTCTACTGGACACTTTGGATTTGAAGTTGAGGACTTTGCCCTACGTGTGTGCCTTCTTCCTTCTATACCCCTTTTGTAGGTGATCTCACCCACTTCTCTTGGATATAATTATCACCCTGTGCTGATGAATTTCAAAATCTGCATTTTTCTGCATGCCACACCCTTTTTAGATTTACATTATGTTAAAGGCTCAGCCTCTCCACTTAGATATCCCACAGATAGCATTCAACAGTTTCTTGCAGTTGTCTTGAATAAAAGAGAGACTTGGTTGTCTCATCAACTGTAAAGATCCGCCTTCATGCATAGTTGGATGCAGGACCTCACACGGCAGTGGCTGGTTCTGCCTTCTGTCCTGCGGGCTTCAGTTTCATGCTCCATGTGCCAGGTGCTGGCAAGATGGGGCTAATAAACCAGCATTCTCCTCCCAGGGCTAATGGAGGTGAAATGGGTGTACTCTTCCTGCAGCTGTGTCCAGTTCCGGGGATTCCCTCTAACTTTCAAACCAATCTTTCAGAGGAGGGTGGGTGGGGAGAGGTGAAATTACAGTGACTGGCCATGCCCATCCCTGCAGGGGCGTGGCATCAGCTCCATTCAAACCACATGCACTGAGAGGGATGAGCTCCCCAAAGGGACACAGGAGCTGAGGTCTAACAGGAGGGCAAGTCCTACTAAAGCACCTCACTCTCCATATGTCCCAAACAGCACTTAGCAGCTATACCCCGAAACTTGATCACTGCCCTGTCTTCCGCACACAGGAGGTAAACCACTTAACCCGTCTCTCAAGCCAGAAATCCAGGAAGTTCTCCCTTTCTTTCAATTGCACACCCAGTTTTCATCAATTATAGTCAATTCTTCCTCCTAATCAACTCCCAAATCCACCACATCTGTCCATCCTCAGTCTCATCCCCCTCAGTCTTCTTTAAAATGTGGGAGCACATCATGCTCCTGCTTAAAACCCTTCAGTGAACTCACCCTGACCTTTAGATACAATTCCACAATTGTCTATATTCCTCCAGCCCTTTTCCAGCCTCTCTTCCCCTCACCTGCCATTTCTTCCAGCACTGATCTCGTTTTTCTCCTCTTCTGTGGGATCCCCCAGCACCCTGCACCTAGGTCGGCAGAGGAATAAATATTCATTATTATTATTTAAAAAAAAATTTTTTTTTTTTTTGCATGGGCAGGCACCGGGAATCGAACCGGGGTCTCTGTCATGGCAAGCAAGAATTCTGCCTGCTGACCCACCATGGCCCGCCCCATTCATTATCATTTTTAATGCAATTTTATTGAGATATATTATATATTCACATACCATATAATCATCTGAATTGTACAGTGGTTCACAGTATCATCATATAGCTGTGCATTCATCATCATGATTGAAATTTGAACATTTTCATTACGCAAAAACAAAAGTAAAAAAGAATATCCAAATGATCTGATACCCATTCTCTCCTATTAATTATTTGTTTATATTTTCTCACTCATCTGCCCATACACTGGATAAAGGGAGTGTCAGTTACAAGGTTTTCACAGTCACACAATTACACTTTAAAAGTGAACATAGAATAAACATTGAAATTCTGTGGTTATTCAATCACCTTCAAGAATCAAGGTTATTGGATTACAGTTCAATGGTTTCAGGTATTTCCCTCTAGCTACCCCAATACTGTCAAACAGAAAAGGTAAATATGTATACTGCATAAGAATAACTTCCAGAATGACCTCTTGACTCTATCTGAAATTTCTCAGCTACCGAAATTTTATTTTGTCTCATTTCTCTCCTCCCCCTTTTGGTCAAGAAGGTTTTCTCAATCACATGATACCAGGGCCAGACTGATCTCTGGGGTTCATGTCCCATGTGCCAGGGAGCTTTACACCCCTGGGAGTCATAGGGGGGAGGGTAGTGAGTTCATCTGCAGAACTGGCTAGAAGTAAGAGGCCACATCTGAGCAACAAAAGAAGCTCCCTGGAGGTGACTCTTAGACATAATTATAAGTAGGCTTAGCTTCTCCTTTGCAGGAATAGGTTTCATAAGGGCAAACCCCAAGATTGAGGGCCTGGCCCATCAAATTGGCAGTCCCCACTGCTTGTAAGAATATCAGATCTTCCCCAGGTGGGGAGGGTTAATATTTTCATCTTTTTACCCCAGCTCCTCAAAGGGATTTTTACAAATACTTTTTAATCTTCTGCTCAGATTACTCTGGGTTGTATCAGGGCATCACACAAACTGATAAGATCTCTCTACCTATTCACGTTTCCGTGAAGTTATGGTGTTCGAATAAGCAGACCATACAAGTTCAATTAAACAGTGTGCTACTGAAAATATAAATTTTACAGCAAATAAACATCTCTTTCTTTGGTCTCACACAGAAGCTGAAGTTTTAAAATATAGTCAATATCATCCTTTATCCTTTAGTTGGATTTACCAGTCCTATCCGGACCAGCTTCATTCATACCTATTTGAAGTCTCATCACTTTTTCAGTGTTTCTAACAGTTGTTGTATGGGGTAATTCTGACTTTATAGTTGGAGAACTCTAGTTCTGAGTCTCAGCTATGACACAAATGCCAGAGAACGACAAGGTTATACACAAAGAGCTCAGCATGTCAAGAATATAAAATAACAGTTACAACTCCAGAATGGATGTGACTGCTGTAAGAGCTTACAATCTAGAAACCTTTACAATAGGCCTGCACCTGATAACCTGTGCTCTCGAATTCAATTCTCAGAGTTTGCACATTATAGTTAGTCCATATGAGTGAGGCATTGCAATATTTGTCTTTTTGTTTTTGGTTTATTTCACTCAACATACCGTCCTCAAGTTTCATTTACCTCGTTGCATGCCTCACAACTTCATTCCTTCTTGCAGCTACTCAGTATCCATTGCATGTATGCACTACAGCTCCCCCTTCCATTGCTCAGTCAATGTCGCCATAGGTCTCCATCCATTGCAAAGCAAGAACGCTGCCTTCATAAATACCAGTGTGCAAATGCCCATCTGTGTCCCCAATCTCAGTTCCTCCAAATATACACCTAACTACAGGGTGCCAGGATCATATGGAAACCCCACGCCTAGCCTTCTGTAGAGCCACCTGTCCTCCAGAGGGGCTGCACCACTCTACTTCCCTACCAACATGACTAGGTACATCTCTCTTTTCACATTTTCTCCAGCACTTCTATCTCTCTGTTCATTTTTAAACAGTTTTATTCACACATCTTACAATCCATCCTAAGTAAAAACTCAGTGGTTCT
Source organism: Tamandua tetradactyla (assembly GCF_023851605.1). Classification (NCBI taxonomy): domain Eukaryota; kingdom Metazoa; phylum Chordata; class Mammalia; order Pilosa; family Myrmecophagidae; genus Tamandua; species Tamandua tetradactyla. The sequence goes on along the minus strand of NC_135338.1, from coordinate 57,278,017 downwards.
CAGTATAATCACATAGCCATGCCTTCACCACCATAATCTAGATGAGGACATTTCCATTTGTTCTGCAAAGAATCCCATGCTCTACCCTATACCCTGCTCCCTACTGACATTTAACTTTGGCATATTTTCTTTGTTAACAAAGTAGAATCCATAATACAATGATACCGTTAACTATTGACCCAGTTTGCATTGATTTTATTCCCTTCCCCAATATACCATTCCATTTTCAAAACCTTGCAATGTTGACATTCATTTATTCTCCCTCATGCAAAAACATTCCTACACTTGTGCGATTAATCATCATCATTGTCCACTCTAGGTATCACTGTTATACCTTCCCAGTTTTTATCCTCTGTGTTTCCTTCTGATGTTGTATGTGCCCCCAGTCCTCCTCCTTCAACCATACTTGACTCAGCTCATTCAGTCTACTTACAACATTGTGCTACCATCAGTATTGTGCTATCCATTTCTGGATCTTTACAGTCAGTCCTGTTGCATAATCTGTATTCCTTCAGCACCAAATGCCCAATCTCTACCCTATTTCTATCTCCTGATAACCTGTGTTCATAACTTTAACTCTCAAAGTTCATTCATTAATGTTTTCTCACATTAGTGAGACCATGCAGTATTTGTCCTTTTGTTTCTGGCTAATTTCACTCAACATAATGTCTTCAAGGTCCATCCATGTTGTTACATGCTTTATAACTTTATTCTGTCTTACAGCTGCATAATATTCTATCATGTGTATATGCCATAGTTTGTTTAGCCACTTGTCCATTCATGGACATTTGGGCTGTTTCTATCTCTCGGCAAACATGAATAATGCTGCTAAAAAACATTGGTGCGCAAATATCCATTTGTGTCCTTACCTTTAGTTCCTCTGAATATATATCTAGTAATGGGCTTGCTAGATCATATGGCAGTTTTACACTTAGCTTCCTGAGGAAACACCAAACTACTTCTAGTGCAGTTGACCCATTTTACGTCCCCACCAACTGTGAATAAGTGTGCCTCTTTCTCCAGCACTTGTAGTTCTCTGATTTTTTATTTTGTTTTATTTTAATTTGTTGTTGGATTCGATTTGCTAATATTTTATTGAGAATTTTTGCATCTATATTCATTAGGGAGATTGGCCTGTAGTTTTCCTTTCTTATAGCATCTTTACCTGGTTTTGATATTAAAATGACATTAGCTTCACAAAATGAGTTACGTAGAGTTCTTTTTCCTCAATTTTTTGGAAAAGTTTGAGCAGGATTGATGTTAGTTCTTTCTGGAATATTTGATAAAATTCCCCTGTGACTCTATCTGGCCCTGGGCTTTTTTTTTGTAGAAGATTTTTGATGACTGATTGAATCTCTTTACTTGTGATTGGTTTGTTGAGATCTTCTATTTCTTCCTGAGTCAGTGTAGCTTGTTTGCGTGTTTCCAGGAATTTTTCCATTTCATCTAAGTTGTCTAGTTTGTTGGCGTATAGTTGTTCATGGTATCCTCTTATGATATCTTTTATTTCTTCAGGGTCTGTGGTAATGCACATTTCTCATTTCTGATTTTGTTATTGATTCACAAATTCATTCCATATGATCCAAGAAAATGTTTTGTATAATTTTAGTCATTTTAACTTTATTGAGACTTGCGTTGTGATTCAACATATGGTCTGTCCTGGAGAATGGTTCATAAGCACTTGAGAAAATGTGTTTCCTGCTTTTGTGGGGTCTAATGTTTTTGAAGTCTAGTTCATTTATTGTATTATTCAAAATCTGTTTCCTTATTGATCTTCTGTTCAGATGTTCTATCCATTGATGAGAGCAGTGTATTGTATTCTCTTATTATTATTATTGTAGAGTTGTCTACTTCTCCCTCAGTGTGGGCCTCATGTATTTTGGGGCTCTCTGGCTTGGTGCATAAATATTTATGATTGTTATGTCTTCTTGATGAATTGTTCCTTTTATTAATACATTGTATCCTTCTTTGTCTTTTTAAATTGTTTTACATTTGAAGGCTAATTTGTCAGATGTTAGCATAGCTATTCTTGCTGTTTCTGGTTGTTGTTGATGTGAAATATATTTTTCCAACCTTTCACTTTCAACCTGTTTTTGTCCTTGGCTCTAAAGTGAGTCTCTTGTAGACAATATACAGGTGGGTTCTGTTTTTAAATCCCTTCAGCCAATCTGTCTCTTGTTTGGGGAGTTTAATCCATTAAGACTTAACATTATTGTTGTAAAGTTCGTACTTTCTTCTACCATTCTGTCTTTTGATTTTAATTGTCATATCTAATTTTTTCCCTCTTTTTACCTGTATTGATAGTCTTCATTTGTACACTCTTCTCCAGACCTCTTCTCCTGTCTTTTCCTATCTGCCTGGGGAGTGCTCCCTTTACTATTTCTTGTAGAGCTTGTCTCTTAGTCACAAATTCTTTCAGTGACTTTTGTCTGAAAATATTTTAATCTCCCCCTCATTTTTGAAGGAGAGTTTTTCTGGTTATAGAATTTTTGGTTGGCAGTTTTCTCTTTCGAAATCTTAATATATCATACCACTGCCTTCTTGCCTCCATGGTTTCTTCTGAGAAATTCTCACATAGTCTTATTGAGCTTCCCTTATATTTGATGAATTGCTGTTTTCTTGCTACTTTCAGAATTCCCTTTGTCTTTGACATTTGACAGTCTGATAAGTAATTGTTTTCAAGTAGGTCTATGCAGTTCTATTCTGTCTGGGGCATGCTACACTTCTTGGCCTGTTATTTTATGTCTTTCATAAGAGATGGGAATTTTTCATTAACTATTTCCTTCCTGCCTCTTTATCTTTCTCTTCTCCTTCTGGGTCACCTACAACATATGCTTCATGTTGTCATTTAATTCCATGAGTCCCTGCTCATATTTTTCCATTATTTTCCCTATCTGTTCTTTTGTGTGTAGGATTTCAGATGTCTGTCCTCTAGTTCACCAATCCTTTTCTTCTGCCTCTTCAGATCTGTTGTTGTAAGTCTCCACTGTGTCTTATCGTCACTTCCATTGCGCCTTTCATTCCCATAAGTTCTGCCATTTGCTTTCTCAAGCTTTCTAGTTCTTCTTCATGGTTGTACAATGTCTTTTTTATATCCTTCATCTCTTTTGCCATATCTTCCCTCAACTCATTGATTTGATTTTTGACTTGATTTAGGATATTTGATTGACATTAATTAGTTGTTTCAACTATCTGTATCTCATTTGAAGTGTTGGTTTGTTCCTTTGACTGGGCTATATCTTCATTTTTCCCAGTAGAATTCATAATTTTTTTTGTGAGTGTCTCAGCATCTGATTTCCTTGATTAGTTTATTCTAGAGGTCCCTTTCACTCTTTTATCTATGTTTTTTTGGTGTTCAGTTCAACTTATACAAGACCTTTAGCATAACTTCTATTTAACTGTTCGGAATTTTCCAGCTGTTACTTTTCTGTTTCTTGTCCTGCCAAAACTGAACCTTTTCTTTTCTTCTTTTCTTTTTTTTTTTTTTTTTTTAGGATTTCAGATATCATTAACCCCAGTCAGATTTTCCCAGACAAGACAGGCCCACTTCTTAAGAGGAAGGTGTAAACATTATTAACTTTCCCTGAGGTCAAGACCAGCAGGTTGTTAGAGAGTCCTCTGAAGTTTCTAGACTCTGTGCTTTCCCTATCCTTCCCAGCAGATGGTGATTTTCAGCTTGCAATTCCTCACTGCCATAAAGTGGTATGGTGACTTTAATTCTAGGCTGATCCTGTCCCTGCCAGGTGTCTGGTTGAGAGAGAGGCTGATGTAGAAGGTGGGCTTAGGGCTTAGCCCCTGGATCAGTATTCTCTAATTGTGGGTAGTCACTTGAGCTGGATTCTAACCCCCTTTTCCTGGAGAAGATATGCCTTTTTGGGAATTAGAGCCTTCACTAGACTTGTTACTTTGTCTCTTAGACATATCTTAGTTCCACCCTTGCCTGGATCAGGGCTGACAAATGAAAATGCCTAAGGCTTTTATATAACTTAGAATAGTTGAAAAAAAAATCCCATAAAAAAATCCTTTGGGGGTCCCCAGCCCCCAAGGTTCCCCTGTCAAGAGCTGAAGTTGGTACCAGCTCTATATGCCTTGGGGCAAAGCCCTTTTCCAGTATTCTGAGCTGGGTGACTCCAAAAATCTAGGGTTTTTGTTTTTGCTTTTGTTTTTTTTCCATCAGCCCACCTCCAGTCTGCTGGCAGAAACTTCAGGATTTCTTCCCTGCTTACTCTCTGTTTATCTGAGCTTGGAGCTTGTATTTGGCAGAACAAATTTATTAATTAAATCCAGTTTGAGCTTGGCTGGGTTGCGTTCCTTGCTCTTCTTTTTACCACGTGGAAGTGTTTCTCACGGAGCCTGCCATGCCAGAGGGGCAGGGGCACCACCCTCTGGCTTTTGGGGGCTCTGCTCACAATTCTGTGATGTGACCTCAGCCCTTCTACCTGTTCCAGACTGATGTATGAAGTGTGTCGAGTCATTGACGGCCCCGTTTCAGACAATTCCTGGCTATTTACTAATTGCTCTAGGGGCTAACTAAATTCTACACCTCCCTAGGCAGCCATCTTGCCCCACCTCTCTTCCACATTCATTGTTGTAATGACCTCTTCTTAATCATCCACCTCCTTGGCCAGGCCACTGCCAGGGCAGGGAAGGTGCCTGTCTTTTCACTGTTTAACCACCAGAGCTGATCATCGGCTCAGATACCCAGTTTCCACTCAAATACTTGTTGACTCAGTGTGCTGGTTTGAAAGTATTATGTGCCCCAGAAAAGCCATGTTTTAATCCTAATCCAATCTTGTGGGGCAGCTGTTTCTTTTAATCTCGATTCAATACTGTAGGTTGGAAACTTTTGATTAGATTAGCTCCATGGACATGTGGCACATTTAATTGTGGATATGACCTTTGATTAGATGGAGATGTGACTCCATCCATTCCACCTGAGGCACCACCACCATCTCTGCCTCTTGACTCATCTCCTGGCTCCACTCTGGCCTCCCTACTGTCTGTTCTTCAAATAGAATGTAAGACAGACGCTCCACTTCCCTGCTCTGAGCCTTCCAAAGGACCTTCCATCACAGTCAGAACAGACTCAAAGGGCCTTCGGGATCTGACCCTGTTACCTCTTTTTTTTTTTTTTTTTTAACACGGGCAGGCACCGGGAATCGAACCCGGGCAAGCATTCTTGCCTGCTGAGCCACCGTGGCCTGCCCTGACCCTGTTACCTCTTGATGGTGCCTCTGTCTCTTTCTCTCATTCCTCTGCCCCATTGGCAGAAGCCTCTGTGTTCATCCTCGACGGCATGAGGCAGGCTCCCATCTCACAGCCACCGTGCATTCTCCCTGGAATGCTTGGCCCCCAGACAGCCACATCCAGGGTGCCATTGTGTCCTCCCCATCCTGCCCAAAACATTCCTTTCACTCTCTAGCCTCACAATTCGCTTCATTTTTCTCCACGGCACTCAGCCCCATTTGGTGTAAATTATTGACCATGTGTTTATCCATGTCTTGGCATCATCAGAGGTTAGGAACTTTGTTTTGATCACTGATGTGTCCTTGATGTGTAGAATCAAGCCTGGCACATAATCAGTGCTTGATTATCACTTGGCAAATGAACATGTAAATGCACTGCGGCTTTCTTTTAAAAAATGTGGTGTCTTGGCTCTCTGCATGTCTCTGGCCTGGGGCGCCAGCCTGATTAGGAGGCCTTCCTCCAGGCCACCCTCTCCCCACTGCCCGGCCCCACTGTGACAGCACACGCACCTGATCATTTGTTCTCCCTCCCCCAGACCAAGAACAGGGGCCCTGCCTTGCTCCCCGATCCACGCACTGGGCCAGATGTGCGCGGTGGGAGGCGTGTGTTAACTGCTGGTTGGGAAGTGCCTGTCGAGAGGATCGCCATGAAAACAGATTGGAAAGGGCTTTTGCAAATAAGGGCCATCACTGTGACAATTTTCTATTTGTGTGGTTTGCAGGAGAGGCCCCAGCAGCCTGGCTCTGCACACACATTCATCCTGGACCACCTGTGCCTGGTAAAACATCACTCTGCAGGGACTGGGGCAATCAGGAGCCGGCCAGGGTCGAGCGGAAAACCATCTCGGCAGGCAGGCTTTGTAGACCACAGGCAGCCAAGTGACCATGGCCTGAGTCACCAGGGAACCCATCAAGGCCCTAGGGGCAGGATGCGGCCCCCACTGCACCCCAGTAACCACAGACAAGGGCTGGCTCTGGGGAGAGGGTGCCATTTCCACCAGGCATCAAAGGGAGGCTGTGTTTTCCATCTCAACTCTTCTCGTTTAGTTATCTGCTCACTTACGTGGAAGTATCAACCCAGAGCTCACTGAGAATCATCACCAGGCTGCGCACAGTGGGCTCAAGGGGTGCACTATGGGGCGGGGAGGAAGGCTTGCCCAGAAGAGGGCTCTCCCCTCACCAACTCCCAACATGACTGGTTCCTGCACAGAAGTGAAGGGCTAGGGTTACTTGAACCTTCATCTCCCTAAAGGTCCAACATTATACAGACATTCTGTTCCAGGAAGCCTGCTTCATATCATTAAAATATCAAATAGAATGCAAACACAAGCATTCATAGACCACATGTGTAAAACCAGACACCAGACACTTGGTATAACCACTAGCAGGGAGGGTGGGAGTGGGAAGCCGGGGACATTTTTGGTGTGCAGTTTCCTAACAGATAATATTAACTTAGCAGCATTAGATGTTGCAAGTCATCTTTCCTTGAAAACTCTTGCAAGGGACTGTTCTTCATTATTTCACAATGATGGCTGTCATTCTTGAAGACGTAGTCCGGGGGCCATGTGAATGCTCTGCCATCTTTGCATGGTGCATGAGGAAAAGGAAGACCCAAGGTCATTGGCCCAAGTGGGTGGCAGGTGGTGGTGCCACTGACTGAGCCAGGGAAGATGGCTGGAGGTGAGAGGTGGATTTTCAAGGCCAAATCAGCTAGCAATCACTGCTCATTTTCCTTGCTGCCTCCTGTTCTAGATATTGCACCTGCCTCCACTCTGGGCATTAGCCCTGCTTAGGTACAGCTGCCACTTCAAGCTGGTTTTATTCTACCTTATCAGCTTTCTCCCAGCTACTACTTTTGACCTCCAGGCTCTGGGCTAATCTATCCACTGCGATGGACTTCCCAACTCTTATGCCCACTTCTCAAGATTCTATGCAAGGTTGAATATTGCCCCCTCCAGGCAGCCCTCAGTGATCTATTTTTTGCCCAACTTGCTGCCTGAGGAGCCCAAGGCAGCACTTGGCACTGTGGGACACCTTGTTTTTCTTGGGTTACTCCCCTCCCTAGGCTCACTTACCTGTTGGGCAGTTGGCAGGCTGTCGGCTGGGACAGAGAACTGGTCTCTCCTTATCCAACAGGCTGGCCTTGGAGTCTCTGGTTCCAAAAGGCAACAAGAGAGGAAGCTGCAAGATATCTTGAAGCCCAAGCCCAGGGCTGGCCCTGTGTCACACCTGCCAGATCCTATTGATCAACACGGGCTACAAGGCCCACTCGGAGGTTCAACTGTTGGGGAAATAGACTCCATCTCCAGATGGGAGTTGCTGCAAATCCCATTTTGAAAGGAGCTTGCGTGGAGGAATGGGAGAATTTTCTGGCCATATTTGTACCTCCTGTAAGCAATTATCATCGAGCACCCTGGAAAACCTCCATCAGGAGAGAACTGCACGGTGCTGGGGAGAGACCTTTTTCCTCATGGCTGGTGCTCTTCATGGCAAGAGTGGCCAGGCCAGCTTCACGGGTATGTCACCTGCACAGTCACAGAGTATCCCTCATTTAAATGGACCCCATCCTTGCTTTACTATCCCACTGCTGCCATCTTGAAGTTCTTAATTTTTGAACAAGGGCCTAACATTTTCATTTTACACTGGGTCCTGGTGGCAGAGGTCTGTCTGAGCCCCAAATGATCCCTCCACTGGCCACCCTGAAGACACCAGAGTCATCCTGCCTTAAAGAGGAACTCAGAGAAGCTGGACCCTGTCCAGGGCGTAGTTAGGAGGCGGCACCTGTGCAGCCCCAGGCTTTTTGGTCATAAGTCCTTAGCACTTGATATGAACCTCCCGACTCATCTACCCCCAACTGTGCTTGCCACAGAGAGAGACACCTACTGCCTTTTAGGATGACTGGTCCTAAGTCGGGGGCCTGAGCCTTGGGGCCACGCTCCCACCAGCTCCCACCCATTGTGTAAGCTGCTGATCCACCCCCTGTCCATGCCTTCCTCTCTGTGGTGGTGGCCACCATCTTTGGCAGCCATATGGACACTTCAGAAAGGACACAGGTGCAGAATTCACCCCTGGGTCCCCCATCATTTCAGCCAGAAACACCTGACGGTGGCATTATTGGTGCGTCTCTCCCTCAAAAATGCCACAGCAACCCCGTTCCAGCCTCCAGCACAGGAGGCGCTCAGCAAAGGTGGAGGGTGAATCTCACAGCTGCTAGAATGGACTCTGGAGCCAATCCTGGACTCCAGGCGTGATTCTGCTACCTGCCGGCCTTGGAGATTTGGGCAAGAAACCTCTCCAGGACTCGGTTTACTCCTCTGTAAAATGGGATAATATTGGTGTCAATTTTACAGAGCTGCAGTGGGGACCTGGTGAGGTAATCTACATGTAAATAACGCAAAAAGGGCCAGGCGCCTAGTACTTCTACTAGCGAGTGAATCAAACCGCGGCTGAATCCTCAAAGGTCATGGTCGAGCATTGAAACTGACCGGCTCCTCTTTTAGGTGCCACTTGCTCACACACTGAATATCTGTGAGCTGGGCACTATGCCAGGTGCTGGGGATGAAACATTTTAAAAACAGGAATATTTTGCTCTCAGGTGGCCCAGAGTACAGGGAGGGAGAAAACTGACGGTCAAGAATGATGGGTCCTGCAGTGCGTCAGACGGACGGTGGAGAAGGCTTGGGTGGGGCGCAGGGGAGGGGCGTTTCCCTGCCTGGCAGGAGAGGGGGCTCCAATCCACCTGGGTCGGCAGGGGGACCATGAGGATGGAGAGGCCACAGAGCTGAGCCTTTCGAAAGTGAGGAGAGCATATCCTTTACATAAAGCATAGATTGGAATCAAATGTTTTGGAGTTAAAAGGTTTTTTTTTAATTATCATAATAGAAAATGACAACAATAAGGACAATGCAACAGTCAAAAAGTGATGGTTTCACAGCCACATTTTTACATCTTTTAAGCTTAGATACTTTTCATCAAAAGAGCACATTGAAATCCTACGTTAAGAAATAGCCTTTTCACTGTAGTAAAAGTTAGTGATCGCATAGAGAAACTGGGGGCTTGAATAGCAAAGGACTACAAGAATAGTCAAAATACCTTTTTATTGAGTAAATGACTTAAAACATCTACAAGTTGATTATGAAAACCTCAGTAAGACAGAAACATTTCCGATTTTCTCTGCATGAAGAACTGGCATCTGAACGGCGGCTTGTTAGAAGAATAAGGTTTCTGAAAAACTTTAGTTTAAATAGTATAAAGAGGACTACAATACCTGCAACTGGGGAAAACAAGAGTGGGTCACACGGAAAAGGGTCAGAAACTAGAGAATATGTAGATGTTCCCAAAGGGTGTTAGACAGCCCTCCCTACCCCCATCTGCTTCCTAACATTTCCCCTAAGAGGCACTTCTCAGATGCTCTGGAAAGGAGCCAGGTCCCAGATGGCCCCAGAGAAAAAAAGTCACTGTGGGGACAGTTAGTTCCACCACCCCAAGTGTACACCAGCAGCCACTGGGGCTGCTAGCTGTGTGGAGAATGGGCTCAGGGTGGGATGAGGGCTCGGAATTTCCTCCAGAGTTAGTGGCACATAAATTCCCTGCAAAAGCATCTTAGCCACTTGCCAGGATTTATTGCCAAATCAGAACGGGCCTCAAACCTCCTCCTGGGGAGGTGGGAAATTATCTTGAATTATCAGAAGCAGACGAGGAGAGCTATCAAACACTAGGATAGAGAGGTCCGGGCTGTCGCCATAGACTGAGACCCATCTTTGCTGGCCCCAGGGTACAGGGTGGCCAGCGTGACCTCTGCAAGGAGAGCATCTGAGTTGTTCTCTGCTCATATTTTCTATCTTGATGAAATACTTATTTTCTGTAGTGACTCAGAACAAATGACGCAGATTTATATTCCGAAATTTATGTCAGTAATTTTACACAGTTCTGACCATTCCATCACTGTTTCCCTTTCTGAGCAGCTGGGGGTGGGGAGCACATGGTGGGTGTCACGTACCCCTGGACCAGGATTGGAAGGACAATCTCCCTCTGCCGGGAGCTTTCATTACCTTCGATCACCAGGTTCAGGTTGTTTTGGCTCCTTCCAGGTGCCGAAAGGCAGTAAATGCTGACACTGTAATCCAAGGAACAGCCTGCTGGGGATATGCGGACACCGCTTTAATTCTGATCTGGGTTTCTTGGAGTGGTTCGTCTTTCTGCTTGGGGATGACGGAGTCTATCCTTCCAGGCTCTCAGGGCTCAGCTCACCCTCCCTCTCCTCCTTCCCTCTCACCGAGTCACGTGATCAGGGCCAGGGAGGATGGGTCGGGGTGGGTGAACACAGAACTTCCTCGGTCCCCCGAGTCTTGGGCCTCCCCTTACAGTAGCTCAGCCCACTCCCGGGAGGTCTCCTGGGGACAACAAGTGGCCATCTGCTGGGACCCAACCAGGGCTGGAGCTGGTCATCCAGGGTAATTCCCGATGAGCATGTGGTTAGCAGAAGATGAGGCCCTAAGCCAGGCATCCAGACGCTCGTCCCTCTGCACTCATCTATGGCGCAGCCTCAGCTGCCTTCCCTGGACACTGAGGGTCATGACTCAGTGCTCCCCAAGGCCTCTTACTGCCACGAAGGTCTGAGACTGACGGATGCGCGTTCACGGCTGCCCGCTCTTGCTTAACGATGGTGGAGTGGAAATGACATTTTTGGGGATCACACTTGCAATAGACCATCTGGCTTCAGGCTCAGCAGGACACAAGCTTCAACCCCGGCCTCAGAGGCACCATCCAGGAGGGCTTCTTACAGAGGCTGCAGCAGCAGGGAGAGCGACTGACCAGCTGGGAGAGCTGACAGAGGGGTGTGAGCACACCACTGCTTAGCCTCAGACACCCCACCCGGCTTCGGGTTTCTCAACAAAAATGGGGACAGTAACTAGTGGGCGCTGCTCTGCCCCCTCACCTCTGCCCCCTGGGGTTGTTCCGAGAATTAAAAATCATATATAGAGCACTCAGCACCAGAAAGATGCCCAGTGAACAGCAGCAGGAGGAGGGGTAACAGAATTAACAGTGATGAAGGTCTGGCTCTGCAGGACACCACCCTTGGGTTCTGCAATCGAGCATCAGCCAGGCAGCGACAGGTGTGACTGGGTCAGCCGGCCACCAGGCTGGAGCCTGACACAGATTCCCGCCAGCATCCAGGCCCTCTGCTGACAGCGGCACCAAGGGGAAATAGTGTCCAAGTCTCCCCAGGATCCCAGGGGCCTCATGAGAGATGTGATCATCTCTCTCTCTGAGGCAGAGGGAAGTCTCACTCACCTCTTGCCCTTGGTGTCATGGAAAAGGAAGGGAAAGCAACGCCTCTGAAGGAAGGGACAGGCTGTAGCAGCCCCTGCGTGGACCCTACAAGAGGCACAAATCCCTCGAACGGAGAGCATTCCACACACAGAGGGAGGAAAACACAGGGCTGGGGCACCTACAGTAGAGAGAGGGCAAAACGGAGTGGGGCCCAGAGGGGCAAACCCAGAGAACCTTCTAGCAAACGGAGGACTCCTCTAAGGAGGAGTGACTGAAGAAACACGCCCTCTCCTTCCTCAACACACACCAAGGTGGGGCCAGCCGCACCCAGGGAGAAGCCAGGAGGGGAGCTCCAGGCTCCCCCAGCTCCAGACTGCCTTGGGGCTCCAGGAAAAACCTGAGACTAGGCTGGAGGCCAAACCTGCAAAAAGGGCAGCAATTCCGGCTGCACGGAGCCTCATTCCACGTGGAGACCCTTCCCCTGTGCTCCTCAGTCTTGGACAGGGGTCCTTAGCTGCGTGTGTCCTGAAAAAGCTGGTTTCTGGGGGTTTCCCTGGAGCCTTACCAGAAGACTTGTGCTGAACCTTGAACAGAGCAGGCAGGCATCGAGGAATCCCAGTGCTGGAGCCTAATTAGAGAGTGGGACCAGGCACTGAATGAGTAAGCTTCAGCCTGAGGATGGTTATGGGCTCAAAGCCAGAGCTGGTCAGCCTCACGATGACGTAGGACCTCAGGGAATGGCCTCTGTAGATTTGGGGACTGGATTAAATGTTCCCTGGAGGTGCCGCCCAGCCCCCGAAGGCAGCATGGTATCACGGGAAGCCTGGCTTTAGAGCCAGAGAGTCCCAGGTCCAAATTCCTATTTGGCCACTCTTATGCTGTGTGGCCTGGGGCAAGTTGCTTCATTTGTCTGAGCCTCTGGTTCCTCATCTGTCCATCAGAGCAATGGCTGCTGTAAGGTAACTGTAAGGATTAAATAAGGATACGTGACGCTAATCTAGCACAGTGCCTGACACTCAATACTTCAGCATTTAAGTTTCTCTTATCTAACAATTAAGACAACCCCAAGTGGGGCAGGAGGGAAGCACAGCTTACACCCCCTGGGCTGGACATCTATTATTTACTCTGTAATTGGACACCAAATGCATATCTATTTTCATTGTTGTCTGAGTGATGGTAGGAAGAAATTAGGAGAACACAAGCAATTGAGATAGAGGGACCCTGAGCAAGTCACTGCAATCTCTATAATGGAAAGCTTGGGAAAGATGGTTCCTAAAATCATCTATGGTTTTGCCACTAAAGCCATTTCTATGGCTCTGCCACTAAAGAGGGAGAAGGACTTGAGAGTTGAATTGAACTGACACATTGAAAAAAAAGAACACAGAAAACTTGATTGGGGTGACTTCTGTGGCCAGTGGCACCCAGTGGCACAGCCTGCTGGCAGGGCTGCTTGGGGATGCAGAGTCATTCTTAGAGATGGAAGCTTCTCTTCTCTCCTCCCCTCTCCTTCCATCCCAGCTGACACAGAACCCACTCTCCCCATGCCATTCCATAGGCTGTTTAGAGACTAGGGAGCAGTCACTCCAATCTTTATCAGGGATGTGAGGCCGGAAGGCAAAGATTAAAGCTGCCTGCCCTGGCTCTGGGCTGCTCTCCTTGGATTCTTTCATGGAGATACCGAAGAAAGCCCTTGCTCAATTTGAGGGGAGACCCCCGGGCCTGACAGAGAGGATTGGCAGGAGAAGCAGCCAGGTTGGGAATCCCACAGCACGATGCCCGCACCAGTGACTACCCAGCCCACCTGGGGGTCGGTCCAGCAGAGGGCAGGGCCCGGCAATGACCAGATGGGGTCCCAGGTGCAGGGTCTCACATCCCTTCTCCATTGCTGCAAAGGTCAGGGGGGATCTCTGCTCTTGTGACCTCTGCTTGAAGCTGAAGCATTTGCGATGACAGATGCAATGATGGACGTGGTCACTAAGAGCTGGGGGTTACCTCCAGGCACTGTCTCGAGGCCCAGCTGGTAATCCTGCCAGAGACCAGTGGCCACCTCCCGACAATTCACATGTCCTTTTGCCTGTCATCAAGAATGCTCATTTCTCCTGAGATCACAGTGGCAAATCAAACCTTTTTGAAATTGCCTCCAGACACACACAAGCTGTTATTGACTGTTTCTCACCCACAGAGGGAGAATTTATGTCATTTATTTTCTTTCTTATGGTGTAGGGAGAAAACAGGAGAAAGATCTGCCAGGCCTGTAAGCAACTGAGCCCCTTCCTTAGCTCCTTCCCACATTCTCATTTCATAGGGGCGGGGCTACCTTTGGAAGTGGGGGTGGGTGGGTCAGGATGTGTCATGGCCATGAACTTCCTTAATGGAAGGACGTAAAATGGGTCTTTTCCAATCCTGCACACCCCCTACTGCTCTGGTCTCTACTTGGGAGCTTTCTTGATTGCCAGGAATTTTGAAGAGTTTAAGGAGACAGACTCACGCAGAAGCACATTCATGCTGCAAGAGAGAGCACAACATCCTAACTGAACTTAAAATATAACCTGCCCATTTTACCCTCAACTTCAAGACCCTGTGGATATTCTCTGAGGGTGGGTTCTCCTTCTAAGCAGGAGAGTGCTTGGTTGAAAACAGAGAGAACACTGATCTGGGAGCTGAGAAATCTCCTTTTTGCTGACTCCACCAGCAGCTTGTTCAGGGCCAACAGCAAATCAGCACCCCCTCCATCCTAGCTGTTAAATTTTATGTCTTATTCAACTCTAAAATTCCACAATTTTTCCCAGAAGAAAGTACATCTTCACTTTGACGTCCCGAGAAGTTAACTACTTGGCAGATCTAATTTTTAAACACATATTCTCCTTTTAAAAAGAAGAGAAAGTCCACTCAGCAGATTAAACTCCCACCCCTACCCCCAAACCCCACCATGCACCAGTAATTCCCCCATCCCTAGGTTTCCGGATGCATCTGCGCCTCGGAAGGGATCAGAGATGCCATTTCTGAATCCAACTGGGAACGTCTCATGGCCTTTGCAGTGACTGTCACCCACATTTCAAGGGCTGAACAGAAAACCAAGATCGGGTTGGGAACGTGGACTGCCCGGGAACTGCCACTGCCCTGGGGCCCCGCCCACCGGGTTTGATAAGTTAGCATAAAAACAAGACACATGAGTGATTATCTACTGTCTGCAAGAGATCACCAGGCCATGCCGATCTTCTGGAACCGGCTGCTCCACCTGATTTCATGTCCTTGGGACGTAGTTTCAACACCTGCCTCCTCCGCTCTGGGAAGGTCTTGCACCACCGTGCTTGGAGAGCTGGGAACCCATGCTCCCGTGCTTCCGGAATCAACCTAACCACAGCACGCAATATTTGAAGTCAGGGCTGCTTGGAGAAGTCCCAGAAGCATGGTCGCGGCACGTGGAGAGGCCACGCGTGTGCTCGGCACCTTCGGTTCTAGAACGTGGAGCAGCCAAAGGCCGGCAGCCAGATTGCATCAAGTGCAGAAACGCGCCCGCTGCGCGCTCAGCCAGCAGACCCGGGGGCTGCAGGCCGCGCGGGCCGCTCAGAAGGTGAAGGCGTACACCACCCCCACCACCACGATGTTGCCCAGCGTCGCGATGATCGCGATCCACAGCAACACGGCGTCGTTGGAGGAGCGCGCGGGCTCCTCCGCCTGGCCCTGGCCGCTGGAGGCCGCGTGCACGTTGGCAGAGGAGTTAAACAGGGAGTACTCCGTGCTGAAGTCCTCATTGGGCGAGTCCATGAAAGCGCCTCCCATCATGGGCAGCTGGGAAGGAGAGGAGAGAGAATTAGGTGGGAGGAGGACGTGGCTCAAGGGCTTGGGGAGAACCGCCCTTTGCAAGGGAACCCTGCGGGTCAAGCTACCCCACGTCAAATTACATCACCTATGAGAAGAGGCAAAACAAACAGGTTTTGTGGTTGTTTTTGTTTTTACAATTTGCACTGTGTATTTTAATCTATAAAGTGAATATGTCCAACGATCTGTGGAGGCAGTGTGCTTGCCCCCACTTCACAGCTGAAAACACAAGGGCACAGAGGGCTTTGGCTGCCCACGTGACACCAGTGGGCCACTCCACGGGATGGATGGCTGCTCCCTCCTCTGCCCTCCCCTGCAGCACCGGGAAGCAAAATGCCTTCCTTTCCCCTTTAGATTTCAGAAGTAAAGTATTCCCACCATAGAACTTAAGAAAATATCGAAGAGGCTGAAAAAAGATAACTATTTCAAAGGCCCTGTTTCCAAAAAGCTCATGTTCACAGGATTAGGACTTGAACATATATTTTGAGGGGACCCCATTCAATCCATAAGATCTACTGAAGCCATTCCTGACACAGTACAATAAAACACATTAAAGAATACTTATTTATATTCTAAAATTGAGGGTGGCTGGCCAGCCTTCCTGGGAGCAGCTTCCTGTCCTCCCAACAGAGATGGGTTCAGAAGATTTGTTCCTGAGCAACTCCTACGGGCCAAGCATGTGTGATAGAGGCTCATGTGGGGTCAAGGAAAAGGCACAGGCCCAGCTCACACCTGACCCTGACCTTGGACTGGGCACATAACTCAAACAAGTTACTTCTCGTCTCTAAACCCCAACTTTCTGAGCAATAAAATGGTCATCAGAATGTGCAGTTTGCAGGGCTTCCTGAAGATCAAATGTCTGTAGAGTGATTATCATGTTGGGTGGCCCATCAAAGAGTCTGGTGAAGATGCCACAAATCACAGCTCCTTTCTGTCCTTCCCTGGAGTGGTGGAGGATGGAAGCAGAGACCGTGAAGTCACTACTTGACCCAGAAGCTTAGAATCTAGTGTAGGGGATAATCCAGGCTGAATGGGCTGAGCAAAATGAAAGGATTACAGAGAAAAGAGGTGCTGATTTAAGTTCAGACAGTGTGGAGAAGGGACAGGGGTTCACAGCTTTGGAATGATTCGAAAAAGGTGTGAACATTAAGCTGAAGAAACATCCAGAATAAAGACAAAGAGGCAGAAAAATGCATGGATTTGTGTGAGAATGGTAAACTATACGCTCTGTGAGGTAGGGATCTAACCCACCTTGTTACTTACTATATCCCCTGGACCTAGCAAGAATCTTAGCACAGAGTAAATACCCCAACATTTACCATTTGGAGGGGTGGGTGGGTGGACAGGTGACAGATTGGTGGGTGGGGGTGGGTGAATGGATGGATGCGTGGATGGATGGGCAGGTGGCTGGATAAATGGATTGGTGGGTGGGAGTAGATCGTGGATGGGTAGACAGATGGGCAGATGGTAGCAGAGTACTAGGCACCTAGCCTGTGACAGGGGATAAGGCCAGAGAGGTAGGTTGGGGCCAGGCTAAATGAATGCAGAAATCTGCTTGGGAATTTGAAGTTTAGGAGCCTGAAGAAGAGGCAGCATTTACAGGGAATCAGACAGCATTGTATTAAGTATAATTAATACACAGATGGAAAGTTCTGTCAATGAAGAACTTTTAGAATAAAGAAATGGTCATCTGACATAAATCCCTCTCATATCCCCAAACTGCACACATACACATATACTTAAAGCTCAGATGCAAGCTATGATGAAAATAAAACATTTTTGGGTGCCTACCTGATCTCCAGATGGGAACTGGGTCTTTCTAAGCTTTACAATCATAAATAAAGGTCCAAGAGCCGTGATAGCCAGGTGCGACTGCTGGAATTACAACTTCTGTCCAGCAACAACAGAGACCGCAAATTAAGAGACAAAACTGGAGCCAGCGTATCAGTCAAGAGGTGGTAAGAAACGTTGATTAGAAAACCCACAAGGGTCAGAGGAGACACTGAACAGAGGATCTAGGGATGTTCCTGATCCCATCTCCAAAGCCCTGTGCTCTGGGAAGCCTCCTGGGGCCCCTCTGAGCAGGATCCTGCAGTCACCCCTTGTCTGTCAACGATGTCAGTGGCTGAGATCCAGGCACTGCAGATGCTGTCGCCGCCTGGACCCTGCTGTCTCCCACATGCAGTAGTGCCCCTTCAGGATGGGGTCTGTGCCTTTTGTTTGGGGACTCCCAGCCCTATGCCATGGCCTGCTCTGCTCCAGGCTTAAGCAGCACTGAACCTCAGTGGCTGTCTTCAGAGAGTGGAGATTACGACCCAACAAGTACCTGCTGAGCACCTGCTGTGGCCAAGAAGAGTGACTTCTTGGCATTCTTACCCCTAAAACAGCTCTTTTTACGTGTGCAGCTCCTTTGGGACAGCTGTGTCATATTCCTCTGTGGGACTCTGGGCAAGTGCTTTATACACTAGGAGCCTTGGCTTTGTGATGTGTAATGCAGGGGTAACAGCACCTACTCCCAGCAGTGCTAGGAAGTGCCAGGGAGACAATATAAAAAAGTAACAATACAAATGCTGTCAGCCATTGCACATCTCCTACGGGCCAGGTTTTGTATGTGTTATTTCTCAATCTGACCAATGTCCTACATCAGCACACTGATGCCTCTCGCATCTTTCCTCCCTGCACAGCTCTACTATGACCACTCTGGGTTGCTCAGCAACCTCCTCGCTTGCTTCCCAGAATCTGCAGCTGACCTCCCTGCCTTTGCTCGCCACAGCACCGCAGCCAGAGTAACTGTTCCAAAATCCCAACCCAGCTGTGTCCCCATTCGTGGTTAAAACATCACGGCTTCCCATGGATTTTAAGATGCAGACCAGCATGGTGGGGTCTACCCACAGCTTCTGCTTCACCTGGAACCACCTGCCCCTCAGGTACCTGTGCTCTGCCCTCCTCAAGGCCTTTACACAAGCTCTGCTCCCTCTTGCTTCCAGCTAACTCCTACTCATTCCTCAGCTCTCGGCCCAATCGTCTTTTCCACTGCAGCCTTGCTGAGTGATATCCTATCCTCTCTTTGGAGGCACCTGTCACAAGAGACAGTTCCGGTCTGTTTCCCACAGAACTTGGAAGCTTCATAAAGGTAGGATCAGGTCTTTTCACTCCTCATCAGAGAATTCCTCGAACCTCACACACATTTGGCACATGGTGGTGCCTAATAAATATTTGTTGACTGAATCAATGATGGTGACTCTCTCTTTGGACACACAACTGCTATCATTACCTTGGCTGATTCTGAACTCTGATGCCTTCCTATTTCTCCCTCTTTGGATTCACAGAGAACAGATGTGGGGATTCTTTTCTTTCATGCCAGTTCTCCAGTGCCTCCTGTCTCCAGGCTGCCTGGTCAAGCCTCTACCTGAGCTTCTACCGTGGAGGAGGGCCACTTGCCTTGGTTTGCAGGGCTGCTGTAATAAAGTTCTGCATGCTTGGTTTAAACAGCACATTTATCTTCTCATCGTTCTGGAGCCAGAGCCCAAAATAAGTCTCACTTAGATAAAGTCAAGGTAATGGCAAGGTTGTTCCTTCTAGAGCTTGAGGGCAGAATCTGGTTCCTTGCCTCTTCCAGCTTCTAGAGGCCACCCACATTCCTTGGCCCCATCTTCAAAGCTGACAGCACAGCATCTTCCAGTCCTTCCCTGACTCTGTCCCCTCTTCTCCCTCTTTCCTCTGCAGGGATCCTTGTGGTTTTACTGGGTCTACCTCCCTAACCCAGGAGAGTCTTTCATCTCAAGATCCTGAACGTAATCACCTGCAAGCTCTCTTCTGCAGTACAAGGTAATGCATTCACAGGTCCTTGGGTTAAGACGTGGTGGTCATCTTGGGGGGTGGGGTGGCATTACTCTGCCGAGCATACCCTCCCACTGGGTTCCATAAAAGATCCAGGACAGCCCCATAGCTGATGTCCATCTCCCAGGAGACAGGGAGCTCTTCAAAGGCAAGGACATGGCCTACTCATCTCAAAGCTCCCTCAACCCCGTTCTAAACACAAGGTAAAAAGTAAAACCATGTGGAATTAATGAATTTGACATCAGCAGAAGGGCTCCCGCACATGGTATCCCCTCAGTGGTGGGACAGTGCGTTCTCCATGGGGCGAACTCCTTCTCTGTCCTCTACCCTGAGGGACCACTCAGCACTCCCAGGCAGCATGGCCAGGGTTTGATTCCACTGCCTTCAGAGAGTGGAGGATGAGGGTGGGTTCTGATGAGAGAAAGAATCAAGTACGAATCTTCCTTTGTCACCTATAGGGGAGACTCGGGGGAGCCATTTAACCCACCTGCCTCAGTTTCTTTCCCTGTAAATCATAAAACTAGTGGGATTACTGCAGGCACTGAATAAAAGCATATATGATGAAACATAGCACAAAACAGCTACTCGATAATTACTAATATTCTTTCCTTCTACTGTTCTTGTAATAATTCAAAACTAAGAATGCCAAATGCATCTCTTCTCCAACAGCCTAAGACAAAACGCAGGTCACTGGGCATCTGGCATTTCTAGTCCAGGCGCTTTTTTGTGCGATCAAGTCATCAGATACTCATTTGCAGTTGTGACAAGCAGCCCCACCCGCACCGCCAGCTTCTGCTGAGGCAGGCTGCTGGGAGATGCTCCAGGGCCGGCCAGCACTGTCACTCAATCTTTCTCTTTTTGTTGATTTTGATTTGTTATGATTTTTTTTTTTTACCTTTGTAAAACAGATTCTAAATGTAAAATAACTTGAAAAGGTAAAATCTTGACTGGAGAACAATTCCACCATTTGGAAGTTAGGAAGATTTGATCAAGAAATGGCTCCTGGTCAGAAGGAGGGCGTCTTGGTGGAAGTCACCTTGGAAGCAGGTGGTGAAGGAAGCATCCGGAAATCGCGCTCCAAGACTCAGAAGCCGCTTTCAGAGATGCCCTCTGGGTGGCACGCTCATGTTGAGATGGGCAATGGGTACCCTACAAACGGAGTCTGGAGGCTTTGGCTCAGGGCAGATTTGGGGGATATGGCCCCTAACTTCAAATACCAAAACGGCTAACATGCCAAGAAGGGTGTGGCCCGTGAAGGGAGAACAAAAGAGTGTGGTTCACAGTTGCGCTTACTGGGTTCAACCAGATGATGTCGAGGGCTGGTTTCCTCATCAGAGAAAATGTTCATATCAAAATCATAAACCCAGTAGTTGGGCTGTTGAAGAATGGATTCTATGACAGAGCAGGCCAGAAGCCTTGAGCTCCAAGGTCGCCCTGGATTTCCTGACCATCAAGTCTGCAAGGGCAGGGATGTTTCCAGTTTCCCACAGTACCCCCAATGCTTAGCACAGAGCACACACTCCAAAAATATTTAGAGAAGGCATGGATTCTATACTACCAGCCAAGAATGCCAAGCACAGGATGAGATTTAGGATTGAAAGACTGTGTCTCTATTCTCAGAGCCAGTGTTTCAGTGTTGGTTTGTCTCCAGCCCCTTTCTAAACCCCTCGGAGGCTCAGATTTCTTATTGAAAAACAGGGATAACAATAAAAACTGCCTCACGGAAGGGGGCTGCTGGCTGGTGCTTATACTTTAACACAGGTGAAAAACACTTTCCTGGGAGGAGGGAAAGGCAAATTACAAAATAAACTCAGATACCATTTCTAAAGTTAAAAACACGGACATGTAATACTACATGTTCTGCACAGATCCACGTACATGTAAGTAGAAGTATTAACATGGATTGTGAATATACAAGCCAGATTCACAACTGAGAAGGGGAGGAGGCGGGGAAGGAGGCTGATTTTATGGCATTATTTTACTATAAGATGAAACAGACACGAGAAAGTGTCTCTCTGAACACCTCTCTGAACCTGGGGGGGGGGGGTCCGTCCCCCAGGGTTGGGGGCTGCTCTGTGGCATGTGGTGGCTGAGCCCCGCGTGGAAGGGGTTCCGAGAGGGCAGGACTGTCCCAAGGCCCTGGGACACAGTCCTGGGGCCCTCAGGGGTCCACGTGATTCTCCCCCACCCCAAAGAGGAGCTGCTGTGAGGAGGGGCCACCTCCAGGACCCAATCTATTCCTGTTGAGGAGGCGGAGGTTACATAAATCTCCCCTAAACTGGGCACCTCTGGAGAAAGGAGCAGAAAGTGCTTTCAAAGGGAACTCTTCAAAGTGCTGTCTCCAGGGCTGGCCGAAGACGGACGTTTCCCTGAGTAATGGCCCCTTTCAGTGGAGGGGAATGAGACGACACCCACATTGTGTACAGGCGCTGTGAAGGGGGCTGGCTGGTGATCTCCTGGCCCCATCAGACCTGCCTCTCTCGGAACACTCTCTGCGACAACCTGACTCAGCCTGCTGTTCAGGCTCCTGGTCCAGCTACAACTGGAATTTGACTCTACGGAGCTGTGGATTTTAAAGTTAAATTTGTATGGAAGTAAAATCATTCAGTTCATCCCACATCTCCAGGGATGGTGGGGCTCCAATATTGCTGTGGCCCAGGAGAGCTTAATTCTGGCCTCCCATGAGCCTTGCCTCCCTCCTCTCTAGGCCTTTCTTACTGGGCAGCAGCTCAGATGGGGTCCTCTCTAGGGCACAGCAGTGCTCAGAAGTCCTTGCCAAATACTGACAAGACGGGAGTCAGCACTGGATGGCCATAAAGTGAGCACCCATGTGGCAAGGGACCTCAGATAAACCCTCAGATAAAATACAGGGCGCCCAGTTTAATCCAAGTGTCAGATAAACAGCACATTTTCTTTTTAACATAACTGTATCCCAAATATTGCTTGGGATATACTTACACTAAAAAAAAAAAAAAAGATTCATTGTGTATCTGACATATGCATTTAATTGAGCACCTTGTTTTATTTGCTAAATCTGGCGTTCAGCAATGCCAATCTGAGAAAGAACTGCAATTTCGGGATTTGTACAAAGGACCGTGCCTCAGTTTTGTCTCCTCAGAGCACACCATCTGTGGCCCAGACTCTCTGCATGGCCTAGTTCATCTGAAAATTCCAGCGACGCTTTCTGCCAGCCTATAAACATTATAAAAAGAATTTCTCTCATCACAAAATTCTTGCAGAGTCTCTGCCGTTGAAACATAAAGTCTGGATGGATTGAGTGCCAGCCACCCACTCTTTATTCATTCAACAACCCTGAAGGGCCATTTCACACCAGGAAGCACTACAGATGCCAAAGGGGCTAGCCATGACCCTTGCCCTTGAAGGGCGCAACACTGAAGAAGAACAGAGATTCAACCTGTGATCATAAAATGGTATTACATGTACTTCAACAAAGAAACAAGGCAGTGGGATCTCACTGGTGTCAGGAGACCTTTAAGCTAGACAGAAATGCAGCCAGTTTGGGATAGTAACATGGGCTCTCGAATCAGGTGTTCAGTTGATCCTTTCTAGCTGTATGGCATGGCCACATGATGACCCTCTCTGTGCCTCAGTTGCCTTGTCTGTAAAATGGGGATAACACTAGGAGCCACCCCACAGGGTGCTAAGGGGACGATAAGTACTCATGTATATGGAACATGCAGCACCTGAATCTACGTGCTCAGTGCCCGGAGCCTCTGCCGTCCTCACTGTCAATGCTGTGTGGTTCCAAGGTGACCCGGGCAGAGAGCTGGACCTGCCACCCGCTACGCTCTTGCCATAACAAAGCTGTTTTGATTTTCTCCTTTATCTATTTATGGATTTGGTTCATTTTCAGTGACTTCGTTTGGGAAAATAGAAATGAAAAGCAGACTGGAAGATGCCTGGTGATCCCCCATGATGGATTCTGAAAGTGAGGGTGGAAGGTTAGGGGAGAGATGAAGAAGGTGTCCTGAGTTTCCCTATACGCCCACGCTGCAACCCATGCTGATGAAGCAGCGCCTCCTGCCTGGGCCATGAGCAAGTGGGCAGGACCTACTCATGGGGTCTGTGTGGGGAGACGCCCCACCTGCTGCGCCTGCTGGCTGGTGCCACTTCTACTGTTGGACTCATTCCTGTCTAGACAATGGAGTTCCACCCCGGCCCCACGGGACCATTAGGAAAATGTTAAAATGTGATGAAAAGGCTTTGGCGCCTGCCAAGATGGAGCGAGCCCACTGCAGATTACTGCCAAGGACCTTGAGAGTATCCAGAAAGCAACTCCTAAAGACTCTGACAAGTTGACAAGAGCAGCTGGACGGGGAGGGAAGATCAAACCAGAAGACAGCCCGACAACGTGGGTTTACTGTGTCTCTTCCCTGCTTCATCTTCTGACTTGGATAGCAAAATTCTAAGAGAAACCCCCCGTTTCTAGAAAAGTGTCCCTGGGAGCTGAAGAGTTTGGGCGAAGCCCTATGTTTTTTTCTCTTTGGTTTCTCCTGGCCCTCACCAGGGCCAGCCTCAGGTGCTAAATGCACTGCAAGGCAGTGAGGGTGGAGGCATGCCACAGGCACTGCAGCGCCTGTGAAAGCCCTTCTCTCCGGCCAGAGGAACTGGGGAAAAGGTGCAGGGATGCTCCCACTATTTTTCCTTTCTCTTGACTCTTGCTGCTTTGCTCAGAGTATACCCCAGTAGTGCAGAACTCTGCCACAGTGCCAGAGGACAGCCAGAGGGCAGGGGAAAAGGGACCCTGGGAACCAGAGAGTGTCAGGGAATTCCCAGGAGGCTGAAAACTGGAGAAGGGGCTCCTCTAATTCTGTGTATGAACTCACATGCATGCTGGGCCCACTCCTCAGCTGTGCATGCACAGATCAGACCCAAACAAGCACAGCAAAGGATATGAGAACTGAACTATGCTGTAAACCACTGCCCAAGTCCCAGACTAATCTCTGAGTGGAGCATGTACAGGACAGACTAAAACAGCATTGCAAAAGCTGTAAAATCTGAACTGACACCAGAACCTCAGCTTACAGCAGTGAGACAGAATAGACAGAGTGAACCCAGCCTGCTAAATAAAAAATAAAATCAACATTCTCCAAAGAATGTGAATGGAGCTCAGCATCTCAGTTTGTAATATTCAGAATGCCTAGGATACAATCCAAAATTACCATACTCAGCACTCCTCTCTTAGAAATCAAAAGAGCAAGTAGACAGAAAATCGGCAAGGATCCAGAAATAATACCATCAATCAAGTGACATTTACTGAACGTGCCATTCAACAACAGAATATCTATTCTTTTCAACTGTACATGGAATATTCAAGAAAGACCATATCCTGGACCATAAAAGAAACCTAAACAAGTTTAAAAGAATTAAAACCATACAAAATATGTTCTCTGATCATAAAGAGATTGAACTAAAATCAGTAACAGAAAGGCAGTGGGAAAATCCCCAAATATTTGGAAGTAAAACAACACACTTCTAAATAGCCTAGGGATCAAGGGAACTCTCAAGGAAAATTAGAAAATAAATTGAACCAAATAAAAATTAAAATAGAAGTATCAAAATTTGTTGAAGCAGCTACCAGTGCTGCTTTAAAGTCTTAAATGCCCATATGTGCTGGTTTGAAAGGATGTACGTCCCCTAGAAAAGCCATGTTTTAATCAAAATCCCATTTTGTAATGGCAGAATAATCCCTATTCAATACTGTATGTTTGAATCTGTAATTAGATAATCTCCCTGGAGATGTAACCGATCAAGAGTGGTTGTTAAACTGGATTAGGGGAGATGTGTCTCCACCCATTCGGGTGAGTCTTGATTAGTTTCTGAAGTTTTAGAAAAGAGGAAACATTTTGGAGAATGGGAGATTCAGAGAGAGCAGAGAACAACATAGCCACGAGAAGCAGAGAGCCCATAAGCCAGCGACTTTTGAAGATGAAAAAGGAAAATGCCTCCTGGGGAGCTTCATGAAACAGGAAGTCAGGAGAGAAAGCTAGCAGATGATGCCTTGCTCGCCATGTATCCTTCCAGCTGAGAGAGAAACTGTGACTGTGTTCGCCATGTGACTTTCCAGAATGAGAGAGAAACCCTGAACATCATCAGTCTTCTTGAACCAAGGTATCTTTCCTTGGATGCCTTTGATTGGACATTTCTATAGACTTGTTGTAATTGAGACATTTTCTCAGCCTTAAAACGGTTACCTAGCAATTTATTAAATTCCCCTTTTTAAAAGTCATTCCATTTCTGGTATATTACATTCCAGCAGCTGGGAAAACTAGAAATCATAGTATCCTTATCTATAAGTAGCCCCAAATTGGAAGAAACCCAATTGCCCATCAACAAAAGGATGGTTACATATATCATGGCATATTCACTCAATGGAATTTTATCCAGCAATGGAGTTATGAAACCACCATTATATGCAACAACACAGATGCATCTCATACCAAAGATAGAACAAAAGAACCCAGACACAAAAGAGAACATGCTATGTGAGTTCATTTTCATCAGTGGTTCTCAATTGGGTTTGACTTTGCTCCCCTCCTCCAGAGGACATCTGGCAATGTCTGGAGATGTTTTTGGTGATTATGACTAGGATGGGGAGGGGGCTTGCTACTGGCTTCCAGCAGGTAGAGACTGGGCATGCAGCTAAATATCCAGAGTACAGATCAGTCCCCACTGCAAAGAATTATCTGGTCCAACATATCGACCATAGATTATCTGTGGTTGAGAAACCCTGGGTTTTTTTGTTTGTTTATTTTGCATGGGCAGGCACTGGAAACTGAACCCAGGTCTCCAGCATGGCAGGCAACAACTCTGCCTGCTGAGCCACCGTGGCCCACACCCTGGGTAAAAACCAGGCAGAACTAATCTCTGGTGTCAGCAGTCAGGCTACTAGTTAGCCCTGGATGGGTAGAGTCTGGGAGAGGCAGGAGGAAATTTCAGGGCAAGGGAGCTGGTCATGTTTTGTTTCTTGATTTCAGGGTTGGATACATGGGCATGTTCACTTTGAAAAATGAATAAAGGTGTACATTTTCCTGTGTCTATTATACCTTTTTTTTCAGAATTCTTTAAGAAGATACAGGAAACATTGAGGCTTGAGTACATTTTTTTAAGGAAGTTGTAGGTTTACAGAAAAATCATGCAGGAAATACAGAGCTCCCATTAGGCACCCTGCTCCCCTACAGTTCTCCTGATTTATTATTACTTTGCATTAGTGTGGTACCTTTGTTACCACTGATGGATAATTGTATTATAATTATCCTATTACCTATAACCCGTAGCTTGCATTCGGGTTCACTGTGCTGTACAGGCCTCGGGTGTTTTTTCTATTTTTATTCTAGAACCCTATACAAAGCCTAAAATTTCCCCCTTTTAATCACATTCAAATATATAATCAGCGGAGTTCATTACATTTACAATGTTGTTCTACAATCACCACCGTCCCTTACCAAACTTCCTATCATACCAGAGACTGTACCAATTAAGCATTAACTGCTCATTCCTACCCCCACCCAGGGAGCCTACAGGTTACAGGCTCCTGGGAACCTGTGTCCTAGTTTCTGACTCTCTGATTTTGCTTTTTCTGATTATTTCATATCAGGGAGATCAAACAGTATTTGTCCTTTTGCGTCCAGCATATTTCACACAACATGATATCTTCCGGGTTCCTCCATGTTGTCACGTGTATTGGAATTTCACTCCTTTCTATGGCCGAATGACAGTCCTTTGCCTGTACACACCAGTTTGTTTGCCATTCCTTTGCTGGTGGACACCTGGATCACTTTCATCTTTTGGCAAACAATACTGCTATGAAGATCAGCATACAAATACCTAGTTGCGTCCCTGCTTTCCTTCATTTTGAGCATCTACCTAGAAGTGGGGTTGCCGGGCCATATGGTAATTCTATGCTTAGCTTTCTGAGGAACTGTCAGATTGCCTTCCACCGCAGCGGCACCGTTTTACAGTCCCACCAACAATGAACAAGTTTTCTTATTTCTCCACATCCTCTCTAATACTATTTTCTTTTTTTTTTTTAATAGTAGCCATTCTAGTAAGTGTGAAATGATATCTCATTGTGGTTTTGATTTGCATTTCCCAATGGCTAACAATGTTGCACACCTTCTCATGCACTTTCTGGCCATTCAAATGACTGTGGAGAGATGGATCCTCAGACTATTCAAACCTCACTGGACATTGTATTTCTTTCTCAGTACAGACAACACTCGGAATGAGCTCACTTGTCCTTGCAAACTGCATCAATGATAGACACACACTAGTCTGTTCTTTTATTAAATATTAAAATATTAATTATACCATATTATACTATACTAAATTGTATTATGTTATATTATTTTAAATGTTATACTACACTATATAATATCATATTACTGTTAGCTGGGTACTTATCTTTCTCAGGGTCTGTGAGCCCTGTAAGCATATAAGCTGAGTCTCCTTTATCTTTGAAGTCTCAGAACCTAACATATCTACTCACATAGGGTAGAGGCTAAATTTATTTTTTTAATTAAAAAAATGTTTGCTCAGTTAATTGCAATGAGTTGAGTTGTTTGATACAATATATACATTACAGAGGACGTGGCTACCTGCTCTGTGCCAAACAAGCTTAGACCCACAGAAAAATAAGGATATTTCTGGAAAGGCTGAGAGTATTTCAGAAGAGGAAAAAGCAAATTCATCTCTTTTGAAAGTGTTACCATAGAAACTCAGCCCAATGCATCAGGAACAAAGGCTGCCTCATCAGAGCCCATCACCTGTGATTATAAACAATGAATGGAACGCTTGCCCTTGGGGAAGATGGAGATGCTCATACAGTGGCCGTCCAGGACTCCCGGGATCCTGGCCTCCACAGTGCATCCCACAGTCCACAGTGAGAACTCGGGGGTCCCAGGGGACTGCCAGAGCTTGGTCAGAGCCTGTTTATAAAGAAGACAGGCTGAGAACCTCCAGGAGAAATAGTCAAGACCAGCTTGCAGGTGACTCCACCCTTCCTGGCTAGGCTTAATGACCTCCTGGCATGACCATGACCCCACCTGCCAAGAGAGGGGTCTGCCGGGTCTCTCTCGCTTCCGTTATGAGACACTCACCTATTTTTTCAGGATAACAGTTGAGCAAGCACAAAACAATGGGGGAGTTTTAAAGTTTTCCCTTTCCCAAGGGAAAACTTTCCCTTGACAGAGGTTATCATGAATTAGTATTTATTTTACCTCCAATTAATTCAATAGCACTCTGTTGGAGTGGTTCAACAGAATCACTGGACCCAAATGGTGTTTCTTCATGGTGCCTCCTCCTCCTGATCATGTTAAATTCCCTTTCACTAAGCAGAATCAAGTCTGAGGCTGATGGATGTTCAGTTGTTCATTCATTGGTTAAACTAGCATTTTACTGAATACCTACTACATTCTGGAGAACTGGCTGGAAGCCAGAGGTTCAAAGTAAAAACCCGGGTTACATTTATTCTGGAGTTTAGTTTATAAGGGGGACAACGTGTGAAAATGAATTCATTGGAATTGCATCATGTGTGCATTTGACTTATGAAAATTCAACAATATGTGTCTGGACAGAGGGCAGAGGAAGGGAGAGAGAGAGGAGGGAAAAGGGAGAGAGAGAACTATCAAAAGAAAGTTGAAATAGAGTGTGATTCTACACCACTGCCATCAGCATGCAGGTACAGTCGATTCTCATTAGTTGTGGTAGTTCTGCTCTGAATTAGTGAGTACTGAACCACTGCTCCTGGGGAAGATACAGGGTTAGGTTCCTGCAAGTCTCTGGTCACATTTTCATCAACCAGTCAATACATAACCTTGTTTTCTGTGTGCCTCTGTTTAAAGACATCTTATTTAATATATGGTATTAATTCATTAACAAGAACTTTCAGCCAACAGCACTACAGCTCATACTTGAACAAAGGTGATCTAACACATGAGCTTTCTCTCAGCATTTTTGTCCTCAGGAACACTAGACAGCTCTTCAGTACTGCACTTTGGGGTTATTTTAAACAGTGAAATCAGCAGAAAAATGCACACACAAAAAATGAGAAAAATATGGCAGTAAATATACCATGAAAAAGACACTTGTCTACAGTTTCAGAGCTGAAACAAGAAGGCCAAGTGTTGCTTTGTTCAACCTCAGCTGGTGTTTCAGTTTGCTAAAGCCATCGGATTTCAATATATCAGAAATAGATTGGCTTTTATAAAGGAGATTTATTAAATTATAAGTTACAATCCTAAAGCTGTGAAAATGTCCAAATTAAGGCACCCAAAAAAGGATACCTTCACTCAAGAAAGGCCGATCAAGTCTGGGTTTTCTCTGTCACATGGGAAGTCACATGGTGACATCTGCTGTCCTAGTCTCCGAGCTTCTAGTTCCAAATAGCTCTCTCAGCATCTCCAAGTGTCTGTGTCTGAGCTTTCTCCAAAGTGTTCTCTTATAGGACTCCAGTAAGCTACTAAGACTCACCTTGAATGGGTGGGGTCATATCTTCATGGAACCAACCAAATCAAGAGGTCCCACCCACAATTGAGTAGGTCATATTTCCATGGAAGCAACCTAATCAAAAGGTCCCATCCATTATAGGTCTGCACCCACAAGATTGGATTAGAAAACGTGGCTATTCTGGGGTATACAACGGCTTCAAACCAGCACAGCTTGGAATATGCACATCAGGAATTGTGTGCATTTGACTTATGAAAATTCAACAATATGTGCATGGACAGAGGGCAGAGGAAGGGAGAAAGAGAAACTGTGTCTGAAGTTGTATACACCCCTTTTTTGCTGCTCTGTGCATGCTCTCAGGGTTACAAATAAATTTTAGAGATAGGTGAATTTGCAAAAACAAAATCCATTCATAGCGAGTACTGGTTGAACATTCTGGAGTGAAGGTACAATGACCATACTCAGAGAATTTGCCTCCCTAAGCAGATTATTTTGGACCACCTTTTCAGCCCCTGTTTTACTTTGCTAAAGCTGATGAAATGCAATATACCCGAAAGGGGATGGCATTTACAATGAGGATTTATTAACTTGAAGGCTTACAGTTCCTAGGGCCATGAAAAATGTCCAAATTACCTTCTCTGAAGACAGGCTACCAGCAAGCTAGGGCTCCTCTGTCAGGTAGCGAGGTACATAGCAACATCTGATAGTCCTTTTCTCCTGGGTTGCCTTGCTTTCTGCTTCTGGCTTCAGTAGCTTCCCCTTGGCTTCTCTAGGACTTTTTCAGTGAGACTCTCTTAATTTCTGTGTGTCCTTTATCCTCCTATAAAGGACTCTAGTAAGAGGATTCAGACCCACCTTGAACAAAGTGAATCCTATCTCAATTGAAATAACCTAATCAAAAGGTCCCACCTACAATAGGTCTGCACCCCCAGGAAAGGACTGAAAGACCATGACCCTTTATGGGGTGTATACAACTTCAGACACAGACCCTTTACTCCATACAGTAAAACTATTTTCATTAGTAATCATGACATTAAGTAAACTACCTCACCTGGCCAGATTCTCATGGAGCTAGATGCTCATTAGAATTTCCAGTAAAACTTTTTACAAATGTCAATGCATCTCCCAGTCAAACCCACTGAAGCTCCCCAGGAGAATCTGCTGCATCTTTCCCCTACAGGGACACCTGCATGGTTCAGAAGAAGGAGAGAAGAGGTGGCACAGACTATGAGTAATTGTACTAGGACACACTGCAAGGCTTTGATGAGCAGGGGTCTCTTGAACTGAGTCCTGACTGATGGATAGGATGGAGTTTGTCAGGCAGAGAAAGGGGGTTGTTCTGTCCAAGAACTTGCTGCTATTATAAGTTAGGTCTGGTTAAAACTCTCTCCCCCATCCTCTGCTGACTTACCATCTTAGATTGCTGGCTACTGCTGACATAACCCAGCGTGGGACATGTGCAGCCACACATGGTTATTTTGGTAAGCCAAAATGGGTCAGAAGCTAGAGAAAGCTTCTTCTCTCCCATCTGTTTTCAGGAAGCCATGTTTAAACCCCCTGCCAGAGCACAGGAGGTAAAAAGAGCCCACGTGTTATAAATAAATCAGGGTAGAGAAGACGAAGGAGGCTGGTGCCATGGCCATAATCACTGCAAAGAGCAAGACTGTCCAAGAGAGATGGCTTGAGTTAAATCCCAGCGTGGAAAAAGCTAACTGCCAGGAATGCAAATAAAGGCAGGGACATGAGTTTCATTATTCCTCAACAGGACCCCGCAGTCCTTTTCCTTAAGTGGAACGGACTTATTAAGAGGTAACTGCCTACAAGGACCTTAGCACCTTTTCAGTTGGCATGTCCAGAGAGTGGGCTACCCCTAATTCGCCCTTTGTTCCAGAGTTCAGCCATCCATCAGTGGGGGCTCAGTGAGGGGCCAAGATCACAGCCAGGAGCAAGGAGAGCTGAATTCTTGTCCAACTACTGCAATTGAGAGCTGCTTAAAAACCTCTCTGGCCTTAGTTTATGCAACATTCACAGCTTCAAGAGTTTTTGCAGGCATCAGATGAAAAGATTTTTCTTTCCATGTGATAAAAGTCATATGGTAGAGTGTGTCCTGATACCCAGCCCTTTCATGACTCA
This sequence comes from Tamandua tetradactyla, assembly GCF_023851605.1. Classification (NCBI taxonomy): domain Eukaryota; kingdom Metazoa; phylum Chordata; class Mammalia; order Pilosa; family Myrmecophagidae; genus Tamandua; species Tamandua tetradactyla. The sequence continues at coordinate 57,246,236 of NC_135338.1, read as the reverse complement.
GGGCAGAAAGGATTTGTGCTGTGATCTTTGATCCTGAGTGTTTTGCACACAGTAGACACTCAATAAACATTTGCTGACTAGTTTGGGCAAAATTCAGCCCATATTATGCTCCACAGGTAATCAATCTGCCCGTTGTAAGGAAAATCATCCCACAATCAAGGCTGTATTATTCTCCCCAGGATTTAAGGGCCCTCCAAGGCTAACCAGGCACAGGACGCTGCAAGAAAGGACGTACTTGAAGCCCAGGAGCAAAGAAAGCACTTTAATCCTCTGTTGAAAAACCCTGTTCCAGGTTTCAAATTGAAATGTTTTGAAAAGGGAGCTGGACCTATTCTCCAAGGATCTAACAAGGATGCTGCTCAGAGAAGTGTTTTTTGTTTGTCTGTTTGTTTTGCTTTTATTAAAGTATGCTGTACGGTGAGAGTCACATTTCATTCCTTTTCCATGTGACTATCCTGTTATTACAGCACCATTTGTTGACTTTTGCGGGGGGGGCGGGCTGGGAGTGCAAAGGTCAGGAATTGAACCCACATGTCTCCCACATGGCAGGTGCAAATTCTACCCTTACACCCCCCAGAAAAGTGCCTTTGAGGCTGGTGCCATGGGCATAATCCTTACAAAGATACTTCCCCATGGCTGACAGGGAGCTGGGAAGGCATAATTTTCTTTAAGATCAGGCAGAAAATATCTCCCTTCTGATTGACAAAGACAGTCCTGGGGTTTCCAATTACTAATGCAAAGATACAGGTAGATGACTGTCATCTCTGTCAGATTTGCCCCAGGCAGGGAAGAAAAAGTGAGTGGATAAGTGGAAGGACAGTACAAAGATCCAGTGGCTCTCTTTCTTTTTGCTTTCTGGGAGCAATCAGAGATGGTGATACTTGCCACGCAGCTGAGGGGAAAAGAATGAGGGCTGGTGCTTCTGGCCACAGGCAGATTCTGGCTGAGCCCTGCCGGTGGTAAAAGCCACAGGCATATTATTTTGGTTTGCTAAAGATGCTGGAATACAATATACCAGAGATGGATTGGATTTCATGAAGGGGATTTATTAAGCTACAAGTTATAATCCTACGGCCATGAAAATGCCCACATTAAGGCACCCAACAAAAGGATACCTTTGCAAGAGAAAGGCCAATTTCTTTGTCTGGGATTTCTCTGTCACATGGGAAAGCACATGGTGACTCCAGTAAAATTAAAACCCACCTTGAATGGGAAGGGTCACAACTCCATGGAAATAATCTAATCAAAAGGGCCATACACACAGTTGGGTGGCCCACACCTCCGAGGAAAATAATCTAATCAAAAGATCCCACCCTACAAAGGTCTACCCCCACAAGATTGGATTAGGGTTAAAAGAACGGCTTTTCTGTGGTGCACAACAGTTTCAAACCAGCACACATATGTTGCTTCACCCTGAATTCATTTTCTTTCCCTGATCAATGGGAAAATACCTCCAACCACCAGACCATTGAAAGGTTCTGAGATGATGTACATGCAGGAAGCGCTCAGTAAATGGAGCAACTTGCTGGAGAAAAGCACCAGCCGATAAGAAAAGCTGCCTGCAAGGCTTTTGACTTCCAAATGGGTTGGTGGCCCAGGTTAGATGCATAGAAGGTTTGATTAACTCTTCACTAGCAAGTAATGAGGCAACCATGATAGAAGATTAAGTAGTAGAATAATTCTTCTATTGAGGATTAGTGAGAAGCCTGTGGGATTATGCTGAACATTTATTCTTTAAATCTTTCTTATCCAAGGGCATCATCTGTTACATACTGGCAATACAGCAGCTAACAAGTTCTAAGTTCTACATAAAAGAAAGTAGTTAAAACCATCACGCATGCATGCACACACACATACACAACTGCACACCAACTAGACTCCAGTTACCACATCTACTATGGTGTCCAGAAGTTCATCACACCCAACCGTAGCAAAGACACGGGGCTCTCCTGGTGGCCACGTTTTCTATCGCAGAAGACTTAGATGAGAGCAGGCAGCTTCTTCTTATGTGGATTTATGTACTGAAACAAGGGATGGTAAAAGACACGCCCAGGGGCAACACGTGATAGGAACCCCCCCCACACACACAGAGGAAAACTTCCCCCGAGGACTTGGGCTGTCTGCTTTTCAGGGTTGATTGGCTGCCAATGGCAGTGGGACTGTTGTGGGTATAATCACGTCCCCCAAAAGGACACGGCTAAGTCCTAAGCCTCAGCCCTGTGGACATGAATCCATTTGCATATAGGGCAAATGGATGGTGTCATTGGTGAAAGTGAGGCCACCCTGGATGAGAGTGGGTTTTCCTCCTGTTTGACTGGAGGCCTATGACAGAGGAAATCTGGACCCATTAGGAGATAAAGTGAGGTAGAGACGGCCATGTGATAGAGGCAGTCAGTGGGTTATGGTTTGCCAGTCAGTCACCCCCAGAACACTATAGATTTCAGAGACAGCCTGGCCCTGCTGACACCGTGATTTAGGACTTCCAGCCTCTAAGACCATGAGACAACAAATTCTTATTGTTTTAAGCCAACAAGTCCATGGTACTTTGTTACAGCATCCCTGGTAGGCTTAGACAGTGACCTTAGACAAATCCCTTATCTTCTCCAAGTCTTACTATTCTCACCTGTAAGTTGGGGATAATGAGAGCACCTCCCTCCCTGGGTGCTTGTGAAATTGACAGGTAAGAGGCTAGCAACTGGGAAGAAGCTCAGGGCCCAACATAAGGTCAACCACTATGCACCTGATGAGCTGTATGCAGTGGGTGGAATGGTGGCCCCGAAAGAGATATGCCCAAGTCCTAACTTCCTGTACCCGTGAAAGTGGTCTTATTTGGATAAAGGGTCTTTGCAGATCTACTTAAGTTAAGGATATCAAGGTGAGGTCATCCTGGATAACTAAGTGGGCCCTAAATCTAGTGACAAGGGGAGAAAAAGAGAGGCCCAGGGAAAAACAGAGAGAAGGCCATGTAAGATGGACACAAGGACTGGAGTGATGTGCCTATAAGCCAAGGAATGCCAAGGATTGCTGGCAAACACTGGGAGCTAAAAGAGAGGCAGGGAACATCTCTCCCTCAGAGCCTCCAGAGGGAACCAACCCCTCCAACACCTGAATTTTAGCTTCTGGCTTCCAGAGACTGTAAGTGAACATATTTCCACCTTTTTAAGCCACAGGGCGTGTGGTACTCTGTTCTGGCATCACAGGAAACTCAGACACTGTCATCTTTTTTACTAGAGTTATAATTAATCATAGTTGTTAGTGACAGTACCTTTATTTTTTACTACCTAAAGATGGAAGTAGTTCTGGAAAGAGGTTTTTTAATGTCTAGAATTATGAGATCAACACTTCCCTTCCAACTCAACAGCTATTAGCTTATGTGCAGTGAGCTGGGGAAATGGATTCGATGTGGTCAGGGCTTGGGGGCCAGCAAACCCTCTGTCCCCTCCAAGATGGTGCCCTGGATTCTCCAAAGATTAGTGTGATGGACAAAGAGCTTATTTCTCCTCAGACAGCCGGGTTCCCTGATAGTGAGCAGAATGGTGTTGGGTTTGAATGGGAGGGTGAGGCTCTGGCCAGAGCGACAGGCTCCTGCCTCCTCTGGGGGGGCACCAGTGGGGCTGAGGGGTGACTATGGAGGAAACCAAGTGGGTGGGTGAGGCGGGAGGGTGGAGAGAAAGGTCACACTACCCTGTGGGTGAGCTGAGCCCTGAATTCCCAGCCTGTAGCAAGAGAAAGAAGAGGTGTGGGATGAAAACCATCTGCTGGAATACATTAACATACCCACTTGCCCAACAAACAAGTCTAACAGTGAAAACCTCACATGTCCTGAAGCATATCCAAACACCAGCTTGTTCAGTGCTCACTGGGCATGCAGGGGCCACCTTCACTCCAATCTTACAGCTGAGGAAATGGTGGTCTAGGGGTACCAGGATGTGCCAAAGGTCTCACCTGAGACCCCAATCTGACCTGCTTTTGTAGCAGGCAGGCCTTCCCCTCTTTCTGGTTCAGCTGTGCTCTCTGTGGAAAATCCCCAAACCCCCTCTCCTCGCAGGCAAGCGAGATAAGGCACATTTCCTGGGATAGAAACCCCCTCCCCTAGCCTTCAGGAACTGATGAAGATGCACATAGGCAAGGGAGGACATTCATGGGTTGGGGGCCCCTCAACAGCTCAGCTCTGGGCCATTCTCAACTTAAATCAGCCAATTGTTTACCTTGTCTTTAACATGTCAAAGAGTCTATAAAAGCTAAGGTTGCCTTTTGTTCGGGGCTCAGACTTTTAGAGGCTACTCGGCTGAGCCCTATGGCCATAGCAAATAAAACCTGCTTCCTGAAACTACGGATCCTTAATCTCAGCCTGTTCTAACTTCACAGAACGTTCCTGGAGGCCTGTGGCCTCATTCCTGGTTTTCGCACTACATTTCCACCTTCTTTGGACAGCCAACTTTGGACTGGCTGCATGTTTCATGCTGGCGGAGACAGAACCATATAGCAGAGAAGCTGCTCAGGGCTCCTCGCCTGACATCCGCACAAAGGAGGAGCAAAGGGAGAGGACATGATGGGGGTCCCGAGAGAGGAACAGGGAAAGAGCACCGCAGACGCCATAGAAAGGGCCATGCCCTGTGGTCAAGGATTGGGGGTTCTGCCCTGTCCTGGAAGGAAGGCCGCAGGGGGCTGCGGGCATCTCAGACTGGATGAAGGGGGGCCAGGAAGGTGCATTTGGGGTCCGGGCCTGGCGAGGAGACTTGGGTCTGCTCACAAGAGTCTGAAGGTCAGCCAAAGGATGTGGGGATTTATCCCACAAGCAAGGTAGAGCCACTGCAGGCTCCTCCACTGGAGAAAGCTCCCTCTAGTAGGGATGAGAAGAGAGAAGCAGATCAGGAAGAATGGAGACAAGCCCACCTGGTGAGGGGCACCTGCAGAGCCCAGGTGGGGAGATGTGGAGGTGTGGCGGGGACTGTAGCCACTGGGGTGGGAGCTTGGGACTTTATTCCACGTCAAGAAATTCCTATCTGCTTGAGACCCCTGGAAAGGAAGTGCCCCAGGTTTAAAGGACATCCTGCAAGGTACGCTGCAGTCTAGCAGGTTAGCGTGCAGAATGCTCACATCCTGGCTCGGGCCAGTCCCTGCACTTTTGGCTTCAGTCTCCATATCTGCAGAATGGTAAGGAGGATAACAGGACTCTTCACCTGGGGCTGCTGTGAGGATTAGACATCAGAAGTGCTCCGAGCAGTGCCTGGACCTTAGTAAGTGCTAACAGAAGTCAGGTTATCTCATTATCACCATCGTTATATTTTCAGAGCTGTTCGCACACCTTAGCACCTTCAATATTCAAAATAAACCCGCTGTTGAGCCTGTCTGCTCATATGCAAATGGATTCAGAGTTCTGATTTGCTGGGTCAGGACAGAACCACAGTGTGGGGTTGGAGCCCCTTCAGCTCCAGTTGTGGCCATCCGGCAAGAGAAGGTCGACAACCTGTCAGTCCTTGGCCTTTCTGTGCCCTTCTCAGCCCTGGCTCAGCAGCCTGCAGCTGCATTGTGGAGGTGACGGGGACGTAGGGCTGGTCTGGGCCAGAACATGGAATTTGGTGAAGGCCAGAGTCTTCTGACTCCTCCTTTTATAGCCATCCTGTCTGATGGATTTTCTGCGGGGCTAACTTCAGGTGGCCACCGTACGCAGTCCCCCAGAAGCAATCTGCTTCAGAGGACAGACTCAGAAAAGCATTTTTCAACATCACCTGCTGATCTCCACAACACTCTTGAGTGTCTGGCTGTGTGGGATAAAAATCACTATGCTAACCTCAATGAAAAGCTATTCTGTTGCATTCTGCTTTGCTCTAAAATGTGCTCGGAGGTAGGTGAGGGATTTGTACCTTTTAAGAAGTCTCTAGCAAGAAGGGAGACCATTAAGCCCCTCTGGGAAGGGCTGAAAAGATATATAATTTTCAATAAGCCCATGTTTACAGGATTTTTTACAGGTGAGGCAGGGTTAAGTCTGGGGTCTGGGAGGCAGGGAGCAGGTAGAAAGGACGTCACCAAGGAACTCTCTTCTTGGTGGAACAGAGCAGCAGTGGGTCAAGAGGCAGCTAATTCCAGGAGCCAAAATGTGCATCTGTGAGTAAGCTGTATGCAAAAAAGAAAACAACTTCTGAGCACAAATAGAAAGTGGCTGAGTATGAAGGGCCTGCTCTAAGCACCATCCACAAACCTGGGGATGGTGAGAGTTGTGGGTTCCAACGATCCAATCCTGGGAGGCAGTAACCGGGAGAGGGCACAAGGGTTCTGTCAGGGGGCCCAGAATATTTTACTTCTCAACCTGGGTGGCACTTACATGGGTGTCCACTTATGTGTGTGAGGGAGTTCCCAAGATCACCCCCAGGTTTGATGAAGTGCTCAGAGACTCACAGCTCTCCGCACCCAGCTGTACTCACAGCTGTGATTTATCACAAAGGATGCAAAGCAAAATCAGCACAGGGAAAAGATGCATGGGGCAAAGTCCAGAGGCAACCAGGCACAAACTTCAAGAGTCCTCCACCAGTAGGGTCACACAGAATCCTCTCAACTCCCCCAGCAACAAGCTGTGTCCACACCTGTGAAGTGGTGAAAGCCAAGGAAGCTCATTAGAGACTCAATGCACAGGGTTTTATTATTGGGGGTTGGTCATGAAGGCACCCACTGCCTAGTACACACCAAATTCTCAGGGTCCCAGAAGGAAAGCAGGTGTTTAGCATACACCATTGTTTGCACAGGCAGTTTAGGCAGCGAACTACTCCTCTCAGTTAGGGCTGTGGGAAGCTCCCAAAATGCCAGCTCTCAGATGCCAGCCAAGGGTTACGCTCATAAGCTGTCCTTTCTGGGGACAGAAAAGAAGCCTGCACATTACCTCTTTCTGTACAATACATGAAGCTTCACACAGCTCCACAGTATGTAGTTTATCCTTCAATAAAAAAAGTAAAGACAGAAACAAATGATGAATAGAATCCAAAAGATATGTTTGCTTGAAATTTCAGAGATTACTGACACAAGCTATTGGCAAAAGGGCTTTTGAGGCTGCAAAAGCACTAGGTCAATGGTGTATCTTCATTTTAATAGATGAGAGGGAAGCTTATCAAATATTTACCATAACATTTAAGTTAAAGCTGTATCTATTCTGTAACTTGCTCTCAAAAGGTCAAGATTCTATTTACCAAGAAGGGTACAGGCTTTGCTATAACGACAGAAGTTTGTCTTAGTAATTCTAAGGGCCAGTGACTTAACCCTGAGTCTACAAATATTTGTTATCATTTGCTAGAGTATTTGTGATAGAGAACTGTTTGCTCCCCACTAAGTTATGAATTACTTTTGCTTCAGGAGGCTGTTTATCTTCCACATGGCAAATACCCAGACCACAATTTCTCTGAAATAGTAGACTATCTAAAATCAAGAACACAGCTAAAGGCTTTTGCTTCCTTGTCCAAAATTATTTTGCAAGGAACACAATATGACTAGCAGATGAGCTTACAAATGCACTGCCAAATCCCACCCTGCCACCTGGCAAGCACCTCTCTTAACCCACAGAAAGAGCTCAACCTTAAACTCTAAGATTCTGAGAGAAGGGGCTGTGAGTTGGAAGACTTCGCCAGCTGGAGCCAGATTGGTCAGAGTCACCCCAGAGCAGCTGAGGTGCCCCAACATGGTGACAAGTGAGCCTGAGGCCCTGGGTCTGTAGCCCTCTCCTTCCTGGGCTGTGTGTCCTTAGAGCCAGGTAATGCTCTGGGCACTCTCCACACACTCTTCCTAAGACCCACTCAACTCTTCAAGACCAATGTCATCTGTTCCCTTTTACTGGCCAGGAAACATATCTAGAGAGGTTAAATGACTTGCTCAAATTACAAAGCACCTGAGTTGGTGGAATCAGAATTTGGAGGCAGGTGTGTCCTCCTCCAAAGGCAGAAGCACAGCTAGGGAGGGGACACAAGGGGGGCTGCATGTCACCCACAGGAAGGCTTTTAGGATGTTACTAGGGCAGGACAGCTAAGACTGATGAAAAGCTGAGAGATTTCAAACAGAGCCGAAAGGTTATCCTGAAGGCTGTTCTTATGCATTATATAGATATCCCTTTTCACCTTATGGTGTGTTGGAGTGGCTAAAGGGAAGTATCTGAAACTGTTGAGCTGTGTTCCAGTAGCCTTGATTCTTGAAGATAAGCTATATGGCTTGTACAGCTATATGGCTTTTACAATGTGACTGTGTGATTGTGAAAACCTTGTCATCTGATGCTCCTTCTATTCAGGGTATGGACAGATGAGTAAAAACACAAAGATAAAAAATGGAGGGGATAAAGGGTAAAAACTTGGGTAGATTGAACTAGTGGTCAATGAGAGGGAAGGGTAAGAGGTATGGGATGTATGAGTTTTTCTTTTTTCTGGGAGTGATGCAAACGTTCTAAAAATGATCATGGTGATGAATACACAACTATGTGACGATATTGTGAGCCACTGATTGTACACCACGTATGGACTTCACGTGTATGAAGACTTCTCAATAAAAAGATTAAAAACAAAACAAAAGACTGATGAAAAGAAGGTAGACGAAGGGCAGGTGATATAAGGGGCACCTCTTCTACAGGCCAGCTCCAAACAAGGGTGCAAGCCCTGCCCCAGACTCGTCCTCCCCCACCAACTCCATCCCACATAGGATTTGGCTGAGGGAACATAGATGCCAAGTTCCTGCTGGGTGCCACAGGGCACAAGTCTGTGACCGGGGGTCTGAGCCTTCTGTTTGCTCCCTTTCGGCCTCCCCTGGTCAAATGGGGAGCACACATTCCTAGGTGGACAGATGACCCTGGGAAGACCCGGGCAGACACCTGAACACCCCAATAAGAGGTGTCTATAAGAGTAACTGGGCTGAGTCCAGATTAAACATGTCAGGTCTGAGGCCTCCTGGGCTTATCATTGGCAGCTGACAATGCCTCGTGCACTACAAGTGTGGACAGCGTGGGGGAATAGAGGTAGATGCAAGGGGTCCCTGAGTGTCACCAGATGGAAGGAGAAAGCTGTGAGGGATAACCTGGCCTCCACCTAGACTACTTCATCCCTGCTGAGGGGCCCTGGCCCTCCTTCCTTCCCAATGGACCTTGCTGCCCACTGTGCCCTGAACCTGGAAAGACATAGCACTGCCTAAGACCAATCATGCCAAAACCCGGGTACTCACCAGCCTCTACCCTCTAGAGCCCATTGCTTCTGCAACCTCCACAAAAGGCTCAAGTGCACACAGCAGAAAAGAAAGAGCAGAAGCCTCATCATGGCAGGGCCTGAGATGCCACCTTCTCTAGGAAGTCCTCCCAGAGAGGTGTCGTCCTCCATGCTTCTCTCTGAGTATCATCAGTTTTATGGGCTCTATGGCTCTCCCACCAAACAGCTGGTTCTTTGGTAGCAGGGGCTTTCCTGGTCACCTCTGCTCTCCCAATACCCAGCATGGAGCAGGGCCAGGGGGCAGCTGTGGAATGAATTCAGTGAATTAAGGAATGAGCACATCAGAGACTGGGTTGGCAGTGAGGCCAGGGTTGCATCCATCTCTCATTCTGCTTTCGGGCACCTTTTCTTTCCAGGCCTCAGAAGGATTCTCCCCGAGGGTGCTGAGCCAGGGGCCAATTGGATGGGCCTCTCCCAAGGCCAACAACAGGCTGACTAATGCTGGAGTGGAGAGGGACCCTGAGCACTAACCCGTCTCAGGCCAGTGGTCAGTTTCTGAATACATCAGGAGGGAGGCATGATTAGCAGGCCCATTTGACAGCAGGGGGACTCAGGCACAGAGAAGCAATGTGACCTGTTCCAGTTACATGCAACCAGAATGAGACAAAAGAGAATTCAAGCCCCGACACTCTGGTCTTATTTCCAAGAGTCTCGCCATCTCTCTCTATACAGTGAGAGCTCCCATGGTCCACCCGTGTCATTCTGGAGATCTGGTAAAGCAGCCAGAACTCTGCAAATGCATGATCTGTAATCCTCATGGCCACTCCCCAAGGTGGGATGGGTCCTGATGCCATCTTTACAGAGGGGAAAATGCCATGCTCAAGTGTTCCAGCTGGTGACCAGTCAGGACAAGATTCCAATTCAGGTCTATATGGCTCTACGTCTCAAACCTTTAGCCACAATGGCACGTGGAGTCCCTACATGGAGTCCAAAGGTCACACACCATGTGAGCAGCACCACCAAGAGAGGGGGCAGGTCCAAGCTCCAAGCTCCCCTCACACCCTGGGACTCCACCCTCTGGAGCCTCAGCAAGCTGTTGCTGAAAGGGTTGGCAAGAGACTTGCAAAAACAGCTTATCGGCTATGGTTGCCTCTGTTTTGCTTTTTCTAATTGTTTCCCTCCAAAGAGCAGCTTTTATTCACCGGGCAGCAGAGCCATGTCTTCGGGACCACATCACACGCAGCGAGTCTCAGACTCTATTCCAGAGAAGTCTCTCATGTGGAAATGGCACCACGATGGCATTTATTGAACACTTGTTACATGCCAAGCACTTTCCAAGGACCCCGTGGTTACTCTTTGCTTTAATCCTTCCTTAAACCCCAGGAGGGAGAGGGGATGTGCTCAGTTTTGCATGAGTTTGGAGGGTGGGGGAATGGGTCCTCAAGCCCCGGGGTGAACCAGGCTCTGTGTTCTGTTTCAGCCCCCCTGAGCCCCCACAAACTGGTGAACTCAGGGCCGGGGTGCTGGTTCTGCCCCATATGACAGCAGCTCCGAGGACTAGGTCAGGGACAGGCACCAAGACTGAGGGAGAGAGCATCATGTGGCCAGAAGAGGGGTCCAAGCCATGGAGGCAGTGGGTTCCACAGCCTTCTCTCCAGCCTTCTACCAGGTGTGCTGCGGGGGCTTCAAGAATGCCACTCTCAGGAACCCCTGGCAATGTTTCTGGAAGGTAGGAAACCTTTTACAGACTGAGGACCAGGGACTCAGTGGTTTGCCCAGGGTGACTCAGTTGGGCTCAGATGCAAACCTGGATTTGTGCAGCTCTGTTTTCAGAGATAAATACACATATGGTCAACTCCCACTATTTGCAGTAGTTCTGTTCTATAAAGTTGCCACAAATACTGAATTAGTCAACAGTGAATCACTGCTCCCACGTGAAATACAGGATTAGGGTGTTACAAGCTTCTGGTAGCAACATTTTCACTTTTACAAACACCTTATTTAACATATGTTGTTGATTCATTTAACACTGAACTCACAGCCAGCAGCACTTGAGTCATGTTTAAAACATGTGTTTTCTCCTTAAGGCACATCCCAGCTTTCTTGCATTTTGGAATGCACATCAGCATTCTGCCTGGGGCCACATCACTCCAAAACCCACAAAAATGTGAAAAATTGGCACTAAACATACCATGCAAAGGACACCTGTTTATAGTATGAAGGCTGAAATAAGGTCAAGTGCCACCTTGTTTGATTTCAGCTGGGGACGTGTGCGTCCAATTCTTCACTGTTCCGCATAAGCCAATGAATGACAGCAAAAGTACTGCAAGTTTTGATTTGGGGGTTACAAATAAATTTTGGCAAGTAGGCACATTTGCACATCCGAAATGCACAGACAATGAGGGTCGACTGTATGTTGCTGGAACACAATCTTCTGTGGGGCGCTGGTGTTTCTGCATACTTCCTGACCTAAGGCATCATCAGCATCTGCCCCGGGTCACCTGTTCAGGGGTGTTTTGTACAACAGACAGCCTCGAAGTCAGAGAAAGTGTCTCCTTCTGAGGCAGAAGGCACATTTGTTTCCTGACCAGATAGTCTGAAGACAGTATCTTTCTGGAGCAAAGTTTGGGCAGGCTTCCTAGCAGCTCCCTTTAAAAGAGGGGTATCCTAAGCTTAGGTTCCTAAGCTGTGACACAAACCCACTCTGTGCAGAGTACACATGGGCTGCACAGAGTACACACCCCCCAGGACTTGGGGGGACAGGGGAACCAATACAAACATGAAGCTAATGCTACCAGCTCTGCTGGGAGGGCTGAAATCCTGTGACTCTCATCCAGAAGTCTCAGGTCTGCTGTCAGCATTTATAACATTGTGGCATGCTCACCTGCAAGCAGGTAAAATCTCAAGTCTTTCACAGTTCTTCACCTCTCTGTGCTAAGGTTCAAATAAAAATCAGTTGTGAAAATTTTGTAGGGGGCCCTGGATAAGCAGCATTACTCAGGAAAAGAGAGAGCTCTTCAGTTTGAATCAAAGGTATAGCATTACAAAAGGCAAGATTTAGCTTTCACCAGCCACATTAATGGGAAGTATCAGGGCTAGATCCAAGCAGGTGATAGAGCCTTCTAGAGCGCCATTTCTTTTTCAAAGAACATGGTTTTTTAGGAACACTGACAGACCACTGATCTGGACTCAGAAGCTGGCATGGTGAAGGTTCCAGAGAGAACATTCATTTGGGAAAATAGTTGAAAGGGTCATATTTAGTCCAAAAAAAAAAAAAAAGGGATGCTGGAGAGAAAGGGCATGGGTGACTGTTCAAACATGATAATAATTACTGGAATCTGTGCAGTCCTGTGCAGTTGGTACTTTTATACCTATCTTCTCACTGATTTTCCTCCCTACTGGGTGAGCTGGGTATTACTGTTCCATTTAACAAAGAAACTGAGGCTCCAAGAAGTTGGGCAACTCACTCCAAGTCATGAATGGCAGAGTCTCAGGTGTTCTCGGCTGCCCCATGCCACCACGGGACAGGCCACCATGTGGATGTAAGATCAGGCTTGCTTCCTGGGGCTCCAGAGCCCAGTCAAGGACCAGTGGCAGTTAAAAGGAGGAAGATTTTGGTTCAAAAGAGGAAGCTGTAAGTGAATAATTCCCAATGACTGAACACCATGCTCCCCAAATTTAAGTCTCACAATCCTGAGTCTTACTCCAACTTGTCATAACTACCCTCATCCCCCTGCACCACCGAAAATGAAGAGGCTGTAAGTGATTTCCTCACCGTGCAGGGGAACCCAAAACTACCCAATCCCAGGGAAGTCGCTGCTATCGAGACAATGGATCACCGGTCACTGACACATAGAGAGGGCGAGTGACCCTTCATAAGGACAGCTGCAGAGGGACTGTGGCACATAATGGTTTTCAGCTCTGGGTAGGGAACTTGGCCAGGGACCCAGAGCAAGGGGAACTCACCAGCAGGAACTCACCCAGGTCTCCTGATGCATTGTGTTAACTATGCTCCTTTTACAAGTGCTTGGATGGTCCAGGTCTTGGAATAGAGAGAGGAACATGACCCAGCTCCAGGCCCTGAGGGGCTGCTGGATAGACAGGGGAGGCAGAGAGAGAGATGCTACGGTGGGGGGTGAGGGCAAATGTCTACAGTGTGTCCTCTTCCCACTCTAGCAGTGACCACTGCCCCATAACAGGAGGCTTCAGGGAGGTGGATGGCCAGTGGGGAGTCTGGAAGGAGCAAATGGTGGCTGGGCAAATCCACTTCCCTGCAACTGAGATTTATTTCCTGGAGCTGAGGCTCTGCTCTCCTAACGGAAACCTCCACTGCCTTCAGGGCATCAATCCTGAGTTCAGTGCTGGGGCTCTGTGCATGGACTAACGAGGTGAAGCCAGGACCACAGAAAGATTCCCAGCTCCATGCAGTGCAGCTGGGCCAGCAGGGAAGTCCACTTCCTGGGGCCAGGTGGCCCCTGCTGTCTTCCCAATGATGAATTCAATCCACCTCCTGCAGGCGGTCTCCAAGGCACAGAGGTGAGCAGACAGCAGGGCCTGGTGGGGATGCACCACCCATCTTCCTCCACCCTCCTCCCAGAAGCCTGAGACATCAGGTACAGACTGCAAAGGTTGGTGGGCGACTTTGCATTCCACTCCCTCAGGCAGGTGCCTGCCAGGAAAATCCTGAGGATGGAGAAAGCAGGGAGGTGTCTAGTCTGGAAACGGTTTCAACCAGCCCCATCCATTTTCTTTTTCTAATTGTATTGAGGCATCATATATAACATGAAACTTGCTATTTTTAACCCTTTTTAAGCAGCACCAATGTCGTTTACATGGTTGTGCCACCATCACCACCACCCACTACCGAAACTGTTCCATCACCCCGAACAGAAACTAGACACCCATTAAACAATCACTCCCCAATCCTCCTTCCCTCAGACCCTAGTAAACGTTACTCTACTTTCTGTATCTACAAATTTGTTTATTCTCGGTATTTCATATTAGTGGAATCATGTCATGTGCATCCTTCTGTGTCTGGCTTATTCCACTGAACACAATATCTTCAAAGTTCATCAGTGTTACTACATGTACCAGAACATTCTTCATTCTGGGGGCTGAATATTCCATAGCATGGACATGCCAGGCCTTGTTCACCAGTCATCCGCTGATGGACACTTGGGTTGCTCCCACCTTTTGGCAATTGTGAATAATGCCGCTGTGAGCAGTGGCGTGCAGCCATCTGTTTTCAGTCCCTGCTTTCAAATCCATCACTATCTGTTTCTAAAGAACAAGAGTATTTGTGAAACCCACAGTGAACTGCACTAACCTCGGGAGCAGCGTATCAGTCGTCCCTGAGGGAGATGAAGGATCCCTCTGAACCCCAGCTGGACCCGAGAAGGATGACTACTCTGTCCCGGCTTTTCTGGGACTGGCCAGGACTTCTCATTGCAAATCCTAGTCTTAGGAAATCCCTCAACCAGGGTGGCTGCTTGCTTTTCATTTGTGTCACCATTTTCGTAGTGAAGTCTTGAGGTAAAGAGAATCAGCCAGGCCTCCATTCAAATACAAGTGCATTAGCTACCTTCTACGAGACCCTGGGCAATTGTTTGACCACTCCGGGTTTCATTCTCCTCATCCGTAAACTAGGAACAATCATCGATTCACAACATGGACTGTTAAGAGGATGCAACAAAATGATGCAATGGCAAGTGCGCGGTCCGGGCCTGGATGGCAGCTGAAAGCCTGAGGTAGACAGGGGAGGGTGCCCGGGTCAGGGAATCTGAAGGACTGATGCAGGACAGGGGTGGGGGCTTGTGCCTTCAGTAACCCCTGGCCTTGGGGAAAGCTGTGATGCCTCCAAGCAGGAACTGCTAAAGCACGAGTGCTTCACCTTCGCTTTTTTTTTCCTTCATGCCTTTGATTTCCTGCTCGCCTTGATTCAGTTATTAAAATTAACCAGGTCTGGCACTGGGCTGGCAACCTCAGACATGACAAAAGCTCCTATGGGGATCTGGACAGAGCAACAAGGGCAGAGAAGAGAAAGGAGTGATCACTGCTGGAGCAGCGAGTCTCACTCCTGCAATGCCCTCCCCCAGGTTCTTTTGGCCTCTTGTGGGCTACGCCTCTGCCTCTGGCACCAGCCTGTCTGAGCTTTTTTCCACTCACTCCAGCTGCCATCCACTCTACCCCTATATAACCCCTATAGACTCCAGGGAAGAGAATGCAGGAGAGCAAAGGGTTAAGTTAGAGAGGTTTACAACACAGACTACATTTGTTTGGTACTTGCATTCCCCACCCACGCCCCAAACCACTCTGCAATCTGCCAGTACCCTGTGCAGTACTCAGCACTGGCATCTGGTCTATGAGCTCAGACCTACCTTCGAACCCCAGCTGAGCCCCTTCTGACCTGGTTGACTTGGGTAAGGCCCTAAGGTATCTAAGCCTCTGTGTCTGCACCTCTAAAATAGGCATGCAACTGCCTCACAGGTGGCTGTGCAGCCAGAGCCTGTCCCTGAGTAGGCACTCAAGATTCAAGCATGCCATCGGTCCCTCTCTCCTTCCCACCTGGGAGCAAGGCTCCTGCCTCACCTGTCTGCATGCCTAAGAACATTGTTCTTCACCTGGTGCCTGCTCACCTGATGCTGGTGAGGATGATGACGCTCATAAAGGCTGGTAACAGTTTTTTATTTTAACTCCCAAACACCCCCTACATGGCCTGTCTGCATGGCCAACCTTGGGTGACTGATCTAACAACTGGGGCACATGGTGGGCCCCAGGTGGAATGCCCCCTGGGAGGGAAGAAGAACTGGCAGGAAGTCAGGGTCAGAGGGAGGCAAGGGATGCAGGCAGCACCACTTGGGCTTTGTGAGGAGAGAGGCAGGGTGAGGAGCACAGGGGGCCTGGAAGACAGTATCAGTCACCTTCTTCAAGTCTCTCTCCAAGCCACTGGGAGCCAAGTCTTAATGCATTTCTAATCAGCTCCCAGAGCTTTGCACTGTGGAGATGGATGCAGGACCCTCGGGTTAGAGGGGTTGAACAGGGTCTCAGCTATCGACTGAGCAACAAGCTGACACCCTGAGCCTGTGGCTGAGAGCACCCCCCATGCTCCCACCCCACTCATTAGGCTCCAGCTTCTCACTGCCAACATGCAGGCTTGACACCAGGGTTACAGACCGACAGTGAACCCCTCAATGGTGCATAGGACATTCTGAAGAAACTCAAGAGGAGAAAGCAGGCCAGAAAGGAATTAGATCAGTTCATGCATAGTTTGGCTTCTGATTCTAGTATCAGAAGCTCACCCACAAGGTAACTATATTATTCCCATTTCTGGTCTGCAGGAGAGAGAGAGAACTGTCGGACCAAGGTCCCAGAGCTGGGAGGAGAGGAGAGGGTCCAGATCCAGGTTTGAGTGGAAGGAAAGGAAGAGGGTGGAAGAATAGTTGTTAAAAGCGTAAGATTAAGCAAATTCTGCTTCCAGCTAAGATGGAGTAACTGAGACTGGATTTGCCCTCCCACCCAAAACAATTTTTAAAACTGGACAAAACATACAAAAATGGTTTTGAGGACACTGGACACCAGGCAATGAAGGAAAGTGACCATTGAGCGATGGAAAGCAAGGAAGATGAGCCCTACACTTGCCCCAGCTTACTGACTGGAGAGAGTTTCCAGGCTGAGGAGAATGGAAAACCCAGCCAGAGCCCAGCGGACAACCTGAGTTGAAACGATGAGCTGAAAGTTCAGGGAGACCCAGGCAGCTGGAGTTCACAGAGTGGAGTATAGAGAGGAGAGGGCTGTGGGGTCTGGAAGAGCAGTGGGGAATAATTACTGGTTCTGGGTGTGCCTAGCAAATGTTATAAGAAAGATCCAAGAAGGTCAAACCATTTCCAAGGAATGTAATTTCATCCCAGAATAAAACTCAAGAATAGGAATACAAAAATATCCAGGACTCAACAAGGTAAAATTCATGTCTGGCATCCAATAAAAAGTTATCAAGCATGCAAAGCAGCAGGAAAATATGATCCATAATGAGAAAAATCTATCAAAACTGACCCCAAACTGACATGAATATAGAATTAGTAGACCAGGACATTAAAACTGTTGTTATAACTGCATTCCATATGCTCGTAAACCTGGAGGAAACACTGAAGCAGAGATATGAAAGATGTTTTAAAAAAGATCCAAATCAAACTTCTAAAAATAAAACTACAATTCTGAGATAAAAACATATTGGAAGGGATTGACAATAGATTAGCTACCAAATAATGAAAGACTGGTGAACCTGATGATATAACAATAAAAACTGTCTGAAATGCGACACAAAGAAAAAAACTGAAAAAAACTACTGAACAGAGCATTAGTGAGCTGTGAGACAACTTCAGGCTTAATGTAATGTTATCTGGAATCCCCAAAGGTGAGGAGAAAGAAAAATATGTATGGAAATAATGACAGAACATTTTCCAAATATGATGTAAGCTATAAATCCACAGACCCCAGAAGACCCCCAAACCGCAAGTGTAATGAACATGAAGAAAACTACACTCAGACACATCATAATAAAACTGCTCAAAATCAGTGATAAAGAGGAAAACCTTAAAACCTGTGAGAACAAAAAAGATACCTTAAATTCTGAGGAACAAAGATAAAGATGAGAACAGATTTCTCATCAGAAACCATGAAAACAAGAAGATGATTAGAGAAAATCTTTAAAATTCTGAAAGGGGGAAAAAAACTGTCAACAGAGAATTCTATGCCCAATAAAAATATCTTTTTTTTCAGACATAAAAAATGTGGGAGAATTCATTACCAGCACTTGCACACTATAAGAAATGTTAGGGCAGTGCAATGGTGACTCAGTGGCAGAATTCTTGCCTGCCATGCCGGAGACCCAGGTTTGCTCCCCAGTGCCTGCCCATGTAAAAATAAATAAATAAATAAATAAAAATTAAAGTCTTTCAGACATAAGGGAAATGATACCATATAGAAATATAAATCTACATAAAGGAAGGAAGAACGCCAGAAAAAATAACCACGTGGGAAAATGTATGAATTTTTCTTACTATTTAAGTCACTTCAAAGGATAATTGACTTTTAACAAAAATAATGACAATATAGTATGAGGTCTGTAATCAGTGTAGTAGTAATGTGTAACAAAAAGCACAAAAACTGAGAGGGAAGGAATAGAAGTATACCGCTGTAAGGTTCTTATAGTATATGTGAAATGGAATAATGTCACTTGCATATAAACTGTAATTAAGTTAAAGATATACCTTATAAAGCCCAAATTAACCTCTAAAATATCAAAATAGAATTATAGCTAATAAACCAACAAAGAAGATAAAATGGAACTTTTATAACTATAAAAGTTGCTTAATCCAAAATAAGTCAGAAAAAAAAGGGAAAAAGGAACAATGTACAAATGGAAAAAGTAGAAAACAAACAGTAAGATAGATTTAATAATAATTGCATTAAATGTAAATGGTATAATCACCCTGATTGAAAGCAAAGATTGTCAGACTGGATTTTTTAAAATAGACTGAAGTGGTCAGAGATCTGGGTTTGAACCCCAGCTATGTAAGCCTGTGTGATTCTGCCATTGTAAGCCTCAGTTTCCACATCTGTTAAAAGAATAAGAGTCTATTCCATGGGCTGTTGTAAGAAATTAGTGAGATTTTGTGTATAAATTGTTTGACACAAGGCCTGCCTGGTACCTTGTAAGCATCTGATAAATGGCAGGTATGATAGGCAGACACAGGGATAATCTCAGGGGATAGGGTGGGGACATAGATGGAGACAGATCTCCATCACCTTAGGACAGAAGGAATTGAGTCTAAGCCCCCAAAGCAGGCCTGAGAATACAGCAAGTACGCCAAAGACATATGAACATTTAACTGGAGATTTGTAATTCACCTTTAGATGCCCCCATTCCTTTAGCTGTGCGAGATCTGATTTTTTTTTTCAAACCAAATGGAATGTCTGGACTCTTAAAACACTATCTAGAAATTTGATTTACAGAATGCACTATGGATTTTTTTCTCCTTCTTTAACTGCCGTTACACTCCTGCAAAAATGCAGCCCTACATCCACTCCCTAGGCAGGTCTAATTAGAATGATAAAATATTTAAATCTTTAAAATGGGAATTCGAAGTACAATGTGACAGGTTCTTTGGTTAAAAACATGAGCTCACAGATAATCTGTATTTTAATGATAATTCTTGCTTTAAGAAAAAGGAGCAATTCACTGGCTTGGAAAACATTCTCTGAGCAGACTGTCAGACTCCCTAGAATTCTACTTTTCTGCACAGTGGTATGTTCCTCTGGGGAAGAAAACATTCTACCAGTTTCTTGTAGAATGGCCCTTAAGTGCAACAAAGATCATTTCAAGAAATAGCAGAACTGCTTCTACAATACTGCCAGATGTCTTTGTGCTAAGTCCCCCAAGAAAAAATGATTAAAATGCAAATTAACTGTGAGCCTCTTGGGGAAGCTGGTAGGGGATATATCAGCAACTCAGCTATGATGAGACTCATGCATGTCGTATTCCAGAAAGAAACATCCAGGGTTAACACTGTGATCCAGGTGTGCCTGTGCCCTCCTGCCCAGGTTCTAAGAGCTGGGCTGAGAGGGGAGGCAGTGGAAGGACTGGCTCCCGAAACACAGCCTCTTCTAGAGAGACCGCTCAAACCTCTCAGCAGGCACTGACTTCTATCGCCACTCCCTACCTGTGTCTCCTCACCCCAGCTCACGCATCACAGCCCTTTACCCTTCCACAGGTGATTATATTGTTCTATCGTATATTATATATTAGGTTGAAATACATGAAGCTGTCAGCACGTAAATCAAAAACAGTCAAATTGCGGCAATTTCATATGGTTTGGCCTAGGAAAGCTATGGCCTACCTCTGTAGTAATAATTTACTTTCTTCATGGGCTTGACAGTTGACAAGTTTTGTCAAGCTCTGCAGACACCTGTCTTGATTCTTTTTCCAGTTCAGGGATTTTACTCTGGCAGCCCCGGGATGAAACCAGCCTACAGAACTGTTGTGTTTTGTCCATGTGGTAACAAGTCCCAAAGTTGGCCTCCGTTGGTTCTTTCCCTCCCTCCTGTATGTGTGTGCTACTCCACATATTGAAAGGTGGAATCTGGATTCCCTCCCAAGTCTGGCCCGGACTTAGTGACTTTGTTGACCAAGAACACGAAGAGTTAGTGGCACGCTGGTATATGAGAGGCTAGGTCACAAGAAGCCCACAGCTCCACCTGGAGCTTTGTAATACTTGTCCTGGGGGATGTCAGCTGTGATGCAAGAAGTGCTGCAGCCCAAAGACCACCATGCTGGCAGGAAGCTCAAAGCTGCCTGGAGAAACTGTTAGAGGATAAAGCACCAAATGGAGAGAGCAGCCAGATAGCATGGAAGTGCCAAACATGTGAGTGAAGAAACCATCCTAGATGTCAAAACTCCAGTCCCAGCTGCCCTCACCAATACCACCAAGAGAAGAGACAAACTGACCAGTCGAGCCCTTCACTAATTCTAGTCCCACAAAATCACAAGGAAAAAAAAATTGAAGGGCAGGCCATGGTGGCTCAGCAGGCAGAGTTCTCGCCAGCCATGCCAGAGACCCAGGTTCAATCCCAGTGCCTGCCCATGCAAAAAAAAAAAGCTACTTTAAGCCACTAAGTAAATGAAATAATAAGCAATATGTAACTGAAATAGCCCATATCCTAGTTGTAGATTGCTTAAAAACTTGTAATTAGTTGTCAATATTTAAAATTCCAAAGACTTCATGTGAACATCAGACATACCAGTTTTCTTGAAAAACCAAAAGACCCAGCAGCCCTAGCCCTGCATGTCTGCATGGCACCAGCAGTGTGCTGCCCACACCCCCACCACCAGGTGAAGCACCTGCCTGGCCTGGGCTCCCTGGCCTCCTCTCCCATGCCCTAACCGCCTGCCCCCTTTGCCCTGGCCAAATGGCTACCTGGAACCCCTACCCCCAACAGGAGATCTTCATGCAAGCCTCCTTGTATTTCCTCCTGCTGTTCCCTGCATCTGGACACCCTCACTCCTTCCTTATCTGCATAACAACTCCACAGCCTTCTAACTCAGCTCAAGTCTCATCTACAGAAGCCTTTCCTGACCTCTGGAGCTAGACTCTTAAGTGTCTCTTCTGGACTTCTTCGGCACCTGTGTTTATTCACCTCCATCCTTTCAAGTACCACAAAGCAAGGGCCTGTGCATCCCACGTATGGACAAAGCACCCCACTTAGGGAAACATCTGTTGAATGAATAAATGAACAGTTTCACAAGAAAGGCTTTTTTGTTCCCATTTCATAGATGATGAAACTGAGGATTAGAGAAGTGACCTGTCATTGCCTCTCTAAGAAAAAAGCCGAGATCCTTATTCTTTACGGGGTTCAGACCCCTTTTAGAGCTAGTTAAACAATGTACATAAACACAACATTTTGCATACATCAGAGAATGGATAGATTCCCTGAAACTAACCCATAGAGAATCCCTGGGGCCCCTCCCCTAGCACTTGGACTATTCTGCCAGGAAAGCCGGGCCTGCAGTCAGTAAACCTAGCTCTGCTCCTGGTTCTGCTGCTTGCTGGATGAGTCCCCTGGTTCTCTGTTTCCTCCCTGTCTATGGGGGGTGGGGGGAGGGGGAGGGGAGCGAATAACAAAGGCAGTTACTCAAATTCTCGGTTTTCCACCTGTCAGGGAAGAAGATCTTGAGGGAAGAAGAACCTCAATTTTGGGTGAGTCCTGAGATTATATGCTTCTAGCTGCAGTGCTTGGTGCATTTGGTGACTCCCAGTATCCATATGATTTTTTATGATCTAAGAGTAACCAGAGAGCCAAAGATCTGTTTCATCCGGGGGAGGGGAGGTCAGCCCTACAGGTGGGTGTAAGCACTGTGTCTGAACCTTAGCTACCCACTGGAACCAACTAGGACACTGAAAGAAAGTACTGATGCCGGGGTGCCCCCACCCCCACCTCAAACAACATCAACCCCAAAGAGTTTCTGGGGTGGGACCTGGGCAGAACTCTCTAAAGCCCCCAAATGATTCCAATGGCAGCATGATTTGAGAACTACTGGATTTAGACTACTCACTACAGGGACAGTGCACGACAAAGGAAGGTCTTAGGCCACAAGGCACACTTGCTCAACTTGATAGTTACAACATAAGAACTTGGAACTCAGGAGCTGGGTCGAGTGGTGGTAGAGTGTTTCCAGCAACAGGGGAGCGGAGGCTGACAGCCCACAAGCACCGCCAGGGCTCAGAAACGAGGTGAGCTGACAAGTGGAGTGTCAATCTTCAGAATCCCGTAGCTTCTCCTAAGCCCTTACACTCAGCCAGATGTACCCACACTGGGGAGGGCACATTCTGTATAAGAGTATTTGCCAGATAACTGCACATCCAAGAAGTTTAGCTTTTGAGAGAGAAATCTCTGGAATACAGTTTATATGATTCTGCACCTTCTTAAGCCTCAAATGGGAATCCTATTTAACAGCATGGTGAAGGGGAAGAAGTTGGGGCTTTGGAGTCACACAGATCTGGTTTCATTCATTTAGTCAATTAACAAGCAAAACACTCATTCCTGATCCCATCCATTTCTCTAGCTTCTATTTTTTACTGGAGCTAGGATTTTCCAAGGGAACTGATTCGATTATATGTCACTCCCCTCCTCAATAACCTGCAATGGCTCCCTGCCTAGATACTAAATGCAGTGTCTCTTCCCAATGGTCAGCACTTTCCATAATACCACCCTGGCCTCCCCCTCCCTATCCTACTGTGACTCTACCTACCAGTACTCTGAGGACTGTGGGAATCTCTTCTGGACTTTCCACCTTCACATCTCTCTGGCTAGAATGCCCATATTCCCGGGCCCACCAGGAGAGATCTGCCTGTAATTCCTTTTTTTTTTTAAATTTATTTATTAATTAAAAAAATTTAACAAATGAACTAAAATATCAACATATATAATCAGTAATTCACAATATCATCACTTAGTTGCATATTCATCATTTCTTAGAACATTTGCATCAATTCAGAAAAAGAAATAAAAAGACACCAGAAAAAGAAATAAAACGAAAACAGAAAAAAAAAGATTATACATATCATACCCCTTACCCCTCGCTTTCATTAGCATTTCATACTAAATTTATTTTAACATTTGTTACCCTACTATTTATTTTTATTCCATATGTTCTACTCGTCTGTTGACAAGGTAGATAAAAGGAGCATCAGACACAAGGTTTTCACAATCACACAGTCACATTGTGAAAGCTATATCATTATCCAACCATCCTCAAGAAATATGGCTACTGGAACACAGCTCTATATTTTCAGGGAGTTCACTCCAGCCTCTCCATTACATCTTGAATAACAATGTGATATGTACTTATTGTGTAAGAATTACCTCCAGGATAACCTCTCAACTCTGTTTGGAATCTCTCAGCCATTGCCACTTTGTCTCATTTCACTCTTCCCCCCTTTGGTCAAGAAGGTCCTCTCAATCCCTTGATGCTGAGTCTCAGCTCATTCTAGGGTTTTTCTCAATCCCTTGATGCTGAGTCCCAGCTAATTCTTGGATCTCTGTCCCACGTTGCCAGGAAGGTCCACACCCCCGGGAGTCACATCCCAGGCAGACAGGGGGAGGGTGGTGAGACTGCCCGTTGTGTTGGCTGGAGAGAGAGGCCACACCTGAGCAACAAAAGAAGCTCTCTTGGGGGTGACTCTTAGGCCTAAATTTTAAGTAGACTTGACCTATCCTTTGTGGATAGGTCATATGAACGGACCCCAAGACTGGAGGCTCAGCCTATAGCTTTGGTTGTCCACACTGCTTGTGGGAATATCAAGAATTCAACTTGGGGAAGTTGAATTTCTCCCCGTTCTCACCATTCCCCGCAGGGGACTTTGCAAATACTTTTCCACTCACTGATTGAATCACTCTGGGATTCATCGGGTGCCTGTAATTCTAATCCACCTAAAAACCTCATTCTCAAAGTCCCAATGATAAAAGATGTTCGGGGGAGAGGGGTTGGGCAGGTGACACCTTGCTGTCTTTTCCTGTTACTGCCTGTTCTTTCATTAATTAATGCACACACATTTTGATAAAGTCACATCCAGTGATCCAACAGATACTTGATGTGTGGGTACCACCTGCCAAGCATCTTCCTATGCCCAGCACTTGATTCATTCCCCTATCTGGCTCATCATTTCATTAATAAACTATAAGCAACCAGAGAGAAAAATCAACAGCCCATTCAAATCTGACCTCCAGCATCCCCATTCCAGTGCCTGACACCGAGCCTGGCACATGGCAGGTACTCACCAACTACTGAACAACATTTCTCAGTGGAACTGCCCACTGAGGGGTGGAGTAAGCAATGACTCTATTACATGCACTTTCTGGTTGCCACAGAGTACTTACTCCGGCCAGGAAAAGCTAAGTGCTGGAGATAGAGAAGTAAAAGTTCCTGTCCTGGAGGCAATGAGAGGACTGGGTCAACACCAGGAGCAATCATAATAGTCCAACACGGTGGGGACTATGAGAGAGGCACATGCAAGACAGCTGTAAATACATCAACCCTGTTCCTTATATCATGTCTTTCCAAGGGTAAAGCAATAGGGTGGGAAAGTCTGTGACTGCAAATATGCAGGTCCATCTTTGAAATCCAGTTCTCCTCCTAAAAGTATGTATAACTTTCTTTTCTCTGTTATCATTTTATTTCTTTTTCTGTTATCTTTTTATTTCTTTTTCTAAATCGATGCAAATGTTCTAAGAAATGATGAATATGCAACTAAGTGATGATATTGTGAATTACTGATTATGTATGTTGTTTTATTTTGTTTCTTTATTTTTTAATTAATAAACTTAAAAAAAAACTTCAAAAAAAAAAAAGAAATCCAGTTCTCCTCCTAATTAATGGTGTGTTATTAGACAAGTTATTTCATCTTGCCAAAGTTCAGCATCCTGATCTGTAAAGTGGCGATAACAGTGCCTGCGTCACAGATTTGTAAAGATTTAATGTAATAAAGTGTACCGAGTGCCTGTGACAAACCTTCCTCTCTTTCCACATTTGTAAGGCATTTCATCTTTTTGGTCCTTGTAGTTAGCATAGTACTGAGCAGTCAATGCCAAACATCTGAATGCCGAACATCTGTTGATGGGAAAAACTGACTACATGAAACTTGAATTGTAAAGAAAAAG
The DNA here is from genome assembly GCF_023851605.1 of Tamandua tetradactyla. Taxonomy (NCBI): domain Eukaryota; kingdom Metazoa; phylum Chordata; class Mammalia; order Pilosa; family Myrmecophagidae; genus Tamandua; species Tamandua tetradactyla. The sequence continues at coordinate 57,220,857 of NC_135338.1, read as the reverse complement.
GAAATAAATAAATAAATAAGAACTCTGTCTCTAGGCTAGCTCTGCCAAAAGCACCAAAAAGCCGTACGTTTATTTGTCAAGTCGCCATAGCAACTTCTGACACTCTAGCCATCCTCGGGGTTAGCAGTGATCAATTTATTTGTAACCAAGGCAACACCAGTTCAGTGGGACCCAGAGGGGAAAGCAGAGGCAGGCATTGTGTGAGCTCCTCTCCCCTCTAGAAATCTGGCGAATACTCGGTTATTCTGTGGCTAAAAGCACTTCTGTTCTAAAACAATGTCCATAAGACCACATAAATGTTGTCTCAGAAATAAGCACGGGTTTAGGAACCAGAGATGCAAAATCAGGTTTTAAAAAAAGCCTGGGTTGCTTGGTGGAGCAATTGACATTCTGGAAGAGCTGTTAAGAGACTGCCTGAGAGAGGGGAGCTGGGTTTCCAAGAACCAGCAAGGAGGTTCTGCATCTTTTCATGCCTGCCTTTGGGACTTGCTGTATGCCTACAGTTTACATTTTGCCATTACTTTTTTTTTAATGCATACAGTATTCTTTTATTTAGAATTATCTGACAACTTTGCCATCAAACAGAGATGTAACCTTTTAATTTACTCAACCATTCTGTGCTTCAATTTCCTCATCTAAAAAATTGGACTCACAAAAAATTGGACTCAAAAGAGAGCCTTTCTCACATTGTAATATACATGTAAGCAATATAATATAATATATATTATATATAATATAATATATATTATATTATATATAATATAAATATATTATATTATATATATAATATAATATATAAACAATCTTTAGTAAGATTGATTAAAATATTACAAATTTAATTATGCCAACAATATTTGCATACTTCAAATATTCGCCAAGCTGGCATTTTATGGATTAAAAACTACTAATATATCTTAGGTAAGAAATGGGATTGTGAAACACTTTTTAATGGTATCTTTCTGATAGAGTATATATATATATATATTAAATGTCTCATGATTACCTCTAAAAATCAATAAAGTGCTTTACATCTGAATCATAGCATTACTTGGCAAGAAATGTATTTCAAACAAATATCTTAAATCACATCCAAGAAAACATACAGATTCCAATATAATTCAGTCTTAGCTGAGAGCTCAGGACAGTCTTTATCAACCAATAGGAACTAATTCAACATTTCAGCAACTGGAAACTGTGTTTCTGGGCATTTTTTCATAATATTCACTCCACATGGAATATTATTTCACTTTTAGATATGAATGAAATGCTCTTTAACCCTTCCTTCAAGGTCACCTGTAGAATATACCTCTATATCCAGCAAGCTGGGGAAACCATTCACATGTTTGCTTTTTAAAAAATGCAAAATAGGCCATCATCTGAAAACAGCTGTCTCTCCTGCAGAATAAGAATCATCACATAAGAAAACACAATGGATCAGACACAATGGATCTCATGCAGTTTGCCTGCATGCAGCAGAACACTTATTGTTGGGTATTTTTCTTGAAAAGAAGAATAAGACAGCAAATGAAAAAATAAAGTTAAAAAAAGTCATTTTGTGAAAAAAAAAATCAAGCTAGTTTGGAGATAATTAAATGCTAAGACATATTCCTGCTAGTCACCACATCAGTTTTAAAGTGACAAAGTATTAGAGAGATGGGGTGTTAATTGTAAAGGCTGAAGGCTTATCACCTAACAATCCTAGTCTGTACCTACCATAAATGGCACATTTACCCTTCTTCCTCGCTTCACTTCACTTTTCCATACTGTAGTAAGAAAGTACCTATGGGGCATTGAAAAACTGGGGTCAATATTAGTAGATATAAGCAGTATGAAGAGTATGCTACCAGATGTAATTCACTGGGAGAAGTGACACAGGGCAGGAAAGACTTGGAAAGAAGAATGTACAGCTAATGTGCCATACAATTCTCAGATTTTTGTCATGAACTCCATGCTGTTGAACACAAATAATGATCTTTCAAGGATATTATTCTATTAGCCTGACAAAAATGAAAATGAATATTAAACTTTATTTTCACCTGAAGAAACGCTAACTTTGTTATATTTGATTTTCCTAAAGTCAAACTTTAAACACAGGCTTCCACCATTGGTGAAGTTTTGGGAAAGGGAAAGTGTCCTTCAAATTCTATTCCCTGACAAACAACACAGAAGCTAGTGGGGCCAGGAGACAGACACCCTAGCTCTCTTCTCCCGATATCACATACGTGCTATTTGAACTTGGTACACTGGGACTTACTCTCGCAGACTAAATGCAGCCGTCCCCTGGAGCCTGCATGTGGTCCGCACTGGGTGGTCCTCTGAGTCCCAGACAGCTGGAGAACGTGGGTGTCTAACCTTAGTTCTGGCTCCAGAGAATCAGGTGCCTAAACATGAAGATATTCGCCCCCGTTCAAACCCAGAACTCAAAGGGATGTTCCCTGCCCTGGTAACCTGTTTTGTGTCCAGATATGAGTGATGGTCGCGCTGGGCACTGATGGCGAATCAGACTCAGCACAAAGCAACGAATAGAAAACCACCGGTCACAAAGCGGGTCTCGCCGCCTTCCTCGACCCCGCTGCGGAAGGGATAGAGCTGTGGTCCCACTCCCCCACTGGAAGGGGAGAAAGGCGAGGCTTCCAAGAGTGGGGGTGGGGGGTACCCGCCCCGCCCCAGTTCACCCGAGTGACAGATTATCAGACGCCTCACGGAGACCAAAGTGGGGAAGAAGGAGACTGCCCTCCCGCTCGCCAGGCTGCCTGGCTTCGCACGGGTCTGAGATGTCCAGGCCTTGGAGAGGTCCGGAGACAGGGAGTGGGGGTGGAGGGACGGCTGGTCGGGAATGGGAAGGGAGGGAGACTGGCGGGAATAGCTCCACTCACCGGCTCTCAGGACTCGCCCCCAGCCCCACCCGGGAGAACACTGCTGGTCGCCCCCGACGCTCGCACCGGGTGGCATCCGCAGGGGACGCCCAGCTGGGAACAAAGAACCAGGACTTAGAACCCGGGTGGGCGCCACCGCCCGGATCCGACTCCTCCGGGCGCGGCCTGTCCAGGCAAGGAAGGGCGGCTGTAGCCCGGGACTTCCCCAAACTTGGTGACCTGGAGCGCGCGGGGGAGGCGCCCCGTTACCTGCGCGGCCATAAAGGACAGATCCATGACGTCGCTGCTGTCGCGGCTACTGCCGCCGCCCGTGTTCGAATCCTCGCTGCTGCTGGGCTGCTGCTGTTGCTGTTGCGGGTGCAGCCGCCTGCACAGCTGGCCCGGAGCGGGCGGAGCAACGAGCAGGCGCCCCTGGGATCCCTCGGCGGCGGCGCCAACCTTACCAGCCCCCGCGTGGTGGCGCGTCCAGGGCCGGCGCGGAGTCCTCGGCTGGCTCTAAGCTGTGGCTCCAAACAGCTACAGGCAGCTGAGAGGGAGCGCGGGGGCGGGGCATGTCTCCTGGGACTGGGCGTCCCTCCACGTGACCACCCCAGCCCCACCCCAGGGGCGGGGCCTCGGGGAACATGCAAGCTCTCTGCGTGGACCGAGTGGCGTGATTGCAGCCGCCCGGGGCTAGCGGCTTTCCCCAGGTCGCCCAGCTGGTGGGTACATGAACAAACCAGCCTGAGACAGAGCCAGTGCCGGGCCCGTGCGATTGAGCCTAGCTCAATGGGGGGTGGGTGGGGGTGGGCACTGCTTTCCTGGGGCTGAGGACCAGAATTAGGGTCTCTTATGCTCCGGGGTTAGAAACTGGACAGGATGGGAGTTCAGCTGCCACATACTGGTTGCTCAGAACAAAGAACCGGAACAAAGAACCTTGCCCAAAGATGGCTTAGGCAAGTTGATTGCCTGGATTTCCTCATTTATAAAGTGAGCATAGCGGAATCTGGGAGTTGAATGTGGTATGTGGTAGTCTCTCCTTAAATGTAAGCTCTAACACGGCTACTAACATAACAGGGGCTAGGTGCCATCTAGAATTGCACTGCTACGATCTCCTTAACTCGAGTATCCAAAACGGTGTAGGGGGCATAATTAAAATGAGGACACAGCACAAAGCCATGTGTGTGCGTGAGTGTGCGTGTGTGTGTACATGCATCCCAGACTTGGTGATCCGTCTACAGAAGAGCACGTGAGAGCTCCGTCTTCACTGGCAGGGAATGGGATCTCAGTGAAGTTGTAGCCCAGAGAGAAGGTGGAGTTAGTTCAAGGTCACACAGCAAGGGCTGCGAGATTGAATCGGTCCCTTGTTGACCCTTTGCAGGTTTTCAAGAAGTGTTATCAAGGTTCCCTCCATCTTCTCTTCTTCCTCCTTCATTTCCTTTCCCTCTCCTCTCCATTCTTTTCCTTCTTGCCGTCCCTCTTTCTTTTTCTTCTCTTTCCACCTCTTCCTTTCTTATCTTGCTTGCCTCCTCCCTTCCTTCACTGGTCTCTAAGCATTCCAGTCCCCTGGACCCCTCCCTGCCCCAGCCAGCTTTGTACCACTCCCAGTCATCAACCCTTCCATCACCCCCAGCTTAGCTCACATGGCTGCCCACTCAATCCATGAAAAAAGCTGCTTCCTGACAGCAGGCTCCCTTGATCTAATTTCTCCTTTGCAGGATGCTTGATGAGCCTACCTAGAGCATGTTCCCATCTCACCATTCCCCTGCAAATACCACAGTCTTGATTACTGTACTAAATTAAAAGTCTTGAAGTCAAGTTGACTGATTCCTCCTTATTTATTCTGCTTTTCTTCAAAATTATTTTAGCTATTTGTTCTAGTTTGCTAGCTGCCAGAATGTGATATACTAGAAACGGAATGCTTTAAAAAAGGGGAATTTAATAGGTTGCTAGTTTATTGTTCTAAGGCTGAGAAAATGTCCCAATTAAAACAAGTCTATAGAAATGTCCAATTTAAGGCATCCAGGGAAAGATACCTTGGTTCAAGAAGGCTGACGACGTTCAATGTTTCTCTCTCAGCTGGAAGCGCACATGGCGAACATGGCAGCATCTGCTGGCTTTCTTGTGGCTCTACCAAAAAAAGGCTCTTGCGAAAATGTTTCCTCTTTTAAAAGATTCCAGCAAGCAACTCCGCCTTCAGTGGGTGGAGACACACCTCCATGGAAATCATCTAGTCAAAAGTTACCACCCACAACTGGGTGGGTCACATCTTCAAGGAAACAATCAAAATGCACCCACCCAGCAATATTGAATGAGGATCAAAGGGCATGGCTTTTCTGGGGTCTACCACAGATTCAGACCAGCACAATCTTTATTTCATTTTTGTTTTTGAAAAATATATTTGCTTAGTAAAGAATTCTATATTGGCAGTTTTTTCTTACAGTACTTTAAAGAGGTTACTTCATTGTCTTCTGGTTTACATCATATCTGACAAGAAATCTGATGTCATTCTTATCTTTTTTCATCTGAATTGTGTCTTTTTTTCTTTTCTGGCTGCTTAAAAAAATTGTCTTTTTTTTATTCTGAAAAATAACATATATGCAAAAAAGCAATAAATTTCAAAGCTCACTGCAGCAATTAGTTATAGAACAGATCTCATTTCAGAGTTTGGTATGAGTTCCAGTTCCAGTTAGGTTTTTCCTTTTAGCTGCTCCCAGACACTGCGCCTAAAAGCAATATCAATATACTGATTCAGCAGTTTTACTCATTTGTTAAATCCTATCTTCGCTGTTATAATCCAACCTTCTCCTTTGAGCTTTCTCCCATTCTTTAAGGGTATTTGGGCTATGCCATTCTAAATTTTTCATGTTGGAAAGGGATGTTGATAATATGGGATAGAGGGATAGAACTAGTTGATGTTCTGGGAAAGGCTGGTCCCTCTGGTTTTCAAGACTTATCTGGCCTAGGGACCCATCTAGAGGTTGTAGGTTCCTAGAAAGTAATCGTAGTGTAGAATCTCCGATAAAACAATAGATGTTCTTTAGAGTTGGCAGGAAGAATTTTGGTTGGGGTTTGGCAAACCCATGATAAATAGCAATATCTAGCTGAAGCTTGAGTAAAAGTAGCCTCCAAAATAGCTTCTCAGCTCTACTTGAACTATCTCAGTCACTGATACCTTATTTGTTACAATTTTTTTTTCCTCTTTTGGTCAAGATGGCATTGTCGATCCCACAGTGCCAAGACCAGGCTCATCCCTGGGAGTCATATCCCATGTTGCCAAGGAGACTTCTACCCTGGATGTTATGATCCACATAGTGGGGAGGGTAATGATTTTACTTGCAGCATTGGACTTAGAGAGAGGAACCATCTGAGCAACAAAAGAGGTCCTCTGTAAGTAACTCTTAGGCATAGCCATAGATAGGCTTAGCATCTCTGCTTCGTAAATAAGCTTCACAGGAGCAAGCCTCAAGAACTGGAGTTTGACTGATTGACTTGGGAGTCAATATTTGAGACAGTATCAGGGGTTTCCCTGATGGCAAAGTTTAATAGTTCCATATTTTTTTCTCCTGTTCCTCAAGAGACTTTTCCAATACTTTTAATTATCTGCTCCACATACTGTAGGATGTACCGGGGCATTACGTTAAACTACACAGAATTATAAGCTCTCATTCCCATGCTGGGCTTCATGTGTTTGTTAAATGAGCTATCCAGACAGGTTGAGTTAGATTATGTGCTACAGAAAATTTAAGTTTTAGACTAAATAAACCTCTCTTCCTTTGGTCTCATAGAGTAGATGAAGTTCTAAGATACAGACAATGTCCTCCTTACCCCTATATTCTGACTTTTCTTAGTCCCAACATGATCCGTTTCATTCTTATCTCTAATTGAAGCCTGATCTTTTTTTCAATTTCTGTAACAGTTGTCACATGTGGCGATGCTGACCTTCAGACCTGGAGAACTCCTACTCTGACTCTTAGGTGTCACACAGTAGCCAAGATTCCAGGAAAATACCAGGTTATACATAGCACAGCCTCTCAAAATCTAGAAATAACAATCACAGCTCTGGACTAAATGTGACTACTATAAGAGCTTACAATCTAGGCTTCAATTTACTTATAAGTATTTTCTACAAGAAACCGTACAATATTTGCTCTTTTGTTTCTGGCTTATTTTTGCATCACTTCATATCCCACAGGTTCATTCACATCTTTGCATGCCTCAAGACTTTGTTCCTTTCTATAGTAGCACGATATTCAGTCATGTATGTGCCACAGTTCACTATTCTACCTCTCAGTCAGTGTGCCCTTCAGTTACCTCCATTGAGCATCATGTATAATATCCAAAGTTAACAATCCATGCTTCACATTATCCTCACATTGGTATAATCATTAACACTCTCAATTATAGACAATTTTCACTGCCCCCAAGAGAAAAATAAATAAATGAATAAACACCCTCACCAAATGGAAAATCCAAACCTCTCCTTAACTCTTGTCCTTCCCTCCACCAATTATTTACCCCAGGTATTGCTATGGTACTGTTGATGTCTTCCTGTGAAGCTTAGCCCAAAGCATGAAATGGTAGATTCCCCCCATACCCTGACATTAGAAACTCTTTGTCTAGGATTCATACCTTTGAAATAGTTCATGTAAGAACTTATTTATATTTATGGTGTTAATTGGTGGGATACATGGCTCTATACAACCCCTTTCAATCATGATCACCTTCAAAATTACAATATTACTTTTAGACCCACTAATCAACTGCCTTCACTTCTATCCATTCTCTTACATTTAAGTTCAACCTCATTAGGTAGCTGTTTACCCATCTCTAACTTCTGTGTATCTCTATGTCTCCTATATTCTGTATTGTAAGCCTCTGAGTTTACTTTATCAAGGTCATAAAAACAAAATCATACAGTATCTATCCTTTTGAGTGTGGCTTATTTCACTCAACATTATGTCTTCAAGATTAATCCATGCTGTCATAATGCTTCAAGATGTCATTTCGTCTTACTGCTGCATAATATTCCATTGTATGTATATACTACATTTTGTTTATCCACTTGTTTGTTGATGGGCACCTGGATTGTTACCATCTTTTGGCAATTATGACTAATGCTGCTATGAACATTAGTGTGCAAATGTCTGTTTGTGTCACTACTTTTGGCTCTTTTGGGGATATATTCCGAGCAGTGGTATTGCCAGGTCATAGGGCAACTCAATATTTAGTTTTGTAAGGAACTGTCAACTGCCTTCCATAACAGCTGTGCCATTATACATTCCCACCAGCAGTGCATAAGTGTCCCAATTTCTCCACATTCTTTCCAACATTTTTATTTTCCTGTTTGTTTAATACCAGCCATTCTATAGGCGTGAGGTGGTATCTCATTGTAGTCTTGATTTGCATTTCCCTTATAGCTAATGAAAAAGAGCATCTCTTCATGTGCTTTTTAGCCATCTGTATTTGTTAATATTTGGAAAAATGTCAATTCATATCTTTAACCCACTTTACAATTGGGTAGTTTGGTTTTTTTTTTGTTGAGTTATATGATTTCTTTAGGTATACAGGATATCACACCTTTATTCAATATGTGATTTCCAAATATATTCTCCCATTGAGCTTGCTTCCTCTTCACCTTTTTGATAAAGTATTTAGAGGCACAAAAGCATTTGATTTTGAGGAGTTCCCATTTGCCTATTTTTTCTTTCATTGCATATGCTTTGGGTGTAAAGTTTAGGAAGGTATCTCCTAACTTCTTAAAGATGTTTCCCTATATTTTCATCTAGGAGTTATGGTGCTGACTCTTATATTTAGGACTTTGATCCACTTTGAGTTAATGTTTGTATAGGGTGTAAGGTAAGCATCCTTTTCCATTATTTTAGCTATTGATATCTAGGTCCCCCCTTCCCATTTACTGAAAAGGCTATTTTGTCCCAGTTCAGGATTTGGGAACCCTGTTGAAGATCAATTGACCATAGATTTGATGGTCTTTTTCTGTGCTCTTGATTCAATTCCATTGGCCAATACTCCTGTTTTTGTGCCAGTACCATGCTGTTTTGACCACTATGGTTTTATAATAAACTTTAAAATCAGAAACTGTCAATCCTCCCACTTGATTCTTCTTTTTAAGGTTGTTTTTGGCTATTTGAGGTCTCTTGCCCTTCCAGATATATTTGATAGTTATCTTTTCCAAGTCTTCAGAGTAAGTTGTTGGAATTTTGACTGGTATTGTGCTGAACCTGTAAATCAATTTGGGTAAGACATCCTAACTACATTCAACCTTCCTATCCATGAGCAAGGAATGTCTTTCCACCTATTTGGATCTTCTTTGATTTCTTTTAACAATGTTGTGTAGTTTTCTGTGTACAAGTTCCTTGCATCCCTAGTTAAGTTTATTCCAAGGCACTTGATTTTTTAAGGTGCTATTTTGATGGACTTTTTTCCTTAATTGTCTCCTCGGTTAGGTCATTGCTTGTATATAGAAACATTACTGATTTTTGCTCATCAATCATCTGTCTTGCCGCTTTGATGAATTTGTTTGTTAGTTCAAGAAGTTTTGTTGTAGATTTCTCAGGATTTTCCTAGTATCATGTCATCTGCAAATAACGAAAGTTTTACTTCTTCCTTTTTGATTAGAATGCCTTTTATTTCTTTTTCCTACCTGATTGCTCTAGCTAGAACTTCTAATACAATGTTAAATGACAGTGGTGACAGAGGACATCCTTTTCCCATTCCTAATCTTTGGAAGAGTACTTTTAGTCTCTCACCATTAACATTGATGCTGGCTATGGTTTTTTCATATATGCTCTTTATTATATTGAAGAAGTTACCTTTGATTCCTACCTTTTGAAGTGTTTTCATGAGAAAAAAAGTTATTGGATTTTTCAAATGCTTTTTCAGCATTGTTCTAGTTTGCAAGCTGCTGGAATGCAATATACCAGGAACAGAATGGCTTTCAAAAAGGGGAATTTATTAAGTTGCAAATTTACAGTTCTAAGGCCATAAAAATGTCCAGATTAAGGCAAGACTATGAAAATGTCCAAATTAAAGCACCAACAAAAGGTTACCTTCACTTAAAAAAGGCTGATGAGGTTCTGATTTTTTCTCTCAGTTGAAGGGCACATTGTGACATCTGTTAGCTTTCTCTCCTGGCTTCCTGCTTCATGAAGTTCTCCCAGGAGACCTTCTTCATCTCCAAAGGTGTTTGGCTGCATGGGCTCTAAAGCTTCTTCCAAAATGTTTCCCTCTTAAAGGGCTCCAGTAAACAACCCCACTTTGAATGGGTGGAGACACATCTCCATGGAAACTATCTAATCAAAAGTTACCACCTACAATTTTGTGTGTCACATCTCCATGGATATTCAAAAAGCTCCCACCCAGCAATATTGAATGGGGATTAAAGGATTTTTCTTTTCAAAAAATTGAGGAAAAAGGAATACTATCTGTCATGGTCAGGTTCATTCATGTTTCAACTTGGCCAGGTGGTTGTGCTCGGTTGTCTGTTCGGGCAGGTGCTGGCCTGTCTGTTGCTATGAGGACATTTCATGGACTTAAATCATGATCACATTGGCTGCATCCACAGCTGATTGCATTTGTAATCAGCTAAGGGGAGTGTTTCTTGCAATAAGTGATGCTTAATCTAATCACTGGAAGACCTTCAAGGAGGATTCAGAAGAGACAATCACTCTTCTTGTTTCAGCCAGCCAGCCTCTCCTGAGAGTTTCTTAAGGACCTTTGCTGGAGTTGTCAGCTCATGGCCTACCCTACAGATCTTGGACTCTTACATTCCCACAGTTACGTGAGACACTTTTATAGGTTTTGTATTTATAGTTATCTTCTGCTGATTCTGTTTCTCTAGAGAACCCTAGGTACCACAGCTTGGTACCAGGAGTGGTTCTTAAGAAACAGAATCTTGAAAATGGGTTTGTATGATTGGTTTCCTCTGACTAGACTCAAAGGCATGTTTCCCATATTCAGAATGACACTGCCAATCCATGGGACAAGCTGGCAAAAGAGATAGTTAAAATATCACCATTCAGTTCTGCTAATTGTTCACTTATATAAAGCCAGGCTCTGGGTTATAATGTTTTTGACACCTTTATGGAGTTTTGTGGAATTAAGAGGCATAGAGATGTTGACTGGTTGCTGTTAGATACATTGATGAGGGAAAGGGAAGCTGAAGGCTTCAAATGAGAAGCTTTGAATGACAGATGTAAACATTTCTATAAGTGCCCTGAAGGAAAATCTTATTTCGTGTAGCTGCAGACTTGAGGTCTCTGAAAATCAGACTCAGAGTCTTATTATTAGAGTAGCAACTTTACACCATCAACTGAAATCTCAACCTTGCGTGATGTCTGCCGTTAAAGTGAAGGCATTGATTGGAAAGAAATGGGACCCTGAAAAATGAGATGGCGACATATGGATTGATAATGATGGCTGTGGAGATGGTGAAACCCTAGATTGTGCTAAATCTTTTCTAGATAACCTTGCAATAGTCTACCCTGAAAACATAGCCACCCTACCTCCAGCCTGCCCTGAGGAGGTGGTCACCCAACCTCCACCTGAAGGGATTAACCCTTCAGTACCTGTGAAACATGTAATTACCCCTCATGGGGAAGCAGCCCTTGCTCCTCTGCCTGGAGTGATTAATCCTGTTTCACCAGATGAAACTGCAAATGAATGCCCTGAAGCAATTGGCTTGCAAGATAATTCTAATTTGTTTCATTACCCACCCCCACCACCTGTCATTTCTTCTAGTCTGTCATAAACTAGACTAAAGTCCCAACAGGCCCCAAGAGATGAGGTACAAATTGTCATCCATGGCGAGGTGTGCTATACTCCAAAAGAACTGCATGAATTTTCCAGCAAGTATGGGCAGAAGCAGTATTTGAATCCAGGCCTGGCTGAGTCCCCAGTCCACATGGCTTCTACTCTCTGGTTTGGTTCCTGCCTGAAAGAGACTTATATTTTAGTCAGATTGATGCAAAAATGCAAATCATTGTAAAGGGAGGAAGAATTCATTCATTCATCTATCCATTCTTTAACTCCACAGTATTTCATTCATTCACTGAGAACATATTTCCTGAGCACCCTCCAGGTACTGTTCACTGTGTGCCAGGGCGGGGTGGCAAAAGCTGTGCAGTTTCGACAGCAATAGTCAGGAGCTGTAGTGTGGTCACCCGCTTCCCATCCTGGAGGTTAAAGTATTGGGTGTGCGTCCCGGCTCTGCCACTTTCCAGCTGGATGGCCTCTGGCACACACGCAGTGTCTCCAAGCCAGAGCTTCTTTACCTTAAAACTGGAAGATCAAATGACATGATGGTCAAAGTGCCTATACGGTACCTGGCCTGGTAGGGGCATGCCATGGAAGGAGAGAAGGAAGGTTGGCTCAAGTCCATGGAACAAAGAGGAAGTATCAGTTTTATACAGGGATTGCACACTTGCTTATGCTTTGTTCAAGTTGTAAAGCGTGTTCTGCTAGAACAAGCACATGAGATGATTATAGAGTAAGAGGAAGCCAGCACTTAGCAGACGCCTGGCTCAAAGGGAGCTCTCTGGGAATGTTTCATGAATGATGGACTAATGAGCCAGTAAGCATTTATGGTTGAATAAGTGATGGATAGAATTAAGAAGATATACAGTGAGATGCCTCTCTCTGTCCCCCTTGATGGCCCCACTGGCCTTCCTTTGCCCTTGTGCACACTTTAAAACTAATGAACTTTAGATGGTTCTTTTGTTGGTCCTGCTATGTTCTCCTTGGCATTGGGTTCCCCAGGGGAGGAAGGAAAAGGGGACTTGGAGCAGGATTCTGGGAGCCATTGCCACATGAAAGAATTTAAAACTTGAGTCTCCTTGTATCTATCTTGGCATGAGAGCAGCATTCATTCACTCCTAAGTAACTAGTGGGCTCCTACCAAGTTCCAGGCACTGGGCCAAACTCCCCAGAGGGTGAATAAACCCTCATGGGCCACAGCTCCATGGTAGGGAAAGGTACCATGTTGATAAATAGAGACAAGGCCATCATCCAATGTTAGCACACCATATAGACCTGCAGTGTCTCATACAGTAACCTCTATCCACATGTAGCTACTGAGCACTTGAACTACGGCTGGACCGAAATGAGTTGTAATGAGTATCTTGCCCTTAGTATAAATGTACTTAGTGTAAATACACTTATGATAATACATTTATAATAGTATAAATACACTTAATATAAAACACAATGAGTTTTAAGCTTGATTACATGTGGAAATGACAATATTTTGGTTATATTGAGCTAAAATAAAATATAATTTCACCTCTTACTTTTTTGATGTGGCTACCAGAAGATCGTAGCTTGCCTATGTGGCTTGCATGAAGAGCGCCAGGATAGATAGTTCTGAGCAAAAATCTCATCTGTGATGGGGGGTGGGCTGCAGATAAGGCTGGGACAGGCTCTGTGGCCTTCTAGGATGGGCTGTTGAGGGGCATGTGGGCAGAGAGGAGGGCACTTAATGTGCCCCAGCAAGAGGGCTCCACCGAGGCAATTCTAACCAAAACTAATCCCCCCTTTCCCAAGTAGGCCAAAGAGAGACTCATTTCCAGTCCAGCCACACACCCTTCACTCTCTGGGGATGGTAACATCTCACTTCACGCTGGATCCCAAACCCAGACCAGGGACCATGACTGTGAGCAGGGGTAACGTGGGCTCAGACATCCATGCTACGTGGCAGCCAGAAGTTCACACGGAGGGAGGAAAGTGCCTCCCCCCTGCCCAAACCACCAACTCAATCCTTCCACGCCACCCACACTTGTTTTTCTTCATAAGAAACTTCCAAATCTCCAGGCACCATCCCCAGCAGTTAATTGCTGTCTTTGCTTCCTCTGTTGGCTGTACCTACAAAGAGTCTGATAAACTCATTTTAATTAAAGCACTGATTGCACTGGAAGGAAATGATGGGGGGACGTGCAGTTCTGCCAGAGAGGGTGGCAGGGCTGTGTCATAGGAAGCTAATTGGAAGATTCTTCTTCCCCAGCTCTGCCTGCTCAGGGCAGCCAGCCTCAGTCCCTTCTCAACAACCACACGATAATTGTAGTAATAACGAGCATCGTCATTGTCATCATCTGGCTGTCCTGCTTTTCTACATGTCAATTTCCCCAGCGCCTTTGTACTCCTTCTCAATCAATCTGCCAAGCAGCCCTCTGCGGTGTCTGGGCAGGGCGAGGTGCCCCCATTTCAGACATGCAATCAGAGAGGAGAGATAACTTCTCTAAAACCACACAATTAGTGAGCAGAAGAGCAGGGCTTGAATTTAGCACCAGGCCCATGGCTCTGTCCACCTCCCCCACCTCATATCCTACAATTCCTGAGAGTGAGATGTGCTTCTTGGGGCTTTCCAGGGTAAGACCCCACCTCAGATTCTGCCTCTGCCCCTAACTAGCTGCCCTAATCTCTAGGAACCTCAACTGCTACCCTCTGTAAAGTGGTGTTAGCACTGAGCTCAGAGGACCAGTTAAAAGAATCTCCTCCATTTGCGTCCCTGGGTGGCCTCGACCCCACAGTGGCCCTTGAGGGATGTTGAGGACCCTGCCCCAGCTCCTCATTCTGCTCCCTGACCCTACGGCTCTGGTCCCACCTGCTTCTTCAGTTTTCTTTTTTATCATCTCCCACCATGACTTTCTACTTTGGCTGTGCTGAACTGTTTTGACTTCTCTAAACAGGCGAGGTTCCCTCCTGCCCCAGCCTCTGCCCAAGCTCTCTCTGCTTCCTGATTATACCCCTTTTCCCTGCTTGGTCCTTTCTGCTGCATCCCTTTGTTCTCCCTAGTATATGCAAATGTCAGCCTCCTCCAGGCATCTGCCCAAGGTTGGGTAGGTGCTCACTTTCTGTGGTTACCACACTGAATGCATCTCCCCAGGGCGTGTGAGCACCTAGAAGGTAGGTGCATGTTGCACGCCTGGCTTCCTTACCACTGAGACCCCAGGGGCTGTCTCCTAGACCTGGGGCTAGAGCAAGCAAGGACTCTGGAACCAGACCTGGGTTTCCATCCCAGCTCAACAACATGTACTATGTAATTTTGAACGATGTGTTCAGTGCTCTCTCATTCCATTTCCTCAGCTGTAAAATGGGAATAAGAACAGTACCTACCTCCTAGAGTGGTGAAGATCAAGTGAATTAATATTTGCAAAGTGCTTAGAGCAGGACCCAGGACATAGTAAATGCTATATAAGAATTAGCTGTTATTGCTCCCCTTTCATGGGGGAGACCTGGGTTTGATTCCCGGACCATGCACCAAAAAAAGAATTAACTGTTATTATTATTTGTAGTAGTAGATGCTCAAAAATTTAAGTTGAGCAAGTAAATTGAGTGAATGAAAAGCACACAGTAGGTGTTCCAGAAATGTGCATTCCCTCGTTCTTTGTGCTTTCAAGCTACAGCTGCCACTGAAGTCTGGAGAGATAGCAGGTGTGTGCTTGTGCCTGTTCAGCACCCATTCCCCCTCCTCTGGCAGGGGCCTCTCAATTTCCCTGGGGAAAACCTCAGACTTAGCTCCATGTGGCTCAGCAGGGCTGATGCCAGCCCTCCCAGCCTTGAAAGGGGGTAAATTAAGCCTGGCCAGGTGACACATTTCATCCTTGGCCTATAGAATTTGATTCAGGGGGAGACACATAATTCCAAATTGGTCCAATGAGAGTCAGTCCTGGAATTTTGACTGGAAAGAGAAGTTGACTTTCTGCTGAGGTTGCTAAGCAACCTGTAATCTGGGGCTGCTAATCAGCCATCTTTGTACCATGAAAGGGAGTCTGCAGAGAATAAAAGCCAATGCACAGGGAAGCATTGCCGAGAGATGGAGAAAGTTCTTAATAGCACCCACTCAAGCACCTGGATCCTATGGGCTTGAAGGTACATCCACCCCTGGACTTACCTGTTACCAGAGACAATACATCGGAGTTCTATGCCCATAAACAAAAGGGTTCTGACTACTATTGCAATTGGCAGCAAAGGTAGACTATTATAAGTGACAGAACCTAAAATGAGAAATCAGCTCATGGCAAATGGTGTGAACCAGTGAGAATTTCACCATAGGCATCTGGGAAGTTGGCAATGATTGTTACACAGGGGTAAATCTATTGGCTGATGGTTGCTGACATGTCTTGGGAGAGATGCCAGGTGCCTACTCGTACTGGACTTTAAGAGAAATGGCAGAACAAAATAAGGAGATTGGAGGATGTGGTTGCTTCTTGTAGGCTTCAGTAAATTCTTGTAAGAAAGAGATAAGCTTTGATGGAAGTTGGCCCATTCAAATTATAAGAGGGACTCACATACGGCTTTTCTGAAAGAGGATTTTTCTGATCCAGAGGTTGGCCCAGCACTCACAGCCACGCCACTGTGGGGGGCAGTTGGGCAACTGTTTCAGCAGAAAGGTGTGTGGCTGTGTAAGCATGGGGGAGGGAAGTGTTCCCTTCTCTGGAGGTAGTGGGTTGAATCATGTCACCCCAAAAGGTATGTCTACCATAAATTTCTGTTGTTTTAAGCCACCTGGCCTGTGGTTTTTGCTAGGAAAGCAGAGCTCTAGAAGAATTATGGGACCAACCAATCAGGATACTTATGCCTCTTGAGACATTGAGAGGAAGTATCTCCTCTTCTTCTTAGACAAATCAGGCAATGCTGATCCTGAGCAGAGGGACCTTAAGCAGGTCTCTCAGAGATCTGACATGCTTTCCTCTGTGCAGCTTCTGTGTGAGAAGAAACATGCAGATTTTTTATACTTTGCTAAAGAATAAAAGTCACAATCTAAGTCCTCTCTGCTTCCCTTGGGAAGGTCATTGTAAGGGAATGTCAAAGCGTCTCAGGCTGCTTGGGGTTACTTTCCAGAGGGTCATAGTCTGTGCAGTGTTCGACCTTCCACCAGGCCCAGGAAGAAAACTGCAGGCCTCCTGAGCTGGGAGATGCCTGATCTTCAGCTGTCCCTTCTCGTCACGGAGCTGAGTTCCAAGAGCCAAATCTATCCCTGGTAATTGTGGCTAGGAAAACTCTGGCCTTGGACTCTGAAGATTTGGATTCAACTCTCCACTGTTTTGAGACCTTGAACAAATGGTTGCCCTTTCTTGACCTGCTTTCTCATCAGTAATGTAAGAGGCTTGTACTAGATTCAGACCAGCAGGTCCACTCACATGCCACTCAGCCTTCATGGGACGCTTCACTGACAAAGAATGGGAAACCCCTTCTGGAATTAGCAGAGCAGAGCACCTTGACTCATGAGTAATATCTTCCACAGGTGCAGAACAGGGGGCTGGCAGCATGAGTGTTCTGTGCTTCCCAATCCTGAACTACATAATCCCTAATGTCACTCTTGGATGTAAGTCTGGGGTTCCCTGATTCTGCTCTTCAGTGGCCTTAGAAAAATCCCAAAATGGGATAAACTTTCTCCAGGATACAAGCAATCAATTGCTCTAACAGGCCACTGCTTCTCAAACCTGAGCCCAGAATCAGCTGGAGGCTTATTAAGACACAGATTGCTGGGCTTTATCCCCAGAGTTTCTGGTTCAGTAGGTTTGGGGTGGGAACAAGAATTTGCATTTCAAACAATTTCTAGGTGATGCTACTGCTGCTGAAACATGGCTCTCATATGTCTGTTTCTTAGCTGGAAGGAACATCCAAGTGACCAGTTGTCATGGTTAGGGACAGGTGTCAACTTGGCCAAGTTGTGGTACCTGTTCATCTGATTGGGCAAGCGCTGGCCTGTCTGTTGCAATGAGGACATTTCATAGGATTAGGTCATGATCACGTCAGCTACATCCACAGCTGATTCCATTTGTAATCAGCCAAAGGGGAGTGTCTTCTGCAATTAGTGATGCTAAATCCAATCATGGGAAGCCTTTTAAGGAGGACTCAGAGGAGACAGGTTGCATTCCTGCTTTGGCTGGTGAGCCTCTCCTGTGGAGTTCATCCAGGCCATCCATTGGAGTCATCGGCTTCGCAGCCTGCCCTGTGGATTTTGGACCCTGCGTTCCTACGGTCACGTGAGACACTTTAATAAATTTTATATTTGCAAGTGTTCCCTGTTGATTCTGTTTCTCTAGAGAACCCTAACTAATACACCAGTTATCCCTAGAAACTTTGGGGTGCTGTGGATTTCCCACCTTGAGAGAGTGGTTCGTAGTCTGGGCATTAAGTCCAAATTCATTTTGGATGTGTGAAACCTTGGACAGACTAAAGCTATTAAAGGCTTCAGATTGGACACTGGACTGCAGAAAATCTTGAATGCCAGATGAGGGAGTTTGGATTTCTCTAGCAGCTAATGGAGAGCCATTAAAGAGGTTTGAGAAAGTTGGTAGGAGTTAAGGCTGGCACATGGGTTTAAAGGCAGGTGACTCTGTAAGATCAAGAGAGACCAAGGAGGTCTCAGTCCACCATATCAGAAGGACGTTCCAGGAATAGTGAGCTAGATTATGTTGACTGAGACAATGATCATGTTCAATGGACATTCCCATTTATTTAGGGCCATGCATACACCATGCACTGGGAAAGAATTCTGCTGATGTGGTTTCTAACACTTTCAATAACTCTGCAATACACAACTCACCCTGCATTTGTCTAAAGTCATACAATTAGAGTATCAATTCCCTGAAGAGAGAGAGATGTGTGAGTTTATATTGACTTCTTATATCCACAGCACCTACTATAGGTCCACCTTTTAAATAAAGGAAGTGGCTTACTAAGATTCAAACTCAGATCTGGTTGAATCAAGAGCCCCTGTCTTTGGCCAACTTGTGGTATTTTGCTTCTCTAGAACACTGTATTCATCCCCCTGCTAGCATCTTGCTTTCTTCTACAATGGGAAGCATGCTCTGCTCCCATTATATGAACTTGTCCAACTCTTCTCCATAGGAGGGTCTGCAGCTTCCTCTTCCACAGTTGGTGGGGTCTGGAATTAGCCCTAAGCACCCTGGAACCAAGCCAGCTCTTTTGTAGCCTCCTACAATTCCATGGGCAATTGTGTTCCTCCAGTAGCACAGGTCCTATAATTCACTTTGCCTTTTACCCTCTATATCCAATTCCCCAGTCAATCCTGTTGAGCTTACCTTCAAATGTATTCCCATGTGATTGCTGCCCAGCACCTGCTCTGCTACAGCTTAGGTTCAAGCTGCCATCCTTTCACTGCTGCAGTCACCTTCCCACAGGTCTTCCCACAGGTCTTCCACCTCTTTCCTTGTCTCTCATTCAGTCATTAAAATCATAAGTCAGATCATGTCATTCCTCTGCTCAAAATCTTCCCTCCTACTTTAAACAAAAGCCAAACCCTCACAATGCCTAAGGGACCCTAAGCAACCTGTGGCTCCTGCTCTGCTTTATTTCCTACCACCTTACCCCTGCATGCAACTGCACCAGCTACCTTGCCATTGCTTGACCACTAAGGGCATTTTACCCCCACCCCAGGCCTTTGCGTTCAGAGTCTTCATTGTTAGAACATTCTACTTCTGAAGATACTTATGGGCGGCTCACTTGGTTCAGATTTCTGTCTAAAAGCCCTTCTTCTCCAAAAGCCCTTTCCTGTGTACAGCCTCCAAAATAGCACCTCCCCTCTCTTGGGGACTCCCCACTCTTTACTCTGTTCTATTTTTGCTCATTATTCACATCACCACTTGGCTCCTCCTATGTTTATCTGTATGAGATTGCACTGTCAGCCTCCTCAAGAAGACTGGGAGCTCCAGAAGGACAGGGGCTCTGTCCCTGCAGCACATCCAGACCTAAAACAGTGCTCCTGGCTCTCCCTGGGATCTCCCCTACTTCCCTTACTCACTGAATGTACTTCACCAAAACAAGATTCCCCTGTTTTCCCTGGACCAGATGAGTGGTAGGGGCGTCTTGTTCTGTGCCTTTAGTCCTTGTAGGGTGAGAGCAAAGCCGGATCTTCTCTGCTCCAGGATACTTGGTGAAGTTTAGTTTGCTTCTGGGTCTGTTACTCCACAGCTGATCTGTGTGGTATCTGCTTACTCACATCTCGCCACAAATAAATTGGGAGGGACGTGGGAGGAAGCTTCAAATTGGCCCTCTGCTGACAGACCTCTGCCTGCAAAGAATAGCAATTCTGTTCTTCTGAATTTTATGAAATGGAAAAACACTATCATCACAACATGAAAGGAAAAGAAAACAGAAAAGAGGCACCCACAGTTTCTCTGCATTAGTGTCGCCTTTTCCAGGCCCCTAGCACCTGTGTCCAGGCACATGGAATTTTCCTTATGCTGAGATTTGATGTGTGCCTGTCCATGCCCAGCCTTGGATGCTGGAGTGGCAACATCTTGGGACTTGGAATCCAAATTTCCTCTTCTTTAAAGTGGAAATAGTGATAGTAACACACAGGGTTGTCATGACAGTCCAAAAAAAGTGCTTGACCCAATTTCTGCATGGAGGATGTGTTCAATAAAATAGGCTCTTACTGTCCTTAGTTTACCAGCTGATTGATTTACTTATTGTTTCATTCTTGGAGCTCCAAGTCCTCGTGTTTTGCCATGGGCCCTTGAAGCATCTTGCCTGCATGAACTGTCTTCTGGTTTTTGGCTCAGACTATCCTGTAGACAGATTTCCCAGATAAATGCCCAGTATACCACAAATCATCTCCTCTGACAGCTGCTACCCAACCCCCTCCATCCCTATGTGGGAAGCACACCACCATGAAAGAACTCTTTGTCTCACATGCCACAGGTTGACCTTGACATCAACAAGTTGAGAATGTTGGGCTTGGGCAGGTATGTTTGGGCCACTGGGATTGCCATATTGGCTCCATCTTTCATAGTGCTAAGAGGAGCTACCTGCCACCCAGTAGGGCACAGCTGGCAACATGGGCATCCTTCTTGTTCATGAGGAACACCGTGGAGCCCTGGTAACAAAAGAGGAAAACCCTGGGACAATGACTTTGATTTCCAGTGATGGATAATTAAGCTAATTAGCTAATTGCTTCCCAAGCTGAAAATCATCACTCTAGGACTCTACTAACACGTTCAGACCAAGTGAGCCTGCCTTATCACTGTGGGTGCCTCCCTATCTCTACCAGCTAGGCTGGTGGAGATGTCCATTCCACATCAAGGAGAGGGACTTAGAAGGGGCCAAGATGAAGCCCTGGGAGTGTTTGGCAGCTAATGCGTCAGAAAGTAATGACCCATCACACTGCTGGGACTCAATTGAAAACGAGTTTACAGCAGGCTCAGAGGCTGTGTTCCTTAAGTTTTACCAGCAATATGTGGATGTTCAAGTTCAAACATCTTTCCAGTTGTTTTCTGCAAGAATCCTAGGAAGAGCCTCAGGTCTGGCCTCACTGTAACCAGCTGATGGAGGGACCCTGGGCAGTTCAGTTCCCCTCCTCTGGTTGTGCTGGATGAGCAGTTTAAAAGCCTTTCAGAGGCTGTGAACATAATGGTTAAGAATATCTGAGGTTGACTCTTGGCTCCACCTCTTACCAGCTGAGCAGGGGGCTCCACTGGGCGGGGGGTCTGCTTCTTCAAGCTGTATTTTTCTCGTTTATAAAATGAATGTGATCATAGTTTTCCTGTGTCGCTAGTAGTCATGAGGATTAAATGCAAGGACAAATTAAGGTGAATTTCTCAAATTTAGTTCTCAGGTACTATTACTACTCTATCTCCTGTGACATTAACTTGGGCTCCACAAATGCACTGCATTGTACTGTTGAGAAAGAGAACTATGCTTTTTTACTTTTCTAGAGTTGCTAATTGAGTCCTTCCTCCCCATATTCTGTTCTCAGAGACCTTGCTCCATCCTCAGAGCTGAAGGGGGCAGCCCTCGGCATCAGAAACCCTATACCCAGCCCTTAGCTCGCTGAGCCAGGCTGGATGCTTGGCTGGAAGTGGGCCCATTAGATGGTTCCAAACTTCCTGGACTCCCTTCTGCCAGGTTGTGGCTCTAGGCTTCTTTCTCCTTGTTATCCCTTCATTCCCTGGTGTTGTCCTCAACCTCACGGTCAAGGATTCCACCACTACATCTGCATGCTAGCCAGTAGGAAGGGGGAAGCTATAACTTTTCTACACTAGCTGTCCATGAGTCTCCCTTTACCATTTCACCATTTGTGCTTAATTCATTCGAGTAAGTCTCTGTCCCTTGCAATTAAATGTCTCTAACAAGTTCTAATTCTTAAGAAAAAAATAAGCCAATAGATTGAATTGTATCAAATTTAAGGTCTTCTCCCACAATTAGAAAAAAGAATCAGAGGGCCATGGTGGCTTAGCAGGCAGAGCTCTCGCCTGCTACGCTAGAGACCCGGGAATGTGCTGCACCCTCTCCAAGGCCTGAGGCAGCACAACTCTTCCATTTCAATGAATTGGAAAGCCCACTCTTTACCTTTGGGGCAAACTCAGTCTCTCCAAGTGCTTGGGTGGGTCTACTCTCCTAGCCTGTGGTTTCTTAACTTCAGACCTTAGATTCCATAGTTCTGCCTCTGAAGTTATTTTTCCTTCACTTTGTCCCTTTTCTGAGACTTTTAGTACCGACTGGCAGCAGTTGCATTTATACAGATCCCACAGCATTCTTGTTGGTTTTCTATGCAGTAGGCATGCATCACGTCCAACGGACAGAAGGAGTTTCCACAAATTCTTCTGGATACTCTGTCTCCAATCCTGGCTTTCTCTGAAATGGCTGACTGGTTCCACATTTGACCAAATCCTCATGTGGGGCACTATTCTCTGGGGTCTCCCTTCCTGGAAGTCCAGAATTTTCCAGAATATCAACATCTGATTTCTTTCTACCCAAGAGTTCAGTTCTTAGTTTCTCTCTTCACATTTCATTGTAAGCTACAAGAAGAAACCAAGCTACACTTTCCACATTTAATTTGGAAATCTCTTCTGCTAAATATGGAAGTATATGACTTTTCAAATCTACCTTTCAGCCAAAACTGCTAGTCAACTTAGCCAGATTATCTGCCATTTTTAAATAAGGATCGCTTTCCTTCCAGTTTGCAATAACACACATTTCATTTTTGCCTAGAGCCTTGTCAGAGGTATCTTTAGAGTCCACATTTCAACCAACAGTCTCTTCAAATTTTCTTAGCATTCTCTATCAAACTCCTCACAACTCTTCCAGAATCTTCCCCTTATCCATTTAAAAAGCCATTCCAACATGTTTGGTATTTGCAAACCGCAGCCACACCTTACCTCTCCAGTACCAAAATCTGTTCTAGTTTTAAAAAGCTGCCAGAATATGATATGCCAGAAATGCAATAGCTTTTAAAAAGGAAAATTTATTATCTTGCAAGTTTACATGTTCTAAGTCTGTGAAAATGTCCAAATTAAAATAAAGCTATAGAAATGTCCAATCTAAGGCACCCAGGGAAAGATAACTTGGTTCAAGGAAGCTGATGACATTCATGGTTTCTCTCTCAACTGGAAAGGCACATGGCGAACATGGCAGTGTCTGTTAGCTTTCTCTCAAGGTTGCTTGTTTCATGAAGCTCCCCTGGGGGTGTTTTTCTTCTTCTTCTCCAAAGGTCTCTGGCTGCATGGGCTCTTGTGGCTTTTTCCAAAACGGTTCCCTCTTAGAAGGCTCCAGTAAGCAACTCCACCTTGAATGGGTAGAGACACACCTCCATGGAAACCATCTAATCAAAACTTACCACCCACAATTGGGTGTGTTCACGTCTCCATGGAAACAATCAAAAAGCTCCCACCCAGCAATATTGAGTGAGGATTAAAGAACATGGCTTTTCTGGGTTTCACAAGATTCAAACTGGCACAGATGAGGAACCTGATGTTATAGAATAGCAGGATAACACTTCAAAACAGTGACATATATTTTTTCCATTAGAGATAATTCTTTTTTACTCTATTATCTTTCCACCTCTAAAAGTAGACCAAGCAGCTGAGGCTTTGGCCACAGGGGAATGAAAGATCTTCTAGAAAATATGTTGTCAACTGAGTTTCCAAGTACATTGTTTTTATACTAGTACCTGAGACAACAGTCACAAAAGCCTAGGTTTCAGTTCATTGTAAAAGCAAGCATTTTTATTTAGGTTCCAAAATTTGTCTTTGAACATTAAGAGCTAAACCCTAAGGGCTTGATCTACATAGAGGATCTCATAAGCAATAGGGTTTGGTAGACTGCAGGGAGACAGAAGAGCTTGTTTTTGGACAAAAGGAGATAAAATCAACTAACTAGGGAAAGAGGAGAGTATGGGGAGGTCCAGTGGATGTGGCTGGGCTGGGACCGTCAGCATATTGTTGCTGGGGTGATTGAAAACCTAGACAGGTTTTGAAGAGTCCCAGAACTAAGAGAAACTTGCCTAGTTTCCCAAAGGGTATCCCCGGGAGATGGCAAGTATTGAAGTGAACTTCTTCTACCATTCATATTTCTGAAGGGTAGGGTAGCAGTGGCACAGGATAATGGGTCACGGAGCACTGTTTTATTCCATCTTCATGGAGGCATCACTATTCTTATTTTATAGGAAAAAAATTGAGACTCATAAATGTTAATGGTTTCTCTCAGGTACTTTGTATAAATCAGGGTCATGGTAGGCTAGGTTGCAGTTGCAAACAATTGCAAAGTCTCAGTGGCTTAAAACAACAAATGTTATTTCTCACTTATGCTACATCTTCAGAGCAGGTTGGCAGGGGGCTGTGTTTATCACAGACACTCAAAGACCCAGGCTGATGGAGGACATTTGAGAGTCTCATACTGCTCCAGGACAGACATGATATAGGTCACTTCTGTATACAACTCATTGAGTATAAATAGCCATGTGGTCCCATCCAACCAAAAAGGATCCAGGAAATATGCTTTTACTAGGTACCCAGACGAAAGAACAAACTGGGTATCTATGACTAGTACTAATGACCACCATGTTCCTTTAGCTATTAAGTAGACAAGTAGATCTTTCCAATCCAGATCTGTCATCTATCCATCCTTTCATCCACTTACCCATCTACCCAACTACTCATCCACCTACCCGTCTACCCACCCATCCATCCATCCATTCAATAAATATCTCTTGAACACTTTTTTCTCTTTCTACTTCTTTCTCTTTCTTTTCTTTTTCTTGTGCCTTCTCTTTTTTTTTCTTCATTTTCCTCTTCCTCCTCTTCAAATTACTAGATTATTATTATTTATTCTGAGACAGGTATTGTAGTAACTTCTGGAGACAAAGTGATTAAACACACAAATGTGCCCTCTGCCCTCATAAATCTCAAAGCTGAGTGGAAGAGCCAGATAATGAAATGAGCAATAACAATATGCTGTGAAAAGAGCTAGAATGTGCCTGTTGTTACAGGAACACATAGGAGAAGCAAATAACTCAAATTTCGTGGGCAGCAAAGGCTTTTCGGAGAAAGAAATATCTAACAGAGACCTGAAAAGATGACCAGGAGTTAGAAAAGTGAAGATGGAGGGGAAAGGAGAGAGAAGAGAGAAGTGAAGAGTGAGGCTGGAGAGGGACTAGTCATGGCAGATTTAGAAGGCACAGGAAGGAATTG
This sequence comes from Tamandua tetradactyla, assembly GCF_023851605.1. NCBI lineage: Eukaryota > Metazoa > Chordata > Mammalia > Pilosa > Myrmecophagidae > Tamandua > Tamandua tetradactyla. The sequence continues at coordinate 57,195,548 of NC_135338.1, read as the reverse complement.
GGACTTTATTCTAAAGATGGTGTTGAAGGGTGATAATCAGGCATCTTTCAAAAGGTAACACTGTTTGCCGAATGGAAAATGGCATGAAGGAGGGCACAGAAGTTAAGAGAGAGGTTAGGAAGAGGTCATAGCTATTCTGGAACGTGGCTCGGACACGACTGTGATGATGGGATGGATATTAGTCAGCAGGTTCCAAAAGGATTTAAGAGAGATGGGAGATGGAATGGACAGGACTGGGAATGCAACACATGTGTGTGAGAGAGAGAGAGAGTGTGTGTGTGTGTGTGTGTGTGTGTGTGCGTGTGACCTAGGAGGGTGATGTCCCAGTTTCTGGTTTGGTTTTGCATGTTTTGAGGAGAGGACCTTGGGGGAGGAGTCAAGAGGTGGGGGAAAGGGGGAACCAAGAGTCGGTTTTAAACGTGTCGCAGTTGATGGAAATGGAAGGGTCCAGGAGGCAGATAGACATGAAGTTGCAGAATTCAGGAGAGAGTGCCTGGGATGGAGAAAGATGCTTGGGAGTTTTCAGGCTACAGTACTCAGTCATGTGATTCCAAGGCCTGTGAGTGCAAATACTCTGTCTGGATTAGATGGAGTGACCTGAAGGGATGGTTTATTCAATATTTACTGCATGCCTACTCTGTGCCAGGTACTGTAATAGACATGGAGTATTCCACAATGAATATTTCATTTGCGGTTCCTTCCTTATGGGTGAGGTGGGTCCCTTCTAGTTTCAAGACTTCATAACTAATAATATATATTTTGAACTGATATTTACAACGCCTTGGGAAATCATCACTCCCCGAATTCCTAGGGATTTTCAGCTAGACACACAAAACTGCACGGATCATCCACGCACAGTAAAGCAAGCCACGACTGTGGTAACTATGGCTCTCCAGGATTGCTTTAAAAATATCAGTATTGCTGTCAAAGGAATCCTGTATAGCTTTAGAATCACATCTTTCAGCTACCTCTTGAAAGAGAGTATTGTTGAAAAGCAAGATAAATGAACCGCAGAAAGGACTTTTATCAGCCTATTCAATCTACCGAACAGGGCAACAACCCTGGATCAAAAAGTCACCAACCCTGAGAAAAATGAAACTCTAAGTGCAGTACTCAGTATTCGGTTCTCTACTGGGCCGAGAAGTAAAGGAAACCCCCTGACAAAGGAACTCCGAGGGTCATCCAAATCCAGCAGATGCGAGGGTAAGATTTAACCTCATAACTCCAGTTGTAGATGTATGTCTTTGAGAAATGAAAACATGTAGCATAAGGACACAAGTGCAGGAATATTTACCGTAGCAATGTCATAGTAGCAAACAAAAAGAGAAGGACAAGACAAGAGACTCACTGAGCATCAGCTGAAGAATGGATAAACTAGATATGTACAATTCAGCAGGTCTAAAATGAGATTAATCTCCATGTATTGACTTGTAATATCTCTAAGACAATAAGAAAAATTACTCATATTTTTATCAGGTTTAATGCACATAAAGTAATATTGGTCCCTTTTAGTGTGCAATTCTGTAAGTTGGACAACCGTTATCAAGATGTAGAAGAATTTCCTCCCCCTCCCACAGCATCCCCCCTCCGTGTTATTTTGTAGTCAACCCCTCCTCCCACACGCAGTCACCGGCAAACACTATAATTTTGTATTTGCAAGAATGTGAAACAGCGTGTAGCCTTTTGAGATTGGCTACTTTCACTTAGCATATGCATTTGAAATGCACCCATGTTTCTACAAGTGTCAGTAGTTTACTAGTATTTATTGCTGAGAAGTATTCCACTGTATGAAACATTAGAGGGTTTTGGTGTGCATGTGTGTTTTAATTTCTTTGTCAATTACAAATAAAGCCAATTACGCATTCAAGTACAGTTTTTTATTGAGATAAAATCCACATATATTAAAAATCACCCTTAAATTGTGCAATTCAATAGTTAGTAGTATATACACAGAATTGTGCAATGATCACCATTATATAATTCTAGAACATTATTATCACCCAGGAGGAAACCCTATACCCATTAGCACTTAGTCCCAATTTCCCCTTCCTCCAGCTCATAACAACCACGAATCTTATTTTCTGTCTTCATTGGGACATTTCAACGGAATTACACAATAACCACCATTATAATTGTGGTGATGGTTTCATGGTATGCATATGCCAAAACTTATCAAATTATACACTTTAATTATTGTGGTTTATTATATATCAAATTATACCTTAACAAAGCTTTAAAATTAATCTTCACATGATCTGCCCACCATCCAAATATCACCACTCTCACTAGCGTTTTCAGATATTGTAGAGTCCTTTCATGGGGACATTCAACTGGGGATGCACAAATACAAATTTTTAAAAAGAGATAGAAAGAAAAGTCAATTAAAAAAGTACAAGTGGTTCACCCCTCCTTCCATTACCTGAGTGTGTGCCCTGGGCTGAGCCTGACATGGGAGGTGAGACTCTTGGGGACTTTCACCCAATCTGACCTCCTGGCAGCCCCTCAAAAGTGCAGATGTTTCTCCAAGCCTGAGAGTGGATTGAGATTTTTTTTTTGTTTGAAATACTTTAAAACGTATACAACCGTTACAAAAACAATATAAACCCCATATAGAGATCTCCAGCATAACTCTATCCCTTCCCCAAATACACAGACCCATCAGTTTTGATATCATGACACATTTACCACATAATTCTTTCTTTCTGTCCATCATCCATCCATCCATTCTTCCATCCATCCATCCATCCATCCATCCATCCATCCCCCAAACTGTCTGTCTGTCCATCTGTCTATATATATAGCAACCCATTTTCTGAACACTTGAGTATAGGTTGTATACAATATGTTCCTTGAACATTTAATACAATCATGTACATTTCCTGAGAACAAGGATATTCACTTTTGTAACCACCTTAAGTGCAGTTATCAAGTTCAAGAACTTTAACATTGACATCAAGTTTATAGTCTATATTCTATTTTTTTTCATATGTCCCAATAATGTCCCTTTGAACCTTTTCTCCTTACTTCTTAGATCCATACCAGGAACATGTACTGCATTTAATTGTCTTCGACTCTATAGTTGGTCTTTTTTTTTTTTTTAACTGTGGGAATATGTGTACAACATAAACTTCCCCATCTCAATCACTCTCAAGGATATCATATAGTAGGATTAATCACTGTCACAATATTGTGGTACCCTCACTGCCTTCCATAACTAAAACTTTCCCATCTCCACAAACAGAAGCCCTACACTCATTATGCATTAGCTCCCCTTCCCCCTGCCCCTACCCCTGGTAACCAGTACTTTAACTTCTGTCTCTATGAGCTTGTATTGACTAGTATTTTCTTTGTAGCTATCATAGGGTGTTCAATTTAACACCCTAAATAGACTAAAATCTCATTTGTTTTGATACCAACTTAACTTTAATAATATAAACAAATTATGTTCTTATGCCCCTCTGTCCCCCCACCTTGATGTAGTTTTTGTCACAAATTATTTGCCTATACATTATGAGTTAAAATCACTAATTAATTATTATATTTTATGCATTTGCCTTTTAGAGCCTGTAGGAAATAAAAAGTAGAGTAACAAACCAAAAATATAATAAAGCTGGCATTTATATTTACTCATATTTCTCCCTTACCAGAGATCTTTATTTCTTCATGCAGCTTCCTGTGTCTATTGTTCCTTCCTTTCAACCTACAGAACTCTCTTTAGCATCCCTTGTTTAACTGGGCATGTTTTCATCTCTCCCTCCTTTTCTGAAAGACAATTTTTTTAGATACAGAATTCTTGCTTGGCAACTTTTTGCTTTCAGCACTTTAAATATGCCATCCCATTGCAATTTTTTTGCCTCCACGTTTCCTGATGAAAAAGTTGGCACTTAATCTTATCGAGGCTCCCTGTACATGACATGTTGCCTCTCTCTTGGGGCTTTCAGAATTCTCTATCTTTGGTATTTGAAAGTTTGTTTATAATATGTCCAGGAATAGGTCTACTTGGATTTATCCTGTTTGGGGTTCATCAAGCATCTTGGATGTGAATATCATGTCTTTAAATTTGGGGAGCTTACAGTCATTATTTCTCAAATATTATTTTCCCCCTTTCTCTCTTTCTTCGTCTAAGATGCTTACAATGTATATATAGGTACTCTCAGTGGTGCCCCACAGGTTCCCCGGGCTCTGCTCACTTTGATTCATTCTTTCTTTTTTCTGCTCCTCAGACAGGATGATTTCAATAGTCTTATTTTCAAGTTCACTGGTTCTTTTTTCTGCCAGCTCCACTCTATTGCAGGAACACTCTGAGGAATTTATCATTTCTGTTACTGTGTCTTCAGCGCTATCTGGTTCCTTCTCATAATTTCTACGTCTCTACTGATATTCCTTGCATTCAACTGTCATTTCCATGTTTTCCTTTAGCTCTTTGAGCATATTTAGGACTATTTTTTTTTTAAGTCGTTGTCTGGTACATACCAGGTCTGAGCTCTTCACTGATAGTTTCTAATACTTTAATCTCCTCTGCCTGGGCCTTTGTTTCCTGTTTTTTTGTATAGTTTGTTGAAAACTGGACATTTTGATATTTTAATGTGTTATTGTTGGAATTTTGAATTTGAGACACCTATACCTTAAATTTGCATCCAGCTAATATCACAGCAGAGCTTTCCTGTCATAACATTACAGAACAAAAAAAAAAAAAGGAAGGTAAAAAGAAGACGCTGTCCTCAGTCTTTGCAAATTGACTTGCTCAAATATTATCCTTTAATGCTTTTTCATACAATGAGTTTAGAGAATAGCTTAAGTCCAAAATGCAGAGGTTTCCCTGATCCTTTCTGCACACAGGTCTTGGCTTGGATATGCGCATGCAGCCCTAGGAGTTTCCCCTTACCTGGTTAGGAATATTCCCTCTTCCCTGGGAAATGGTTTCCTCATGGTCCCAGACTCTGCCCCACATGTCTTACAACCTTATCCCAGGCCTCCCTGACTTGACTGGCTCCCACAGTGCTCTTTAGGAGAGCTCTACTAGCTGCCTTCTACATGCAGAACAAATTCTGGGATAGCGGGTCTGGAGCAAATGTCCAGGCTCAGAACCTCAGGCCACCACCAGAGAAACTGGGCCAGCCATGCATGCTGCTATCTGTTTCTTGATTCCACGCTTATCCTGATGCTGCAATTGTCTTGTTAACTGTTATCTGGGGCTTGTTTCTGCCAGTTCTCGCTGGTGGTCCAAAGCTTCTGCAGCGGGACAGAGCCCTGAGGCTTCTCGTTCCACGTCGTGATGGAGCTGGTCTGGTATTTCATATCTTTTTTATGGCTAAATGATTCTCCATTGTCTGGATATACCAGATTTTGTTTACCCCTTCATCATTTGATGGATATTTGGGTTGTTTCCACTTTTTAGCTATGATGATTAATACTGTTATGAACATTCATGTAAAAAATAAAGAATTTTTTACAGATACATGGTTTCAGTTCTCTTGGATACATATGAGGGAGTGAAATTGTCATACAATAACTCTATTTTTAACTTTTTAAAGAATGTCAAACTCTTCTAAAGTGGCTTTACCACTTAAATTCCCACCAATAAGGTAAGTGGGTTCCAATTTTTCCATATTCTCACCAACGCTTTTTATCTGTCTGTTTGATTATAGCTATGTTAGTGGGTGTGAAATGGTATTTCATTGTGGTTTCAATTTGAATTTCTCCAATGACTAATGATATTGAACATTTTTAATGAACCTATTGGCCATTTGCATATCTTCGTTGGATAAATTTCTATCCAAATCCTTTTTCCAATAGAAAAATTGGGTTAGTTGCCTTTTTATTGAGTGGTAAAGAGTTCTTTGTATATTGTGAATACATGTCTGTTGTCAGATATTTGATTTACAAATATTTTCTCCCAATCTTTGATTGTCTTTTCACTTTTGTGATGGTATCAATCAAAGCACAAAAGTCTTACGTCTTAAAAGGTCCAATTTATCTATTTTTTTTCTTTTGTGGCTTGTGATTTGGGTGTCATATCTAAGAAATTACTGCCTAATCCAAAGTCATGAAGATTTAGAGCTGCATCCATTTCATTTAGGTTACTGATTTATTGTCATGCAGTTGTTCATAGTATTCCCTTAAAAGGCTTTTTAAAAAATTTCTCAAAGGCTAGCAGTAATTTCCCCTCTTTCAGTTGTGACTTTAGTAATTTGAGCCTTCCCTAATTTTTTCTTGGTCCGTTTAGCTAATATTTTTTATTTCCTTCCTTCTGCTTGCTTTGGATTTAGTCTGCCCTTCTCATTCCCTTGTCTTAAGGTGGAAGGTTAGAATATTAATTTAAGTTCTTTTTTTGTTTTGATGTACGTATTTGCAGCTATAAGAGTCCCTCTAATTATTGCTCTATTTGCATTCTACAAGTTTTGGTATGTTCTGTCTTAATTTTTAATCATCTCTAACTATTTTATAATTTCCCTTTTGTTTTCTCTTTGAAATATTTGTTATTTAGGAGTGCATTTTAAAATTTCCGTGTATTTGTGGATATTCCAAATTCCTTTGGCTATTGATTTTTTAAATTTCATTCCATTGTGGTCAGAGAATATATTTTGCATTTCACTCCTTTTACATTTATTTAGACTTGCTTTATGGCCTAAATTATGGTATATACTGGAGAATGTTCCATGTACATTTGAGAACATTGTGTATTCTGCTGTTGTTGGGTAGAGTGTTATGTAGATGCTTGTTAGATCTAGTTGACCCATATTATTGTTTAAGTCTTCTATTTCCGTTTTGATCTTCCGCATAGTAGTTTTAACTATTATTGAAAATGTGGTTTGAGGTCTCCAACTACTATTGTTGAATTTTCTATTTTCCTTTTCAATGTTGTCATTTTCCTGCTTCATATGTTTTGGGGCTCCATTCTTAGGTGCCTATATGTTTATAATAGTTATGTATTCTTAAAGGATTGACTCTGTTATTAAAATGTCCTTCTTTGTCTCTAGTAGCAATTTTAGTATTAAAGTCTATTTTGTCTGATAATAGTATAGCCATGCCAGCTCTCTTGATTTCTCTCTTCATGACATATTTTTTCATCCTTTTATTTTTAACCTATTTCTGTTTTTAAATGTAAGTGTGCCTATTGTAAGCAGCATATAGTTGTATCCTATTTTTATACATTCTGCCAATCTCTGACTTTTTTTCAAGTCTAAGATTCTCTTTTTAATAAATATTTTTACTTCTGTCAAACTTAAACAACAAACATTCTATACATGGTGTACAATCAAGGGCTCACAATATCATCACATCAATCTCTGACTTTTAATTGGAATGTTTAACACTTTCACATTTAATACAACTACTGATAAGGTAGAATTATGTCTGCCATGTTGGTATTTGTTTTCTATATGTGTGTCTTTCCATTCCTCTATTGTTCCATTATTTTGCATTAGATCTACATTTTCTAGTATTAATTCCTTGTTGTTTCTTATACCATGTACAGGTTTTTTTTTATTTTCTTGGTGGTTATTCTGGGAATTACAATTAACACCTTAGGTTATAACAATCTAGTTCAAATTAATACCAACTTAATTTGATTAGTATACAAAATATATAGGAATATAGCTCTATTCCCTCCCCCTCCTTTGTGCTATTATTGTAATATAAATAATAGCTTTATGTATTATATGCCCATAAACACATATTTTAAATTATTGCTTTATGCAGTGCTTTTTAAAATCAGTTAGGAAAAAGAGTTATAAAGAAAAAATACAGTTTTACTATCTTTAATATTTACCTATGCAGTTTCTTTGCCCGTGCTCTTTGTTTTTTGTGTGTGGATTCAAATTACTGTCTAGTGTCCATTCATCACAGTCAGTGGGACTCCCCTTAGTATTTCTTATAGAGGAGGTCTGTTAGTTATGAATACTCTCAGTTTTTGTTTTTTTCTGGGAATGTCATAATTTTTGCTTCATAATTGAAGGATAGTTTCTCTAGATATAAAATTCTTGGTTCAGTCTTTTCCTTTAGCACACTGAAATCATCCCACTGCCTTTGGCCACCATAGTTTCTGATGTGAAATCAGCTGTTTATCTTTGGAGGATCACTTGTACATGATAAGTCACTTCTTTCCTGCTGCTTTCAAGATTCTTTCTTTGTTTTGGATTTTGACAGTTGTTTTATGATGTTTTCAGATGTGGATTGGTTTGAGTTTAACCTGCTTGGAATACTTTTCTCAATATCTGCCCCACCCTCAACTTTAGATTTCTTTTGTATTCTGCCTAGAAGAGGGTCTTATTCATGCTATTGCCCCTCTCCCAGCTGCCAACTGCTGCTACTCATTACTTGTTACTTGACCCTTGTTAGACTGATGGCAGGAGGAACTACATAATTTGCAGGTCCCAATGCAAAATGAAAATGCAGAGTCCCATGCTCAGAAAAATGAAGAACTTCAAGACAGTGACAGCAGAGCATTAAACAAAGTCTATGACCCTTCTGGTCCTAGGTCACTTGCCCAGGAAGTCATTCCTGCCTCTTCTGTGGGGCAGAGGGGGGCATCCTCTCTTGCTCTGAGTAAGTGTCCAGTTCAGGCAGTAACTTGTGCCTAAGAATCCTGGGTCTTGGAGCTTTCTCCATGATCCTGAGTTCTCATCAGTGGGCAGTGTCTTGTGCCTCCCTCAGAATAAAGGGGCTTTTCTTTTTTCTCTTCCAGCTCTGGATTTTTACCAGCACTCTAAGGGTTACAGGGGGTATTATCCTTCCATTAGTGGTGTAAGGCTTTTGATCTATAGTGATAAGGGAGAAAGGATCCACATAGGGCTCCATGCCTCTCTCACAATGACTACTGTCCCCTCTCCCAGCTCTGGAGCACAAGGAAAGCTTTCTCTGGACTCTTGCTCCACCTCAGATCTTTCTTTGCCACCCAGAGGGTTCCTTGGAAAACACTTTGCTAGTGGGTGTAAATGCCTCCTATGCTTGCAATCCCTAGTAGTTCTATAGTCTATGATTATACTAGCCTTTAGCAATTTGTTAAAATTTTTAGCTGAATTTTTCTTACTGATGTCCAATGATACCTGCCATAGGTAAACAAATGCTTGCCTCCTGCCTCTCCTTGGAAGCTTCTATCTTTCCATAGACTTCAGGTTAGTTGGTACCCTGTGACCCCAGCTGTCTGACGGGCTCAAGAAAAGTTATGAATTTGCAGATTGTCTAGAACTTTTGTTGTTGTTCTTGTAAAGGTATAAATGATTTTTCCATCTTCCAATATCCTAAGTGTAAACTGGAAGTCTGTGAGTATCTAAAAGGATGGAATTGCAGTACGATGAACCCCCGTCATCCCAGCTATAAAAATGATCAATCCAAGAATCCTTATTGCTTCCTCTATTCCCACCCAATTTCCTCCCACTCTAGTGGATTATTTTGTAGCAAATCTTATACATCATGTAGTTTCAAACATAATATTTCATTATAATGTGAAAAAGACAAGTTATGAAATAATAATTCAAATTAACTCATTTGGGTTCAAATAAATATCCATATGCTTGCAAATGCATGGGGAAGAAGTCTGGAAAGTGGCCCAGCAAATTGATAAAAACATTTTTATCTTGGGAAGGGGCAGGACTGGATGGGAGACGGGGCAAAAATATGTTTTGTCTGTAAATATCTTTAAGAATGAAAATGTATTCTTGTATTATTTATGTAATTTTAAAATGTGAACATAAAGGAAAAAAGAAAGACAAGGAATGAAAGGAACGAACACAGACTTTGGAATCCGAGATGGCTTTAAATCCCAGATGCATTACTGCCCTTGTGTGTGACCTTGGACAAGTCATATCACCTCTAGAAGAGATGGCAGATAAGAATACTTTGAAGGATTAGTTGCACTCAAAGATAAACTGACTCCTTCCATCTCCTTCCATGCAGGAGACCTGGGTTCAATTCCTGGACTATGCATCACCCCCACCACCCCTCCCCCCCAAAAATAAATAAACGGATTCATTCCGGGTAAACTTTCTGGTATGTAGTAGGCACTTAATGACTGTTTACTACCTTATTTTCTTTTGTGTCTCCCCTCTCCAGGATGTAGAATTAGGAATAAGCATAACCTCTTTGAGGAATAGCAAATCCTAATTATGATGAGCTTCTTCTGTCCCCATGTGGTGTGTTCAAGTTATTGCAAGGATTTTTCTTGCTCAGGAAAATCAAAGTGAACATTATGTGTTTTTTCCTAAAAAATTTTTTCTTGGCTCCTAAGGTTGGTTCTTAGGCATTGACCTAAATGTAATTAGTCTTTTATTACTGTCAGATGTTCACAGTAACATCTCTTGCTTCCCCCACTAAATTGCAAAATCTCCCTGCTGTCTTTCTTCCTCCACCTCTCCGCCCTGAATTTTATTTTCAACAGAAAAAATGGGACAGAAAAAAAAATGTGCCACCTGCAGGGCAATTGTGCTGACTAAATAGTCCCAAGCCTATGGAAGCCTTTTGTAAGTGCAAAGTGCCCTCCACATCTGTTCCTTCGCTCCTTCACAGACCTCCGTTCCTGGTGTATGCTAAACCTACAATTTGGAGGACACAGCTCACCCACTTAGAGTTTGAGTTTGTGGCCTGGTAGGTGGTGGGAGAGAACAGCTACTGAAGGGTCCTACAAAGTTCTGCGGGAGCCTAGAGGAAGATGGGCTTCTGCATTCCTTAAATGCTCTGTTGAGGAGTATGGATGTGACTCTCCCAAGCTCAGTCACACAAACACCTTTCAGTCAATAGTTGACTTATGGAATTGAGTTAAATGGATGGGAAAGGTCTGCAGCTTCAAATTGTCTATCTCTTACTTGGACAGAGGGGACTTCTAAGTTTCAGTCTCACCAACTCTATTTTGACAATAGTATTTCTGCTGAGGGCAGAGGGCAAGTGGACGCTTCATGAGGAAAGAGGATGTGGCTGCAGCTTGATCTCTGCTTCAGGGTACTATAGAGAGAGTGGCAAGGATGAGAGTGACCCCAGATGGGATGGCAGGAGCAGGCAGAAGGGCGTAGGAAGCAGCTGCACCTCCAGGGACCATCCCAGGGTCCCCCATGACTGGTGGATGTGGCTGGAAAAGAGTCTAGTATGGCAAAAGGAGCCAGATGACAAAGTTTCCTTAAATGCTCTGTTGAGGAGTATGGATGTGACTCTCCCAAGCTCAGTCACACAAACACCCTTCAGTCAATAGTTGACTTATGGAATTGAGTTAAATGGATGGGAAAGGTCCGCAGCTTCAAATTGTCTATCTGTTACTTGGACAGAGGGGACTTCTAAGTTTCAGTCTCACCAACTCTATTTTGAGAATAGTATTTCTCCCAGCACTTTCACTACCCCACAATATGAAATTTACATTCATTACATTGTCAAGGCATGTAATTGCCTTGACAATGTAACGACTTTTTCTGGGAAGGTGATCCATAAAATGTATGTTTTTTTTTTTAGAGGTTTACACATGTTCACTTTTTTGGATACAAAAGATACGGTAAGTATATCGAAATTTCTGAACATCTAGAAGTAGAGCTAAGTGTCTTTTGGCTAGAAGATAAATTTCTCTCTAAAGAACTTGACAACTATTTCATCAGTTGACAGCCAGGATTCATCAAAGTTGTTGCCTTCAGGCTTTTAAGAAAAGGGAAGAGAATATAATCAAAATGAAATATAACTGGCTAGGATGGAGGGTAAGAAGACGTTATGGTGTAAAAATTTTGAGTTCTGAAGTATATTTAAAGTGTTATCATTATAATTATGAAGAAAACCAAGGTCAGCTCACAGTTTGCTCACATGTTATCTTTTAGATTGGTTGTTGTCTGAACTTTCATTTAAAGGAGTAGGTTTAAAGTTAGTTAACTGAGAAAAGAGCAACAAGTTGCACACACACATACACAAACAGCTACCACAGGTTAACAACAAATTAAAACACAGCAGCAGCACAATCAACAACACAAATTGACAACAAATTAAAACAATATTTAACTTTTACCTATGAAATTGGTAAAGATGTAAAGCATCAATAATAAGTGTGGCCAAGAGTAAGACACCATATCATATCAGCATATTGTGCAAAGTAAGAATATAAATTTCCCCCATACTGTCAACTGCCAGTACCAACACCAGAATAGGCCATCTTCTTCTCTATGGATTTTGAATAGCGCGAGATTTGATTTCTCAGGTAGAAAGTTTGAATATCTGAAATGGGAAACGTTTCCATTGAAAGGGCCTGCACCTCTGCAGTACCAATGAAATTTATATGTGGCCAGCAGGTGGCGCTGGCATGTAAGAACCTGGCCTCTGCTTCAGGCCAAGTCTCAGAGCAGCAGGGTTTCTTTCTCTGAATGAAGCCTACTCTAACTGGCAGGACTGGATGCTCCCCAGCTTTTATCTGGGGCACAAGGGGAGAGGCCCCTTTCTGCTGAGGTTGGTGAGAAGACGTATCTAAAGAGTCTGGTGGAGGAGGATTCAAATCCCACTCCACAGACCCCCCTAAGGAAATGTCAGCGTCTCCCGTTGCTGAAAGGTCTCAGTGGGAGGCTCTGAAAACTGCCTCTCTCCGTGTGCCGGAGACCTGAAGTCTGACCCTCAGACCTCCGGGGGGCTTTATAGGAGCTACTGAAAGGCAACAAACTCGATGCTCTTTTACGAAGTGTTTTCCAGAAATGAACCGAGTTACTCTTTTGTGCTTTGACTGGGGCTTAGAGGGGAGCACTATCCCTAGAGCTCTCATCGCAGCACCTGAGTCGCCATCACCACGACACCTTCCCTGGGCTCCCAAGGGCTCGTTATTAGATTAAAGTGCCCAGCAGGAGAGCCTCAGGAGCTCCCATAGCTGTTCTGTCCAGGTCCCGGGCCCTGCAGGTCAGATGAGGGGGTGGAGAGGCGGGACAGGCCAGGAGGAGACCACTTTCCTGTGATCACGATTTGGTGGGCACCTGCTGTGGCCATGGCAGTGCGAGCAGGAGAAGGACATGGCTTCTACCTGGGCCTGGCCACTCAGACCCCGGGCATGTCCTGGTCCTCTCAGGTCCTCACCTGGGACCAGGGTGTCAGGTGAGCCCAGCCCTTATTTTCACAGACAGAGGCCCTGAATCTTGATTTTAGGAGGTGATGGTGTGGTTCATGCTGAGAACACTGACACTCCACAGGGCCGTGGACTTTCGTGATGGTTAAGGAGAGGGGCTGGGCCACAGGTTTTCCGCAGGCCCCTCCTCTCCCGTAGCAATCAAGACTACTCAGCTGGAGCTCCCAGGCCCACATCAGACCCCAGTGCCCTGCCCTGCCCTGTGAATCAGAGGCATGTGTGAGCCCAGCAGTCTGCGTGCATAGACCTTTGGGTGACTCAGAGCACAGGGGAGCCCAAGACCCTTTGCCCACAACGTGAAGCCCAGCTTCTTTCTCGTATGTCTTACAAGCACTACCAAATCTGGCCCCTTCCTACCTCATCTCCTTGTGCACACTGTCCAGCACACACTCATACACACCCATACACTATGTCATGGCCATCTTTACACTATGACCTGGCCATCCATACTACCTGGGATTTGTGGACTGTACCTTGTTGGGTCACGCTACTGTGACTTTGCTCACACTGGTTCCTTCTCCTGAATGTGTTTCCTATACCCATCTCCATCACACCTCTTTCCTAGTAGCCCAAGGATGGCTGCTCATTCTTCATGTTTAATTTGAGCTGTTACCCCCTTGAAGCTTCCCTGGAATAACCTGTCCCCAGAAGAAAACATCAACTCTACCTTTCTTTATGGCTGTCCCTTACCCCTGCCCTTTACCATTGCCAGACTCCTGCCTTCTCACCAGTCATGCTTTGGGGCCCTTGTGTGTCTACTTCCCCCTTCTTCTAGCCTGAGCCTCTTAAAGGCAGCACAACTGTCTTATTATTGGTCATTGTAACCCCAGGGACTAGCCTAGGGTACTCAGTTTGTGGAAAAAACTTTTTGTTTTCTGTATGAATGAATGAATAACTTGTCGACAGAGATTCTGAGGAGGGACATTGTATGTGGCCAGCTGAATTCTGGGAGAACTGGCAGCAACTAGGCCAGCTTTGCTGAGGGTGAGCCAGGTCCTTGTGGAGTATGAGGGAGAATTTTGCAGGGCACTTGGACAATGCTGGTGCCAGAGAGCTGGTCAGGGAAGGCTGAATGACAGAAAGAGTAGGAAGCCAAAATGGGAAGGGGTCATTGGCCATCTGGGCCTTTATGTCACATTCAGCTGAGGTCATCCTTGGTTATTTGGATGGTGCACATTTCAGGAGGCTGGCTTTGCTGTTAGCTGCACATGATTTTGTCATTCAAGATTCTCAACTGCTAGCACAGTGCCTGCTATATGGTAGGTCCTGGGAACATGTCGCTGAATGAGTAGGGAAATAGGGATTGTTTAAAGGGTTGACTTCTAACAGAGGAGGTATGAAACACCAGGCGAAGGGCTAAGCTGAAAGTTAGCATGAATTCCAGCATGAATTTTGGAATTTGACAAACCTGGGTTCAAATCCAAACACTATTTTCTGTGGACACTGGACCAGTCACTTAATCTCTCTGAGCTTCAGGTCCCTCCTCTGCAGACAGGAGAGGAGCCCTCGACCACAAAGAGCGATTGTGATGATTTGAGATGTGTTTATGCTACCTGTTACGGGATGACGTATGCTACAGAACAGAGTAGGTGCTCAGTAAGCAGTAGCTATTAAAATGTGAGGTTTCTGTGCAGACACTTCCTCTGGGTGTGCAGATATGAGAGAGAAGTACCGAACCTCCTTACACAAGGTGGCCATTGCTCTGTGTACACCAGACCCTGCTTTCACTCTGGTTTTGGAAAGAGACTCTTGGGGAACAGATTTCTTTATTGGAACATGGGGCAGCCCGTCTGGCACCCATTGCTCTATCCTGGTGGCCTCTGTCTGATGATCAAGACTCCCACGAGGATGCCCACCCTTTATCAGTGTAGCAAGCTCCTGTCCCTGCATGCTCTGGGCTGAGACCATGAAAACTTCCCAGGAGTTCACTAAATACCAAGGAGGAACAACAGGGGAGAATTGGTGCCTAATTCTTGTTAGCCCAATGCATTCAGATGTCAGAGTCAGTCTTCCAGAACCTGGCCTAATCCAAGTGGAATTCCAAAGAGAGAGGTCACCTCGGGAATCCTCCCTTTTGAATCCTTAGGCTTATTTCCCAGCTTTCTCCTTGGGTTCCCTCACTTTCAAAGTCACAACCCTTGCCCAAGAGCAGGCAGGTGGGGCCTGGGAAGGAAGCCACAGCCCTCTACCCTCTGTGATCTCTTAGCACATCAAAACCTTCAAGTCACCAAGACAGCTCCTCTCAAAGTCAAAGTCATGTGGGCCAAGACTAGTGCATAACTCAAAAAGAGACTGTGAGGAGCAGAGATCATGAAACCCAGACCTTGGGTTCTGGGGGCTGGCCACAGAGAAGGGAGGATGGCCGGGAAACCTCTACCAGTCATGAGAGTCAGGTGTGCAGAAGGCAGCTGGGCTCACCAAGGAGGAGGTGATCTTGTTCCGTGTGAGGAGAACAGAGAGAGCCCAATTTGGAAAAATGGGCAGGTGGGCATTGGGTGTGTTTGGAATATGGGGGAGGGGTGGAGAGGCGTGACAGGCAGGGTGTACCAGTCAGAAAACATCGTGTGTTGAAATCACGTGGGCATCAAACACCCTGGTCCCCCAGGGAAACGCAAGCCTGGCTGTAATGTCACTGGAGATGGAAAGAGCAGTAAAAGCTTGGACTTTGAGAGGCCAGTCTGTGCTTTGGTTTCTGCAAACTGAAGACCTTTTTGATAAGATCAGGGATTTGTTTTAGGAGCTGAACTGTGTTTTCACCCTTCCTTCCAATGCATCTTATGTGACCCTCCATTACATAAAACAGATTAAAACAAGCAGTTCTGTTTGAAGGGGTTGGAGGAAGGAGTCCCCAGTCTACTCAGCCTCTTAATTATGCATAGCTTTGGGGTCTCTGAGACTCCTCGGGACACTCTCATGGTTACTTGCTCTACCTCTGAGATGCCATGATTCCCATTCACTGAATTGGAAATCACGTACTTGATACTGAAGATGGTTAAAATATAGAATTATTTTGGAAGTCTTTGGAGTACCTGTTATACATTTACCAAAGAGCCTATAATGTGAAGTCTCTCTCCTCTACGTAAGGAGTTCTTATCCCAAGGATGACTGGTTTAGACTTAAGGGGATCTTTGAATATCCTGAACTTGAAAGTGAAGTTTTCTATTTGTGTACAAATGAAGAACTGCTGGGCACATTAGATAGCTTTGTATTTTAAAAAGACATATCGTCCTTGGGAAAGAGGGTAGGGGACCCATTCAGCTGCCTGTCAGTTGATGGCTGACTGCAGCAGGAAACTGCCTTTCTCAGAAATAGATGGGGGTTCTCAACCCCCAGATAAAGCAGGTACTGAGACCAGATCCTGGCCTGGGTGGTCACTGGAGCTGAGCCTGGATCAAGTTTCCTTGTGTTTTACATACTCATGCTTTGTACTCTAAGGGTGGGGTGAAGGTTTTTAAGGTTCTAAATCCCATGGTTCCTAATTTCGGGTCAAGAAGAGCTCTGTGTTTTGGAAAGGTTAAGATGCTCCTGAACTAAATGCACTGCTTCAATGCTGTTGACAGGTAGAGAGAAATGCCCCAAGAAGGCTGGCTCTGGGCTTTTAAGGTGTGGGCTGTCCCCAAGGCTGACAGTCTTCAGGAAGTAGCTAAGTAGCCCATCACTTTTTCCTGGTGGTACAAGCAATGGGGAAAGGAGCCTTTGTGGAGGGTCTGGGCCACACAGCCTACTGAAGGTATGGACTCAGAGTGAGGAAGGAGTTGTCAGTGACTCCACTGCCCCCTTCCCTTATACGTCAGAAATAAATGCAGAAAAAAATTAATCCAATCAAACCTACAGGGTGATCCCTAGACCAAAAGTAGCTGAATTTTGTTAGATTTTTGAAACTTTAAAGGTATTATGTTGTCATCCCATGTCTGTTTTTCTATTCAATAATTAGAGAAAAAGGAGACATCATAGGAATATTAGTCAGGACTGGCTATGCTATGCTGCAGAAGCAAACAAACCCAGAAATCTCCATGTCAATTGAATAAGGATTATTTCTTTCTTGTGTAAAGTTCAGTGTGGTCAGGGCCTTGCTTCATCTTGAAGCTATAACAGGTGGTGCACACAGTAAAAGAAAAAGACACATGTCACTTCCAGTTGCAGGCCATTAGCTAGAACTAATCATATGATTTCACCTTAACTCCAAATGAACCTGGGAAGTGTATGGAAGCACATGGAATGTTGGTGGGCTCTGTCTCTGCCAAGTGTGTCCTTCTGGTCACTAAATATGTCTTCATTCTTTTCTCTCCCCACACATTGCCCATTCAACCCTTCCTCCAAAATCTCTTCTGGTCACTGCATCCAGTTCAAAACCATGTTGTCCAGGTGATGCTCAGCCATCTTCCCATCAGCTCCATATATGACTCTTCTTAGTCCAGGGATCTCTGAACTGAAATAACAACTCGTGGCCAACCCCAAGTCCAACATGTAATGATGGAACTGGAATAATATGACTACAATAGGCTCTCCAATTTAGAAAAGGGAAGGATGGGAGTCATAGTCCTTAGAGGTACTGAAATCCCACTGGGGAGGCACTGGGAAAACCCCTCTCCTGGGAGTGGGGGAGGGTCCATGTTGGTAGCATGTGGAGTGTGCATTGAGTGTTTCTGGGAGATGCTCCTTCATTCTTTGTTCTACATGGGCCCTGGATCCACCCTCTGGAAGGGTCTCCCTTTTCTGTGAGCATTCTTGGTAGCATGTGGAGTGTGCATTGAGGAATAAACCATCCCAGGAACCACCTTACTTTCTTGGCCCACTTAGTACTCTAGAAGGTTGTACTGGGGTTATGTTAAGAACAATATGGTACTATGACCATCAAAACTCAGTATAGTTTTGACCTGTTTGGTTCAAGCCCACACAAACTACACCCAAAGTTTATTTTCAACCTAATTCCTAATCGTTATTATTTCTTTTTTCTCCTATCCCACACCCTACCCTCCAACTTTACGGCAATTCCCTTGATGTTATCTGGAACAGTAGAAAGAAATCCAATCCTCACTCTGGTCTTTGCTGTCAATTTGATCTTTGCTGGGACATTTGACTGGACTTTTGTTCCTTAAAGCCTCTTTTGATCCCACCTCTTCCTATTTGGGCTCTAGAAGCAGTTGGTTCTGTCATCTCTGCAAGACCCCAAATTCCTAGTCTCTCTCTTTCTTTCTGTTTTTTGGTTTGAGCTTCTCTCTTATATCTTATCAAATGTAGCCTATAGCAACTGACGACCACTAATCATATGTTTTCCAAACCTTCCCTAGAGTTGGCAATTAGTAAACGTCTAGTCTGCCTCCAAAATAACTCTAGGCAACAATGCTGTGATATTTTATAATAACATGAATGGATATTTTTCCATCCTAAATTACAATTTTCTTCACTGCCCACTGTCCAACTACAAAAGAAGTTCATATATTTTAGGTTCATTGTTATGGAAGAACTCAATTTCCAGTCCCGAGTTCCGTTTTAATTAAGATAATTTATGTTAGTTGCCACAACAAGCCACCTTGAAATCTCATGGCTCACACAAACATTGTGAGGGATTGACCAGCAAAGATCAGAATTTTAGATTGGATTCCTTGGAAACAGACTCTGAGAAGGACAGTTGTATGCAGAAGGTTTACCAGGGAATATTCTGGGGGAGATACACTTGTAAAGATGTGAGGAAGGGAGAATTGGGCAGAAGGAGAAGCTGTCACAAATAATGGTTGCAAAAAGGTCTCAGCCAATTCTATAGGGAGCTCTGGAGCTGGGATGTCACGTCAGCAATGTCCCAAACTGGAGCAGGAGGGCTGGGACTTTGAATCTGGGTGTCAATCAGTCACTGGTTGCTGACCACCTCCTTGGAGAGGACGTAATTTTGGGAGGGTCCGTATCCCACTGGGAGGGCAGTTTTCATTGATGAATACAGCCATGAGCCATCAGGACCTGGGGGATGTGCACATTATCCTATTCCGATCCCCTTCCATTCATGCTGATGGTGAAAGGTGGGTCCCCTGCTCTGACTAGTACAAGACGATTGGACACATGACACTTGACACTGGACAGGTTACATAGGCAGCAGTTTATTAGTTCCATTTACTCAGAGCTCTGGGAAAGAGGACACTGCATGCCACACAGGGCCACTCGGGGGCTGTACTTGGGGGCAGCATGAACCAGCAGGGGCTGTGGGAGGTTGGCTTTGTAGTGACAAGAGGGTGGGGTGACCCTTTATTCCCATAGGAGCATGTGATTGGCTTGTTTGAATAATTTCATGGGTTGAAACGAGGTGAAATCCATTAGACTGAGAACTGGGTGGGGTTTAACAGCTCTAGTTGATAGAGAAACTAGCCGAGTTGGGGGCATATCTGGTGGGAGCAAGGGAGCACCTTGGTTAGGTTTTTGGGTCTCTGTGAGACTCAAAGATCTCAAAGTGGCACATGAAATTTTAGGTTTTACAAATCACATCCCTGAGAGAGGTTCTGGGTGGAACATCATAGAAGCTATGGCAACCAGAAGCTTCCATGAAGAAGTTCAAAGGCTCAGTTGTTCCAGGGACCCCACCGTCAGTGATTCCGCTGTCAGCAGCCCTGAGCTCGCGTGCTAGAAGACACTGGAAAGTGAAGGGCATCCAGGGCTGCTCTCAGCTACCTGCTCCAGAGTCCCTCACATAAGAACTGCTTCTTCTTCATCACTTCCACATCTCAAGTGAGTGCCTCTCATATGCAAAAACCAAACTGGAACCATCCTGGAAGAAGATTCTGGGAAATGTGGTTATGTGTATATCCCTGTGCTGAGAGGAGAGACTGGAATAGAGCGGAGATGTTGTCTAGTGAAAACAGATGGCCTGATGGCCTAGGGGCTCTGTCCATAGATTGTTAAAGAAATGAATAATCAAAAAATTGGGTTAACAATGCCCAAAAGACATTAATCTTAGAATCATCACTTACAGAAAGGAAATGTGAACAACGCCAAATATCCAGGAGCAGGGAATGTTTGAGTAAGTGCAGGCATGGGAACATGACATTAGGATGCAGTTTCCTTGGGAGCTAAGATAGACCCAGCCCCTGCCTGGTTCGTGCATTCAGGGAGTGTGTGACGGGTGATTTAATGGGTCTGCTCACTGGGCTTTATGCAGGCACTAAAAATTAGAACATGCAGCAACTAAGTGGGGAGGCCAGGAAGTTATATGGAAAGGAGGAGGATTCACAATTTTATGCTCAGTGTGATTAAAATAATTAAAATATATACGCAGGTGAAACGATGCAAGAAGCAAAATATAAAAGAAAGCCGTCACAAAGGGTTTGGGGCACTGTCTTTGGAAACAGAGAGGCTGGAGGAAGCAGAGAAGAAGTGGGGGCAGGGGATACCTCCGAGAGGGTGAGAGGGGTGGGGGCAGGCCAGAGACGGTGGAGAGGTGTGCCCAGACACAGCGGTCAGCCTATGGGGGGGGGGGGTGGGAGCAGAGCAGCCCGCTTCAGCTCAGCACCAGCCAAGCCTGCTTAGCTCAGAGAAAGGAGTTTGCTGGGTGCTGGTGAAAGTACTCACCTACACCGTGGGAGTTTGGCCGAGGGTCCTAGCTGGTCTTGACCCCTTCCTTGCCTTCTTGTTCTCCAAGACGTCCTGAGGAGGAGCGACCAGACAGAAGCAGAGTTGGACTCTCCCTTGGTTCTTGGGCTAAGTATTGCCTGCAGCTCTCTGGTGGGTTAAGCTGCATGCTAGTAAGTATTAAGCAATGGATTTGCCCACATCAAGTTTGTGTCCTTTCCACTGCATAGCTTTGCCTGGGTATTGTTAGAGTAGCATCTCTGGGTCTGCACACACTTCTATATGGTCATCATCATCACTCCCATTCATTGACTCTTCCACCGACAGCGATGTGCCAGGCACTCTCCTGGCTAAAGCAATGAACACTTGGGATAAAGCAATGAACAAATGCCCAACCTACCTGCCCTCGTGGATTTAAGGATGGAGAGACTGAATAAACGAGTTGTGTAGGATATTAGAGGACAATAAGTGCAATGAAAAAACAGACAGCAGGGAGGAGGCATAGGGAGGCAGTGGGGCTAAGAACCAGGAAAGGTGAAGTGGATGTAGAGCCAGGGAAGCAGGAGCCGGTGGGACCCAGGCGCTGAGGGAGGGGGAGTGTCCCCAGGAGGGAAGTGGGCGTCCAGGACCAGGGCTGACAAGGAGGCCACTGGTGCCCTTGATTGGAGCCCGATGAGAGTGTGTTTGTAAGAGAAGGAGAGGAGTTGTAGGCTGTGACTGTGGGTGATGAACGCAGATTCTTGGGCCCCTTCTATGTGCTAGTCACCCTCCTAAGCGGCTCAAAGTACCATATTATTTCACCCTCATCTGCAATGGCCTTTGAGGTCAGTAACAGGTGTCCCCTGTAGAGAGGTGAGGAAACGAAGTTCAGTGAGGCTGAATAAGCCCTAAGAGCCCCCAGTGGCACATGGCAGAGCTGGGATGGCAACCAGAGGCCCTGCGCTACAGATCCCTGGCGACTCCGGGGATCTGGGGACCATGAGAAACAAAGGCGATTTAAATGGATGCATCGCAGGGTGGTTCCCAGTGCTTTCTTTAATTTGTGCTGCTGGGGCCCAGAGGATCACAATCCCTGACATCTCTAAACAGGAAGGGCCTTGGGAGATCATGTGGTCTAATGCCTTCATCTGAGGATGAGGAGACTAAGAGCCAGCAAGGGCAAGTGACGTTCACTGTTCGCTCCTCCCCAAATGATGCTGTTTCCGAGAACTGCAGTAGTGAGAAAACTGAGCCCAAGGGGGCCACATAATGCCTTCTTTCCACTTCCTTCAAGGACAGCCCATTTCATCATTCACACAAGAGAAGGGGTTGGGAAGTTTTTGGTTCTCATGTCTCAGCACTTCAGCCCCAGAGGGAAGGAGGGAGGCACAGAGTGAGGGACATTTCCCCTGATTCTCATTTCCTTGAGATTTTGCATAATTTTGGTCATTATCTTCGGGGAGCACTGTCAGACCGCTCAGTCCCCTGGAGGGCAGTAATGACATCCATGGTGCGTGAAATGCTGTTCCAGGTAGAAAACTCCAGGCAGAGGGCGTTCAGCCTCTGGAGCTGACCCAATTTTTCAAAGAGCTGGAGAGGATTTGTTGTGCTTCACATCCAGCCTACCCATCATCCCTTGTCAAGGAAAACTTCTCCCCCTTGCTTCTGGTGTCCTTTCCCTTGAAAGCACTTATGTCTCGGGTATTCCCGCAGTGCCTTTCCCACCCCACCCCGGAGCACAGGAGGCAGATGTCCGTGCTGCTTTGCAAATTGGCCTCTCCTTTTACTGATAGAGCAGGAGCACTGGACCAAGAATCAAGAAGCCTCAGCTCCTTTCCTCCCCAGCTGTGTAGTTTTTGGCAGTGTCACCTCTCTGGGCCTCCTGTCTCTGTCCCCACTGCTCTTAGGCTCTCCTAGCTAATGATTTGACTCCACTGCAGTTATCACTTGGTTGGACAAGTCATCTCTTTAAGAGATGCGTGGTTGTGTGGTGGTAGGAAGGTCTGGTCTGGGCAGAGAGAGCCAGTTTGAATCCAGCAGGGCATTTATTAGCCGTGTGAACTTTAACCTGACCTTTAGTGGCACTCTCATCTGTAAAATGGGAATCTGGTAAAATTAAATGAGATAATTTATAGAAAGCGCTTAGTGACTAAGAAAAGCTTAACAGATGTGAGCTTTTTCATCAGCATTATTATCATCACTGCTATTAGAGCATCGCTCTCCTACTAAATTATGAGCCCTATAACATAGGAATTAAGTGTTCATATATTTTACCTTTGGTGAATAGCAGAGCTCTTGGTATATTATGGATCTTGATGAATGAATGAATGATTGAATGAATGGCAATATGCACGGATGAACAAATAGGAATTGGATAGGAATATTTTTATGAAATCCTAACTTCTGATTTTTAGCACTGCCACTCTTTATTGAAACGAAATTGATTGCGGAAGTTGAGCATATAAATGATGAAAACAAGGCTCTGACTGAAGTGGGGTAAGGTGAGGGGGGCTTGCTCGCACCCTCCGGCTCAGGGCACCTCGCTGCCTCTAGCTCTTCCGGGGGGAGCATCTACCTCTCTGGGTTGTCCTAAGGATTCCACAGAGACGAACTTCACACTACATATGTCTAGCCCAACTTCTCCCGATTCACCCATCCATCCATCCATCTCTCCCTAAGAACTACTCCCCAAGCAGTAGAGTCTGTCTCTGTGAAAATGTTTTCTGTACTGTTATTTATTGTGGCAAAAATTTGCAAACAACTAAAAAGATACAACAATAGGGATATTTATGTAACAAGGTAAATCATGAAATTTCCACCCAGGGAAATAGACTTTTGCTGATAACAATGACAACCCTGAAAATAATGTTGCAACATGGGAAAAGACTAAATGACAAAAAGATTAGAGTTTTATG
The DNA here is from genome assembly GCF_023851605.1 of Tamandua tetradactyla. Taxonomy (NCBI): domain Eukaryota; kingdom Metazoa; phylum Chordata; class Mammalia; order Pilosa; family Myrmecophagidae; genus Tamandua; species Tamandua tetradactyla. The sequence goes on along the minus strand of NC_135338.1, from coordinate 57,172,031 downwards.
AAAATATCTTCCTTAATAAGGACTGTGAATGAACATGGAAGGATTAAAACAGTGTACTACCTTGGACTAGTGGGATTCTGGGTGAAATTTCCCCCCCTTCTTTCTCATTTCTTTTATTGGTAGCATGAAGTTGTTTGTGCAGTGTAAAAAATCAAAGAAAAACAAGACTGTAGGTTTTTTTTATTATTTGTTATAAAGCCATTAACTAAGAAATTCTTATTCTTTGCCCCCATGTGAATGAGTCCAGCATACATTTGAGTTGGAGAAGGTATTAAACTCTATGTGTGCAGGTGTGCATGCAAGTATGTGCATATGTGTGTGTGCATACGTGTGTGTGCATGCATGTGTTGCACACATGTGTGAGCAAGTCTTTGTGCACATATGCGTGTCTGCCTGGTATCTTTGAGAGTCAAGTCCTGCCTAGGCACAGAGGACCGCAGTCCTCTCTCTGCCTCCATCTCCAGTCTTATTCCATCAGCCAAGGTGATGCTTCCCCAGGCGGGTGCTCCCGGCTCAGGGTGTTACTAAATACATAGATCATCCCTGGCCTATTCTTAGTTCTGGCAGATTCTAGAGTTGGAAAATGAATTCCACCTCTGCTCAGGAATAGCAAGTTCATTCCAAGTAGTGTCACCACAGGGAGAAGTGAATGTTATAAAATCTTATGAAATAAGCAGACACTCTTGGACAGAGTTTTTTTTTTCATTTAAAGAAAGCGTCTGTGCTCGGCACGATGTAGTCCCAAGATCACAACCCTTTGAATAAGGCAGACTTGGCTTTCAATCCCATCTCTGCCACTTACTAGCTGTTTGACCTTGAACCAAATACTGAATCTTCATGAGTCTCTGTTTTTTCATCTATGAGCGGGGATAAGTGTATCTAATTCTAGGGCTGATGAGAGTTTTAAATGAGATAATGTACAAAGCTATCAGTGTCTGACTGGTACATAGTAGGTACTCAATAAATATAAGTCCTACCCTCCTTCACATCCTGAGGAATTGTAAAACACTTCTCCTTGTCGGTGAGCTCCTCCCACCTTCTAATATTGACTACTCAGTGATGAAGCGAGACAGCCTGGAAATATGTGACTTGACTATGGCTCTTTCCTTCCTTCTCCATTGCATTTCCCTTGCCTGGGGAGGAGGGGCGCTCAGGAGCAGTCAGGCCCCAGTGGGGACCTGGGCTTTGTGGAAATTTTAAGTATAAAACTTTATTCTCGGACTTCCGGAGAAGATGGCGGCTTAGTAAGACGCCCGGGTCTTAGTTCCTCCTCCAGAAAAGCAACTAAAGAAACAGAAACAATACGAAACAGCTCCCGGAGTCACGACAGAGACCAAAAAGACAGCGTACCCCATTCTGGAACAGCTGAACGGGCAGGGAGAATCTGCTGCGGTGAGCTACCCGAGGGGCGCGCGTTTTCCCGGCCGGGGCGGCTGGCGACTGGGGTCCCCTCCACGCACGTGGCTCACCAGCCTGACTGGGAACGTTGGATAGCGGGGCCCTCCCGTCACGCTTGGCGTTTCGGGCCAGCTGGGCAATTAGGACCGGCACTCTCCCAAACCGCGGCGGCCAGCGACCCCCACCTCCACGCGCGGTTTCCCGGGCCGACTGCCGTGCAGACAGACGAGTGCCACGAGCGCCACCTACTGGGCAGGAAAAGAAAAACAGAGCCCAGAGATTTCACAGAAAAAGCTTTCAACCAGCTGCGTAACACACCCAGGGAAATCTGATCAGATGCCCAGACACCAGCAGAAAATAATGGATGACGCTCGGAAAATTGAAGATATGGCCCAGTCAAAGGAACAAACCAATAGTTCAAATGAGATACAGGAGCTGAGACAACTAATGCTGAATATACGAACAGAAATGGAAATATTCTTCAAAAACCAAATCAATAAATTGAGGGAGGACATGAAGAAGACATGGGCTGAACAAAAAGAAGAAATAGAAAATCTGAAAAAACAAATCACAGAACTTATGGGAGTGAAGGACAAAGAAGAAAAAATGGAAAAAACAATGGATACCTACAATGGTAGATCTAAAGAGGCAGAAGCTACAATTAGTGAACTGGAGGATGGAACATCTGAATCCCAAAAAGAAACAGAAACTACAGGGAAAAGAATGGAAAAACTTGAGCAGGGGATCAGGGAACTGAATGACAATATGAAGCGCACAAATATACGTGTTGTGGGTGTCCCAGAAGGAGAAGAGAAGGGAAAAGGAGGAGAAAAACTAATGGAAGAAATTATCACTGAAAATTTCCCAACTCTTATGAAAGACCTAAATTTACAGATCCAAGAAGTGCAGCGCACCCCAAAGAGAATAGACCCAAATAGGCATTCTCCAAGACACTTACTAGTTAGAATGTCAGAGGTCAAAGAGAAAGAGAGGATCTTGAAAGCAGCAAGAGAAAAACAATCTGTCACATACAAGGGAAACCCAATAAGACTATGTGTAGATTTCTCAGCAGAAACCATGGAAGCTAGAAGACAGTGGGATGATATATTTAAATTACTAAAAGAGAAAAACTGCCAACCAAGACTCCTATATCCAGCAAAATTGTCCTTCAAAAATGAAGGAGAAATTAAAACATTTTCAGACAAAAAGTCACTGAGAGAATTTGTGACCAAGAGACCAGCTCTGCAAGAAATACTAAAGGGAGCACTAGAGTCAGATACGAAAAGACAGAAGAGAGAGGTATGGAGTAAAGTGTAGAAAGAAGGAAAATCAGATATTATATATATATAATACAAAAGCCAAAATGGTAGAGGAAAATATTATCCAAACAGTAATAATACTAAAAGTTAATGAACTGAATTTCCCAATCAAAAGACATAGAATGGCAGAATGGATTACGACCCAGCAATACCACTGCTAAGTATCTACTCAAGGGACTTAAGGGCAAAGACACAGACGGACATTTGCACACCAGTGTTTATAGCAGCATTATCTACAATTGCAAAGAGATGGAAACAGCCAAAATGTTCATCAACAGACGAGTGGCTAAACAAACTGTGGCGTATACCTACGATGGAATATTATGCAGCTTTAAGACAGACTAAACTTATGAAGCATGTAATAACATGGATGGACCTAGAGAACATTATGCTGAGTGAGTCTAGCCCAAAACTAAAGGACAAATACTGTAAGGTCCCACTGATGTGAACCGACATTTGAGAATCAGCTTGGAATATATCATTGGTAACAGAGACCAGCAGGAGTTAGAAACAGGGTAAGATAATGGGTAATTGGAGCTGAAGGGATACAGACTGTGCAACAGGACTAGATACAAAAACTCAAAAATGGACAGCACAATAATACCTAAGTGTAATGTAACTATGTTGGAACACTGAATGAAGCTGCACCTGAAATATGGTTTTTTGTTTGTTTGTGTGTTTGTATCTTTTGTTTTTGTTTTTTTTCTTTTTCCTTTATATATATATATATATATATATATTATTAGTATTATTATTTTAATTCTCTTCTCTATATTAACATTCTATATTTTTTTCTGCTGTTTTGCTAGTTCTTTTCCTAAATCGATGCAAATGTACTAAGAAATGATGATCATACATCTATGTGATGATACTAAGAATTACTGAGTGCATTTGTAGAATGGAATGATTTCTAAATGTTGTGTTAATTTCTTTTCTTTTTTTTGATTAATAAAAAAATTAAAAAACAAACAAACAAAAAAAAAAACAACTTTATTCTCTGTGGAGTTGAGCAAAGACCCAGAAATCAGCTTCTGGAAGTCCTAATGTGCGGACTGGGTGTTTTAAGACCCTAGAAAGAACTTGGGCTTCAGATATAGAAGGACCTTGGTGGGGGGTGGAGGTGGAAAGAAAGACCAACATTCACCCACATGGGTGGGCTTGGTCCTCTTGAACATTGTTTTTGCTTGCTAAAGCTGATGAAATGCAAAATACCAGAAATGCACTGACTTTTAACAATAGGGTTTATTAGTTTACAAGTTACAATTCTAAGACTGCAAAAATGTCCAAATTAAGGCATCAACTGGAGGATACTTTCATCCTGAAGAAAAGCCGCTGGCAATCCATGGCCCTTCTCTCCTGGCTCCCAGTTGTTTCCAGCCTCTGGCCTCAGTGGCTTCCTTCCTCAGCTGCTGTGGGTATTTCCTTGTCTTTCAGCCCCTCTGGGGCTTTTTTCTATGATCTTCTCATAATCTCATCTCTATGCTTCTGCGTGTCATTTATCCTCTTACAAAAGACTCCAGTGAGAGGATTAAGACCCACTTTGAATGAGGTGGGCCACATCTCAATGGAAATAACCCAATCAAAATTTCCAACTACAATAAGTCTGCCCCCTCAGAAATGGATTTAAAGAATATGGCCTTTTCTGGGGTACTTAAGGCCCTTCAAACTACCACAGATATCACAGGTGGAGAAGTTGATGAAAGAATGGACTAAGTTCTCTCTGCCCTTGATGCCTGGATAACACGAGAAGATTTGAGAGCAGAGAGGTTTCTTCTAACCAGGGACTCAGCAGGTGGCTGCCCACCACTTACTACCAGCTCTACCTGCTCACCTGCAAAACTTCTGCTTAGAACACATCAACAAACAGACTTGACCTGTGTCCTGAAGAGAGAGCAATAACAACAATGAAACCTACCTAAGGATGCCCAGAGCCAGAGGGAGGCAAGTCATGAGCCACAGAACAAAGGTCCTTTGAAATGGAGTGGTTGGTGGAGACAGGCAAGGATTTGAATAAAAACAATAGAGTCATGTGAAGGGGTTAAGGTAATATACAAAGAAAATTATCTTGAACTGAAAAATGTGCCCTAGCTAAAAACTAAATGAACGGGAGATTTTAGTCATGGTTGAGATCCAAATTAGTGGTCCAAAGTTTCAAATACAAGAAACAGCTCAAACTTCAAATGATAATAATTATTATTAAGTATTGACCTCAGATGATAATTCATAAAACTATATATCATGAGAGAAATCAATCTCTGATGGAAATCATGAGCGAATAAAAACTAGGAGGAGTGATGCAGGAAACACAGAAACAGAACATGAGAAGAGGGCAGGTAGAAATAAGACTATCAGTGAACAAATAATAGAAGACAATTATCTTGAGTCACACAAGCAAACAAACAAAAGCCTGAGTCTGTGGATTGAAAATTTTCACCCAGTTCCAGGCTGTTTTAATAAGAAATGGCATAAAATTAGGTATATCCTGAAAAAATCCCCAAACTCTGAAGATAAAGAGTAAATCTTACATGCTTCCTGGCAGAGATAAGGAAATTACCTACAAAGGAGAAAGAATCATGTTGACACTGGACTTCAACTCTATATTAACAAGAAGACCGAAGACAGTGGAATATCACCTACAGACAGCTGCGTAAACGGGACTGAATTTCCAAATCCTAGACTCAGCCAGAGATTTCCTTCACCAGATATATATACCCACATGATTTATCTGGGAAAAGTATTTAATAAATTCCTTTCATTAAATAATTAATAAACCTACAGAAATACCTCGAGATAGGAAGAGATGACGAAGAAAGCAATGGCGAGTAGCGATTTGTAAATATAAATGGATAAGGTTATACTTTCTGGGGTTGTGTAATATGTTTGTTAAATGAAGACTCCTGAAACAGAAGGAAGAGAGTATTGTCTACAGTTTACAACTGAAAATATATTCAACTGTCTCAGTAAAACCTAAGATTTGGGCAAAGCAGAGTAAGAGAGAAAAGCAAAAGCATCCCCAAGGCCTCATTTGGGTCAAGTGGAGGAAGAAGGGGGAAGTATCTCCAGGATCCAATTTACTGGAGTGATGAGGAAGTTTGGGTGAAATAGAGCATCTTGGTGGTGACACTGTGTAGTTTTGGTGGGAAAGACAATAGCTAACATCTTATTTACAAATGCTTGTAGAGGAGTAAATACTTTATAAAGGGAGCATGGAAGGGAAAAATAGGAACTAATAATAAAATGGAAAATTACAGGAGCGCATCCAAATTAACAATGGGAAGAAATAAAATGAAAAATTGATGATGTCAGCTAAAATAAGAAAACAGAAAAGTGCAACCGGGTGAAACAAATAACAAACATAAAATAAGTTGTTAGAAGGATAGAATAAATGTGTCAGCAATTACATTAAGTGTAAGTAGATGACTTTTCCCATGCAAAAGCAGAGACCTATGTACTGGGTTAAAAATATAAAATCCAATCATGTACTGTGTTCAAAAGCTATGCATAATAAATGTTTCCAATAAAGTGGACAGTAAAAAGAATCTAGTCAGATGAAATGATTACAAGATAAAATACAAAAATCAATAGCTTTTGTTCCTTCCAGTTATGTGTCTAAGAAATGGAAATGAGAAGAAATATTTCATTTGCAGTAGCATTAAAAACATTGAAATATTAGAAATAAATATTAGAAGGAAGAACAGAACCCACTAAAGAACATTGTACAATCTCATTGGGGGATATAAAATCAAAATATCATCAAACGAAAGGACCTGGCAAGATATAAAATGATGTGTCATCATAAAAATGTCAGTTCAGCCAAAATAAATATATAAATGAAATAGAATTTTAATTAGAATTCCAAAGGTATTTTTTTTTGGTGGGCTGAGGTGATTGAATAAAATAATATATATTTAAATATAAAGGAAGAATTAATGATTTGCTTTATCTGTAATCAGAAAATCTTGCAAAATCACAGCTATCAAACCAGTCTGGTACAGGTTTAGGACTACATAAAGAGATCTGTGGAAAAGAATAGAGCACACAGAAATGAGTCCCACTTACTATGAGATTTACTATAAAATAAACATGTTACTTCAATATAGTAAGGAAAGTAGATTACAGAACAAATGGAGCTGGCCCAACTGGTTATCCACTTTGGAAGAAATAGTGTTTAAATCACTCAGTATCTTGGATGATAAGAATAATTTAGATTGCAGACATGTTAAAAAAAAAAAGTTAATATTTTACAAGATAAACTATTGTATACAATCTAGGGGTGGGGAAAACCTAGATGTCCAGAAAGCTAGAAGCTATAAAAAAAAATGTTGACATATTTGGGTTTATAAAAATTCTATAAGCTCATATAAACTCTTACAGCAGTCCCGTGAAGTCCAGAGCTGTAATTGTAATTTCTAGATTTTCAGATCCTGTGCTGTATGTGTATAACCTGGTATTTCTTTGGAACTTTTGGTACCTGTGTGACACTTAAGACTCAGAGTAGGAGTTCTCCAGGTCTGAAGGTCAGCATCGCCACATGCAACAACTGTTAGAAGAATTTGAAAAAGAGATCAGGCTTCAATTAGAGATAAGAATGAAGCCAGTTTGGTTGGACTAAAGTAAATCAGAATACAGGGGTAAGGAAGACATTGTCTGTATTTTAGAACTTAATTTACTCTATGAGACCAAAGGAAGAGAGGTTTGTTTTGTCCAAAAACCTAAATTTTCTGCACATAATCTAACTCAACCTGTCTGGATGGCTCATTTAAATAACCCACCAAGCACATGGAGCCCAGAATGGGAATGAGGGCTTGTGATGCTGTATAGCTTAATATAATGCCTGGATACATTCCAGAGTGTGCTGGACAGTTAATTAAAATGTATTGGCAGGGTGCATGGGTGGTTCAGTGGTAGATTGCTTGCCTTCCATGAAGAAGACCCGGGTTCGATTCCCAGACCATGCGCACCCACCCCCAACCCCACCAAAAACAATGTATTGGCAAAGTCTCTTGAGGAACAGAGAAAAAGTATGGAACTATTAAACTTTACCACTGAGGATACCCCTGATACTGCCTTAAACATTAGGCACTTCCAAGCCAATAGGCCAAGCCCTTGATCTCAGGCTTTCTCTTGTGAAGCTTATTTATGAAGCAGAGAAGCACAGCCTACCTATAGTTTTGAATAAGAGTTACTTCCAGAGGACCTGTTTCATTGCTCAGGTATGACCTCTCTCTCTAGTCCCAACTCTGCAAGTAAAATAATTACCCTCTCCTCTACGTGGGACATGACATCCAGGGGTGAAAGTCTCCCTGGCAATGTGGGAAATGACTCCCAAGGATGAGCCTGTCCCTGGCACAGTGGAATCAACAATGTCTTCCTGATGAAAAGGGAGAAAAAAGGGTAAAAAATAAGGTATTAGTGGCTGAAAGAATTCAAATAGAGTTGAGAGGCTATTCTGGAGGCTACTCTTATACACGCTTTAGCGAAATATTGCTAATTACCACGGTTTGCCAAACTCCAACCAAAACCATTCCTGTTAACCCTAAAGAGCACCCAGGGCTCTATCTAAGATTCTACAAAAGTTTCATGCACTAAGATCACTTTCCAGAAACCTACAACCTCAAGATGGGTTCCTAGGACAGATAAGTCCTGAAACCCAGAGGGTCCAGCCTCTCCAAGAATATCAACTAGTTCTATCCCCCTATCCCATATTATTGACAGCCCTTTCCAACATGAAAAACTTAGAATGGGCATAACCCAAATACCCCTAAAGAGTGGAAGAAGGATCAAAAGAGAAGGAGGAATTATAGCAGAGTAGGTAGGATTTAACAAGTGAATACAACAACTGAATCACTATATTGATATTTTCTTTTTAGTCTACAGAGTCTTGGAGAAACTAAAAGGAAAACCCTAAAACTGTGACATTGTAACCCATACCAAACTCTTAAATCTGTTCTACTACCACTTGTTACAATGTAGTTTGAAATGTATTGCTTTTTGTATATATGTTATATTTCACAATTTTAAAGATGTAAAAATAAAGGCATACATGGCAAACATTCTCACAAAGTAAATAGAAAAATGTTAGATTTGAAAAAAATAATTGTGGCTCAGATAACAATCATGATATAAACAGTATACATACAGTGTTTTGCAGTTTGATAAGGACCAACAACATATAATAGAATAAAGGCTGAAGATATGAATAAGTAATATGTACAACAACAAGTATAAATGGTAAAAAAATTATAGGAAAATACCCCAGTAAGGGGAAATATGAATTAAGATAATGATGACATATCGCTTTATTCCACAAAGCCTGTCAAATATTTAAGACAGTGATATCTATTGCTGGAAAGGATGTGTGAGGTGAAAAAAAGGCTCTCTCATACACAGTGGGTAGAAACATGAGTTATTATAACCTTTCAGGAAAGCAATCAGTCAACATCTGTTAAAATTAAAAATTCATGTGAATCTTGGTCTAGCAATCCCATTCCTGGGAATATATCCCATAGAAATGAAACCACTAGCATGTAAGCTCATATGGACAAGAACAAGGGACTTGGGATTTTTCACAGGGACCAAAACAGCTGGAAATAAATGATACCTTCTTTCCTCCTTGTAATCAGCTCCAAATTCCTAACTCTCATAAAATTTTGTAACATTGAACCTGTTCTAGGGACAGCTTTGGTTATTGCTCCTTTCCTGGGACATTTGCATATTTAAAACTAGCAGAAAGTCAAATTTCTTTGGGGCCAAAGGGTGGCTTTTAGTCTTCTCAGGGGAAGCTGCTGGGCACTGGGCACTGACTGGGGGTCTGCCAGTGCAGGAGGGTCTTGCACACCTGGCTAAAGATGGGCCTCTGTTCTCTAGGCAGTGGCGCCCTGAAGGGTCTCTGAACAGGAAATCACAGGATCAGAGCTATGCTCATGGAAGCTCACTCCATGGAGGAGGGGCTGGACCTGGAGAGATCATTTGCTCTGGCTTCTGTTCCCTTTTGGTTCTCTGCCTTAAGGCAAAGATTCTTAACTGGGGGTGCAGAGACCAGGAATGGGCTTCAGAAAGTCCATGCTGTCCTCCTTACATTATATGTAGCACTTGGGGTGTTTGTGGGAATGATTGTTTTCCTGGGTAGAGGAACGTCATTTTTATAAGTCTCTCAGAAGAGTCTATGCCCAGCAAAAAGTTAAATATCACTATTCTAAGTTGACATTTTTCTGGTTTATTCATGACTACCTTACATTGGAATAGGGGGCTTTCTATTTAATCAGAGAACTCCTGGCTCCAGGCCATGCACACTCCAGTTTTCAGAGGCTGGGATGGCTGTGGAGAAGCAAGGCTATGTGTTGGTTCCATCAACCCATCAAGTCAAAGGTCCAGCAGTGGAAATAAGAAAATGTTTGGAAAAAAGAGTTTGGGGATTTCAGGTTGTCTTAGTTTCCAAGGCTGTTCAAAGAAAATACCATGAAACAGGCTAAACAATGGGGATTAATTTGCTCCAAGTTTTGAGGCCAGGAAAATATTCAAATCAAGACATCATCATGGCAATGCTTTCTTCTGAAGACCAGCTACCAGCGATCCTTGGCTCCTCTGTCATATGACAAGGCACATGGCGGTGTCTGCTGGTCTGTCTATCTCTTTCAGGTTTACTTGATTTCAGCTTCTTGTTTCCATGGCCTTCTCTCTCTTTGTCTAAATTCCATTTTCTTATAAAGGCCTTCAGTAATGGGATTAAAACCCATGCTGATTGAGGTGGGTCACACCTTAACTGAAGAAGCCTCATCAAAAGGTCCTGCTTACAGTGGGCTCACACAGGAATGGATTAGATTTAATACATGTTTTTCCAAGATACATACAGCTTTAAACCATCACACAGGTCTAATGGTCTTCAGTACCACACTCCTTCAGGTGATTCTGATGTGGGTTCCAGTTTCAGAAGCACTGGTTTCTGTGTGGAGAAGCTGTTACTGTCAGAAAACAGGTCTTAAGTTGTCAGGCCCTCCTGATTCTGAATCAAACACAGAAATAAGTCTATTTTGGTGAGAAGGTGAGTTTGTTGAAGATGCATCATCAAGGAACTGGAAGAAAAACTTTCCAAGACCAGTTTGGAGAGGAAGGGTGGTTTGGGCTTTTATAACTCCAAACAGATAAAAAGGAATGGCAAAGGTCCAGAAGAAAGCAGGAAAAAAAATTAAAAACTAAGTAAAAATCACAGGATTTATTAGAATTGAGTAACGGTTGCTTGCTTCATTTTGCTTGATCAGCACAGCCTATTATCTGGGAGCCCTTCTCTCTTTGGTGACGATTCAGGTCTTTGATCTTGTCCTTCAGGAAGAGGAAGGTTCTGATATTTGTTTGTATGTTTCATTCCTGCAAGCAAAGCAAGGGAGGGTTTCTGAGAACAGAGAGTAAGCTTCCCTTATATTTCCTACAGCAAACTATTTAAACAAGGGCTTTTTATGCTTAAAATAATTCAAGGCTGCTTGAGTGAAGTGATTATACCAAACAGCATTTTTAGCTATGGAAGACTATACTAAGCATTTTCCAGCTAAGGGATTATAATGAGTATTTTTTTTTTTTTTTGAATTTATTTATCCAGCTGTCAAAGACAGGCTTTGAATTCTGGCTTCGCCATCTGCCAGGATCCCAGACACTCCCCAGTCTTGGGAAGACCAGAATGTCTGCTCTCCCTCTCTGCAGGTCCTCTACCCAGCTCACCCTCTCTGCATGTCCTCTGTCCAGCTCACCCTCTCTGCAGGTCCATTGCCCAGCTCACCCTCTCTGCAGGTCCATTGCCCAGCTCACCCTCTCTGCAGGTCCTCCGCCCAGCTCACCCTCAATAGCTAACACCTGGTGGAGGTCAATCTTGGGAATAAAGGGTGCATTTCCTGGCTTGTGAGTTTCCTGTTTGTTAGTGTGGCAGTGCCCAATCTAAGAAGCAGCCGGAAACTGTCCTCCCCTTTCTTAGGGACTCACATTCGGGATTGTAAAACTTCTGGAAGCACAGGGCCACCTGAAGTCTTGTTCAGCATGTGAAAATCCAGTTTCCATGCACAGCAAGTCTGAGTCAGAAGCTTAGGGTGGAGCTTGGACACACACGTCCTTAGCCAGCACCCCAGGAAGTTCTGTGGCAGAGGGTACACAGGCTGGGTGATGAGAGACACTGCCACCAAATCTAGGAGAATGACCAAGAGGCCTCTTGTTCTAGACTTTTTTGAGATGTTGGGCTGGACTCAGAGGTCTCATTGAAGTGTGATCAATAATTACCTTGCACTGAGCGTCCACTCCACCCCTAATTTAGCCACATCACTGTGTGTGTTTAGCTCTTTCTTCTATTCAGCTATTAATACCACCAAGTCCAAGATAAGGGTATGTTAGTATTCAGAAATGGTTAAAACATGATCCTACTCAAAACTCAGAAATTATTTATCCCTTCAACAAACATTTTATGAATATCCTCTCTGTCCTGAAAGCTGCTTTAAGGAAGGAGTAAATGGGCCCCCCAGTTTTGCTGCCCTCACAGAGCTTAGACAGTAATGAGGATATGGGCAAGCGAACAGAACATCACCAGTGGGTGCATAGCCTGGGGCATCACAGCATCCCAACCACCCCCTCCCAGGTCTGCTCCACAGAGAGGAAGCTGAAAACAAGAGTCCCGTCCCTACAAGACTCTGCATTGGCCTACTCACAGGGATGCTGGTACTGCTTCCTGAGTTCCACTGAGTTCCATTGAGGAAGGCGCCTGGTTTCTACCTCCTCATTTCTCCTACCATTTCCTGCCTGACTTGATGTGTCAGCAACACCAAATGGCCCCTCCTGCACTTACAGTCTGCTTGGAATTCCCCCCTGCTCAAGCACCACCTCCTCCGGAAAGCCCTCCTGAGCCCTCTGGTTTGGATCAAGCTCCATCCCCTCCAGCCCTGAGCATGCCCAGCCCTGCCATTTGGGAGTCTCCATCTGCGACTTGAAAGTCCTTGTGGTCAGGCCTTGGTTTCACTCAATTGGAATCATCAGCTCCCTGGCATGGAGGACTGTAAAAGCCGAGTTAACTTCTTGCTGGGCAGATTACTGTCCCCATTCTGCCCCTCAGTTTCCACCAGCCATGACACGGGGGTGGATACAATGCTGTGGTGCCGGGGCAGAGCCGTGCTTTGGTTCCTGGGGGTAAGAGAACAGGGTGAAGGCAGATTGTCCTAAGGGTCCCTGAAGGGGAAGTAGCACAAAGCTCTCCAAAGGGTCTTTTCAAATGATCATTTTCCCTTCCAGGGCCCTACTCCTAGCAGCCCTTCTGGGGAGAAATAAAATGTGAAATATGAGCAGTTTCCATTCTTGCTTAAATAGCTTGTAGATTTCTAAGTGTTTGTTAAACTGCCAAATATTCCAAGTGTAGGAAAGGACAGAAAATAACTAGATGCATTCCCTGACTATAGCAAGAAGATTTGGAAGTGTCTTCTTCAGAGGAGACTTAGAGTCGGGGGTGGGGTGAAGAGGGTGGGAACCCCCTGAGATGCTAGGACTCATCTTCCCAGTCAGAAAGACTGCTCTGGTCTCTGCAGCTATTCCTTGCATCTGTCCAGGGTGATTCTCAAACACCCTGGGAAGCTGAGTTAGCAAGGTGGCTCCTGGTTTCATTTCATTTCATTTTATTCCACTTTGTTTCTTTTTAACTTCTTCCCCTTTATTCTCTATTGCCCAGTCTAGTTCTCCTCTCCTTTCATATACATCCATTCTTAAGAATTGTATGTCCTTGCAAACATTTATTTACTCATACATCTCAAGATGAATATACTATGTGGCACTGTTTGGGGGAATATATGTGCAACGTTTACAAAAAGCATAATAAATTATGCTCTGTTTCCTTCAAATTTTTTTTATTTTTGCTTCACATTATGTTTTTGAAATCTATGCAGATGTGTACACTGCATTTATTTTCCACACCCCCAGTGATGGAAGCCTAGTTTGCTTTTAGTTCTTTGCTCCTATAAACAACAGTGCAGCTAATATCTTTAAATATATTAGATAACAATAAAAGAGTTTCTCTAGGGTGCAAATGTGAAGGCGGAATTGCAGGGTCAGTGAATATACACATCCAGTATAAATGCCAACAGGCTGCTCTCCAAAATGCTGTTTCAATAAGCGCACATGAGAGTTCTAGTTTGGTCATATCTGTACCTGAACTTAATATTACCCACCTTTCTTATTTTGCCAATCTGATAAATGTGAAGTGGTACGATTTTATTTGCATTTCCCTAAATACTGAATATTAGCTGACTGATAAAGAGAAGTTACTTGATCTTCTTGTGCCTCAGTTTCCTCATCTTAGCAGTTGTGAAGATTAATGGAGTTAATTCATATGGAACGATTATACTGTGTTTAGCATAGAGCAAATGGCCAATGAATGTCAGCCAAATGCAGTTGGTCAATATTTGTTGGCTTGAATACTTCCAGTGACAGGGAGCCCACTGCTGAGGTACAACTTATCCAAGGTCAGCAAGTGGAGCCAGGTTCAAATTTGAGAGGTCTGCTTTGAATGCAATTTGCATTCTAATGTATATTAAACTGTATCAAGTGCATTCCTGTTATGCAGTAGAAATGCGAGAGAAGTGCTCTTCCTTGAGTCCCCTTCTCTGGAAAACTGCTCTGACTTTAGTCATTGATGGTGGGTAGGTTTGTAAAGTTCTTCACACCCTGACCTCTGCTCGCCAGAGCTGAGAATGGTCCTCTGGGAATTCCAGTCAAGGGCTTTGGACGTGGAGGGATGGCAGTCAGCTGGTGGTGGGTGCCAGACCAGCGGAGCTAGTATGGATTTGGGCCTGGTGACCACAAAGACCCAGAGGTTGGAGAGAAGGGGAGATGGGAAAGAGTGAGACAGAGAGAGAGGCAGGGAGAGAGAGAGAGGAGCCCCCTGAATCCTGACTTCCTCTTGGCTCCCAACACTGAACCCCCTTTCACTCCCACTGCAAGTTTGGTGAGTTTCAGTTCCTTGCAAACAAATGCACCCTGGTTGAAATTAATGGGTGACAGGGACCCAGGATCCCTTCTGCTCATTCCACCCTTTGGCAGTTATTTTAAAAAGTACTGGGTGGGCAATGGTGGCACAGTGGCAAAGTTCTCGCCTGCCATGCCAGAGACCCAGGTTCGATTCCCAGTGCCTGCCCATGCAAAAAAAAAAAAAATACTGCCTGTCAGCATGTTGAGGACAGTTGCTGTTCTATGAATACAGTTGGATTATTCCAGTGATTTTTCCACCAAAAAACCAGCAACAGTACACATGCCCAACCATCAGAGATTGTATAATTGAGCTATTACCAAGATGTCAAAAAGATTTGAAATGAGTGATATGACAATTATGTAGACAGGAGAGAGAGATGTACCGATGAAAGAGTTGAGTGAAAAAACTTAGGGAAGCAAGAATATTATATGTGAACTATAAATATGTGAAAACAATGTTGACACATTGATAAGGATCAGTAGAGGCTCAGAGATATGACTGGTTGCCATGTTAAAATAAAGGAATTTTATATTTTTATGTGGTGCCGGTGTACAAAGAAGAATATGATATAATATTATTTGGGTCATTGTTAAAATACATCTTTAAAGCAATTCCTGATGAAATTTCTTGAGTATGTGGTACATAGGCCATCTTAATAACACCCTCTTGGGGTCTGGTAAACTCCAAGTCAGGCACTTGGGGCCAGGGACACTCGGTTTGAATTCTGGCCCCACAGTTGAATCTGTGTGAGTGATTATTACTACCAGTCCTGATTCATGCCAGCCTACTGGTTGATGGTCCTACTCAGCACAGGCTGACTTCTCTGTTCCTCCTCATTCTTTTGCTTAACCAGCCAACAGAAACTGAGTACCCAGTTTTGACACTCATTTTTTAGCATCTACCATGTTTTCTACACGATGCTGGGCACTGGGGTGCAAAGATGACTAGCACCCAGCATTATCACCTCCAGGGTTTCCTCTAAGTGCAGACAATCCAACCAAACTGACTTACTCAGTAGGGAAATGCATCTCCAGGAGAATTAGAAGCTCAGAGGATGGCTGGAGGACCCAGAGGTTCCATGATGTCCATAGCTGAGGCAAAAAGAAGTAGGTGACTGACAGCTGTGGGTCCTGAAAGATAGCTGAGGGTCCATAGCCAAATGGGGAGCTGGGGTGGGGGTGGAGGCAGAGAAGGATGGGAAGGCACTCCTGGGGGAAAGAGCAGGGACAAAGGTGCACGCTATGTTTGCAATAGAACATTGGAGGGACTTTTAGAGTTTGGGGACTATAGAAAAAGATATGAGTTAGGAAGGGGTAGAAGGTAAGTCCAAAGTCATGAGAATGACCCAGACCTTGGGCCCAGCTGTTCTGGTCAAGCCAGATGGGCTTAGCAAAGCAGAACCTTGGTGGTCTTTTAAACAGTAACAAGATGATCAGGATAGTGTAGTTACAAATCACACTTACTCTTTGGATCCCAGAGAGCCTTATTTGACACTTAGGTGAGATCCTCCTAAAGAAAAGAGAAGGTCCATCTTTCTTGACTTTATTGTCCTTTGATTTGTCAACTCTTGCATGTGTCCACCAAGTCGCATGCCTGCAGGAGAGGCTCAGGGGCCTGGGCTCTGACTCACAAGGTTGAATCTGCAAATCTGATTTAAAGCTTCCTGTTGTGAAGCTTAGCAGTTTGTTCCTTCCCCCCAGAGAAGTGACAGCCAGTGATTAATGTGTGAATGTAAAGGTGTTACCCAGAGCATACCCTGGAGGAAAGATTAATAGAACCCATGCTTGTCCTGGGTTTCAGTTTGGGGGTGGGGAACTGATTTTAAACCAACCGTGAGTCATGATATTTGTTTTCTATTCTTGATTGGACTAAAGCACAGTCTTAATTTTGACTTTGAGCTTTACCTGCTTTGTGAGCCATTGAAAAATAATGGTGACTCAATGATGCATCATGTTCTCTTTCTCTCTAGAATTACTGCTTCTTTCTGTCTCTGTCCCTCCAACTATCTGCTTCTCTGTCTCTGTCTCTTTCTTCCTCTCTTTGGGGAGGCAGTATTTCATGTGGACACCCTACCAATATCTGTGCCAGACATTATTAAGGATTCCAATAACATGAATTCATAATTACCAGTCTTACTGAGGAGACAATTTACATAAATGGGAAAAGCAATTATAAATAGAATATTTGCTAGTGTTAAATGGTGATACTAGCTATAAGCCACAGACTCCTCAAGCATGGCTGAGAAGTCTCCCCAGGAGGGGTATTCCTCGGCCTGGCCTATGGGGATGAGCTGGGGAGTGTTTTAATCAACAGAGAAGTTAAAACTATATCCACTGAGCATGTTCCCTGTTCTAAGCCTTGTTTTGGGCCCTGGGGATACAGATGAGTTGGATATAGCCCCTGCCTTCGGGGAACCCAAAGTCCAGGCAGAAAAGTAGCACCCCAGGAGCAGTATACAATGTGAGCAGCCAGATTCTGCTTGTCCTGGGAAACTGGGCTTAGCTTGATGCTGGTAAATCCCCTCTGCTCTCTGGTGCATGGAATCTTCACCTGCAAAGGGGACAGATTGGACTCCATGACCTTACAGGCCTTCCCAGCTCTAGTACCTTGGAGTCTTGAGGTCTGTATTAGGGAGCAGAAGTCGCTGTCGCTGTCCATGGTACTGATTGATAAAGGAGCTTTGAAATCAATATGCCGGTTTCTGGGAGCTCAGGAACCTATGCATCAGTTTCTGATGCGTCATGTTACTTGCCACCCCAATGAGCTGATCTCCTCTGAGCCAAGCAGTGGCTGCGAGGGGTTCAGGAAGAGTAACTCTGAGGCTGTGGCTCATTGTGTCTATCAGAAGACAGCAAGCCTGGGACATAGTTCTAGTCCTTGTGCCAAGAGGCCTCGGGGATGGACCAGGGTACTAGACTCAGGAATATCCATGAGCACTCTTTTAATGACCCAACAGTCTGACTTTCTATGCCTCTGTCCCTTTATCTGCTCGAGGGCAGTGGGCAGTACCAGGTCTCCTAGCAGCACCAAAGCCCAGATACTGCACCCTAATGTAACACACCTGCATTTTAACCACCCCATCGATTGCCTACTGTGAAGCCAACCTGCTCCAAAGCTCTGAGTCACCGTCCAAAATCAGGGCAATGTAGGAGATTGAAGCCTTGGATTGGCAGGCCACTTATGGGAAGCTTTCTGGAATTTCTTAGCCTCCACCCACTGTGCTTGTAATTTAGGAATTTAAGTTTTGCTTCCACATTATGTAAATATTACCTGGGGGAGTATGGAGATGTAACATACAATTACGGTGAATCATTTAGCAAACAGTTAGGGGACAGAGAACAAACAAGTCACTGTTTCCAAAACCTCATTTTAATCACTTTGTACATCCTTAGAACCCAGAGCAAATATTAAGACAATTAATCACTGCCAACCTATCCATCAGAAATAAAGAGTTTCCAATTAATTATGTGGAGTTGATGCTTGATGCAGGAGTCGCTGGGTTCTGCAGGGTAAAGTTTTGCTCAAGGTCACACTTTGAATCCTGGGTCCCCTCTCTTTAGGCCAAATTCCAGGCCAGCTCTGATACTTCCTCTGGGATGATCTGCCCTGGATGTGGCTACTACCCACAATGAATTCCACACAATCTCGCCATCTCATCAAAGCATGTTCCATGTGAACCTTGAACACCCTTGAATGCTTATGGAAAGAGTGGGGAAACTTTCTGGCAACTTTTCAGAGGTCAAGTTGTGATGCACTTGTGGATCTGGACCACATGGAAAGTCAGGTGTATTTGGGAGATCCATGAACATCCAGAAGCAGAGTGGGGTGGTGCCAGAACCCCAGAGTTGTCCCCATCTGGATCCAAGGTTTGCCTCAGAAAGTGGATGACTTCTGGGTGGGGGAGTTTTGGGGAATTGAGAACACAGCAGGGAGACCCCGGGTTGATCTGATGTGCTTCAGGCTCACTGGCACTTTCCTGGGTCTGGCACATGGTGGCAGCCAATGAATGTTAATTTGGATGGCTGGATGGCTGGATGAATCAATCAAAACTTTATGTCCCTGTTCTTGGCATGGAACCGTGTAAGATGACTTCAACTCTTCCCCCTTCTTCAAACTTCATGTGGTGCCTCCTCAAGAAACTTTGAGCAACCCCCTTGCTGCACTGGGAGCCCTCTCTGAACATCACATACCCTCTTCACCTCCATCCCAGTTCAAAACCACACCTCACTGAAGTACTCTCCACCTGCCTGTTTCCCCCAGGACTGCGAGCTCCTGGGAGAGAAACTCTGATTATGCATCTCTGTACTCCTAGTACCTATCTTAAAACCTGGTGCGGTGTAGCTGTCCATACATATTTGCCAAGGAAACAGTGGGAAACAACCAAGCAAAAAAAAAAAAAAAAAAAAGAGGTACCAGAGTGAAGAACAGCCATGCATGTGTGTGCAAACAGGTAAAGGCACCACAGCCAAGAGGAAGTTGGGAGCATAGGCCAGGTGGGGTCTCTGAGGAGGGAGGGGAGAGTGATGCAGGAGGCGCCAATGCTGAGAGGTAATCTCTGTGCACTTGGCAGTGGGGTGTGAGGGCAGAACGAGAGAAAGATGAGGCTGGGTAAGGGTCCCTGCCTCTCTGCACTGTGCAGAGAATGAAGTGGGAGGTTTCTTCCTTGGATGTTCAAGTCAGTTTGTCCCCAGGCCACATGTGCCAGTTGGAAAGTATTATGTACCCAAGAAAAGCCATGTTTTAATCCTGATCTAATCTTGTGGGAGCAGCCATTTTTTAAACCTGATTCAATACTGTAGGCAGGAAACTTTTGATTAGATAATCTCCACAGAGCTGTGATGCATCCAATTGTGGATGTGAGTTTTGAATAGATGGAGATGTGACTCCACCCACTGAAGATCAATCTTGATTAGATTACTGGAATCCTTTAAGAAGAGACACTTTGGAGAGAGTTAGAAATGGCAGAAGCCCCAGAGATAACAGAAACTCCAAAGCAGAGCTGACACAGATGTGGAGAATAGACATACATGTTTGAAGATGCTTTGAGCCCAGCAGACATTGCTATGAGATGTTAAATAAGCCAGAACCTGGAGAGAACCAAGGGAAGCCAAGAGAAGAAAGCCAGCCCTGGAGAAATAAAGTGAGGAACACCCACAGAAACAGAAGCTGAAAACAATGGAGCCCAGGAGCAAGGGACCAGCAGATGCCCACCTTGTGACTCCCCAGCTAACAGAGGTGTTCCTGACCCATGGACCTTTCTTGAGTGAAGGTAATCTCTTGTTGGTACCTTAATTTAGACATTTTCATTTCCTTAGAACTGTACACTTGTAATTTATTAAATTTCCCTTTATAAGAGCCATTCCAGTTCTAGTATGTTACATTCTGGTAGCCTACTAATACACTACAGCTACTAGAATGGTGGCAAAAGTCCAAAGTCTTGTATCTCAGAGAACCATCGCACAGCATCCTATGGTCTCCAATGTTCATCTCCCTGAATGCTTGGACTCTGGGCCCTGCCTGTTCTAAGCTTAGTCTGATCGTTTTGATCCTGGCTAATCTGTTTGGGCTCCCTTTCCATGGCACCAGGGTACACCTGACCTCTCCAGCACCCCTCAGTCCACCTGGATTCAACATCCAGCTGTGGCATTTGAGAGGCAGTGTGAGACAATAAGCCTGAAGCTCTGAAGTAAGGCTGGCATAATGTTGAATCCCAGCCTTCCCACTTACTGCTGTGTGGCCTCGGACCTCAGTTGCCTCATCTTTAATAGTGAAATTTAAATAAAATTATACATATTAAAGTCCAATAAGGGCTGGTTAAGAATGGCAACTTTGCTCCTTTCTGAAATTTCATTAAAATGACCATATAGGGATTTTTAAGAAGGCTTAGAAGCTCGAGGCAAAAGAAAAGACAAGGGGAGACAATAGCAAATTTATAATTTGGGATTAGAAGCTGGAAATCAGATAAATGATGTAGCAGATCTGAAATGCTAAATCCTAAGCCAAAATGAGGTTGACAAACAACTGAAGAACTTTGCAGAATCCAAGCCTTTGGGATTGGTGGCACCATATTTTTGGAAGTAGGAATGATTTGGGGCTAGAAACAGAAGAGTTTGTTGAAGATTCAAGAAGTAATTAGACTTCCAGCTTCTTTCTGCCACGTAAATGCTACTGGGCGTGCCTGTCCCTCTCCAGCAGAAGGTGGAAATAGTGTTCTCTGGATGGTAGGACACTATATCACCAAGTGTTGGCAATGCTAAACAATGGTGGTGGTAAAATATCCCTTCCTTAAAAATCATCTTTTGCCAGTCTATGTTCTACATTCTAAATACTTGTGTGGTTACTATTGAATTTTGAAAATATAGGTGAAAGCTTCAAAGCATCACATTTTTTATTACTTGCTCTTTAATAAGCGTTTTATACCATCTACGTGGAGGTTAGCTCGAAGAATCCCCAGTGCATGTGGACTCAGCAACGTTCATTGGTTTTGAGAGTGAGTTCCTAAAATTTCAGACCTGTTTGAGCACGCATTAGTGGGATTTGCATCACCTGTCCCTGTGGTAAAGTGCATTCATAGGAGATTCGAAATAAACGAGAGCACAGTGATTGGAAAGAAAAAGAATCAGAACTTGAGTTATCTCAGTCTTGTCATTTCTATGTGACCTTTTCAAACTGCATGAAGATTAAAATTTAAATAGGTAAAAGAGAATGTGAAAAATAGACAAAAGAGAGTGTGGTACTTTTGTTCGATAATTGTAGATTTTAGTTTTTCCATGAAATATTTTACTGCTTTTGCATAATATCTTTAAAATTGAAATGTAATCTTCTATCTTAACCATTAATATTTTGTTTCAAAATTAACTAACTAAATGATTATTAATGATCCTTATATTACTGTTGAAAATAATTTTGTTATATAGGAGGGAGTTGATAAAATATAATCTGTTCTGGCAATGGGTTCTGCTAAAAGTTAAAAACACCAATTTGTTTCCTCCATTGGCATTCAGAAAGAGATTAAGAGAGTTTTCTCTGAAAACTTAAAACAGCCCAAGAGAAAAGAACTGAAGATTCTAAGATCCGGGATTTAGCAAGGCAATTGTCCAGAAGACTCAACATGGATTACTGTCAACAACTTCCCCTCTTCCCACATATACACACTCACCCAGACTTCCAGTAATGCCTTCTTGAAAATACTACACATCAGCCAAGAAATTTGGGAATGCACTAAATATGAAGGCTAGTAAAACCAACAAACAGAAAAAAGAAGCCCCTTGAAAGAAATAGAAGTCATGAAAGAGGAGCAAACTTCAAATAAATGATCCTTACTAGTCTTAAAAATATCATTTCTATTTTCTCTTGTTAGAAAAGAGTACTTTAAAAATAGGGGAATGCTATATAAAAAGTACTATTCTGAGAACAAAAGAGAATTTTTAGGAAACTAAAAAATATGAAGCAGAAATGAAAAATTTCAACTATAGGGTTACAAGATAAAGTTGAGAAATCTGGAAAAAAGAGTGTTCTAGTTTGCTAGCTGCCAGAATGCAATATACCAGAAACAGAATGGCTTTTAAAAAGGGGAATTTAATAAGTTCTAGTTTACAGTTCTAAGGCTGAGAAAATGTCCCAATTAAAACAAGTCTATAGAAATGTTAAATCAAAGGCATCCATCCAGGGAAAGATACCTTGGTTCAAGAAGGCCGACAAGTTGAGGGTTTCTCTCTCAAGTGAGAAAGCACATGGTGAACACAGTCAGGGCTTCTCTCTCAGCGGGAAGGACACATGGCGAACTCAGTGTCATCTGCTAGCTTTCTCTCCTGGCTTCCTGTTTCATGAAGCTCCCCAGGAGGCGTTTTTCTTCTTCATCTTCAAAGGTTGTTGGCTGGTGGACTCTCTGCTTCGTGGTGCTGCAGCATTCTCTGCTCTCTCTGAATCTCTTCCATTCTCCAAAATGTTTCCTCTTTTATAGGACTCCAGAAACTTATCAAGATCCACCCAAATGGGTGGAGATATGTCATCACTTAATCCAGCTTAATAACTACTCTTGACTAAATCACATCATCCAGGGAGATGATCTGATTACAGTTTCAAACATACAGTATTGAAGAGGGAATGGGATTTTGATTAAAACATGGCTTTTCTAGGGGACATACATCTTTTCAAACCAGCACAAAGAGTGAAAAGACAAAGATGGGAAAATGGGAGGACCAGTTTAGAAAGTCCAATATCTTTATAAAAGAAGTTCCAAGAATGAAAAAGAGCATAAACAGAGAAGAGGAATCCACCAATGAAAATTTTCAAGTTGCTTTCTCAGAATCAAAGACCCTGGGTCCCGAGTCTGACACATCAGCATGAAATTCACAATGCTGAGATGAAGGGGGAATCTCATTCAATTCGATACAGGGAGAACAATTTTCATATAAAGGATTGAAAATCAGAACATCTTCAGACTTCTGAATAGCAACACCGGATGCAAGAAGACAGGAGAGTAAAAGCTTCCAGCTTCTGAAGGCAAATAATTTCCACCTAGAATTCTATGCCCAGACAAACTATCATTAACGTGTAAGGGTAGACTAGAGATATTTTTAGACTTGCCCTCCCTTGCACACTTTCTCGGGAAGCTACTGGAGCTTGTGCTGCACAAAGATGAGGGGTGAATCATGGAAGAGAAAGGCATGTGTCTTAGTTTTTGAGGCTGCCAACAAAATACCAAGAACTGGGTGGCTTAGAACAACAGAAATTTATCTGCTCACAATTCTGGAGCCCAAAAGTCTGAAATGAAGGCTTCACCTAAATTCCACAGGGAAGAATGCTCCATGACTCTTCTAGCTTTTGAAGGTGGCTTGCTGGTCATCCACAGCAACCTCTGCCTCAGTCATCACATGGTGTCCTCCCCTCTCTCTGTCTGTCTGTCCAAATTTCCTCTTCTTATATTGGAGTTGGTGCTCACCTCATTTTATAACTTGCCTAATTCCATCTCTGGTGTAATGTAATAGATCTGTATCCAAATAAAGTCACATCTGAGATACTGGGGGTTAAGACTTTAACACATCCTTTTGGGGACACACTTCAGTCCATAACAGTATGTAAAAGAGAACACTGGGATCCCAAACAAGAAAATGCAAAGACGACCCCAGGATGGTAACAGAGGGAGATTCCAAGAGATCAGCTGCAGAGCAGATGGAGAAGGCAACCAGTCCAGACCGAAACATGTCGGGAGTCTCCAGGACAGGCTCCTTTAAGATGAAATGGATATATCACCCAGTGTGTTTGGAAACATTGGGAGGAGATTTACATACCCTGGAGAGGTTAGCATTGAGTTAGGGATACATTTGCTCATTAATACTAAGCCAACAGGGTGTGGGGAAGAGGTGACTATGAACTCCAAGTATGTTAGTTCAGGCCACATGAGAAGCAGACACCAAGATGGGATTAGATGCTTAAGAAATTGATGAGGAAACATCAGTGACAGATAAAGGAGATGGAGCAGGAGAAAGTGGGAAGCCTTCAGAGGACAGTGCAGGTGTGGTCCTTGAGAAGGAGAGTGGGAAGGAAGGAAAATAGAGGAGGAACTAGTGCAGGTCTGCATTACTTTGGAAGCTGCCAGAATGGAGTATATCAGAACAGTAACGACTTTTTAAAAAGGGAAATTTAATAAGTTACAAGTTTACAGTCCTAAGGAAGTGTAAGTGTCCAAATTAAGGCACCAACAAGAGATTACCTTCACTCAAGAAAGGCTGGTGTGTCTGGAACACGTCTGAATATCTCTGGGCTCCATTGCTTTAAGCCTCTGTTCCTGTGGGGATTGTTCACTTTGTTGTGGGGCTGACTTTCATCTCTTGCCTTCCCTTGGCTCTTCCGGGTTCTGACTTTCTTAACATCTCATGGTGATATCTGATGGACTCCAAACATCTCCATACATGCAAGCAACTGTTCTCCAAGTGTCTACATCTAGTCTCTCTCTGTCGGCTCTGAGGCTTCTGTCATTTCTGACTCTCTCTCCAAAATGTTTCCTCTTTTAAAGGATCCCAGTGAACTAATTAAGACCCATCTTGAATGGTTCACATCTCCATTTAATCCAAGGTCACACCCACAATTGGGTGCATCACATCTCTGTGGGTATTATCCAATCAAAAGTTTCCAACCTATAGTATTGCCTTAGGATTAAAATAAATGGCTGCCTCCACAAGAGTGAATCAGGATTAAAACATGGCTTTTCTGGGGTATATAATATTTTAAATCTAGTACAAGTTCCACAAAAAAAGCTACCAGGGTGAGGGGAAGTCCTCAAACCAAAGATGCCCATCGAAGGAGTGTCTTGTCTTCAAGGAGTGGGCCTGCACTGCCCTCCCACTGTGCCCAGACACCCACTGAGAGTAGCCTGCAGGGTATGTAGCTTGGGGGCAGGAGCTGGGGTCATCAGTCAGTTATGTCGTTGCACCGAGATCTGAGTGGTGTATTTTACAGCCACCACACCAAGGCAAATGGAATGCATACCACTGGCTGGCTTTGTATAGCATTCACATAGTCAACACAATGCAAAACTGGCTCCTGATCTAAATAAAATAACCATTCAAGCATGTTGGGAAGATAAAGGCAGAAAGTGTGTATGTGGTAGAGGTAGGGAGTGATGAAAGAGGGCTAAATTTCTTCGTCAAAGGCAACAGATAGGCAGTTCAGTGGTAGAATGCTCGTCTTCCATGCAGGAGACCCAGGTTTGATTCCCAGACCATGCACCTCCCACGCCAAAAAGAAAGTGAACAGATAAATCAAGCAGCCTGAGTACATGACCTCCTCATCTGCAAGACGGGAAATAATTGTAGGAGTTGCTTAACAGTGCCTGTTCCTAGTAGATCCTCAAAAAAAACCTTTTTAATTTGGCATTTAATCCTCCAATCTCTATAGTGAGCATCTCCCCACCACGCCAACTTCCTTGCTCCAAGATTCAGTGTCCCTGGATTCTGGGTCCAAGGTTCAAGGGCCCCTACTGGGCTTTCTTCCCAAGTTGGACTTCTGTTCCTTAGGAAATGGGCAATGGGCAGGCATGGAAGGTAGCTGACCAGGGGAAGAAACTGTTTGCCAGGGCAGGATCTGAGCACACAAGGCTCTGGGCAACGAGCCGTGGGAGAGGTGGGGAGGCCTGACCCAGCACACTTGCAGGTCCTGGGAAAGGGACACGAATTTGGAAGGAGTGGTGGATGGATTAGGTAGCAGCACATAGCTGCCCATAGGATTCCAAGGACAAGAAGGAGGAGCAAGTAAAGATGATCCCCTGGTAAAAAGAATATATATTATCTATACATATGGAGGTAAATATGAAACCAACCAGCACAAAGATTTGAAAGTGGTCCCCGTTGAGGAGCAGAAAAATGAGAGGAGGGAGAAGAGAGTGGAGAAGGCAGAAAGCATGTAAAAGTAAAAACAAAATTTGAAGAGTCTGGTCAGTACCTGGCACATAATAAGAACCCAATAAATGCTGCGACGATGAGGGGGAGGCTGGATTCAATGCTCCCATGCCTGACTTAGTATTTTTTTTTTTTTAGGTCTTTGTTTAAGATTTGCCCCCTGCTCCCCTTTGACGGTGAGTAATTAATACTGGGTGGTGATTTTTAAGCATTCCTTATTAAGCTATGCAAATCTTCTCAGATCCATATGCCCCTCAAACCAGCTATCTCACGGGAAGCCAGAGCTGATGTTTCACTCCATGCAAGTTTTTACAGGGTGCAGGCTCCCTCCCTCTCCTCTGCAGGCTGTCTGTGCTGCTAGCAAACCTCTAACAGAGTGCGAGAGAAAGACAGAGTGTGCCTTTTAATAAGCAGGAAACGCCGGGGGGAATAGCGGTGGCCCCAGGTGACGTCAGCACCCAGATGGAGCTGGCAGGTGAGTGCCGTGGAGCTGGCGGCAGTCCCAAACACTCCAGCTGGACCAGTGGTAGCGAGCCAGGGGCGATGGCGTGGGGTGGAGGAGGCTCCATGCATGCCAGGAAGGACAGGGCTGCGGCAGAGGAAGGTCTGCCCTGGGAGCGCCAAGACCTACTAAGAAGAATTGGTCCTTACCCCAGCCTGCTGCAACCAGAACAAGGGGGGAACATGGGAAAATCCGTCATCGCAGCCCCTTACCTATAGCCCCATGGTTCGATTACATTTGCAGAGAGAAAGCTTAGGCCTGCATAAGGCTGGTTGTGAGCAAAACCTAATGAAAACAAAAGAGCAGTTATCAGCTGGGGACCAGGACACTGTCTGCATGACTGTGGCAGTCTCCGCCCATCTCTGGCCTCAGTTTCCCTATCTGTAAAATGAGGGATCCTCTTCACCCATTCCAGTGCTGACCAGTTTCTATTTGGCACAGTGCCCATGTACAGTGGGCCCACCAAGCATGTGCAGAGCAGATGAATGAATAATGTCACCCCCGTTGGGGGCGGCCGCTTGGAATCGTCCTCCCCACCTCCTGAGTGGAAGAGACAGAGAAAGCAGGAAGGGCAGGGTGGGAGGGTTAGCTGAGAAATTCGAGACTAGACAAGGAGACCCCATACATGGCTTTCTGGGGCATCCCTAGGGGAGGGGAAAGACCAGCTGCACACCCAGTGTGCAGGGGAGAAGGCTCAGCTGAAAAGGCAGGCAAATGCCTTTGAGTTACCATAGCAACGGCAGCTGGTGAGAACAGGAACCAGAGGATGCCCAAAACTTCTTCTTTTTTAAAGGAACAGCTTTCTTTCTACAAAGGAAAGAGGAGAGGTGGTAGTACCCCTCAGGGCACAAACAGAGGGGGAAACTAGGGTAAAATTCACCTTTAAACTGTAAGGAAATCATCCCTTTTTAAACAAATTGGCTGAGCCTGTCTTACGATTTGAAGGCAGCAGTAAATTTCGGTGGCAGACCCTGCATGGCAGGCAGCTCGCTCAGCCCTGTGTGCAACTTGTTAATTTAATCACCACCACCATTACCTTTGAAATAGAGGATTTGGATCATTTTACAGGTAGGGAAACTGGGCTTTGACACAGTAGGAAACTGTATCCAAGGGCAGCACAGAGGCAAAGTAGCTGATGGGACATGCAAAGTCCATGCCCTGAAGCCCTCAGCCATACTACCACTGACATAACTTGGGGTGAAAGGGGGAGCCCCGATGATTCTTCATTTTTCTTCTTGAGTAACAGTTTCTGGATAGTGTTACCTTAGACTTGTGCCAACTAAAGACATTTACTTCCTGTGGCTGAAATTCCTAAATAGTCTCTTCTTTCAGAGCTCATCTGGTCACCTGTAGTTGGGAAGGTCAGAATTGGTGGTGATGGTGTGTGTGTGTTGGGGGGGGGTGATTGGTACTCTGAAGCTCAAAGCCTGGCTCTACCACTTAGAAATTGTGGGGCCTTGGACTGGCTCTCAGTGTCCTTTCTTGATAATGGGCATGATAAAGGGAACTTCTCATAGGGCTGAGGTGATGGCTGAATTAGCTAATTCATGCAGAGCCCAGTGCATGTCTGACCTCAAGGACATGCATTAGCCATTGCACTGAGCACAGTAATTTTATGGGAGAGGAAGTGGGAGCTGAGAGGAGGGATGACCTCCCCAGAGGCTCGCAGCAGGTTTGGGCAGAGCTGCCTCCTGGCTGTCAGGCAGGCATGCCACTCACCACAGAGTAGGGATCACAGATCCTCAGGGACAGTGAGCCCAACCCCAGGGTCATGGATGTAACCCTGACACAGCGGCGGCTCCCTGGGAGCGCCTAGGTAGGGAGAGCTAACTGGCATGGTGTGCCCAATGAGCCTGGCCCCACGGTGACCTGCAGCATCAGCTCCCTTGAGTTAAGATCTCGCTGCCAAAATTTAGAACTCTTTTTTTATATAATTCATGGAGTTATAATTTGGAAGTTGGCTTGGACTGTCCACTTAGTGCATTTAATAAAGTCACTGCTTTGATAATGGGCAGGGTGTGGGCCCTGAAACAAGACAGGTGTGAGGGTTATAGGTGGAGTCCTGGAATGTAAGGGCTAGAAGGAAGCTTAGACTCCAGGAGGGAGGTCTAAGGGGAGGCCCACATCCAGGCATTGGAGCCACACTTGGGAGCACTCTCGGAAAAAGAAGGAGAGAATTAGGTAACCAGAGGACATTGAAAGAAAAAGGGAATTTACATTTATTGAACATCTTCTAAGCACTCAGCACTGGGCTAGTGGCTGCGGGACACATTCCCTTGCTCATTCTTTGTGACAGGTGTTTTTACCCCCCATTTTGCAGGATGGGAAAACTGAGGCTCAGAAAGAGAGAAATATGTCCATGGTTAAACTGAAATGCTGGTGCTCCAGCCACTGCCTGGAGGTTGCGGGGGTCTGTGAAGTAGGCTCTCTCTTCCTGAATATAGGAACAGAGGAGTTATCTTTTATGATGTTCCTAAAAGGCTGAGGTTCAGGTTTCCCAGGGACACAGTGTTATGTTTTATAGAGAATGGATTTTCCAGACTGAGAGATAAAGAATTCAGCATCTTCTCTCTGGGACCCTGTGTGTAGAGAATTCCTGGACATGCTGGTGGTTGGTAGAGTGTGGGGCATGGACTAGCAGAGGTATAGGGGGCTGGCAAAAGCTTGAAGTCAACGCCGGGCTGCATGGCCTCTGAGGCTGGATGAGTCAGCTGGGCAGCTGGCTGCCACAGGTCAGTGGCATAACTCTAGGGAGAGATTGTTGTATTATTAGAAGGTGTTGACGTGGTGCTCAGTTTGCAAAATGCTTCTCAGTCACTTTTAATTTGGGAAATATTTGGTGCAATGGTACTAATGCCTGAGCATCAAATTTCCTTGGGGAAAGTGCTTTTTGGTGAGTCCTGCAAAAGGGAACAACATCAAATGGGCAATTATTGCTGCAGAAACCAGAGCCACTCTGGAAAGTCATCAGATGGAACAAGAACTTTTTAAGGGTGGAGAATGGAGACTTGAAGACATCAGAGCAAGAAGGATGCTAGACACCATCAGGTCCAACCTACCATTTAAAAAATTAAGAGGCTGAGGCCCAAGTGACCTCTGTGACATTCACAAGGTCACCCAGATGGTTTGTGGATGAGCCGGAACTGAGACTTGGCCTTCCTGACTCTGAGTCCTGAATGGGAAGCCTGAGTCTGGGTTTCAAGATGCAGAAGCTTTCCTTTGAATCTCAGGAGAGCTCACCAGGTCACCATGAATAGCCCCTGAAGTGATTTACTGGTGGAGCCAAGATCTGAATCCAGACTTATAGTCTGCTGACCCAACAACAACCACTCTCAAAGTCAGCCTGTCCAAGAGTTTTCTAGGTTAACCAATGATCTGAATAGATGGGATAGATGGTAAAATGAACCTTTGTCAGATCACTCAACATTTTTTGTATTTAAGGAAATTCTCATATTAGGAATCTCTCCTCTCTAGGTAGGAGCCTGAAATCAATTTCCTAGACTTTTTTGAAGTTAAGAGTGTTGCTTAGGCTCATGCCATCAAATGCATCTGTGCAAGGTCTTGATTCAGGAAAAACAAATATAAGGAAGCAGGCCACACATGGGATCCTTTTCTGGTGAGGATGGTGACGAATGGCAGGGGAAGTAGGGAACATCCAGCTCTCAGAGCCAGCAGTACCTAAGGATGCAGCAGCTGAGTCTGTGCTCACCATCTGCGGGGCTTTGCCAGAGGCCAGTAGGTCTGAGTAAGCAGGAGCAGTGCCAAGGGGTGATTTGGATTCTGTTCATGGGTTTGTAGGCTCTAGGCCCCAGTCTCTGGCTCTCTCAGAGATTCTGGGAGCGCCTAACAACCTTTAGCAAATCCCTCTTCCATTTAAACCAGATAGACTAGACCCTGTTATCTGAAACTAAAGCTCATGATAAGCACATATAGCATCACCACCACTACCATCATCATCATCATCATCATCATCACCACCATCATCACCAACATGGCCATGACCTTTATCTTGGATTTCAAATAGCTTGAGAAGAAAAGTGTTTTGGTAGGTGTGATGGTTTGGAGGTTTTATGGACCCCATAAAAGATCATGTTCTTATATTCGGTCCATTCCTGTGGGTGTGGGCCAATTGTAGGTAGTATCTTTGGGGGAATATGATCTTAACACAAGTTGAGATGTGCCCCTCCTCATTCAAGGTGAGTCTTGATAGCTCTTACTGGAGTCCTTTATAAGAGGATAAAGACCAAGAAAAGGTACAGAAAAAAGCCCCAGATAAGCTAAGAGACACAGAAGTTAAAAGAGAGGAATATGCTGAAGCTCAGAGATAAAGCCACTGAAGCCAGAAGCTGGAAGCAATGAAACCTGGGAGAGAAGGGAGAGAACAGCAGATGTGCCATGTGCCTTTCCCCATGACAGAAGAGTCTTGGATGCCAGCAGCCTATTTTCAGAGTTCAGGTGTCATACTGTCAATGCCTTAAATTGGACATTTTCATGCCATCAGAATTGTAAACTTGTAAATTAATAAATCCCCATTGTAAAATCCAATTCATTTCTGCATTTTGTCAGCTTTAACAAACCAAAATGGTAGGGTTTTTTTCCCTTTACATGACATGGTAGGCCCTCATAGCAGAAAGATATGCATACACAGAAGATGTTCATTAATGATTTGTGGGCTGCTAGCTAGCTGGGTTGAAGGATGGATGAATATTCTCATGATAAAATATGCCATAAGTCTGATATCTCATTCTTAATGGGTGTTTCTGTTAGGGTGATTTCAGCTGTACATAACAGGGGGCTTCACTAAAAGTAGCTTCAACAATAAAAAACATAAATCATCTTATTTAACCAAAAATCAGGGTGGGTCCAGAAATAAGGTAGCACCAGCTTTGTTTAATTCAGTGGCTCCACCTTTCTGCTCTGTCATCTTTGTGTGGTAGCTTCTGTTCTCAGACTTATCCTGTCATGGTCACAAAATGTCTGCAGCACTTCCGAACATCATTGGTAGACACCAACATTCAGTAAAAGAAAACATCTACAGCATCTACGCCCTTCCTCTTGAGGCATTCCTTTTGGAAGTGAGGATATCTTTTCTAGAAGTTTCCTGGCACATTTTGTATCATGTCTTATTGGCAGAAAATTGTGCCCTAAACTCTTTCTTAAACCAGTCTTGGAAGGGGAACAGGGTTACCATAATGGCATGCATGAATCAAGATTCATGCCCTGGACTGGGAAAGGATGTAGCTCCTTTTATATGTGGCCACCCATTATTTGAACACAATGGGGGTTCTGTTATGGAGAAGGGAAGAATGGCTTTTGGGGCATAGCAAGTGTGTTGATTGCTTCAGTGTGCAGCCAGTGAGCTATTCACTTCCATGTTCTTCATCTTGTGCAAACTTTCCTGCAATATGTGAGTGGGTGTTGCTATCCTCATCTCCTCATACTGAAGCCCAGAAAGTTGCAAAAGAGTCCATGGCAAAACTGGCATCTGGATCTGATTGATTCCAAGTTAGGTCTACCGAGGGAAAGTGCTCTACCTAGAGTTTATTTGGAGGTTTTGCTAAAGCAAGAAAACCTTTACTATTGAAGTAGCTGGCTAATTAGAGGCTGAGGCAGAAAAATGTATTCCCTTGTTGGGTTTAACCTTGAACATTAACAAAGAGTTTAAAGGAAAGAGAAACCACTTCCTGTTGGCTGTTGAGAAGCCTGACTCTTTCCTGCTGATATATTTATCCTCTCTCCTTTAATTGTTGGCCATCCCTCAGGCTCAGGCAAACTGCTGCACAGGAGAAAGGAATTCAGCAATGACTCAATGTGATTTTCACAGGAAGAAACTCCTGCCAGTGTGTAACCGTGGTTTGCTAATGTTCTCTTCAGGGGGCTCGTCAGGAATTTATTCCTGGGTGGAATTAATTTCTTTAAAGGGAAGAATCTCAACTGTCTCTTCTTGGGGAGATCTCACTAATTTTCTCTTTATGTGGCTGGTAAAAGTTTTCTCCTTGCCGTGTGGGCTATGCTAGGAAAATTGCTTTGAATTTAATGGTAAGTTTTGTTCCCAATCCAGAACAGTTCAGTTTATTTTAACACACATGCACAGAAAGCATCTACCATGGGTCAGTCCCCGTGTCATGAACTGGAGACAGCAGGGTGCCTGGGAGGTCCTGTCTGTCCCAATGGCCCAATGTCCGTCAGTAGATGCTGAAAACCCCAAAACAGGGAGTCCCAGTATCCACAGGGGTCACTAATCTCATCTGAGGTGTCACAGGGGCCGGAAAGGAAGAAGTGGTGACTGAGTCAAGTCAAACAAAAGAAAAGTTGTTCCAGGGTGAGGAATGACATGGGCAAAATGACAACAGCCTGAACTAGCATCTTCTCCTTGCTACCCACCCTTCCCAAGCACACACTGCATCATAGTGAAAAGAGTAAAACTCTTACAGATCCTCTTACTATGTGCCAAACTCTTTTCTAAGTGTATCGCATTTATAAACTTATTTAATTCTCACAGCAACCTTGTGAGGTGGACATTTATTACTGCCATTTTACAAAGGATAAAACTGACACAGAGAGATTAAATGATTTTGCCAAGACAAGTAAGTGGCAGCAATGGGATCTTCCACTTTGCTCTGTTACCTCTCTTCATATATGCACACATGTTGTGTATATCGATGATTGCACCAACACTTATGTATACAACAAGCATACATAAAATTTAAATTTAAAAGATGAGAATTTGCATTTTTCTTCCAACCTCTCAATGAATTGGCTTGAAATCGCATTTTTTTTAGAGGAAGATGAGCCACAATGGAGTGTGATTGGAGCAGACTGGTCAGGGGAATGACACGTTGTGTAGCAACATACGGAAGCGGGAAAAGTCTTCCCTTTTTTTGGGATCTCAACACATGTTGAAACGGACCTTCTGTTCATCCTTTTCTTCCCTATGGTATTGGAGAGAATGATATTGACATCTTGTCTACAATGGGACTTCACATTTACCAAACATGCATTCAAAGTCTCCTTTACCTTTCACTACCACCTCCAAAAGGAATCTGGGCAGTGACCGCAACCATCAATTAACAAGTGAAGAGATGAGGCTCAGAAATGGGAAGTTGGTGCATGTCATACAGTAAGCAAGTGGCAGAGCCAGCCCAAGGAGTAGAACCAGGAAGAAAAGTGGTTATTAGGAGAAGGAAGGCTTTGAATGGAGAATGTCATCCCTTGGAGCCAAGTGGAAGCTGGATGACTCTAGAAGAGAAAGAAGAGATAGGGGTGATTCTCAACACATGATGCCATATAGTATTTCACCCCTATTTCCTTGTAGGCCATGGACCTGCCTCCAAAGAGAGGAGGCCAGAAGTCTAGTGAGGTGGAAGGAAGCGCTAACTCTGTACCAAACATGATCTGGAACAAGAAGGAATCCAAGGCTAGTTAGACAATGACAACTTCATCCAAAATATTTAAGCACAAAGAATCAAGATTCAGGGAGGTCCAGATTACTTATCCTCTCTGAGTCTCATCTGCAAAATGAACAGAAAAGAGAATCTGTTTATAATATTAAATGAGGCACTGCTTAGCATATATAAGTGCAATTGATGTTAGTAATTGGTTGCTACACGCTGTTGGGATGCTTAGCAATAATGAATGCAAAATACTTCACTTGGTGCTGCTTAACAATTGTGCTAAAAAGCACTTACCATTCTAAGAGCTCATGTTTGTTGAGTATTTCCTATGCGCCAGACACCACTCTAAATGCCTTTCATATACTCATTGACTTACTCCTTACAACAGTACTATGAGACAGGTATTATTCTGTGTTTCTTTTGTGTGTCAGAAATCTGAGGCCCAGAAAATTTGAGTAACGGCTCAAGGTCACACAGCTAGAATTTGAAGCCAAGTGTCCTGCCTCTGGAACCTGCATTTCTTAACAGCCAAGCTAGTCTGCCTCTCACTGCTAAATATTACTCCCACTGTTGTAATGCTGCTATTGTTCTTTTCTATTATTATCTCACTATTATCACAGTGATAGTTTCTCAAGGATAATCCCTGTAACTGGTATTTCCCCAGTTTTCATCTTGCAGTTTGGGTATACTGCCACCACAGGATCAGTAGGTAATGGGGAAAATCCTTGATGGAGTATCTTGTTGAGGACACATCTTTAACCACCCAGGGGCAGATGCTGCTGCAAAGACTTTTCTTCTTGACAAAGGACAGAGACCCCCAGCAGCCTCGAAACATCAGCACCAGGGAGAGTGCCTTCCAGCCAGTAGTGTGGAATGGGGGTTTGTGGTCAATGGGAGTGAAATTAAAATCTGGTTCCACAAAGCTAAAACTACAAATTATGGAATGCCATGCACTTTGCATAGATAACCTTATTTAATACTCAAAACTTCCTGGGAAGGTGGGTGTGATTATTGCTATTTTGCACACAAGAAGACTTGACTCAGAGGTGAAGCAACCTATTCAAGTTTCACCCTGGCCACGAGATGAACCCACCCTTTGCTGTCAGAGCCAAAGACAAGGATGCACACTTATTCTGCTCCTGCTGCCCCCATCTGGCCACTCACCCAGGCTTATCTGCAGCTAGGCTTGGAAGTGGCTCTCTATGAGAATGAAGAATATGTCTATACTGCTCAGGGATGCAACCCTGGCACCTGGACAGATACCAGAAAACAGCAAGCACTCAACAAGGATCTACTGAATGAATAAATCAATGAATAAAAGAGTAGAATGCCTTCCAAGGCTCTCCCTCAAAGGATTGGTCTCGAGCCTCTTACCTCCCCTGTCTCTTGACTGCCAGTGACCAGGCATCTCTGCATTTTTCATTCTGATAATGAAGGCAAAGTGAGTTAGCATGTGGGTTGAGGGAGGGGTCACCCAAGGCATAGGGAGCTGTCTTCCTTGAGGTGAGCACCAGGGTCCAGTAAGCATGTACGGAGGCAAGGTGCTTCTACATATGTGTGCAAATGAAGACATGTGGCTATAACTGTGTCCCTTCATTTGTTGTTGAGTACCTATTGCATACCAGGGACTGACCCAAGCATGAACGGGATCCTCCAGACAAATTCAACTTATTTAACTCCCCTACATGTGTCATACTCTCTTGCTCCTTATCTTTTATCCATGCTTCTCTTCCTTGTCTTGAGAACACTGTTTTCTCCATCACCTGGACCCTTTGCCTGAATGATTCCTACTCCTTCAGATCAGAAATGAGACAGCTTCTTCTAGGACAAGTCACACTTTAATTTCCTGTATCTGGGATCCCATTAACCCTTGACTTCTCTCATCATTGTGCTTCTTAGTACTCTGCAATGTGATTTGTGTGTTCGCTCCAGGAAACGAGTGTGCATGTTGGGCAATGGGTGGGGACTCCCTTAGGGTGTCTGTTGTATTTCCAGTACCTGACATGGTTCATGGAGGCCATATAGTGGGCACTTAATAGATTTTTTTAGTTGAAAAAAATGGAATGGCTAAAATAGAACATATGGATGAGCTTTCTAAGTAGTAAAAACTTCATAAATGTACATTTTCCCCATTCTTCTCCATTGAGGACTACAGAGGACAAATAGAAGATGTTCCTGCTCAGATAGCAGGCCCTCAAGCCATGAGCCCATTCTTCTGACTTTCTTATCTCAAGTGGGTGATATCTCATCACCCACCAACTGCTGAATACATATCACTAGCCAGACATTGTTTTACCTCCCCTCTGTACATTAACTTATTTGATTCTTAGACCAACTGTGTGAAATATGAACTCAAATCATCTCCATTTTATAGATAAGGATACTGAGGCACGGAGGTTTTAAGGAACCAACCAAACATCATACATCTGTGTAGAACAAGGTTATAAAAGGGAATAGGAAGCACACTCAAACTGGTTAATTGAGGATAATTTAATAAAAGGACAATTTATTATGTTGAATCATATGAAATTGCCAATATTGATCATTTTTTACTTTCAAAAATGTCAATTTAATAGGTTTAAACCTATACAAACATATGGGCAGGTTTTAGGGAAAACAACAAAGGAAGGTGGAGTACACTGGGTTTGGTAACACAGAAAGCTGTTACCTCCACTAAATCTGGAGAAGTGAAGAGGAGGGAATGGTTACCACAACCTAGAGAGAGCTAAATGGAGAAACCATCTCAGAGGAGACTTGGCCCTTGGTTGAGCCCATAGCAATCCATCAAGGAGGGAGCTGAGGGAGTAATTTCCTTAACCTCCCCATTCCACATACCTGAAGTTTCTGCTAGGAATTCATGCTAGCTGAACCCACCTAGCAGCTAGAAAACAAGGGCACCTACAGCTACAGTTCACAGAATTCAGCCTCTTGGGGTATAGAGCAGAATGGAAAAAGGTGGGGAGTGATCTACAGAGACAAACAGAAGATGTTCATCACAAAAGAGTCATTGAGCCCATTGCTGGGTTCAAACCCAAGCAACCTGGCTCCAGAGCCTGTACTTTGAACCCATCATCTGTCTGTTTGAACTGTGGAAAGGGCTGGCTCTACAGAATCACTGTGCCAAAATTTCCTTTTGGGGATTTCTACTTAGTTTCTCAGACACTTCAACCTCTTCAAAGAATTAGTCACCATTTGTATTAATATTTTATTTCTAACAAAAGAGCTGATTTTAAGAGCTCCTTGGTGGAGAATTAAGCCAGTATAAGCACAGGGATGCAGCCTATTCTTTGCAGGTCTGGTTTATCTTTGGCAGCCATATATTTTAGAGGGTGGCTGTGCTGGTTTGAAACTGTTATGTACTCCAGACAAGCCAGTCTTTTCTAATCCAGTCTTGTTGGAGCAGATCCATTGGGTGGGACTTTTTGATTGGGTTGTTTCTATGGAGATGTGATCCACCCAATCATGGGTGGGACTCTTTGATTAGATTGTCTCCATGGAGATGTAACCCATCCAATTGTGGGTGGACCTTTTGATTAGGTTGTTTCCATGGTAATGCGACACCACCCATTCAAGATGGGTTTTAATTAGTGCTCTGGAATCCCTAAAAGAGCTCATAGAAAGAGAGAAAGCTCAGAGATGACACAGAGTGAAGAGCTGAAACCAAAAGACACAGATGTTTAGAGATGTTGAGAGAGCCGTTTGAAACCAGAAGCCTAAGGAGAAGGACAGCAGACGTTGCAATGTGACTTCCCATGTGACAGAGAAACCCAGGACTCAGTCAGCCTTTCTTGAGTGAAGGTAATCTCTTGTTGATGCCTTAATTTGGACCTTCTCATGTCCTTAGAATTGTAACTTGTAACTTAATAAATCCCACTTATAAAAGTCAATCCATTTCTAGTATATTGCAATCCCACAGCATTAGCAAACTGAAACAGTGGCTAAGGGCCCATGCCATGTTGCATAAATGTTTCAAAAGTTGAGGCTGGCTGTCAAGATGATAGTACATTATTGAACACCGATAGTTTCCAATCAATCATAAGCAGTTCATTCAGACTCAAAATATAGGCTCTGAAAAGAATCATCTGAGCCTGAATCTTAAGAGTCCTTACTTTGAAGAAACTTTGAGATAAATCCCAAAATATCAGATGACCTACAACTCAGTGGC
Organism: Tamandua tetradactyla; assembly: GCF_023851605.1. Classification (NCBI taxonomy): domain Eukaryota; kingdom Metazoa; phylum Chordata; class Mammalia; order Pilosa; family Myrmecophagidae; genus Tamandua; species Tamandua tetradactyla. The sequence continues at coordinate 57,133,868 of NC_135338.1, read as the reverse complement.
AGAAAGAGATGAGAGTATGTGCCTCAGCATATGTGCCAATAGGTCTGCCCTGGTACTGAAGGCAGCCCCTTGCTGTCTCCTGCTGTAGTGTCTTAGCACTTGATGTTTCCTCTGCTGTGCACACCCTTTACCTTTAAATATATGGCAACTCTTTCACTTCCTTCAAAGGTCACCTCTTCTAGAAAGGCTCCTATGATTTTCCCTCTCACTGACAGATAGAGTTAAATATACTGAGTAATAGAATGGTTTCCTATCTGTCTCCCTCACTGCTGTGAATTGGCCTCTCTTCGTGGCCAGAGACCATGTCACAGCTGTCTCCAAAGCTTCTGAATGAACATTGTGCCTGCACATAGTAGGTATTATACCTGTGCTGGATGAATGAATGAGTCACTAGATTCTACAGTTCCAGAGAATCTATTTAGAGAGGATCAGTAGATCCTACTATTTCAGATGATCTGTCTTCATTATTGGGGGAGAGTTCACTGAGGGTCTGTAAGAAATACCACTGAAAATGGATGTCTCTGTTTTGTGGGTGCAGCTAGAATTCAGATTGCCTGGAAATGGCAAAAAGAAAATTATACAAGAGATATGTGCATTGGTACACTGGGTTCTTTCCTGGAATTCATGCATGATCCCAGTCCTGTGAGGTCAGTCCATCTCCACCTTTCATCCCCAGGAGCAACTGGCGGAATTCATTAGCAAGAAAAGCCAAGATCTGAAGCTTTCGGTATCAGATGATTCTGCTTCATGTCCCAGCCCTACCACACAAAAGCTGTTAAACCTTGGTAAATGACTTACCCTCTCTGTGCCCCAAGTTCCTTGTCTGTAACCTGAAAGTAATCATACCTTGCCCTTTAGACTGCTTCAAGTTCTAAATGAGATTATCTATGCAAACTGCTGGACATATGCTCAATAATGAATCATGTTCCTTCTTTCCATCTTTAAACTGTTTTACATAAAATCAGCAACATCCAGCACAGGAGTCCATGTGACACTGTTGGTCAGACAATATGGAGAAGGCGCTATAGAGGGTCATCACACACATCAATAGGCTACTTCCTGAATCCTAAACTGGGTTGCCTCCTTCGACCTTATTTCCATCACTTCAACCCACCCTCACATTCCACCCAGAGCACAGCACAGGCCAATCCACTACTCTGCTTAAAACCCGTCAATGGCTCCCCTTTCTCAAATGAGTTGAGTCAAGACTCATCGAGACTGCATTCAGTGCTTCTTGCCATCTAGCACTAATTTTCCTCACTTTACATTACCTTCTTCATTCCCCCAATTCTACAGAACTGAATTTCTCTACTCTCTGTGTAATTTTACCTTTCTCACTTGTGTGCCTTTGCTTGGGTTTTTCCTTCCACCGGGGATGCCCTTTCTCCTGTCTTCCATCCTTGAACATCCCACATAGTCAAGAGCAACGTGGTCTTCAAGAATCAGTCTTATAGAAGTTGGAGGGAGACGTAATCTTTCCCTCTTCTGACCCTTAGAATTGCTCTGTGTAGCTCTCCATGCCCTCCTCATCACCACCACCACTACCACCATCATCAACACCCCACCACCCCATCATTGTCATTGTTTTCATCATCATCATCATCATAGCCCTTTTTATCTCTCACTCTTACTATTTAAATAGAGAATGCCATTCTAGGTTGAGAGCACCTTTGAGAGAAGGATTTATATGTATTTGATCTTTTGTCTAATTCCAGTACCCAGCACATCACCTATCATAGGGTATATTCCCAATAAATATGTGCTAAGGGAAGAACGAATGAGTTTGTGTGTAACCAATTCAAGGCCACCTAGTTAGCACAAAATTAGATAGCATGGAAAAGAGTAAAGGAGCAAAAGCGATGCTCTTTTCTCTCCCAAGGACTCTACAATGAGGTCTATGAAATGGAGCACGAACCAGACCTGAGGTGCATGAAAATGTCTGTCTGAGGATGCCATGGGTGGGGGTCACCACCTGTAAATCCCTTCAAGATAAAACTTGCCATTCAGCTGCAAGGAGTGCAGTGAGCTGCCAGCATCCAGCTGCAGCACCTCCATGACCCACCTTAGCTTTCCATCCCACACCATGCTCTTCCTAGTCAAGGACTGAGCACAGATAAAGTACTCAGGCCTTGCCATTTCTGCCCAAATGTAATCCCTTCATGGCACTTCTTTGGCACTCCCTGTTGACTCTGTTCAGAGCTGCATCATGGTCCTAGGCTCATCCTGCCCACTCTGCTGGATTCCTCCCCTTTTATCTTGCACTACCCTTCACCCCAATAAGCCCTGACACTCTTTACTTGGCCTCATCGTCTGCTTCCCAGAAGACCCAATTGCTTTATATATATATATAGATAGATATAAATAGAATAAATATAGATATAGATATATAGATATAGATACATATAGATAGATAGATATAGATATAGATATAGATATAAAGCAGTGTTTGAGCTTTATCCCAAAGAATGCCCACCTAACATCTGATATAGTATAGGAAATTAGAGCATCACCAAAGTTGGAAGATTATGGTGAAAAGAGAAAAGCACTAGAATGAGACCAGACCGTTAACGCAGTTCTACCTCCATCTTACACAAGTCACTTAGTGACTTGGGACCTCTTTCCTCATTTGTAAAATAATATTACAGAGGGAATCTCTGACTTCTAAGTTTTGCCTTCTCTAACTGCAGTTTTGGAACAGGTTCTAACTCTGTTGAGCTGTATGACCTCATGCACCAACCAGGCTTCAGATCAGAAAGCTGAAGCTACTCTTTCTATTCCAGATATGAAGTTGTTTGTAATGATGCAAAAGAAATTATATTTGATGCTTTGTCATCCTGCCTGGCTTAGTCATAAATTTCCCTTTGAGCGACCACTCCAGCTAGTCCTACCCTAAGCATAACAGCAGCTAGCAAGGATGATAAGAGCCACCCCTAGCTTATGCAAACTGCCCTTGCCAATGGCCTCTTGTCCTTTCTTGCTGCACAATTTCCTAGTATTGCTATATCTCTCTATATGGATTCCATGATAAGAAGCTACCCTCAGCTCCCCCAAACGGCCTTGTTGCTTCTGTGTTTTGAACCATAGCGTTTGAAATTTCCAGTCCCCAGTATCCATGGGAAAGCCCTCCCTCTAGGTCACAAAAATGGTAAGAACCTGGGACCCAAGGGTGCTTCTTCACCCCACCCCCACCTCCCAGACCCACTCAGGAGCCTAGTTCAGGAAAGCCCAGTGGGCCCCTCAGCCACCCTTATTCTCCCATCTTCCCCTCTAACAAAACTGTCTCTTTATGCATTCTCAGCTGGCTGGCTGTGTTTGAGCTTTATCACCCAAAGAATGCCCACATAACATCTGATATAGGGTTCAGTATGGGAAATTAGAGCATCACCAAAGTTGGAAGGTTTGGGATGCAAAAGTCAGGAAGGTGGCCAACTCTCCCAGCTTGAGGCACCAAAGTGAATGGTTCTCCAGGGAACAGCCGAGCACTGCTGCCAACCTGGGCAACCTCAGTCTGACCCCAGACAATGGTGGTTCTCAAGAGTTTGCTTGAAGCTATCATGAATCTCAAGAACTTCACCCACAAGCTCAGTCCCTAGGACCGCTGTGATGATTCTCAGTAAGCTTACTTGAAAGTGGCTTGAAACTCAGGTCTGCTCACACATCTACCTGTAAATGCCCTGAAACTTCTCCTTCTCCCTGCAAACTCTCATGAAGGAGTATGTGTTGAGGGGGATTCTGAAAAATGTACTATATACTACAAAATATGTGCAAGGCATATGTGAATACTATAGATGTTTGCTAAGAGAAATCCTAGCAATATTAAATCTTTCAATCCAGGGTCATGGATAATCTCTCCATTTTTTCAGATCTTCTGCAATTTCTCTTAGCAAACATCTATAGTTTCACCTATGCCTTGCACATATTTTGTTAACTTTGATTATTATAATAATTAATAAATAATTTTATGCTGTTTTAAGTAGTACATTTTAAAATTTAAATACCAATTTTTTGTAGTATATAGAAATACAATCAATTTATATTGATCTTGGATCTTGCAAACTCTCTAGCTCACCTATTAATTCTAATAACTTTTTGTGTGTGTATTTTTTCTACATACATGATCATATCATCTGCAAATAAATACAAAAAAATTGTTATGCATTTCCTTTCTAACCTGTATGCCTTTTATTTCTTTTTTTTTCTTACCTCATTGCCCTAAGTAAGAACACTAGTACAAAACTGAATGGAAGGAGTGAGAGTGGACATTCTTGCATTGTTCCCAATTTTAGGGGGAAAGTTATACTGTTTTTCACCACTTAATATGATTTTAGTTCTTTAGATAGCTTTTTAGACAACTTTTAGGATATTGAGAAAGTTTCTATCATCATTTGTCAAGTTTTTTTTTTCTTTTAGCATAAACAGGTGTTGAATTTTGTCAGGTTTTTCTTGCAATTATTCAGATGATTTTAAGTTTTTTCTCCTTTATTTTGTTAATATGCTGAACCACATTGATTGATTATCAGATGTTAAGCCAACCTTGTGTTTCTGGAACAAACCTCACTTCATATTATCCTTTTTATATATTGCTGAATGTGATTTACTAATTTTAAAAGGATTTTTGTATCTATGTCCATGAGATATATTTGGTGTATAGTTTTTTTTTTTTAATGCCCTTGTCTGATTTTAATATCAGGGTAATTTTAGCTTCATTTAATGAGTTATGAAGTTTTCCTGCCTCTTTTGTTTACTAAAAATGTTATGTAATTTTGGAATTATTTCTACCTTGCATATTTGATGGCATCATTCTCCAGAGAAGCCATCGGTCAAGAGTTATTTTTCTGGGGACATTTTAAATTTCAATTGAATTTCTTTATATATATATAAAGTTATATATATATATTTTTATATTTCTTCTTGAGCCATATTAGGTGATAACTTGTGTCTCTCAAGGAGTTTATCCATTTCATTTAAGTAGCAAATGTATTGACATATAATTGTTCATAATATACCCTTATCATTTTTCACATCTGTAGGCTATATAGTGATGTCTCCTCTTTAAGTTCTCATAGTACAAATTTGTGACTTCTCTTTTTCTTGCTCAGTGCAGCTAGAGATTTATAATTTTTATTTAACTTTTCATATAACCAATGTTTGTTTTCATTGATTTTTCTCTACTCTTTTCATGTTTCCTATATTATTGATTTCTGCTCTTAACTTTATTATTTCCTTCTTTCTACTTACTTTGGGCATAATTTGCACCAGTTTTTATACCTTTTTAATGTGAAAACTTAGATTACATAAGAGCTTAGATATTTTATGGGAACTTATTTTATGTTTTCTGACCTAAATGGTAAAAGTTATTTTTAACATCACTTTCCATTTGTTGACTTCTAAAGTAGAAAAAAATTTTTGGCGGTAAATTGAATTTATATCTGGCAACACAGTTAAATTCACTTATTATTTCTAGTAGTTGTTTTATACCTTCTGTAGGATTTTCGCTGCACACAATAATATTGTCTGTGGATAAAGACAGTTCTACTGCTTCTGTTCCAATCTTTATAGCTTTTATTTCTTTTTTATTTCTTTATTGGCTCGTACCTCCAGTGCAATGCTGAAAAGATGCAATGAGAGCAAATGTCTTGATATTGTTTCCAGTGTTAGGGAAAATCCATTCCATCTTTCACCATGACATATTATACTGCTTTTGGTTTTCATAGATGTTCTATTGCATTGAGGAAGTTCCCTTCTGTTTGTATTTTGATGATAAGGGTCTTTTATGCCTTCCTTTATTTGATGCTTTTATAGTATTTTATTACATTTCATTGGCTTTTTAAAAAACAGATCTAAATCTAAACCTGGTTTTAAAAAAGAAAAACTAAAAAAAATTTGTGGTTGCTCTAGGGAGTACAATCTACAACTTCACAGTCTACCATGAATTAATATTATACCACTTCACATAAAATGTATGAACCTTACAATACTATACTTTCATTGAAACACCTAAGTTATTTATATAATCGTTTTCATATATTTATATATTTCGATGTTATAATTCCCACAATATATTTTGATTAGATTCACTTTAAATGGTTAATCCTATTTTAAAAGGAAAATATATTTTTATGTTTGCCATTTCTGGAGCTCTTCATTTCTTCTTGTTGATCAAACTTTCCATCTGGTATAATTTGCTTTTTGGCTAAAAACTTCCTTAAACATTTTTTTTGGTCATACACTTACTTTTGCTGGTGATGAATTCCATCTGGCAGACCAGCATGAGATCTTCCTAGGCTTACTTTGTTTGGAAGTTAGAGTAACCATACTCCTATGGCATGGCTTTTCTGGGGCCTCAATTGAAAGCCTGGCATAGTCATCAAAGTCTCTCCACTCTGGCTAGTGGGAACTCCTGTTTGGTCCAACACCGTATGACATCCAGAATCTCTGTTTAGCTCACAGGTCCCCAGTAGCTATTCTTTCTCAGGTCCCAGGAGAGTGGGATGCTGCTCTGCAAATACCAAAAGTGTGGAAACAGCTTTGGAATTAGGTAATGGGTAGAGGCTGGAAGAAGTGTGAGGTGCTTAATAGAAAAGGCTTAGATTGCTTTGATGAGACTGTTGGTAGAAATATGGACTCTAAAAGTACTTCTGATGAGGCCTTAGAGGAAAATCATAAATATATTCATCATTCAATGCAAAGGAAGGCAATCCTTGTATTGAAGTGATATAGAACACTATATATAGATATAGTGATATATCTATCACTAGATATAGTGATACATCTATCTATATAGAACACTATATATAGATATAGTGAAGTGATATAGATATCAAATTGGCAAATTTGAGTTCTCATGTCAGATGGAAGGCAGAATTTGAGAACAATGAGCTTGGATATTTAGATGAGGAGCTCTCCAAGCTAAATGTGGAAAGTGCAGTCTGCTTTCTCATTGCAGCTTATAGTAAAATGTGAGAAGAACGGGATAAGCTGACAACTGAAGTCCTGGGCACTAAGAAACCAGAAATTGATGGTTTGGAAAATTCTGAGTTTGGCAAGCAAGTCCCCAGAGAATAGTGCTCCCTGGGAAAGTTTAACTGACCATGGATCCTGTAACCATTTCAGTGCAAGTCAGGACTGGAAATGCTGTTATCCAGGGAAGAGCTATGGAAAGTTCTTCGTCTGATGGTTTGGACTGTTATTTAGTACATGCAAAACAAATACATTTTTTGCAAGGTCTGTCTGGACAGAACATAAGACTAAATGGGACTGATTGAAGGAAAAGTCACTTTAAGGGTATAATCATGAAAGCTGAGGTCTGGGCCACGGGCATCTTTTTGAGCCAAGAAAGCAGGCCTACCCATGTGTGCGGAAAGAGTGAACATGCCCCAGTGCTTGGAAGAGGTGGGTCTTATGCCCCATTGTTCAGGAGATGCTGTCACCCCAGTTTTCTCAGATGCCCTGGGGGTTGTGGAGAGCATGGTGGCCATCCTGATGCTGGACGAGCCTGCACCCCAGTGTTCAGGGAAAGTATGGCCACTGTGCAAGCACTTGGAAGGGTGGGTCTGCTACTCCATCAGGCTCAGGGGACAAAACATCATTCCATAGATGACTCTCAGACCTAACGGGAGTATGCACTGCAGGGTTTTGGAACTGTTTGGGACTGGTGACCCCTAATTTCCTTCTGTTTTCTCTCTATGAGAATGGGGATGCTAATCCTATGCCTCTCCCTCTGTTGTATATTGGAAACAGAAAACTTGTTCTTTAGGTTTCACAGGTCTCCAGAAGGGAATTGGGTCCCAGGACAGCCTACATCTATTACCGATTTTTAAAACAGTTTTATTCACATACCATACAAATATAAGCGATTTTGATGAGCCTCTGTACAAAGCACTGCTTCTAAAATGAGTTAAGGCTTTGGGATATTGGTGATGGAATGAGTGCATTTTGCAAGTAGAAAGCACACGTCTTTTGGGGGTTCTGAGTGTGAAGAATGGTGGTTTGAAGCTGTATGTACCCAAAAGAAACATGTTCTTAAAGTTAACCCATTCCTGTGAGTATAAACCCATTATACATAGGACCTACTAATGAGGTTACTTCAGTTATGGTGTGACCCAACTCACTCAAGATGGATTTTAATCCTATTACTGGAGTCTTTTATAAATAGAATGAATACAGAGCGAGAAAAAAGAAAGTCATGGAAGCAAGAAGCAGAAATCAACAAAATTCAAAAGAGAAGGGACAGACCAGTAGACACTGCTATGTGCCTTGCTATGTGGAAGAAGAGCCAAGGATTGCCAGAAGCCAGTCTTCTAGAAGAAAGCATTGCCTTGATGATGGCTTGATTTGGACATTTTCCTGAACTCTAACAGAGAGGAAATAATTCCCATTTTTTAAGCCAGACCATTTCACGGCATTTGCTTTAAGCAGCCTAGGAAACTAAAACACCAATCAATAGAGCAAGTGTTAACCAATAGAACTAGTACATCCATACTTGTGCCTACCTATCTGGAAAGAGGGAAGGAAATCAAAGGGAGGACCTAAGATGAGTCTCCTACACCATCTTAGGAATTTGGAGTCATAGAACTGTAAAGAGGATTTTCTCTTTAGAAAGGAACACTAACTCTTGTTGTGTTCTTGTCTATCCTTGGAGATTCTATTCACATATCATTGTGTTCTCTAAGAAAAAGGTGCTCAGAAAGTCATTTGTATCAAGGTCACACTACTAGTAAGCTGGAGAACCTCCAACTTCTTATACTTTCCAATGAGAGATCACTGAATTAGCAAGTTTAGCATGTCTTTTGGAAGAACTGTTTACTGGGGCTGACTTCAAAGGAACCAAATAGAGCCCTTTATTTCTAAGTCATTGGGAAATAATTTTAATAACTTCCATTTAGAAAATACCTTCTATGTCTCAGACACTCTGCTTGGCACTGGACATGCATGATTTGTAAATCTTCACCAAACTTTTGCAGGTGTGCATCCCATTTTAAAGATAGGAAAGCCGAGGGACAGAGAAATGCTATAACATAGGATGGAAAATGCCATTTTTGTAACAGAGATCAGAACAAAATAGTGACCTCTTCCAGAGGCCAAGACGATGGCTCTGTCTTTGGAAAAGTAAAAAGGCAGCACAGGGGCCAACACACTGGCCTGGGAGTTCAAGGATGTGACTACTTCCCGACTATGACCAATGAATAGCAACTCTGAGCAGGTCCCCTTCTGCCCCAATAACTCCACAAGGATTCTTCTGAGGAATCCCTGGGGCTTGGGGGTTAAAGTACATGGCAGGTTGTCTCCTGCAGAGGACTTCTAACATTTCCTATCCTGCCATATTTACAGCAAACAACTTTGTGCTCCTAATAAATATTTTTCTGTTCACTTGGCGGATAGAAGACAATGCTTAATTCTCAAAACACTGTTGAAGAGAGCTCTTTGTGCTGACATTTCAATATGTAGCTACTTCTAAGTCTTTGATATTTAGTATTTCAATTAAATAGCCGTCTGCCACCATTCTTGGTGAAACTACAGATTCAATTTTGGCAGTAAAAGGATTTTGAAACACTCTGTGTTTGACACTTGTATCCTTATCATCATTCCTTAGTAAAAATTAAATATATATATATTTAATTGCTGTGATTAACAGTTAATAGAAGACTATATGCATTGGATCCCAAGATTAAATTGCACAAACATGTAATCTACACAATAAAACTGAGAAACTAAGAATTATGAGATATCATTTTATGAAAAGCAAATGAAAGTTCAGAAACATTGAGGATCTGGTCGAAAATCAGATGACCATCCAGTGGTAGGATTGGACTTGAACATATGTTATCTGGCTCCAAATTCCATTCCCTGCTTCACCATGATGACTTCCTGGCCCTCAAGAAAAGGGGGTGGTGTCATTGGTGAGAGGTGGGAGATGGTCTGGGGGCACATGTTTATTGCTCAAATGCCCACAGGGCAATGGAATTATCCAGCAACTTTTATGGAGGAAAGTGCGGTATTCAGGAACCATTGCCTAGCTTGGGTGGCTGAGCTAACATCAAATCCAAACTCTCCCTTGAAGCTGAGTTCACACAACTCTTTAATACTGAGACAGAGTCTCAGAACTTCAGAACCCAAAGTTCTACAGTAGTCTTTACAACTAAAAGTACTAATGTGGACACTTCAGAATTGAAAACAAGGTTACCAAAGAAAGAACATGCCAAACTCCATGAATAAATGACTTCAGAGGCTGGGACAATAGGCGCTCAAAGGACCAGGAGGGGAGGGTGAGTCAAGGTGACCACACCAAGGACGATTACATCACAGCCCATTGCCTGATTTTTATTCTAAGAATTATAAATATGAGTCTCTTTGGGACCTGACCAATGGGTCAGGTAAGCTATTATTTATGGTGACCAGTGGAAGCTACAACAGTCTTTTCTAGAACATGCAGGCTTGTGAGAAAGTGGCCTGACGTCGACTTCTCCTGGGGCTGGAAGTCCTCAGAAATTAAGTGACCTCCAGGCATCTCAGCAGCTTTAATTTGTGTCTGGTCCACACAGATGGACTAGGCTAATCTGTGCCCCTGGGTTTTCATGGTAGAAGTGATTAAGAAAAGGATTGCAGTTTAAGGACAGGGGAGATTGGATTTTGCCAGCATTAAGGTGGACTCGTGTCTCTCTGCTTGTCCTAACTTGGATCCCTTTTGTCCCAGTGAGGCAGATACTAGTAAATATACTTTGCTGCCCTTTTAACTGACAACAGTGTTAGGTACTACCCAAGTATTACCCCACTGCTTCCTGCCCTCGGCTGAGGTGGGTGCTCTGGACGCTGAGTTGTATTGCTTTGGGGCAGTGATTGGGGACATCCAACAAAGTGAAAGGCCAGATTTTGAGGGTGAATCTCTGAGCCTGCAGGTTGCTGTCCCAGATGGGATTACTCCACCTGGGGGTATCTTATCCAGCTCTTTCATCTCATTCTGGACACATTTTTCCATTATTCTCTACTAGAAACAGAAAATAAACAAGCACACTTTCTTAAACAAAAAGAGTCTTTTAAGAAAAAATCGAGAGATATTATATGGTCTCATTTCTCATGGCTATTATGTAGCCCATCTTCTGGGAAAGTTATACCGAGGTTTTGAGTAGCTTGTTATAAATTAACAGACAGCACTGAATCTGTTCTCTACCTCTGCTTCCCAGGAGAGAGAACAATCATTTCATAGTGATGCCAGGGGGTCTTTTGGCTCACAATGGTATCTTCTTGGGGGCAACCCATTATAGGGACTCTGCCTCCTGGGAGATGGAGCCACAGGTCTAGGACAGCCTTCTCAGAAGAAGCAGGAATTTAGCCTCTGGAACTTTTCCTTCTTAATGTGCAGGATTATCATATCCAGTCTGTCCCCTAAAGCAACTATTAGAAAAGCACTTAAATAGCCCATGGGATTGTTTCCATGGAGAACATGGTGGGAGGTGGGAAGGCTTCTGCTGTTCTGCAGCCTGGTAGATGGAAAAGGAAGCCCCAAGGTCAAGCAAGGATGACTTCAAATAAAAACAAAGTGAGCTTAGAGTAGAGGGAAAATGAGATGGGGAGGGAAGGAAAGAGAGGGACAGAGCGAGGGAGGCAAGGGAGGGAGAGATGGCTTGGCTAGAGAAGTTTCTGTAATTCTGTCGACTTGTCATTTAAATAGTGGCACAAAGAACACCTTTTTTTCCCAGGCATTCTGTTCTGCTGGGAGCTTATCTTCATTTCTCACTTAACTTGCGCCATGGTCTGTGATTGAGGCATGATTACCATGGTTTTGCAGATAAGGAAACCAAGGTGAAAAGAGATCAAGTGACTGGTCTGAGCCCAGCACCACCACCAAGTTCCTGAGGTCTCTGAATCAGGCTCCTGGCTGGTCATCACGGGCTCTACCTGGATCAATGTCCCCTAACTGGCCTGACTGTAAGAAGTCACCGGAGAGATTAGTTAAAAAGACAGATTCCAGCCAGGCTCAGAGAACCTCAGAGAACCCAGGGACAGATCTGACCATGTGTGTCTTGGGCTAGCATCCAGTTGACTCCTACTATTGATTCGGCTTGGGAAATGGTGACATCTCTGAATACTGCCCTCAAAAGTTTAATGTAAACGATGCCACCGGGGACCACCTTAAGGAATCCTGGGGGGGGATGTCAAGGGCGATGCTTGGAACTCTTTAAAGAGCAAGGCTGAGTGGCTCATCCTACCAATTCCCGACAATAATGTAAACGCCCAGCAGAAAGAGACTGGAGGAATATGCAATGGCACATCTCAACATTAGAGGCCACGCAACCATGACAAGTGGTCTGGCAACATGAATTTATCAACATGGAAGCATATGTGGGAATTTTTTTTTGGGGGGGGGCAGGCACCAGGAATGGAACCCGGGTCTCTGGCATGGCAGGTGAGAATTCTGCCACTGAGCCACGGTTGCACTGCCCAGGATAATTCTTAACGAAAGAATTAAGCAATGTTGGCAGCCTGACACCATTTGTGTAAATTGTAATATTCTACTTACTGTTTATAGGGAAAGGTCTGGATGGCCATTTGGAGTGTCTTTGTATCCCATAAGGAACAAACATGAGAAGGAGTCCATGTAGGATAACAGGGAATAGGGAACAGTGCTCCCTGCCTGAAGGCAAAGAAATGTAAAAATTTTAAGAAAAATGGTCCCACCAAACAGATGTGCAAGCCACCTAGCTGATAATTTATACATTCAAGTGCTTGTTTCTGGGTTGTGAGATTTGGGGATTATCTTCAATTGTGAAAAATTCTTTATAGGGAATTTTTTAAAAATTGTAATTCTTTCTTAACTATGGCAACACATGCATACTTTATTAAAAGATCAGCACAAATAAGGAGAAGGACTGCGTTGCTGCATCAACTGTCCCCCCCCACACACACACACTCCCAGCTTTGGTTCTCGGTTTAAGAGGACCTCCCCGGGGCCCTCTGTGCAGGAGAGGAGATGCTATGTGAGCTGGGAGCACCTCTAAGCGGAGGGAGCAAGGAGAGGAGGGGCCTCCAGTGTTATGTTCCTTGGGGTTAGGGTACCTCACTCCTGAAGACAAGCCCAGGGGCAGAGCTCGGGATTCTTTGAAAAGCCATTTACTCTGCATAGATATCATGGAAACACACAATGGAAGAAGACCTTCCACCCTCAATCTTTTTCCCCCTCCATTTAACAATATTTATTGTTAAATATTTAATTTGTTTCCACATCAAAGCTTTTTTTTTATTTCACAAAACGAAAACAATTTCTAATTTATAAACCTTTTCCCAGACTTCTGGATCTGAGCTGTGCGACTTTGGCACTTGATCCTGTCTGGGCCTTTGTTACCTTATAGGCCAAAAAAAAAAAAAGAAAAAAGTTTTAAGGAAAGGGTCTCTATGCCCTGCCCACCGCCCCCCTTATTTTGTGAGATCAGTGGGACCCCAAGCTTCTCCTTTGAGGATCCAGGGCCCTCATATTGTACTTGAAAGCCTTTAAAGCATCCTTTCCCCTCCATGGGACCTCAGGCCCCTTAGGGTTCTTTCTTTGGGGGTGTAAATGCCATCTTTTGTCTCAAAAGGTGAAGGTGGTGGCAGTGTGATGTTAAGATCACAGGCTGTGTCCGGGTTTGAGTCACCACCACATTACTTTACAGACCTAGGGCCTTTGCCACATCAACTCACCTTTCTGCGCCTCATGTTCTCTGCATCAGTTAAATAAGATGCAGGTACTTACCCAAGGGGATATGGAGCTCATAAAGGAGATCATGGAAGTCACAGTGCTGGGCCCGCTGCACAGCCTGACAGGTCCTGCCCACCGGTTTATGGCGATGGTAGCTACTGCTAACTGGGTACTTGCTATGGGCCAGGCTTGTGCCCTCAGCCTCAGATGGACCCTTCCATTTCATCCTCACACTGATCCTCAAAACAGGTACACCTGTTACAGGCGAGGAAAGCAGAGGCTCAGAGTTGCTGTGAACTGCCAGAGGTCACCCAGCTAGTAAGCAGCAGAGATGGGTTCAGAACCAGGCAGTTTCTGGCCACAAAAGGACAAGCACTCTGCAGCTCCAAACCACCAGATGACACTGCCAGGGGCATGCCCGGCTCTGCTGCCAGGGCCCAGCTCTCTGAGTTAGTGTTCCCAAAGTAGAGGTGAAACACATCAATTCAGCCACCCTCCTGCGGCCAACTGTAATGGGTCAAGGAATGGCAGGGTTGGTGGGAGCTGTGCTGTGAGACTGAACTCAGCCAGGTGGCTCCAAAGGGGCTCCAGCCCACAGCTTGGGCCTTATAAGCCGCTGAAAGCACCGAGACTGGGAGCCAGAAGATCTGATTCTGCTCACTTCCAGTCCTGCGACCTTGGAAAGGTCAAAAGTACTGTTGCGCCTGCTTCCTCATCTGTAAAATGGGGACCACCATGCACACCTCATAGGGCTGTGGGGAGGCTCCCTTAAGATGGCTGAAATAAAAAGCACCGGTGCCATTTGGGTTTTGTCAGTCAAAGCGAAGTTCAGCCTCGCTTAGATGCCAAGGGTCTAGGGTATTTGCTGCCTCTTCCCTTCACATCCCCCCTCAATGGCTTCAGACCTTGGGAGAAGCTAGGAGCCCTCTCAGTGACTGTTCAGGGTCTCTGCTCAATTAGAACAGAAATAAAACAAGCATGCCAAAGCCGTGGGAAAAAAATATCACCATTTTGCTTGGAAGTCACTGAATGGGCAGCTTTATTTCCAGGCTATGGATTAGGACAACCTAAAAAAACCATCTGGGGAGCTGTTCTGAGGATTGGAAAGGCAGTTTTCTCCTCAATAAATTTCAAATTAGTATACTTGAAAAATCACTGGGGCTTCCACACTTCAAAAAAAAAAGTTTCATTTTAACATTCACATTCAGTTTTTTTTTTCAGATTATACAAAAAATATATAGAGGCAAAGGAATGACACTAAAAAAGTTTTCTAAATCCCACCACGTTGGGACAAAAAAAAAAAAGACAATGGTAGTGTTTTTTTTTCCATTGCACCTTTATTTGTTACTGTTCAAAATTTTCATACAATTTTTCTAGAATCGAACAGAACCTGTAAGTTAGCTCCCTCCTCCTGACATTGCTTTATTTCTTGCTAGCCTCCTCTTATTCCTTGTCCTTAGTATATGATATTCTGCCAGTGTCCAAGGTGTTCTCAGGTATGTTTTTTATTGAGGGCAGGTGTGTACAGCTGGCCCTAAAGCAAATGATCAAGCTTCTGTCCCAACCCCCAAGTGTCCATTTCCTGTGACTTCCCTACCTCTCCACCTCCTCTCTGCCCCAGCAGCCTCTGATCCTCACTGGGCAAAGGAATCAGACAGATTGGGGTTTGAGTCCTGATTCCACCCATTAGTGGCCACACGATCTTGGGAAGATTCCTGATCTCTCTCAGGCTCAGTGTCTCCTTCTTTGTGGTGGAGGAAACACTCCTTAGCTCACGGGGTTACTGTAGGGATTCAGTGACTCAACGTGTGTCAAGAGCCTAGTCTGGTCCCTGGCACACAGTATGCCCTCATCCCACCTTAGCTTCCTTTCTTCTGGCCAGGAAGAGAAGACACCTGAAGAATCAGAGTCAGAGCCATGTTCTCAGGGGCATTTGTTTATTAAAGAACCTGGTCCCCTTAGAAGAGTTCTGGAAATGACTCTCTAATGGTGGAATTTCAGACACCATAGTGGGGAACGGGGGTAGGGAGAGATCTGGCAGCGGAGACCTCCTTGGCACCAATTTGGATCCAACCAGGCAGGCCACTGCCTCTTCTACCCACAGGTAGATGGCGCTGGCGGAAGGAAAACCGACCATATCTTTTAAGGCCATGCCACTGGAGTCAGGCAAGCGTCTGTCTCAGCGAGCCAGGAGAACAGGGAAAATTTGTATTTATTCAACCATCTTGCCATCTAGCTTCATGTGAGTGTAAACCAGGAACTTAAGAACGCAACCAATCTTTAGGGCGATCCTAGGTCCTCTCCTAATTCCCTCAGAAAGTCTCCTGTCACCAGGGTGTCCACACAGCCTGAGAAGCCCAGCCACTCAAGGTGGGCTCATGGTGGGAAATTTGTAAGTCATTTATACCCCACCTACTTTTAAAAGGATAGGAAACAGCTAAGAAAGTAATTGCTTACTTACTTTATGCTGAGTTTCTCCCCTTGTCCTCCCCACCTCATGCTGAACATGGCCGCTAAAATCGAAATCTGATAAACGAATGGTCACAAGAATGAAATAATAACGCTGCTATTAAGAAGCTGAATATTCTGTCCTATATTTGATCTGCAAATACAGCCACGTCCTTCTTCCTCAATGGTTGTCCTTTCCTTATGATTTTTTAAGCTGATCTATCACTCAGCCCTTACTCATGCATAATTCTCAGTAAAGATATGGTGCCTCTAGGTCTGCATGCCCAGGACCATTTTATGCCACTGATATAGCAACAAAAAGCCACCCAACAGACAATCTTAAGTCATGCACCAACCAATGCAGTGGCTAATGTTATGCGACAATGTCCTTCAGACCAAAGAGAAAAAGAGAAGGTAAGATTCAAGATGAGACAAATAGGAGCAGAATGGCTACATAAGAGAACAGCCACTGCTGAGGGAGCACAGCAGATAAAACCAAGGAAAGCTCTATGGGTCTTGGAGCACCTCTCCAAATATTTGGCTCATGCTGAAAAATAGAGCACATTTATTAAAAATATATATTTATAAACCTTGATATGAACAGATACACACGTCAAGCCAGTGGGAAAAAAAAAAGGAAAAATAAGTTATCTACCCAGTATCAAATAGACACTTTTGATGAATGGGATGCTTGCGAAACGATTGCCCCTGTGGTTTTCGTGTGTGCAACAGCTCGTTGGGTGAAGATGAAATGCCTGTCTTAGGAGACACACGGCAGAGCCACGCCCACCCTGTTCATCTTCAGGAAGAGGCGAATTCCGTCAACCCCCTGGGATCCCCGACTTCCGTGGCCATCCGTCCACCCACAGTGTCAAAAGCTGATCTTCCCAGCATCCTTCGGGCCCCCGGCCAACGAAGCCGAGTTCCTTGCAGCGTGAATGGATTTTGTTGGATTCATTGTGCTTTAGTGTCTGCGCCTCGCAGAGGGACCGGTTTAGTTTTATGACCTGTTTGGAAAATCTGAAGGCGCCTCTGCTGGGGTGTGGAGGTAAGTCTGCTTGTTGGAGGAGTGTCTCATCATTGATGTGTCGACTCTCATCCTTGGGCTCTCCCGGGCTCTCAAAAGCCGCCCTGGGCTGCTCACAGCGTGGTATATATGTACACAAATATAATCACAATCAGGTTCAGGATGGTCCCGATAATTCCCAGCATCGCCAAGATGCTCTCCTCTTTGCTTTCTTTTTCCTGGCCTCCTCTGTCTTCATCATTTCCACCCGTGATTACCATCTTGGTTGCAAATGTCTTTATCTTCCTCCCCAAGCTAACCTGTAATTGGAGAGAGGCAGCATAAAAGGTTATCATTTATAAGCATCCTCTCCACAGCCAGTCAGATCTACTAGGGGTGGGTGAGTTCAGGCTTGGGGGTGAAAACTTCACATAGATTCAGTCTTGGGACACCTTTCTCCGAGCCGTGGAGAAATGACCTGGGCTTCTCAATGTCAAGGATGAAGGTCCTGCCTGATAGTCATATAAAGAGTTTAGCTCAGAAGTCCAACCCAGCTACTGCCCACTTTGGTGGGTATGTTTCCCTTAAAGTAGAACCGGAAACAGGTGCACAATAATCACACTAAATCATGTGTGTTCTACCATGGCAGGGGGAATTTTATACACTCGTGTATACCGGATCACACCCAAGTAACGCGCTGTCTTGTGTATTCACGAAATGTGTATCAGGTCCTCACAGCCCCTCTCCCCACCAGAACACTGGTTACTGTATGGGCAGGAATGACAGGGGTGACAGGACTGCAGACCTGGGATTGGGACAAGGTCCAGCAAAGTGTGGTGAAGACAAGAGCCACAGAAAACTCAATCTCTGCTAGGAGTGTAAATTGGTGCAACCATTCTGGAAAGCTGCTTGGCACTACCTAGAAAAGTGAAGAGATATGCATTCTATACCTGGGTACAGCTTTTCTAGGTCTATACCCCAGAGACCCTCCTCACCTGTGCATCTGCAGATGTGTACACCTCCTCACCTGTACACCTGGGGACAGGAAGGCTCCTCTGAGCTTTGTTCGTAAAGGACTCCAAAATGCATCTAGAGTAGAGCCATTTCTGAATACGGTGTGGTAGGTTGATACAACGGAATATCATACGACAGTGAGATGAATGAGCTGCAGCTACACACGACAACTTGGACGAAGCCCAATGTTTAACGCAGAGTAAAAAAAGCACATCACAGAATCGAAGTCCTGTAAGAGTCGACTCATATAGTCTCAAAATAGGCAAAAACCAAACAACTGTGGTTTAGAGGCCCGTATTTAAAATTTTTCTCTTACTACAAAGCAAGGGAATGATTAACACATAATTAGGAGAGTGGTTTCCTCCAGGCTAACACAGAGCAGGAGGCCCTTGGAGAGAGGCACCGAGAGCCTTCAAAGATATCATGAAATTTTCAGTTTCTTTAGCTGGGTGGTGGGTACTTGGGTATTTATTCTCGTCAGTATCCTTTAAGCTGCAGATGTGTGTTTCAGAGATTCTTTTGTATGCATGATATATTTTTCAGGAACTAAAAAAATGTTTAAGAAAATGATAAATATGGCCTCCCAGGAAGCATGAGTGGTAGCTAAAGAGCTCTTGTTCTCCTATTACTAATTCAAACTTTAAAAAGTGACTGACATACATGTGTGTGGTGGCGACCTGTCTCCTTGGTGGGATATGATGTGGGCCAGGGAGGAGTCCACTGAGCTTTGCCTTTAGATTCGGAAGGCTTTGCACACTTTGGGGTCAGATATATCTCGGGACAAATACCAGGAGAATCACTAATGGGAAGTTGGGGAGTGTGGCAGGAAAGGAAACATCTGCACAACTCTCCGTTTCCCTCCAGGCACATGAATCCTTCCTTGAAAGGGCTGTGGGATGTGCCATGCAAATCAACTTGGGATTTTGAATGTAATATATGCAAATACACATCTATGTGAGAGAGTGACAGGAACATCAGTGAAGATTTGGAGAATTAAGGCAAAATGAAGGTGTGCACAAATGAACGAATGGAAGTCCTAAAGGGCAGTGGAGTTTCATTTCCTTCACAACTTTGATTTATTAGATAGCTTGAGAGTGGACTCCTACCTCCATAAGTCAGCTAGGGCAAGACTCTAGTTTGGATTTGTTTGGTTTTCTCTTTTTTCCAAGCATAATATACACAAAAGTGCACAGATTAAAAATACACAGTTGGACAAATGTTCACACCTGTTGAATTAGCACTGGGAACCAGCAACAGAACCTTCCAGCACCGGGAATCTTCTCCTCCCCAGGCCAAATGCCCCATTCCAGCCACCATCCCTTCATGACCCCACCCCTAGAAAGCCATTATCCTGACTTCTAACCCTGTACATTCATTTTGCCTATTTTTGAAATGTAAATTAATGGAATCATACTGGACACGTCCTCCTTTGAGCTGTACTTCTTCCCTTTGATTTTATGTTTGTGTGATTCAACCTTGTTGCTGTGTGTAGCTGTGATTCATTCATTCCCATTTTTCAAGTATTCCATTAGAGCAATACACCCACAATCCGTGTGTCTATGCTACTGCGGACAAGCATTTGGGCTGTTTCCAGTTTGAGGCCATTGTGAATAATGATATGATGAATATTCTTGTACACGTCTTCTGGTGAACACGTGTATGCATGTTCCCCAACATTTCATATGAACACTTTCAACATACAGAAAAGTTGAAATATTTTTGCAGTGAGCACCTGTACACTTACCACTTGTATTCTTCCATGGACATGCTACCCTACTTGCGTCTATCCATCCATTGATCCATCATCTTTTTTGGAGCATTTCAAAGTAAATTGCAGATATCACTGTATTTCCCCTTAAGTACTAAAGCATGCATATAGTAAATGGAGTCTAATATTTGCTTACAGCTTTTTTCTTTTTAAGTGAAAGCTTGTATGTGTGCCATTTCCTAGTGGCTAGAAATACCCAGGAGAGGGATTGCCAGGACACAGGGAATGCAGACATTTGGTCTTGGTAGGTACTGTCAAACAGATCTTCAACATGGTTATACCTGTTTGTGAGAGTTGGATGGATCCCCCCTTTTATTTTGGCAATTCCATGGCCCAACTTTTGTGCAAAGTCATGAGAAGGCATAAGCATCTTAGAAACCTACTCCCTTCTCTGCCTGGAAAGACATCTACTCACGTACCATATCTCTTTAATGGAGTCTCTTATTTATTGTCTGTCTCCTTAGCCAGACCATGAGCCTGAGAAGGGAAGTGTATGAGTCCCCAGCTCCAAGCACCAGGCCTGGCATGGAGCACGAGCTTAGGAAAACTGTCCTGAATGAATGAGCACATAAAGCGGCAGGATTTGGCATCTCTCCGTCTCTGCAGATCAGGGAAAGTGATCTGCCAAGGTTGGTCTAAAGAGACGTAATTAAGGTTGCTCTTAGAACCCAAGAGCCATCAGCACAAGTCACTCGAGCACAGCACAGAGCCTGTTGTGGAGGCCGCCTGGTTTCAAGGCTTTATTTAGCCTCTTCCCCTGAGCTAACCCAAGAGAGCTCTGACTCAGGAGGAAGTGAAGGAGAATAATCGGGTCCACTTTGCTGACATTCTGAGCATTCTCTGCAGCAAAACAAAGGTCCAGAAGAGGCCTTCGACCACTCACAAGAGAACTGCCATCTAGAAGTCTGTTTCTACGCTGCATGGGTCACTAGTTGGGTTTCTCCAGAGAAAGAACGTTGGGAGCTGGCTGGACTCCAAAAGAAGTTATTGAGGGTTTCAAAGAAGGAAAATGATTGGAACATGATTTTCTTGGAGAAAGTTGACTGGCCAGGGTGACATCCTCCTGTAGAGGATAAGTTGTAATGGAGGAGACCAAAGGGAGATTAGCTGGAAATCAGAGAAAGAACAGAGATAGGAAAAGGGAACAAAAACAGAACACACACACACACACACACACACACACCAAAAATGCCAGGGCCAGGCAATATTTGATATGAAGTTTGCTAGGCAGGTATAAATTCATTCATTCACTCACTTATTCCTCCCTGCCAGGACACAACTGGGCATGACTGCTAATGAGAAAGGTATTTCTCGATGATGGTGGTTTAAGTTCTGTGGATATACTTAAAACACGGAATTGAACAGTTAGATGAATTTTATGGTTTATAAATTATATTGCAACAAAGACATCAATAAGAAAGACAGCACTTACAGTAGTATCTAAGTGCTGAAAAACAAATACAACAGAAATGTGCAAAACTGTTACAAAGAGGATCACAAAACTTTACTGAGAGACATATAAGTAAGCCTACATAAGAGGAGATGTACCATCTTCATGGAGTGGAAGAGTCAACATCCTAAAGACGTCAAGTGATCTATAGTTTCATTGTAGTTCCATTCCTACAGGATTTTTTTGACAAGCTGATTCTAAAATTTAGATCCAAGTGTAAAGCAATAATAATAATTTATTAAAGAAGAATAAGGACTTGCTTTATAAGACCTCAAGAATTATTATAGAGCTTTAGTAATTAAACCTTAGGAAAAACAGGCTATGATAGTTTGAAGCTATTATGTATCCCAGAAAGGATCATGTTTTTAGAGCTAATCCATTCCTGTGGGTGTAGACCCGTTGTGGGTGGGACTTTCTGATTAGTTTGTTTCACTTGAGACATGCCCCAGTGCGTCTTAATCCTCTTATTAGAGTTCTATATAAACCAAATGAATATGGAGAGACAGAAAAAAGCCACAGAAACCGAGAGAAGGAAGCTCAAAAAGAAAGCCACAGACAGAGAAGCAAGAAGCCGAAAGCAATGAAACCTGGGAGGGAAGGCAGAGACCAGCAAATCTGCCATGTGCCTTGGCATGTGACAGAGGGATCCCAGACTGCCAGCAGCATATCTTCAGTGTCCAAGTACCGTCTTGATAATGCATTGACATGGTCATTTTCACAGCCTTAGAACCTTAAGTTGTAAGTTAGTAAATCCCCATTATAAAAGCCAACCCACTTCTGGTATAATGCATTTCGGCAACTTAAGCAAACTAAAACATAGGCCAATGGAACTGACAGTGCTACACACATGGGCACTGCAGATCAATGGGAAAACTGGGTTGAGATTGCTGTGTATCCACACGAAAGAATAAGTGAAAGTGAACCAACAGTTCATCAGTTCCAGGTGGATTAAAGACTTAATTGTGGAAAGGAAACCTTAAAATGTTCATAAAACAATATAAGTGATTATCTTTATGATGAAGTAGAGAAGGAGTTCATAAAACAAAAAAAAAAGCTCAAGTCATCAAGTAAAATATTAATTAATTCAGTGACATTAAATTTAATACCTGTTGATCAAAAATACTATAAAAAGGTTAAAGGTTAAGTTATGAATTGAAATATATATGTAGATATATGAGTACCAAATCAGTAAGAAAATGATAAACATCCAGTAGAAAGCTGGGCAAGAGCTGTGTACAAGTACTTCTCAAAAGAGCAAATAACCAAAAAAGAAGCTAAACCTCAGTAGTCAGAGAAACATGAGATAACATCAAAAGCCATCAAACTGGCAAGAAATTTTTTAAAAATCCGACAAAACCACTGACAAAGGTTTCCAAGCAAAGGGGACTCTAAGACATCAGCTGTACGGGTATAAATTGGTATGGCCATTTTGGGGACAAGGGTGGCGTAATCTTATAAAGCTGAAAACACCCACACCCTGATGATCTAGCCAAGCCCTTCTACCCTAAGTACCTTCCATAAAAACACCAGCACACAAACACACACCTGGGTACACCACCTGGGTAGAGGGCAAGCACACTTATAGAAAGCCATGCCCATATCAGTGAAATCCTGGAAACAACACAAGTATTCATCACCAGCAGCCTGGATCAACTGCCATACCTCCAGTGGTGAAAAGGATGGAAGTGCCGCCATATGCCGTGGCATGGATGAATCCCAAATATACTGCTGAGTGAAAAGGCATGTTGCAGAAGACCACATACAGGATGCATCCATTATATAGCATTCTAAAATGTGGAAAACTGAACTGTATGTTATTTAGAGACACACTATGATAGAACTTCAAAGAGAAGTAAGAGAATTAAAAACCTAAAGGCCAGGAGAGTGGTTACCATTGAGTGGAGAGAAGTGAACGGGATTGAGGAGGGGCCCTCAGGGAATCTCTAAGAAGCTGGGTAGTGGATACATGGGTGCTTGTTCTTTATACCTTGTTTTATAAATATCGCTTCTGTTATCTAGTCCATAATTAATAAACCAATTAATTAATAAAGCAACTTGAAAAATTGACTAATAAAATAACATAAAATTAATTAATAACTAACTAGTAAAAACAACCAGAAAAAAGAACAACAGGCTTCTAGAGACTGAGTATGTTGAGAGCTGTGCTAAATGCCAAAAGATGCCCTGTGCTTGGTAACCACGAAGGGGGCTGCCCTTCTGCAGACTGTGCTACTTGGCATCACCCCCAGAATGCCCTCCACAGACCATCAAGGTGATGAGAACTTGTTTTCAAGTGGGTTCTAGGCAAGCCAGTCTTCGGCAGGGCTGCTGCTGATAAACACACCTGGGAGTTGTGAGACGCTTGTTTAGGAGGTAGTCTTGGAAAGGTAATCACCCGAGCATATGAATGCAGATGTGGCATGGGTGTGGGGGCTGCAGGACAGGCTAGGGAGTGGGTGGGGAGTTAGGGTTCAGCATGACTCCTGAGTCACACCCAGCCAGGGCTAGAAAGCACAGAGGTCACTGGTCTTCGGCAGCCATGCCCTTCTTTGCTGTTGATATCCTGATTTTCCTTTTGAAAATTAATCTTCCCAGTGGATGCTCTCAATCAATGGGGGTGGGCCTAGGACCTGAGCTAAGCCTATCATATACTCAATCTTGGGAACCTGATCTAGGGCAGAAGACACAGTGGGACAGCAGTAAACACTGATGCATCCTGAGCATGGCGCCTAAATGGGAGCCCATTAGTTGCTGTGGCCTGGAAGCTGGGAGCCAGCCTCACTGCTGCCCTTTTCAAGGTTTGGTTCAGTGACTCCGTCTAGTCTATGAACTACCCTATATCCCACTCAAATAGTGTGTTTCTTCTTAAGTTAGCCGGAGCCCATTTCTTATCAATATCTGTTGCTTCCAACCACAGAACTTTTATTCATTTAGAGAGATATGCCAGCTTATTTCGTTTGCTTCCTCATTTGACCTTTGAAGACTTCCTACAAAAGCTCCATTAAGTGCTTCTCAAGCCTCCTGTTTCATACCTTTGATAACTCTGGAACTTACCACCTCTCAGGCACCTGATCCCATCTGTCAATAGCTCGGTCAGGAAAGTTCTTTGCATTAAAACAAAATCTCCTCTCTGCAGCTGGCACCCACTTAAACAACTTCTAAAACTGGGAACTGAGCAAAGACAAGCTCTCTTCATCTTAAGCAACACAAACCTCCAGATATTTGAAAAACTGATATTCAGCAGGATAGAAATGTCAACTGTGACCCCAGACGCATCTGCTGACCAGCAGTGTGGCCTGGGCAAACTGCTTCACCTCTCTGAGCCTGTTTCCTCATCTATAAAATAAGGGCAATAGCTCAATGAATGGCAGCTACTATCATTAAATGGTGCTGAAGATGATGCTGATTACTGAGAACCATTGGTACATCCCCTTGGAGCTCTTCTTAATCATGGTCCTCTCACCTGGGAAGATTTTAAGAAGGTCCATCCTAAAATCACAGGATGCATATGGAAAATGTTATTGCAGAAGATTTGCCCAGCCCAGCTGGGGCAGGATTATTCCATCCTTCATTCTGGATGTAACTTGTCCACTGATGACCAAGGTCCTATCAGTGTGAGGGTCACACCGTGATGCAGATTTGAGATGCTGCTACACAGCTCCCTTCTTATTAGTGGGCAGGGCTGTGTATTTTATGGGGCTGTGTTTAGTTGGCCAACTTGCGCTCATTGTGCAACCTTGTTAGGATCATCTTGGACCTTGGATAATTCTCTCCTCCCAGCTGCAGGTCATTCTCCAACCGGGTATGTGTGTGTCCTCCATACTGTTGTCTTTCAGTGACGCTGTTTGCCATCTGTGAACAGGTTTCCAGGTTAGCCCTCTTCTGATACCGTTGCTCTGTTATTGACTATTTTTTCTTCCTGTCCACATTTCTCCATTTCTTTAATGTAAAGGTGTTATGAAGTCCAGCCATCCTGTGCTTGCAAGGTCAATGACCCTGTCAGGGGAGATGGCTGGGTGATATCCCGATTTTGGGACCCACATTGGGCTTTCGTCCTCCATGACCCCCTTTACCTGTTGAGGATAGTGTTGCTTAGTAATAATCAGAAGTCTGCCCTCACCAAGCCACTCACTGATTGACAGAAGGCTGGGGACTGGTTAAAATGCCACAGCATTATCTTGCTGAAACATTACAATTTCACATTTCAATCAGTGAAAAATAATGGTGGCAAAGATCCCATGGCTGAAAGGAAGACATCTATGTGGGGCTAAGGGAAAATGACATGGCTATTAAAATTCAGGTCGACTTATGATTACAAATAATGTTTTTATAAACCTCACATTTATAGGGGAAAATACTGATGGGAAAAATTCAGAAGTGTTCTAAAATGTGATTGATTATGCTACTTTTACTTTTTATCACTTTCCAAAACAGTATGTAAATAAACAAAATTGTAAAAACTTCAAGTGCTTCTGTTTTTCTACACTCCTGAAAAGCCTCCCTGCCCAAGTGACATGCACCAGGTGTTCAATTCAAGCATGTACGAGAAATCTTTGCATCAGTATCTCCCTGTTTGAGTGGCTGGACTTTGAGCTAGAAAAGGGTCGTTGCTGCATGTGAAAATGACAATGATGGCTTTTCTACAATCTAACAGAGACTTTCGGTTGAATGGGAGTTGGCTTCAGGGTCATTTAATTCTAGTAGAAGCTTATGTTTGAAAATAATTCATCTTGGAACTAAATCTTTGCTAATAGGTACCAAACGTTCAAGAAAAGGAGGGGAGCCAAATTTTTTCCAAACTGCTTTTTCAGGAGTGGTTCATGCTCCACTGTAATCCAAATGTTTGTCTCTCTCAAGAACATTTTATATATGGGGTTAGGGAATTTCATTTTGACCCTATTTACACGGACAAGCCTCAGCCTGGAAAAGCCAGTAACAAATTGAGTGAGTGGTGCTGGAGCATTAGGGAAACATTTTTCCTGACTTCCGTGAGAAAAGTCCCCAGTGGTCCCAAAATTCACAGCAGCACTTTGGGAGACTGAGGCCCTGATCAGCTTCTGACAGATACTCCCTGAGCACCTATGAGGAGCCAAGCTCTACGCTAAGCAACAGGTAGATAGATGCAAAGAGAAGTCAAGGTCTTTGGCCTTACGGAGCTCATGGCCCAGGGAGGGAAAAACACAGAGGTCCAGATCACCATGGCAATGTGAGCCCAGAGCATTGTGGGAACACAGAGAATGGGGCATCTCAGCCTGCCCAGGAGGTAGAATTCTACACCAAGGGGTAAAAGGCTGGAAGGACTAGCTCGTGCAATGGCAAGCAAGAAGAGCATCCGATTCTGATTAGGATACAGACAGGAACAGAGAAAAAGAGCATGTACAGAACACTGCAGCAAGTCTGTGAGGTAATGCACCACACATGAGGTGAGGCCTGGTAAGCGCTGAGGATGGAAAGGGATGCAGGGAACAGAGTTGGGGCCCTTGTACATCACGCACAGGAATTTGGAACCTATTCAGTAGATGCAATAGGTCTATGAATGTTCATTTTATATTTACTTTCTTAACCTATACATACACACTCTTTATACTCTTTTGTATGTATAAGATACTTTGTGATAATTTTTTAAAGCCCCATTTAGCTTATAAAATCAAACCACAGTAAATCGGCATTGGTGTTTTGCTCTGCATGATGAAATATTCAGACCGGGCAGCCTCCAGCTCTGCTCAGCATCTCACAGTGAGGTCTCATCCCTGCCTTCAGGAACTCACCTGGGAGCCTCTGCCTGACAGACACCCTGTGCCTGGGCAGGTCCTCGGCAAGAGCTCTCTAAACAACAAGGTTCTCCACACATGTTCCTGCTGAGCCCAGGTGGCCACGGAACAGCCCAGCTGTTGTTCATTGGCTACTTAAGGGAGATGGGGACCAGGCCATCCCTGGGGGTGGAATGCACTCCTGGGAGCTCAAAGAGCCATTCAGGAGAGCAGTCATTTGTAAATACATTTAGCCTGCTCAGCAAAGGTTCACAATCACTACAACTACTACTATTATTAATATTTATTATTACTGTTGTTGTTATTAAGTCCCAAGATGTGGCTAGATCTGGCTTTGCATGTGAGGCCTCTCGTGATGTGGCCAGAAACTGCCTCTCCAATGACACATGTCGATGATAATCATCGCCTCTCATTAGTAAGCACCAGGTATGAGCCAAGCATTTTATAACCATCTCTCCCTCCATCCATCTACTCAATAAATATCTATTTAGCACCTACTGTATGCCAGGCTTTTATTCTAGAGTATTGGGTTATAGCAGCAGCAGCACTGGCAAAAGTGAATGTGTTATTTCCATTTTGCAGGGATTCCCATTTTACAAGCAATCGAGATTAAAAATACTTACTAAACACCTACAATAGTGCCAGCAGCATAAGTGCTAGGAATACAGCAGGGGCTCAAGCAAAGAATTCATCGAAAACTGAGTCAGGGTTTGAATGGATGTCAAAGCTCACGCAGTTTCTATCACCTGAGATTGCCCCTTCTCCTGCCTGCCCCCACCACGCCCACATTCCCCTCCCACCACCCCCCTGCTGCTCTCTAACCGCAGAGCATTTGCTCACACCCTCTTCTTGGCTTGAACAGTTGCCACCCATCTGTGATGCTCAGTTCAGCTGGAAGCATCTGTAGGGACCCCTTCCTGACATGAGGCCTGCTGCAGAACCATGTCTTTGGGCCTTCCCCCCTCAATTGTGTGCTCCTTATGGGGGGTGGGGCCCTGGATCAGACTCGTCTGTGTCCTCTTTCCCTGTGTCTGGCCTGGAAGAGAGATGGTTCTCAGAGTACTCAGTGAATGAGTGAGTGAATGAACGAATGAATGGATGGACAGAGCGCAAGTGAACCTGGAGAGGCCCAGCTTTCAGGTTAGAGGAGGGAAAATGATGGGAGAGGCTGGAATGGTGATGGGGACAGTCTAGCTTGGCTCACCTGGCAGGACATCATGGAAAGAAACAGGCAGTGAGGAAGGAGTCCCTGTATCAGGGGAGTCTGCCCTCTTTCCTCAGTCAACAAGCAAGGTTTGGCCAGAGTGGGCAGGCTAAGTAGTTAGTGTGTCCGGGACGGATGCATGGTGGGGAGACCAAGGGGTCATTACCTGCTGAGGCTAAGTTAAAGAGACTGTCCCCTCTGCTCCAGCAGCTCCTAACATCTTTTTTTTTCTTTTCTGCTGCCTACAAATGGCAATGCCTCCAAGTGTCATGCTCCAATAACTGGACTAGAAGTTGGCAGACTGGGACCTGACTCCCTGCTCCGCTCCTTACTCAAGTAATAGCCGGTCAAATCTCTCTGGCCTTGGCCTGTCCATCTGTATAAAGAGAAAACGGAGCCAGCTGAAAATGTTTAGGGGTCCCTGGAAGACTGGCTTATTCTCTTTCTTACCTTAAAGTCTGATGAAAAGGAGGGTTACTTTATTGTGTATTGAGTTTTAAAAAGGTTTAAACAGTGAAATAAAGAGAAAAAAACAGTTCCCCGTACTAACACTGACGGGTAAATTAATCAGTATTCCCTTTGCTTGGATGAAAGCACATTTTGATTGTGGGAATAATTAATTATATTAGGCTAACCTCCCCAGAGGAACACGGGTCACCAGGCAGCTTTGCGGCAAGGCTGCTTAAACCAGGCAGGGGACAACAAGCAGGCACACAGTATCATCATCACCCTGCAGCCCCCTGGCAAGTCACTCCCTGCCTGCCTGCTACTCCTGCTGGGCCCAGGACGCCCCATTTGCAGTTTGGCTGCACCCCCAATTCCCAAGGAGCAGCAGAAGGTAGAAGGAACCTCGGGCTCTAGAGAGCTAGACTTGGATTCTGACTTGGCCCCCCAATGAGCGATGTGACCTTAAATACATCCTCATCTGTAAAATGATAGACTCAAACTGGGTGACTGATGAGGTCTCTTCCGGCTCCAGTAGTGTAAAGGAAAGGGAAACAAGCTCCATCTGAGAAAGTAAGTTTGAAACTCTGATGTCATACTAATTAGCCCTGTGACCTCGGGCAACTCTCAACCTTACTGAGCCTCAGTTTCCTCTTACAAAATGGAGCCAATAGTAGCTGTGACCCCAGCTTCTTCCCAAAGCTGATGAAGGGTCAAATGAAGCAACATAGAGAGGAGCCCCCAGGCAGCTGTGAGGTTGGCACCAGCACCTGCTCTGCCACCATCTAAGGTGACAGATGAGGGAGGTAGCCTTGCCTGATAGATCACTGCCTGGGGGACCCTAGAAAGAGCCTCTATCAGACTAGCAACCCCCTACTCTGCCCCTCATGCCTACAGTACACTTCCAACAGGAAACAAATCTTTTCCAACAGTTAAAAGCAAAATTTACTGGAGGGAAATTTGGCACTACCTAACAGAACTGCACACGTGCTTACCTCGCAGCTTCACCATCCCACTTCTCGGACTCTACTCTGAAGATAAGCCTCCAGTATCACAAGCCTTGTAGGCAAGTGGTTATTCGAGGCAACACTGCTTGTAAATGCAACAACAGGGGAAACAACCTAGTGCCCAAACACGGGAGTGCCAAAGAAACCACATAAATACTTAATGTTAATACCAGAATTAAATACAGATAGTTTGGATAATGAGAACTAGGTATCTTACTGTTGGAGAAAGAAGTTACAAATAAGGGAAGGGGGAAAGGCTAAAATGAATCTTGTGCTATTGGTCTGGAATTAGACTCTTGGTACAAACTCATAGTTTATACACATGTATGTGTGTGTACACACGATATGTAGATGCAGAGCTATTGGTGAGTGTGTTCGTGTGTGCTGGCACAGTAGTACAGATACGGGTAGTTTCTAGCTCTGTCCACTAAGACGGCCTAGAAGCAGTCACACCCTAGATGTCCATATCTGGTTTCTATGCACCATTCCCCAATGAAAGGAGCCAGAGCTTCTTGATTAATTGGTTGATCCAGGGCAGGGGCAAATAAAATACAAGATGAGCCTTGAACACCTTGCGATGACAGAAAGAAAGGAAAGGTTAAAAAAAGGACAGAGCCTGGTCAAAAGAACACAGGAGCTAATCTGGAGATGCTCAATGGCTAAACCAGAATCTGAGCAAGCAAATAAATAATGTTATAGATTATAATTTGGAATAAAATAAATATCCATGAATCAATAGTGATACAGACAAATGAGTGCATAAACATATAGTGAAAGAGAAGGAAGAGCTGCTTCTTATTTCTAATTAATAAACATAGAAGGAAAGAGGGAAGTAGAAAATCATTGTTGGGCAAACACCACCGTAATAACTTCTGCAGACAAGAACCACGGATGGATGCTAGAATTAGTGGGCAAAAAGTCTGAGAAGAAACAGATTTTCAAAGTCTCAAAATATTTTCCTCAAGATATTTCTTATCAACAAAATAAAAGATAATACCTTTATGGTGGAAAAACCTGGTTGACACCACCTTGACCAAGCCATGAAAGTCAGCCTCGCCAGCCATGAGATGTCCACACCCAGATGGGAGGAGCCAGGAAGGACATGGCTCATCCTTGGGGCATCCTTGCCAAAAAAATGCACCTCAGGCCAATCAGGAGAAAAATTCCTAGGAACCCAAATTGAGGGGTATTCTATCTAGTAATTGATAACTACTTTTTAAAAATGTCTAAGTCATGGAAGACAAGACTGAGGAACTGTTCCAGATTGGAGGAGACTAAGGAGACGTGACAACTAAATGCAATGTGAGTTCCCGGATAGAATCCTGGAAAGGAAAAAAGGACATAAAAGACTCCGAAAAAGGTCTGTAGTTTAGTTAATAGTCCTGGACTGGTGTGGGATGGTCTGAAGCTTTTATGTACCCCAGAAAAGTTCATGTTCTTTTAAGCCATTCCTGAGGGAGTAGGCCTAGCATGGTGGGACTTTTGATTAGGTTATTTTAATTGAGATATGACCCACTTCTTCAAGATGAGTTTGATTCCTCTTAGTGGAGTCCTTTATAAGAGGATAAAACACAGAAAAAAAAAAAAACAACCCAGAGAAGCTGAGAGAGGAAGCCACGAAAGCAGAAGTTGGAAGCAACAACACCCGGGAGAGAAGGACCAGCGGATGACACCATGTGCCTTCCCACGTGGCAAATGAGCTGAGGATCACTGGTAGCTGGTCTCCAGGGAGGGGGCATCATCCTGTTGACGCCTTAATTTGAACATTTTCATGGCCTTAGAATTGTAAATTTGTAATAACAATCCTCATTGTAAAGGCCAATCCATTTCTGATATATTGCTTCTGGCAGTTTTAGCAAACCAAAACACAGTATTAACTTCCTGGGTGATAACTGTATTCTGATTATGTAAGAAGTCAACTTTAGGGGAACCTGAGCAAGGAGTAGAAAGGATCTCTCTGTGCTATTTCTGTAACTTTCCTGTAAATCTAAATTAGTTCAAAAATAAGCCAAGGAAGAGAAAAACTAATGCTTAAATTCACCCTTCAATGATATCATAAGCACTTACGCCAAACCACAAGTGCCTTTGCTAGGTCATGCTTAAGGAACTGTTTGTATGTACATCCCTCTAGGGGTGGGAACAGATGCTAAGGAAGCTTGGACTTAAACTGGAGTCCCCCAGGTGCCTGGTGGGAGGGGGCACCCACAGGAGAAGATAAGGGCTCTGGGCCAGTTCTGGGTTGCAGGGAGCCCCAGGGCTAAAAGGAGCTGGTGGAACATCCTGTCCAACACCCTCACCAGGCCTGGGGTGCTGAGAGGCAGCGCTGCAGAGTTTGCAGTTGGCAACCCCTCTCCTTTCCTGCTGGCCCTCATAGGCCCTGCTGCCCTGCTCATGGAAAGCCAACCCAAGGCCTGGAGCAGCTCCCCCCATCGCTCTGGGGCTGAGCCTAGAGGGCCCTGGGTTCTAGTTCACTTCAGACTCTAAGCTTCAGGGTCAATGCCTGTCTTTCTCAGCACACCCCATAGCCTACTTCTCAGGACAAGGCCTCTGGCTGAATGTAGCCTCTGAATTGAATTGTTCCCCAGAAATGATACGCTGAAGTCCTAACCCCCAGTACCAGTGACTGACCTTATTTGGAAACAGGGTCTTTGTGGATGGTATCAAGTTAAACTGAGGTCACACTGGATTAGGGTGCACCTGAAATCCAATGGCGGGTGCCCTTACAAGAGACTCACAGAGGAGAGAGACAAGGCAGAGGGCAGACGGCCAGGCAAAGACAGAGGCAGAGACTGGAGGTGTGCTACCACAAGCCAAGGACGGCTGGCGACCTCCAGAAGCTAGGGAAGGGCAAGAAAGGATCTGCCCCTCGAGTCTTCAGGGGGAGCATGGCCGCCGACACTTTAATTTCAGATTACTTGTCTCCAGAACTGTAAGAGAATGCATTTCTGTAGCTTAGACCACCCAGTGAGTGGTGTTTTGTTAGGGCAGCCCTAGAAGACTGACACACTGCCCCCTCCCAGGAATGAGCATCTGCTCCCAAGTCCTTCCTGGTAGCCACAGTTCCAAGGTCAGGTCTGAGGTCTGCTGGTCCCTCCCTGTCTTGCCCAGCGCCACCCCCACTGTCCAGGGCCTCAGGCACCCACGTGTGAACTGCTTGCCTGGCCTCCATCTGTCTGCAGGACTAGCTGTCCCCTGTCCCCAGAGGGCCAGCCCTGGCCTGTGCCAACCACCCCAGCCATGTGGTCTCTCTTGAGCATCTGGCACAGGGCTCCAGATCTCTCCCGATAGACCTAGCGGAAACCATGTTTCATCTGGGAGAGAATCGTCCAATTCATCAGACCCCCAGCCCTACAAAATCCACTTCCCTGCTGTGGAATCACTATGGCCCACAGATCCCCTGGCAGAGGAGAGGCAGGGGTCTCGGTCCCCTCCCCTTGGCTCTGGGAGGGCTCTGGGGCGCCTTGGACAAGAGCGTACAAAGTGACCCTGTGCTGGTTTCCAGGCTCAGCCTTGCGAGGCTGGCAGCGTCCACTTCCTGCCTCCTGGAACATTCCACTTGGGGAAGCCAGCACCAGGAAGGCCAGCTACCTTGAGACTGTCTGCTGTGCTGCGAAGAGGCCCGCACCAGCCAGGTGAAGAGGACTGTGGATGGAGAGGCCATCAGCTTCCTACTGGGCCAGCGGGGAACCCAGACCCGCAGGGAGCCCAGAAGGAGCCTTCAAGGACTCTGTCCCAGGGGCCACCTGGCTGCAACCACAGCTGAGACCACAAGCAAGAATTGAGTCCCCTCAACCCACAGAACCGAGAGTAACTTTCTGTTTTAAGCCACTAACTTTCAGATTTGCCACACAGCAAGAGATAACCAGAATGCTGGCTTAAAGAGATTTTTGTTTGAAATCCTTAAAAAGAAGGTTTTTATTCTGCAAGAGGCAGCAGGTGCTTCCAGCAAATGTGACAAACAGGCAGAGGCTTCTGGGGAGGCAGTGGGGATGCCAAACATTCATTTTCTCATCTGCAAAGTGGGGGTCATAATTCTCCAGAGAATCAAATGAGAACTCTGTGAACTGGACACTGGGCTGGGCTGGGTTCCAAGGTTTGTAATTGTGGAATCCTTGAATGGCAATTCTGAGCTCTTGTGGATCCAGGTCTAGCAGGGTCCCTGGGTGGCGAGCTTGGTTTTCCCTCCCAGGGACAACCCAGCCTGGCTCCGCTGAGGTGCTCATCTCCCACCTCCTGCGGCCGACCATCAGAGCGCCGCACATTTCCACGCCCAATCACATTTTACAAATGAAGAAAATGGGGCCGCGGAGGGGATGAGCCTCCAGCCCCAGGCCCCACAGCTGCAGGGAGTAACAACCGGGATGCCGGAGGCCACCCTCCTCAGTGCCACACTCTATCGCATCTCTTCCTTCTTTCATCTCCGAGTCTCAGTTTCCCTGTCTACAAAATGGAATGACAAAAACCCAACCTGATAACTGTGATATGGCTGTTAGATGGGAACAAGTTTGACAGGCATTAATGAACCGCTTATTCCCTCTCTCTCCAATGTGACTTTTTACGGCTCATCATTACAAATAAAGGAGAATACTGAGAAAATGCATGTTCCCTTTTTTCCCAAGTCCCACAAAGGATAGTCCCCTTTGAAAGAAATCCAACTTGAAGTCCCCAATCAGATCAGGAATAGAAGAAAGTGAAATGAGGCCAAGTGGGTGGGGGCCTGTCCGTGCGGCGATAGGGGGGCATCTGTTTCTGCTCTTCACCCTCATGATCCTTGCGGAGAAGGTTGAGAGACATGATGTGGCCAGAAAGTACATTTCCGAATGGGCTACCCCCACCCCGCGCTCCCCTCCCCCCTCCATTCTCCTCATGATTACCCAGCACTTACCCAGTATTCAGATTCCCATTTCTGAATACCTCTGGGGATATCCCGGGTTTGCTGAGGGCGTAGCACAGACCGGCTTGCAGAACTGAGTTTTCCTAGCGCTCAGGTCTTGCTGAGCAAATGGCTTGGCTGCCCTAGCTGTGGATCAACAGTCTATATTTCATGAATATTTTTCTTTGGAGGGCTGTACCCATCAACATTTCACTTACTCAGGAGCATTTGCATTTTAATGTGATTTTTTGACATAACCAGACAGCTGGGTGGGTTTTGCCAACAACTGAGATAAAAAAATAAAATCTCATCTCTGCACATGGATCCTTATGGTTGGAAATATCATCCTACTCAGTGATGACTTTTGGAAGAAATAGTTACTGATGTGCAGAGAAAAGTCAGGCTACGATTCTGATCTGATACTTGTCCAAAGGGCGGGGGGCTAAGAAAAATAATGGAATTATTATTTTTAACAATAAGTGAAAATGGAATTGTTATTTTTAACAATAAGTGAAAAAATACACGATATGGCTTCTGCCTACTTCTCCAAATCCCTCACTCAATTCTGCTCAAACTATACTGGCACCCTTTATCTCTTTTGAAAACAGCACCCCAGGGCCTTTGCACTTGCTCTATCAAAACACACTCTGCCCAAACTTTTGCCCTGGCTTGCTGCTTCACAGCATCCAGGCTCTGCTCAAAAATCACATCCTTAGAGACTCTTCCTGGCCACCTATCTATAAAGGTCCCCCACTCCTGCACTCTCTGTTCACTTGCTCTCCTTTATTTTCTTTGAAGTACTGATGACCACTTGAACATCTATGATTTTTGCATGTGCCCCTTCCCACTCTGACTAAAAGCCCTGTGAAGACAATCTTGCCTACTTATGGAATCCCAGCTCCGAGAGCAACACCAAGCATATTGCAGACTCAATACATAGTTTTTCAGTGAAAGACTTTTCCAGAAGAGGAAGACACTCCCTGGTTGAGGGATTTGTCCATCATCACACTGCCAGAAGCCCGAGGCGTGAACTCTAGATTTGTCATAAATCCAAGACTGTTGGATTGACTCCTATGCATGACATTTGCATAATTTGCATTTTTTCTGACCCAATACAAGCAGATCCTTTCTCTTGGCATCATTACTGCCAGGCATCTATGTGCAGCCAGCCACCGAGGAGATGCAAAGAAAATGCATGAGCAGGATCCCGCTGCCCTGTCGCAGGAGTGAGAAAACCTTCTGGACCAAAAAGGGGAAGAGAAATGAAACAAGGTTTTAGTGGCTGAGAGATTTCAAATAGAGTCAAGAGGTCACTCTGGAGGTTATTTTTAGGCATGAGATAGATATCGCTCTTTAATTTTCGGTGTATTAGAATAGCTAGGAAGAAATACCTGAAACGTGGAACTGTAACCCAGTAACCTTGATTCATAAAGACGACTATATAATGATACAGCTTTTACAGTGTGACCGTGTGACTGTGAAAACCTTTTGTCTGGCACTCCCTTTATCCAGTGTATGGACAGATAAGTAAGAAAATACGGACAAAAATAAATAACTAGTCGGGAGGATAAGGGATTTGGGATGGGAGTATTCTTTTCTATTTCTATTCTTATTTTTTTGGAGTGATGAAAATGTACAAAAATTGATCTTTTTTTTGATGTACAACTATGTGATGATAATGTCTAATTATATGGGATGTGAATATATCTCAATAAAAATTGCATTGGGAAAAAAGAATCCCACAGCCCTGGACACTCAAGGAGGAAAGAGAACATACGGGGTCTTCTAGGCAGATCATTCATTTAACACTCAATTCCTTCTTTAATAATTCACCACACGGTCCTCCAGATTTTGTTTGAGCATCTGAAGGGCTGCATGAATCACCACCTCCCAACGGAGTCCATAAATAACGTTTGTCAGCACCGATGGTTATAAAATTCTTATGCCAGGCCAGACA
This sequence comes from Tamandua tetradactyla, assembly GCF_023851605.1. Taxonomy (NCBI): domain Eukaryota; kingdom Metazoa; phylum Chordata; class Mammalia; order Pilosa; family Myrmecophagidae; genus Tamandua; species Tamandua tetradactyla. Next base: position 57,097,254 of record NC_135338.1, on the reverse strand, counting down.
ACAGCACTTGTTTATTTTTTGGCTCAGCACACACCTTCCGACACTGTTTCTTGGATCATCTCCTACCCATCTTAAACATTATGTTAGAAAATAAAAGAAAGAATCGAAGAATGATTACCAAAAATAAAAATGATGGGGGGAAGCTCTTAAAAATGGATTTAAAAGGCAAAAGAAAAAGCACAGTCTTTTCTCACAACACATAACAAGGACATGCCTTCCCTCTATGAATCTCTGTTTGCCTGTCCATAAAGGGGGGATTTGGATTAAGTGACTTTGCCCCTTCTAAAGACATGCTGCGTCCTTCTTTTGCTTTTAGTGACAGTCCATTCTTATTATTCACAGTAGTTTTGTTCTATAAAATCTCCACAAACTCTGAATTAGTGAATACTGAGCCACTGCCCCAGGGGAAATACAGGGTCGGTTCCTCTGAGCTTCTGGTCACAACATTTTCATCAACACATCAATACATAATCTTGTTTTATATGTGTTTCTGTTTAAAGACACTCTGTTGAATAGATATTGATGATTCATTAACATTGAGCTCACGGTCAACAGCACCATCACGTAAGCCTGAACGAAGCTTATCTCACACACGTTTCCCCCATTAGGCACATCCCAGCCTGCTTGCACTTGGGAGTACTAGACAGCACTTCAGCACTACACTTGGGGGCCATTTTAAACAGTGGAATCCCTCCCTCAAAATACTACAAATCAAATGCAAAAATGTGCACTAAATATACCACGAAAAGGACATTTGTTTACTGGATAAAAGCTGAAACAAGGACAAGCTTCACCTGGTTCAGCCTCAGTGGGAAATGTGCATGTTGAGCAACTCAGTCTTTTTTCTTTTTAGGGTGGGGGCAATTATTTAAAATATTTTAATGTCAATATAAACATTGACATTAAAATATTTAATATTTTATTATTTATTTTAATTTAATATTAATTAAATATAAAGCACACAAGGATACAGAATGGAATAAAATGAAAACCAAGCATGCATTTTTAAGGTAAACATTGACTCTTTGATGCATTTCTGTCCATAAATGACTGCAAAAGTGCTGCAAGTATTGATTTGGGGGTTACAAATAAATTTCATCAAGTGGGTGAATCCACAGATATGGAATCTGTGAATAATAATGCAATGCATTTGTTCTTGTCAACAGTGCTCTGAAATCCAGAACACTTGCCTCCTAAATGATTTGTTTCTATGCTGCCTGGAATCCTTAGTCACTTTGTCATAAACAATAACCATTAACCTGGATCAAGCACTTACTTTGTTCCCAACACTGTGCCATCCACTGATAGAGTCAGGCTCATTCACTTCCCAGCACAGCCCTAGGCATGAGGTGGGCGCTGTACACTTCACCAGGCAACAAACCCAAACCTCCAAGGTGCAAATGTTTCTGCTGCCCTGAGCTCCTGCCCACTGGAGCCCCAGCAGCCCTGGAATCCCTGGCACCCCTGGTGCCCATTGAGTCTGCAGCTAAGCCTCACTCTCCTTACTTGTTCCATCTATTAATGTTCAACTCATCAGTCAAGCATAGCTGGATGCTATCTCTCCTCCAGCGTGCCTCCATTCCCCAAGTACAAGTAGATGCTCATTCCTCTGCAATTCTCTGCAAAAGCCTGCTAACTGCACCGCAAGGCACACAGTCTGCATTCTGTCTCAGAGTGCATTTGTTTATGTGCTCATCTCCAAGTTGCAAGACCGGTGAGGGGAGGGCTATGTCTTAGTTGCTTTTGCATCCTCCTCACCCCTGGTCTTTAGCATAGGGTTATGCTCACAGTAAGATTTCATATACATATGCTGAATAGAAAATATAAAGGAGGAAATCGAAGCTCATAGTAAATGCCTAGTCTCAGATGCTGTGTGATTTAAGGAGCTTCCTGAAGGTGAAGGACTACGAACTTCCCTTAATTGATTTTATTATCTTCTCTCTGCAAGTCAGAACATTCTTAAAAGAAAAGTTCTCAGTGGCAGAAGAAAAAAAGGATAAAAATGAGCTAACGTGCCTATGGTTAAAGGTTATTCCACATTTCCCTAGTTTTAGATCCTGCCTGGACTCAAAAATCTTCTTGAATTCTTCTGAATGCAGGTGGGGATTTACTCCCAACCAAGACAGCAAGGAAATCCCTGCACTCAGAAGTCCCTTAGGGAGTACTGCTGTACCCACAGCTTTGTAGGCACAAGCTGGTCTCATGTGGCCTTCCAAAGTGGAGGGTGTCCCATCCTGAGACAGACGGAGCCTGGGTCTTCACATGGATTTTGCAGGAGGGGAATGGCCCACGAAAAGAAAACACCCATCCAGGATGGGGCTTCAAGCCCCTCAAAGTAGAAAGTGGAAAGAAGACAAGCATACCTCCTGCTGGGGCAGCAAAGACAAATGGAAGAGAAATCTGACACCAGTCAAAAGTGAAATGAGAGCAGAGCTGAAGGTGAGGGCCTGCACTTGTAGGAGACCTAGACCTGGCTCTCACGGCCTACAAGCTGTGAAGTCTTGGCAGTCCACCCCCCACCCGTCCCGTGGGCCCAACCAGCCCCATCTTTCCATGAGGGTGGGGTGGACAAGATATCAGACAATCTCTGGGCCTATAGATCCCATTATTACATTATTCTATAGCCCATTACTCAAGCATCTAGTTTGAGAAATATATGTGAGAGTAAAATGGAATAAAAAACCAAGAGGTCCATTGAAACCAACAGTATCTGTCCATGGAAACAACTCTCCCTCTTGTGCAGAGCTGCTGGGCCAACTGTCATCATCTGGTACCACACAGAGCATGCTGCCTCTCACAGAGGGTATCTCACTGCCCCCGGTCTCTCTTGCTAGTTTTCTCTTTGGAGAACTGAGAAATGTGTTTTACTATTTTCTGCATCCCCAGCACCTAGCACAGTGCCTGGAACACCTTGGGCACTCAATAACTGCTTGCCAGATGGGTGGGTGGGCTCCAGCAGATTTCTCTGGCAAGGTCTACATCATCATCTCAGGTGGAGACTGCTGATGTTCCCCCAAATCAACTGGCCATACAACCAGGCTACATTTTCCATCACTTGCGGTTAGCAGTGGCCATGTGACTGAAGTCTTGCTAAAGGAGTGCAAGCAAAGTGATAGGTGCCACTTCTAGACAGGGCTTTTGGGAGCCTTAGCAGTTGGGTGTGCTTCTTCCACACTCTCTTTGCCTTTCCTCCAGCCAGATACAGATGACTCAACAACAGGGCCCTAGAGGATGGTGGGGCTACAATATGAGGAAGCCTGGGTCCCTGTCCCACTGCATGGAGGAGAGTTGTCTGTGACTAGGGGCACCCAGGAGAGCTACTTCTGAATGAAAAATAAGCATTCATTGTATTCAGACCATAACATTTTTGGATCATTTGTTACAATAGTTTTGTCTGCCCTAACTACTGTATCATCTTGGCCCTTTGGGAAAAAAAAAAAAGAAGAAAACTGTTGATCTATGAATGGGGAGGTGGTAAAAAGCTGAATGTATTGGAATCTTTCCTTTGGAACTGGTATTTTTAGGACTTTAAGGATCAAATTGCTTATAGTCCTTTGATTTTCTTCTTATCAACACACCAATGCCACACTTTTCCCACAATCTATTATTAGCAGAAAATAACATCCCTCACATAGTCACCAAAGCCCATCAGCAAAGGGATGAGTTCATGGCCTAAATTCAATCAAGTCTTTCAGAAAACAGGTACTGAGGGCCTACTGTGTAGAAAGTACTGGGTTGGATACTTTAAATTTGCTGTTTATTTTTCCAAACCTAAATCTGGTCGTGAAGTCCGAGAAGCACAAGTACAACGAGAGGTAACAGAGTAGAATAACTGAGATTGGGATGTCCCAGAAGCATCCAGGGTATATGGACGCCTATCAGAGACATGAAGGGCACAGGTCTGCCCTTAGAGTCTACTAGCGAAAGGGGTCAGCCACGGGTGAAAAGAAAGTAATGCTGTGTACTAAGAAGCAGAATTACATTGGAAGAGAAGTAGATTAGAAATCAGAACATCAGAGTTTGATTAACAGCTGTGCCATTTCTACCTGTGTGACCTTGATCAGATTACTAAATCTTTCTCAGCCAGTTTGCTTATTTGCCAAAGAAGAAACTCACAACACCCACCAAAGCTTTTTTCAGCCAGGGCTGAACAAGGACATGGGGGAAATGAACAAGATGAAAAGAAAGCTCAAGATAAAGAAACAGGAAAACAGAGAAGATGGCGGCTTAGTAAGACGCGCGGGTCCTAGTTCCTTCTCCAGAAAAGCAACTAAAGAAACAGAAACAATACGAAACAGCTCCCGGAGTCACGACAGAGACCAAAAAGACAGCGTACCCCATTCTGGAACAGCTGAACGGGCAGGGAGAATCTGCTGCGGTGAGATACCCGAGGGGCGCGCGTTTTCCCGGCCGGGGCGGCTGGCGACTGGGGTCCCCTCCACGCACGTGGCTCCCCGATCTGACTGGGAACGTTGGATAGCGGGGCCCTCCCGTCACGCTTGGCGTTTCGGGCCAGCTGGGCAATTTGGATTGGCACTCTCCCAAGCCGCGGTGGCCAGCGACCCCCGCCTCCACGCGCGGTTTCCTGGGCCGACTGCCGTGCAGACAGACGAGCGCCATGAGCGTCACCTACTGGGCAGGAAAAGAAAAACAGAGCCCAGAGATTTCACAGAAAAAGCTTTCAACCAGCTGGGTCCCACACCCAGGGAAATCTGATCAAATGCCCAGACACCAGCAGAAAATAATGGATGACGCTCGGAAAATTGAAGATATGGCCCAGTCAAAGGAACAAACCAATAGTTCAAATGAGATACAGGAGCTGAGACAACTAATGCTGAATATACGAACAGAAATGGAAAAACTCTTCAAAAACCAAATCAATAAATTGAGGGAGGACATGAAGAAGACATGGGCTGAACAAAAAGAAGAAATAGAAAATCTGAAAAAACAAATCACAGAACTTATGGGAGTGAAGGACAAAGAAGAAAAAATGGAAAAAACAATGGATACCTACAATGGTAGATCTAAAGAGACAGAAGCTACAATTAGTGAACTGGAGGATGGAACATCTGAATTCCAAAAAGAAACAGAAACTATAGGGAAAAGAATGGAAAAACTTGAGCAGGGGATCAGGGAACTGAATGACAATATGAAGCACACAAATATACGTGTTGTGGGTGTCCCAGAAGGAGAAGAGAAGGGAAAAGGAGGAGAAAAACTAATGGAAGAAATTATCACTGAAAATTTCCCAACTCTTATGAAAGACCTAAATTTGCAGATCCAAGAAGTGCAGTGCACCCCAAAGAGAATAGACCCAAATAGGCGTTCTCCAAGACACTTACTAGTTAGAATGTCAGAGGTCAAAGAGAAAGAGAGGATCTTGAAAGCAGCAAGAGAAAAACAATCTGTCACATACAAGGGAAACCCAATAAGACTATGTGTAGATTTCTCAGCAGAAACCATGGAAGCTAGAAGACAGTGGGATGATATATTTAAATTACTAAAAGAGAAAAACTGCCAACCAAGACTCCTACATCCAGCAAAATTGTCCTTCAAAAATGAAGGAGAAATTAAAACATTTATAGACAAAAAGTCACTGAGAGAATTTGTGACCAAGAGACCAGCTCTGCAAGAAATACTAAAGGGAGCACTAGAGTCAGATACGAAAAGACAGAAGAGAGAGGTATGGAGTAAAGTGTAGAAAGAAGGAAAATCAGATATGATATATATAATACAAAAGCCAAAATGGTAGAGGAAAATATTATCCAAACAGTAATAATACTAAAAGTTAATGGACTGCTCAAAAAGCTGAATATAGAATTGCCATACGACCCAGCAATACCATTGCTAGGTATCTACTCAAAGGACTTAAGGGCAAAGACACAAACGGACATTTGCACACCAATGTTTATAGCAGCATTATTTACAATTGCAAAGAGATGGAAACAGCCAAAATCTCCATCAACAGAAGAGTGGCTAAACAAACTGTGGTATATACATACGATGGAATATTATGCAGCTTTAAGACAAGATAAACTTATGAACCATGTAATAACATGGATGGACCTAGAGAATATTATGCTGAGTGAATCCAGCCAAAAACTAAAGGACAAATACTGTATGGTCCCACTGATGTGAACGGACGTTCGAGAATAAACTTGAAATATGTCATTGGTAACAGAGTTCAGCAGGAGTTAGAAACAGGGTAAGACAATGGGTAATTGAAGCTGAAGGGATACAGACTGTGCAACAGGACTAGATACAAAAACTCAAAAATGGACAGCACAATAATACCTAATTGTAAAGTAATCATGTTAAAACACTGAATGAAGCTGCATCTGAGCTATAGGTTTTTGTTTTGTTTTGTTTTGTTTTGTTTTGATTTTACTATTATTACTTTTATTTTTTTCTCTATATTAACATTCTATATCTTTTTCGGTTATGTTGCTAGTTCTTCTAAACCAATGCAAATGTACTAAGAAATGATGATCATGCATCTATGTGATGATGTTAAGAATTAATGATTGCATGTGTAGAATGGTATGATCTCTAAATGTTGGGTTAATTTCTTTTTTTCCGTTAATTAAAAAAAAAAAAAAAAAAGAAGGGATAATTGGAGATGAAGGGATACAGACTGTACAACGGGACTGGATATAAAAACTCAGAAATGGACAGCACAATACTACCCAATTGTAATGCAATTATGTTAAAACACTGAATGAAGCTGCATGTGAGGTATAGGTTTTTTGTTTTTGTTTTTTTTTCTTTCTATTATTGTTTTAATTCTTATTCTGTTGTCTTTTTATTTCTTTTTCTAAATCGATGCAAATGTACTAAGAAATGATGAATATGCAACTATGTGATGTTATTAAGAATTACTGATTGTACATGTAGATTGGAATGATTTCTAATTGTTTTGTTAATTCTTTTTTTAATTAATAAAAAAAAAAAAAAAAGTTAATGGACTGAATTTCCCAATCAAAAGACATAGAATGGCAGAATGGATTACGACCCAGCAATACCACTGCTAGGTATCTACTCAAAGGACTTAAGGGCAAAGACACAGACGGACATTTGCACACCAGTGTTTATAGCAGCATTATCTACAATTGCAAAGAGATGGAAACAGCCAAAATGTTCATCAACAGACGAGTGGCTAGACAAACTGTGGCGTATACCTACGATGGAATATTATGCAGCTTTAAGACAGACTAAACTTATGAAGCATGTAATAACATGGATGGACCTAGAGAACATTATGCTGAGTGAGTCTAGCCCAAAACTAAAGGACAAATACTGTAAGGTCCCACTGATGTGAACCGACATTCGAGAATCAGCTTGGAATATATCACTGGTAACAGAGACCAGCAGGAGTTAGAAACAGGGTAAGATAATGGGTAATTGGAGCTGAAGGGATACAGACTGTGCAACAGGACTAGATACAAAAACTCAAAAATGGACAGCCCAATAATACCTAAGTGTAATGTAACTAGGTTGGAACACTGAACGAAGCTGCACCTGAAATATGGTTTTTTGTTTGTGTGTTTGTGTGTTTGTATCTTTTGTTTTTGTTTTTTTCTTTTTCCTTTATATATATATATATATATATATTATTAGTATTATTTTAATTCTCTTCTCTATATTAACATTCTATATCCTTTTCTGCTGTTTTGCTAGTTCTTTTCCTAAATCGATGCAAATGTACTAAGAAATGATGATCATACATCTATGTGATGATACTAAGAATTACTGAGTGCATTTGTAGAATGGAATGATTTCTAAATGTTGTGTTAATTTCTTTTCTTTTTTTTGATTAATAAAAAAATTAAAAAAAAAAAAAAAAGATAAAGAAACACAAAACTGACCTTAGAGGAAACAGAAATAAGTAATGAATTCAAGCAACTAAAAAAAAAAAAAAGGAAGAAAGAAAAAACCTTTCTAATTTATATTCTAGTATTCATAGATAAAGAGCAAAAATAGATTCCAGGAAAGTGGAAAATCAGAGAACAAGAAACCTTTAAAAATTAAAAATATTTTGTACCATTTTTTTAAAGTATAAAAATACTGGAAAGTGAAGTCAATAATAAATAGACTAAATAGCAAAAAAGGAAAAGATATGAGAAAATATAAGGAAAACGTCACATATAACAGCCCATTCTGGAAGGATTAAGAGCTGACAAATAAGATGCTCAGAAATGGTGGTGGGTGCAATGATAGGCAATGTGTGCCGGAGGAGCCCAAAGTCTCAGGTGCACCACCCTGCAGTGGGAAAGGCCGGGGTCAGTGCAAAGGTAATACCCGAGAAGGTGGTACCTGAGCTAAAATCAGAAGGACAGGCAGAAAGAGTAAGGCATCCCAGTGGAGGAACTGAGTGTGCAAGGGCCCAAAGGAAGGAAAAAAGGACCTGAAAGAAATTCCAAGGCCTGGAGCAGAGAGTGGTCGTGGTGAGGAATCATACTAGAAAAATGTGCCAGGAAGATGACAGAGGTTCTGTGAGCCCATGATGGCACCTTGTCAGGGTTTTAAATCACTGGTAAAATGCAGATGATAATGTCCACCTTGGGTAAACCAGGACCTGGAACCTGGCATGATTAGGTATTGGGGACCCCCTTGTAAAGCGCTAGTTGACTTGAAGCGCTAGCACTTGGCTACCTTGAACATCACTGCCTGGAACTTGGCTTGCTGCATCCTACAACACCTCCTTCCTTCTTTCCCCAGTACACATAGGCATACACACGCGCACACACATGTGTGCTTTGCTGGAACCCAGCCTTTTGGACACTGAGCTGGAATGGGGCCTCAGCACTTCCACTACTGAATCAAATCTGAATAAAAATCTCTCTCCAGCCCCCAAGGCCCAGTTTCTGGCCCCTCCCACAGGTTCAGCCAATTCCCTACATGGCCTGCTATGAGCGTTCATGGGTTAGGTCACAGATGGTATTCCTTCCTCCGGCCTGGTCTGCCGGCTCAGAGGGGCCCCTTCTCCAGGAAGCTTTCTTTGATTGTCTGTCTACTTTCAAAGCCTGTTCTGTGCCCCTCAATCCCCTGCACCTACCTGGCTGACACATCACCATCTTCTAGAGGCAGACTGTCTGGCCTGACTCCCAGCCAGGCACCAGGTAAGGGCAGGTCTTGCCTGTCCGCGACTTCTCGCTCAGCGTCAAGCCCCCGGCCGGCGGGTGAGACAATGAGGAGAGACAGAGAGACGCAGACAAATCCGCGCTGGTGAGAAACACAGGTCCAAGACACGTAGCAGTTGTAAGCACAGACCTTTACTGGAGTTAAGCTTGCATTCTCTGTTACAGGTTCCGCGCGGGCGAAATATCCCGCGGGGGAACAACCTCTATGCGGCCGTCAGGCACGGCTCCCTGTGGGTCGTCTCCACCCACCCCGTCCGGGTAACCTCTTATATACTGTGCCCAAACCCAATAGGTTAGTGCCACGTATACAGAGGTGATTGGAAGATAGGGTTGGTGGGCGTGTGCGTCATTTGCGGAAGCAGGATGTGAGCGCCATCTTGGCTCACTCGATGGGCGGGGGGAACTCTAGAGCAGGCTGCAGCGTGTCCACTAGGCCAAACCCGGAAAGCGGCTCTCTACACTTGCCCATCACTGGTCCCCCGGCTTTCCATGGCACCAGCTGAAAGGAGGTTTTCAGCACAAATGTGCGAGATTTCAACAGAAATCTTCCTCTGCACAAGGATATTTTATTTAGGTTCCTGGGTCCACACGTCATCTCACACTGCAATGACATGTGTAACTGTGATGTACATCATTCCAGTCCCATCTGAGTTTGCTGAGGGACCTGGCAGGTTCTTCTTTCCAGATCTCTCGAAGCTCCACCATGGTACAAAGAGAAGCAGGTCAACTTGAGGGAAGTTTGTTCTTTCAGGCCCAGCCTTGGGGACTTTTTTCTTTAATGTAAGAACCTAACAATCTCTAAACCTACAGCTCAGCACTTGCAGAAGTTCTCCTTGGTTGGTCAACTGGAAAGGTAAAAAAGCTGTTTCCAAGAGCAAAGCAGCTGCCAGAGGCTCCCTAAATCCTGATCCTTCCCCAAGGTCTCTCCCTGTGATTCTCACAAAGCTGGAATGAATCTCTCTCCCTGCCCTCCTGCAGTAAGTGCAGTTGCCAGGGGTTAAGGTTGGGGAGGGGGAGAGGGTGTGCCCCAAAGTGTACCCTGACAGCATGGCCTTCTCTAATTCATCTCATTCATTTCAGGGTCCCCAACCCCTTATACAGATGTGGCCATAGCAAGGGGTCACAAAAGCTGTTTAGCACGAATTGCTCTGCCTTTTCCCCAAGGAGAGGAATTTCTGACAAAATGGAGCTTGTTTCACCAAAAGGAGACCTAGACCCAAGAGATGAGTTCTTTCCTCTCAAACAATTCTCAACATCCCACTGGGTCTTTGAATAGCACATCTTGAAATCAGAGCTCAAGGCCACCAGGCCAGCCCAGGATGACCAGAGCACCTGCTGCCCCCTTTCCTCAGCCTGGTATCTGCCCAGTTCACCAAGCAGAGTCACCTCAATAAGAGGAAGGAGGCCACCAAAGCATGGCAAAGTTGCCTTACTACTTTCAACCAACAGCACTTCTTTTCCCACCTGCCAGGTGCTGTGCTGGGCCCCAACAGGCATCCTCTCTGCAAGGTGCACCCTCTCTACTATGAGCCTCCTCCCTGCAAACAACTAGCTCTCTTCAAGTGGGCCTTAACAGAGACACAGTAGGGACAAGACATGTGCCTGAGTTGTGGGGCCACGATTCAGAATCTTCACTCTAGGCGCAGCCTCTGCTGGGGAGCTTCAACAGCACGTCAGGCACCACCTCAGACTGAATCAATCCAAAGCGAGCAGGGCCCGGTCTCCATATCTTTCATATCCTCCGAGGGGAGAACATTCTTACGTGTAGTTGGGACCGAGAGCTCAGGCACTAGAACATACATGCTGCCTCAGGAGCTGCTTTTTGACTTCTCTTCCTAACTGAACACCTGCTGGGCACACAGCACTATGCTGGTTGCAATGGGAATCCTTGGTCCTTCAGATGCCACTCTGCCCCCAGGAAGCATTCAGGTAACTTCGGGAATTGGGAGGTGAGGATAGATCTGCCCCTCAGAGCTCTAAGTTGGCCAAGGATGGCCCCTTCCCTGCTGGCCTGCACCAATCTCCTTCAGATACCACTTTCTTGCAAAAGTTTTCTTAAAGGGCAGACAGTAATTAGTTCCAGTTTTGTCAACCCAATTCCCCACCTGTTTGCTCCAGGCTCCCCCCTCTAAAACCCTGAAATCCCATCCTCCAAAATTCGCTCTACTCAGGTGGCCCTTTGCATTACCAAGAAGAGGGAATCCCCTTACCCAGGCTGCCTCCCTGCCTCCCCGCTCTCTCCATTGTTCCTACTTCCCTCTGTGGGGTCTCCTTCAGTGGAAATATTTTCCTACCCTGTGGCTTCGATGCTCACCTCTACAGGGAGGGCATTCCCTGGCCAGCCTTTCTCCTGGTCTCCAGACCAGTTGCTGCAGATGTGACGGGTCTAGAACAGAACTCATTTTCATGCGTTTGTTTGCAAAAGCAATGTGTATTTTCAGGGCCCACCTCCTTGGGTGACACCAGCACCCCATCCACCCCTGCAGCTGGACAGCCGAGTGTCACTTATGGCTGTGCCCTGATTGAGCTGACCACTACCTCCTACAATGTCTCTCAGTTTATAACAAGGTTGCCATCCATCAAATGTGAGCCTATATGATCTCAGGGAATCCCACAGCAACCCTGAAAGATGCTTAGTTAGTGAAGAGACTTCCTCAGGTTCACAGCAAAGCGACAGGCAGCAGCACAAGGGGAGGCCTTGTGCAATCATGTGGCAGCTCCCATGCTGCCCTCAAGATGCTTGCAATCCAGGGGGTGGGGAGTGGAGTGGGAGAACGATGGGACCAGCTCAAATGCCCAAGCTCCATGCCCCCTCCTTAAACACAGCTGCCCCTTGGCCGCCCTGAGTTTGGACACATGCTCTGGTCCAAGGCTCTGCCAGCAGACCTGAGGAAGGGTGCTACATCCAGAACACACAGATGAACCCGAGCCACCCCTTACACTGTATCCGGGTACTCAGCAGGACCTCGAACAGATAGATGCCAAAGTGGCCTGACCTGTCCCCATCGAGCTCTAGGCTGGAACAGATGGCTTTATGCCCAGCCTGGCAGAGGTACTGGATGGCACAGGAGCCTACTGGGAACACGTGCTGAGTCTTCCTGAAAAGGGGATGGTGAGAAACCCCCCGGGTGGGAGAGCACTGACTGGTGTCCCAGTTAGTGGCTTTTGGCTGGGGCACAGTCCACTCGGGGCTCTGCTGCATGGGCAGTGTCTCAGCAGGGACACGGCAGTCACCAACGCACAGAGGACCCACAGGTGCTGGCAGACCCGAGTCCCTGGAAAAGAGCAGGCTCTCAGCCAATATTTGTCAACAGGGAGCAAAGGACAGAAACAGCCTACCTGAGGGTACAGGGCACACTAAAGAGATAGGAACTCGGCACGAGGTTGACAGCGGTTCAGACTTGGGAGCAGAGGGTCCCCGGTTCCCATGCCTGCTCACCTGACAGGGGTGTGCAACTCTGGGCACACCCCGGGGGCAAACAGAGCCTTTCTCCTCATCTGTCATTTCTGACCGTTCAGCCCTGACCCCAGAGCGGCTGCATTAAACTGTGCCCATGCCAGCACTTGGAGAAAAGAAGTCATTGTATACCTTACGGGGACCCTCTTGGCAGGAGGGCAGTGGTGGTTTTCTCCAAGAAGTAAAAGGAAGTGGTTTTCTCCAAGAATCAACGCTGAACGTGGCAGTCACCCTCACGCCCCATCAGCCCACACCTTCAGAAACTTAGAGGTGGGTAACAGGCGGGGGTCCCTGAAGCCTCCCAAAGTCCCCAGGGAAGCCGTGACCATGGCAGCAGCTTCCAAACAGGGACGCATTTTCAGAAATCAGCCAATTCGATTGATTCGTGGTTCTGCACACGCCAAACATGAGCTCTGTGTACAAGGGTTTACCAGCACAGATTTCTAATTTGCGAATGTTGGTTCAACGTTCCATGATGCCATGATGCCAACTGCGCTGTCTTCCTAAATCACACACCAGGTCTTGGCACGCCTCTGCACCCCAACCCTGGCTGACTCCCAACAGCAGTCCACAGGCCAAGTCAGCGGGGCAGCTCCCTGTCCCCCTGCCCCGTCTTTACCCCCTCTGCCCACCAAGCTCAGACTGCATGCAATCTCCACATCCTCCCAGGCCTCTGTGTCCATCCCCAGCTGGAGTGCCCTCCTGCCCTCCCCTGGCTGATGCCACGTCCCTCTTCCTCAAGGCCCTCGGGGAAATGCAAGAGTCCCTTCTGCACAGTCTCTGACAGCTTGTTCGTCCAGCCATGAGCACACCCGTAGCACAGCTTACCTGCATTCTAGCCAGGGGGGACCACCTGCCTCCCTCACCAGAAAGGACCTTTTCTGAGGAGGCAGACAACCTGGAATCAAATCCCACGCTTCCTCTTACCACCAGTACTGCCCTGAACAAGTCACGTGACCTCCATGAGCCACACGATCTCTGTCTTGTAAAAATGGAGGTGACAGTGGTGCCCTCAAGGGTTAAATAATGCACGTAAAGCCCTCTGGGGCTCCAAGCTCTTCCTGCGGCTGCTAGTATTCTGTTATTATTATTAAAAGACCTTTGAGGGTTCCTTAATGCTCATGGGTCTCAAATGGGGTCCCCAGAGTGGGTCAATAAACCAGCTCAGATCTGTGACCAAATCCTTACTGGTCTGTGGCAAAATGAGGAAACCAAGAACTGTGCAATGGGCTTCCTCATAAAATTACTTTTTAAATTCTAAGGTATGGCCTTCTATTTTTTTTTTTAATTATTAGATGATGACAATAATAGAGGGAAGATTAAAATTTGGCAATCTCATGTCAATTCCTCGATTAAACAAATTCACTTATTTTGTGCACCCATAGCCTCTAAACCATGAAACCGTTTTGAGGCAAAGCTGAAGGTGCCATTACTCGCTCCTTCCCACTGTATGCCCTTCTTGGAGAAACTGCTCCAGTGACAACCCCAGGGAGGATGCTCTCCTTACCATGTGGCCCAGTGCCCCAGCAGGGCTGTTTAGAGCAGGGGAGGACTCCTGCCCCAAGCTGGGAATGGAGGCCCCCAGAGAGACCAGATGAGTGGTAAGGAGACGCAGATGTAAGGCCAAGGCTGCCCTTTTGGGTGACCATTAATTAGCCATGTATTCAGAGGAGCAAGAAGAGAAAGCCAAACTTGAGAGTGTTGCACGGACAGAAGCCGGCAGATGGTGGAGAGTCTGCTCCAGACAGAGAGGGAGGAAGACGTGCTGAATGCGGATGATTTTCCAGACCACACATCCTGCTTTGGTTTCCAGGTGATGCCAATTACTGACCAAAATCCTCCCATTACATATAACAATTCTTTTGCTGATCTGATTGCCTTTCTGCCCTCTGAGTCCCATGAGGACAGACCAGGTGGGTCTTCTGGAACACCTAATGCCAGGTGTAGCACAGAGCAGGTGCTCTATAAGGCGGAGTTACCTGGGCAGGTGGGTGGACTGTCACAGCTGGCTTGAGCGCTGCCTACTCTCGCACCACATGCTGCCCTTCAAGACACGGGGGCCTCAGGTGGCGCCACTGAGAGAAGCTAGTGCGGTGCGGGGCCACTACACATGAAAGCTCTCAGGGAAATTAAAACATGAGGGCCATCCCCCCACCCTGCTCAGAGAGACAAGCTTGAAACTGGACAGGGGCGAGGCTCTGTGGACCAAATGGGGACGATGTCTCTGCGTCCCTTCTTAGAACACAGATGCCACCCGCAGTGAGGAACGAGGAATGAGGGAGCCCAACATTGTATTCCCTGCTAGTCTATCCTTAGGCACTGAATTAGCTCTGGGGATACAGAGAGGGGCTGGGAGTCCACAGGAGAGGAGGGTGGCCTGCAAAGGAAGACCAGAACCAATGGACAGAGCAGTGTAGGGGAGAGAGAGGAGGAGGAGGGAGTGGAGGGGATACAGGAGAGAAGGGGAGGGAAAATAAGAGGAAGAGACGGAAGGGGGAGTGAGGGGTGATAGGAGGGAGGGGAGGGGGCTGGAGGAGAGAGAAAGAGGGAAAATGAGGGGAAGGGAGAGAAAGAGGAGGAGCAGGGGAAAGGAGGCAAGATGAGGGGAAGCAAGAGAGAACGGGAGAGCAGGCAAGGGCAGGGAAGAGGGAGTGAGGAGACAGACCACCCTCTTCATTGGATACAGCAGGTGCAGTGCTCAGAGTGCATTAAAACGTTCAATTTCTTTTCAAATCAGAAGTCAAAAAATTAACTTTGGGGTAAAGAAAAATGTTTTACTTTTGATGTTAATATTTTCATCTTTATACAAGTCAGTCATAAAATATTATTTTTAATATTTGTTAATGAAGGGAGGGCCCCATGAAAGGAGAAGTGCTGGGACCTACAAGAGTCCAAATGTGGTCCGAGGGAAGGGAAGGAAGGGGCGAGGGCAGGAATGGAAGGGGAGGGAGGTGAAGTGAGATGGGTGGTCTACATTGGGTGAGTCCCAATGCCTCATTGAGCCAGAAGTTGACCCCTGGGCTCCATATGTGCCTCCTTCTCCTGGAAGGGCTGGGAAAGGGTGCAGATGTTCCTGGGTTCTTCTTACCCACAGCTGACCAAGCTTAAGGTTGTAAACATCAGAGGGGCACCGAAGGTGGGCTCAAGTTTTGACCGTCTGGGTCATATCCACTCTACTGCCCACCGCTGGTCTACCCTGCCCGTGTTGCCTGAGCTCTCTGGGGTGGGTTAAACAGGATGCAAATTCTTTGACAATCCCCACCCTCAAGAACTGGAATCTAATTCCAGCCCTAGGTATCTACTCCCAAGTACTGAAAGCACGGACTCCAGCAGATACCTGTACTGTCAACATAACTGCTGCATTATTCACAATCGCCAAAAAGGTGGGGCCGACCCAAGTACCCATCAGCAGATGAAAGGATGAACAAAATGTGCATCTATCCAATGGAATATTATTCAGCTGTAAAGAAGGAAGTTCTGATACATGCGACAACATGAATGAACCTTGAAGACATAATTAAAAGAGCCAAAAGGTGGAGCCTAATTCCCTTTTCTTAAATATGAGCTAGCCTCAGTGACGGCTTCTAATAGACAACAGCAGAAGAGATGACGCTTGGTCATAAAAGGTGATCTAGACAAATTCCCACTGGATCTCTCCCTCAGGGTACATGCCATCATGCAGGGAGTGGAGCTGCCTCTGGTTGCCAAGCCGGGGAGACCAAGTGGGGAGTTCACACAGAGGCGGGGAGAGACAGGAGGAACCCCAGCACCCCACATCTCATAGTGTACCAGAACCATGAGTGAAGAACCTTCTGGATGATTCTGGCCATGATTTAATCCCAACTGCACAAGAGGCCTCGAAAAAGAGCTGGCATGCAACCCCTGGATTCGTGAGCAAAATAAATGATTATTAGTGTGTGAAGCCACTGTTTGGGGGTGATCTTTATGCAGCAATAAATATTCTGTAAGCCTCAGTTTACTCGTCTGTAAAATGGGAATAATAAAAGTAACTACTCCCGAGAGCTGCCACATGGATTAAAAGAGATAATCCCCAGAAAGTACTTATTTAGCACAAGGACTCCACATACCCAATATATAAAAGCTATGATTACCATTAATTATTTTTATCCTTATTTACAAAAGAATGAACAGGACTCGAAAAGGTTAAGGTAAATTGTCCAAGAATCATAAAGCAAATTAGGTATAAACTAAGACTTACAGTCTGTCTGACTTCCAATAGTTTGATTCTGTCTAGGCACATCCCCCTGGAAGAGGCCATAAAGGCAATCAAAATTTCCAGTAAAGGACAGCCATTCTAATGGTTGTATTCAGGGCACAGAGTTGCAGCCAGCTGAGTGCAAGAGAAGCTGGGGAGGTACTAATTCCTTGCTCAGAAAAACGGGAAGAACTCAGGTTAGGCACTCAAAAGTCTCCATAACAATAACCCTGCATGTCTGCCTAGCACCAATGCATTTTTCAAAATGTTTAATCATCCATCATCTGCTTTGGTCCTATCCCATGAAGAGGTTTTGTTATAGCTTTGCTCTCCTCTTTCATTAAAATAGAATACAGTAAATAAGGTAGTGAGACCTATGAAATTTGCCAGCAGGTAGATTACCTCTGTTTCAAACTGCAATACTTTATGGGCCTTCCGAGGTTATTTATATATATTTACCAAGTTTAGGGGTAATAATGTGGGAAAGTTTGCAAACAATTCCTTCACGTTAGCAGGAATGTGGTGGGTTCACTTTATGACTGGGAACTGTACTTATATATCTGCCTAATAAAGTCTTGACGGTTTTACTGTTTTGCAGTCAGCTATCAGGACAGTCATCAGCCTCTCACCTGTTCAAGAGAACCTACATGATAAGAGACAAAACAACCACAAGGCTCAGGTACTTGCAAAAGCTCAGCAGGGCCTGCTATTCCATGTTGTTTCCCTCATTTGGTCACAAACAGGCCCGGAGCAAACTCTGTCCCAGGCACTAGCAGCCCAGAGAAGTAACTGTCCAGAGGAGTCAGAGATGCCAATGGTGATGTCACACGGTGGGCTGGGCAAGCTCAGGGTATCTGCAGCGGCTTTGGGAGCTAGGATGGGAGGTTTTCTGTGACAACGGATGGGGACTTTAATGACACCTGTGCTGATTTGAATCTGTTGTGCCCCCCAGAAAAGCCAAGTTCTTTAATCTCCATTCAACATAGCTGGGTTGGAGCTTTTTGATTATTTCCATGGAGATGTGACCCACCCAATTGTGGGTGGTAAGTTTTGATTAGATGGTTTCCATGGAGATGTGTCTCCACCCATTCAAGGTGGGGTTGCTTACTGGAGCCCTTTAAGAGGGAACCATTTTGCAAAAAGCTTTAGAGCCCACGCAGCCAGAGACTTTAGGAGATGAAGAAGGAAAATGCCCCCAGGGGAGCTTCATGAAACAAGAAGCCATGAGAGAAAGCTACCAGACTTTGCCATGTGTCCTTCCAGATGAGAGAGAAACCCTGAACTTCATCGGCCTTTCTTGAGTGAAGATAACCTCTTGTTGGTGCCTTTCATTTGGACATTTTCATAGCCTTGCCCTAATTTGGATATTTTCACAGTCTTAGAACTGCAAACTTGCAACTTAATAAATTCCCCTTTTTAAAACCCATTCCGTTTCTGGTTTATCACACTCAACACTAGCAAACTAGAACCACACTGTAGCGCCAAACTGAGACCTCGGCTCATTTCCTTCCACACCCAGATCCTAAGAGCCATGCTAATCTGCTCTGATAGCTTGCTACGAAATTCTTTTCTCTCCTTGAAACAGCCTCACCATCTTGGAAACCTAGGAACACAGAAGGCCAGAGAATTAGAGGTCAAGCCCAGCCCTGTCCAACTCTAAGTGCGTGGGCACTGGTTCTAGGCCTGGTTTCCAAAAAGAAAGGCAAAGAATCAAGGAGAAAGCCACGTCCCCCTCACCAGCTTGGCAGCAAGGCAGTCTAGGTTGGACTGTCCACTTCCAAGTGGACTTCTGCCAGCACTGGGCACTGGTCAGCCTCAAGATCACAACCTGCTCCAGCACGCTCCGATGCTAGCTCAGCAGCACACCCACCCTGTGACCCTGGGCCAGTAGCTTCGCCTCTCTGGGCTTCAGTTTGTTTACTTGTAAATGGGACAAAGCAGGGATGTGTGCGGCATTCCTTTCCCAGGCCGACACCCTCTGGAGAGGGCACTGCTTCTCAGAGAGGCAAACTGCCCGTGATGCTTTGCTCTTGACACACCTTGGCAGTCAACCTGTTTCAAAAAGGCTCCTTGCCAGGGTCAAACTCCCCGGAAAACAGCTCCAAACTTGCCCATTGTCCTGTGCAGCATGCTTTCGTCTGTTTGTCTGTTTCTTCTCCTTAGTAATTAGGAGGTAGACACGGAGGGAGAGGGAGCATAACCGCCCATGACCCCAAGCACATCCTTCTTCGTGTCCTATTTGCCCAGCCAGGTCTGGAGATGTCACCCACCCTGCCAAGGATGTCGATTTCAAAGCAAATGATCACAGAGAGCCTCAGGCTCTGACCCTCTTTCCCACCTATTGTGTCTGCTGCTGGGGGAAGATCGGGGAAGCTGGCCGGTGAATGCATGGCCTGGATTCTCTCTGCTGTGGATGTAGGTCTGAAAGCATTGTTTTTAGGCCAGGAGCAGCCTGAATGCGTTTGCAGAGGCACAGGGAGACCCACGGCTCGGTGAATCAGGCTGGGACACTGCCCGCTCTATTTCCTGTTGGCCAGAGTCCACCAGGGCTGGGCAGAAAGTGCCAGAGCCAACAGCTATGGTGCTTTCCCTCCAAACCACAGCATGGACTGTAGAGCTGGGGTTTGGTCAGCAGGGTCTGGAGGGTCACTCAGAGATACAGAGGGGTTGCCTCAGACAAGAAGAGATAGTGCAATCAGGGAACCAGTGCCTGGAGGTTGCACCATGGCCAGTCCTGCCCATTCCCACTCAGTTTTTCCTACTGAACACTTTATACATCTTCCCTATCCTGTGATATAGAGGTTAAAGAAGCAACATGAAACAGGACTACAAGCTATTGTTTTAAGACCCATGCCCTCACTCCATCACCTCCATGGCTCCCTATTGCCTGTAAGATACAGAACACTTCTCAGCCCAGCATCCAGACCCACCCCTACAGCACTAATCCCACTAGAAAAGTACCCGGAAACAGGACGTGGTCTGGCAATGGCCTGAGAAGGAGAGATGGCAGGGCCACTGAAATTAAGGGTGACTGAAGAAATAGTTCAGCTCAATATGGTGTGGCTTCTTTCTAAAAACTCCTCTGAAAGAAATTTCTAAAAGTGCTTCAACAATCTAGTCTGTGGGGAGTCTCCCTATAATGTGGTAGCCGGAATTAAAACGCTGCTTCCAAAACATTTTTTACTATGGGTAGGGCCTGGAAACTGAGATTTACCCCAGTGGACCATAAGACCATCAGTCTGGTTGGGTTTTCAAGGCAGAAAACAGCAGGTTCGTGGGGCCCTAACCTCGTCAGTCCCCAGGTATCACTTGCTCTCAGGGATGCAGCTCCCAGGTATGCAAGGAGTCCAAAAGGGATAAGTGCAAACTTGGGACCCGATCACGAAGGGCTTTGAAAGCCATCTTTGTAAGATCCTTGGCCATTGCTCCCAGTCATGTGGGGAGCCTTGGAGAGCTCTAAGCAGAGGGGAGACATAAGTTTTCGAGGGTTCACTCTGGATGCAAACTGTAGAGGGTGAGAAGGGGAGCAGGAAGAACGATGAGGAGAGAGATGTGGATGGCCTAGGTGTCACGGTGGTGGGGAGAAGTGGAGAAGGCGGACAGCATGGGAGGAGGGGGGGCGTATTCTGCATGCTCCGGAGTGGGGAGGGACCTTAGTAATCAACCACCTGTGAGAACCACGGGGTGTCAAGTTTCAAAGGCCTGAGATGAGAATGGACCTGGGAGTGTGTTAAAAATGCAGACTCTGGGCCCCTCTACTCTCAGAGGTTCTGATTCCTTGGGTCTGCGACTGGGCCCAGGAATCTGCAATTTAACAGGCTCTAGTGGGTGCATTCCTGAAGGTGCTCCCTGGGTCATACTTGGAAGAAATCTGCAGTAGCCCAATTCTTGCACTTGACAGGAGAACCAGTGGGGGGCGGGCAAAGGCGGCTGGCAGCTTGCACCTGGTAGCCGAGGATGACAAAGAGGTCCTCTGCCTCCCAGCCTGGGCTCTCCCCACCTGCCCCAGCCTGCCTCCATGCTCTGTGACAGCAGCTAAAGTCCATGGGATTTCCAACTGGTCCCCTTGAAGGGAAAGGGTGTGATGTCCCTGGTCAACCAAAAAAGACTGCTGTCTTTTGTCAACCACTGTAGTCCCAATGCCTGGGACAGAGACCGTGCGCGATAAACTTGTGTTAAATTGCTGACCATCAACTCCAGTGTGATGGGGGATAGAGCCCAGCAATTGGGCAGGAGCAGAGAAGCATGCCCCCAACAGAGGAGATGGCACCGAGCCTGGACAGATGGACAAGCGGTTCTTGAGCTCCACAGGGATGTCCTTGAGCAGGCCAGAGGACAAGCAGCCCCAGGGCCAGGCAGCTCCTACAGGGACAGTTCAAACCGCTAAAGGGTCAGTCTCAGCGCGCCTCCTGGAAACCAAGTGCCTTTCTCCACCCCTTTTTTTCAGAAGGAGAGCACAGAGGGGCCTGTAGCTTTTAACATTGCACAGCTAGGCTTACTTTTTTAGAAGTGTTCAATAAAGCCCCCTCAGCAAGTTGAAGGGCACTGCCTACATTCATAAATCATTTTAAGCTGGCAGCATGTTGCTCAAGGCACATGCTTTATTTAAAAATGTAAACATGTCGATACTGATCATTAAAAGACGATAATTGTCATTATTTTCGACTTTCTGAATTAAAAGGAATCAAGATTTCCTGGGGTGGGGGTGGGGGGTCATGTCAAGGCCAGTCTGAACGTGGCCAGCTCCGCAGTAGCAGAACGAAGCCGTGTGTGGGTCAGGGGCCCTGGACCACACTTGGCAGATGTAGGAGGAGCGCCCTGGGATGACAACTAAATGCAAGGCCCCGAGCACCCACTGTTTGCTCTTTTGCTGCGGGATGCTAAGTGAGGCACGTATAAAAACTGTCCCCAGTGGGAATACATCAACCCTCAGAAACATCATCATCTGATCTCACAGTTCAAGTTTTAATAAAGACTGTCTGCCGAAGCATTTATCATGGCAAGTATTAAAGAACACCACTCAGTACACCAGGAGGCTTGCAAAAGTGTGGGGTTTTAACCCCAGCCAAGTGTCATCTACACATACGATGGCAACACAAGAACATCAAAAATGCTTTAAAGCGTTTATACCATGATTCTGGATGTTGGAAACCATTTCTATTTACTAAATCACATCTCAAATTACAGTCGACAGTGATCACAATTTAGAGGCCAGGAGCTGCCTTATCCCCTCCCAAAGCCTCTGTATGGCTATTTCTGCATTTTCTGCCATTTAACAGACACAATGAAAATCTGACCCAAAGCAGAAGTTATCTGGCACCATTCTCTGAAGGTGTGGAGGTAAGGGTGCAGGCTCTACGGGTCTCATGAGTACATGCAATGCAATTTCTAATTTACTGAATCAAAACATTGTGCTGATAAGACGTTGCTTGGCAATTTACTGATCACAGATGAATCACAACTAAGTTTTCTAGCGCATCTGTCATTTCACTGTCTGCTTTTCCTCACTCATCACCTATCACGAAGTTGGAAATTTGTGGCCTGTGCGCAGTTTAGCAATCCAAGGGAGGTGGAGAGGGGGTTTTGTTTGTTAAGATATCACTAGCATACCTGGGCAAGGCACGGATGCAGCTGGCAGAATTTTAAACTGCTGGTAGAGAGAACAAGCTGGAGGATTATCACTGGGCTGTAAGGACAAGTGATGGGGTTAAAGTATATTGCAGTGATTTACCTTCACTCTCTGTAAACTGTGTGCTTAAGGCAGGATTCCAGAATTGCCTGCCTCTTGTATGACTTGCATTCATCCAGATCTGCTGATTTATCAGGAAAAAAGTATGTGCTCTTCCAGCAGCTATTCTCAGATGGGTGAATGTCCATGGGCCACTAAATATGGACGTGATGGCGTTCCTATTTGGTGGGCTTGAAAAGTTCTTTAAAACCTACATTTCGTCCCATGGCTTCCTCTGCAATCTTCTGTAGCCGCCTCCTGATTCCTCCTCTAGTTTGTTGCTTTGGGAACACTTAACTTGCCTGGCGTCCTTTCAGAAGCTTCTGTTATGCAACTTTCTCTGTGGCCTGTTTCAGGAGGCACCAGCTAGCAGCACCTTCCAAAATGTCCCACTCATCAGCCTGTGATCCCTTCCCACAGAATCGCAGGGCGACTCAGGAACTAGAGGGATTATTTCAGGTTCCCACTGAGAACTACCAACGCCAAGCTTTTCCACGTAACACTGGGCTTCCTTCGGAATCTCCTTGGAAATTAAAGCATTAAGTGACCCATGTAGTTAAAAAAATATCCAATGCCCTAAGAAATAGTCCCAGCAGATTCTGAAATTACCTATGTCAAATCGTCTCTATTGCTCTTTTGAAGCTACTGTGACATTTGGAAATTCAGAGCAAGGCCATAATTTGGTGGCTGGACACGCTGCAGCCACGGCATAAATAAGGTTTGAGGTGTGGGTGACCGAGACCCCAGCAGAGTGCATTTTAAATCCTGCTTCGTTCTGCCGCCCACTGATTGTGCAAGTCTGAGAAAGATACTTCACCTCCCGGTGTCCCAGGTTCCTCATCTCGATCATGTGGTTACTAATATCCACTTCACAAGAGGTGAGGACAAAGTGTTTAGGGACTAGTAGTTCTTTTCTCCCACCCTCCTCACCGCCACGTCCTTTAACAGAAAATGACTGCGGTTTCTCTAGGAAGCCTGACCACACACAGCACTGAGGACGCCTGCAAACAGAATCTGACAAAAGACACCACTGCCAAATCTACACTGTCTCACACTTATGTAGCTTCAGCAGAGTTCAAGACTCTAATAAAGTACTTTCCATTTGCAAAACAACTGCAAACAGTAATTACATACTTGCCCTCCTTACCTTCCAGGAACAGCCCGAGATGGAGGCAAAAATCTGAGTCCCCTGGACCTCAGAGCTATACGGATAGAACATCATATTATTCCTACCCCACCGACCCAGATCACAAGATGACTCCTGCATCTCCTGCCATATGGAAATCCCAGAGAGGGTCACGGCTCATTCTAGACCTTTCAGATGTGTGAATTCCACCGTGCGAGGAAACCCTGATGGGAAGCAGGCATAATTACCTTTAAAATGAGAGTTCTATCATCATGCATTCAGGATAAAAGATCCCCATTTAGGGTAATAAATAGCATCTTTTATAACGACACGTTCCTTATTATTTCTACAGCTGCCTAATAGAAAATGTTATGTAACCTTAAAGTACAGAGCATTCTGGCGTTCTGAATAACCAGCTGCATCCAAATTCTAAAGATTCTTGGAGCTGGGGAGAATCATGGGATGGTCTGATATTAATATGCACACATAGACAGGCATGCACACACACACACACACACACACACACACACACACACGTTGTATAGGTGTAAACTGAGACCCAGAGAATGGGAATAACTTGTCCAAGGTCACAAAGAAAATTAACGACAGAGTCAGGAATAAATCCCAGATCTCCTGGCGTTCTTTCCTCTACATCCCTGATATGGGTTTGCAGGTGTCCTCAATGATACTCAAATGCTGCAGCACATACGACCCCTACTCTTCCAAGAGAAATCCGGGGAAGCAAAAATACATTTACACATGAAGGCAGCATACGGGTGGTGTAGAAAAGTTCAGCTTTAGAGATCTTTCAGAAAAGAAGTGGGTTTAAGACAAATCAAAATTGAAAAAGGAGAATTTATTCTTAACTGCATTTTCACGCTAGGGAAAAATGAGTAAAAAAGTGGGAGAAAACTGACAAATTGAAAACTAAATATCAGAAATGGGGGTGATGTTTTATCCTGCAATCAGGCTGTGGATCTTCGTATTTTGATATATGCCTACATCATCATCTCCAAAAGTAACTTAACGAAGATTGTTTCTCTGCATTCATTTTTATGTAAAACCTTACCAGTTAACCATCAGAAACTGAAACACACAATGCTAAGAGATTAATATCCATGTACATAAGATATATTATTTTCCGTTCTCCTACCTTATGAGCTTGTCAAAAATGAAAGCTTTGCTCTGGTTTTGTGAATTTCAAACAGTCACAAAATCCACTGGGAGCTTAGTTTCTGGGAAAAAGGTGGGCTATGCCTGTTACATTTCAGATTCAATAACACTTTAAAAGGTTCATTACTCTTTTCATAGAAAAGACCTGTGACAACCCCATTAACAGCCCATAGGTTGAGTTGATGGATTTGGCTGGAATCAATTGGAGAAAGCTAAGTCAGGAGTCTAAATATCCTCGTGGACCCCTTATAACATCCCCTCTGTATCCCTGGTTGGAGAGGCTCAGTCCATCGCTATTACAATCAACAAACAATGGAATGAGAAGAGCTTAAAAATCACTTTATGTACTAGTACTAATTGTTTAGGCCAAGAAGGTTTTTGCCCTTACAGCTAATTGATTCCTTCTTGGAAGGGCCAGGCCAGGCCCATGAGCTTGCTGCTTTCTAGCCTGCTGGGCATCAAGTTGATGCATTGCATTTCATCAGTTCTTAGGGGCTAAAGTCATTTCTCCAAATGAAACGTCCAGCTTGTGCCATAATCCCAGTCTTGTACCCTGGGGCATTTTATAGCCACCATGCTTTAGCCAATAAATAAGCCACTAACGCACTGTTCAGGTTTCAGCTCCTTTCAGCCAAACCTGAGTCTTACAACTCCCTCAGAATCAAGTCTTCTGCTTAGAAATCAACATCTTATTCACTACGGAGTTATCAGTTCTGAACGTATGTGTTTGATGGGCTCATGGGTCAGCTCAGGCCTGTAACCCACTGTTTCTCAAACTCATAGAATCTTGGAGTTTGCCCAGACCAACCCTCCTCCTTCTAATAACAGGGAAACTGAGGCCCCTGATTGCTAAGGGACTTGCCTTGCCTTGATACTAACGGCATACATGCTACATAAAGAACCAAGACCAATGCCTTGTGACTCGACCATTTAAACAAGGTGTTCAGAACAGAACCCACCTAAATGCACTTAAGGAAGCAGTTGCAAGCTTTTGCTGCAAACCAGAGAACTGGGGGGAAAGCAGAAGGCCTAACCTCTGCATTCAAACTGCTTCTCCTTGTCTTTTGGGCTATGTGTGAGACAAGACAAAATTTCCCTTTCACAGTGCCCATCTGGGATCAGCCCCAGTGCCTGCAAAGGAACCAGCCTCAAGATTCAGACCACCAGGGGCAGGCAGTCTCAATCAGCCCACACCCCGTGGGAAGGTTTAGGATGCAATTTAGAAGCTGCCCATGTGCTGGGCACATCCAGCAGAGGCACACAGGAGAGAAAGCAAACACAGCCCTTTCCATCTTTCAAGACGACTGGGGAAAAACAGAATCCCAGGAAAGAGAGCATAGGGGGAAGAGGGGCTGGGGCAGGCAGACACATCCTCCCATCTTAACTAAGAGAAGTAGCCTCTCATACTCCACATTGAGGATTAGCAGCAAGCAGAGTGGGGAAGGGAAGGAAAAAAATAATTGCTATCAGCAATTTATTTCATCTGGACACTCATTGGAGGAAGTATTTTCACACAGGCGCCCACGCACACACCATGACTCTTGAGTTGGAAGCGGGTATATTAGAAATGGGGCAGGTGCGTTTGTTATAAAGAGATTGCTTCGTGGAGAAATACAAAGAAACTCTGGTTTCTAGACCTGGACCTTCACTGCCCAGCTTTGTGACCTTGATCAACTCGTTCAATCTGTCTTGGCCTCAGTTTCCTCATCTGAGCTATGGAGAAAGGACCTACTTCTCTGAATGTGTTTAAGGCGCCCTTCCCAGCACGGCCTGGACACCCATTACATGGTCACTAAATACACGTCGTCTCTTCCCAGGAAGAAGCTGAGTGCCGGTTATACACACCGTTATCTAGACCAAACAGGTCTTCTTTTGCCTCCGTGTCCAGTCCCCAGCCACCTCCCGGGTGGCGGAGACAAGCACCAGGCTTTCGAAGGCGCTGGGGCAGTTCAGCCTCCAGGAGGGGTTTAGGGCCGGGAGGATGGAAGGGTTCAATGGCAAGCCCCGCAGGCTTCCAGACTCTGGGTGGAGACCGGGTAGGGGGCTACGGGGCGCATCCTGGGGCCGTGCGAAGGGGCTTTGTTCCCGAGGCGGAGGGCCTGGCTTACCGAGCAGCGCATCCGGAGGCGGGCGGGGGGCGCGCGGGGCACGCAGCAGAGCCACAGCCCGGCCCGGGCCCGGGGCGCCTGGGCCGGAGGAAGGCGAGGAACAGGAGGAAAAAGAGGAGGCTACCGCCGGCTCTTGCCTCATTCTCCCGGGCAGCGCTGACCCGCTTGTCGCCGCCGGCTAGGGCTGGCTGCCGGACACCCAACCCCGTGCGCGCCGCTCATGTCCCTGTCCGCCGCTGGTGAGGTGTGCGCGCAGTCGGGTGGTCTCCGGGCGGTGCCCGGGGTCTCTTCATGCCCCGCGCCGGGGCTCGGTGGGAGGACCTCGAGGAAGCAGCACGGAGGGAAAGAGAGAGAGAGCATAAGAGGGAGGAATGCTGCTCGCCACGGGGGCCTGGAGGGGAGGGGCGGGCGAGCGCCCAGAACAACCGTGCCGCCCCACCCACCGCGCCTCTGCACCCCGCGCAGAGAGCCCGGCGGGGCGCCGAGCCCCAGAAACTTTAGCACATGGCCGGTCTGGCGGCGGCGGGAGCGGGAGCTGCCCAGCGGAGCGCACCCTCCCCTCCCTCCCTTCCCCATCCCCGGCCTCAGAGCGCAGCTTACCCAGGGAGCGACGGCGACCGCGGCGGCGGGGCACCCACCCGGCCGCGCTCGGAGCAGTGCGCACGGCTGGAAAGCAGGAGGGGGCTGGCGGCGAAGGGGACCCTGCAGGGGAGGGGCACCTTGGCGACCGCTACCGGTGCGGGTTAAGGCATCGCCCGAGAAGGGCCTGCGGGCGATCTCCGGGTCGATAAGGCCCTGATGGAGGAGGGTCCGTGCGCCCCCCGCCCCGCCCCGCCCCGCGGCGCAGCAGCTGACGACAAGCGCGGGCTTCCCTGGTCCGGGGTTTGCAGAGCCAGCTCTATTACCTAGCGACTCGCTCCGGGGAGCCCACACTGACGCGGGAGACTAGCGGGGCTGCCGCAGCCGAGGGGAGGGGAGGGGAGGGGAGGGGGAGCTCCGGATGGGGGAGGGAGGACGGCTGCGGCCGGAGCTCCTCCCTCCGCCTCCTACTCTGCCTGGTAGCCCCAGCGGCACAGGAACAGGGTCCCGGGAGGACGTGGCCTCATGTCTGGTGGATGGGGGCTCCCGCGCTGGGCGGTGGTTGACGGTGGGAGAGGCGCGAAGATGCTCTCTTTCCGCCCTGGGTGCAGCAGCAGGTGGCGGCGACCTGGCCCGCGGAGGCCCAGCGCCCACGGATGTGCTGAGATGGGCCGGGCCCGGCGGGAGTGTGGCGAATGTGGCTGTGGGTGCGTGGGTGTGTGTGACACGCTCCTACCCACGTGGCGTAAGTGGGGACCTCGGGCGCGGGGAAAGGAGCCGCTTTCTCCTTCCTCTGGTCTCGCTCCCTCCTTCCTGGGCATTTCGCTCCTGCGTTGACTGCTTCTTCATCATGGAAGCGCTGCTTGCTCAGCTCCCTGCTCTGAGCTTCTCCTCCTGCCCTCTAGATACCTGGAGAACAGGAGGATGGCCTGGTGTTTGGGGTCACTTGCGTGGTAGTCCCTGCCCCTGTCCCACCTCCAACCCCCATCCCACCCTTGTGCCTTGTTGCCCACCTTGGGGGCTCTGTAATCTGCCTCGGGCCATTCCGGTCTTTAGATTTGGCACCTCTGAGACCTGGGTTCAAGTATGAGTCCTACTTTCCTCCATTGCCTTCCATAAGCCACTTAACATCTTAACCCTCAGTTTCCTTATCAGTAAAATGGAGACTTTGTCCCCAAAACTCATAGATAAGTATCAGCACCAGTGCCACGAATGTGAACATTTATTTTCCGGAAGACTGAATCCTGTTTCTGCCTGGTTCAGGCTCTCACTGAAGTAAAGCCCAGTGCCCAAGAAAGGAGGGTACCAGCTAGTGAAACACCATTGTCACAGCAGGCAGGCTTTTAGGGATGACGGATGTAACCTGTCCAAGTTCACTTCATGCCTCAGAGGTGATGCTGGACCCAGAACCCAGGCTTTCCGCACCCCACCACTGCCACTAGTTCAACCGCTGGCTCCAGGGAGTCCCACTTGCCACTCCTTGGAAGAACCACCTGCCTCCTCAAATGGGTGCCTCTTCCCCATCCTTGCTTCAGAGTGGAAGCCACCAACCACCCCACATCACACCCACAGTCCCCCTGTTCTCTTCCTCTCTGATACGGATGTCAGAAGAAAGAGGCAGATGACAGAAACTACAGAGAGGGAAGGGAATCATAGTTGCCTAAGAATGTCCCAGAATGCCTCACACTCTAGCAGTTGGTCTCCACGGGGCAGACCCCCTCTCCAATGGACTTTGGAAATTGGCTGGCTCTATGTGTTTGTGGTTCTTCCAAGGACGAGTTTTTTGCAGTAATGCCCTGCTGAAAAACCCTGCAAACCCATCCAAACAGAAACCTGCATCTTAAGAAAGTGAGGCCAAAAGAAGCATATTGATGTGAACAGCACTTTGCATTCCAACCTGTGTCAACAGTGCAGTTCTAATATTTCTTAGTGAAATTGAAGCAATGTATCTGAATTTCCCCCTTAATTTTTATGGACCAGGCAGCTGGCCCCAGAAACTCCAGAAAGCCTTTACTGCTGCCAAATTGGTGACCAGCTTTCTTCAGCTCAAGCATCATCCCACTATGTAGGTATGAATTCAACATCTAATTTGGTCAGGAATCCCAGGACTTACCTGGGAGCTTGTGTTCCCTGCACAGCCTGTATCTGTGTCCCACTGTTTCTGGAGACAAGGCTGCCCATGGGAAGGTGTGATTTAATGGCACAAGTATCTCACTCACAGTTTGCAGAGATTTGAAAAATGTTGGCTTGCAGCATAGGAAAAGACAGCGTGTTTATACCTTACAGCATAGATTTGGGGGTAGGGGGAGG
Organism: Tamandua tetradactyla; assembly: GCF_023851605.1. Classification (NCBI taxonomy): domain Eukaryota; kingdom Metazoa; phylum Chordata; class Mammalia; order Pilosa; family Myrmecophagidae; genus Tamandua; species Tamandua tetradactyla. Next base: position 57,067,417 of record NC_135338.1, on the reverse strand, counting down.
ACTAGATGACAGGAGGGTGGGGTATGCATACCCCCTAGGTTGCGTTGTCGTCCCTCTTGTTTTTCTCAAAATATAGAGGTAGGGAGTTCCCAGCAAAGTAAGCTGGGATTAAGGAAGCCCATAGTTGTCCACCACCACAACTTTCCAGGATATCCATCTGCAATTCAATGGAGGAGCATCCCCCCAAATTTGTAAGGAGCATTATTGAAGGCCAGTTCAGACTTGGGCATCTGTGATGCAAAAATGAATTAAATAAGCTCTCTGTCCTCTAAATCCTAATAGGGGAATTTATAGAGGGCTTAGTCCATGCCAGGCACCAAGAGCTTTCTCTACAGGAGCTCATTTTAACCTCCCCCAAACCCTGAAAGTTAGGTTCCCCATCTCTCCATAGGAGAGGAAGCTCAAAAAAGTGCAGCACATTCCCCAACATCACACAGCAGGTGGACTTGGTAGTTGGAACCTGGTCTCCCTGATTCCAGAGCACGTATTCCTAACCACTGCCCTGTATGTCTGTCAGGCTAAAGGAAAGCAGGGGCAATCACAATATAGATAACACCTACCTGAAGCTTAGGATTGCAAATGAGATGTGGTGTTAAAGTCCCCAACACAGTTCCCAGTGCAGAGTAAGCTTTTGATAAAAGATAGCTATTATCCCTGGGTTTGATTCCCGGTCCATGCACTTCCAAAAAAAATTCAACAAATGGTGCTGCAATAATGGGATAGTCACACTGAAAAAGTATGAAATGTGACCCCCACCGTACAGCATTCAAAGAAAAAAAGATAGGTATTGTCAACATTAAACTTTAGACTTTGTTTTGAATTGGTGAAGTCTGACGGGGATTATTAGGTGCTATTCTTGGAAACATAGGGGGAAAGCGACTGCATCTTTCCGCAGAGGCTGCATCCAGGCTGCTTAGAGGAGGTGGCATTTGATTTGGGCCTAGGAGGTGAGTTGTGCGGGTGAAAAAGGCAGGAACAAGAACAGGCTGGACACAAAGGAGAAATATTAAGAAATATTAAGAAATATTAAGCTGAGAACAAACAGCTCACAGGGGGCAGGAGCTGAGAGAGACCTGGGACTCAAAAGCAAGGGCATGGACAGGTAAAGCAAGTCCTGGGCAGGCTGAAGACTATGGGCAGAGAAAGGAGACGTGAAGCTGTAAAGAGACAGCCTTTCCTTGGGAACCTGGAGGTAAGCAATCAGGAAGCGAGCTGGGGCAATCTACAGCCCCTGATAGTGCTGCTTCCCCCGCCCACCCCCCCCCACCCCCCCCATGAGGAGAGACAGCCTCCTCATCAGCTTACGGAGCTTATGGGGTGGTAGATTGGGAGGCACAGGAGGATGGAGGGCTACAGGAGGGCTATCCAGCTCCCAGGCAAACACCTGCGCAAAGACTTCCTGCTTTGTGCTTGACTAGGGGACCTCCCATCACTCACAGGGACAAGCGACTCATCATCTCTACCTGTCTCAGTTCTTTGCCATGTCCTTATCTAACCCAGGTCACTGTGTGCAAGAGAGCTTGGTAACCTCTAATGAGGGCATTGTACACTTGTGAAGTGCAAGCCATTCGCCCCTTCTAAGGGTTTTGCAGATGAGAGCCTGTGTGTTCATTTGTGCATTCACAAGTATTTACTGAGCATTTACTATATGCCTACACTGTGCTAACTCGAGCATTTGGCAATGAGCAGGACGTGGCCTCTGCCCTCATGTTAGTGTAAACCACTTGCCCCTTCTCACGGTTCTGCAGATGATAGCCTGTGTGTTCATTTGTACATCCATTCATTTCACAACTGTTTACTGAGTATTTGTTATATGCCTGCGCTCTACTGGCTCTAGCATCTGGCAATGAGCAGGGCGTGGCCTCTGCCCTCATGTTACTCACAGTCTATTAGGGCCCCAGGCCAGACAGCAGGATGTGTGACAAGAATTGTGATCAGTTCTGTGGTAACTGCTGGCTGCTGTTTTAAAAAAGGGGGCCACTCCCTGACTTTAGGGGATTAAGGAAAGCTTCCTGGTGGAAGGTATTTCTATAATGAATCCTGAAAGATGAGAGGAGTTATTCAAGTGCAAGGGAAATGGGCTGGGGTGGAGGTGGGGTTGAATGGGTCAGGGGTAGGCTTGGGAGGCTTGGGATGGGGTAGAAAGTTCCAAGTGGAGGAAGTAACACTTGCAGAGTCTTGGGAGTGAATTATGGGGAAGTTTGAATATTAAAAAATATAGCTACTGAGAAAAGTCAAACCTAATTCTGACTTTTGAGAAGCAAAACTGAGTAGTTCTGCCTAATAATTATATGGTGTAGGGGTTGGAGTCTGGAAGAGAGAGAGAATTCCTTAGGAATGGTTCAGGAAAGGTTGGGAGCAGGCTTCTTTTTAAAAAGCAGCACCTCAACTTGTTAATAACGTATTTCATCTTTCCAGTGCTTTAGCATTTGCTAAGCCTTTCTCATCCGTGTTTCACTGGTCCTCACCATATACGTGTGAGCTTGATTAGGGTGATCCCTCACTGTCTCAAAGCTGATACCTGGCAGATGCCATCACTTGAAACTGGAACTTCCTCCTAGCTTGTTTGCTCCCAATAATAATTTCTCAGAGCAGGTCCACCTCTCTGATTTCACCTGCCTGTTAGCATCTCCAGTTTCAAGGAAAGACAGTGCAGCCCAAGGAGGCCCCTGGCCACTGAGGGCACTGGAGGGCAACTGGCTAAACTTACCCAGAACAGGCTGCAACTTTCCTGAACTTGCACAATTTGAACCGTTGGCTCCCCTGCTAATATAACTACCTGGGTTAGCAGCAGGGCCTGTCCTGGAGGGTGACGTGAAAGGTAAAATGAAATGACTGGGACTCAAACCTCATCTCTGTGTAGGAAAGGAGGCTCCAGGGCTTGATGTCCTCCTTTGCAACACCTCTATTAAAGTGGCTATCAAATAAGATAGTCAAGCTGGAGCACATTCAGGAGGTGCTGGAAGACCTGGGATTAAGTGGGTTAGGACCAGGTGAGGTAACTGGAGAAAAGGAAACAGATAACTTGGAAGGAGGGTGTCATCAGCTTCTAATAGTGGAAGGTTTTTCTTATAGGAGAGGGTTTGATTAACCCTTCTGTGTGGCTCTCAGAAAGGTTGAACCACCAGGGAGATGGTTGTTTTCTCTATTTTTAGATAAAGTTTCATTAGAGCACAGCCCACCCATTCATTTGTATATTGTCTTTGGCTGCTTTCATCCTTCAAGGGCCAAAGAGAATAGTTGCTATAGAAACTGTAGCAAAAAGCCTAAAGTATTTAGTATCAGGCCCTCTACAGACACAGTTTGCTGAATCCTGACTTAGAGCTGTCCAAATACCAAATGGGCTGCCTTGTGAGGTAGTGAGTTCCCCATCACTGGTGATATTCAAACAGTCGCTGAAGGCTTGATAAGCAGTGATGTTGCAAAGAGCCCACATGACCCTTAATGTCCCTTTGAGATCCTGGGAGTCCAGCAGTTAATGATAATGATTTGAATTTCTTTGCTGCTTGGCAGTAACAATAGTCAGAACTATAATAGATAATCCATCTATGTGGAGCAGATTTAGTAAGATTTCTGATCTGCAGTTTTTCATCACCAGTATGTGAAGGCCATCCGAAAGAGCCAAGGTTTCTCTACCTGTTTAATATGATAAGATAGATGCTGCACGAATACAGGCAATCTTAAGGTTGAACATCTGCTGGATATCTTTTTACACTCAGACCACTCCCACTGAGAAAGATGCATTCATATGTAAGCTCACTGGTGAATAATGCCTGGATCATTTCTGGGCCAAACAATATACCTAATGAGGCTCACATATCACTGTATGTTTAAAAGGGATTAGATATGGTATTAGTGGAATTAGCTTCATTGTGCAAACTCAGTGCCAGGCCTCAAGCTGCCCTTGAAGAGCTCATCATCCAGACCCCAGCTATCCTGACCAGAATGTGATGAGTACTTGGTCGAGCCCCAAGGCAGGGAGGGGCGTACAAAGCCAGTTTGCTGTACAGTGCTATTATTAGAAATTTGTTCTCCTTCCAAGGGGGATTGCAAAGAAAAGCAAAATAGTCTCTTTGGGGGAAAAAAGCCTGTGATCATTCACCATCTTTTCCTCAGCCAGATTGGAGGCAAACAGGTTCGATTTCCCCATCTCGTACTGACTTCCAAACACCATGATGGAACAAAAGAAAATTTTCTCATGCGGTAATTCACAGCCTGTGCGCAGGAGCAAAGAATTTCCAGCCAGAAAAGAAAAATATCCCCTCATGAATAGCATCAGTAAAGCCCAGATCGATTAAACCCTATTTCCAGTGTCTTTGCGCAAAAGACCACTTCCTGGACCTTACGTGGCCGGATCCAGCTCGCCCCCACACAGTGAATTCCAGGGACTGATTTTTTAAAAACTATCATTGCTTTGACTTTTTATTCCTCTGCCTGATTAACAGAAAATGACAGCGGCAACAAAGAAGGGCCCCGAGCTCACTTTACATTTTTCTTCCTGTTGTTTCTGTTTTTAGGTGACAGTTAAGTAATCAAGGTGTTACGTTTGCAGGTTGGCTCTGGCAGGTTTCCCAGCCAAGAGACGGATATCCCCGAGACCCTTTCTCTGGAGAAGCATTCCAATATTATTCAGGCCCTAACACCTCCATTCTGCAGGCACTTAATCATTCTCAAACCTATTTTAACCAAAGTTATGTTTCCTTTCCAGTTGGGAGGAATTGTCGTGCTGCTCTATTTAAAAAGAAGACAGAGAATGCCGGGGACTTCCACCTAGCGATAAACAAAAGTGTCAAGAAAAATGCCCTAAACATTTTATGCATTCATAGGTATACCCTAAGGCAGTTACTTATTTGTGTTTTCTTCCCATTTGTTCTCTGTGACATAGATTGTCTACTGTGTAACTTCACCCTCTCTTCTGGCTCCTTCATCAGGACACAAACACACCAACCTAATTCCTACTCTATTTTCACTACCTCCCTTGCAGTTATGAATCCTTAAATGAGAGTTGCTTCTTGTGGTTTTTAAATGATAATGTATGGTGCAAGGGATGAGATAAAAAGAGCCTTGCCCCCAGTTAATCAGTTAATTACAAACAAAATGATTCCTAGATATTTTATTTATAATTACCTGGTGTCAACGTACTTGGTTTCAACCCCCAAGATAAAAAGCATTGTTAAATTAATTGCTCTGTGTATACTCAAGCACACATGACCTTATTCCAAGGATTAATATTAATGTAGCCATTCAGTTCTGCTGGGGAAATGTGCCCATAAAATACACATTTCCATAAAATTGCTAAAAATGTGAAGGGTGTCAAAGTCAGTCATTCTTTCTCTTAGTCTCAACCATCCATAATGTTAACTACTTTAAAAGCTGACAAATATTCTCCAATGGTAGGGAAGCCAAGGTAATTAAGAAATAACATGCCACAGAGCTGAAATATGATTGGAGACCATTTATCCCATTTCTTGAACCCACCCCCTCTACCATTTGCACCCAGTTAGCCACATCATCTGCTAATGTTGAAGCAAACTACAGTACAGTCAGCACAATTGTATTTAAAGAAAAAAATCCCTGGACTATAGAGAAAGCAGAGGATTCCACCATGTATTTCCAATTGACAAGCTTTTTTTGTGCTAACAAATCTGTTGAAAGCAGACTTGGCTTGTCTGAGACTTTGCTTAAAGCTGGTGCCCATGCCTAGTTCAAGGAAGCTAGTTTTCTATGCATTAGATTCCTCTAAATGAAGAATGGAGGGAAGGGCTTTGGATTGTTTATGAAAAGGTAATATCTCATAAAACATATGAGTGTTGAATTGCTAGGGTGATCTTACCCAAAACCCATATACTAAAATTTCTGAAGACATTTCATCATGTAAAGAAAGCTGATGTTTTCTGTAGGAATAATCAACATATACAGATCTCTACTCTAGTTTCATCATTACCATCATTATCGTTCTCAGCATTTATTGAGCCATTCTTCAGTGCCAGACACTGCCAGTCACTTTCACATACATCATTTCAACCCAACATTCACAAAAACACTACAAGTGCACCTCATCATCCCCACTTTATTGAGGAAGAAGCTAATGTCCCCAAAGCTCAGGGCTATTTTAGCTTCAAGAACCTGAACTTAGCTGGTGAATATTTCAAGTTGATAGAAGCCATTATTGGAATTAATTTAATGGAAACAGTAAAACATAGTTATACCTGAACAGCCAAAGGCCATAGCTAATAATATGCAGCACATACTGTCATGCCAATGAATGTAAAAGAAGATCTTTCAAGAAATTTTTTTTCCTTTTCAAAGTAACAAAACAAACTGTGCCTGAAAGACTTACCTGTTTTCGTCTTTAATGGCTAGCATTTAAACTATGATTATTTTCAGAAGGTACCCATTCAAAAGACTTAGACATTTTTGGACAAGGAAAAAGGTTTTTCCATCTCATCTTTCTTTCTAAACCATTAAGATTTAAGCATCAACAACCTTGTTAAAATATCATTGTAATCCATTAAATTTTTAGAGATTATTGAAAATGCAAATCCAGAAGGAATAAGAGATTATTGAAAATGCAAGTCTGTAAGCTTCCAACCCATTTCTCTTCTTAAATTGCCTCACTAACTGCTTTTCATAGCAGTTTGCACATTTAAAGAGCAAATCTTACCTCTTGGCTTGCATAGGATGGAAAAGGTAGATGAAAGTGAAATCAGGAAAAATGAGAATGCATTTATGGTCCGTCCATTTCCACATCAAACTGTTGGCTTTTTAGAAGCAGAATGGAATCTTCTATTTGTGTGTGTGTATTTAATCATATGGCCAGAGAAGGTATAAAAAGCAGAGAGATGTCAGAGGTGGTAAAGAAAGCAGCAGGCAGTGATGGGTCTCTTCTGATGACTTTGAGTTAATATTCCTCGGGGAAAGATGGAACAACAAAAAAGAAAGCGTGAATACAGCAAAATCTGTTCTACAGAGTTAAAATATGTTGGATCAGCCAACCTTTTTTAGCAAAACAGTACAAAGTATATGTTTATCCTGTTAATTTTAAATATTACAACTGGGGATGGCCAATATCTGAAATCTGCAATCCACTTTGGGGGTTAAAGATAATGGAATGTCACTCTTTATCAAGGAAAATGCAAATATTTTTTAAACAGTAACTTGGGAAAACAGTGCTTTGAAAAACTAGCACAATGTCGCCCTGCCTTACTCTGAAATAATATCAACTAATTAATATGTATCACAAATCCAACCACAGCACTGAACGCAGGACTTTCGGGTATAACATAATTTGAGAAGCATGTGTAGTCAAGGCCATCCGCAGGAACTGAATTTGTTTTTTATTTGATTTTTGTCCTTATTCTGGAACTGAACTTATGGGAGTGGTTCATGGGGCCATATTAATTCTTCCTCAAAGTGGCAAACATGCACAACTTGTAACAATCTATTGAGGGTCATTTCTCCTTTATGCATGGTTAATGGTGGTGGGGAGAGCAGTGGTGGCTATATTTATTGAACATCTACCACTGGCCTTTCAGAATGCTGGCACTCCATGTCTTGTTTTATTTACTTCATCCTCTATCTAATATAAGAGGTGATTCACACATTAGCTTTACTTACAGAGAAGAAAGCTGAGGGTTAGAGATATTGAAGACATGCCCAAAGGCACTACATTAGTTATCTGTTTCTGTGTAACAAATCACTTTACAACCAGAAGTAACACACATTTATCATCTCACAATTTCTCTGGGTCAGAAAATCAGGCACAACTTACCTAGGTGTTCTGCTTCAAGGTTTCTCATAAGACTGCAATCAATGAGTCAACCAGAGCTGGGGTCTCATCTAAATGCATGACTGGGAAGAAAGCTGCTGCAGACTTTTTCTTACATTGTCATTGGCAGGACTGTGTTCCTCTTGAGCTGCTGGACTGAGGGTCTCACTTCCCAATTAGCTGTTGACCAGAGGCCTCCCTCAGTTCTTGACCACATGGGCTGCCCCACCATTGCAGCTTGCTTCATCAAAGTGTGCAAGTCTAGAAAGCCATTAAGAGCTTATTAGAAAGATGGAAGCCAAAATCTTATGTAACCTAATCACATAATTGACATCCAATTACCTTTGCTGTATTCTATTGGTTAGAAGCAAGATGCAGATCTTATCTCAACTCAAGAAAAGGGATTATACAAGGATGTGAAAGCACCAGAAGGTCGGAATGATTGGGGACCATCTTTTAGTCTGCCTACCACATTCACCCATTTAGTTCTAGTAAAGGACCTTGCTGAATTCCAGTCTCCAGTTTTGTTTTTTTTTTTCACATTGCTTCCTTCTCCACACAGATCCTTTGAGGCTTTGCTCCAGCCACCCCTTCTTCCAAGAAGCCTTCCCTGCCAACTCCAGCCCACCCTTTCCCAGTGAATTTCCTGGCATTTATAGCTAGTTCGCTTGTAGACAGTTTCATAAGTAAGCTGGTTGGTGGACTCTCATGGCACACCTTCAAAGAGTGTGTGCTCTCAAACCATACACCATGCAACCCCAGGTTATGAAACAGCTCCTGAGGGCTGATACTTTGAGGAGAAAGGAAGAAAGAAGGACTGCAGTCTGAAACCAAAGCTTCCGAACACTCACCCTCACCTGCTTTATATTTCATTTGAAGAAAGTTTCCACACTAAATAGATATTTGAAAGCTATTTGCCAGAGAAGCAATGTTATGAATTATAATTAGGTTTTCAGAAAGCTCACCATTTGTAATATGTTTATTTGGGAAAAATGCATTAAAACAAATCCAACTTTGACCCCACATTCAGAAGAGGATCCCTAAGAGTTGCTAAGATGGGAGTAGGAAAGCAGGACGACTAATTAAGTGTTTTTATCTGCATAAGAGAAAATGCTTCTTTATGTGCCTTCTAGGACCCACCTTGATTTGTCCTCTCCGTCCTCACTGACCCAACTTTATTTCAGGCATTCAGTCTTCCTCCCCTGAATCACTACATAAGCTTCCATCTAGCTTTCTTGCCTCTAATCCATCCTCCACCCTCCAGAACAAGTGATTTTCCTAAGCTGTTAAAGTAAGTAACCGCGTCATTCTCTTACCTAACCCCCTTTAACAACATCCACCTGGACAAACACAAAGCTCCCATAGGTGGCTGTCATTTGTGGATGTATAACATTTGAACAAGCCATCTACATTTTGACAGCTCCCACTTCCCCATGGTATAATGAAAACAACAACAGTTTCCAGTCTCCCTTGCAGCAAGGATGTAGGCACGTGACCTGGGTTCTTCCATCCAAACCCACTTATGTGTGACTTGGATGTGAGGTGAGTCACATGAGGCAGCAGCTCCATATATAACCTGGGAGATCATCTTCTGACCAGCACAACAGTGGAGAACTCTGATTCCTCTAGGGCAGCTTCTGATATCCAGTTCAGTAGGATCCACGCTGAGAGGTGCAAGTCGTCAGCCAGTGGGCAGGATATTACGCATAGCTATACGGTTTCTGATTGCATGGTAAGCTAAACCCTGTGAGCTAACAGAGTGGAATCTGTGGTTTCTCACCAAGAATCCTCATCAATACTAGATTTATGTACCAGCCCTGACAAATTTCTTCAGCCTTCTTCTAGGCACTTTCTCTACAACCTGCATGCTATGATCTGAGTGCATTAAAAATATTTGAAGTCCATCAAATACGTCATTCTTTCTTTAGCTCCTGAGCTTTTCTGCATAAAATGTTCCCTTTGTCTGAGACATTCTTAGATATCCCTTCTCTACTTGGATTATGAGTATTCAGTTTGGGGGTTTTATCTTAGGTATCACTTTCCCTGAACATTCTTTCCTGATTCTCAAGTCAGCGCTAAAGGCTCCTCTTTGAACTGTACTGCAGGACTTAAACTACTGCATTTTAATAAGCTATTAGCTCGTGTAAATCTACATCTAGACTAAGTGCAAAGAACGTGTTTATAAGGCTCACCATTTGCAGTGAACTGCTACTGCTTTGCCTGCCCCCAATTGTACTTTCTTTCATTCTGGGAAATGGTCTAATTGAGTCAGTTAAAATGGGGACTGCTATTTTCTCTCTGATTCCCACCTCCCTGGCCAGTGGTTGACAAGGGGGGGCATCTGATACAAGTTAGGACATAGGAGCCTGTCCTTAGGATTTTTGAATGCAGAAAGAGAAAAAGTGTCTTTAAGATCCACCCATGTTGCAAAGCTTCAGATGCAGGTCTAGGGATATAAGTGGTCATGGCCCCTTGTGTTATTGTACAACAAATTACCACCAACTTAGTGTCCTAAAACAATATCCATTTATTATCTTTAGGACTATCTCTACTAGGTTCTTTGCTTCGGAGTGTGATCTGAATGCTGCAGTCAAGGTGTCAGCTGATTCCGCAATCTCCTCTCAAGGCTCAGCTAGGCAAGGCTCCTCAGACAAGTTCACATGGCTCTTGGCAGAATTCAGGACCTTGTGGCCTATGGGACTGAGGGTCTCAGTTTGTTGTCACCTGTTGGATAAAGGCTGTCTTCATTTCTTAGCTGGCGCTGCTGGAGGTTGCCTTCCATTCCTTGCCACTTGGACCTCCCTGCCTGGCTACTAGTTTCATCCAGGAAGGGAGAGAGAGCTACTTAGATGGACATTACAGTCTTGTGTAATGTAATCATAGGAGTGACATCCGTCACCTTCGCTATATTCTGTGGGTGAGAAGCAAGTCATAGGTCTCATCCACACTTAAAGGGAGGCTGTGCATACCAGGAGGGGAAAGATACATGAATATCATCTTAGATTCTGTCTATCAGACCCCTTCTAGGTGAAGTCATTTTACAGAAATAAAGGATAGAGAAGAAAGAATAAAGAAAGAAGACCTGAGGGAGGTCCATGTCCTCATTCCAACTGTACCTGAGTCCCAGCTGGAATCCTACAGATTTGGTTACATGAACCTGTAAATTACCCCATCATTATTACTCTTTTCCCACTCAAGCTATCTGTGTATTTTGTCTGCTCCAATCAAAGAGGTTTTGACTAATACATAATTGCACTTTTAATGCTTAGCAGAGTGATTAGAACGTGAGAGACGACTCCTGGTAATTTTTGTGGAATCAAATTGAGAACACTGTCACCTGTTCAAATATTTTGGCAAGTTGCCAAATCACAGGGTGTTGGAGCACATAGATCTTTTGTTTGACTTGCTCATTTTACATTCTGAAGAAATGAAGTTGAGAGGATAGGTTAGTGATTTGTCCCTGATCACATAATAAGTCATTTGGTGGTAGAGCCTGAACAGGGTCCTAAATCCTGGCTGTGGGTCTGGCCTTCTAAGAATGATGAGAAACAACCAGACCTTAATGTGAGAGGTTGGTTCATTCAGCACCATGGTTAGCGCCACAGATGTGCTTTCTCCTTTGCATTATGGCCTTGACTGGCCTATGATTTCCTGAATCCATGAATTAAGGATTGAATTTAAAATATTGGGTGTACTACGTAGGAACTTGTTGAGTGAAATACTAGTATTGATATCACTTAGTCTCATATATATATATATATATTTATAGACGCACACACAAACACATATATGTGCATCAAATAGCATATTCCTCTTGTGGCTATAAATACATAATTTTACTTGATGCTTGTCAGACAAGAAGTTAGATTAGTTGCTATTTTTTTTAACAAATATTCAGTAATTCTTAATAATCAATTTGTTTCAGGAAGAAATCCAGCATTCTTGCAGTTCAGTGATCTAAAAATAAGCTCTAGGAAAAAAATTATTTTATAGCCTTATGCAGAATGCATGTCTTTTTTTGCTGAATAATGTTCTTTGTTTCTGCAGTGTCGTGTACTTTCCCCACTGATTTGGTCCACATAGTCAAAATAGTTTAAATGTTTTGCTTGCTTTTTTGTAATACTTGAAGGGTGTCAGCATGCATTTTGGCATAGCTGGAAATGGCCTGCAAGGGGTTCTCTTTACAATAATTGAGGAAAGTAATCTCTCAAACTTGCTAGTTGTAGAAAATTGAACGTAAATAGTTTCAGCTGAAAATTATTGCCATCTCTAATTCTGTGGTTTTAGGGCACATTGAGTGGAAAAGGGTTTGTAAATTCTAAAGAATGGTACAAATGTTAGTTGTCCTTGTTAAAAATAATAGTATTATTGTGGTGAAATTTGTTATTAAGAGATGTAGGGGACAGATATGCCTTTTTCTATCTGACAAAAAGGGGCAGCTGCAAAGAGGATATAAAAAGGGAGCTTTATCTCGCCTGCCATGCCGGAGACCTGGGTTCGATTTCCGGTGCCTGCCCACGCCAGAAAAAAAAAAAAAAAGAGGGAACTTTAGTACAAGAAACGAGGAGAGGGAGTTGTAGAAGTCACTCAGAGTGGGCGACTCACACTGTAACTGGTCGTGGGTGAGTCCGTCACCTCCAGCAGATGCTCAACGCCTTTCAGTTAAGAACTTTGAGTTTCCTCTTTCTGTCACCCCCTCCCCATGCCAAGCACCAGGCTTCCAACACATGTTTTTTTGGCATCGATATGAATGCCTTTCTCAGCCAAGTCACTCAAACTAAGCATTTTTGTGTGTTGTGTAAGGGCTGACTTTGCTTTCTCCACCAAATTACATTTTGCGGCTTTCTTTCCTTTTCTTTAGGCTTTCTATGAAATCTCAGAGGCTGCAAAACTCCAGTAGGATACTAATCAGAAATTAGTGCTATTTACAGACAAAATTCTTTACAATGGCAGCAGTCAAGGTAAAATTTTATAAAGAAATATGCAAAACAGGTACTTATTTTATTATGGCGTGTGGCATTTAATTTTTAAAGTAGGAATTTCGATGTTGAAAATCTGTTTTGAATGCTTTTAAATGGAACCACACATTTCAAAAACTAGGTAATTCAGTGAAGTTAACTGTAGACTCACATTGCTGTGATCTGAAAAGACAAATTCAACCTCACTTTGTTTGGTGGGGGGAGGTATAGTCCTTATGTGGGTTTATCTTGGGTTTTATTCTTTCTGTTTCCTGTCCTGTGGTCACTTCTATAGGATGATATATTGAGTTTTTGTTGACTCAGCTCTTCACTGGCAGTAGGAGCTTAGACAAGAGACTTTAAGACTCAATTCTTGGGCCACGGTGGTTCAGCAGGCAGAGTTCTCACCTACCATGCTGGAGACCTGGGTTTGATTCCCGGTGCCTGCCCATGCAAAAGGAAAAAAAGGAAAAAAAAGACTCAATTCTTTCATCTATAAAATGGGGATCATAGGACTTACTTCAGATGATTCTTATGAAAATTAAATAAATCTATGTAAAAACACTCTGCAATCTGGTGAGAGGTTTCTTTCCTTCCCCACATCTTTTCCAATTTACCCCATTCCCTCCCTCCCTTGTTCCTGCCTCTCTCTCCCACCTTCCTCTGCTATCTTCCCTCCCTCTTCTTCTCTCCCTCTCTCCTTTTCCTCCTTCCTTCCTTCCTCCTTCCCTCCCTCCCTCCCTCCTTTCCTTCTTTCCCTCCCTCCCTCTCTCCAAGTCTTCTTTCCCTCTCTGTGCCAGTTTGAAAGTATTAGGTACCCCAGAAAAGCCATGTTTTAATCCTGATTCAATTTTGCGAGGGTCAGCCATTTCTTTTAATCCTAATTCAATACTGCAAGGCAGAAACTTTTGATTAGATTATCTCCATGAAGTTGACACGTCCGATTGTGGATATGACGTTTGATTCGATGGAGATGTGACTCCACCCATTCCAGGTGGGTCTTGATTAGTTTACTGGAATCCTTTAAAAGAGGAAATATTTTGGAGAGAGAATCAGAAACAACGAAACTTGAGAAATGACAGAGCTGACAGAAACTTCAGAGCAGAGCTGACACAGATGTTGACATTTGGAGAACAGCGATAATGGATGTTTGGAGATGCTTGGAGCCCAGCAGACATTGCCATGAGATGTTAAGCAAGCCAGAACCTGGAGAGAGAAAAGGGAAGTCCAGAGATGAAAGCCAGCCCTGAAGAAGCAAAGTGAGGAACCCCCACAGCAATAGAGGCTGAAAGAAATGGAGCCCAGGAGCAAGGGACTAGTAGATGCCAGCCACGTGATTTCCCAGCTGACAGAGCTATTCCAGACTCATCAGCCTTTCTTGAATTAAGGTATCATTCATTGGATGCCTTAGTTTGGACATTTTTATAGGCTTAGAGCTGTAAACTTGTAACTTATTAAATTTCTCTTTTTAAAAGCAGTTTCAGTTCTGCTATATCACATTCTGGCAGTTTATTAACTAAAAACTGCCTCTCTTCCTCCCTTCCTTACTTTCTATATTCTCTTCCTCACTCTCTTCCTTAATATCATTTTCATTGTTTCAGCAAAATCTCTCCTTCTTGAAGTTCAGAGGAGTATAAGATGAAGAAGATTGAAATAGAGCCACGGATGTACAGACCATCCCAGTTTGCTCTTTTGTTGGTAGCAATAAGAGTAGGTGGCGGAGAAGTCAGAGAAAAGGACATAGGTGGGCTCTGATGTACAGTATTGCAGAGAGACCATCGTGATTCAGTCCTAACTTGGCCCCTAACCATCTGTGAGACCTTGAGCAAGTTACTTCCTTCTCTGAGCCTTGGCTTCTTCACCTGAAAAATGAGAATAAATAACTGCTTCCTTACAAGAAATGAGAAAGTGGCTGTGAAAGTTATATACAAAACACAGAACCACAGAACACTCATAGTTATTTTATTGGTAAGTGTTTTAATTCGTTAATGCTGCCAGAAATGCAATGTACCAGAAATGGAGCAGCTTTTATCAAGGGAATTTATTAAGTTATAAGTTTACAGCTCTAAGGCCATAAAAATGTCCAAACTATGGCATCCAGCAATAGATGCCTTGACTCAAGAAAGGCCAATGGGTCCAGAAAACCATCTGTCAGCTAGAAAGTCACGTCATTGGCATCTGTTGGTCCTTTGGCTTCTGGTTTCAAACAGCTTCCCTGGGGATGTTTTCTTTCTGAATCTCTAAACAGCTCTGCCTATGTCAGTGCTGAGATTTTCCCCTCTTAAAGGACTCCAATAAGTGGATGAAAACCCACCTTGAATGGGTGGAGACACATCTCCTTGGAAACCACCTAATCAAAAGTTTCCATCTTCAGTTGTATGGGTCACATTTCCACAGAAACAACTTAATCAAAAAGATCCCATCCTAAACAATAAACCTGCCTCCACAAGTGTGGATTAGGATTGAAAGAACATGGCTTTTTGGGGTACAGGACCATCTCAAATCAGCACCTTAGGTAATGATGAATTTAAAAGCATTTGTAAACGTTAAATGGCTAAACTCAAAAGGGACTACTGTTAAATTAATCCTTTCATTTTAAAAGTGTAGAACCTGGAATACAAGTGCAATGACTAAACTAGATGTATTTTGTATTTAAAAAAATGGGAGGGACTATAACTGAATTTCACATTGATGAAATTGATGATTAGGAATATGTGTTCCATTTTTGTTTCTTCGACCCACATTTGTTACATATCTACCATGGCTGGATTTGGGGCTGGGCTTTAGAGAAAGAAGAATGAGCCAGGAGAAAAAGAAGGTGGAAGTGTGTTCCTAGCAGAGGATAGACAGGCTTAGTAGAAGTAAATCTACTTCTCTAAGTAGAAGTAAGTCTATGGTCTCTAAGAGAACCATAGCATGGAGGAGTGGGTTATGGATAGGATATTACTTGTAACAGAATTAATTCTATATTGAATCCAGAAAACCTTGTGAATTTTATTTTTCTTATCATTTTTGTCAAATTTACTGTTGATTGTTAAACCCTCTACTTACCGCTTAAATGGAAAAGTTGTCTTCATTATTAACCTCTGAGTCCTTCATGCCTTTCCAAATGGGCTTTACAAATAGAAACACATGAAACTTGAGAACTGGACAGGGCCTTTGAGAAAATATATTCTGGTTCCCTCACTCTACAGAGATGTGAACCAAGACCCAGAGAGACCAGGTGACTTGTTTAAGGTCACACAGTACAGTAGCAGCAGGGTTGGGACTAGAATCCAGAGCTCTCTGCTCCCTGCCCAGTGCTCTTCCAACTGCCCCAAATCGCTCCCAGCTCTGAAATCTGTTCCCACTTCACACTGTTGATAGCCTTCCTCCCAAGGCAGCTTATGAGTCAATCATTCAGGTCCCAAGGTAAAACCAGTTCCCTGAACACCTTTTTTTCCCCAGGAAACCACTGGTGAATACTGAAGTGTGGCATCCCAGGTGAACATATTCTGGATTGGTTACTTTGGGGGTGATGTCTCCATGCTTGGTGTGCTTTGTGATCCCTGGTGTCCTGGACAGAATTATGAAACTAGTGAAACCTCCAGCTTCTTATCTGCAGAGCAGGCAACTGAAAGCCTGAACACAGGAATCCAGTCCAACCCTTACCCTGATGTTTCATATGACCACGGACACATGTCATTGAGCTTTTTCTTTCATTCATTTACTCAGACAGCTTTTTGGTTCAGTCCGTCATCATATGTTTAGGGTCTCATGCCAGGCATAGGGATACACTCACATATAAAACTTGTCTCTGTCTTTGAAAGGGCACAGTTGAATGGGGCAGACAGACACACAGAAAGTATACACCGTGTACACTGCACTGACAAGATTTGCACCTGATCTACACTGGGATTATTAGGACACAGGTGGATTCCAGAGACAGAAAACAGTGTTAATGAATTCACTCATTCATTCATTCCTTCATTCCATTAACAGGTGTTACGTATCCCCTATAGATCAGGGAATAAGGAAATGAAGATGACCTCTGCCCCCAAGGAGGGCCTGACAGTTTGCACAAAGGCTCCCAAGCCATGAATGGACAGCTGGCCTCAAGGGACAGGAAAGCAGTTGCTCCGTCTAGAGTAAAAGCCACCTGGGAACGAGCAGCAGAAGGACAGACTAGAGAAGTGGGCAGGGGCCTTGTACACCATGAAAGTCCTTGAGATTATGATAGGAAGTTCGTGATTCATGTGGAGGACCAGGAAGGAGATTTATAGGAAGGACCTCAGCCAACTTGAACTTTAGAAAGATCTTTCTGGTTGAAGAGTAAGGAATGAATGGGAGAGGGGAAAGAGGGAGCAGAGGAGAGAGGAGGTGAGTTAGGGAGCTTTGCCTCTATCAGGGGAGATTTCATGGAGGCAGAGGAGATGGAGGGATGGTACTCATAAGTAACTGCATCATCCCAGGGGAAGATCTTGTTTTGGATGCCCGTGTTACAAAAGGGAATAAAAGTGAAACGATCACATCATGTCTAGCCCACTGTCATGACTCTGCTCAGAATTATCCTACACAACATGTGATGCTAAGACCCAGGACAGCTAGACCCTGCCCTGACTCCACTACCAGCCAGAGAAGCACCATTGTTGTGCCAGGTCACTGTTAGTTCCTTAGTCACATCTGCGATTTGAGATGAGTTTCCTCTAGTTTCACTCTGTGACTGTGCTGATGCCTGCACTCTGGGTGCTGACAACCTTTGCAGCAGCTGCTAGTCCCAAAGACATGTAGGGTCTTAATGATTCCTGCAATTTTAATAGCCTGACTCTCTAGGGAGACAGGAGGCCACATAAGGCAAAGTGGCATGGGCTGGAGCTGTCAGGGAAGAAGCCGAGGTGGTGGGGCTGGAGGGAATGCAGGAATGGAACAGGGATCTCGGCCAGGAGAAAGGAAAGCCACTAAATGGGGCCAGAACAAGACTGCCTGGTGGGCCCAGCAGGATGGCCACTGGCTGTCTACAGCCAGTGACTATCCTGGTTGGGCAAAGCATCATTTCTGATGGGTCTGTGCTTCCCCAGACTGGGTGGGGGATAATGTGAATAGCATCACTAAGGTGACATTCTTACTAGGATGCAAGTGCTAAGTGGGAGGGAAGGGAGAAGGAGGAGTGATGTAGAGAGGAAGGGGATCCTGTTGCAGGAGTCAAGTGGAGATTGATTACTGAGGCCTTGAAAGCCAAAGACTTGAGCAGACATGTGTCCCTCCCCGCTTTTCCTCGCTCTTTGTAACTATGATGGTGACAGTCTGGCTTACTGCTTAAGAGTGCTGGCTCCTTCTCCAAGTCCCAGTTCTTGCCCAAACCTTGGGCTGGTTACTTAACTATGCTATGCCTCAGTTTCCCCATTTGTAATACGGGGCCAATAACAATAGTACCTGCACATCGTGTTCTGTCGAGAGGGTGAAAGGGAAGAGTGCATTGAAGTCCCTGGCACAGCACTTGGCATTCATAAGTGCTCAATTCCAGTGGTAGCTGTTACTATTTCAGAGGGGCCCACTGGGTTTTCCAACTGTCTGCCGTGTTTTGCATTGAATTTTTTGGAATGATTCCATCATCCTCAACCCCTGTTGGAACCCTCTGAATCCTGAGCTGTTCTGCAACCAGCAATGCAATTCTTTTCTTCTAAAAGATGTGTGTCTTTTTCATACATTTTACATGATCCCCTCCTCCAGAAAGTGGGTTTTTGAAAATAAATGCAACTTAGAATGACATCGCTTCCCATCGCCTGCTTTATTTCTGTGAGCCCTGCACAGTTGGGAGGAAAATCAGCCAGGGTTCTCAGTGAGTGTGCTCAGCTGTGGAAATCCTTGAGCTATAAATAGTGTGTATGTGTGTGTGTTTAATATGATGGACTCATTTTCTCTGATCATAAAATCCACAGCTTCTATTTATAGCCACAGTGTTTCTCACTAGGATGGAGGGGTTTAAAAATAGGCTCCAGGAAATAAGATGTGCTTGGACAAGACTCTCAGTGCAGAGGCAGCAGAAGGGGCCTGGAGACCCAGGGTCTTTGCCCTGACCCCACGCTGTCTCTGAGCTGTCCTTGGCTCCAGGTCCCCTCAGGCCTTGTGCCTTCAACTTATATTAAATTTGCTCAGATGAAGACTATATCTTCATCTGAATGAATGCATTCATTCACTGAAAACCTGCTCTGATAGCCTGCCATGCCAGAGACCAGGGTTCGATTTCCAGAGCCTGCCCATGCCAAAAAAAAAAAAAAAAGAAGAAGAAAACCTGCTTTGGGCCAGCCACATTGCTATGATTTGAGGAAATGGAGTGGTCCTAGCACCGCGGCACACCCAGCCTAGGAGGCGGGGGCAGCCCTGTGAATGCACACAGGATTCCATGATGAGAGTGTGGTAAATGCCATCACACTGGTGTGAATGAAGTCTGGAGAGCACTGGAAGAAGATGCAATGAACTCTGCCCAGGCAGCAGGAGAAGCCACCTATGGTCGGCTGAATACTGGGCCCCAAAAATATCCATGTCCTAGTCCCTGGGACCTTTGAATGTGACCTTACGGCAAAAGGGGCTTTGCAGATGTGGTTCAGTTAAAGATCCTGAGATGGGGGGGGGGGCTATCCAGGTGGTCTCAATATAACCACAAGGGTCCTTATAAGAGAGAGGCAGGAGAGTTAGAAGAGAGAGAGAGGAAAAGGAAATGTGACCTTGGAAGATGGGATGCAGCTGGCTTTGAAGTGTGCAGGCTTATGAGTTAAGGAATGCAGGCAGCTGGTAAACCTGGAAAAGGCTAGGACATGAATTCTCATCCAGAGCCTCCAAAGGGTACTTGGCCTTGCTGACTTCTTGGTTTTAGCCCAATGAAACTCATTTCAAACTTTCAGCCTCCCAAACTCCAAGAGGATAACTGTGGGTTGTTTTAAGCCACTAGATTTTTAGTCATTTGATATAGCAGCCATAGGAAACTGATATCCCACCAGGGTTATTGTTTCACTGGCCTGCTCTTACAGGTATTGCAAGTTGGGGGCCACCCAACATTCATCCCCTTTTCTTGGTGTCAGCACCACCACCCCCGCCCTTTGGTACAGCCTGTGCTTCAGTGAGGTGGGCTTACCTCCAACCCCAGGGCTGAATCTGTGGCTTGGGCCTCAGATAATTAACATAATCCCAATCCCCTGGTCGTATTCCCTGAGCTGCCAGACTTTTTAGATAGAGCAGCCAATTCCATTTCATTGTTAGAAATGGTTTGAATGGGATTTTCTCTAACTGGTGCTTAAAGCATCAAAATGAAAAATGAGGAGGTTCTGCTGTGAGCAGAGGTTGGGGAGAAGCCTGAGAAGCCCAGAGGCAGGCCCCAGGGCTGGACTCTGTGACTGATGCAGGGGGAGGTGGGGGTATGGGAGGGCCAGGAGCCCATCGCCTGGGGAGAGCCCATGGAGGATTGGATCACAGCGCTGTGGGATGTGCAAGCTGAAAGGAGCTTGGTGAGCATGGACTCCAAGAACTTTGTTTTACAGATAATGAGACACAGGCACAGACGGGGGCAGAGGCTTCTTCAAGGTCACACAGTGAGTTAGTGATGGACCCAGAACCAGACGCCACCTTTCCAGTCCCTCTGCCTCATCTAGCCACTCTCAGCTCTGGGCCAGCTGGTCACCCCACATCGACTCAGGTTTCCAAAACCCCTACCTGGGCTGGCTGTACCCAGGGGTTCCAGAGGGTCCAGGCTCAAAGGGGAAATCCTTTTTATGCTTTCTCGCTGTACCTTGCTCACTAAAGAAACAAAGACAGCTATGCAGGACCATGGGTGCTTTCCTGTAGCCACAGGCAGTGTGGGGTGGTAGATGGAGCGGGAGCCCAGGGGTCCCCAGCCCAGCCTCTCTGGCTGTATGCCCACAGATAGGATGTTGAAGTCACAGACACACAGCTGCCTCACACAATCTTTCTATTTTCTAGGGGAGCACATAGAGATGTTGTAGGCACAGTGCTTCCTAAATGATAAAGTGCCGTTCCACCCATCAGGAGAGTTGTCACTCAGAAGGATGCTTCCAGGAGCCTGAAGCCATGACCACAGGCCAGGTGGCACTCCAAGGAGCCAGGCCATGGTCTGACACCTTTGATCTAGAAATAAACCACCTAGGACCCTGCCTTGATCAGAGCTCAGAGAAGTAGGCAAGGACTTGTGAGAGTCTCAGCGTGCTTTTCAGGGCAAAAAAGAGAGTGAGCTGGGAGAAGGGAGTGCTTCTTTAAAAAGAAGAAAAATTTCCCTCCCATATTACAATGTAAGAGCACACATCTTTTATACATCAGAAGTGAAAGATTATAGCAATTGGCATTAAAAAAAATCAGCTGTGAAATATAGAATGTCGTAGAGATGGGAAGGACCTTATAAATCACCTAACCTACCACACTCCTTTTACAGAGGAAGAAACTGAGTGCTCCAGAAGGAAATCAACTCTTCCAAGATGACACAGTACACTTCTAGCATTGCCAGGTCAAGAACCCAGCTTTTCTGACTTGGAGTCGTGTGTCATTTATGTAATGTCACATGGGGATCCATCATCAGGCTTTAGAGCTAGAACATGCTCGCCTTTCTTACTTAGTTAGATATTTTCACCAGCCAGAAAACACATGTTATTAGGATTATTTGCTAAACTTTGCAGACACATGAAAATCTTCATGTGAGATTTTATAGCATGTAAGAGATTTCTTTCTAGAAAATGATATGAGGTTGCAGCTAAGGGCTGCATTTCAACAAATGTAGACCCTCTCTTTCCAAGCCACCATTACTCTCAGCTCTGGGTCCACCCTGAACATCTCCTTTTCTTCTATAACAACCACAGCAAAACATAACACAACAAAAAAAAAAAAAAAAAAAAACACACAGCACTCTACAAGTCAATGTCTAGCCCTGCTAGACTGTGGGGGAGCCATCCCAGCTTCAGTCAGATCTGGCTTCAAATTCCAGACCTGCCCGTTACTCATTTTGTGACATTGGCCAATGAATATAATTTCTCTGTGAATCAGCTTCTTTTCTTCTAGGCTGGGTCTAATTGTCACTGCCTCTCATTTGGGGGGAGGATTGGATACAATGTATATAAAATATCTACTTTAAGGCTAACTGCATAATGACCATTATTTTATCAGCATCATTCCTAGATAAGGATCTACTCCACAAATGAGTCAGTTTTATTCAGCTACAATTACTAAGGACCCATGAGATGTCTGTGGAAGAGAGGTAGATGAGAGAACCAAGAACACTGCCCACAAGCAGCCCACAGACCAGTGGGGATGCAAAGCCCCACACAAAGCAGACAAGAAAGAAATCCCAAGAGAAGACCAGACAAGGAGCCTAGATGAGGAATCAATGAGTCCCAGTGGTGGAGATCACACACTTGTAAACCCAGAAGGAACGTTCGTGGTAAAACAGTCCATCTATTTTTGTTGGTGGAGTTGGTTTAATCCCATGGACTGCCAACAGGGAAGGGTTGAAGGGTAAACTCCCTGAGTGCCACATCCAGGGGAGATATTTAAGAATGCAACAGAGGAAGATTTTTTAGTCGTTGATTTTCTCTACAGTGAGAAAAACTTTTTCAGCTAGAATACTTTTTCAAAGGTGTGCCCTTCCTACCAAACCCAGGGTCTATGAAACGTTGCTCCCTGAGAACAGAGTGTACTGCACAGAAGAGAAAGGTCTGCATGCTGGGGAAAACACGCTACGTTATGTTTTTATCACCAAGTGGATCTGTGCAGTATCAGTCTAGAACTGCCGCCAGCTAGAGCTATAGAATACAGATAGGGAAGACTCTGGAGTTCTTAAAATGTGACCTTCTCTGAGCAGTTACAGAGGGAGAGAAAGGAACATTCTCTGCAGTTACTAGGAAGGTCCTACTGCACCAGTTACTAGGAAGGTCCAAACTACTGGTTGCCCACAAATACCCGCTTTCTCTGACTTCTGTACCTTAAAAATTTACTTTAAGCAAATAACTCAGCTTAGAAATAACCCTGCATTTCTCAGCCTCTTTTTTCAGATAGTTCCAGCCAATGAGATACAAGCAGAAGTTTTGGATGGGACTTCCATGAAATCTCCCGAAAGGGAACAAATTCTTTTTCCATGTGCTTTTTTGCTCTTTTTCCTTCCTCCAGGCTATTGCCTCCAACAAAGATGAGATGGCTGGAGCTGCTGTGCTCTTCTTGCCACCATGAAGGAAAATCTAAGACTATCCTAGCGTCACTGGCCTCACCCAATACCAACAACCTCTTACTCATGGCCTTATCTTTATCTGAGAACAGTAAACCCATATTTGTTTATGCCACTGGTATTTGGATTCTCTGTTGTGTCACCCAAACACAAATCCCTAAGTGATAATGACTTATTCTAGAGAGGGTCAATTCCAATGTAAACTGGTAAGAACTGTGTAGCAGTGTGGGATACTCAGAATGATCGCCATATAGCAAAGAACCAAAGCAATTATGATGAGG
This sequence comes from Tamandua tetradactyla, assembly GCF_023851605.1. Taxonomy (NCBI): domain Eukaryota; kingdom Metazoa; phylum Chordata; class Mammalia; order Pilosa; family Myrmecophagidae; genus Tamandua; species Tamandua tetradactyla. The sequence continues at coordinate 57,044,212 of NC_135338.1, read as the reverse complement.
GTCTGGATAGGGTCAGAGATTTTCAGACACCAGGGTGAAGAATTGCACCAGATACCAACTGGGAGGGATTGGTTGTTATAAGTGTAGCCAAAAATGCAATTTCCCCTTAATGTTAAATTTTCAACAATTATAAAATATCCACATGTTCATTAATAGCTTTGTTTTAGGAGAAAAATTAATAAGCAGCACTATGTTAAATGTGCATTTTTTAAAACCTAGGTGACCATAACACCCATTCCAATCACTTTCTTCTTTAGTTTCACAATTCAAGTGTAAGGCCTCTTATATGAAGATAGGTCGGAAGTTCTACTCATCTGGGACCATTATCATTTATGCAGACCTGGGAGATATGCTGTTTTCTATAACCCAGGTTGATGATCTTGACTCTTTAGTGCCAACAGACACTTGAGAAGATATTCACCATCATTGGTCATTTAGAAAATGCAAATCAAAAGCACAACGAGATACCACTTCCCACCCATTAAACTGGTAATCAAAAAGTGGAAAATAACAAGTGTTGAAGAAGCCATGGAAAAATAGGAATCCTCAGGCATTGCTGGTGGGAATGTAAAATGGTGCAGGGGATTATGAGAACAGTTTGGTGGCTCCTCAAAAAGTTAAACATAGAATTATCATATGGCTTGGCAATTCCACTCTTAGGTATATGCCCTAGATAAATGAAAATATATGCATACACAGAAACTTGTAAATGAATATTTATAACCATATTAGTCATAATAGACAAAAGGTGGAAACAATCCAAATGTCTATCAACAGATGAATAGGTAAGCAAATTGTGGTGTGCAAATACTATGAAATATTATTCATCCTTAAAAAGGAACAAAGTACTGATATATGCTTCAACTTTGGATGACCCTTAAAAACAATAGGCTAGGGTGGGCCATGGTGGCTCAGCAGGCAGAGTTCTCACTTGCCATGCCGGAGACCCAGGTTCGATTCTCGGTGCCTGCCCATGCACACACACACACACACACACACACACACACACACACACAAACAGCAATAGGCTAAGTAAAAGAAATCAACCACAACAGATCACATGGCATATGATTCTTTCATATAATATATACAGAGTAGGTAAAGCCACAAAGACAGAAAACAGTGGTTACCAGGAGATAAAGCCAAGAGAAAATGGCAAGTAATTACTTAATGGGTATGGAGTAGTTTTTGCAGTGATGTAAAAGTTTTGAAGCTAGAGAGAAGTGGTGATAGCATGACATTGTGAATACATTCAATGTCACTGACTTTTATACTTTAAAATAGTTCATTTTATGTTACTTCATGTTGATTTTTAAAAAAAACTCAACATTTTGGCTTTTTTTCTTAAATAAATTACTATTGCTGGAAGCTTCTCTTATATCAAGTCAGCTAAGTTCATCTGACAGAATATCTGTCGCATGACTCCAACTCCTAAGTCATAGTCCATTGTTACTTTGGGTCACTCCAACTAAGCTCTCCAGCTTTAGAATTCCATAATGCATGTGTATCTCATGCCAAGATAAAAACTTAGCTTCATAGGATGTGGGCTGGCATCCTCCATGCCCAGATCCTGTAAACAGTCGATTGCTCCTTTTCAGTAAAATAAGGAAATGCAGGGATCCCTCCAGACACGAATACTTGCTTCTTTCTTGGTACATTTTCCCCTTGTAGCTCTCTGCCCAGGTCATTCTGCCTAGAATAACTTTTTGTTTTAACAATGCACCAAATGTAATCTTTTTGAAGACATCACAAGTGACAATCAGGGATTCAATTTAAGACCAAATCCAACTCTAGGTGGTGCTGACAAGTCAAATAACTCAAATTAGGTGACAACACCTGACAGGCAGAGGCAACTTTTTCAGAGGGCTAGGTTTGTTTTTTTTTTAAAATCAATGATAAACTGCAGCCTGGTTTCAGAACCACTAACATCTGAAAAGACACAGTCTTCTAGTTGAAGAAGTACAATATAGTAGTAAACTCTGTATCAGAAAAACTTCATACTATGTGTTCCATTCAAATCAATACTTTTCTTATTGATTCTTTATACTATTCAGAGGGAAAAACCCTTTCAGGTATTATTAAAGCCCATTCATGCTTGCTAGATTTTACGTTCCTTCAGGCAGGGCTGGTGGGCTCTGGGGTCCCCAGCACTCCTAGCACGAAGACTACCATAGAACGGGGATCAATAAATACTTGATTGATTAATGAATGATCTCACCTAACTAGTGTCAGGATTCTGCTGTCAGCAGCAGACAGAGCAACTTTATGCTGTGTATTAATCTGCCAGAGCTGCTATCACAAATACCACTGTGCTGGTTTGAAAGGATGTATGGACCCTAGAAAAGCCATGTTTTAATCCTAATCCCATTTTGTAGAGGCAGCCATTTCTTCTAATCCCTATTCAGTATTGAATGTTTAAAACTGTAATTAAATCATCTCCCTGGAGATGTGATTTAATCAAGAGTGGTTGTTAAGCTGGATTAGCTGGAGGCATGTCCTCACCCATTTGGGTGGGTCTTGATTAGTTACAAAAGTCTATAAAAGAGGAAACATTTTGGAGAATGAGAGATTCAGAGAGAGCAAAGCAGAATGACATAGCCACAAAAAGCAGAGTCTACCAGCCAGCGACCTTCGGAGAGGAAGAAGGAAAATGCCACCCGGGGAGCTTCATGAAACAGGAAGCCAGGAGAAGAAGCTAGCACATGATGTCGTATTTGCCATGTTCCCTTACAGATGAGAGAGGAACCCTGACTGTGCTCACCATGTGCCTTTCCAGATGAGAGAGAAATCCTGACTGTGTTCACTATGTGCCTTCTCACTTGGGGAGAGAGACCCTGAACTTCATCGGCATTCTTGAACCAAGGTATCTTTCTCTGGATGCCTTTGATGGGGCATTTCTATAGACTTATTTTAATTGGGACATTTTCTCGGCCTTAGAACTGTAAACTATCAACTCATTAAATTCCCCTTTTTAAAAGCCATTCTATTTCCGGTATATTGCATTCCAGCAGCTAGCAAACTAGAACAACCACAAACTGGTTTTTGTGGTTAAAAGTCCAAAATCAAGACATTGGCCAGGTTTGCATTCTCACTGGCTGCCAACCATCTTCAGGGCTCCCTTGCTTATCTCTCTGCCTCCCATTAGGTAGTGATATGCGTCCCCTCCTTTCGGGCTTATGCGACTTCCAGGTTCTCTGTGTAGGACCTCCAGTAATATGGATTAAGTCCTGCGCTGCTTCAGTTGAACTACACCTAATAACCTCTTCAGAAGGTCCTAATTATAAATGAGCTCACAACCACAGAAGTGCAGATTTAGACTAAGAGCCTACCTTCTTCTGCCATACCCTAAAACAATAGCACTTGAGCTTGGGCTTCCTTGAAAGATGGGTGAGGCAGGGGCTGCAGCCAGGGGCCTTTAGGGAGGCGATGTGGTTCCAGCTAAAGGAGCAGCAAGAGCAGAAGCAGGGACTGGGGAGGTGCACCGGAAGGCTGTCCAGTGAGGGGGGACCTTGGTGTCGCCGATAAGGAGACAGCACACAGAGCAAGGGACTTGGCTAGTGCATCCCAGGCCTCCACTGCTATGTCACAGAATTCTGAATTTTTCCAACCCCGTTTGGCAGAAGTTAGAGAGTTACAAGGCATTTGACCTTTATCTTATGCCATTTTGAAATGTTTTTAAACAATCGGGTCAGCATTAGCAATTGAGCCAAAGCACCGAACACTTTTTTTAGATCAGCTAGGATATCACATCTAACCTTTAGTACAAATATGACATTACCTGTTAAAATACCCAAGACAAAATATAATTACGCCAAGGCTGCCCTTTCCAGCGTCCGGGCCTCACTGTGACGTCGCGCACGTAAAGAGCCCCACGTCTAGATTTTTGAAAACCTCCCGTCCTGTATTTCTGGCAGTTCCTAGGCATGTTTTGCTCTAATAGGAGCTATAATACAAGGACAGGATGGCTGGACTACTTGGCAAGATGGACCGTGACTGTTGTAATATAACTTATTCCAATCCCTTCAATTATGGAAAGGTTTGCTCCAAGAGGGGGTGTCTTAGTGTCCTGGGGCTGCCATGACAAAGGAGCACAACGAGGAGTCTTAAAACAACAGAAATTTATCTCACAGTTCTGGAGGCTTGATGTCTTAAATCAAGGTGACAGCAGGGCCCCGCTTCCTCCAAAACCTGGGGGGAGCATGTGTCCTGGCTTTTTCCTAGTTCAGCCATCCCGGGTGCTCCTTGGTGGCAGCGCGTCAATCTCTGCCACCATCATCACAGGACCTTCTCCTCTCCGTGTCACTTCTCCCCCTCCTATCAGGACACCAGTCATACTATATTCAGTATGACCTTATCTTAACAATTCCTGTGCAATGACCCTATGTCCTAGTAAGGTCATGTTCTGAAGCACAGGGAGCACAAGTCAACCATAGCAGAGGCGACTTGCCTATTACCCTGGAGCTAGTTTAGATCATCACAGAGCCTGTCACAGACCCTATCCAAATGTATTCATCTCTCAGGCCGCCGTTACCAAGAGCTGTGCTAACAGGAGTGGGGAGTAAGTGAGTTCTCCATTCCTCTGGACAGGGCAATGTCCTTCCCTCTCACATCGCCGTGCTCTTCACACTTGCCTGATGACTTCTGTCACCCGTTAAGAACAATCTCAAAACTGTAAATGTCACTGTGTCTCATGAACGCAGGGACAGGTCACGCCTTTCACTTGCCATTCATCTTCCCAGCTCCCATTTAGTTAGAGTTGCTATAAGAGACAAGAAGAAACTCGGTGTGCATTTTAGTTTTCTTTTTTTTTTTTTTTAAGAAATGAGCTAAATAAGAGGAAATCCTGTTATTCCTACAATTCCTTATAAGACCAGAGGTCTTCCTTATTTTGTTCATAATTCAGAATCCTTACTAATGGTGAAATTGTTTTTCTTTACAGAATAATATTTAACATTTCAAGGACATCGCTGAATGATAGTTAGGATAAGCTCCCTCAATCAAATTTCCCTGGGCATTTCCCCTGATCTGGATGATGCCATTATAAAGAATAAAACTCAAAACACGTTCCTAGAATTCTCAAGCCCAGAAATCCCAAAGCAGTGTCAGATCCCTTTGCGCTATCCTGTGGCACTGGAAATGCACCATAAAATTACAGAGGCAGTAGGAACCAGAGGCAAAGCACTGGAGTGGAAAGAAGATGAGCTTCAGAGTCAGATAGTTGTATTCTTGAATCCTGGCTCTGCTATGTATTCAATGTGCAACCGTGGTAATTGAATTAATCTCTCCGCATCTCATTTCTGTTCCTGCGTGCTTTGCAAAAGTGACTAGTGGTCGAAGAGTTCAGTGAAACAATACACACATTTTGGGTGGTACTGAACAGGAAAGAAACCTATTCATTGAAAGAAAGAGATGTATTAGGTTCAGTTAGAAGTATATAAGATGCATTTAGTTAAAAGATTGTACAATTATATGATGATGTGTGTGGTTGGCTTTGCATATTATGGTAGTAGGAAAATAAAATGTTTCACTGATAGATTAGATAATGTAGTCAATGAGATGTAAGAAAATCTAGCAAGATAAGGAGGCAGACCGCGCATATCCTCATGACCTCCTGAGTGATGTGAGCCAGAAACATCTGGGCATGCCGACAGAGGGCACCGGACCGTCTGCTTGAAACCAAGAGGTGTGGGCGGTGCCTCGCGCAGGTGATGTCAACAGTGCTGGGACAGAGCAGCTTGGGGGACGTAGGAGCTCCTTCGAGGAAAAGGGATTGGGGTAGAGCTTGGGCGGCATTTGGGGAGGATAAAAAGGGGAATTGCAGGGGGAAGGAAGATCCTGTGAGGAAAGGTGTGGGTCCATTATAAAAATGGGGTGGGGCTGGGCTGCATGCCTGAGGGCATGTTGGGCGCGCCTGCTGGTTGTCCTATGGGATGGCTGCGAAGAAGAAGCCATTGGCCTCTGTGCTGACGTGGCCGCCCAAACCCCACTTACTGCCATCACCACTGTGGTACCTGGGCTGGGGGTGGCCAAGCTCCTCGGCTCAGTGGCTTGTTTGGGTTCGTGCAGTTGTTGTGGCTATGAGTGACTGCGGTGGTTTCCTGCCTCAGTTATGCCCCTTTGTCTGACACGATCAGGAAAGGATGAGCCTGCCCAGGAGGGGAATGGTAATAGGCATGTTTAAATAGGGACTCGATAAAGGTCAATATCACGCCCTCCGAGAGTTTTACTTCAAATGTAAAAATTGCTTGTTATGGACATGCAAGTTTCTATTTTAGATTCTCTCCACCAGCTATGTTAAAAATCAGAGCTACCAGATGTGCCTTTCTCTTTCTAAGACCCAACTCTGCAAGTGAAACCATTGTCCTTCCCACTTCTTGGGACATGACATCCAGGGATGAAAGTCTCCCTGGTGGCGTGGAAGATGACTCCCATGGATGAGCCTGGCCCTGGCACCATGGGATCAACAATGCCATCTTGACCAAAAGAGGGAAAGGAAGTGTAAGAAATAAAGTATCAGGGTTGGCGGGCCGCGGTGGCTCAGCGGGCAAAGTGCTTGCCTGCTATGCCGGAGGACCTCGGTTCGATTCCCGGCCCCAGCCCATGTAACAAAAAACGGAGAAACAGAATGCAATAAAACAAGAAAATGTTTAAAGATGTTTCCCTTTCTTCCTTCCTTCCTTCCTTCTCTCTGTCTTTCCTTTAAAAAAAAAAAAAAAAAAAAAAAAGAAATAAAGTATCAGGGGCTGAGAGAGTTCAAATAGAGTCGAGAGGCTACACTGGAGGTCACTCTTATACATGCTTCAGTTAGACATTGTTGCCTATTATAACTTGCCAAACCCCAACCAAAACCATTCCTGCCAATCCTAAAGAATACTTAGGACATTATATAAGATTCAACAAAGTTTCCATGTACTAAGGTAACTCTCCAAAACCTACAAACTCAGACAAGTATCCGGACCAGATGTGTCCTGAAATGCAGAGGGGCCAGCCTCTCCAGAACATCAACTAGCTCCATTCCCCTTATCCCATATTATTGACAGCCCCTTTCAACATGAAAAAGTTAGAATTGGCATAGTCCAAATACCCCTAAAGAGTGGGAGAAAGATCAAAGGTGATGGTGGAGTTATACAGAGAAGTTCAGGTTTAACATATAAAAGTGCTGAATCATTATGCTATTTCATTTAGCCTCCAGTACCTTAGAGCAGCTAGAAATAAAAACCTAAAATTGGGGAATTGTAACCTATACCAAACTCTGAAATCTATTCTCAACTAATTGTTGTGATGTACTTTGAAATCTGTTGCTTTTATGCACATATGTTATTTAAAGAGAAGTAGGAGTATAACAGAGAAGATAGGATAAAACAAATATAACAAATTTTAAAAAACCAAACTTTAAAATCTGTTCTATAATTACTTGTTAAAATGTACTTGGAGATTTATTGCTTTTTTGCATATATATTATATTTCACAATAAAAAAGAAAAAAAAATTAAATGTAATTGCTTTAAATAGGAAAAAAAATCAGACCTACATAATTTTTAAGCAGCTTTTAAAACAGCCCAATGATATACTGCTCTGTTTTCTTTATTTGTTCTTTATTTAATAAAAGTGACTTAAAAGCTTGAAAATAATTAGAGGTGTTAACATGATTTTAAAAATATATAATTTTTTTAAAGTAAGGAGGCATTGTCTAAACCAATAAACACAGAGATGGCCAAAGTACATATCGATAAGCACATTGGTCTGATAAGACAGAATCTTTGTCATCTAGGCAGGTTACTCAGATGGTTAAAAACCTTTTATAACTTCTCACTAAGAGCAAACAAATAATCTAAGAGAACACTGACCTTTTGACAGAGTGTAAACCAAATTTTTGTTTTGCAGGAAGAGACATCTGATAAGAAAACTATTAAAAATCTCATAAAACTATGAAATCTTAGCCAACCTTAACCGCAACCAATAAAATTCACTTCCAACAAGACTTCTACAACTTTTTGTATCCATCCATTTTGTTCTACACATTCCTGTTTCTCATTTCTGCAACAGTTATTTTACTTTATGGGAAAAAGCACTCTCTTTTTTCCTTAGCAAAAACACTTCCTGCATACTTTACATACTTAAATTACCAGAAAAAAATCCTGAAATCAATCTTCAAGCCAACATCTTACAAAATACAATTCTTTTTGCTTGTTTGTGAAAAGTAACATATATACAAAACAATACACTTCAAAGCACATCACAACAATTAGTTTAGAACAGATTTTAGAGTTTGGTATGGGTTATAATTCCACAATTTTAGGTTTTACCTCTAGTGGCTCTATGATACTGGAGACTAAAAGACATATCAATGTAATGATTCAGCAATCATACTTGTTTGTTAAACCCTACCTTCTCTGTATAACTCCACCATCACGCTCTGTTTTTCTAAACAATGTGAAATTTGGACTAATTATTCCATTCCCAAGTGAGCAAAGATGCAGAAGGCCAGGATGCGGGATCCCACTGTCCCCTGATGGCATGTCACCAACAGAAGCCAGGCCATGCCCCCTCCACCCATTGGCCCTGATGCTCAAATTCCAGATCACCTGTTGTTTGAGTTCAGCCAGCCAGTGTACATCAGGGGGACCTAATGGATGGAAGACACAAGTCCTTTATATGTAAAATGGAAATGAAACTATTATGCTTCCTTAAATTAGAAAACAAAAATTGAACATTTCTTAAATTGATATTTTTTCTTCACCTACACTTGCCAAATATTTTAAACAGTTTTACAAAGACTGTTATACAGAAAAATAAACAGAAGACTATAGAAGAACATGGGGAGTCCAGAAATAGATACATGAGTTTAAAATATGACAAAGAGAACATTTCATATTAGTGAAGGGACAAACGCTTATTTAATGAATGATTACACCAGATAAAAAATGACATAATCTGTCTGAAAAAAACAATCCCTACATCCTTCTATATACCAAAATAAATTCCAGATGGCAAAAGATGGAAATATAAGAAATTAAAGCATAAAATAACTACAATCACAGTGACGATGATAAAAATAATAATACTAGCTAATTCTTGCCTTAGGCACAATACTTGGCCCATATGAGGCACTGAATAAATATTTGTAAAATAGATTTTTGCAGTATTTATTATGTACCAAATTCTCTGTAAAGTGCTTTACATGTGTTATCTCATTTAATCCTTCCAACAGGGGCTATGACATAAGAAATAATCGTAGCCATATCTTGCTGATGAGAAACACAAGAGAGATTAGATAACTTGCCTGAGGGCCACCCAATTAACAAGTGGTAGAGGTTATTCAAAGCTCCAAAATTCTGACTTCAGAGCCCTAATTCTTTTTTCCTGTGTGTGTGTTTCTAATAGGTTATGCTTTTTTAACGTTTTGTTTTTTATGGAAAACTTTATATACAAAGGTAGACAAAGTGGTACAATGAATCCCTGTGAACCCACCGCCCATTAAAACCAGCATTCCAGCCAATCCTGCTCCATCTGTGCTCACCCATTTCTCTCCACCTTGGGTCACTTTGAAATAAGACCCCAGATTTCACATCACTTCATGTGAAAATATTTCTGTATGTGGTTCTAGATTCTGCAGACTGCAGCCTGCTGTATGATTTAACAAGTTCCTCTATCCCCTGCATTTCCTGCAACCTGGTAGTTCAATTCAGAGGTTTAGTCCATACTTATGAATAACTATTTTTTAAATTAGTGGTACAAAAAGCCTTTAAGGCACACAAAACAAACAAACAAAACAAGATACCGTTTCCTTCCTTTATGGTACCCATCCCCACCCCTTCCCATGAGGTCATAAGACATGCTATGAACTGGGGGAAATGTTTGCAATGCCTTCAACAATGATTTAATATCCATAAACTACAAGGAACTCTAACAAATTATGAAGAATAAACAAAAGACCCTGAGGCTGCCATGCAAATGTGTACTCAGCTCTCCTACTGTGGCAGTAAAACTGATGGACAGCCCCAGCTGCTCTGTTCTGAATTTCCCAACGCATTCTCCCCAAGGCCTTGCACATTCTCCCCTAGGAACGGCTCTCAGCCAAGGACTGAGTATGTAGGGTTGCTTCTGCAGGTCCCTTCTTGTGGGATAAGAAATTCCTCTGTCAGTGACTGCTCTGAAGCTCCTTATTGGCCTGGTTGAAACTTTTTTAGAACTTCCCTGAAATTCCTCCTTTCTTTTCTTCTTGCCTCAGACTGCTCTCCCCAAATTCTCTAGCCCCTCCCCTTTCCCCATATAGGCAGTTGTCCCCATACATCTATGACATGTCTAATACCCACCCTGGGTATTTTCTTCTCAGAAAACCAGAATTTATGCATACCCCACATTCCAACTATCAGATGGGAAAGATAAATGTAATTAATCATTATTGTAACTGACGGTGTATTGAAATTGTCATGCATATGTAGTATCATGATTGGGGTATAAATTGGAAACCCTACTAAAGGAAAATAGAGCAATATATATTAACCTTTGCAAATGCTTAAACTCTTTAAACCAACAATTCACATCTAAGAATTTAGTTAAAGAAATGCATGGTAAAGGAGAATGCATATTCTTCTCAATAGATGAGAAAAACATTTTAAAAATTCCAGTCATTCGTGATTTAAGAAAACAAATGATCTTTTGCAAACAAGGAAGATGAGAGAACTTCCTCAACATAAAGAAGAGGTTTCTTCCAAAAATGCTTGAGGGCAAGGACTATATCCGTTATGTACATGGGTGCATCCCCAACCTGGTCAGTACTTGGCACGGGGTGCCTAGAAAATATGCATTGGATAGATAAATGAATGAATGAATGAATGAATGAACTTTCTCTGAACTTTGTTTTCAACTCCATCTTCTGAGTCCCCTCTGCATACCTTTTACATTAATCAAATGGAATGACTTGCAGTTGCTGAAGTAGTCATATATTTGCACTTTATAGACGCTGTGTGCTGAACTGGGCTTTGGCTATCATCTCTAATTGTTGCCAGAACCCTGAAAGGTAAAAACGGAGCCATAATTTACTGATGAGGTCAAGAACTCGTGTATGGTTACCTCTCATACCTAATGAGAGGCAGCTCTTAGATTTAAACCCACATCTGCTTTGGAAGCCTGTGTACTTTTCTCCATCTCCCGCTGTCTTTCTCAGGCAGCACTAAGGATGTATGAAGTCCCAGTACTTAATATTAAATTTCCTGATATCTTGCTACTTGATCATAAAAATGAATGTCCAAAGGAAAAAGAATGTCAAGCCTGCTTCTCCCTGGATCTAAATGTGCAACATTTTCTCTGTATCTAGGATCTGCTGGGAATTCCCACTGGTAAAACTTTCCAGCCACCCATTCAATTCTAAGCAATCCTTGTGCTACCAGTTGGAGCTGGGGGACAAGTACTGGGGGGCACAATGTGAAAACTGAATATGTGCAATTTCAACATGCTCATCCAAGGACATAGCCTTGGGAACTCTCTTCCCAAGAGCCACCTGGAAATGCTTTGATGGTGGGGTGGGGGGGCAGGTGCTGAAGCCTCAAACCACCTCCTCATGATAGCCTTGCGAGCAAGATGCCAGGTGTTCTGAGAACAGCTTGCCAGTAGCACAGTTTGTCCTCAGCCAAAGGTTGAGTTCAGTCATTAAACCTCAGTTGTTTTGATAACAATGAGAATATTTTAGGGGAAAATGTATTTGTAGAATTGTAAAGGTTGGAGAGCCTTCCAGCTTTCTTAGTCATATACTAGTCCAACTCCTTTTTAAATATTGGTAGATTATAAACAATAAAACAAAACAAAAAACCAGTTACCCAAATGGCGAAGTGCTTTGCCCAGTGACCCAACTGGCCAGAGACCCACTTTGGGTGGGAGCCGAGAGATGTGGCCTCCCATCTGATGCTCTTCCCATTCTGCCCAGACCCCTGGGAAATGACTGACCTTTAGGATTTCTTCCCTTCAAGCATCCATGGTAGTAGCTAGGAGCATGGCGTGTCACCCCAGCTCTGCCACATGCCACCTGTATGATACTAGGCAAGTCAGTAATCTCCCTGTGCCTCAGTCTTATCTGCAAGATAAAGATGACAAAAATGATACCAGTCTAGTGGGGTTGTGGTGAAGGCCAAATACATTAACCCCATATAAGTAAAGTTCTTAGCACAGGGCCTGGCACGTAGTTATTACTGTAAAAATATTTGCTACTATTATTATTGTTATATTCTATGACTTGGCAGTCTTTGGAAAAGGAAATGAAAGGTTGTAGCATCTTTTCAGGAGTGAATTTAAATGATTTGTACCCAACTTAGAGTAACTCTTCAATGAGTGAGCAGATGAATGAATGAGCAGATGAATGAATGAATGGATGAGTCAAAATACTTCTGAGTGATAGCTAATTGCTTTGATGTTTTTCTAAATGACATGTTGTCCATTTTAACAGAGAAGAATTCCTTCATGTTAAGGTGCTAATGGCATCCCAATAGGATGAACATTTAGGGGAAGGGACGCTTGCTGTTGATTTGATCCCCAAATGAAAATAATTTTCTTAGTGGAAAAAGGCGTAGGGCCCTACCATGTACCAAAGAAAGCTAATTGAGCCTTTGAGTTTCAGGAGGGAAGCCCAGCTGCCACCCACAGGCAGTTAAACTTGCAAGGTAGCTTGTCAGCTGATGAGGAGTTGGAGTGCAGAGGTAAAAGTTAATGACACACAGAGACAGAAGTAGATGGGAAAGGTACAATTGTCTCTTGTTTTAGCATTTTCTGTCCTGTTGAGAGTCCATTTAAAATTGTATCATCTTAGGATGTCAGAGACGAGGTTTGCCTTGGAAATGCATCCATTCAGTCACCATTCAGCAAGCACCTACTTATGTGCTAGGTACTATGCTAGAGGCTGGGATGCAAAGGCCACCCCTCTCCCACACTGTGTCACAGAGAAGCAGGGGAATGAAGCCCATAACCAACATTTCATAGCACTGAGAGAAAGCTGTAAAAAACCCTGGCTTCCTACAAATATGAGTTGGGGAGGCAGGGTAGTCTCTTAGACTTGCCCAGAAGAGTCAGGGAAGGCTGCCAGGGGGAGGGGATATTTGTGCTGAGGCATAAAGGATAAAAGAGCACTGCCCATCCTAAAAGCTGGAATGCTTTTTAACAGAGGCAACAGCACGTGCAAAGGCATAGGAGGGAGATGGGGGAGCACCTTGCATGGTCTGTCATGTTTACGGGGGGCTGGTGTGTGTCCAGTACAGGTGGGACAGAGGGGAGAGAGAAGCTCATTAAAGAGGGTCTGGTATGTCAGACAAAGGAACTTCAACTCCATTCCACCAGCCATTAAAGTGTTGTGAGTAGAGAATTACAATGAAATCAGCAAATCTCCTCATTTTCACAGGGGAAGAAAATTATGTCTCTAGAGAGAAAATGACTCAGCTGGGGCCATCAGCAAGTCAGGGCTGTCACCAGAACCCAACTTTCCAAACTCTGCTTTCAATTCCTTTCCATCCCACTCTGCTGACCCCTGTAAATCTAGTAAATTAAAAAAATAAAATAAAACAGAACTCCATTCTGAGAGAGGCCACATAGGGATACAAATTTCTTGTTAGGACTATTTGAGATTGAATTGCAGTTCCACTTAATAGCTCAAAAACTCAGCCTACTTGCCTGTAAATAGAGAAAATTATATTTTCCATGCAGGCTTAGATGAGATGGGATCGTGAAGGTACCCACTGTGGTGTGGGGAGCGTGGCATTGTCCCTGCTGGAATGAGGGCATACTGGCACTCATTGGTGAGTGGGGTCTCAACTCGGCTCATCAAAGAAGCTGTAGACCAGGGCTGTTTGCTTGGAGAACATCTGGGGGGCAGGCTAGGGTCTCTGTGTCAGTGAGTTCCTTTGACCCAACCACACTTTCTTGGCCAAAGATGTCCAGGGCCTCCTGGGATGGCTTTCCTCATGCAAACCTCCCTGCATGGCCTCGGTATTCTAAGCAGCCGTGGTTCTCTGAAATGATTATCCACTAGTTATTTGGGGCACTAATTTGCATGCCACATTTATTGCTTTTTGAAATGGTTCTTTTGCTTCCAGCACAGCAAACATACTGAGGGAGGAACACCAGTAGGAGTGTAATGTATCTTAATTTGTGGGGTAGTAAGCAATCTTAAGCCAAGACCTGAAATGTATCTGAGCTGAGAAAATGTACTTGCCTTTGAAGCTGGGACTATACTAGAACATCATAAGCAGAAAACAGCGCTGCAAAATGTGCTTTTCAATAGCACACTGCATTGTTTATACCGAGAATCTTGGAGGATACCTGATTGTTAGACCAAATTGGTGAGGGAGAGAAGGGTACTTAATGAAACTAGAGAGCTAGTGAGTCCATTCACTTCCATGCAAACAGCAAAACGCAAAAGCCTTTTCTGCATCCTCTTTCTCTTTGCCTCTTGGCAGCAGGCATCTGGTCGTCCATTTTGCCTCCTCAAAATTCTTTCCTCCCCTGTTCCACGAGCCTCTCATGTGGGTCCCCTGCTCCTCTCTGACCACTTTCTTCCTCTAGTATCTAAAATTCTCTGCTCCCTTGCTCTTCTGTAACTTCCCATTCCACCAGTGAGAACATTGGCTCCCATCATCTGCAATCCATTACTTAATTGTTCAATTCTAGTATATATTATAGTCGTTTCAGAATTGACGACATGTACCACTATGGGAAACAACTTTATCAACTAAAGTACCATGCTAGAGACTTTGTTTTTATTCATTCATTAGTCAAATACCAACTCTGTTCAAAAGATGTACTCAGAAATGAGAACGCTTTCATTCTGTGTCATGATGTCTCCAAGAGAATGAATCTAAAACTGTGTAGTTTTGGCCTCTCTGAAGATCACCATTTTGATTTTCAGCTTTCGTTTGGAACCACTTGCTCATATGTCCAGCTTCTACTTTAATGTAGACACTCCTTCACAGAACTTACCATCTTTCCTCCCCAAACTGCTCTTACTCCACCTGTGCAAAGACCTTTGAACTTGAAAGATCTGAGCTCAAGTAATGGCTCTTGCCCTAATAAGTGATGCCATTTTGAGACATTCATGTAACTTCTCCAAGCCTCAGTTTCCTAAAATGGGGTCGATAATACCTACCTTGAAACATGGTTGTTAACATTATTTTGGGAATGCCAACGTGTTATTCAAATCTTGACAATTTTAAATTATTTCTCTTACTGTTCCAGGGCCCAGACTAGTGAACGATACATAGGCCATTTGTCTCAGGTGCAAATAAAGGAGGCGACAGAAAACTCTGTGATTAAGTTACATATTTTTTCCATGTAGTATGTTAAAAGTCTAAAATGCAAAAAAACTCTGATAAAAATGTTAAAATTTTAACTAAAGACTGGCTCTAACTCTGCACATACACAATGCTGCCTCACTTACCTTACCCTAATTCCAGCTGTGTATCAACCTCAGCATCACCTAGTCCTCGCCCCTGCCCCATGTTCACCATAACAATCACTTGCAGTGCCCACGACTTCCACATCTGTGATTCCTCTGTTACGCGTCTTGTGATTCCTCCTCTTCTCCCTCTGCAGGGTACCATCACCTTCAGTCTTGCCCCTATGCTCATTATCTTTTCATTTCACCCCCCCCCCCCCACTATAATGGCCTTCAGCAGCTCTCTGTTAACCATTGCCATGTGTCTAGCTAGGGATGTATTTAGTGGAACTCAGTTATCACATGAGTTCCTCTGGGAAGGAACTTGCTGATTTGGTTACCAAAGAGTTCTCATTTCCTGGTACATCTCTGGAACAACTATATTGTAGAATAAAAACAAAGACTCCAGCATTAGACAAATTTGATAGAGTTGTTTCCCACAGTAGTACAGATTGACAATTCCAAAGCACTATACATGTATTCTGGAATTGGACAATTAGATAATAGATGGTGGAGTCAAGTTTTTCACTGTTGGAATGGGAACTGACAGACAAGCAAAAGGGAGGCTAGAATGAGCCATGTGGTAATGGATCAGAGTGAGACACATCAGCGTGAACTCATATTTAGTTACTATAGATAGAAATGGATGCATAAAGAAATACTCACAAATGCGTGTGTATACACCCTTAGTATTTTCCTTGCTCTGTCAATGACACACTAGTAACAAAGAGCACACCCAGAACCCAGGTCTTGGTTTCAAGTTCCACTCTCCAATAAAAGGAATCAGAGTTCCTCAAAGGAATGGTAGATTCTAGGGCCAGGGCAGTGAATATACAAGATTATCCTGGGTGTCTTGTAGTGCCAAGAAGTAAAGTGCTCAAAAAATAAAAAGTCGGGGCCATGTGAAAGGGACAAAGGAGTCAACTGAAAGAGCTCCCATTGGCCAAAGTTGGAACAATTTAAGCAATAAAATAAAATAGCATTAGATTATAACCCAAAGTTTACAACAAGGATCAGTGAGTGCATACTGATATAAATACTTGATTGAATAAATAAGTAAATGATAAAGGAAACAAATTTCCTATGTAGAAGAATTCCAAATAATTTATGTAACTACTCCCACTCTCAAAGAAGTAGAACATAACTCTCCATTCTTCAAGTGTGAGCTGCACATACTGACTTCCTTCCAAATGGTATAATATGGAACGAAGAGAAAGAACAGTAACTTCCTAATGGAAAAACCTGGCAATCACCACCTCAACCGGGTAATCAAGGTCAACATCAACAATGATAGATCATGCTGACTGCATTTACCTTTGATATGATGGGATGAATGTGGCATATTACCTCTGTGTTCTTCCTTCCAAAAGCCCACAGCTCCAGTCTAATGGTGAGAAAAACATCAGACATATCACTGGTGAGGGGCATACTGCAAAATATTTGACCAGTAGTTCCTCAAACCTACCAGGGTCATCAAAACAAGGAAAGTCTAAGAAACAGGCATAGCCAAGAGGAGCCTAAGGACACGTGGTTACTAAATGCAATGAGGTATCTTGGATGGGCTCCTGGAACACAAACAAGACATTAGGTAAAAAAGAAAGAAAGAAGGTATGGACCCCAGGGAGCGTGAAGAATCTCTCGGTGTTTCCTCTTCCTTCTTATGTCTGAAATGCCAAGAGGCTGGGGCTGGGGTATAAGGGTGGGGGCCTGTGGTATTGACTCTTGGGTTACTGCTGATGAAGTGCAATGTACTAGGAGACTGAAGACCTGGCTGCTGTCCCTGCCAGTCCATTTGCTAGCTGTGTTGACTCACCTTCCCTGAGCCTGCTCTTTCCCTCCATAAACAGCCTATTTTTGAAGTCAGTGACAAGGGCTCTTCCAGGCACCATGGATCCAGTCCTCAGTCAGCCAACAGTCAATACACACTTATTTCTCACAGGCTGTGTGAGCATGAAAGCTCTTTCCTTCCGGCAGTTCACAGTCAGTTGCAGTTAGGGCAAAGGCATTAGCGGATTCCCTAGCATCCCCCAGACTAACACTGACTGCTTTGCAGTTATCAACACCCAAGGAACTGGATTAGTGTCAATAGGAAAGACAGAGCTAAAGAATGAGAGAGCAAGAACAAAGGAATGTATAAGGCAAGGCTGTTTTCAAGGTGGAAAATGGGAAAGCCAAGAATGTGATCATAACGGAGAAAGATGGAGGCCAGCCTGTGGGATAGAGGCATGAATCAACGGGGTCTCTCTGTGGCAAGAAAAGGGAGGGCTGGAGAAGTCGTGGGAAAAGTGTTGGTGTAGGGCAGTATTCAGACCTGCCAGCACACAGTGGGGTGGAAGCAGACTCCCTAGTTTCCAGGCTTGCTATTTTCAAGGATTGCTTAAACTGCTCAGTTTCGCTAGCTAGAAAATGGTGGATAAAATGTCTTTCTCCCAGAGTCACTGTGAAGAATTTAACAGGATACCATATAAAAAGATGACACTCTCAGACCCTGGTATGTCGTAGCTAGTCAAAAAAGGTTAATGTCCTTTCCCCTCAAGCAGGGACCTCCCAGAAACTCAAGGCATCTCAGAGCTGATGGCACATAGTACCGATCATTTCAGTTTTTGCAGATAGGGAAAGTCACTTACCTGAGCATCGGACAGGATCCCGCTGCTGCCCGCACAACTGGGGGCAGAGACAAGTTCCATGGGAATAAGGCCCCTGGGTTGCCTATGCACATGGGTGAATGCTAGGGCCCCACATGGCAGATGTCCTCAGTAACAGTGCTCCCTACTCACTCACAGCTGGCAGAGGCAGCAGAAGACCAGCACAATTGTTTGAGGTTTGGGGGTCCCCAGGATGGAACATGAACTTCCAGAAACCCACAGTGAGCACTGGGACCTGTGGAAACACCAAGGAGAGTCACTCTTGGGCCAAGACAGGGCCTGGAGGTGGCCCTGGAAGATCTGCCTGGATATTGGGGAGGACACAGCATCTAACCTGAGGATCTACTCCATGGCAACTGCCTTCACCTGGGGCAAAAGTACACCATTTTTGGGTACAGCAGCCCAAATACTCTTGGGAAACAATCCCTTCCCATTCTTAAACCGCATTTTTCTGAATTTGACTCCACTCTCTGTGCTCCACGTCACTGGTGGACATACAAGCCCAGCCAGCCAGTCAAAGCACTGCCTCTCTGTGGCCACAGTGATCCCATCCTCCTGGGCAGGAATGGGCATGGGACTCAGCCAATGAAATTTAATGCATGTACCCATCATGGGCAAAGAGATTCACTCTTTTTCCTCTAATGAAGGGGTCGTTGTAAACCTGCCCACCAGGGGGAAGCCTGCTGAGAGGACCCCAGGCCTGCAAATTAAGATGGCCCATGTGGATACCCCTTTCCCCCAACAAGCTGGTAAACAATGCGTTACATGCCCCCAGTCTAGACCCGCCTTCTCCCAGCTCTGGTGGCCCAAGGGGCTGACTCCAGCTTTGTTCTGGAAGGTACCATATTGGACTATCCTTTGGGTCATGCAGACATAAAGAAAATTTCTACCCAGTATTCTTGGTGTAGCTCTGAGCAACCGCAGTGCACTCCCTTCATACTGAGATGTTACATATTCTGAGTAAAAATGTCAAAGATTGTCTTTACTGTGGACAGGGCGATGCCTGCAGAGATTATGGTGATGTGAAGAGTGGTTGGCTGGGAGATGCATTGCCCAAAACTCCCTTCAAGGAACGACCTGTTGCCCGATGATGGGCATGCTATCAGTGGACCCCCACAGCAGCCAGCCCCTCCAGGGTTGTTTTGCTGCAGAGAGCTGTGCTTTGAGTCTGCGCCACAGCTTGCTTTATCCCTCTGCTTAATCCTGCTTCCTTCCCCTCTCTTCCACATAAGTGGAACCCAAGGGCACTGCTGATCAACACCCTGCATACTAAACTTCTCAGAGACGTTTCCCTGAGAACTCAATCATTGACAGGAGCTAATGTTTCCTTTGTTGGGAGGACTGAAGGATTTGGCATGGGTGCAAACTCTTGTCTAGTAGCAAGGTGCAGGATGCAAACAGCCAGTGCAATTGGGAGCCACAAAATGGGAATGTCCACCAGGTACCCCCTCTTCCCTCCAAGTAGAGGTAAGGCCAAGAGCCTCAGGGGGAGCTGGAATGGATGGTGATATTTATATGTTTCTCTTCTAATTATTCACAACTCGAACTGCAGAAAATCTCTTAAATCCAGAAGCCTTGAGGTAACTCTGCTTGAGTAATAAAGTCCATATTTGGCCAGAAATTGAAGGAGCAGCTCCTTGGAGAAGTAGTTCAAAGCTGGGCAGAGGTGGGCAGTGGGAGGTCAGAGCTGGGGGCAAGGGGTGACTACGTGTAGCTGGGTCACCCAGAGTCTGCCAGGCCCTTGGCTGGGGTAAGCTTCCTGTGACCATGCGAGGTCTTGGGCTAAGGCAGTATGGTCTGTGAGGGAGGGATAACTCCCCCGAAGGCTGGGTTTGGGGACACTTGAATGACCCCAAAAGGAGGGTATATCTACTGACCCACAGAGAAGATCACTGAGGGATGTGGGAATAAAACAACATGGCCCAGGAGAGGCTCCGTGGGCAAGGGGACTGCTGGCTGCCATGGTGTGGGGAAAGGACAGAAGAGGACAGGGGTGTCCAGCCCCACCTCTGCCCAGGCACAGACCACGGACTAAGACAGAGGGGCCATGGAAGTGCTGAGAAGGAGGCAGCCCTAAGGGAAAGGGCAAGGGTCAGAAAGCTTGAGCCCAAGCCTAAGGCTGACAGCCTGGGAGCATGGCTCAGACCCAGTCCTCCTGGCTCCCCAAACTTTCCACGACCTTGGGGGCCTCTCACTCAAAATCAGGGCCAAGGCTCTTGCTGGATGCTAAAGGTCTTCAATGCAGCAAAATCAGGGTTCATGTCCCAAGCATGTCGTTGAGTGGTGAGGTGACTGCCCCTTTCCCAGGTGAGGATGCTGAAGCTCAGATTTAAATAGATACCCGAGCTCCCATGGGGAGCAATAGCAGGGCAGTGGCTGTCTGTCAAAAGCCCTTGTTTGTTTTCTTTCCAGCCCAGTCTCTGATGAAGACTGTGAGCAGAACCCAAGCCCACTGGCTAAATGCAGGCAATGCCTCTGCCTCACGAGCGATGCAAGTTCCAGCCCTGCCTTCAAACACATTTTCTTATTTGGTGGTGCGCTCTCTCCAGGGAGCCAGCGGGTCATTTGGGCTTTCAGTGCAACACTTACAAGAAAGAGCCAAGCCAAGGGCCTGAAGGGTGGGGGTGGGGAGGGAGCGGGCTCATAGCAGCCAGAGCAGGGGGTCAGAACTGGGGCATGCTTTGGAAGGTGGAAGGGTGAACGGAAGGAGAGGTGAGGAGGAGGAGGTCTTTGGGAGCAATGCTTCTCTTCCTACCTGGGACAGAGTCAGCAGCTCCAACTTCAGCTTGGGAGAAAGGGTGGGAGGAGTTGCTGAGCACCCATCTGTGTCAGGCAGGGGCTGTGCGGCCCCATGGACTGTGCCTCTTCAATTTACATCTTCTCCACAACACCCAGTGAGACTCCTAGACTCTGTTTCCTCTTGAAGATGAAAAAGCTGAGGCTCAGAGAGACTAAATAGCTGTTCCAAGATCACACAGCCTGCCAGGCATAAGAGCACCTTGCTTTCCTAATCCAGGTGCTAGAGCCAGGCCTCTGCTGTCTCCATGTCTTCAGCTCAGTTCCCTGTAGGCAGACTCCAGTAGCAGGAACCCTGGAGGGGAGGGGGGCTGAACTCAGATTCCAGCCACCAAGCTCACCAGAACCTCCAGCAGCATGGGCTATTACTGTCTTTATCAAGGCGAAACCAAGGGCTGGAGAAGCACCATCCCCAAAGCACCTGGCACAGAGCTGAGAGGTGAATCTAGCCTGCGGGACAACAGAGCCAGCCTCATGCCTGGCCTCATGGGGCCTCACAGCCATCAGCCCAGGGGAAGAGCCCCTTGCCTGCTTTCTGGGAAGAGGGTGGGGGCGGAGCGAAGGCTTTGATGGCCCTCTATTCATCCAGGAACTCCAGGGACCAAGGAGTAGAGTCTTGTACATTTTAGTGTCTCCCAGCTAGCTTCACCCACTGGGTGTTCAGTAATTTTGGAGTGACTCTGGGGCTTCCCAGGTGGATGCTGACTCTTCCTGGGATCTGTGCTGAAGCACGTGGCTTTGATTTTCCTATCGCTTCCCTTCATGAGTGACAAGGTGGTCTGACCTGGCCATTGGCTTCCATGAAGGTGGGGTTGTACCGCCAAGATGGGATGGCCTCAATTAGAGAGCTGGGTGTTCCCCAGGCAGAGTGGTTGGAGCTGGGGGCAGCAAGGCTTGGCTTTCAGAGCCTGCCCCTGAGAAAGACCCCAGGGGTGACAAGACGGGGGATCAGTGTGGCTCCCCTCAGGGCACATGGTAGCCATGGAGCTGGGGCAGAGGGCAGGGTCTGTTCTGCATTTGCTTTTGTAGCATCTGCTGATGATACAAGCCAATCCCACTAGTCCTCTGTCCCGAGGGTCAGAGCCAAGCCTGGTGCTTCTTTCCCCACTCCTCCCAGAGGTGGAAGCGTTTGTGGGTATTCCTTCCTCTAAGGCCCAAGAGGGGTGCATTTGTTTCCTGTTACTCTAAGTTAATCACTTGATGCCTTAAAACAACAGATATTTATCCCTTCACAGTTGTGGAGGCCAGAAGTCCAAAATCAAGGTATTGGCAAGCTCATATTTTCTTGAGGCTGTAGAGGCCAACCCTTTCCTTTCCTCTTCCAGCCTCTGGAGGCTGCCCACATTCCTTGGCGGCCCCTGGCTTGAGGTTGCATCGCTGCGGGCTCTGCCTCCATCTCCAAGTGGCCTTCTCCCTGCATGTGCCTGACCAATCTCCCTCTGCCCCCTCTTGGTGATGATACTGATGGTGGCATTTTAAGGCCCACCCAGATCATCCAGGACAATCTCCACAGCTCAAGATCCTTAATCACATGTGCACAGATACTTTTTTTTCCAAATAACATAAGATCTAAAGTTTCCAGGGATTAGGAACTGATCACTTTGGGGCCACCATGCAGCCCGCTCTCAAGAGGTTAGAGTGGAGCACAGAAGGACTTCCTGGGTGAAATCCTCTTGGACCTGAGGGTTTGCACACCTGCCACACACTGAACCCGTGTGGCATCTCACTGTTCTTCTCCTCGTTCTTCTGAAGCCATTTAAGACATTGTCTCGGTTTTCCAGGACTCTGCATCTAGTTGGGGTGGGGGTAGAGGTGGCTGGTGGACTCTATGCGCTCAATACTCATCTTTTGATTTATGCATTGACACCAATCACTGCAATGCACATGGGAGCAAGGGGCTAAGTCTGCAGGAGGATCAGGACAGGCTGCTGTGGCCTCTGAGCTGGGCCTTGAAGGAAGAAGGGACTTCCAGGAGGAGGACAAGCCAATGGATGGCAGGAGGCCCTATGTGGGTGCTGGGAAGGTTAGGAACCTTGCATAGCTGGAGAGTAAGTGGCCCACTGTGAGGGGACACCTTGGGGGTAAGGGAGTTGCAAAGGGTGGTCAGGAGTGTATGAAGGCCCACCTTCCTCAGAGCACGCCCATGCATGCCCTCTGCCACATTAGCCCCAGTTCATCCTCAGAAACATCACTTTCTCTGGCTACCTAGTCTTCACCAAGCCCCTCCTCTCTGTGCTTGGGGCACCCAAACTGGTCTCTCACAGCATTTATCCTCTTGGTAACTGCATACAGGAGGCAGCAGAACGTAATGCCGATGAACAACAAGGGCTGGATTCGGAACAAGACTGCATCTCGAAGCTGACCCCCACTTACCAGCTGGATGGTGTGCGTCAGTGCCCCCTGCTCCCTTCACTTGGCCCTTTGCCATGTGAGTTTGCAGTGCCCTCCCACGGTGGATGGGGAGGGGTTCCTACCCCTGAATTTGGCTATCTGATATGCCTTAACTGATAAAACGAGATAGAAGGGAAAGTCCCAGCTCTGAGCCTAGGGCTTGCTCTCTTGCACGTCTGCCGTTGTTATAAGCAGGACGTACCTGGTCTGGTCTGCTGCTCCCAGGGGAGGAGAGACATGTGGAGCTGACAACACCCTCATTGACACATGAGTGAGCCTGCTGAGAATGGAAAACTTGCCAAGCTAGGTCAGAGCCCACCTCCAGCCAACAACTTGTTGAAACAATAAACAGTTGTCTTCTTATGCCACTCAAATTTGAGGATGGTTTGTTATTCAGCTATAGCTAACTGTGCAGGTGACCTTGGACAAGTTAGTTAACCTGTCTATGCCTCCTTTTCCCATTTGTAAAATAGCGAATTAATAATTAATAAAATCTGCCTCATGAGATTTTTATGAGGATCAGATAAATGAATATTTGTCAAGCATCTGGGTGCTTATGTCAGTATTTGTTCAGTAAAATACTTTCTGAATAATGTCTGTCTCCATTAATAATGTCTGCAAGCTCTGTGAGATTAGGGTCCAAACCAGTTTGCTCAAATGTCCCCAGTGGCTAGCCCAATGCTGGGTCCATGGCAGGCAGTCAGTAAAGAGTTGTTGAATTGATGAGTAATGGCTTTCCCTATCCCTAATGCACAAATGAACTATTAGGTCAAATACGAAACTTCCTTTTTATAATCTACCATTTAATGAACATTCCTAAGTGCCAGGCATCACATGAAATATTCCTGTACATCTGTAGTAGGTGGAATTATTGTCCTCATTTCAGAGGTAAGGAAATTGAGGCTCAGCGAGGTTAGGTAACTTGCCCAAAGTCACACAGCTAGGAAGTAGCAGAGCTAAGATTTGACTCCAAGTCTGAGACTCCAGTCCCACGTTCTCCCCCCACCCCACCCCACTTCAGTGTTTGTCGATGGTCAACCTAAGCTAAGGTTATGGAGCACAAAGGGAAAGGGCTGCAGGTACTAAGTGAAGTTACTGGAACTGCAGGCTCTTCCTGAACTATGAGGCTGGCCCTCAGAAAGGCATCTCTAATTAGACGAATTCAACACCCTCTCACCAGAGCATCTACTTGATGCTCCTCACTGTAGAGAAAGCCGCTGTCAGCACATTCTCCAGAGGGACCCAGGGCTGCGGCCAGCCTGTACTTTCCGAAGGTAGTTTATTAGAATTTGCTCCCCAAGGGCCACTTCTTGAGCAGAACATGAAGGCAACAGTAAGATGCTTATGTGGAGCTTTTTGTCTTCAGGCAGGCATTGTTCGGGTCGGGAAGCCCATCTGAGTAAGCAGATCTGGGACTTTCGGGGCTGAGAGGCTCAGAGCTGCTAAGCTAGGCCTCAGTGGACTCATCACAGGATGGAAACAGGAAATGGCAGTCTTGTGACTTCCCTGCCCCCTTCAGCAGCCCTCTTCCACCCTTTGGGGGCTTCAAGCTCTCTTCTGGACCCCTTGAAAGGAGTGGGGTTGGATGACCTGGCCCATTGCATTGAGGGTCTGGGGTGCAGGAGCCTGCTGTCAGCTATACTCTATGAGCTGTGCAACCAAAGACAGATTACTCAGTCTCTCTGAGCCTTAGTTTCCCCACGGGAAGATTAAGAACTATAAAGCCAGCTCTAACAACAACTCTGCTCCACAGTCATCATTCAGTGCCCTAAATAATAATAAAACAGCTACTTATTTATTCATTACCTTTAACATCCTAGGTCCAGGGCAAACTGCTTTATATATACGATCTCATGGAATCATTACAAAAAGCTTACAAGCTATTCTACTCTTTGTTTTCCAATGAGGGAACAATCACAGCAGGGGTAAGTAAAGTTTGCTTAAAGTGAAAGTTGACTAAACTTTTGGGTGCCCACCCAGCATCCATTTTCTTCTTCCTCTTCCTAGCAGGTAACTTTATCCAGGTAACCCTCAGCCCCCATGTATCTCAGGGGAAGGTGGCCTTGTCTCTGCCTCCAGAGCTCAGCCCCATTATCTCTAAGTCAACTGACACACGGTGTTCTGGAGGAAAGCTACTGATCTTTCCTCCAGATCAGGTGCCTTGTGTTGGGTGAAGCTCTCCTCGGCTGACTGCTATTGCTCAGTGAGTGACCCCACCAGCTGCTGGCAGTCACCAGATGACCAGGAGGGAACCACCCCTAAGATGAGCTGCTGTCAAGTAGAGAAAAAGGCACTTGGGTCTTTCATGATATTGCCGAGCTGCTGAACCAACCATTCCTGAAGCCCACCCTCCCTCTAAACTTCCCGTTTTTGTAAAATAATTTCCTTATTTTTCACTTCAATTTGAAGCCATTGAAATCATCATGATAGAATTAGTTGATAAATAGCAGATATGAGACAAGCCTAAGTCAGTCCAACATCCAACCTGGACCTAACATAAAAATTTCTATCTGTTTCATTAAATAATTCAACAAACATTTATTGAATGATGACTAAGTATGTAAATATTTTTCATACAGGATTTATTTAATCGTCACTGGAACCTGAGAAGTTCGATTAAATTAGTACCTATTTTTTTTTTCCAGAAGGTCAAAGATGCAGAAAGGTTAAGAGACAGAGGTTAGAGTCACACACCTAATAAATGGCAGAAGGTGGCCTCAAAACTAGATCTCACTGAGTCCAGAGCCTGCATTTTTATTCCAGCATTGCTCTCTGCTTCCCAATAACCTTGTAACTTTCAAGATTTATCCCCTCTTGAGTCAGACCAATTCTGATCCTAATTTTCCCATTGCCCACATATACCCTAGAAAATTGCCTTTAGCACACTGAGACCTAACACGTAGCCTGGCCCTTTGTCTTCAGATAAGGTGAGAAAGACCATCCAGAAGTTAGGGTGGCGAGCAGGACTACTTCTCCATCTCCTTAGAAAAGGAGAACTCAATGTTTCCCCCTCCATTGGAAGTGTTAGGGAGGGTTCTGCCTATTTCTTATCCTTGACTCACATTTTCCCCAGGAAATTATATTCATGAGCACAAATTCATTGAGCACCTACTATGTACCAAGCTCAATCAATGAAGACCACAAAGCCCTTGCTGTCAGGAACCTTGCCTTCTAGCAGGGGTAGAGTTAGGTGCCTGGCATTCTTTAGGGCACATTTTTCAGTTTGCGCAGGGTTTGTAATTAGGTGTCTGCAACTCATGCCTCAGACCCTCTTGTTTTCCAGTCTCTCTCCTCAATGCATTTTCCAACAGGGTAGCTCAGTGGACAGGGGAGACTGGGAAGCTTCTATATATTTTTTGAGAGGCTTTAAAAACTAAAGAAATCCTGTAATATACTTAGCAAATTTATGTTATATCTTAAATGTATACCAACACATTGAAAGCAAAAGATACAATAGTATATAATCATACTACTAATAAATACATGATTTATTAACACATTAAAGCAAAAGATATAATGGTATATAATTATACTATTAATAAATACATGATTTATTTAAAATGTGTTTATTAGTCATTAAAAGATTACAGTACTGGGTTGGCCATGCTGGCTCAGTGGCAGAGTTCTCGCCTGCCATGCCACAGACCCGGGTTCAATTCCTGGTGCCTGCCCATGCAAAAAAAAAAAGATTACAGTACTGGGACATGAAGAGAAAAACAGATCAATATTGCAGAAATAGGAGAAAATACATATAGGAATTTAGTATAAGAGAAAATTGCATTTTAAATCAGTGGAGTAAAATGTATTGGTATGAAACACCAAATAGCCATCTGGAAGAAGTTGGATCCCGACCTCACTTAGTACACAAAAAATAAAAGTCTGCTAAATAAAGGACTACATTTAAAAAATAAAACCATAAAAATACTACAAGAAAAAAATGGAGATTTTTTACACTGCCAGCAATGAGAAAAACCTTTTTAAGTATAACATAAAATGCTGACCCAAAGAAAGACAATATTCATACACTGCTACATTAAAGAAGAATCTCCCTGGAAAAAGCGCAATGAAGATAAAAGACAAACTGGGGGAAATATTAGAGTTACATATCACAGGAAAATTTTAATTTCTATAATATATTAAAATCTAAAATCAATAAGAAAAAGAACAACCCAGTTGAAAAAAATAATTGCAAAGGCTCTAAATAGGCAGTCCACAGAAAATGAAGTGCGAATCTCTTTAAAATATATGAAAAGACCTTATCTGCGTCCATTCGAAAAATGCGAATTAAGACAATAATTAGATACTTTTTACCTACCTAACTGACAAAAATGAAAACATTTGATAAAACACTGAGCTTGTGAGAATGTGAGTAAACAGGTACTCATGGCTGGTAAGTCTTTAAACTGATGTAATCCTGATGGAAGGCAATTTGGCAAAACAAACACAGTGCAAATGCATCCACCCTCTGCCCTCAGATCCAGCAAATATTTTCTTCAGTAGTTATGCTCACACACAGCAAAAAGAGGTTTATACAAGTACAACCATTACAGTTATTTCTTTTTGTCATGGCAAAGACCCTAAATTTCTATTAGTAGGGGACTGTGTTAATATTACGGGATCTTTATACAATTGAAGATGATGCAGTTATCTAAAAATATGGGATAGCTCTCTGCTATGCTCATTCTAAGATAGGGCTTCCAATAGAAATGTGATGTGATCTATACTAGCAATTTTAAGTTTGCTAATAGCCACATTATAAAAGTAAAAAGAAAATTCATTTCAGTAAACAAATTTATTTAAGCAAATAAATCCAAAATAGTATCATTTCAATAAGGATTTGCTATAAAAATTGTTTAAAATTTTCTTTTTTTTGTACCAAGTCTTCAAACTTCACATGCGATTTACACTTACAGCACACCTCGGCTTGGAACAAGCTCTTTCCATTTCTCAGTAGCCACATATGCTAGTCGATACTATATCGGGAAGTGACACCTGAAGATGTTTTTTAATTAAAGTTTTTATTTTGCAGTTGTCATGGTTAGGCACATGTGTCAACTTGGCCAAGTTGTGGTACCTGCTTATCTGATTGGGCAAGTGCTGGCCTGTCTGTTGCAATGAGGACATCTCATAGGATTAGGTCATGATCACGTCAGCTGCATCCACAGCTGATTCCATTTGTAATCAGCCAAAGGGGAGTGTCTTCTACAATTAGTGATACCCAGTTAAAGTTTGCTTACCTTCTTCAGTCTGTAGGTTTATATGTCTAGCCAAATTTGGGAAGTTTCAACCATCTTTTCTTTGATTTTCTCTTCATTCCTGCCTGCTTTCTCCTCCCCTTTTGGGTCTCCAATTAAAAGAATGTTAGATCCTTTGCTACAATTCTACTGCTACCTGAATAGTTTTCAGTTTGGGTGATTTGTGTTTTTTTATTTTCCAGTTCACTGATTGTTTCCTCTATCCCTTCTATTCTTTCATTAGGCCAATCCACTGAGCTTTTTATTTTGACTAATTTTATGTTCTAAACTTCCCATTCAGCTTTTCTTCTTATCTCTTATTCATTTGTGGAGACTTTCTATTTTTCATAAAGTCTATTTTTCACTTGTTTCATGCATGTTCATCATCGCTTGTTGAAGTATTTTTATTATGCTGCTTTAAAATCTTTTTCAGGTAATTCAAATATCTTTGTCACCTCAGTGTTGGCATTTTTTTCTCGTCTTTTTCATTCTGTTTGAGGTCTTCCTAGTTCCTGATATGACAAGTGATTTTCAATAGAAATCTGGGCTTTTTTTCCTGTATGTAGCATGGTGGAGTCACATTTCATTATTTTTCAATGTGAATATACCATTATTGCAGCACCATTTGTTGAATTTTTGTTTGTTTGTTTTGGCTTGTTTGTTTGGGGAGTGTATGGACTGGGAATCAAACCCAGGATTCCGCATGGCAGGTGAGAATTATACTACCTCACTACACTTGCACCCCCAGCATTTTTACATTATAATGAGATGCTAGATCATATTTAACCTCCTATTTTAGCTAAGTTATGTGTGTAAATGTGTGTGCGTGTGTGTGTGTGTGAGAGAGAGAGAGAAATTGAGAGAGAGAGATGGAAAGAGAGTGCTTCAGCCAGGGAAGTGGAGGCATTACTTTGTTACTGTCACATGGCGGTCAATGTCTAGATTCCCGACTTAGCCTCCATTTATACTTGGGAAAGGAGCTCCTCATTACCACTGAGTAGGGATGGAAATCCAGGCTCCCTGCATGGTCTCCATTGACACTTTGGGACAGAACCCCTCATTGCCAGCTGGCAGAATGAAATTCCTACTCCATATGTGATGTTTTCTGACACCACCCTAGTGAGCATGTTGGGGTGCCTCATTACAGCCTCATGAGGGTGGAAGGCTTCCCATTCAGTGTTTTCTGCTGCTGGTCAGCATGGGGCCTCAGTTTTTTTTTTTTTTTTTATGGTATTTGACTGGGGTGGAATGATTGTTGTCTAAAGGATTTTTGTCTAACTAGGCTGCCCTTTTTTTTTTTTTTGGTCCTTTGGCTATTCAGAGCAGGTTTTTGTTTGGGCTTTTTACATTTTCACTTGTTGGCATGTTGGGGTCGCTGTACTCTTCAGCTTCCAGTCTGAGGTATGCGAGGTAAAAAGAAAATTTAGTGAACTTACCACAATGCCGTGCTCAGGTTGCAAGGTCACTAGCTATCTACCTTATTCTCTCCATCATTAAGAGTCTTCTTGTGCTTGTTTTATGTCTAATGCCCAGAATTCTGTACTTAGTAGGAAGAATAGGAAAAACTATTCTACTCATTCTTCCCGAAAGTGGAAGTCCCTTCAAAGATATAATTTTAATTGGAAAAAATGTGCAGAACAGAGTTAAAATGTGAGTATGTGTACCCAGACTATCTCTAGGTGGTCACCCACAAGACAGTGATGACATGGTTGCCATGAGGTACTGGAACCAGGGAGGGAAGGAGCATTATGTTCCTCTCCATATTCTTCCGTAGTATTTTAAATTTGTGCCAGGTGAATGTGTCACCTATGCAAAGGAATAAATAAATTGGTTTTAAAAGGAATGCATCATGATAAACATCTTTTACATCCTCCTAGGATATAACTATCTTCATCTGGAAATAACACTGCTGGTCTGAGTTTGAAACTCTGCTGAGTATGAGGCCTGGGACCGATGACCCTCTGACCTCTCTGCTCCAAGTCCTGCCAGTGTATCAACTGTAGAGCTCTGAGGGCCAGGCTGCCTCTCTGGGGTGATCCCAGGCCAGTGATCCTTGAATATGGGGAGGACTGTCCTGATCCAGACTTTCTACTACAGTGGTGTAGTTGGGAGGACCTTCTCAATAAGGTTTCGTCAATAGCCAAGACACTGATACAGTCTTTTGAGCCTCATCTGACTCTTTTTGTCTGTTCCCAATCAGTTGAGATTGAGATATCTGTTCTCAATCCCTCCTCTCCTCTAGTTCAGTGGGTTCCCTCAGATTTCCAACAGGAGCATCCCTGTGGGTTTTCAGTGCAAATGCTTGGAAGGATATCATTCCATATGATGTGTGGTATCTCTTATAGAAAGATGGTGGGACCCACCCCACTCTGATTCCAAAGCTAGAAACATTTACTCACGCAGCTGCATGTATTTCTTTTTAAAGCATCAGAGCTTGTATTACTGTCTTTGACTGGCTTTCAGAAGCTCAAGCTACTTGATAACTAGTTACAGAAAGAGCATCTCCATTGTTCTCTCTCCTCTCCCACTATATATTTTTAAAATCTGCCCCTTTTCTTATTTTTCATGCTGGAATTGCTTTTGGTATTAATTTATCTGTATTTTGCTATGTTCCCTTAATTCTGGAGATGTACATTTGTGAACTGGTGTACCCATACGGTCAGGTAGAGGGAGATAATCTATATACTCTGGTACTGTAATATTTAATAGTAGTAGTAATTATAATAATGACAAATGATCGTTGAACTTTCACATATCATTTCAATTGACCTTCACAACAACCCTTGAGACAGGCTATTATTGTCCTCAGTTTATAGAGAGGAAACTGAGACTCTGAGAGCATAAAATATATGGTCAGAGTGCACTTAGCTTTTAAGTAAATAAATGTGGATTTGAAGCCTGGGTGCTGGTCTCACAGTACGAGCTCTTAACCACTTAGGCGCTGCTTGCCAGAAGGAAGAGGCAGGTGTTTACCCTACCTTGTAAGTGTTAGATGATCATCAAAAAATTGAAGAAAAATATTAGCTCTGCAGGCAGGGTTTTTGACCTATTTTGCTTATGGCTGGATCCCCAGCCTAGAATATGCCTGGCACTGAGTAGAATCTCGTGAAATATTTGCTGACTGTATCAAATGAATGAGTGCATGAGTGGATGGATATTTGGATGGAATGACCATGTGAATCAAGAGCTATGGAAGTCCAAGAAGGGAAAACTATTTTCCCCCCAATTTGTGACAGGTGAAAAGGAGGGGAAGAATCTACAACAGTTTTGGTACTGGCAGTAGGAATCCCTAAGAACTCTCCAAAGGAGCTCAGTGGTTTGTTACAAAGACAGGTGGGTAGGAAGCACCCAGTCTAGACTTCGGGAAATATCACCTGAGGCTCAGATGGGACCGATTCCAGACCCCACACAAAGAAGAGAGAGGACATCTGCTTCTGATATTGAGAGCAGCAACTCGGAAAACTTTTCTTCATACAAATATACCTTTGAACCAACATTCTTCTTGGATGGAACCTCAGGTCTTTCTCTTGCAAACTGAGGACTGCTAACTTTGCTCCATTCATCTCCCAGGGTTGTCAGAAGTGGGAGAAGTTGGTCTCCATCAAATGGTTGAGTGTTGACTATTTGCAGCTATAGGGAATGAGTCAGGGGCCCCAGGAAAGGCCCCAAAGGCAAGTCTGTTGTGCAAACTTCCATTCAAAAAGTCAGAAAAGCAATCAGAAATGTGAATACAGATGCCTGGCTGAAGAAGGTGAAGAAAAGGGCAGCTGAGGGGGTGCTTTCCATGAGTAGGAGCCACTGGGGTGCCAGAATACTTGCAACTCTATACAAACCCTTCTGTCCCAGATTAAATGAGTGCTCAGCCCATGGCATCACAGTGTCTCTCCAGGGGCCACCTTGTGATCAAACCAATTGCAGGTTGTAATTTCATCGCCGAAGAGGCACCCGGTATTGAAAAAAGAGATTGGAGTCAGGGGCGGACTATTAAAAGCCTGCCACTCTCAAGCCAGTTTAATATTCTTTTGGGGTGTCCATGAATGCAATCAAGTGGGAAATCTGCAGCTTCTAGGAACTCTCAGACAACTGGGGGGTATATCTTCCCTGGAGGATACATTTCCTGGGGTGAAAAATTTAGTATTTTTCACAATCAGAGTGAAAACATTTATGGAGTCTTTGGGGCTTACAGAGCATGTTTACGGGTCTGATATTTCATTCCCTCCTTACCAGTAAGCCCATGATGAGGCATTTGGCCGTGAGGACCATCTGGACCTAGCATTCATTCCTCGTTGGTGGCCAGGGTTGACTTTGACTGGCAGAGTCCCCTTCCTCTATTACAGTGGTTCTGTGGGAATCTCTCCCAAAGCCACAAGGTGAGAGGCTGAGCTTCCCAATCTAGGCTTCCTGCTAGAACCTCTATATTAGTTAGTAATAAAACATCCATTCACAGGGGAGTAAGCCCAAGATTGGAGACTAAGTGCTTGTGTGCAGGCTGTCCCTCTGGGCGATGATAGAGTGGGCTAGTGGGCGAGCAATTTATAGCCTAAAACTGCAGAGATGTGAGAACTGACCTCATCTTTGAGTTACTCTTCAAGTTGTCTGCAGTGGCCATGTGTATTATAAGAGGAGAGGAGCCATCCTCTGATGAGGTGGTGACGGTCCCCCAGGGTGCCTAGAGGGTGGGATTTAACCTCCCATAACCTCATCAGCTGTTTTCCCCAATCTTCATTATGGGCAATTGATGCTTTTTGGCCCCATATAAAGCATAATGGAAAGGCAACTCTAGACCGACTCCACACATTCATACCCCTGCCCAGAAGTCCCTCACCTATTGATACTCTTGCAGTTACAAATGCAATATCTGCTCCATGTGCTTTACCCCCTCTCCCATGCCCAGGCCCCTGGCATATCCTTATATTGGCTGTATGATTTGGGTCAGGTTACTTAACCAACTGTGAGATGCTAAAACACAACTGGAATCATGTCTCTCTCCTGCTCAAAACTCTAGAGTGGCTCCCCATTACTTTCAAGATAAATTTCAGCTATTTGGCATGATTCCAAGGCCTTTACCATCTGGCCCCCTGCCCTGCTTGCCTCTCTGGCCTCCTTCCTTAGGCCTCCCTGCTATGGGCCTTCCAACTCACTCATAATTCTCATGAGGCTGGGACACCTGCCTTTCTGTGGCCTGCTCCCTTTGCACACAGTTTCTTCTCCCAAAAATAACCTACCACCACTACTTGGCCTGGAAAACTCTTATTCATTCTTTAAAACCCAGCCCAAATGTTCTCTTCAGGAAAAGCTTCTAAGACTGATCTGGAGAGAGCTAGTTGCTCCATCTTTAATGCTTGAGAGCCCACTGAAATGCCTTTCTGATAACAGGTAACCCAGGAATGTAAACAAATGCAGACACTTTGTTCTGTTCACTGTTGTGCCTAGGAGCCCAGATAATTGGCATTCATTAAATATCTGTTGAATAAATGTATACATTAATGCAGAAAGGAATGAATGAAGTGTGCCATAATTACAATCACTTAGCATCTCCCTGTGGATTGAGTTCCTTGGTGTGGAGACCCTAGCAAACTGCTGCACCAGAATAAATTGTAAATGTATTGTAATCCTTAAAACAATAGAAATGGAACGTCTCATAGTTCTGGAGGCTGCAAGGACAGAGTCAAGGTGTCAGCATATCCACGCTCCTTCTGAGGTGGGAGGGTGCAGACGGTGTCTTGCCAGCACTCAGTCACATAACTCACTCTTGGTCTCTATCGTACTGCTGTCTTCTTTCTCTAACTGAGTCCACATTTCCCCTCCTTAGGAAGACCCCAGTCACATTGTACTAAGGCCCACCTAACTTACTTTAGCCTTGTCTTACTAAGGATTTCTTCAAAGATTCTTTTTCCGAACAGAGTCATGATCCCGAGACCAGGGGTTAGGACTTGGGAATGTCTTTAGGGGTCTTGATTCAATCCCTTATAGGGACCACGTCCCATTTGTCTCATGGACCTGTGGGTGGCAGGGAGAAGCCAGTGTGTTTTGGGCAGCTGTGTTTGGAATGGATGAGGTTTGAGGGATGCAGTGCTGGTTATGAAATGAAACCAGATGTGCTCCCCAATGTAATAAAAAGGTATTTTCGAGCCCCCATGTCAGCCAACTGCAGCTGCTTTAAAGAGAACATAGAAAACAAAGGTTTGACACAAGCAATTCTGCAGGAGCAATGGCTCTCCAATTCCAGAAACAACAGATATTAAATATCATCAGGAATACAGGACTGAGAGCTGGAAGTCACCTCATCCTACCTCTGGTGTGCCGGTTTGAAGCTATTATGCACCCCAGAAAGCCAAGTTCTGTAATCTGCATTCAGTATTGCTAGGTGGGAACTTTTTATTGTTTCCATGGAGATGTGACCCACCCAATTGTGGGTGGTGCCTTTCGATTAAGTAGTTTCCACAGAGATGTGTCTCAACCCATTCAAGGTGAGGTTGCTCACTGGAATCCTTTAAGAGGGACCATTTTGGAAAAAGCTCAGAGCCGACACAGCTGAGAGAGAGCCCACACAGCCAGAGATCTTTGGAGATGCAGCAGGAGAACATCCCTGGGGAATCCCTCTGCAATGTGATGCCAGGAGTCATCACCATGTGCCTTTCCAGCTGACAGAGGTGTTCTGGACCCGCTGGCCTTTCTTGAGGCAAGGTATCTATCCCTGGATGCTTAAGTTTGGACATATCCATGGCCTTTGAACTGTAAACTTGCAACTTAATAAATTCTCCTTTAAAAAAGCTGTTCCATTTCTGGTATATTGCATTCTGGCAGCTTCAGCAAACTAAAACATCTGGCTACAGGTAAGGAAACAGACCCAGAGAGGGAGGGCCTGGGCCAATCACACTACCAGGCAGTCACAGAGCTGTCCTGCTGTCATTTGTCTGCTGTTTTTATTGAAATGTTGAGTGTTTCATATTTTATCCCAGAACATAGAAAGTGGAACACCAAAGTAGAAAGGGCCCTTAGAAACTGTTCAGCCCCCAAACTGCCATCACAGAGATGAAAACTGATGTTCACTTACCAGAGGGGAATAGAAAGGGGTGAGATAAGAAGCAAGAAGCACAAGAGGCCAAATGTGCCAAGAGCTATGCAGGAAATTTAAATTGCCACATTGCATCCTATAGTTAGGACAGGCTCCTCTATGCAAGTGATACTTAAGCTAAGAACTGAATGAAAAGAGGGAACCAGCCAGCGGATGGGCAGAAAGAACATTCAGGGCAGAGTAAACAGTCAGTGCTGAGAGCTTGGAGTCAGACCAGGTTTGGTATCATTCTGGGAGAGAAAATAATGCAAGATGGAAATACCAACTGAGGACTCTTGCATGGCACCTTGTCATAGGTCAGGTTCCCTAGAAGTGGAGGCCAGCCCACTGCTTCTTCTGAACGTAATTTAAAGTGTGTCCTCAGGAGACACCTGTGAGTGTGAAGGACACAGGATCTGGAAGGTGGTGAGGCCAGGCAAAGATGTGGTTTAGGAGGAGCCTAGCATCAACCTGATCCCATAGGGAGCTTTGGAGCTTGGGCTGCAGAAATGGGGGCTTGAGCTGGAAGTAAGATGCTAAGTAGGGCTTAATGCTTGAGCTTTGTTAAAACTTTTTCTCCCTACCCAGACTTGTCCCTTACTTTCTGGAAAACTGAGGTTCCCTGAAACTTGGCCTTTACACTAACATATTTTCCTGGGGGAGGCAGGGAAGTAATATGTTGGGCCCCAAGCTGAGCACTCTTTTATACATTACCTCATCAAATCATCATAGCCAAGTTGTACGGTAAGTAAATTCATCCTCATTTTGTGATCAAGGAAGGAGCATGTCAGAGAGTGAAGAAATTTGTGCACCAAGTGTTGAGAACAACTCAGAAAGCAAGACTGAGACATGTGTCCTGACAACTCAAGCAACTTGGGAGTCAGAAGCACAGTTCCTGTCACTGTGATTTAGATTCAATTTTCTGTTGAAGAAATCTCTGTCTCCAGCCTTGGGGATGTTTGCCAGTCTGAAACACAGCTGTGAGGCTGCGGTTACTGCCCCACCATCTGCCAGGTTGCTCTGAAAGAACTCTAGTTTTGTCTTCATGGACAGAGAGAGATAGGGATGGAAAAAGCATCGACCTGAGAATTAGAAAAGCTGAAAACCAAGACCCATTCTGCTACACACTGGCTGTGTAACCATGAGAAAATCCATATATCTCACTGAATATCAGTTTCCTCTTCTGAAAAGTGAGGGTAACTGTCCCTGCCTGACCTGCTTCTCAGGGATGTGGCAAGGTCCAGGAGAGTGCTGTGTTCTTTACAGGTTGGTGTAGAGATGGTCATTGGTCAGTGGGGTGATGGCCCATGGAGCCTAGTATCTCTAATTCACAAAGGCATGTCACCATCACTCTGGCTCTACTTTCCCCCAATGCCTGAGATCCTCAGGCTCAGGGGCCTGGAATGCTCTGCCAGTTCACTCTGAACCACTCCCAAGTGGAGTTGATTTTGTCTATCCACTTCCAACTGCTCTTCTCTCACCAGCCAGCTAGCTTGCCTTCCACTAGCTCACTTAGACCTGGTACCAGCAAGTATGCATTAGTCTCCAGAAAAGCAGTTCCAACAGGATACATGTATGTATATATATGTATATATATACATACATATATACATATATATATGTATATATACATATATATATGTGTAAATATTTAAAGATCCATTATAGGAATTGACTTACATGACCATGAGGACAGGCACATCCAAATTTCATAGGGCAGCCTGCAAGTTGGGAACTCAGATGAAGGTGAGGTTGAATTCTCCCAGGAAAAGCTGGCTGGCTGAAATAGAGGCACAATAATTTACAACTTCTGAAATCCCCATTTCTGGCTTTAAGACCTCCAATTGATTGGATGAGGAAACTCTGTCATTGCTGAGGGCAATCTTACTTGTTGATTGTAGATGCAATCAACTAACTATAGATGCAAATCCATTTATGACATACCATTACTATAATAATCAGGCCAGGGCTTGTTTGACAAAACATTTGAACACATAACTTAGTCAACCTGACACATGAAATTAGCCATCCCAAGGTGTATACCAGGTGCTTGTGGCATTGACCACCCTCCCAAAGACTGTGGACTGCCAGCTACCCACCAGAAACCAGGGGAAAGGCATAGAATGGATTTTCCCCTTTAAGAGGAAGCATGGCCCTGCCAACAACTTGATTTTGGACTTCTAGCCTCCAGAACCATGAGATAATAAATCTTTGTCATTTAAGTCAACTAGCCACTGATTTTTTTACAGCAGCCCTGATAATTAAGCCAATACCTTTCTATATTCTGTCTGATTTCATGTTTCCCAGCTCTTCCATTCTTAGCAAATTCAATGTGAGCTCTGAGGCTAGAGACCAATTCTTATATCTCAGTGCCTGGCACACGATCAGTATTCCCTGGATATCTGCTATTTTGAACTCAATTTTTAGAGCAGGCAAGAGAATAAATATATGCAGCTCTCTGCTCTTGAGAACTGGCTGATACAAAAGAGGAAGCAGAACAGCTCAGATGAAGGCAGGAAAGCATTGAGTATGGATCAGGATGGAATTTCCTGTCTCATAATTCCAACTGGGGCCTGATATTTTAATGAGGAAGGGCCACTTGTGCATCCTTCTCATAGAGCCAGGCCAATAGAAGGGATTTTACCTTGGTCAGAGGTTGAGATGCAGCTCTTTGGAAAGGGTGGCTTCCCACTCGAAGGGTGGCTCCTGGTCCAAAGAGTAGGGCTGCAATGACAGCCAGTATGGGCTCACAGTTGACATGGAGGCAATATGCAAAGGGTCAGGGGGAGTGAAAGGGAAAAATGACTCTAATGGCAGCTGAGCATACAGTGCTCTCTGAAGATAAGTAGTATTCGACCAAGGCCAGTC
Source organism: Tamandua tetradactyla (assembly GCF_023851605.1). NCBI lineage: Eukaryota > Metazoa > Chordata > Mammalia > Pilosa > Myrmecophagidae > Tamandua > Tamandua tetradactyla. Next base: position 57,005,807 of record NC_135338.1, on the reverse strand, counting down.
CTTGACCATGTTTAGGACCAAAGGAAGACCCAATGGTGGTTGTAAGGGAGACCCTCTGCAAGATGGGCCACAGCTCCTCCCAATCCTGGTTCTTCTGCATCCCTCTACTTCCAGGAACCTAGGCAGAGGCTGGCAGCTCCCTTGACCAGCCAGAGCCTCAATGGAGGCATGAGAAGGGAGCTGGTCCTCTGCAGAGGGACTATGGCCTGCCCAGCTCTAGGCTCCTCTCTCTGAGTCCTGGGAAGGCTGTCCAGATCTGTTTCAGCCCTTGTGTATTTTGAATTCCATAGAACACCAGAGATGAATCAGCCCAAGCCCCCAATGCAGAGAGGGAGAAACTAAGGCCCACAGTGCAGAAGCAACTTAAGGCTCTGTGAGACTCAGCAACAAGAGGTCTATTCTGCTAGACTTCATATGTGGGATTCCTGCCTGAAACATGCCAGGCTGAGAGAGGTCAGGCTGTGAAGTCACAGAATCTTGGGTTCAAATTCCAGTCTCTCCACAACTAGCTGTTTGATGTGGGAAACATCACCTCACCTCTCTGGTCTCTGTCTCCTCAATTGACAAAATGGAGTCAGAAATATCTGTCATTCAGGATTCAGGGGAGGCTTGAATGAGAAAAACAATAACAATGGGCCTATAGCAGGTACTAAATAAATGCCACTTGTCACCTTATTCTGCCCAAAGGAGGCAAGCTAAGTAGCATTAAAGAGGACTAGTGCCCCCTTCACCCCTTTTACTCTGAGCCCAAGCCTGGAGCCAGCTCTAAGAGAATAAGCCCTTGCCTCCATTCTCTGGGCCCTGAACTAGCTGACTCTCTACTGAGCCTCAGAAATCTCCCAGATAGGGAAACCCCAAAAACTAATCCAGAGGAAAAGGGAGGACCTTTTGTGATTCCTTTCACTTGCACCTTCAACTCCTCCCCATGTCTGCCCTCTGAGCTGTTGATGCCAAGACAGGGAACACAAGAGGGAATCCTGCCCTGTGCTAGGATGGATGGAGGAATCCTAGTGCTTGACATGGCCCTTCCCAAAAATCAAAGGCTGACGGGCTTCAGACAGATGGCTTCCAAGGCCTCTAAAGCTGACATTGTGCTTTTCTGGGAAGTCCACAGGACCTCTAGGGTGTCCACAATAAGCATCAGGCACTGAGAAGGTAGGTGTAAATGCAGGGACATCGACTCAGGCCCTGGAACTCCTAAAAGGCATGGGTCATCTAAGAGATGTTATCTGGCCCTGAGAAACACGAGAGGAGAGAAGTACTGAAAGCTGCAGGGATTCGGGCGCTAGAGAGAATGAGTCCTCAAGCAGGTCAGCACCTGCACAGAGCCTGTGCTTTCACAGCTGGCCCTTCCTCCCCTCTTGCTTTCCACTCACTCCATCCTCCAAATCTCAGACCAGTAATCTCTGCAAATTAGGCTCTGTCCTTCTCTGCCTTTAGAGCCCTTTCAGTGGTTCCTATCATCCAAAGGCTAAGCCTACACTTTACTTGTGGTCTTCTATGCTCCAGCCCCAGCCAACTCTCTGGCATCACTGCTCAGTGCTCTATTGATGATGAACAAGTTGTAGTCTCCTCACTATGCAGTACTGTCTCCCACCTCTAGACTTGGCCAGGTGACACCCTCTGCCTGGAAGTCCTCTCCCCCCATTTCACCTTCACCTGGCTATTCCCCACAGCTCATCTTTCTAGTGTGAGCCTTCCTTGGGTGGGTAAGGGATCCTCCTTGGTGCTAAAAACATCAGAGGCTTACATCTACCATGGCACTCATTATATCAGAGTGATCACCTGCTGGCACTTATGTGTTGAATGAAGATGGTGCAAGTTTATACAGGGGCCAGAGCTGACAAGTCTTCAACGCCCTAAGAAGTAGTTCGGCTCTTTATTCTATGGGTCCAGAGTGTCCTTGCAGAATTGTAAGCAGTGGTGAGGTGAGAATTATTCTTTGGGAGGAGCACCCTGCCAGTGGAGTGGAGGTTAAGAGGTTCAGAACAGGGTCTGACTTATAGCAAATTTTCTGAAAATCAGTTCATCTGCCATCTCTCAGCCCTCTTTGTCCTAGACCACCCCTCCCCTTTTTCCTGGCACCCTTGGCCCTTTACACATTTGATCCCAAATTCTGCAGTGGCCTTTCCTGCCCTGCCTGCTCAAGACTCACTGAGCCTTAAGGAGAGTGGGAGGGAGGAGGTGGAGGTGGAGGCCATTATGAGGCTGCATCCAGTGAAGAGTTAATAACGGTGTGATCTGGACTAATGGGAGAAGAGGTAACTAATCTGAGAGACAAGTATCCTAATTCTGGCAGATGGTTACATGTTTACAGCTTTACTTGAATCCACCCAAATGGACCACTAGCTCAGAAAATAAAGGCTATTGGGAGATTTGGTCCAGTGGGATCATCATGCATACAAAATCTTCCTCATGGTGAAGTGTACTGGTTTGAGACTTATTTTCCCTAGAAAAGTCATGTCCTTCTAATCCATTCTCGTGGGGGCAGACCTATTGTTGGGTAGGACCTTTTGATTAGGTTGTTTCCATGGAGATGTGACCCACCCAGTTCAAAGTGGGTCTTAATCCTTTCCTGGAGCCCTTTATGAGAGAAAGCGCAGAGATGTTTGGAGACAGAAACATCTTGGGAGAAACAAGCAAGGGCCCACAGAAGCCCAGAGACATTTTGGAGTGAAGGACCAGCAGATGCCAGCCACACATTTTCCCATGTGACAGAGGAACCCTAGATGCCATTGGCCTTTCTTCAGAGTCAAGGTCTCTTTCTCTGGATGCCTTAATTTGGACATTTTCATGGCCTTAGAACTGTAAATTTGTAACCTAATAACCCCACCACCACCTTTTTTTTTTCACATGGACAGGCACTGGGAATCAAACCCAGGTCTCCAGTATGGCAGGCGAGAACCCTGCCTGTTGAGCCACTGTGGCCTGCCCAATAAACCCCCTTTTAACAATCTAATCCATTTCTGGTGTATTGCATTCTGGCTCCTTTAGCAAAGTGAAACAAGTGCCAGTTGCTCAAATCTGCTCTAATGAAACAGGAAAACCTCTAGCAAAGGAAGGAGAAAAATAAAGGAGAACAGTCTTTGATTTTGTGCTGAATTCACAGTCAAAAGTCTCCTGGAATGGAGAAAGGTAACAACTCAGACCTTGGGGAGAAGACTTGAAATTGCCAGTAAAGCAGAAAGTATCAGGTGGCTTGGCAGAGGCAGTGGTGACGTGGGAAGCTCAGATGTTTTGTCCCTCTCCAGATGCACTGCCTGCAAACAGTGCTGTGGCAATGCTTTGTGCACAGCTGCAGAAAGCCCACCCTGTCTGCCCAGCAGAACTTTGGCATTTCCCTATATGACAAGGACTTTCAAATGCCCACTAACCTGACCTCAGTGGCTGGCAGTGGATCACTCCCTTTCTACCATTAAAATATAAGACAATAAGTATAAACCTACTGGTATATAATTGGTGTTGAATGAAGGAAGCCTTTATCATTCAGGATTTCTGAAGCTGAGAGTAATAATGAAATGCTCCAGGTTCAAGGGCATACTGTCTCTGTTTGGGGTGGGGGGTCTTGGTTGAAAAGAGTTGCCCCCAACTCATTAGTTGTGCTTAGAAATGTTGCACTCTACTAGAGTTCAAAGAACTTGGTAAACTCATTTGTCACATCCTCTGAGGACTTCCCTGGACCCAAAGTACATCCATTCAATCTCTGGTTCCTAGCTCTGTGGTCTTGAAGAAGTCAGGGAGGACTTGATGGTATGTAAACTCCTCTGGTTTGGTGAACAATGACTGCTGATGCCAAAGAAGTGGCAGAGTGTGTGTGTGGTGGTGGGGGCTTGGCAACTGGAAATGGGCAAAAGGCCCATCTGTCCTTTGAAAAATGACTGCAGAGGCAGGTGGAGTGGAGGAAAGAGGCAGGAAGATATGGGTTCAGATCCCAGCCTGGCCACTAGCCCTGTGGCCAAAGCCAATGTGAATAACTGTCTCTGAGCCTGTTTCCTCATTTGATGGGTTGGGGTAATGGTATCTTTTTCACTAGGCTATTGTGAAAAGGAACTGAGATAATGTACATTAAGGGCCTAGGGGAGTGCTTGGGGCACAGAGTCTGCCTCTTCCCTAGGTACTCCTTCAAGCCCAGGCCCTCTTTGTGTGGACCCAAGTTCTCATTAAGTTTTGGGGTTGCCAGTGTTCTTCCTTGTTGATATTTCCAACTGCTCCCATGATATTTCCTTGTGTATATCTCACACCTGGGCTCTGGGCTCACTGTGACTTCCAAGGTGACCTCTTAGCAGGCCATCCTCCTTTCTGTTAACTTCTGGGGATGCAGTGGCTCCCTCCGCCCTTAGCTTTGTTTAACCTGGAAAAGGTGGTGGCATCATTACAGCAGTATTTGCCATGTGGCCCCAGCTTCCCTTCTCAGTCTAATGTGTCATTCATTCCTGTGCAGCAACCAAAACCAACCCCACCCCCAGTTCTCCTGTTTCCATGCCTTGGTTCCTATAATGCACTGCACCACAAATACATACCTGTGAACATACTTCATGTCCTCCAAGAAGGATTTTCTGGCTCCTATCACTCTTCAGAAAGCACAGTGGTTATAAATCTTTACAGCACTGAGGTCACATCCCTTTTAGTCACATGTCCCTATATCCAAGTTTTTGAAAGATGTAAGCAAGAACTTATTTCCATTCCATCCAGATGAAATCAATTCTTCCTTTTTAATCCTTCATGGATTTGTGCTTTTTAGTACACTTGGCTTCAAGTTAAAAATGCCATCTATATGATTATCTCATCTTGCTCTATCAGACTACACTCTCCTAGAAGGCAGAAATGAAATCCAACTCATATTCCATATCCCTTTTTGTCTGCATCAATAGAAGCTCCACCCCCCATATCTCAATTTCAAGTACACCTTGCTTGAACCACCACCTCCCATCTCTGCAGCCTATTTACTCTGGTACCATCACTCCCTCACCCCACTGACCCCATAAGACCCCCACACCATCGCTCTAAGCATTCTTCACTGTCCAGTCCCTGTTCCAGTCCTCACGTTCCTCCTCACCCACTTTCAATAAGGATCCTCACTATAATGACTCCTTTACTTGCCCACTGGTATCTCTTTAAATTTTTATTGTAAACCTCAAGACTCCTTTCAGTGTTGCCCAGCTAGCCTACTATATGTCCACAGTGGCTCACTTGCCTCCTTCTAAGATGACCATTTTATGTTTTCTTCTTCTTCTCCAATAGTCTTCCTTTCCACTGCTTATTTTTAATAGCTTTATTGACATATAACTCATACCCCATACAATTCACTCACTTAAAATGTATAATTCAATGTGTTCCAGTTTGCTAGCTGCCAGAATGCAACACACCAGAAATGGATTGACTTTCAATAAAAGGGGATTTATTTAGTTAATGTACAGTTCTTCAGAGGAAAGGCAGCTAACTTTCGACTGAAGTTCTTTCTTACCTGGGAAGGCACAAGGTGATCTCTGCCGGCCTTCTCTCCAGGTCACTGGGTTCCAACAACTTTCCCCGTGGTGATTCATTTCTGCATCTCCAAAGGCCTGGGTTGAGCTGCGAGTACCGAGATGAGGTATGCTGAGCTGCTTGGACTGTGCCACATTGAGCTCTCTCATTTAAGCACAAGCCAATTAAATTAAACATCATTCATTGCAGCAGGCATGCCTCCTAGCCGACTGCAGATGTAATGAGCAACAGATGAGGTTCACGTACCATTGGCACATGTCCACAGCAACAGAACCAGGTACCTTCACCTGGCCAAGTTGACAACTGGATCTAACTACCACACAATGGTTTTTAGTGTATTTGCAGAGTTGTGCAACCATCACCATAAACTTTTGAACATTGTTATCATCCAAAAAAAGCAATATCATTTCCATTAACAGGCACACCCATTTTCCCCCTAGTTCCCCTCACAGCCTTAGACAACCATGAGTCTACTTTCTCACTATATAGATGTGCCTATTCTGAACACTTCATATAAGTGAAATCACACAATATGTTATGATTGGCTTCTTTCATGTAGCATAACACTTTCAAGGTTCATCCTTATTATGATCAGCATTTCACTCCTATTTATTGCCAAAGAGTATTCCATTGTATGGATATGGCACATTTTATTTATCCATTAATCAGTTGAATGGCATTTGGCTTGTTTCTACTTTTTGGCTACCAAGAATAATGCTACTATGAACATTTGTATATAAGCTTTCATGTGGACATAAGTTTCAATTTTCTTGTGTATATAACTAAAAGTGGATTTCACCTCTTGTTTCATTGAAAAAATAAAATAGAAATAATAAGAATAAAACTATTGTATCCTCCTACTTCAAAATCAACGAACCTATCTGTATTCATCCTGTTATAATGGAAGAATTGGTCCTGGTTCCATTTGAGGTTGCCTTATCCAGGCCAAGCCTCAGATGTTGATAAATCTTCCTACTCAAAGACTTTGTTTTTTCAAAGATTGCCTGTCTCCCTGATATCATCAATTCTTTCCTCTCTTCTGGACCATTCCCATCAGCACACAACCATGCTGGAAGGCCTCCCAAATTAAAAATAACTCTCTAGACCACACATAGCCTTCCAGCCACACCCCCATTTATCTGCTCCCATTTTTAGTGAAATTATTCAAGAATAATGTGCTTTCACTATCTCTACTCTATCACCTCCATTTTTTTTCTAATACTATTCAAATCAGCCTCTCATTCCTACCACTCCAGTGCAACAGTTCTATTTAAGCTCATTGATGTCCACCATCTTGCCAAATCCCATAGTTGAATCTTAGATCTTATCTCCTTCTGCTCAGCAGCATCTGACATAGCTGATATCTCCAGGACACTGTGCTGTCCTTGTTTTCCCCCATGCCATCCTTCCAGTTTCCTTTGATGACCACCCCTCTTCTCTTTCAGCCCTTTAAATATTAGAGTGCCCTGGCACTCAGTTTTTGTTCTGTTTTCTTCTCTGTTTCACTTCTTATGTAACTTCATCCACTTCTATGGCTTTAAATATCAACTATGCCAGGAGACAGCAAACGTTCTGTAAAGGGTCAGATAGTAAATATTGTAGGTTTTGTGGGACAAAAAGTCTCTTTTGCAACTACTGTTGTTGTAGTGCAAAAGCAGTTAAGATAATATGTAAATGAATGAGCATGGCCACGTTCCAATAAAACTTTATTTCCAAAAACAGGTAGCAGCTGGGTTTGGACTATAAGACATAGTTTGTCAACCTCTGAATTTTCTTAATGACTCTAAACTTGATGTTTTTTAGTGCAACTTTACATTCATTTAGTGTAACTTTACATTCATTCTACTGAACTTTACATTCATATATTAACCACCTACTTTTTGTCTCCACTTGGTATTTATCAGGTAATCTAAACTTAAACACATTCAAAACAGAACTCTTCTTTCTATCCACCTACTCCCACAAAAGACCCCATTGTTTCCCCAGATTTCATCATCTTGCTAAATGACACTACATGTACTCGTTGCAGAAAGCATTTTTATCTCCTTTCTTTCCTTCATAGCCCATATTTAACTCATTAACTTGACTTTTAGCTCTATACTTGAAATATACTCAGAATATAAACACAGTTCTCCAAGTTCTCTTCTGCCAAAGCGGTCCAAGACACTCTCATCTCTCAGCTAAGCTACTGCAAAAATCTCCTCACTGGCCTCCTTACATGCAAGCCTCCATGCAACAACAAGTGGTGGCCTTTAAAAACTGTTAATTAGGTCACCTCAAACAATTCAGATGAAATCTAAATACCGTATCACAACCCACAAGATTCTGCATTAGGCAATCCAGCCCATGCCTAATTCTCCAATCACATGCCCCAAACTTCTCTCTTTATCCCTTCACTCTAGTCACATTGCTCCTTCTGTTCCTTGAATACCTCAAGCTAATTCTCATCCCAGAGGCTTAACACCTACTCTTGCACTCTGCTTGGAGTGCTCTCCCCCAGATCGTCCTATGAATTACTTTGTTACTTTTTCTCTACTCAAATGTCACCTCTACAGAATACCTTCCCAGGCCAATTTCTCTGAAACACCTCCCTAGAGCCTTTTCTCTCTGTCTTTCTAAGTCTTTCCAGGGCCTTGTTGTTTCTTATGGTATTTCTAACTCTTTGACATTATCTATTTGTTTATTTTCTTGTTTATTGGTTTATCTCTTTCACTAGAATATAAGCTCCATGAGAGCAAATCTTGTTCATCACCACCTCCCCGGAGCTTAGAACAGTGCCCCACATGTAATAGGTATACAATAAAATATTTTTTGAAAGAAAGAATGCATGCATGTGTTGTCCACAACATAGCCCGATATCCACTATGGTCTGCTCAAATGGGAAGGTTACAGGGTGTTGTGAAATCAGGTCTCCAGGAAGAGCCAACCGTTCTGGATCCTACTTCTGGCATTGTCATTAACTGTGTGACCAAAAATGAGACACCACCCTGATGTGAGCCTTTGTTTTCTCATTTGTAGAATAAAGATGTCAATTTAGATATTTTCTCAAGTCTCTTCCAGTTTGAATATTAATGAATGAAATTGAATTGAACCACTCTGATGGAATTTCAGAATCAATGGGAGGAAAGGGCCAAAGAGAGCATTCTATTATGGGGGAGCAATTCAGCTGCACCCTTCAAATGACCCCACACCTTTCTAGCAGTTTTGACACCTATGGAACTCTCATTAATGAGAACCAACCCTTAGGTGGGCAACCTGAGCCCATGTGGCTGTGAACTCAGTAATATCAAGGGAAAATAGCAATTACTCCAGCCCTTCTAGATGTAGAGAGCCACCTGCACCCAGCTTTTCTTGCTGGTTTATCTCATTAGTCTTGAAGATCACGAACTGATTTGTGTCACTGCCAAGAAAGCTTTTGTCCTATAAATATGACTCAGAAATGCAGGTCAATCACTCTGAGTCACATCTTCAGAAAAAAAGTACAGTGCTTGGTTAGAGTTTAAATTCTGCAATTGCACTCCACGTGTCACTTAAATTTATTTGCTATGATATCACCACCAGACTGCTATTAAAATGGGAAAGGATCATCAGTCAGTGCTATAGAGATCACCTTCAAGAGAAGCCATGGGAAAATGCCCTAGTTCTCCTCATTAAAAACTATAAGTCCCGAGCATTTCCATGTCCCTGCTAACTTTTTATCTTCTACTGCTTGTCAGAGCAATCTTTCAAAAGAATGGACCCATGAAGTACTATTACTTACATATGAGGAGAGCTTCACAGTTTGCAAAGCACATTTTCATTCCTCATCATATTTGCCCTAAATTTTGATGTGAAGTACCATTAGGTCCGAGGAAATATCTGACCTTAAGTTTCAGTTTTGTATCTTTCTCACTATATAGCCTGAGAAAAATCATTTTCCCAATCTGAGTCTCAGTTTCTCCATCTGTACTATGAAAACACTCACTGAGTCCCAACTGGGTATTCCCAGACTCCAAGAGCTATTTTAGATTTAAATTGAAATCCAAGAGCTATTTCCATATTTCATATTTCAAAAAAGCCTAGTGGGAATTCTACATTTGCCCACAATTAGGCCACACAAGTTAATTAAAATGTCAAATTCTTTGCTTTTGAATGGAATGATATCAACTCACGTGGTGGCTTAGATTTTCTCACACTGATCAGAAACTGTGATTGACTATAAATGATCTCACAGGAAATACTGGAACATTATTTTATTGCCTACTCTGCTATGTGTCTGTGTTTTCATTTCCTTGGCTGCTCAAGGAAATGTTATGCGTTGGATTGGCTTAAGAAATAGGAATTTAATGGCTCACGGTTCTGAGATTAGGAAAAAGTCAAAACCAAGATATCATCAAGGTGATGCTTTCTTCCTGAAGGCTATGGCATTCTGGGATTGGCTGCTGGTGAACCTTAGTTCTGGGCCACATGGTGGCCTTTCCTTCTCTTCTGGGTTCCATTAACAATACATGACCTTCAGGTTCTTGCTTTCCATGGCCTTCTCTCCATCTCGATTTCATTTTGCTTATAAAGGACTCCAGTAAAGGATTAAGACCTATCCTGACTGGGTTGGGCCACACTTTACCTGAAGTAGCTCATCAAAAGGATGTACTTACAATGGATTCACACACAGGGATTAAGTTTAAGAACAGGTTTTGGGGGGGTACATCCAGCTCTAAACTACCACAGTCTGATTAATAAAATGGGGTTAGGAGTTAATCCCTGCAGTTTTGTAGGCAAAATCTGCAGAAGGATTAAGGTAGGTGAAGAAAAGCCTGTCCTTGGTGCTGAAAATGTTGCTCTACCCCTCAACCCCTCTCTCTCTCTGAAATTTTTTTCCAGCTATAAATGCTATGATTACAACATTCCTATTCATTGAGAATGAATTTTTTTCCATTAAAGAAACATATTGGAGAGGACATTGCTCTCTGTTTGCTTTTTAAAATAGCCCCTCTCATAGTGAAGTCACCCCCAGGCACAGCACAGAAAAGCAAATCATCACAAAGCAAATCACTGCAGATGCAGGAAGACAAGTTCCTGAAAAAATCAATATGGTACCAGGTTTAAAGAGACATGTCTTGAATCATGCCCTGAAGTTAAGCAGTCTTTGGCTTGCTGATCAAGGACATAAAACTACTCCACCAGGGTTTGTCCACTGACTTCAAGGTACCAGACTAGTTGATATATATCTGCTCCCCACTTTGAAAGACCCTTCTCCACCCTCCCCACATGTAAAAAGAATAGCTGGCAGTCAGCCCCAGAACTCCAGTCTTCAGGGAGAAAGCATTGCCTTGATGATGCCTTGATTTGGAGTTCTTCCCAGCATCAAAACTGTGAGTGAATAAATTCCAATTGTTTAACCCTAACCATTTCATGGTATTTGTTTCAGCAGTCTAGGGAACTAAAGCAAAGTAAGAAGTGAAAGGATAAAGACAGTATCCTCAAATTTTGATTCTTTATCCTCTGGCACCCTGGCATTTTGCATGTTCAAAAATTACGGGCTGAAGCTCTACCTATCTAACAAAATAGTAAAATTGTCCAAAGACAACCCAGAGTCGCAATGACCCTTATGGGAGATGTTCTGATTACACAGACTTTCTTGTCTTAGAAGTGAACTTCAGAAAAAGGGTTCCCAAGTTAAACAGGCCAAATGGGATGCCTTTTCTAATTGGTACTCAAAATCTGCTAAGAAATCACAAGATTGTGAAAACAGTTTATATAAATTAGTGAGTTTTGTATTTCCAAGTTTCCGTGTTTTCATGTCTGACTCGTAGCTGAAATTTTTTAAACTGAAGCTACCAAGCTCTCTATTTGTGCCTGCCTGTATGTCTAATGTGTGACAGTTTCTTACCTTTGGATGATATCAACCAAACTGATTTATAAAACTCCTTAAAAGAGTTCACCCAGATTGGCTTAAAAGATAAATGCTTACATATAATCAATACTCCTAAAGTCTGAGAAATTAAGGAAACCAAATGTTCACTATTTCCAATCTTAAAAAAGAGTATTCATGGAACTAAACTTAAAATTTAAAAAAAAACATTCAAGTTCACATAATTCATATAAACATCTGACAAATGTGACCAGTTTAATATAGCTAATTAAATAAAAACAGCTATATTTTCTGAGTTACCAATGTTAAGTACAAGACAAGCATACAGTTTTATTCTACTTGGGTATGTTCTTCCTAAATATATACAGGTTTGCTAATAAATTAGACTGTTATTATATCGTCAGATCTTAAAATTATGAAAAATATAAATGTGACCTTAATCAAATTGAGTTATTATTCTGACATACTTTATTTGAAAAGTAATTATGTTTTGTAGGATGTTGGCTTGAAGACAGTTTCCAAAAATATTTTGGGGAACTTAAATATATAAGGTATGCAGGATGTGTTTTTATTAAAGAAAATAAGAGAATAGTCTTGTCCTATAGTAAAATGGCTGGTTATATAGAATGAGAAACAGGGATGTACAGGAAAAAAACTGAATCATATAGAAAGTCATAGAGGGGTTGCAGAAAATGAATTTTATTTGTTGCAGTTAAGGTTGGCTAAGATTTGATAGATTTATAAATTTTTAAATTCTCTTTAATCAGACGGTATTTTCATGCCTGCCACAGAGGCAGAGATTGAGTTTTGCTGCTGGAAGAGAAGGGACACCATGGATTGCCAACCTCCCACCAGAAGCCTGGGAGAGAACGTGGAATGGAATCTCCACTTATGAGGCAGAATGGCTCTGCTGACACCTTGAGTTCAGACTTCTAGCCTCCAGAACTGTGAAGGAACCCATTTTGGTTGCTTCAGGCATCTAGATTCTGGTACTGTGTCACAGCAGCCCCAGGAAACGATGACAGCTGTGATGGAACTGCTGTAATGATCTACAGGAGACATAGTAGGACCTGAACTGGGCATAAGTCAGGAAGAAGAGGGAGATGCAAGAGAGAGTTGGAATTATCAAAGTTTGAGCTTTGGCCTTTGCTCCCTGTAGGCTCTTTGGGCCCTGTCTGGGTGCTCAATCTGAGTGCTCTTTGGCTCTGTACTGTGTACTTCCTTGGAGCAGCAGCAGCAGCAAACCTGCCCTGAAGGCTGACCCTAGGAGACAGGCAGTGGTGAGCAGCCAGAGTTGGGGAGGGTCCTATCTTGTGCCCTCAGCCTCTGCTCTGTCCTCCATCTTCCATGCCCAGGATCATGTTGTGGGCTCAGACTTGAACCTGGTGTCCTGAGTCCCCATGGGCCCTGCTGCCAGTGCTAGCCCACTGAACTAGCTTCTGAGTGTTCAACACTTTCCAGTCCTTAAGCAACTCAGCAACTGTTGAGAGAGGTAGTATTCTTTTTCTTATATTATTATCTAGAGGCAGGTAGTAACTTCCCTCCCTCAAGGTCGTATTGCCAATGAGCCATGGAACCAGGACCAAAACTCTGCTTTAATTCTAGGTTCTGTACTCTTTTACTATAATCCCAAGCTACAATTAAGTCAGTCACTCTATCTGCCTGTCTTGTCTATCTGCCTTGCTCTGTCTCTTTGTCTGCCTCTCATTCTCTGCCTCTCTGTCTCCATTTCTCCTTGTCTCTCATTCCCAAGAGTCAAATAGCCTCTTAGACCCCCCTTAGCAACCTTGAAGGACCCACAGGTGCAAGGAGACCCAAAGATTACTGCGAGTACACCTTGGAAACGTTTTCAGATTTCATGACTCTCGTAAGCAAACATCCACCCAGAGACTCCTGCCAAGTGAATTTAAGTAAATGCTGAGTGTTCCAAATGTTTAAAAAAATGCTTGTCCTTTTATGAGTTTAATAACTCAGTGGGATGGGGCAGGAGCCGTTGCACCCCATGAGGACTCTTATGGACTGTTATGGGCAGGCCTGACTCTGTACCAGGGCCTGGCCTTGGTAGGCAATAGCTGCTCTCTAGACCAGAAGCCAAACACATCCTGGGCTCTGCGGACTTACTCAACACTCAAGAAAGTGTGAGGGACCAGGGTCAAGCTCCTTGTGAAGGTGAAAATTTCTTCTGCTGGAGGTGTGAACCAACAGACCTCCCCACCCCCAAGTATGCAATGTTGTTGGGTCCAAAATACTGATCGAATGGATTTGAAGAATGCTTGGTGTTTACAAAGGACTACATGGGGAGGGAGGGAGGCAACCATAGACATCACAGCACAAGGGATGGAGATCTGGGTAAGGAATAGGGCAGGCAGGAGCAGGGTGTGGGGAAGCTGGGGAGTAGGAAAGTGCCAGAGTGGAAAATATATGGTTATGTAACAATTATATGTTATATAATCTGCTCACCACTGTTTGAATATCAAACCCAAGCTAGGTTGACCATTACTTCTGTTCCCATCAGCTGCTGCCTGGATGTAGGAATGAAGGCAAGTCTGATCCTATTTGAGAATCCCTTTGTTCATGGAGGGGTGGCAGTCTGGGCAGGAATTGGTGCCACACCATAGAAGTGACATGACCACATAGCCAGTTCACAGCAGAGCTGGAGTTGTAGCCTGGGCTCCTGATGTCCCGTGACATGTTTTTTGCAGTGTTCTATTCCAAAGACCTTGGATTTTGGCTATGTCTGGTCCTCGGTTTTGCAAAGTTGTGGGATCTCTAGGAGAAAGTGAATGGGACCCCATGGTTACACATCATGTGCTCCTACTTAATGGATAGCACAACACCAGAATATTGCACCTGCCGTGCCCCACCCCCAACATCACCATAATCACGTCTTCTCGCTTATGTGCAATTGGGGTTCATAATGTTATTGTCTTCCACTATTCCTTTTCTGAAGGCTGCTATACAATCGTCTTTGTAGCCATGGGAAATGCCCACCTTAAGGACCAATGGAAACTGAAAAAACTGTACCCTTTGGGAATCAGACCAAGTGGACAAACCCTTCAGTTAGTTACTAAGTGCCAACTTGCAGATAAGTCACCATTAAGCCAATGGAAATTTTAAAACAGCTGGGATAGCCCAAACCTGACATTTTAACAGATACTTGCCAGTTATTGAACTTGAGATAAAAAGGATGAGGTGCTCACACACACACACACAAACAACAACAAAAGCCCCCACCAAAAAGAATGACGAACCACTAATTGCAATGTGATAAAGGCAATAATCGATATAAAAGTGAAGTATTATGAGAATCCAGAGGAAAGCAAAATTAACTTTGCTTGGGGCCAAGAGGCTGTTGCAGGGCTTGGGCTGAACAATGCTAGTAGCCTGAGCAGTCGGTGGTGCTGCCAATTAAGCAGAAATTCAAGCATGATTAGGAAAGTAGACTTGATAGGCCTTCAAGATTTATTGAATGTGGACGTAAAAGGGGCTTGGGAAATTGGGTGGGTAGATGGTATTGTTCCTTGGGATAGGAAATCCAGGAAGAGGGCAGGTCTGCGGCAGCAGGATGGTTTTGGGGCACTTGCTGCAAGAAAGCCCATATCAGATCAGAGCGTGTTTGACTATTTTATTAGAAGTTCACAACTACTATTTGAAATTACCTTCCTACTCCCTTCTCAGCCTGTCAAAACCCTACTAGTCATTCTTCTAAGCCCAGCTCAAATCTTACCTTCTCTGCAAAGCCTCCCATGAACACAGCTGGACCCATCATTCCTTGTTTGGGGTCATTTCAGTACTCTGCTTGTTTATCAGTTCCAGCACATGGCCTTGCCGGCCTGGGCTTAGAGCTACATGAAAGTCTGTCTCCATCTCTAGGGTCCTGGCCCTGTTTTTCTCATCTTTATGTACTTCTTGTACAAATGCCACACCCAGCATTGGGATATGTAAATGGAGGTTATATTGAATCAAATTGCAGGGCTTCTACCTAAGTAAGGCAAGGAGAAGCTTCTAGAGGAAACGAGCTTACATGATACAACAGTCAGATAGGAACTCCTCTCTCTGATGCACAAACCAGGCCAAGACTGGAGGTAGGAGGCTGGCACTGCTTCCATCTCTCCAAACTGTCTGCCTCCAAGGGCTTCACTCTGTAAAAGGCCTGGGTTCCTAAGTGGAGGTGACAGGCGGCTGGCCCAGGCCACCCATGCATACAGCTTTGGCCCTATTTCTGTGACAGGCGGGAATCGCCATCTCATCTAGGAATCGGAGGCAGCCCTTGGCCAATCTCAGGCAGTGAGACTTATCCTTCTGCATCCTTAATTCAGCTTTCCCTGCCCTGCCAGTGAGTGCCTCCTCTCATTTCTGTTGACCCATTGCCACCATCAACTTGGAGGGACAGCACACTCCCACACCAGTGGCCATCAGCGATCTGACCTCATAGCCCTGCTTTGAACTCTTCCTCTTGCCTTGCTATTCAGCAAAAAGTCCCGAAGCCCCTGCTATGAAATTGGTTTCTGGGCTGGGCACTTTGCAAAGTTGGGGAGATCACACTGCAGCCATTGGGTCTGCAGTGGCCATGACAAGGTATAGAACATGTGAAGCGCTCAGTGGATGCTTATTGATCCATGAAAAAGACTGTCCCTGTCCTGAAGCATTAGGATCTGGCAGAAGAGTTAGTAGACAGGAAGGCTAAGCTGGGCTCTGGGTCCAACTGCATGATCCAATTACAAACTCTGCCAGGTGTTAGCTGGGTGACTTTGGGCAAGTTATTTCGTCTCTCTGTACCTCCATTTTCTTATCTATGAAGTCAGATAGTAATGATACCTGACTTGTGGAGTCATTGGAAAGGTGAATTGAGATGGCATCTGAAGAGCGCATAGCACAGCAAGTGCTCAAGAGACTCAGGGGAAGGGTAAAGAAATGAACAAAAAAGCAAATGAATGAATGAAGCCTAATAGGTGGCACTAAGTGCTATGGGAACACAGAGGATGGAGAATTGCATGCTGATTTGGGTAGTTTAGTGGAAAGGATATATTTGATGACAGAGTTTCACTAGGTAGGGCTGGGGAAATGGCACCCCAGACTCAGGGCACAGCCTAAGTGGATGCAGAGAGGTGGGGAATGCAGCCTTGTAAGGAGAAGGTAGCTTGGTCTGGATGGGGCATGAAGGGCAGGAAAAGCAGGAAAGTGGATAGTTGGAGATGGTACTGAAAGGGGGGCCTTGAATGCCAAGCTGGGAGCTTGGCAAATGGGAACGGTGCCACAGTGGGAGTCAAAGATCAGCCCTGCCTTCCATACCCTGTTCAAGGGAAGGTGCTCTGTTGAGGATGAATCAGGGTCATGGGGAAGAAAACCCTCCAAATCTTTACTGTTTACACGTCAGTAAGCATCACTGAATCCTAGACTATCATGTCATAGGACTTCCATGTCTATCTCATCCGACCCTCCTATTCTATAGCTGAGGAACCTGAGACCCAGTGAAGGGAAGGGACTTGTCTACGCTCAAGGGCTAGTTAGTGGCAGATTCCACATTCTTAGACCACTTTCCCCTAGAACCTGAGTATTTCACTTTGAAACTGAACTCAACATCAGCAAATTAAGCGCATTTGAGGCAAAAGAAATGATATTTATCATCATTTCTGATGGCTCTATCAGCCATTCCAACATCAATTATAATGTACCAGTGTGATTTTGCCCCTGATAAAAGGAGGATAGGTGGGGTGAAGTAACTTGTCCAAGGTCCTGCATCTAATGACTGATGAACCCTGTCTTCAAGACAGAATGGCATGAGACATTCGTCCATCCATTTACTCCCTCATCCAACACATGTTTGTTGGGCATCTTTTCTGTGCTGGGCACTGTGCTGGGTGCCAGAAGCTTTATAGTACATAGAAAAACCAGTCTTTGGCATCTGACTGCAAGCTAATCCTAGCACTGCCTCTCCCATGTGTGTGACTGGGTGTGACAGGTCTTCTTTCTGAGCCTCGGTTTTTTCATTTGTAACGTGAAAATACATTACAGAGCTCATGGCTCTCATTGCTCTTAGTATTAAATAGTATCATGTGGGTAAAGTCCCCATCCCATAGGAGGTTCCCAGTCCAGAGTGTCCTATAAGACAGCTCTTTTGTATACATTTTTGTCACCACCCTCCTGAGCTCCAAGGGAGATCCCAGGTTCTTGAAGACTTAATTATTTCCCTCTGATAAATATCATGGGCCATAAAAACTGACAACAGTAACTGGTGCATCTAACATTTTGAGATGTTGCATCTCCTTATGGAAGCATCGCTGACTGCTCTGCAAGGTGGGGTGCCCCACCTATGCTGTTGGTGGAGAGGAGTGAGCTGTCACAGCAGCAGGGATGCAGTAACTGATAAGATGCTGTCACTCTCCATGCGCCAACATGCACAAGTACAGAGCATTTGGCTGAAAATGCCCAACAACTTCTTCCTCCAGAATTCATCAAAGGCCATGGGGATTTGGGGAATAAATAGAAGAGATGCTGAAACCAATTGCAAATATGTTCATGGAAGAATGAAACTAGGACTCCTGCAGATCACACTTTGGCATTTCTTTACACCCCATGCATATGTTGGAAGTCTCTGAGTTCCATGTGTTGGTACACTTCAAGGGTGTACCACTCTTAGGCTGATGAACTTAGGTGAGGCATTTAACCCACTGAAGCTATGGATTTTTCCCCTTGTAGACTGGGAATAAGAACACCTATCCGATCTTATTGGAAGGGTTAAATTATAGGGTGAGTTTAAATCTTTATATTGGGAGAACCCCTGTAGCCAGTCGTTCCTCACCCTGGCTCCATATTAGACTCACTTGTGCAGCTATTAAAACACTGGAACAGTTTGATCTAATTGGCCTGGAGTAGGGCCCAGTCATTGGAAAATTTTTAAAGCTTCCCAGGTGGTTAAAATCTGCAGTCAGGCTAAGAGCCTTGATGTTGTATCTGCCCACTCATTGAAGGGTTTAAGCATGCGAGTGACAGGGTCATATTTATGCCTTAGGAAGATCACTCTGAAATAATACAGAGAACAGGTTGTGGGGCAGGTGTAAAAGACAGGATTCAGAGAGACTGAGACTTTTCTACTGAAGTATGGTCCATGAACTAGCAGGATTGACCCTCCTTGTTAGAAACACAGAATCTAAGGATATGTCCTAGATCTGATGAATGAGAATCTGCATTTTAACAAGATCCCAGGTGATACATACACACATAGAAACTCAAGAAGGGCTGGTTTAGAAGAATATGCACTGCAAGAATTCAGGCTGGAGTTGATAACAACCCCACCCAAGGCAGATGAGTGGGGATTCAGAACAGGAGACGGATATGTGATATTGGAGAGGATATGATGGTGAGGCATGTTGTGAGAGGTTGAGAATGAAACTGAGAATATGCACACATTTCTTATTTGGATCTAGGATAATGAAGGGTTTCTGCTACAAGTTTGTAAAAAAAGTGTGATAAGCTATGTTCTTTAACAATTATTTTTGCACAGCACTTTATTATTGATAATTGTCTTGTAATTTTTGTGCATTACTTAGTGATATCTACATAAGCATCCCCTAATGGTGTAATTAGAAAAGGGATATTTTTATTATGAGTTTTCATCTTTGAAAACAGTCTTTGGGGTATTAAGTGCTCGCTCTTGATCACCTAGGAATTGGCAAGGTGGGGCGGTTCTGAAATCAGATCCTCTGGCTTCAGATCCTGTACCCTTTTCCAAATCGGCGTTTCATTTTGTTGTTCTGTGCCCCATTTATCTTTGTAGTGATTATCCATGTTCTGAATAAGTGCTCAGCTAAGCCAATGTAACTGAGCCCTCCTCAGATGTTCTGATACAGTCTCCTTCATTATTCAGGGGTCCTTTCAAAGGTGGCAAACCACATTGACTGCTGGTGTGACAGTTGACATATTGGCAGCTGAGGAAACATTGTCATCCAGGAGTCCTGTCATTGATTCTGATGAGATTAATCTTTTTTTTCCAAAAATTTTGTAATAAATAAAAACATTAAAGCTATAAAAACTGTTCATCAGAAGTATTAATTCTGTGTTCAGCACCTGGCAAGGGCTGACAGCATGATACAGGTAAAAGGACACCAGAGTCCTAATCCAGCCTTTGCCACCTACCACAGTGTAACTAGGGAGAATCATTTCTCCTCACTGTCCTCACCCATGAAATTAAGCTAACCCAGCTCTAAATTATTATGTTTCTATTAACAGTTGGCTGACTTTCTTCTTTTTCTCACACATTTATAAATAACATAGTATTAAGAACAATGTATGAGAGATAAGATATGCACACTAAAGAAATGGGTGTGTGGAAAGTTAAAATACACTAGTACTTAGGGTGAGGTATATTCATCTTAGAATACTAAAGGGATCCAAGAAGAATACACTAAGCTCCAGTGAGCAAAGGAGAGGCCGGGCAAGGGGAAGGGGTAACTCTACTCATTCATTCAGTAACCAGTACTAAATACTCACCATGTGCTGGGGACCCGACCCAGAGATTAAATAGACACCACCTTTAGTCTTCAAGGAACTCCCAGCCTGTTGCTGGAGACAAAATTTTTTAAAGGCAAGGGTGGGAGGCAGATGAATAAGGGCTAATTCTCCTTTGGGGTAGGGGTAGAGAAGATGGACAACAGAAAAGTTTGAATTTGAGCTGATATTTGAAAATTAGTAGGAGGTTGCCACATGGAGAAAGAGAGCATTCATCCTAAACAGAAGGAAGAGCACAGGCAAATGCATAAAAGCATGAAAAGGCAAGACCCAGGAAACAATTCAGAATGCTGAGAATTGGGGGTGGGGGTGGGGGGTGGAGATGAGGGTAAAGAGACAGGGTGCTTTCCTATTTTGAAAAGCCCTATATGGCATGGAAAGATTTGGGATATTGTCAAAGGCATGAAATTACTAGATCAAAGTCTTAAAATGATGACTTTAGTAAAGTAATAGAGGGATAATTACACCAAGCATGAGAAAACCTGGATGGAAGGCTGAAAAAAGAGTCTACAATATAAATTTAGATAGTTGATCCAGTGCCCCTGAACTGAAGACACAAGAATGGTGGTGGTCAACCATTTCAGGACCACAGACAGTGCCTTTAATTCCACTCTTCCTTTCCCATAGCATTTTTTACTTTTTATTTTTTTATGTTTTTGGGTGCGTGGTACAGGAATTGAACCCGGGTCTCCCGCATGAAAGGTGGGCATTCTAACCACTGAACTACCCATGTCATAATATTTTATAAGCAATTTTGTTCGATTTATTTTTAAATAGCTACGATTTATTGAGTGCCAGGAACCTTACAAACATTATATACTTCAATCCAAAATAACTCTAAAAGGTTATTGATCCCATCTTGCTAATTTAAAAAATTGAGCATCCCTGAGATTATCCAGGGTCTTACACACTGATAAGTAACACAGTCAGAACTTCACCCTGAAACTACCTAATATTCTCTATTTTAAGTTGTAATTGATCACTTTTTCCATTTTTGCTAATTAAAAGTATGTGAGTTCTGCTCCGTGCTTTCTACAGGATTTTCTGTAAACCTACATCTGCTCTAATAAAATAAAGTGTAAGTGTATAATTCCAACTAGGAATCCTAACTGGCCGTCCAGAACTACTACACTGCACTATTTACACTTCTAGCCCCAAACAAAGAACTTGGCTTCCTTGTTTCTATATTGTTCTATTGTGAGCAACTGTAAAAATTTTATGTATTTTTTAAAATACATAAAATGGCTCTGTGCACCCTTCAGCCCTCCTTTGAGGATCCCTAGGGAGCTGGGGTCTTTGGATTGGGAACCAGGACATTGGGAGGCAAAAAGGCATAATAATATGGGAAGTTTGGCACTCTTATCAAGGCTTATAAATTGGTCTTTTCTAGGAAGCTGAGAAAAACCTCAGCCCTATCACCTCCTTTCCCCATATCAGGTACATTTCCTGTATTTCCACAAAGTCAAGCCTGTGGTTATTTTCAATTCCAATATGAGCTTGTCACTATGTGTGGAGTAGAAATGGGTTGGATGTCAAATAAATACCTGATGGAGTTCCTGCCCCACAAACTGGGGAATGTTCAGAGAACTTCCAACCCAAATAATAATCCTATTACAGTATGTTTTGGGACTCTGTTTATTTGTTTCTTTGGTCAGAGTTCAGGCCCTCATCTCTTCTCACTGGGGTTTTTTGCAGTTGTCTCCAGTTTCTCCCCTTCCAATCTGTCCTGCACACAGCCCCAGATTAATCTTCAGAAGAGCAGCTCTAATAAAGTTCCTCCCCAGCTTTAAGACCTTCAATGGCTCCCCACTGCTTCTCAAATATAGTTCCCAGTTCTGATGGAGGTATTGAAAGCCCTTCACAATTTAACCATAGCCAGTGAGTCTAACCTTGTACCCTGCTCAAAAACATGGTCCAGTTACATGAGTTTGATTTCTATGCCACAAATCCACTTACCTCTGCACCACTGCTCAGGAAGTTTCTTTGTTTGTAACATCATTCTCCCATATATACACTCATATTAGTTATCTATTGCTATATAACTAATTGTTGCAAATGTAGAAGCTTAAAATAACACATATTTATTATAGTTGGTCATGAATTAGCATATATTAGCTGAGTCCAGCTTTAGGATCTCTCATAAGATTGAATCAAAGTGTCAGCTGGGGTCGGGGTCTCATCTAACGCTCAACTGGGAGAGAATTCACTTCCATTCACTTCCAAGCTCATTTCCATGGTTGATGTCAGGATTCAATTTCTTTAGTGCTTTTGGACTGAGAGTTTCAGTTCCTACCTAACTATTGTTCAGAGGCTACCTTCAGTTCCCTGCCACGTGGGTTTCCCCAACATAGCAACTTACTTCATCAAAGCTATCAAGAAAGGGAGTCTACCATCAAGATGGAAGTCAGAATCCTTTGTAATCTAATCACAGAAGTGACATCATTGCTGGGTTCTTTTGGTTAGAAGCAAGTCACTCAAGGGGCCGTGAATACGGACAAGGATCCATGGCGGCCATTTTAGAAGGTACCCATTATAACATTTGTTGAAGAGCTACCACCTTTAAAACTTGGATCAAACCCTACCTCTTAGAGGTCTTTGCATTTGTCCCAGTCAGAATATTTCTCTCTCACTCCATAAGCTCCACCTCCACATTGCTTTATTTTCCCTTCTAGAGAAATGCTTGTCATAAAGTCTGTATCAGAGATGCTTAAAGAGGTCTGTCTCCATCACCACTTGAAGGGCCCCTGGAGGGCAGGAACCATGTCTGTTTCTGCCTTGTGTTTCCCACAGCCTAGTAGAACAGAGAAAATGCCTAGCAAATGTTTGTTGAAGTGAGTTGGTCAACTCATCTGTCTCCTTAGAAACAGCTTTTAGCCTTCGTTCTCAAACATAGAAAATCCACTGGGAAGAAGAATATATGTTTTTCTCAGATTTTGTAAAATTCAGCATTTTCTAGGTTAAGAAATAAGAATTTATCATGATTTACAGCAGAGGGAAGCAATTATCTCTGAAGACATTCATGTAGACGATATGTAAAAAATCAACAAGTTAATATTAGTAAAAATAATGGATAGTATTTTCTGAGCCAAGAACTCTATGCTTTATCTGCCATATCCCATTTTAATCCCCAAGAATAGTCCTACCATAGTGTTGCATTTATTATTCCCATTTTACAGATGAGGAAGGTGAGAGACTTAATAAGGTAGGCAACCTGCCTAATTTTGGGGTGGGAGGGGGGAATGTGCAGGATCTGGAATCAAACCTGGGTCTCCGGCATGATAGGCAAGAATTCTAACACTGAACTACCTTTGCACTGCCCATATATTTTGAATTGCATTGTTAAAATATATATTAAAATCAGACCATTGCTAATTTTGTTAAAAATCCATCTTGCTTTTTTTTAAAAAAAAAAAAAGAGACTATTTAAAGTTATATGTCAAAACATCATCATGGAATAAGGAGAATAAAGCTTCAGTTATGCCATTTGAGGTACTTTTTAAAAGAGGCTGTTTTAGAAACTCTTGTCAAAAAAGTCATAACAGACCATATGCCATAATACAGACCTTAGGTTCCATTATAGACCATTTAGAAAGATTAAAGAACATGCTCTCTGGGGAGACTTGGTTCTCAGAGAGTCTAGGATATTGCAGTAAGTATCCAAAATATTCATTTACAATTGCTACCCGTGGACTAATGAATCCACAAAGTACACACTTATTAACAGTGACACATGCTGACGGATAATAGACCTACTGCACATTTTCATCTGTCTCTTCCCGTCTGTGGATAAAAATAAAAGGAAAGTGAAAGTAGAGTTGCTTTTCTACCCAATACTTCCTAGTTGTGTTGGGGTGGAGTGCGGGGCTTGGGGGGTGCAGAGAGGGGTTGTGTGCGGAGTGAACTTGGCTCTTGGGGTTAAACACATGGGGTCCAAACCTTGACTATGCTACCGGCCTTGTACAAATCCCTTGACTGCTCTGGGTCTCTGTTTCTTTGTTTCAAAATTAGACCAGACTAGCCTATTCCAACAGAAACTCCGTAGAGCTCTGGGTAATTCATATTTATGCCTGTGGGAACATTGTTGCTTGATAACTTGATGAAAGGGTTTCTAAGCATTAAAAATTTTCATTTGAATGCCATTGGGCTGGATGATCTCTAGAGTCTCTCCCAATTACTTAGGTTTGGGGGTGACAGAAAAACATCTAATGATTTTTTTTTTCCTAAATTTTTTAAAATTTGTAACTCAGGTTTTTATGTGTACAGAATAAACATATATGTACTCTACTGGCTAAAATAGATCTCACATTGTCAGATTGAGCCTCTCCAGGGTCTCATAAGTGTTGGCATCAGAATTTTTTTATATAAATAATATTGTCAGATGTTAGAACTCTAAGAAACCAGATGAGTGTGCTTACAGAGGAAACTGGGGCTTGGTGGTCACGCAGAAAAGAGGGGAGTAGACATCTACAACAGTTCCAGGCTGCTCCTGGGCTCCCAAGTTGCTGGCCCTGCTCTCTCCATCCTATGAAATCTATGCCAGGTACCATAATTATTTGTGGACATCATAGCATTCTTCCTAAACTAAAATCCCTGTGTTGGGATTATTATTCCACAACAACCAGCAATGTTCATGTCACCCCCTCATTTTCTAATGGGACTGCAAACACCCATTATCAACTAGAAAAGAAAAAGAAAATCTTATGAATATAAATGTTTCCTTTCCTCTAGTGAGGAGCTCCTTATTCTGGAGCCCATCTCCACAAATTATGGAACACACACAGAGGTGTCATTTCTGCAGAAAACATTGATTCATCCAAGTTTTCCTGGCTAGAGATTTAAATTGGACTGTCAATCAACTTGATGCCAATCAACCTTTCTCCTATTCTGAGTCCCACATACAGAGTCAGAAATAGAATCAGAGCATCTCCTCTGTGGGTAAACAGGGCTAGGATGGGTCACTCCAGCGTTGCCTTTTAATTTGGTCTGTTGACAGACAGTAGGCAAGTACCTACTGTGTGCCAGGCACCATGTAACTGAAGGAGTGTGGAGACAAGGAAGGTCTGGACTTCCCTGCATAGATTTTACATTGCATCCTGACAAATTACCCCAAACTCGGTGACTTAAAACAATACAAACTTATTACCTCCCAGTTTCTATAGTCAGAATAATACTGGGCTAACACCCAGTTGTTAGCAGAGCTGTATGCCCTCCTGGGAGTCTCAGGAAAAAAAATCAGACTCCACACTGAGATCCCCATTTTATTGCTGGCTGTCAACTGGAAGCCTAACTAACTTCTAGAGGCCCCTCTCCTGACTGTACCTATGGCCTCCTACATCTCAACAGCAGCAATAGTATGGCGAATTCTCCGCATGCTTGGACTCTCTCAGATGTCCCCTTCTTTTTTTTTTTTATTAATTAAAAAAAAATTAACAACAAACAAATAAAACAATAAGATATCATTCCATTCTACATATATAATCAGTAATTCTTAATATCATCACATAGTTGCATATTCATCATTTCTTAGAACATTTGTATCGATTTAGAAAAAGAAATAAAAAGACAACAGAAAAAGAAATAAAACGATAATAGAGAAAAAAAGTTATACATATCGTACCCCTTACCTCTCGCTTTCATTTACCACTAGCATTTCAAACTAAATTTATTTTAACATTTGTTCCCCCTATTATTTATTTTTATTCCATATGTTCTACTCTTTTGTTGATATGGTAGATGAAAGGAGTATCACATTCACAGAGTCACATTGTGAAAGCTATATCATTGTTCCATTATCATCAAGAAACATGGCTACAGGAACACAGCTCTACATTTTCAGGCAGTTCCCTCCAGCCTCTCCACTACATCTTGAACAACAAGGTGATATCTACTTAATGCATAAGAATAACCTCCAGGATAACCTCTCAAATCTGTTTGGAATCTCTCAGCCATTGACCCTTAGTCTCATTTCACTCTTCCCTCTTCTGGTCGAGAAGGTTCTCTCAATCCCTTGATGTTAATTCTCAGCTCATTCTAGGGTTTTTCTCAGTCCCTTGATGCTGAGTCTCAGCTCATTCCAGGATCTCTGTCCCACATTGCCAGGAAGGTCCACACCCCTGGGAATCATGTCCCATGCAGAGAGGGGGATCTCAGATGTCCCCATTAGCTGCATCTCTCTGTCTCCAACCAGAAAAAGCTCTCAGCTTTTAAGGACTGTTGTGATTAGATTGGGCCCAACCAGATAATCCAGGAAAAATCTTAATCACATCTGCAAAATCCTTTCACAGCAGTATGTAGATTTGTGTTTTATTGAATAACAAAGCTGTGGGAATATCTTTGCACATCTCCCTTCAAATACCTCAAGGAACTCACTGTCTACTGGGGACAGACCCACCATCAGGGGTAACAAACTCAGACAGCTTCAGGGTCAGGGCAAGGAACCCAAATGCACGATGGGGCAGGATGTAATACAGTGGTGGAAAGCTGTGTGGCAAACAAGAGAGGCAAGTCCCACCTGAAGACATTAAAGTATAAGTTTTCTAAAATTATAGTGCTGGCCAAACAGAATATACCCGTAGCCAGATATGACCAAGAAACTTAGTTTTTAGCAAACTGGTAATTCTTATACTAGAGGCAGGTTAGAGAACCACCAAGAAAGAACCATCAACAGAGGGTAAAGCATAAGTAAAGGTGTAGAACCCGATCGTACCAGTGCCTGCTGCGCAGTGGATAGGAGCATGGAACCATGTGTGCAGCTGGACAGGGATGTAGGGGTCAGCCTCAGCAGGGCTTTGCTTCCAAGAAGACAGAAATTCTGCCCTCATACTCCTTGAGACTGGTGTCAAGCCCCAAAGCAGGCCCAGGCACCTGGGAGTCTCAGATCAGCCAGAGATCCATTTCACTTTCTGTAGAGATTTCACTAGGAGGGACAAATGGGAGAGCAGTTAGAATAGCAAAACAGCCCCGGGTTTCTTTGCTCACAGCTTTGGTGAGGCTGACCTCCATGGCAGGGAGCTCAAACAGGGAAGCTGAGCCCCAGGTGACCTTGATTCTTTCTCATAACCATCACCCCCTCACTTAATGATGTAATTCTCTATTTGGAGGTCTGACGCCACAGTGAGACATACTCCCAATTGAAGTCTAGGAAAGACTGTAGTGCATGCAGGTGGCTGACAGTTACTTAACTTCCTTAAATGAAGGATCCACCTGGCAGTTAGGATCTAGAACTGAGTGCACTTCCGTTCCTGACTAGCTACCTTCCTGGGAACATAACTCTTCCCTTTCCCAGCTCCCCTCATCTAAGGAACTATGGCCTGGGGCTGGTTACCTCTATGGCCTGTCCAGGCTCCAGAATTCTAGGTTGATTCTACGTTCAAGTCCAAGCTTCTATTGATCTTTAGGCAAAAGAGAGTTTTTTCTCCTTTTGCCACCCAAATGACCTAAAATCATCTTCTTAGGAAGCATAATCAGAGTGAGAAATTGCAGAAGGAAGATGGATTTCAGTTAGGGCTGATGTTGAGGTTTGGTGGATTGATGAATAATACTCTTCTCTTCCCTGTCCACATTAAAAAATAAATACAAGGAAAAGATAGAGGAGCCAGACGGATAAATACTAGAATCTCAGCTGAGAAAAGCTAGGTTGGTGTGAATGGCTTAATTCTATGGGCTCCCTAATATTTTACCCTTCAATCTGTGCCCACCTAGCAATAAGCTCTGCAAATCCTTCTTCCAGACTCACCAGGCAGGTAAATACTGCCCTCCCAACCCCTTCCTTGGGAAAGTGTGTGAAAGGGAAGGGAAGTGTAATGGAGAGACTGAGAGTATTACTCTAGTGGAGGTCCCGCCGCATGGAAACACAAAGAGTGAGGGGAAAATGTTCTCCTCCAGTAGCTAGTAATAATAATAATCATAACAGCTAACATATGTTGAACATATGAGCCAGGCTTTGAAAGTGTGTTCTCTTATTGATTTCTCTGGACAACCCTATGAGGCAGGTGATGGAGAAATTGAGGCACAGAAAAGGTCATTGCTCCAAAGGTCACACACCTGGTGAGCAGCAAGTAGTCTACCAAGCTCTCATTCCTAACCACTTGATCCAGAGCAATTCCCTCTTTCCAGCTATAGGACCTGAAGCAAGGCTCATGACCTCTCTGGGTTTGGGTCCTTCATCTATAAAGAGAGAGTCATAATAATACCTAGCTAATGAGGTTGTGGTGAGGATCAAGTGCTCCCTAAATGGTGAGCCTTCAAACATGTTCGAAATGGTTACAATCATTTAGGTTCCTGACCCAGCTGAGGCCAGCCAGCTGACTACTGTACTCCAGGCTTTTTTCTCTGGGATGCTGACACCCCAGTGAGGAGACCCATTTGCAGGCTATTCTCAATGCTCAGAAGGCCCCCTTTATCACCATCCTCTTTGCTCTACACTACTCTATCATGGAAAACTCTTATTCATTCTTCAAAATGCAGGTTGAATAATGTCTCATTTGTGCAGCCTTTACTAACCCCCAACTTCATGCTACCACTGTGTCTTTTATTTTGTGCTTATCATATTGGATGGGTTGAATAGAATAGAAGGAACATAGGCTCAAAGTCAGCCAGAAAGCTCAAATTCCTCACACTTAAAAAGGATCAGTAATGTGTATGTCATGTAAATGAACATCTACAGCACAGGGTTAGGATTATTATGAGTTGAATTTACAAAATGTTCAATTGCTATTGTTTTGCAGTTGTTGTCCTAATTGCTTTTGCAGTCTGCTACCCTCCTCCCCCATTAGCCTTTGAATTCATCAAGGGATGAGGCTAACTCTCTTCCATCCTTGTAATCTCTGAACTACCACAACGGCTGGCATATAATAGCCCCAGAGTGAATACAACTGAAGTGGACAGACTTATTTCTTGCCTCTCAACCACTTGCCCATATAGCTCAGGTGAGGTCTCTGGGCCATTTGCTCTCTTAGCACCTGAATTTCCTCCTAGAAGAGCACTCACCACTCTTTAATAGATTCTTGAATTGTTTGCTTTACCCACCAGATTGTCAACACCTTTAGAGGAGGACTTTGTCTTTCTTATTCATCTTTTACCCCAAACGTTGGTCAAGTGCTGGAAACATGCATATCTGTGGATGGATGAATAAGGAAATGAATGAATGAGTGAGTGGATGATTGAAGTGACATAGAACCACTGGATCACCAGACCAAATGAGGGATGCAACCTTGGTCTGTGCATTTCCAGGCATGGCCAACAGAGGGTGCACTGCATTACAGCTCATAAAGATGAGCTTTCTATCTTGTAAATGCTTAGAAGTGCTGAGTGGCTTAGGCTATTGGACATGAGGCTTTAGGAAATGCCCTATTGAACTGTCTCTTTTGAAGCTGCCTCCCCATAGCTGAGCTCCCAGCATGCATGGGGCAGTCAGAGCCTTGACAGGACTAAAAAGTCATTTCCACATTTTAAAGAAGTCAGTGCAATCACAGTATTGCATGCAAAGGCATAGCTTCATTCACGTTTTTTGTTTTTTTGTATGCTGTATAGCATAGGTCACATTTCATTCTTTTTCCATGTGAGTATCCCATCATTGCAGGACTATTTGCTGAATTTTTGTATGTTTGTTTTTTTGGGGGAAGTGCATGGGCCAGGAATCGAACCCAGGTCTCCCATATTGCAGGTGGGAATTCTACCACTGAACTACCCTTGCACCCCCTTCATTCACATTTTTTAATCAGGGGTTAAAGTTGAAAGAATTCACACTGGCATGGAAATCCTGGTTCTATACTCAACTATATAAAACTTTGGGTAGAAACTTTACACACTCATTTATTCACTTAATTCACACCATTTATTGAACAAACTTTCTGAGTGTCAGCTATGCCACACATACAAGGAATATTAGATTGAAAACCAAGTCTTTGGCCTTATGGATCTCAGAGTTAAAAGGGGGAAATAGAATGAAACAGAGATTTCCAATACAAGTGCCATCAGTGAGTGGATCATGCAGGATGATACAGAGTACAGAGAAGGAGCACTTAATTCATCCCAAGGGATAGGGTCAGGAAACATTTCCAGAAAGAGGTGGCCTCCAAACTTAGCCTTGAGTGGACAGCTGCAGTGCTGGATTCCCCAGAAGAAGGGCCAGTGTGAGTAAACACAAGGAGGCTTGAAGGAGTATATCCTATCCGAAGCACTGCACTCACTAAGTGTGGTTATGGTGAAGAAGTTTCATTCAGGCACCAGATGATGAAGGGCCTTGTGTGCCAAGAGAAGAGAGCCAGACTTTATCCAGACAGAAAAGAGGAGCTTTTAATTTTAAGCAGGTGCCTGACAAGGCCAGATATATTTTGAAAGACTCCTCTTTTGACCATGCAGCAAGGAGAGAATGTGGGTAGGGGCAGGGGCAGGGGCAAGGCTGGCATCAGAGTCCTCACTGAGCTTCAGTTTTCTCAATTCTCATGTGTGATGGTGGAACTTTAAATGAACTCTAAGGTCCCGTCAGAATCTGAAATCCATTTTTCTAAAGTTATAGATGTACTTTAGTCCTTCAGAGTGGAGGAGGTTGTCAGCAACCCACTGCAATGGGGTAGAAGTGGGAGGAATGTTTCTGGTAATCTGGGGTCTAAAAATATCATTATTAAACTGGGTCTGCCTGTCACACACTTCTTCCATGAGTCTGACAAGGTGTCAGGAAGCTGGTGCCAGTATCTGTCCTTAGCTCCAGTTAACAAAGGCTGGAGGAGGGAATCAAGAAGAAAGATGCAATTCCCCAGCAGGACACCTTGCTTGATGGGTGTCCTGCTGGAGGCAGGAAAACTTGGAGTCAGATACTTTACTAGAGGCAGTGGTGTTGGCTAACTATGGAAAATCATACTGACATCGTCTTTTGGGGACCAGCATGGGTCTTCTAATGCTCAGGAAAGGACAAGGACAAAATGTTCCTGTTTTCTCATTGCAGGCATCCCACACTCAGGAGGCTTCAGTTCTGTTCACCAGGCAGGGTGGAGGTGAGGGGGAGATTTATGAGAAGGGAGATATGTTCCTCAATATAAAAAATCACCAGATAGAGAAGGTCGGGTGTTTCAGCAGAGGAAACAGCAAAGATAATGGCCCCCAAACAGGAATACCACTAGCCTAATGAAATTGTGTAAGAAGAGGATTTCATTATTGCCTCTTGAGTCATTGGAGGCTTCTCTAATGTCAAGAAATTCAGTACACGGAGACTCAAACTGTGCATGGAGAGGAAGCGTGAGTGAAGAAGACATTATGGGTAGAGAGGACACTGGTTGAAGAGGGCACAGTGGGAGGAGAGGACAAAGTGGGGGAAAGACACTGCTGCTGGACAGGACACAGTGTGTGAAGAAGGCACTGTGTAGAGGACACTAAGGGTAGAGAGGGCAATATGTAGAGATGACAGTACAGATGGAGAATCTCTGTGGGTGAAGAGGACTCTGTGGGTGGACAGAACACTCTGTCTGGACAGGACACTGTGGTAGAGAGGACAATACAGGTCGAGAGGACACTGAGCATGGAGAAGTCACAGTGGATGGAAAAGATACTGTGGGTGGAGCAGACACTGTGGGTGGTGAGGATGTTGGGTAGAGAGGACAACTGTGTGAGGACCACAACTGTGTGGGGAGCACAACTGTGTGGGGAGCACAACTGTGTGGGGAGCACAATTGCATGGAGAGGACAACTACATGGAGACAGCATGGTGGGTGGAGTGTACATTGTGGGTTGATGTAACACTGGATTGAGAAGACACTGTGGGTGGAGAGGACACTGTGTGGAGAGATTACATTGGGTGGTGTATTAGGGTTCTCTAGAGAAACAGAACCAACAGGAGATACCAGTAAATATAAGATTTATAAAAGTGTCTCATGCAACAGTGGGGATGTAAGAGTCCAAAATCTGTAGGGCAGGCCACGAACTGGCAGCTCCAATGAAGGTCCGCAATGAACTCCCCAGGAGAGCCTGGCTGGCTGAAGTGGGAAAGAGAGATTCTCTCTTCTGAATTCTCCTTAAAACCCTTTGGGTGATTAGATTAAGTGTCAATCAATGCAGAAAACACTCCTCTTAGCCAACTGCAGGTGTTATCAGCCATGGATGCAACTGACATGCTCATGATTTGAGTCCATGAAATGTCCTTGCAGCAACAGATAGGCCAGTGCTTACTTGACCAGACAATTGGGCACCATCACCTGGCCAAGTTGACACATGAACCTGACCATCACAGGTGGAGAGAACACTGTTCCTAGAAGGGATATGATGGATAAAGAGGATGCTGTAGGTGGAGAGAACATTCTGGGTGGAGTGGACACTGTGGGTGGAGAGGACAGTATGTGCAGAGACTACACTACATATATAGGTACATTTTAAAACATACAAAAATTTTATTATAGGGTTTAACAAATGAATATGATTGCTGAATCCTTCCATTGATATTTATTTTAGTCTCCAATATTTTAGAGCAGCTAGAAGTAAAAACCTAAAATTGTGGAATTGTAACCCATACCAAACTCTGAAATCTGTTCCACAACTAATTGTTGCAATGTGCTTTGAAATTTACCACTTTTTAGTATTTATGTTATTTTTCACAAAAAAGAAAAGTCCATTGTGATTGTAAATGCATTATCTATATGATGATATTGTGAGCCACTGATTGTACACTTTGGATGATTACATGGTATGTGAATATATAATATATGTCAATAAAAATAAAAATAAATTATAAAAATCTTTTTATAAATTTTTAATGTATTTATCATTAAATCATGAAGGCACAAATTCTCAGGCAGTTAGAATCTTCATCAACATCTCCTCAGACACAGAGGAGAAGGTTTGCAGTATCTGTGATATTTTTCTTCAAAGCAAATATACTATTATATTTTCTTTACATTTTTATGTGCATCTTAAATTTGTCATAATTTTGTACTAAAATATATATATATAAAAACAGACATCTTTGTCTGGAGTAATAAAATGAGAGCTTTCTACTGGATTTCACAAAGGCTCGGGTTCATCAACTCTCTGTCTCCTCATGCCCCATCCCCCAACCTGCCCCACCCCACTGTGGGGCTAGCTGAGCCCCAGCTCCCAGAGGCAGCCCTGCTATCTCTGTTCCACAACCTGCTCTCCTCCTCCCTGGTCAGGGAGAACTTAGAATCAAGACTCTTTCTCCAGATCCTTGACCCTGTTGGCACCCCAGGTCTTTCCAATCTGATTGTTGCTACAGAGGTGGGCCGGGTGCCAGCATAGTCATTGAATTCAATCAGTTGGCACTCCTACCATGTCTTGCCCCATCCCTGAGTGGCCTTCTACCCCAGTACTGCT
This sequence comes from Tamandua tetradactyla, assembly GCF_023851605.1. Lineage (NCBI taxonomy): Eukaryota > Metazoa > Chordata > Mammalia > Pilosa > Myrmecophagidae > Tamandua > Tamandua tetradactyla. Next base: position 56,972,644 of record NC_135338.1, on the reverse strand, counting down.
CTGGGGGGAGGTAATGGAGAAGTTGCTTCTTAGGGCTTCCAACGTGCTGGGGGCTGGATCGCCATCCATCAGGGATTGAATTAAGTCTCTGTGCCTCCCATTTTGTCTTCCTGGCCACCATCCCAAATGTTACCTGCCTCCAGTGCCCAATTTTTCTACCTCCAAAGGTTGCAGTCCTCTGACCCAAATTCTGTCTGTTCTCTTGCCTCCCTGCCTTTCTCATTGTGTCCTCTGGAATCCCCATCCTGCAGAACAGAAATGTCCTTCTATACTGAACCTCTTCACTCAACCCTGTGTCCTGCCACAAATGAGACTTGGCCTTCCTCTGAAAGTGCCACTTATACCATTGTCCCCTCCACTGAATGCTGCTAGTTCTCAGAAGCCAGACAGGCTGAGCATTCTTCTCCATCCCCTTTCCCCCTTCCAGACCAGCATTTCTCCAACTTTGAGGGCAAACCCATTTCTGTAAGGATCATAACCATAGCCTATGTAATCCTGCTGCATTCCTTCCTGCTATCATCTCCCAGGTTCCTTGCTGTTTCCTTTCATTCATGGAGAATGCTGGTACCTGAGCTCCACACCATGAATAACTCTGAATACTAGAGACTGCAAACAAGTAGGCCATAGGTCCAATCTGCCTATAGGCATTTTTTCATTTGTCTGTTTGCTTGATCATTTATTTTTTAAATAGGAATTCAAAGACCTCTGGGCATGCCTCAGTCCCCACCACACCCTAGGTAGCCCCCTTCCTGCTGTAGTCATTTACACATCTATCACCCTGAATGACCTTTACTCCTCTCTGTCTTGGCAGCCCAGTTCATCCACATCCTGAATGACATCATCGCCAGAAGTCTGGAGCTCCTGAAGCCAGTGTACACCCTTCCAGCCACAGCCTCTTAACTTCCTGATCTGAGAACTGTGTTCATTGGATAAAGCACAAAACTCTAAGTCCCAGACCCTGCAATGACTTTCTAGTCGGGAACCTTGGTGTGGTAATTCCCCAGAGGCTCCACCTAAGAAAAACCAGTAAATCCAACCCACACCACAAAAGGTGTATAAAAATGGAGAGAATTGTTTACAGAGTGCTTTCACAGACATCCAGTTTAATCCCAAGAAAACCCTAGGAAGGAGGACTTGATATTTACCCTATTTACAGATGGAGGAATCAAGACCCAGAAAGACTAAGGCACATGCCTCTGGCTGCATGGGTTTCCTAACTCTGGTTCCAGGTGCCCAGAAGAGGGGCATCAAATTCAAACCGGGGCTAGTGTCAAGGGAAAGACCTCCCAGAGAAAATGGCCCTGGATCCAAATATCCACAAACAAGTAGAAGTGTCAGACCTAAAAGCAATCTCCTTCACTACTTGTCTTGTTTCTTCTTCCACTTGCACTGAGATAACACTTCCTTTCCTGGAGTGATCTTATTTTAGACACTCCAACACTCCTAACAAAGCCTCAGGACCCACTAAGACTCACAGGAAATGTCTGGTCATGTCTACTTTTTCCCTGTCCTTCTCAATGTCTCTGAGGCCGCAAGGAGAATGAAGTAGCCATGAGGCATAAAGAGAAAAGTCTCTCACTCCCCACACTAAAATATATTCCGATGGATTTCAGAGACCAAGTAAGTGTGAGAAATGCATATTTATCAAACACTGGGGGGAGAAGGGTCTTGTTAGGTATAGTTGTAATCAAAATAAGCCCAAGTGAAAACAATGTACAACACTGATTCCCACAAAATTTCAAGTTTCTAAACATTGTGAAAGGGTGGAGAAGTGGGCGGTGGGGGAGCGGGGACAAACAAGTAGGAAAAAATAATCACAGTGAAGAGTTAATAAGAAATATTAATGAGAAAAACTCTGAGCTTTCTGCAGTTAAACGAATAAAAGATACAATTTCCCAAAGAATAAAGAGCACAATTAGTGAGGAGACAAATGGGAAGTGCTCCTCCCTTCCTCTGTATTTACAAAGAAAATATAAACCAAAACCAGAGTGCATATCATTTACACCTAGCGAGGCTGGCATCCTACGACAGTCCAGGGAAGGCAAGAAATGGGGCAAAAAAGTCCTTTGCTGGAGCACTGGGGGAGGGGATTTCTGTTGGCAAACAATTTGTATTTATTTTAAGGTTTTCAATAGACCAGTAAATATCTAGGGCTTCATATTTTAAGCAAGAGGGAACAACTGAATGCTTCACTAGAGTTCAAGGGGTAGGCTAAGAGAGATCCAGAGACTTGACAAGGTCATTCATTTATTCTTTCTGCCACTCACTAATTATTGAGTAACAACCATGCGCAAGGCACCAAGCTATAGCCTCTATCAACAGAGCAGTGAAAAATGGACTCAGTCTCCCAGCCAACTATATTCATCCAACGTTACATGAAGAACTTCAAGCTGCTTTGCTGGGAATGAGAATCCTCTACAACATCTGAAAGAGATGGAGGGCATCTGATGCTGCAGAGCCAGGAGTGTCTAGTAATTAGAATCTCTCGGTAATTTAGGATCATACAAACACTTTGGGGTATTCACCGAAGAAGGCAGCAGCTATGGCAGACTTTGGTCAATGACCTGGATTCTAGGCTTGACTTGGTGCTTTACCTGCTGTGGAGTCTTGTACAAGTCACAGAGACTTGGGTGCACCTGTCAGGCGAGGGGGTGAATGGCAGAAGGTTCAAAGTACTTTGGGGTTTAAAGCATTTGGGCAAGCAGTGGCATACAAGGCAAACAGGAGGGTGTTCATTATTCAGGACACTAGGGCTCCTCTTGAAGCAGGTTGTTTATTTCAATTAACCTCCCAGAATCTGACCCCTCCTGTTTGGGCTACAGCATCCCAGGTGAGTAATGGGCTTCTTCTCTCAGTCTTATGCTTACAGGAGGGTTTCACGTGGTAATGACTACATTTTCCTTTCAGCAGTTACAAAACTCTAATGAGTTGATGGCTAATTTTGTTCTGATTCATATATTGCTTAATTAGGATTTTTACCCTGCAACAGATGGCTGTCTTCATTAAATCATGATCCATTCACTCAGACTGGAAGCAGCTGCTTTGAGGGGTAGATGGGCAATTTATTTCTTGCCAGCCAAAATGAGCCGCAAGGAAGGGAATTCAGATGGAGTTAATGCAATTTGTTTCATGTAGTTTTATCTGTAAACTAGGGTGTGTTTTTTTCTTGAGCCCTTTGGGGATCCCCACTATGATTTTATGAAACTTAAGCAGCTGGTGAAGCCCAAAGTAGGGTCATCTTCTGATAAATAATGTAGAGAGCAGGCATGTGTAGCCTCTGTCTGGGTTTCCAGGGGTTGGGTGTACAGTTGCGGCAGCCAGACAGTGCCATGGTAGATCAGTTGTATTAAGTTGAGAACTAAATCTATCCTCTCTATACCTTGGAAAGGAAATTTCGTTTTTGAGTTTTTATGTCTTGGTTTTGCTTTGTTTTGCAGATGGCAGAGTCAGCCTCTGAGAGAGAATATTGGTTGCCCAAGACCCCAAGTAATCTCGTCTGGTCCAGGTCCACAGTCTATATCCCTACCACCCATCTTGGGGTCCCTAGAGCAGCAGCAGCCGTATCACCTGGGAGATTGTGAGAGATACAGAGTCTACCCCCGACCCTGGAGACAGTGGATCAGTCTGAATTTTATTAAGATCCTTGGGTGATCTGTGTGCTTATTAAAGTTTAAGTAGCTCAGATTACTCTAACAGATCCCAAGGGGTGGGGAAGGGGACTTGTGTGGGAGTTGTCATTTGTGGAGTTCATACCATGGTCTTACAAGGTGTTTTGTCTCATTTAATACCCACAAAGGCATAGAATGCAAACCAGAAATATTATTCCCATTTTGCTGATGAAGAAATCAAGACCCTAAGAGGTTGGATATACTTGCCCAAAACCATGCAGCTGGTAAATGAGATTTAAAACCAAAAATCTGTTTATTGGCCAAACATGGCCTTTTAACCATTGTAGTCAATATTATCTATAAGTGCTGATAATTTTTAAATAATTTTCAGAGCTAAAGGTGTCTTTATTATCTTTCTAAATATATTACATCCATTCCTGCCTCTTAAATTAAGTAGCTGCAAAATGATGTCACCTTTTGTAAATTATGCGCAATGAATATCTATTAGTTTAGAATAATGAGACCCATAGCTTCTGCAAAAATGTACAGATGCTTATCCTTCCTCTGAGTGAACTCAGACTAATGAATTTTAGATAATCATTTTATTTCGGAGTAGCTTTAGATTTACAAACTATAAAAATAGTACATAGTATTTCATTTTCCCCACACCCAGCTTCCCCTATTATTAACAGCTTATATTAGTAAGGTACATTTGTCATAATTAATAGAGGAATATTGATAGCTTCTTATTAACTAAAGTACATACTTTATTCTGATTTCCTTATTTTTCCCTATTGTCCTTTTTCTGTTCCAGGATCCATCCAGGATACTATATTAAATTTAGTCACCATGTCATCTTCCTGACTGAGTTTCTCAGACTTTGTTTTTGATGGTCTTGAAAGTTTTGAGATTTACTGGTCAAATATTTTGTAGAGTATCCCTCAATTGAGATAGGTCTAATGTTTTTCTCATAATAGAAGTAGAGTTATGGGTTTTTGAGGGGGGAGCAGGAGGGGCTAAGGACCACAGAAGTAAAGTGCCATTTGCATAACATCATATTAAGGGCACAAACTATCAACACAACTTATCACTGCTGATGTTGACCTTGATCTCTTGACTGACATACTGTTTGTCAGGTTTCTTGACTTTAAAGGTAATCTTTTTCTCCCTTTCCATACTGTGCTCTTTGGAAAGAAGTCACTATGTGTAGCCCACACTTAAGGAATGGGGAATTATGCTCCATCACTTTGAGGGTAGATATTTGTATAAATTATTTGGAATTCTTCTGCACTGGAGATTTGTTTATTCTCTCCTATTTGTTTATTTATTCAATCATGTATTTAAATCAGGGTGGGCTCATGGATACTTATTTTATATTTTTTATTATGATCCAACACTATATTTTATTGCTCAAATTGTCCCAGCTTTGGCCATAGGGACCCCTTCAGTTGATTTGCCTCTGACATTGGGAATGTTTTTTTTTTTTCTTCTTAATTACTACTTAACTTTCTGGCACTAGAAGATGTTCCAGCCTTATTTTGTATATATTTCTTGGCCAGCCCTAGAATCAGGCATTTCTTCAAAGGATTGCTTTATGTTTTGAGATTGTGTGCTTTATATGGTTCATCAGTTTTTCTCTTGACATCAGCCTGATCACCCTTGCTAGCATTATCACTTGCTATTGGGCTAATGTTCAGTGTCTTTTTTCCCTCCTCCTGGTTTATGGCTCTTAATTAACAGCTGGCTGAGAACATAAAGATCTTATCAGAACTATTCCTGAAGTAACTTCCTATCCCAGCACCAGGAGATGAGTGAAGTATCCCCTTGCTCCCTCATGCCTTTTGCAGACCATGTCTCCTTCCTACCCTTTGCTTTTCATGCTGCCGACCATATCCTCCCAACCATGATTAGCTGCTGATCTCTTTTACTTTCCTCATTCACTGAATCTTGAGCTTCTGGTTTACCATCTTCCTCTCCACCCAAATCCTTATGATTCTCAATGAAAGCAATATATGCATGGAAAACAAGTTCAATTGCCCCATCAACTCCTAACTTCTTTCCATTCAACAACCCCTGTCATCCCAGCAAAACTACCTACCCTCATGATCACACACAAACATTGTCATCACCAGGCATCATATTATCTTGGAAATCTCAGTTGCAACTCTCTTACCCACAGCATGAATCTTTGCAGGTCACTTGCTCTAGCCCCACTGTCACCACTCCTACCACTGTGAGGCAGGGTACAAGATCAACACACAAAATTGGTATGGTTTTATACACTAGTAATGTACAATCTGAAGAGGAAACCAAAAAAAAAAAAATTCCATTTACAATAGCAATGAAAAGAATCAAATATCTAGGAATATATTTAACCAAGGATACAAAGGACTTATACTCAGAAAACTATAAAACATTGCTAAAATAAATCAAGAGGGCTTAAATAAATGGAAGGACATCCCATGTTCATGTATTGGAAGACTAAATATCATTTAGATATCAATTCTACCCAAAGCAGTTTACAGATTCAATGCAATTCCAATAAAAATCCAACAGTCTTCTTTACAGAAATGGAAAGGCCAATCATAAAATTTATATAGAAGGGTAAGGGACCCAATTGGTCAAAATCATCTTGAAAAATAAGAAAAAATTTGGAGGACTCACACTTTCTGTTTTTAAAACTTACTGCAAGTCACAGGAATCAAAACAGCATAGTACTTGAACAAGGATAGAAATAGAGATAGAATTGAGAGTTCAGAAACAAACCCTCACATCTACAGCCAATTCAGTTTTACAAGTGTGCCAAGTTCATTCAGTTCGGAAAGAAAAGTCTGTTCAACGAATGGTGCTAGGAAAACTAGATATTCATGACCTAAGCATAAAAACTAAAACAGTGAAATTCCTAGAAGAAAACTTAGAGAAGCATCTTTCAGACCTTGTGTTAGGCAATGGTTTCTTAGATTTTATACCCAAAGCAGAAGCCACAAAAGAAAATATAGATAAATGGAATTTCATCAAAATTAAAAATTTTTGTGCATCAAAGAGCTTCATCATGAATGTAAAAAGACAACCTACACAGTGAGAGAAAATATTTGGAAACCACATATCTGATAAGGGTTGAATATCCAAAAAATATAAAGAAATTCTACAACTCAACAACAAAAATAACAACCTAATTTAAAAATGGGTAAAAGAATTAAACAGCAATTTCTGTAAAGAGGATATACAAATGGTCAAAAAGCACCTTAAAAAGATGCTCAACATCATTATCCATCAGGAAAATGCAAATAAAACCACATTGATATACCATTTCACACCCATTCAAATGGCTACTATTAAAAAAATAATAACTTCTGGAGAGGATGTGGAGATATAGGAATATTTGTTCTCTTGTTTCTAGGAATGTAAAATAGTACAGCCACTATGGAAAACAGTTCAGCAGTTTCTCAGAAAGTTAAATATAGGATTACCTGTGGTCCAGAATCCCACTTCTAGAGTTGAAATTAAGACTCGAAAGATACACACACATGTTCATAGTGACATTATTCACAATCAACAAAAGATGTAAGCAATGCAAGTGTCCATCAGCAGAAGATTGGATAGACAAAATGTGGTATATACATACAATGGAATATTATTCAGCTGTAAAAAGGAATGAAGTTCTGATACATGTGATTACATGGATGAAACTTAAAACCATCATGTTGTGTGTAATAATTCAGACACAAAAGGATACATATTGTATGATCTCACTGACTGAAGTAATTAGAATAAGCAAATTCACCACCTGAGAAACTAGAAATACAGGGGGGAGGAAATGGGAAGGTAAGGCCTAATGATTACAGAGGTTCCATTGGGGTGGTGAGAAACTCTTGGTAATGCATGGTCGTGATACCCACAACATTGTGAGTATAATTAACAACACTGAATTATTTATTTGAATGTGGCTAAAAGAGAAGACTTTAGAGTTTTATACTTTACTAAAATAAATTTAAAAAAAAACATAGGATTGTACAACACAAACCGTGAACCTTAATGGAAATTATGAACTATACTTTTTTTTTTATTAATTAACAGAAAAAAAAAAGAAATTAACCCAACATTTAGAAATCATACCATTCTACATATGCAATCAGTAATTCTTAACATCATCACATAGATGCATGATCATCGTTTCTTAGTACATTTGCATCGGTTTAGAAGAACTAGCGACACACCAGACAAAGATATAGAATGTTAATATAGAGAAAAGAAATAAAAGTAATAATAATAGTAAAAAAAAACAAAACAAACAAACAAAAACAAACAAACAAACAAAACCTATAGCTCAGATGTAGCTTCATTAAGTGTTTTAACATGATTACTTTACAATTAGGTATTATTGTGCTGTCCATTTTTGAGTTTTTGTATCTAGTCCTGTTGCACAGTCTGTATCTCTTCAGCTCCAATTACCCATTATCTTACCCTCTTTCTAACTCCTGCTGGACTCTGTTACCAATGACATATTCCAAGTTTATTCTCAAATGTCTGTTCACATCAGTGGGACTATACAGTATTTGTCCTTTAGTTTTTGGCTAGACTCACACAGCATAATGTTCTCTAGGTCCATCCATGTTATTACATGCTTCATAAGTTTATCCTGTCTTAAAGCTGCATAATATTCCATCGTATGTATATGATGGAATATTACATCATATTTAGTTTGTTTAGCCATTCTTCTGTTGATGGACATTTTGGCTGTTTCCATCTCTTTGCAATTGTAAATAACGCTGCTATAAACATTGGTGTGCAAATGTCCGTTTGTGTCTTTGCCCTTAAGTCCTTTGAGTAGATACCCAGCAATGGTATTGCTGGGTCGTATGGCAATTCTATATTCAGCTTTTTGAGGAACCGCCAAAGTGCCTTCCACAGTGGTTGCACCATTTGACATTCCCACCAACAGTGGATTAGTGTGCCTCTTTCTCTGCATCCTCTCCAGCACTTGTCATTTTCTGTTTTGTTGATAATGGCCATTCTGGTGGGTGTGAGATGATATCTCATTGTGGTTTTGATTTGCATTTCTCTAATGGCCAGGGACATTGAGCATCTCTTCATGTGCCTTTTGGCCATTTGTATTTCCTCTTCTGGTAGGTGTCTGTTCAAGTTTTTTTCCCATTTTGTAATTGGGTTGGCTGTCTTTTTGTTGTTGAGTTGAACAATCTCTTTATAAATTCTGGATACTAGACCTTTATCTGATATGTCATTTCCAAATATTGTCTCCCATTGTGTAGGCTGTCTTTCTACTTTCTTGATGAAGTTCTTTGATGCACAAAAGTGTTTAATTTTGAGGAGCTCCCATTTACTTATTTCCTTCTTCAGTGCTCTTGCTTTAGGTTTAAGGTCCATAAAACTGCCTCCAATTGTAAGTTTCATAAGATATCTCCCTACATTTTCCTCTAACTGTTTTATGGTCTTAGACCTAATGTTTAGATCTTTGATCCATTTTGAGTTAACTTTTGTATAGGGTGTGAGATATGGGTCTTCTTTCATTCTTTTGCATATGGATATCCAGTTCTCTAGGCACCATTTATTGAAGAGACTGTTCTGTCCCAGGTGAGTTGGCTTGACTGCCTTATCAAAGATCAAATGTCCGTAGATGAGAGGGTCTATATCTGAGCACTCTATTCGATTCCATTGGTCGATATATCTATCTTTATGCCAATACCATGCTGTTTTGACCACTGTGGCTTCATAATATGCCTTAAAGTCCGGCAGCGTGAGACCTCCAGCTTTGTTTTTTTTCCTCAAGATGTTTTTTGCAATTCGGGGCACACTGCCCTTCCAGATAAATTTGCTTATTGGTTTTTCTATTTCTGAAAAATAAGTTGTTGGGATTTTGATTGGTATTGCATTGAATCTGTAGATCATTTAGGTAGGATTGACATCTTAACTATATTTAGTCTTCCAATCCATGAACACGGTATGCCCTTCCATCTATTTAGGTCTTCTGTGATTTCTTTTAGCAGTTTTTTGTAGTTTTCTTTATATAGGTTTTTTGTCTCTTTAGTTAAATTTATTCCTAGGTATTTTATTCTTTTAGTTGCAATTGTAAATGGGATTTGTTTCTTGATTTCCCCCTCAGCTTGTTCATTACTAGTGTATAAAAATGCTACAGAGTTTTGAATGTTGATCTTGTAACCTGCTACTTTACTGTACTCATTTATTAGCTCTAGTAGTTTTGTTGTGGATTTTTCCAGGTTTTCGACGTATAGTATCATATCGTCTGCAAACAGTGATAGTTTTACTTCTTCCTTTCCAATTTTGATGCCTTGTATTTCTTTTTCTTGTCTAATTGCTCTGGCTAGAACCTCCAACACAATGTTGAATAATAGTGGTGATAGTGGACATCCTTGTCTTCTTCCTGATCTTAGGGGGAAAGTTTTCAATTTTTCCCCATTGAGGATGATATTAGCTGTGGGTTTTTCATATATTCCCTCTATCATTTTAAGGAAGTTCCCTTGTATTCCTATCCTTTGAAGTGTTTTCAACAGGAAAGGATGTTGAATCTTGTCAAATGCCTTCTCTGCATCAATTGAGATGATCATGTGATTCTTCTGCTTTGATTTGTTGATATGGTGTATTACATTAATTGATTTTCTTATGTTGAACCATCCTTGCATACCTGGGATGAATCCTACTTGGTCATGATGTATAATTCTTTTAATGTGTTGTTGGATACGATTTGCTAGAATTTTATTGAGGATTTTTGCATCTATATTCATTAGAGAGATTGGTCTGTAGTTTTCTTTTTTTGTAATATCTTGCCTGGTTTTGGTATGAGGGTGATGTTGGCTTCGTAAAATGAATTAGGTAGTTTTCTCTCCACTTCAATTTTTTTGAAGAGTTTGAGGAGAGTTGGTACTAATTCTTTCTGGAATGTTTGATAGAATTCACATGTGAAGCCATCTGGTCCTGGACTTTTCTTTTTAGGAAGCTTTTGAATGACTAATTCAATCTCTTTACTTGTGATTGGTTTGTTGAGGTCATCTATGTCTTCTTGAGTCAAAGTTGGTTGCTCATGTCTTTCCAGGAACCCGTCCATTTCATCTAAATTGTTGTATTTATTAGCGTAAAGTTGTTCATAGTATCCTGTTATTACCTCCTTTATTTCTGTGAGGTCAGTAGTTATGTCTCCTCTTCCATTTCTGATCTTATTTATTTGCATCCTCTCTCTTCTTGTCAATCTTGCTAAGGGCCCATCAATCTTATTGATTTTCTCATAGAACCAACTTCTGGTCTTATTGATTTTCTCTATTGTTTTCATGTTTTCAATTTCATTTATTTCTGCTCTAATCTTTGTTATTTCTTTCCTTTTGCTTGCTTTGGGATTAGTTTGCTGTTCCTTCTCCAGTTCTTCCAAGTGGACAGTTAATTCCCGCATTTTTGCCTTTTCTTCTTTTCCGATAAAGGCATTTAGGGCAATAAATTTCCCTCTTAGCACTGCCTTTGCAGCGTCCCATAAGTTTTGATATGTTGTGTTTTCATTTTCATTCGCCTCTAGGTATTTACTAATTTCTCTTGCAATTTCTTCTTTGACCCACTTGTTTTTTAAGAGTGTGTTGTTGAGCTTCCATGTATTTTTTAATTTTCTGGCACTCGGCCTATTATTGATTTCCAACTTCATTCCTTTATGATCCGAGAAAGTGTTGTGTATGATTTCAATCTTTTTAAATTTGTTAAGACTTGCTTTGTGACCCAGCATATGGTCTATCTTTGAGAATGATCCATGAGCACTTGAGAAAAAGGTGTATCCTCCTGTTGTGGGATGTAATGTCCTATAAATGTCTGTTAAGTCTGGCTCATTTATAGAAATATTCAGATTCTCTATTTCTTTATTGATCCTCTGTCTAGATGTTCTGTCCATTGATGAGAGTGGTGAATTGAAGTCTCCAACTATTATGGTATATGTGTCTATTTCCCTTTTCAGTGTTTGTAGTGTATTTCTCACGTATTTTGGGGCATTCTGGTTCGGTGCGTAAATATTTATGATTGTTATGTCTTCTTGTTTAATTGTTCCTTTTATTAGTATATAGTGTCCTTCTTTGTCTCTTTTAACTGTTTTACATTTGAAGTCTAATTTGTTGGATATTAGCATAGCCACTCCTGCTCTTTTCTGGTTGTTATTTGCATGAAATATCTTTTCCCAACCTTTCACTTTCAACCTATATTTATCTTTAGGTCTAAGATGTGTTTCCTGTAGACAACATATAGAAGGATCCTGTTTTTTAATCCATTCTGCCAGTCTATGTCTTTTGATTGGGGAATTCAGTCCATTAACATTTAGAGTTATTACTGTTTGGATAATATTTTCCTCTACCATTTTGCCTTTTGTATTATATATATCATATCTGACTTTCCTTCTTTCTACACTCTTCTCCATACCTCTCTCTTCTATCTTTTCGTATCTGACTCTAGTGCTCCCTTTAGTATTTCTTGCAGAGCTGGTCTCTTGGTCACAAATTCTCTCAGTGACTTTTTGTCTATAAATGTTTTAATTTCTCCCTCATTTTTGAAGGACAATTTTGCTGGATATAGGAGTCTTGGTTGGCAGTTTTTCTCTTTTAGTAACTTAAATATATCGTCCCACTGTCTTCTAGCTTCCATGGTTTCTGCTGAGAAATCTACACATAGTCTTATTGGGTTTCCCTTGTATGTGATGGATTGCTTCTCTCTCGCTGCTTTCAAGATCCTCTCTTTCTCTTTGACCTCTGACATTCTAACTAGTAAGTGTCTTGGAGAACGCCTATTTGGGTCTAATCTCTTGGGGTGCGCTGCACTTCTTGGATCTGTAATTTTAGGTCTTTCATAAGAGTTGGGAAATTTTCAGTGATAATTTCTTCCATTAGTTTTTCTCCTCCTTTTCCCTTCTCTTCTCCTTCTGGGACACCCACAACACGTATATTTGTGCGGTTCATATTGACCTTGAGTTCCCTGATACCCTGTTCAAATTTTTCCATTCTTTTCCCGATAGTTTCTGTTTCTTTTTGGAATTCAGATGTTCCATCCTCCAAATCACTAATTCTATCTTCTGTCTCTTTAAATCTATCATTGTAGGTATCCATTGTTTTTTCCATCTTTTCTACTTTATCCTTCACTTCCATAAGCTCTGTGATTTGTTTTTTCAGTTTTTCTATTTCTTCTTTTTGTTCAGCCCATGTCTTCATGTCCTCCCTCAATTCATCAATTTCGTTTTTGAAGAGGTTTTCCATTTCTGTTCGTATATTCAGCATTAGTTGTTTCAGCTCCTGTATCTCATTTGAACTATTGGTTTGTTCCTTTGACTGGGCCATATTTTCAATTTTCTGAGCGTGATCCGTTATCTTCTGCTGGCGTCTGGGCATTTAGTCAGATTTCCCTGGGTGTTGGACCCCACAGGTTGAAAGATTTTTCTGTGAAATCTCTGGGTTGTTTTTCTTATCCTGCCCAGTAGGTGGCGCTCGTGGCACACGTTTGTCTACGGGTTCCACCAGTAAAAGTTGCTGTGGGTCCTTTAACTTTGGAAAACTCTCGCCGTGGGGGAGGTTTGGCAGCCGAAGTGGCTTGGAAGAGTGCCAGCCGGCCCGGGAGTCTGAACGCGGGGAGGGTCGCCGGCCGCCGCAGCCCGGGAGAGCGCCCGACCAAATTTCCTAGTCAGCCCAGGGCACCAAGCGTGGCGGGAAGGTGCCAGCTGCCGTAGCCCGGGAGAGTGCACTGTTCCCAGCCAGACCGGGGAGTCACATGTTTGGAAGGGACCCCCGGTCACTGTTCTCCGCGGTCTGGGGATTTCCGACCCAACTCTCTCAGTTGGTCCGGGGGGCCTCGTGTGGTGGGGGTGCCAGCCGCTGCGGCCCCAGGGGACCGCCTGCCCAATTCTGCCAGCTGGCCTGGGAAGGAGGAAGGGAGGGACTCTGGCCGCTTGCCGTCCCACCTGGGAAAGCCCGCGCCCCTCGGCGATCTCACCAGAGCTGTTTCTCCCAGACAGTCAGCCATTCCAGGATGGGGTATGTCGTCCCTTTGATCTCCGTCGTGGCTCCGGGAGCTGCTCTGTATTGTCTCCACTCCCCCAGTAACTGTTCTGGAGGAGGAAAGGTGAGGGTGGCAAGGCTGTCGAGGCCGGTGGCAGAGGAGGCGGTGAAGGCGGAAGAGGGCACGGTGGTGGTTGGAGAGCCGCTGGAGCAGGAGGGGAAAGGGAAGGATAAGATGGCTGATGGAGCACCGCCGGAGCAGAAGGGGGAAGAGGGAGAGGAGGGCGGGCTGGCTGGCGGGGCGTGAGCGCCGCGCTGGGCCGGCGGACAAAGAGGGAGAGGAGGGCGGGCTGGCTGGCGGGGCGTGAGCGCCGCGCCGGGCCGGCGGACAAAGAGCTGAACTATACTTAATAGTATAATTATGATAGTATTGTTTCATCAATTGTAACAGAGGTACAGTACTAATGCAAGGTGTTAATAATAGGGAACACTGTATATGTTTGGGAGGGTGGTATGTAGTATATAGGAAGTCTGCATTTTCTGCATGATTTTTCCATAAACCTACAACTTCTCTAATAAAAAAATACATTAAGAAAAAATATAGCAATGATCTGTTTTTTTAATCTAATACAGATGTCACATTCTAGTCTTCATTCTTCCTAGTAGACTTCTCAGCAGCTTCCAACCTGGAGGAATATTCCTCCTTCTCGGAATATTCCTTTTTCTAGCTTCCAAGACACAACACTCTCCTGGTTTTCTTTTCCCTGCCGCTCTTCCTTATTCACTTTTCCTCCCTCAAAACTCTAGATGTCTGTGTTTCTCAGGGCTATATGTGGGCCCCCTTCTTTTCTCTCTCTACATACTGTCCCTGGAGACAGTCCTGTAACTTTCAATATCCTTTCTACGCTCCCTAATTTACATCTCCAGCTGAGTTCCAGAGTCGTGTAAGTCCCTGCCTACTTGACCTCTCCATGTGCCTAATTTACCAACTCAAATGTGAATGCTTGGGTCCCTAATGCCCTACCTGATCCCCCACCCCACCCTGCCCTCTCCTCATTGTGATCATCACCTTTCAAGGATGTTTTTCAAGACAAACCTGGGAGTTATTGTGAATCCCTCCCCTTCCCTCATTCACTCCTGCTCCAGGTGTGCAGGGTCGGAATTGCACCTCCATGAAGTATCTCAGTATGCCACTCTCTTCCCAGCAGGATACCCTGGCTCTTTCCTGGAACACTGCACCAGCCTTCTTACTGGGCTTTGGTGTCAATCTCTTTTCCAAAATCTACTGTCCTTACAGAAGCCAGCGTGATCTTCTAAAAGTAGAAAGCAGACCCTGGTGCTCCCTTGCTTGGTTCTCACCTATGCCTGCCCATTGTACAGAGAATCAACTCTAAGGCCTATGTGGCCTTGGGCCTGCCTGTCTCTCTGCCCTCCTCTCATGCCCCTGCCTCCTTGCACTGTACACTCCAGATCCAGCCTTGGTCAGGTCCTCTCATGTACCAAGCTCTTTACTGCCTGGGTCCTGGCCTCTGCCTCAAACGTTGCTTCGAGGCCCATCCTGCCCACTCAACATTCTCCTCATGGAGACCTGCTCCCACCTTCCTGCCCAGAATGAGTCTCTCATGCTACTTCTCATCTGTGCCAGTTTGAAGCTATTATGTACCCTGAAAGGCCATGTCCTTTAATCCTCCTTCAGTGTTGCTGGGTGGAATCTTTTTTATTGTTTCCATAGATATGACCCACCCAATTACAGGTGGCAACTTTTGATTAGATGGTTTCCATGGAGATGTGTCTACATCCAAGGTGGGGTCGCTTACTGGAGCCCTTTAAGAGGCACCCATTTAAAAGCTAGAGAGCTACCAGAGCCAATAGAGCCTACATAACCAGAGACCATTGGAGATGAAGAAAGAAAATGTCCCCAGGGAAGCCATTGAGGATTTCTGGAAAGAAAGCTAGCAGATGTCACCATGTGTGTCTCTGGCTGAGAGAGAAACCCTGAACATCATTGGCCTTCTTGAATCAAGAAGGATCCCTGGATGTCTTAATTTAGACATTTTTAAAGGTTTGCCTGAATTTCAACATTGTCATAGCCTTAGAACTCTAAACTTGCAACTTAATGAATTCCCTTTTTAAAAGCCATTCCATTTCTGGTATATCACATTCCAGCAGGTTTTGCAACCTAAAGCATCATCTCAATTTCTTCCATGTTGACTTCAAACCTGGTAAGGATTTTGTATGTTGGTTTATTTTTAGACTCTCTCCACCACTAGCCTATAATTTCAGCAGGGACCACATTTATTTTTATCCCATGCATGTCTTTATTTTATTACTGATATAACCATACACTGGACCCAGCTATGCAGGGTCAGAACTGCACCTCCAAGATGTATCTCAATCACAAGGTTTCTGCTATCACACAGTCACAAGATAAGAACTATATAGTCATACAATTATTATCAAAGATCAAGTCTACTGGATTACAGTTCAACAATTTCAGGTATTTCTTTCTGGCTGTCCTAACATACTAGAAACTAAAACTAAATATCTATATAATGATTCAGTAGTCATAATCATGGTATGAGGTAAATCTGAACACCTAACAGAAGCCTGCATTGCAACCACCTCAAACAGCATCTTTTACCAAATTGCTGATTAGTGGGTCTTTTTAGTAGGTGACCACTAAACTGTCTCTGCCTGCTAAGTCTCTACTGGGCCCTGCAGTAGACGGGATGTGGAAGATCCTCTTGGGAACTTTTGGACATCTAGACTCCTGTAGGCTGTGTGGGGCTCCATGGACCACATATGCAGTAAATGTTCCCTTTGGCTCACACTCTTCCCCCAGTACCAAAATAGCTGCCAGGCCCAACCCTTACTCTCACTTTCCATTCTTTCTGAGAACCTCCCTCACACCCATTGTGGGGTTAGACACTAGGGGGACGAACAACATGACAGACCTAACCCTGCTCTTCTAGAACCATGGTCCTCCTCCTCCATTCTGTAAGTTATATTGGCTCATCAAAGCTGGATTTCTTCATAAGAGCCTCCTAATGATGGTCTCTCTGTCCTCCTTTACTGTTTACTATTCTCAGTCTTGTCATCACCATAGTCACGCCTTTATGAATAGTGACTAAAACCACCAATGCTCAAAATGCCCCTGGAAGCCCACCAAGTGTTTCTCTGACATTATTTCCTCAGACTCTTGAGACAACACATGGGGCCCTCTTGCTCCAGGCCCCAAAGTTCTGCTGACAAGTGAGGGAATGACCAAATCAAAAATCCTTGGCTCAGAGGCTCTCTGTCCTGCAGGGAAGTGAGGGTCTGGGGCATTACTCCATGGCTTTTTGTCCTGAGCCTGTCCTCTGCAGGGAGATGGGAGGAAGGGCTTCAAGGACACAGTCAGACCATATTTCTGGTATTGCCCTTGGCAGCCCCCATGAAAGAGAGTGGAAAGATGGGGGAGGCCATTTCAGTGTCTCTGGTTTTCTTGCTACTTTAAGGTTATTATTATTTAATATTAGCTGTCATTTATTAACTTTTACATGTTAAGTGTTTCACATATCACATCTCACTCTTCCCAGTCTCTCAGTGATGTAGATATCCTTTGCCCTACTTTGCGGACATGGATCAGGAAGGTAGGCTATTTGCTGAGTCAATGAGTGTTACAGACAGTATTTGAATCAACATCTGCCTGCTTTGAAGCCTTTGCCTATCTACTGGCACACTGTCCTTCATGGATTACAAATTGGGGTGAACCCTCAGGGTTCAAAATTCAAGGAATCCCAAGAGGTCCCCTAGGAATCAGGCAGAGGTGGTTGAATGGAGTCATCAGGAGCTGGAGTTAGCATTTTGCTGAGGTTACTATTATAACTTCTGAGCATACAACAAATCTCTCTCTTCTTCAGCACACCCTACCACTCACAAGACCTCTTAGGTACCTGTCCATGAGGACCTCAACTTTCAGTTCTAGAAGAGACTCAGCAATTACATCATCAACTCCCCTCCTTTTACAGATCAGAAAATTCAACATCAGAGAAGGCTTGTTCAAGGGCAAACAGCAACTCTATGCCATGGCTGGCACCGGGATTCAGGTTTTCTGATTCGTAAATCACTGCCCCAAGTGCCCCTAATATAATCATGGGAACCTGGTTTCACCGAGGGTGGCAGGGAGGTGGGCACTGCCATGGGGATTTGCACACCTCATCCTGCACATCCTTAGGTCTGTGGAATAGATCCCCTGAGAGGGAGTGTGATGGGTATTTTCCATCTTTTTTTCTCACCTATGGACTCTCCCTCACCCTCATAATTAGACTTTAGAAAAAGAATAGAAAGTCTCTTTTCTTGAGGCTCTGGATCTTTCTTCTGCATTGCTCTTTCACATTCTCCCAAATCCCAGCCAGAACAGCAGGGACTTGGCTATGGAACCCAGAGATCCAAATTATTGTTGGATCAGATTCTCTAGTTTGTCAGCCACTGACACCCAGTGTTTGGCACCCACAAAAGGATGGAGAGTCACCAATTAGTTTCCAGTCTGATGGCAGTGGAGCTGGCCACCTCCCCATGAAGAGCCGTCCACTTGGCAAGGGAGATACTAGGCAACAGAGATGGATATTCTTATGGTCCACCCCTGCGTGAATTCATTCGAGGGCCTGCTTTAGCTTCAGGGCAAACAGGAAGAGATTAAGTAAGTTAATGGATGTGATAGCACTTTTTAAATTGTAAAGTGGTGGTGAAAGCACTTTCTCACTGTAAAATACGATGTAAATGTGAGATCAGATGGTGTGTGAACTGAGCTGTCCTCAGAGTGTGAGTGGAGAGTGGTAAGCAGCATTCTAGAGCTCAAAACTAGCAGACTGCTCCAGTATTTTCAGACACTTTGTGCATTTAGGTTTATTATTTTTGCTTTTAAGTGAAAAATGCATAAATGCCCAGAAAGAGTCTGGTATTTTTCAAACTAACTATTATTATTAGTTAAATTTAACCTAATGTATTCCTAGGCTGATATAGAATTTTCCTTTCTATGTTATTTAAAATTTTATCTTCAGAACACACATCTCAGGCTGAAATGGAGTTCTAAAACTTCAGACAAGCTTGACATCAAAAACTCCTGTCTAAGAATTTTCTCATGTTTTGCAGATTTACATTTCAAATAAACGCACCTTCTTTTTCTCTAAATGTTCCCTGCTAATCACAGGAAAGGCCTTTCTTTGCCTTTCTGACATGGTCAAAGGTCATTCAGGCAGAAAAGTCCACCTGCCTCTCTTCTACCATCTTCCCCACTGGACAGATGCTCAGAAAGGAAATTTAAAGGAGGCCATTTTCAATAGCACTGAAGGGAAACTAGATTCCCCTTTCCCCACTATGTTCTAGTTGGCAGTACCTAGGGGTACTTCAGAGTCAGGAATTATAAACTTTTCTTCGCAACATTTTAGCATGGACAGTGGGTCCAGTATTTTTAGTGATTCTTATTGTTATGGGGTCTTGTCAAAGACCCTAGCACTTATGACAAGGCAATGAATATGCATCAAATTCCCGGTCTTACCACTTGACTAAAGTGTGACTTATGAATACATCACTCAACCTTTCTAAGGCCTATCTACAAAACAGGGAGAATAACAATACCAGCATTACAGGACAGATGTGACTATTAAATGAGATATTGGATGGGAAAGCGTTTGATAAACTGTTGACAACTTCTGTACATATGAGCAATGCTTTAAAAACATTTAACAGCTGGGTGGGCTGTCAACAGCATAAAATACACACACAAGAGATCCAAACTATTTACATGACATCTGTTCACTTAGTGCCTCATAGATCAATGTCCACTTTTATAATCTTGGTGCTGAGAACAGCCCTGAGTAAGACTTGGAAAGACATCACTTTGTTGAATGGTCCATGAGTGGAGTGAGGTGACTGGGAGCATGGGGTCTGGCATCAAACAGAACTGGTTTTGCCATCCAGCTCCACCACTCACTAGCTGGGTATCTGTGGGTAAATTACTTTGCCTCCTACTCTTGGATTCCCTGCTTTGTAAGGTTTTTATGAGGAGTAAATGAAATAAGTCATGTGATAAACTCAATCCACATGAGCATTCATTAAATGTCATTCATCATTTGCACCACAGCCCCCTTCATATTCACCATCCCCAGGTTGCTCAGGATTTGCACCAAAGTTCCCTGTCTGAGCCCAACCTCCTTCTCAAACCCAGTGACCTCTTCATCTCCCCATGACACATGTTCTCCGTCCCTTCGATCATACATCCACTCATGCCCTGTGTACCCCAAACTCCTGATAGGTGAACAAGAGCTATGTTCAGTTGTTCATGCATTCATTCACTCACTGAGCATCTACTGAGCATCTATGCCAAGCCAAACTCTAGGCTAGGAAGTGTGGTCACAGTGATAAATCAGGCTCATTCATACCTACGTTGAGCTCACTAATGAGTGGACAACAGAATAAATGGTCCTACTCCAAAGCTGGCTGAGGGAAAGACAGTGCTTCAGGAGCATAGGACATGATCTCTTCCAAGGAGACCACATTCATCTAGAACTCTGAAGGCAGGAGATGCTGAGGAAGCAAAGGGAAGGGTGAGGAAAGGGAGTAAGGCAAGCAAAGGCATGGAGGTGGGATAGTTATGGAGAGGAAAGATTATAGCTATCCAGAGCCCAAGGTGCTTGGGAGGAGAGGACCAGGGAAATCTGTAATTAGAGATAAGGTTGGGTAGGTGGGCCAAAGTTAGGCTTTGCAGGGCTGTAGATTCCATACTATGAGCTTCTATGTGCTATGGGAGTTCACCAAAGGTGTTTGAGTCAGTCATGCAGTAATCAGAGCAGCTCCTCAGGACAATGAATAGAACAAGTAGGAAAGATGGATTGTGGCAGGGTGTTGAGGACCAGAAGACTTCTGAAGACCAGTGAGAAGTTATGATCTTCAGACATTTGTTTATTCATTCATTCACCAAAGAAATGGCTATTGAATTCCCTATGCCAGGCAATAGCTGTGTGTCTTTGAATGAAATGCTCAAACCTTCCTGGGCCTCCATTTCAGCTTGTGAAAGAAGGAGGTGAATATACAGGGACCAACAGTGTGCTATCTGGAGCCAGGCCTTGACACTGGCTTTCTGGGGTCTTTGCGGCCTTCAGAGTGCATTCCCTAATAACTTCCCTGCCCATGCCCAGTCAACTCTTCTGCACTTGGAGACTTAGAACATCTCATTAGCTTTTCCCAAGCTCCACTAGACCATCCTCCCTGTGAGAGCAGGGACAGACATGGCCACATCCTCCAGGTGCACACTGTAGAGACTTGCTCAGAAATTGGATGTCACATGAATGTCAACATCCTCTGAAAGGACATACTCTCCAGGCAGATAAGAAAAATTGTGTTTAATTTGCCTTCATGTACAAGTACTGTGGCTAGAACTTTTAATGGCCTTCATGTATACCTCCAAGAATCTTAGGAAGGAAGCATTTGCATTCTCATGTTCCCAAGAAGCAAGCAGAGGGTCAAAGAGACAAAGCACAATATTTTCATGAAGTCTTATAGTAAGGACACAACAGAGCTGGGATCAAATGGAGATGGGTGAGACTCCTCTACATCCTGTTCTGCTACACTACATCTTGGAATCACACTAGTCTCCCAACCCCATCTAGCACCTCTCATACTCTGAGGGGCATAATTGAGATTCCCTAGCATGTTGATTCTTCCCATCCTCAAGAGGAGGGCTGTTGGAGCAATGACATAGGGAGGAAATACCTCTTTAATGCATATCTGTCCAGCAGCCTCTCCAGCAGGAAAGAAAAATTATTAAACATGCCCCGTGTGCCCTTACAAACCCTGGTAGAGAATAACAATTAAAACTTCTCATTGCAGGAGTCACCCTAGACACAAATGAAAGGAAATTGAATGCAGAAATGGAGGGAGGGAGGGATTTCTTTGGGGGGGTGGGTTTCAGTAATTTTCATATTGCTCAGAGACATGATTTTACAGCAGGTTTAGCTAGCAGTCTTTGGATGGAAACTCTCAAGGGCGAGCCCTGAACATCTCTGCCAAGGTGAGTAAAAAAAAGCATTTATAAATATGAATATAACTTACATTCACTTATAAAAATGTCTTTTAATTAAAAAAATAAGAGATGTTCATTAAAGAAAAATTTGAAAATAAAAAAAGCAGATGGGTGGGCCACAGTGGCTCAGCAGGTAAGAGTGCTCGCCTGCCATGCCCGAGGACCTGGGTTCGATTCCTGGTGCCTGCCCATGTGAAAGGAAAAAAAAAAAAAAGCAGAAGAGAAGAGAAGAGAAACTCCTCTTGGTCCTCCTCCCTTGTTCTCTCCCTTGCTTGGTGAATAGGTTCCTTCAGAAATAGAGTCACAGGTAACAAGTAATCCACTTCCATCCATTTTTCCCTTCATATATTCAAATCATGATTTGGAGGAAAAAGGAAATATTTGCACATCTACAATGTGTCAGGCAAGTGCTGGCTGCTTTGCTTTTGTTGTTGCATTTAATTCTCATGGCCATGATCCCCTCGTTAGGAAATTAAGGTATTCCATAGCTTAAATAATGTTCCTTAAGATTTTGTTCTAAGCCCACAACTCTTTTAACTTTACACACATCCTTGCCTGGGGACCCTTGTTTGTACCATTGTTTCAATTACCAACTAAATTCTGATAATTCCAAAGACCATATTGCTAACCAAGACCTCTTCTATGATCCAGACTCTTATCTATCTGCATTCCAGATCCCTCCACCTCTATACACCATTGGGTCCTCAAACTCAACATGTCCCAAAATGACATATACCTACTTAAATCTGGATGTCATCTTTGACTTGTCTTCCTCTTACCTAATACATCCAATAGATCTCCAGGTTCTTATTAGTTAACCTCCTAAATACCTCTTTAACCATTTTCCTTATCAATATCCCAGTGTTTTATATATCCTTAAATCAGGTCTTAACTTCTCTCACATGAATTGCTGTTAACACTCTCCTCATTAGTCTTCTACATACAGACACACTTCCTTCAAATCAAAGCTCCACACTGTTAAAGATAAATCCTACAGAATCACTCTCCTGCTTAAAATCTTTCAAAGGCCCTTGATTGCCCATAAGCAGTGTTAACCAGAGGTTTATAAAATACTAGATTTTCAGAATGTTAATAATTGTTAACAGGTCAATAAACTCAGTCTCTAATGTGCTACTATTTATTGTGTAACTCTACACTTAACCATTGCACAGAACTGGTTTTCTAAGAATGTGTTTCAGAAATCATTAATCTTCAGAATAAAGACAGAGCTCCTGACAGGCATCTAAGGCCCCCTTGACATCTACTATCCTTACTTCCTACCACCACCTATCTTACCTCCTATGCTATGGAACAGCAGACACATATATACATCATCTTATCTCTTTTCTCTTTGTCATTGCTCATGCCATGCCTTCTGTGTGGACTCTTTTTCCAATCCATTTTCCCTTAACTAATTCCTAATAATTCTTCAAATCTCAGCATAGTTGTCACCTCCTCTGGAAGTCTAGATATTAGACTATAACCAATGGGGGAGTTGGATCTACAGACATTTATGAAAGCATCTAAAGGAGAACTGAGAAGAATTCATAACCTGTAAATCACAGAGGGTTCAATAGAACCATGAAGGTGGGCATTCCACCTAGGTTTGCATAGGGCAAGGACAACAGAGTGGGGAGGGAATGTGGAAGTTTGAGGGAGAAAGCAATGTATCCTTTATAGGAAACATCACTCAAGCACATAGCAGGGACATGGGCCATTTAGGTGCATCAAAAGAGTTAAATTGCAACTGTGGCCTTGTTGATGTCTTATGAAATTCTCCAGGTGACTGAAGACACAACAGAGCCTAGAAACAGAAAGTAAAGAGGGACTCCAATCTTTTCCTTCCAGAGAACTGGATTTCAAAGGTCCATCCCTGAGGAGCTTTTTCATTGTTTGAGCTAAGGTGATTGTCACTGCCCGTTTCTCATTTTCTCTGAAATTCCTATGGTAATTCCAGTCAGGAAGGTGCATGGATCAACATTTTCAGCATCTATTTCTCCTTCTCCAAATCTACTCTGGCTGCCACCATTTCACTCAGTTGTGCTCGCCGAAGGATTGCTCCTTCCCACTGTCAACTTCCTTTAGATCTGCCTCCACTCATCCCCCCCTATTCCCATCAATCTAGTTAGTCTGTCTCCCTAACCTTGGGCTGCCCATGACTGAATACAAAATGTCATGAAGTTGTTTCTCCACTGAATGCATTAGCAACCTGTCTCCCCAACGAAATGCCATTGTCTTTCCTTTGGCACAGACCTGGTTCCTGATTGTCCCACCTCATTATGCTCTAGGTTGAGACACAGCTTAGCGCTGAGGAAAGGGCATGGAAGGGCATGAGGAGAGGGGCAGGCCTGGGTTTCCATAAGCTCTGCCACTAAACAGCTCCTTTACTGAAGTGTAAGGTGCTTAACTCTTCTCAGTTTCCCTGTCTGTAAAATGGGCACAAAACTCATGATGATCAAATGAAAGAGCCTCATGCACCAAAAAGCACTATAAAGATTTTAGCTTGATGGAGACACCAGGGACTTTTTAGACCTTCTCTTAGTATATTCCCTCATCATTAAGTTGCTGGGAAGGTTAAACATGAAAATGAATGAAATACCCACAGCTCAATTCCAGGCTGGTAGGAGCTCTCTTCCAGCCCTCATGCTCCAGGATCATCCACATATTCTACTGTCCTGCTGTCCCTCCACCTCCAGGGCCAACTGAAATATGTGAGTGACCTTTCAGTCACCTTTTCCCAGACTGTACCTCCCCGCCCTGCGTCCTCTCTTTACGTTGTTATTTTGCCAGCTGAGTTCTAATTGCTTGTCTCACTAAAGATTGCTAAACTAATAAATATGAATTACTCTGAAAAAAAACAAGAGCATGTTTTAAAGAATGGCATACTCAGAAGCATCTGCGATAATAGACATGGGAGAGGGGACACACAGTGAAGTTCTATCTTCTCTCCAGAATTAGTGAACTCATTCCAGATTTTAATTACATTTCTCAAAAACAAAAACAAGACCCATTCCCCTGTGAGAAACTAATCCCCATATTATGGAGAGTGGGACTAGATGTGTTGAACAGCAGAGAAACAACACAGGCAAGAGACAGTTAGGGCTCATGTGTGATGAGCACATGCGGTTGCCAGACACGTTTTGGAACTCCACGTGAACTGGCTCATATCAGCCTTATAACAACCTTGTGAAGTGGATACTGGTCTTGTCCCCATTTGACACATAGGGAAACTGACTCTGAAAGAGAAAGCCATTTATGGAAGAGCTGAAACTTGAATGTAGAGCCCATACCCCTACCCCTACCCCCCAGGGGTTCCCGACTTGGTGGGGAAGAAAGATGCACACTTATGGTGAAACCCCCAGAGTCCACTGGGGTCCATGACTACGACACCTAAACAGCCCCCAAATTCCAATCTAAGTTTGCATTTTAAAAAGCAGCAACATACAAGTGGAAGTAATCTTTGGGCTCAGACTCAGGTGGACCACAATTTGACTGCTTTAAGATTTGAGTCCTTTTGGGGAAAGTTACTCCATTTCATTTAGCCTTGGTTTTCTCATTTGTAAAACGGGGCCAATACCTCCAGTCTTACCTTCCAAACCTGTTGCAAAACTGAAACAGAAATGAGACACCAGATATAAAGAGTCTCTCTGCAGAAGCCCCTCAACAAACTTTATTTTTCAAGATTTACACGGTGCAAGACTCTTCTTTCTGAGCTAAGGCAGTGGGTGCTGAGAAGCTAGGCAATGCCCATCTAGCAGCTGTGGTGACCAGAAAAGAAGATGGCTTTTTTCCCCTCATGGTTCTAATGAATTTGCTCTATGAGTATCTGGAGTTGGCCAAGGCTCACTGGGACAGAACCTCCTTTGAGATTACATCAGGATGGATTCCATCATGGATGCTACCTGGATAACATGTTGCTATGAAAGCTCTTGTTGAAACAATCCCCTGTAAGACCTGTAAGACCACTCATCCCATCCCTCTAGCCTGACCTTTTGCCTGGGGTTGATGGTGACAATCCAGAGTATACAATCACATTACCCTTAAAACATAAAACAAAAACAAAAACAAAATGCAGGCAGGCAATTTGTCAGAACTGATAGTGCCTGGTGATCCATGGTGCTGCTTCTTATGGGAGTGTGAGATGGAACTGGGAAAATTTGATCTTCGCTTCTACACTTTTTGTCAGAAATTCTCTGTATCAGTAGCTCTCAACAGGACTGATTTAGGCCTCCAGGGGACATCTGGCAATGTCTGAAAACATTTTTGGTTGTCATAACTGGGGTGAGGTGTTATTGCCACTAGGGTGTAGAGGCCAGGGATGCTACTAAATAGCCTAAAGTGCACAGGACAGCCCCACAATAAAGCAGGGATGATCCTCCATTGTGCTCCCCATTATACCTCAAACAACCTTTATCTCAACACTATGAAAGTCTTTGCTGCACTAACATCTGTATTTCTTTGTGTCCCTACAGTGTATACTTCAGATTTTCTTGATAGGAGGAGCTTAGGGTGGGAGTCTGCAGCTTGGAGACTTGTCCTGAAGCTGTGTCTGCCTAGCAAATACATTGTTTTCACTCCCAATCTCAAAATAAGAAGTTTTTAGAATGCTTCCAGATACACTGTATAAGAAGGGAAAAAAGCCAATTTCTCCATTTCAAAGAAAGAGTGGGAGTCAAAATTGAGTTTGAATATAGGCCACCATTTGCTACCTGTGGCATTAAACAATGTACCTGTGTTCAGCCTGCTTCTTCATCTAGAAAATGGGATGATGAGAGCACCCACCTCCTAGAGTTGTTGTGAGGACTGAGAACGGTACATGGATAATAATTATTCCAGGGGCTTGTACCTAATGTTACCTATTATTATTATCTCCAATCCCCAGAATCTAGCACAGTGTCTAAAAGCATAGTATTTGTTGAGAAAAATAAATAATTGAATTTAAAAAAATTAATTATCCATATCAGAGAATCACAAAGAGAAAGATACCGCTCATCCAATGTTGATTCTGCTTTCATAATTAATTTCAGAGTTATAGCTTCTTGGCATTTTTTTCAGCAAGAGTTTTCCCCTAAATTTAATTAGGCAGGCACAGTCAACATCCTACCAAAGTACTTCTCTTTTGTTATGCTCCACTTGAAAAAACAAAACAAAAAAAAGGTTGTGGCTCTGTTTTGTTTAGCACAGCAAAAGGTATTTCCCTGGGCCCTCAATGTGGAGATGCATGTTGCCTTTAAGAATCAGCCAGCTGTACAATTCTTTAGAAAGACCAAGGAACTGAGGGCTCAAAGGTCAAAGATGAAAGATCTGTGAGGGAGAACTGTTAGGCTCAGAGGCTGCAAAGCCTTTCATCCCAAGTATTGTGGGGAAGCTGAGACCCCAAGATGTTCGGAATCACCCAAAATCCGGTGTTCCGAAGTCACAGGTGTAACCTCAAAGGCTTCATACTTAATTACCCCCCAAAAATCCAGGTCAAAACATCTGGATTCTTCTTAAGCATTTCCTTTATCCTCTGTCCCCAAGATCTAGTACAAATGGAATAATTTATTCTGGCTCTTCTGGGATAGGTGTGGGTATTTCCACACTAGAAAACAATTGGACCAAGGCTTGTGGCAAATATATCTACTCTTCCAGGAAAAATAACCTTCGAGTCATTGGAAGAGCAGTCAGATATACCATCTCCAACTGCAAAGGGTGAAAAAAAGCAAATCATGTTACTTTTGGAGTCAAACAGTCTGCAGAATAACTTGTCAGGGGTTGCCAGCAGAACATGAATTCTGTTACAGTGAGCTGCAGCTCAGCAACTCATCTAGGTTGATCCAACCCCCGTCCACTGATCTAGCTCAACATCCATTCATCCAAGGAGGCTGTATATCCTAAGGAGAAATGCATGGACCCAGGACCCAACAGCCCAGGCTTGAACCTTTTTGTCCCTCTTACCTGGGAAATTTTGGGCAAGTCACTTAACCTCTGCATGACTCAGTTTAGTCCTCTGTAAAAATTGGAATAATAATAGGACCTACCTCATAGGGTTGTAAGGTGGATTATATGAGTTAATATACCTAAAGCATAAAGAACAGAGCCTAATACCTTGCGAGTACTATCTAGGCATTACCTGCCATTATATTCCTTGACCAGCTTTGCTGGGTCTGACACTAATCTGGCACTGTGGAAAATACAAAGATGAATGACACTTGGTCTCTGAACTCAGGAATCTCCCACTGAGGTAAAGGACTGAAATAAATGTCAAAGGACTCTACTGCTAGACAAGCGAAGTTGGGGCCCTGGACAGGTCCTCACTGTGTGCAGTGGTCCCAGAGGGCTGGTGAATTTGAGATTGAGAGCAAGTGGAGGAAGTTGATGATCACAGTTCAATGGACAACTAGCCTGGGAAGATGAGAATCAGGGAGAATGATAGGTGGTGGCAAGTGTGGAAAGTGAGAGGAAGTGAACTGAGACTCCAGGCCACAGGGATTGTGGCTTACAAAAACATCTCCAGAGCATCTCCAGAGAGCAGGTTTTGAAGGGGAAAGGGCTCCAAACAGGGAAGTGTGTAACTCTCACTCATCATACGCTCACCTCACTTTACAATTTACAGAGCAACCATTTGATCCTCGCAGCAGTCTCAGAGGCAACCAAGGCTGAATGACTCTCCCATTTTAATCAGTCATAGGAGGCATTTACTCAGGTTACTGAATGTCAGGGCTCATCCTAAGTACTTGACCTGTATTAGCTCATCTGGTCCTCTTTACTGCCCTTATTACCATCTCACAATTACAGATGAGGAAGCTGAGCAATGAAAGCTTATCTGCTTTGGTCCATGTCACTCAGTTAATCCAGGCGTCAAGCACAGGCAGAGCAGGCAGAGCTGTGTCCAGAGTCAATTCCCTTAACCAATAAGCAAGGGAGAAAACTGAGACTAAGGGCCAGGAAATGATCAGTCCTCTAGGGTTCCACTGTGGGAGGATAGAATTAAAACCCAGATCTCAGAGTCCAGACCCAGTGGCCTTTCCAGTACAGCTGTAATCCCCCCACCCTAGGGTCCTCACAGTCAAAATTGCAGACTTGGCTATTTCATGGTCTTGTTCCAGGGCTAGCCACCTTCCCTGGGGACAAAAAGTATCCAAGCTCTCTTCTTAATCAGGAAACTCTCCTTTCTTGAGTCAAACCAAAGGGCACACAATGTCTTTAACTATCTGGACCATGGCTGCTGCCACCAGCTTTGTGGCCCACCATCCTGAGACTGACTTTCTGGGAGAAGAGCCCAGGAGATGTGGCCAAAAGGAGAATACACATTCTATTCACATCCAGAATCAGGGCTGGTATCACAGTGGGTATCACTGCAAGTGGCATTTGCCTTCAACTTTGAGGACTCCATTTTTTTTTCAGTGGCCCCTAAGGAGGTTTATCAAGGAAAGAAAATAATTCAAGTATGTTTTGGTTTGCTAAAGCAGCAGGAATGCAATATACCAGAAATGAGTTGGCTTTTTCAATAGGGATTTATTAAGTTACAAATAGTTCTAAGGCCATGAAAATATCCATATTAAGGTATCGAGAGTAAGATACCTTCTCTGAGGCCAGGCTGCTGGCATCTGGGGTTCCTCTGTCACATGGGAGGGCACATGGATACATCTGCTGGCCCTTGTCTCCTGGTTTCAATAGCTGTCTCTGGAATGTCTCTCGGCATTTCTTCCTCTCAACTTCTCCTGGGGCATTTTCTTTCAAAGTTCTCTCTCCCCATGAGCTTCCTTAAAGGATTCCAGTAAAGGATTAAGATCTACCTTGAATTGGGTGGTTCACATCTCCTTGGAAACCACATAATCAAAAGGTCCCACCCATAATGGGTCTGCCCCCACAAGAATAGACTAAAAGAACATAGTCTTTTCTGGGATACATAACAGATTCAAACCAGCACAAAACAAAATTGAGTCTGTTTATTGGTGCCTGACACATTCAGGGACAGCACTGGAATAGCAATTGGTCCAGGCTCTGCTGGTCATACTTCTCATTGTAGTTGGCTGCCCACTTATGGGGCAAGGGATACTGGGGGTGGAGAAAGGTGGCCAGAGTCCTGAAAAGACCCTATTATGGCCCTTTGGGTGATTGGGGGAAAGATGCTCCACTTTTGCTGGGCTTCTGTTTCCTCAGAGCAAAACAAAGATGCTAATGAAGACTCCTGCCTCATGTTAGCAGTACTGATTCATGGATGCAAAAGCCTTACTAAAGGTACAACAACCAACTTGTGGCTGATCTCCCCCATCCCACCCCAGAGCAGCCTCAGCATCTCCTTCTGTGAGAGGGCAAAAGCCTGGATCCTAAGGCTTTCATCTTGGCTCTCCAGATACTAGCTTGTGGCTTTGGACAATGTGTCACCATTTCCTTATCTGTAAAATGGGAAATAGTTGCACCTCCTCACAGGATGGCTGTTAAAGTTTAAATGCACTAATGTGTGGTAACGCACAGGGAAGAGTGACTGGCTTGCAGTAAATAGAAGGATGCTCATGATGATTAGCAGTTGTAGCACACTTACCTCACTGTTATGAAGTTTGTCTATTTATACATTTGTTTCCCTATGAAACTGTGGGTTCCTCAAGGGCAGGGATAGCATCTTTTTCTGTTTTATTCATCTTTCACTCTTGGCCTTATTATTCAAGCCACTCTGTGAATCATTGTGCAGGTGCTGGCTGATAATACCTTGTCTAAGACTCAACCATGTGTCTTACACCCTGCACCAGGGCTTCTCTCACACTGTGGTGTGGGTGTCACACTCCTGGGCACTCACACCTGCACAATCCACAAGTATGGGAAGTTAACACTGCTCCTGACCATGGAGGATCAGAGTTGATGCCCCCATTTTCTTCACTTCATAAGGCCCCTTAGGAGGTCTGTGGGATTGAGCCATTCATGGTGGTAGTCAGCTTAATACAATGCTTGTTTTGGGTTCCTCCATTCCCAGTCCCTCT
Source organism: Tamandua tetradactyla (assembly GCF_023851605.1). Lineage (NCBI taxonomy): Eukaryota > Metazoa > Chordata > Mammalia > Pilosa > Myrmecophagidae > Tamandua > Tamandua tetradactyla. The sequence continues at coordinate 56,942,031 of NC_135338.1, read as the reverse complement.
CACCTGCTCTCTGGAATTATATTTGCAAGTAAATGACCCCATTTATGAATCTTTTCTAGGGTACTGTTTCTGGTGAGCCCAGATTAAGACAACCCACTCCTCCTGCTGTGCTCCACATCACAGGAGATGGCTACCCCATTCATACTCGGTTCCAGGAAAGTGTCTTGGAGAGACTCTCTACTCCTCACTCTTCTTCTTTACCCCAATCCTAACACACAGACCCAGTCAGATTATTTCATTTCCTGTGATTCTACTTCACTTCCTATCATTCTACTGCACTTCCTATTGATTCTACTATACTTCCTATTGATTCTACTGTACTTCCCGTTGATTCTACTGCACTTGCTGTATTCTACTTCATTTCTGCTGATTCTACTTTCTTAATAGATCATTCAACAGCTCTTTCCTTACCATCTCTATTGCCTTTGCTTTTGTAAAGGCCACCATGGTCCCTCTTCCAGCTTTTAGTAACCACCTCAATGGTCTTCCTACTTTCAGCACTCTACAAGTCTTGTGGCGAAGAGGTGGTGGGAAAGATGAACAGAGGTCACATTTCAGAGACTCTTGTATAGCCTGCTCTGGAGCTTGAATCTTCTACTGAGGGCAGTGTCCTGCTCAGATTCATAATTTAGTGAATCTAGGAGCTATACAAGGAACAAAGGAGAGTCTAAAGGCTGGGAGTTGATTTAAGAGGATGTTACAGGGTACCAAGGCAAGAGGTGGAAAATACCAAGAAGCGGCTGCCACAAAAATGGAAGATTTGAGCACACCCTCCATCTCTTGTTTCCTGGGATTCTTGCAATTCATGACATTACACCTCCAAGATTTCAGCAGGAGGGAACAACTTGCAGAGTCTGACAAGTCAAGTATATTTGCCACTGGGGGACTCAAGAACTCACTATGAGCCAGCTTCTTGTCCTCAAATAAAAATGCTGCTTCATCTCCAGGCAAAGCATAGAGCAGCCAAGGGGAATTAAATTTAATAAACGGCATAAGAATCACAGAACTCACTTCAGCCCTCTCTGAATCATCCCAGCAGCAATGTCTTCAGCCTTTGCACTGATTAACAGTTTCAGCCAGGAGGCCAGGAAGGCTGAAGTCTACTGTTTATATATTTATTGTTGTCACCCACAGGCACATGGAGGGGAGAAAGTCCAGAAGTGGTTTGTCTACTGTTAAACCCAACCTATAAATACACTGTTTATTTAGGGAATAATAACAGCCATCTGGGGCTCACTTTTTTCCAACTAGCATTTTGAATTCTAACCATCATATTTAATTCCTACAACCCTCTGAATGGGGATTCATTTCTCCATTTTAAAGATGAAGATACTGAGGCTCAGAGAAGCAAAGTAACTTTACTGGGATTATATAGGTATGTCTGCCTCTCCACAGCCACTATACTATCCTTAACTTCCCTTTTATATCTTTACCTTCAAGAATTACAGGAAGACTTCACTGGGTGGAAAGAATTGGCTATAACAACTGATCCATTTTTCAAAGGTTATTATCTACCTGAACCCAAAGGATCTATTCCCCCTAATTTAAATCCTGCTTGTCCTCTGAGTTTGCTCAACTGCTACTTCCCCCAAGAAGACACCTGAAGCCACTTCAGGCCAAACTGACCATTCCTAACTCCAAGCTACTGTACCTAAGCCCATGCCAATCCTTGGTCTTACAGTGTCAGCATTCCATGTTGCTTTTTTTCTTTATTATTTAATTCTAAATGGTCATTTAACTTGAACAATAAAAACTTTTTAACTGAAGTATAATAAACATACTGCAAAGTGCCAGTATTGTGAGTAGACAGCAAGCATGCTGAATTTCACAAATGGAATACACCTAAGCAACTAGCATTCAGCTCAAGAAAAACATGACCAGCCCCCAGATTTCCCTTCCAAATATGACCATCACACATCATCCCCACCAAGATAATAACTCTCTTTACTTCTAAGAGGATAGATTTGTTTTGTCTGTTTTTGTACTCTGATAACTGAAATCATACAATACGTACTCCTTTGAGTCAGGCTTCTTTGCCTCAGTTAATATCTGTGAGGTTCATCCATGTTTGATCTCTTTCCCTCAATCTTATGTTTATGAGATTCATCCATTTTTTACACAAGGCTGTAATTTATTCATTCTCATTGCTAAATTTTATTCCACAATTTATTTATCCATTCAACCATTGATGACTTTTATGTAGTTTCCAGTTTGGGATTTGTCTTAGTTTGACAGGGTTGCCATGAGAAATACCACACAGTGGGTTGGCATAAACAACAGGGATTTATTGGCTCATGGTTTTGGAAATCAAGAGTCCAAAATCAAGGTCTCAAAAAACCATTCTTTCTCCTGGATTATCTAGCATTCTGGTGCAGGCTTGCAACAATCTTTGTGGTTCCTTGGCTTGTATCTCTGCCTCTGTCACATGACTATATACTTCCTTGGTCTTCTGCTATGGCTTTCTCTGTTTATGCCCAAATTTCCTCTGCCTTATATGGACTTCAATCATATGGATTAAGGCTCACCCTAATTCAATCTGGCTTCATCTAAATGGGGTACTCACTTACAAATGAGTCCACACATTAACAAATAATAACATCTCCAAAAGTTCTATTTACAAATGTGTTCACACCCACAGGAATGTAGATTAAGACATTAATCAATAATAGATTAACTTCTTATATTTAACAGACTCATTGCTATTATGAATCTATTTGGTTTTGTACTACTTTTTCCTTGTTGGTTACTGCTGATTAAAAGAAATGCTACTAGTCATATATATTTAGGAGTTGTAACTGATATATCCTAATTTTGAGATACTGAGCTATGTGTATATAACCTGGTTATTCCTTGAAACTTCAGGTATTTATGTGACACCTGAGACTCAGAGTTGGAATACTGAAGCTATGAATGTCAGCGTTACCCCATTCAGCAACTGTTTGGAAGAAGCTGAAAAAGTGATCAGACTTCATCTAGAAATATGGATGAAGCTGATCTGGATAGGATGATGGTAAATCAGAATACTGGGAAAAGGGTGATATGGTCCATATTTTCAAACTTCAACCTCTGTATGACACCAAGAGAAAAATGTTTATTTGGTGCAAATTTATATTTTGGGTAGCACATTATCTAATTTAACTTGTATGATCAGTTTACTTGAACATCATAATTACTGGCATCTTGAATAGGGCATGTGATCTTATTGGTTTGGATTATCACAGATTAATGTGATGCCCCAATATATCCCAGAGTAATTTCAGCAGAGAATAAAAAAGTATTTGCAAAGTCCCCTTGGGGGACTTGGGAGAAAGGAAGAAATATCAAACTTCCCCATCTGGGGAATTCCTGATATTCCTGCAAGCAGAGAGGACAACACTTTCAATAAGCTGAGTCCTCAATCTTGGGGCTCACCCCTATGAAGCTTATTCCTGAAAATGAGAAGCTAAGCCTACTTATAATTATGCCTAAGAGTCACTTCCAGAAACCATCTTTTATTACTCAGATGTGCCCTCTGTCTCTAGGCCAACTTGGCAGGTGAACTCACTGCCCTCCCCAAATGTGTGGGATATGACTCCCAGGGGTATAAATTTCCCTGGGAATGAGCCTGGACCTGGCATCACAGAAATGAGAAAGCCTGCTTGACCAAAAGGGGGAAGAGAGAAATGAGACAAAATAAAGTCCCAGTGGCTGAGAGATTTCAGAGTTGAGAAGTGTTCAAATTTGCTAGCTGCTGGAAAGCAGTATACCAGGAATGGAATGACTTTTAAAAAGGGGGATTTAATAAGTTGCTAGTTTACAGTTCTAAGGCTGAGAAAATGTCTCAGTTAAAACAAGTCTATAGTCTCTTCCAATATGAAAAATTTAGAATGGCCATAGCCCAAACACCCCTAATGAGAGGAATGGAAAGATCAAAGGTGATGGTGGAGTTACACGGTGAAAATAGGATTTAAAAATGAATATGAAGGCTGGATCATTAAATTGATATATCTTTTAGTCTCCAGTATCTTAGAACAGCTATAAGTAAAAACCTAAAATTGTGGAATTGTAACCCTTATCAAACTCTGAAATATGTTCTACAACTAATTGTGGTGCTGTGCTTTGAAATTTATCCCTTTTTTTGTACATATGTTATTTTTCACAGAAAAAAAGGAATTAAAGTCAATTGTGATGATAAAAAAATATTTAAGCCTTCTAGCCTCCTATATTCTGGAGCACTAGAAGGAAAAATCTGAGAAGATCATATGGTAGCCCATGACAAACTCTGGGATCTGTCCTGTAACTACTTGCTGAAGAGTGCTTTGAAAACTATTGCTTTTTTATCTCTTTGTTGTATACATATGTTATACTATACAATAAAAAGAGTTAAAAAAAAATTGGGGGTTATTATGCCATTGTGACCATCCTTGTGCCTGTCTTTTGGTGGACATTAATAATTTCTGCTAGGTGTACACTCAAAAGTGGAATTGCTGGGTAATGGAATATGTATATATCTAGTATTATTAAATTCTCCAAATAGTTTCCCAAAGTGAGTGTACCAATTCATACTCTTACAACAATGTGAATGCTTCACTTTGTTCTAGATCATTGTCAACATTTTGATTTTCCCTTCTTTTAATGGTCAGTTTGGTGAAGGAATAATGACATCTGTTGTAATTTTAATTTGCATTTTCCTTGATGACTAATTAAGTTGAGCACTTTTTCATATGCTTATTGGCCATTCAAATGTCCTCTTTTGTGAAATAGTATTCAGGCCTTTTACCAGCTTTCTCAGTTGGTTGTCCGTCTTTTTCTTACTCATTTGTAAGAATCCTTTATATGTTATGGATGTGAATCCTTTGTTGGATATGTGTGCTGTGAACATCTTCTCCCCATTTTTGATACACCCTTCCAATCTCATAATGCTGTCTTTTGATGGATGGGAGTTCTGAATTTTAATAAAGTCCAGTTTATTTTTTTCCTTTATGGCTGATACTCTCTGTGACCTGTTTAAGAAATCTCCTTACCCAAATTTATTGAAAATATTCCCTTATGAATTTTCCCAAAATATTTATGTTTTTCCCCTTTCACATCAAGGGCTCTGATCCACCTCAAATTAATATTTCTGTGTAGTATGAGATTAAAATCATCAATTTATTTTTAACTATTTGGCTATCTAGCTGACACAGTATCATTTACATAAAATATTATTCTGCTCTTTCTCCTTCTAAATTGGAAGGATGACTTAATTACTAAGGGCTTATTAAAACAAAGTTAATTATGTAATTTTCTTTCTTCTCTTCTAGAACAATTTATATAAAACAGAGATTATCTGTTCTTTGAAAGTTTATTAAATTTAGCATAAAATGACCTGTGCCTTGGGCTTTTAGGGGTAGGAGAGGTACTTTTGTTTGTTTCTTTGTTTTTAATTATCATTTTAGGCCCCTTATCTTTATATTCTATTATCTACAATGGCTTTTTATTTTTTTCTCATGTTAATTTTGTCATGTTCCATATTTTCAGAAATGTATTTCATCTCAACTTTCAAATTTACTGGGTTAAAGTTGTTCACAATGTTATTTTGATATTTGGGGGAATGAAATCTTTCTTTGTTTTTTTTTTTTTTGCACTGGCAGACACTGGGAATCAAACCTGGGTTTCGGGGCAAGAACTCTGCCTGCTGAGCCACTGTGGCCTGTCTGAAATCTTTGTTTTGTAAACAAATGAAATACAGCATACATGGGGAAAATTGAACACACCCATGTATAAGCATTCAGATTGAAAAACAGAATTTTACCAGCACTACAGCAATAGCTCTCTTCCAGTAACTAACCTAGCACACAAGGTTTTTCTCCTGTTTTCTTCTAGAAAATGCATAGTTTTATATTTTACATTTGGAACTATGATCAATTTTAATGAATTTTTATCTGTGGTGTGACATACATATTGAAGTTCATTTTTTAAATATGAATATCCAGTTTTCTCTTTGTATCATTCATTGAAATCACACTCATTTCTCTACTTAATTGGAGCATGTTTTAAAAACAATTCAACGTGTATGTGGATCTACTCCTGAATTTTCTATTCTGTTCCATTGGTCAGATTATGATATGATTGTTGTAGCTTCGCAGGTCTTGAAGTCAAGTGGCACCTGTCCTCCAACTTTGTTCTTTTATTACAAAGTTGTTCTGGCTAATCTAGGTCCTTTACATTTCCATATGAATTTAGAATCAGTTTGTCAATTTTGAAAAGTCTTCAGGATTGCACTGACTCTATAGATTAATTTGGGGAAAACTGTCATTTTAACAATATCGAGTCTCCTGACCCATAAACACTGTATCCCTCCATTTATTTAGGTCCTTATTTAACTTCTCTCAGCAATATTTTGTAACAATCAATGCACAATTTTTGCTCATCTTTTGTCAGATTCCTTGCTAGGCATTTCATATTTTTATGCCATTGTAAATGATATTTAAAATTTTCCTATTGTTTGTTGCTAATATATAAGATACAACTAATTTTGTATATTGATCTTGTATCTCAAAACTTGCTAAAATCACATTATTTTTAGTAACTTAGTAATAAATTACATCAGATTTTATATTCCATCAACTTCCTACATTCCAATCTTTATGTCTTTTTTATTTTTTCCTATTTATTTCACTGACTGGAAATTCCAAGTCAGCATCAAATAGAATTTATGGGATCAGACATCCTCGCCGAGTTCCAAACTTAGAGAGAAAGCATTCACTATTTGACAATTAAGTATGTTAGTTGTTGTGGGTCTTTGCAGATTACCCTTCCTCAGATTGAGAAAGTTCCCTTTAGTCCTAGTTTCTTCAGAGTTTTTATCAGGAATGTTATGTTAGACTGTGTCAAATGTTTCTCTACACCTACTGAGATGATCATAATATTTTTCTTTTCCTTTCCTTTCCTTTTTTTTAGTCTATGGTGTATTACACTGATTGACTTTCAAATGTTAAACCAAACTTTCATTCCTAAAATTTTGTATTTTCAGTTTACCATACTTTCCTTATTCTCTTTTCTCTTTGACTACATTATATTAGGTAAATCACATTTTCTTCTGCTCATTTGAAGCTAAGAAATTGCATCTCAATTCCTCATGTAATTATTTTTGACTTACTAAATCCATTACATTTCCTCAATTATCCTTAACCTCCTCTGAAGCTTATCAACATCAATGTCTTCTGTACAAAACTTCCCTCCAACTAGGATGAGCAATTTAGCAATGATGCACCTGAAGTGTATTGTTTCTGACCTTCTGCTTCTGAACTGAACTGTTATTGTTTGGACATTTAATTCTAGATTGTTAAAAGCATGTTTTTGAAAAGTCATTTCTTATTTATAGAACAATAAACTACCACATTCTATATCCATCCCTTACTTCCCATATATCTTTATTTCCTCACAGATTCATTTGTCTTTAAGCTAGAGTATATTTTCCAAGAGTTCCTTCATAGAAGTTGTTGGGTGATGAGATTTTTGAGACTTTGTTTTATCTTCTTGACTCCCCTGCCCCCATATTTTTTCCTTGATTTTTTTCCTTTACCTTTATAGAGGTATAGTTTACATGCAGTTAAATTCCCATTTCAAATGCAGGTTTGATGAGTTTGGGCAGTTGTATAGAGTTGCATAATTACTACCATAATCAGAATATAAAATATTTCTATCCCTCAAAAAAAAAAAATCCCTCCGTTATAGTCAATCCCTTCCTGTTACCCTTGTCCCCAGCCAACAATTAATCTGTCTACTCTTACAATAGTTTCAACTTTTCTAGAATTTCATATAAATGGAATAACACAGTACATAGTTCTGTGTCTGACTTTTTTCATCTAGCATAATACTTTTGAGATGTAGTCATGCTGTTATCTATATCAAAAATTCATTCCTTTTTATTTCTTAGTAATATTCCCTTGCATAGATAAAGTACAGTTTGTTTATAGTTGTTGAATATTTTGGTTATTTCTAGTTGTTGCCTATTATGAATAATGCTTCTATGGTTTACATGCAACTCTTTGGATGGACATATATTTTCACTTTTCAAATACAAATGAAGTTGTATTCATTATGGGTTTCAATTTACATTTTCCTGATGATTAGTGAAGCTGAGTGTATTTTCAGGTCACTATTGGCCATTTATATATTTTATCTATAAAATTATAGATAGGTTAGACCTTTCACCCATTTTTAAAACTTGAATATTTGTATTCTTTTTATTGAATTGTAGGAGTTCTTTAGATATTTCAGATGCAAGTCCTTGATTGGATATGTATTTAACAAATATTTTCTGCCAGTCTGTGGCTAGCCTTTTTATTTTCTTAACACAGTGTTTTAAAGAGAGAAATGTTTAATATTGTTGAAGTCCAGGGATTTGGAGATTAGGGGGTCCTAGCTGTGGCTTCAAAGAATGACTAGTGCTATAGGGAGACAATAAGCAAATCACCAGTCACAGCACAATAAGCAAGTGTGCCATGGGAGCTGAAGAGGGGCACCTGGCCCAGTCTGAGGGGAGGTTTCCTATAAGGAGTGATACTGGCACGAGTTTTAATGGAACAGAGATGGTGGGGGTTCAGGAGGGTGGGCAATCTGGGTATAGAACATTTGCAAACCAATGGCAGCACGGTCTGCAGAAAACATTTTGACTACTTCTAAGCTGATGTCTCTGTAGTTGGAGCAAAAGCATGGGGCACAGGAGTAGAGGAGAAGAGATGAGAGGAGTTGATGGACCAGATCACTATAGGCCTTGAGAGCTAAGCTAGGATTTTATTTTTATTTTCCAGAAGGCAACAGAAAACTATAAATAAGGAATAAGGGATAGGAGCTTTTAATATCAAAAGTTATCATAAAAAAAGTTATCATGAAGCTACAGTAAATAAAAGTGTGGTAATGATGCAGGAATAGACAAACAGAAAGAACACTATAGATAGCCCAGAAATATGTCCATATATATATTAATTTGGTATAGAACAGAAGTAATGTCATAGGTTAAGTGCCTAAAGAATGCACTATTAAATCAATGGAATTAGGAAAATTAATGTGATAAAACTGTTGTGTTTTTTTTTACTTCTAGATATATTAAAAACCTAAAAGTTAAAAAAAAAACTTTAAAATTGCAGAATCAAATATAACAATATATCTTTCTGACACCAGAATTGAAAGGATATTTTTAAGTAATCAAAACTGGGAAAGTGGATTGGGATGTATTTACCATTGAATCCTTCCTGGATGGTACTTCATTGTAGTCTAATCTACATTTCTCTGACAAATAACAACATTAAGCATCTTCTCATATTTTATAATATTTGAATATCCTGTTTTGTGAAGTATCAGTTCAAATCTTCCGCCCATTCTTTTATTATGTTAATGTCTTTCTTTTAAATTTGTTAACGTTCTTTATATATTCTGGAAATGAGCCCTTTGTCAAGTCTATGTGTTGCAAGTATCTTTTCCTGCTCTGTGGGTTTTCATTCTCTTTGATGAAGAGTTCTTAATTTCCAGAAATCCAATTTATCAATGCTGTTAAAGGAGAATTTGGGGTAGAGTTTAGTGATCCTGTGAGATTCTCACTTTCTGGCTGGACATGCCAAGAGTTAACTTGAAAATGAGCTTCTGCCATTTCCCAATATAAGGTTTCTTCTTAACAACACTTCATTCATTCAATTATTTATTGGGTGCCTCCTGTGTACGAGGCCCTCCTCTAGGTGCTCAGGATACCAGGAAACAAGGTAAAGTCCCTGCCCTATGGAGATTACATTCTGCAGGGGAGTTAAGGCTTTAGGAAAATAGAGAAAATCTGAAATCCTCAATGTGAATAATATAATAAATGAGCAATACTGCTGAGTTGCTGAACTGAGATTAGACATGATGAATGCATAAAATTAGAAAGATGCTGTGACCTTCTCTAGCACACTCAGAAACCTGGGAAGAGATAAAGCTGACAGGAGAGGATTGTAAATTAAAATGAGGTAAAAACAGCCACTTTTGGCTTGATCTACAGAAATGCATTCCAATTTCCAAAGGTTATTGTCACAACTGGTCTTCTTAGCTGTAACAAAATATAGCAGGGTTCTGACTAATTGAGTTTGGCACAAACGTAAACCAAGAAATGAAAAAAACTTTAGTGAGGTCAGTAAGCTTTAAGAGAAATGCCTTCAATATAGCCTCTGCCACTCTTGGCCCCTCACCTAGATAATGCCATCTAAAATTAAACAACAGATTCGGAGAATGAAGATACATAGAGGTCATCAGGAAGTAGTGGCTGACAGGAAGAGAGAAAAATCAAATGTCTTGGGAAATACAGAGAGTATAGAAGTACAGCAAGGGATGGGGGAAGGTGGGGTGGTAGAGCGGATCAGGAGGATGGGAGCAGGTAGAGGGTGTCAGTAACACTGGGGGATGATCAGCCTTTGTGTTCAGACTCCTGTGAACATTTCTGAATCAAAAAATTGTGCAGTGGGCGGGCCACGGTGGCTCAGCAGGCAAGAATGCCTGCCTACCATGCCAGAGGACCTGGGTTTGATTCCTGGTGCCTGCCCATGTTAAAAAAAAAAAAAAAGACTGTGCAGTAACTACTTGCTAGAGTTACAGTAAGAGGTTAATTTATGCTTAGTGAACTGTCTTAATGAAGTCAGGGCTGATGTCATACTCTGGAAGGTGATCTATTTTCCCCAAAATGATATTTTTAAGTTTTCATAAAAAAGAGAGAAAACTTCAGTTATCTAGAAAACAAATCTTAACTTTTTAGGGTCTAGTACCTGCTCCCTAGAAAAAAGGTACATATGCACATATACACAAAGTTTTACATATAATTCCAGCTTTGGAATTTACAAATCCAAAACTGATGCCTAGCTTTGAGCTCCAGGTTGCAATCTCTGACAAATAAATAGTTCAACTTTCCCAAAATTAGTGAATCTTCCCTGACCGCTCCCCCCTCCGCAGTTATATTCTTTAAAAAGAAAGAATATTGGTTCCATACCAATGCAAGGTATTTAAAATAGCATGGTATATGGGAATCCTGTATTTTATGAGTGATTATTCTGTAAACCCACACCTTCTCTAATAAAGAAATAATGTAAATCAATAAATAAATAATAAAGTGCTTCAAAATCATATGTTTATAAATATAGTGTGATCTTGATTAATCTGTCCCAGCCTATCCCAACCCAGCCCCACTTATAGCCCTTTCATCATTGATCTGGGCACTGAATGGTTGCATCTAGTCACAGAAACCCCAGTATTTCTTCAGGTGATTGCCCAGGATATTTTCCCTGAATTCATTAAAGAAACAGCCAATTTGATGAACGGTTTCCCATGACTTGAAAGGACATTTTCCTAACTTGATCAAATGATGTTTTACTGAGTTTATGGATTATTTAAGTTTGTTTTTCTTTATTTGAAACGGGTAGAGTGGTTGATGCAATGGAAGCAATAGGTGAGAAAAGACAGGATAGAAAAATGAAAAAATAAAATACAAAGGGGAGGATGAGAAAGAAACCTGTGGTACTCATGAGGCATTCAAGCTGCGTTAATCCCCAAGTACCCCTATAATTACACTGATCCCAGTTTTTTTATTAAATACAAAAACAAAAGTCTCATTTATGGAGAGATAGTGTGGCATTATTCTTGCCCAGAGCTTACTTGAGCAGCAGCTTCAATTATCCAGAAGACTTCCCAGAGCTCAAGAGTGAGTGAAAAGCTATCTGTGCAGCCTCTAGATGACTTAATGCATATACATATTTCAGTTCATGTCTTTGCTCTTAGAGACTCTCAGACCCTGCTCAGCCCATAAGCTTGCAAATCACATTGAGTTCTAAGAAATTTGTGACTTTTCAGTTGACAAAAGATCAAAAGAAAAAAATTACAAGCAGGAAGAGGGAAGCTGGCAAACTGGGGCAAGAGTAAGACTGCATTCTTTATGTACGTGTGTGAAGGGGTATTATGCCTTTGAAGTGCAGTATGTATTTACATTCACAGCATATCTCAATATAGACAGTCACATTTTAAATGCTTAATAACCACATGGGGCCAGTGGCAACTATATTGGACAGCACATACTTAGAAAGTTTATGATAAAGGCCTTCTTTAAAAGCTTGGAGGAATCACTCCAGCAAGAAATTAATTCAGAAAAGAGCAAAACTAGATGTGAGAACATATAAATATTCGTGAAGTGTATTGCCAAGAAACATGAAAAATAAAAGTACATCCCTAAAAATTCAGATGACACCAACAAGGAGGAGAAAGGAGTGAAGGAGGGAGGAAACCAGAGGATGTGAGTATGTACAAAGGGGCTTAAAGATAGCTATACATAATTCTTGGAGTATATCTTATCAGAAACACAGACATGAATAAGGGTCTTAGTCAGTTAGAAATGACCAATGTGGAGAATTAAAATGGAATTCTAACTGTGATAGGCAGAATAGCAGCCCCCAAAGATGCTCAAGTTCTTAATCTCTGGAACCTGGGAAGTTTACCTTAAATGGCAGAAACTTTGCAGATGAAATTAAATTAAGGTCTTTGAAATGAGGAGATTCCCATGGACCCAAGCACATCACATGGTCCTTAAAAGTGGAAGAGACAGGCAGAGTAAGCAAGTCAGAGGGAGATGTGACTGTGGAAGAGTGTTCAGAGATGCAACATTGCTGACATAACTTCTAGAAATCTTCAGATGTGTGCTTAAAGTTAATAGCTTAATCCTCCACATGAAAAGTTTATGGTCCTTAAAACATTAACTCTGGGTAACCTTTTTCTGTTTTTCATGCTACATTTGCCCAGGATTTAGGACTAACCTGTGAGCCTGTAAAACTGAATATTATTACTGTTCTTTTGTATATTCAATGTTAGCAACATTTTCTCCATATATTTGTCTCTTTTCTTTGTTTATTATTCCTTCTCACACATCGGACTTTTCTATCTGGCATCAGTTTTCTTCATCCTAAAGGCATAAGTTCCTTTAGTAAAGGTCAGCACATGGTAAAATTATTTCACTTTTGTTTGTCTATAAATACCTTTATTTGCCCTTATTCGCAAAAGATAGTTTCATTGGGTATAAAATTTTAGATTGATAGTACATTAAAGATATTATAACACTGCTCACAGCTTGAAATTTTGTTGCTAAAGTCAGTGGCTGGATTATCTGTCCTTCATAGGAAACTGGTCTTTCTTTCCGCCTTTTTTTGCCTCTGTTATCTTCAGTGTTCTAGGTTATCATTATGATGTCTCCAGTTAAAGATTTATTTTAGTTTATTCTTCCTGGAATTTGTTGGACTTGCTTAATCTAGGAATGAATTTCTTTTATCAATTCTGAAAAAGTATCCATTGTTATCTCTGCAAATGCTATCTCTTTCACAGTCTATTATCTCCTCTTCAAATTCCTATCAGATGTATATCAGACCTTCTCATTCTATCCTTTGTGATTCTTCACCTCTCTTTTATATTTTGCATCTATTTATCTCACTGTGCTTCAGTCAGCATAAATTCTTTTTAACATTTTCTTTTTATTGTGAAATATAACATATATACAAAAAAGCAATAAATTTCCAAGTACATTTTCACAAGTAGTTATGCCACAGATTTTAAAGTTTGGTATGGGCTACAGTTACATGATTTTTTACTTTTTCTTCTAGTTGCTCCAAGACACTGGAGACCAACAGAAATATCAATATTATGATTCAGCAGTTACATTCACTTACTAAGTCCTTTTTTCTCTGTTATACTTCTTCTCTTTAAATAACTTATATACATAAAAGCAATAAGTTTCAAAGTACATGGTAACAATCAGTTGTAGAACAGATTTCAAAGTTTGGTATAGATTACAATTCCACAATTTTAGGTTTTTATTTCTAGCTGCTCTAAGGTACTGGGAGCTAAAAGAAATATCAGTGTAATGATTCAGCACTCATACTCATTTGCTAAACCTGACCTCTATATAACTCCACCATCACCTTCTATCTTTTTCCTACTCTTTAGGGCTATTTGGGCTATGCCCATTCTAACTTTTGCATGTTGGAAGAGCCTGTCGATAATATGGGATAGGGGGTGGAACCAGTTGATATTCTGTAAGGGCTGGCTCTTCTGTATTTCAGCAGTTATCTAGTGCAGGGACTCTTCTGGAGGTTGTAAGTTTTGAAAAGTTGCCCTAGTACATGGAACCTTTGTAGAATTTCATATAATGCCCTAGGTATTCTTTAGGATTGGTAGGAATGGTTTCAGTTGGGGGTTGGCAAGTTATAATAGGTAGTGATGTCTAACTGAAGCATGCATAAGAGTGACCTCCAGAGAAGCCTCTCAATTCTATTTGAACTTTCTCAGCCACTGATACCTTATTTATCATACTTCTTTTTCCCCTTTTTGTCAGGATGGAATTGTTGAGCCCATGGTGCCAGGGCCAGGCATAAAGGGGAGGGCAATGGTTTCACTTGCAGAGTTAAGACTTAGAGAGAGGCCACATCTGAGCAACAAAAGAGGTCCTCTGGAAGTAACATTTTGGCATACCTATAGGTAGCCTGAACTTCTTCATTATATACATGAGCTTCATGAGAGTAAGCCTCAAGATCAAGGGCTTGCCCTATTGATTTGGGTGTCCCTAATGTTTGGCACAGTATCCAGGGTTTCCCCTGCTGGTAAAACTTAATAGTTCCATAATTTTTCTCCCATCCCTCAAGGGACTTTGCCAGTACTTTTTTATCATCTGCTTAAAATACTCTGGGATGTATCCAGACATTACACTAAGCTATACAGCATTAAAGGCTTTCATTCTTATTCTGGGCTCCCTGTGTTTAGATTGTTTAAATGATCTATCCAAACAGGTTGATTTAGATAATATGCTACAGAAAATTTAGGTTCTGGATATAATAAAACTTTCTTCCTTTGGTCTCAAAGAGTAGGGGAAGTTCTAAAATACAGGCAATGTCTTCCTTACCCCTGTATTCTGAATTACCTTAATCCTGACATGAATGGCTTCATTGTTCTCTCAATACCAGGTTATACATATATAAAACAGGCCCTCAATATCCAGTAATAACAATTACCACTCTGAACTTAATGTGACTGTTACAACAGCTAACAACCTAGGCCCCTGTTTTCTTACAAGTATTTTTTAAATGAGATCATATAATATTTGCTCTTTTATTTCTGGCTTATTTTGCCTCAACAAATGTCCCACAGGTTCATTCACATAGATGCATGTCTCACAATTTCATGCCTTTTTGTAGCAGCATCGTGTTCAATCATATGCTTACATCATCACTCACCAATTTACTTCTCAGTCAGTGCATCTTTCAGCTACCTCTATCTACTGGGCTTCATGTATAATGTTCAAAGTCAACAGCCCCTCAACACTCCCAATTTCAGATAATTACATTATTCCCAAGAAAAAGGTAGCCAATAAACACAACCTCACTAAATAGAAAATCCAAATCTCCACCCAACTCTTGTCCCTTCCCCCATTATATACCCCTGGTATTGTTGTGGTATAGTTGATGTTTTCCTGTTAAACATAGCCCTTAGCATGCAATAATATTTTCCCCCTATATCCCAAAATTATAAACTCTTTGTACAAGATTCATACCTTTGCAGTAGTTCATGCAAGAACTTATTTATATTTGTAGTGTTAACTGGTGGGACACCAATGAGTCTATACAACCTCTTTCAATCATGTTTACCTTAAATATGGTAATATTACTTATAGACCCACTAGTGAACCACCTTTATTTCTGTCTATTCCCTTACAATTAAGGTCAACCTTATTAGCAAACTGTTCATCCATCTCAAGCTTCTATGTATCTCTATGTCCCCTATATTCTGTATTATAAGCCTCTGATTTTACCTTTATCATGGTCATAAAGTGGAATCATATAGTATCTGCCTTTTTGTGTCTGGCTTATTTCACTCAGCATTATGTTCTCAAGGCTTATCCATCTTGTCATGTGGTTCAGGACGTCATTTCATCTTATTGTTGCATAATATTCCATCATAGGTATATACCACATTTGTTAATCCACTCATCTGTGGATGGGCACTTGGACTGCTTGCATCTTTGCAACAGTGGTGATTATGAAGAGTGCTGCTATGAACACTGGTGTGCAAATACCTGTTGTGTTACTGCTTTCAGCTCTTCTGTGTGTATACCAAGTAGAGATATTGCTGGGTCATAGGGCAATTCAATATTCAGTTTTCTGAGGAACTACCAGACTGTCATCCATAGTGGATTTACCATTATACATTTCACCAACAGTACACAAGTGTCCCAATTTCTCCATAGCCTCTCCAACACTTGTAGTTTCCCATTTGTTTAATAGCAGCCATTCTTATTGGTGTGAGGTGTTATCTCATTGTAGTCTTGATCTGCATTTTCCTTCTATCTAATGAGAATGAGCATCTCTTTATGTGCTTTTCAGACATCTGTATTTGCTCTACAGATATGAATAGACATATTCATATCTTTAGGCCACTTTACAATTGGGTCACTTGTTCTTTTGCTGTTGAGTTGTATGATTTCTTTATGTATACAGGATATCAAACTTTTATCTGATGTGTGATTTCCAAATATTTTCTCCCTTTGAGTTGGCTGCCTCTTCACCTTTTTGACAAAGTCTTTTGAGACACCAAAGCATTTGATTTTAAAGAGTTCCCATTTATCTAAATTTTCTTTTGCTCCTTGTGCTTTGGGTGCAAAATTTAGGAAGCTATCTCCTATTACTAGGTCTTGAAGATGCTTCCCTATATTTTCTTCTAGGAGATTTATGGTACTGGTTCTTATATTTAGATATTTGATCCAATTTGAGTTCATTTTTGTTTAGGGTGTAAGGTAAGGGTCCTTTTACATTTTTCTAAGTATTGATATCCAGTTCACTCATGCCTATTTATTTGAAAGGCTATTTTGCCCCACCCAATTCAGTGGATTTGGGGGCCTTGTTGAAGATCAGTTTACCATATATCTGGTGATCTATTTCCATACTCTCGATTCGATTCCATTGGTTAATACCTCCAACTTTGTGCCAGTAACATGCTGTTTTGACTACTGTGGCTTTATAATAAGTTTTTTTTTTTTTTTTTTTTTACATGGGCAGGCACCGGGAATCAAACCCGGGTCCTCAGGCATGGCAGGCAAGCACTCTTACCTGCTCAGCTACCGTGGCCCACCCTATAATAAGTTTTAAAATGAGGGACTGTTAATCCTCTCACTTCATTCTTCTTTTTTAAGGATGTTTTTAGCTACTTGGGGTCTCTTTAACTTCCAGATGGATTTGGAAACTAGCTTTTCCAACTCTTCAAAGCAGATTAATGGAATTTTGATTGGTACTGCATTGAATCTGTAGGTCATTTTGGGTAGAGCTGACATCTTAATTACATTTAACCTTCCTATCCATGAGCATGGGATGTCTTTCCACCTATTTAGATCTTCTTTGATTTCTTTTAATAATGTCATGTAGTTCTCTGTGCACAAGTCCTTTACATCCTTAGTTAAGTTCATTCCTAGATACTTGATTCTTTTAGTTGCTATTTTGAATGAAATTTTTTCCTTAATTGACTTCTCGCTTAGGTCATTGCTTGTGTATAGAAACATTACTGATTTTTGTACATTAATTTTATAACCTGCCACCTTACTGAATTTATTAGCTCAAGTAACTTTTTAATAGATTTCTCAGGATTTTCCAAGTATAGTATCATGTCATCTGTAAATAATGCAAGTTTTACTACTTCCTTTTCAATCTGGATGTCTTTTATTTCTTTTTCCTGCCTGATCGCTCTTGCTAGAACTTCTAGTAAAGTCTTATAATATATAATATAAATATACTCATATTTTCTGAAAAAGTGCTTTCATCAGAAAGGGATGCTGAATTTTGTCGAATGCTTTTTCAGCATCAATTGAGATGATCATATGATTTTTCCCTTTTGATTTTTTAATGTGCTGTATTACATTAACGGATTTTCTTACATTGAACCATCCTTGCATCCCTGGTATAAACCCCACTTGATTGTGGTTTATAGTACTTTCAATGTGCTGCTGGATTTGATTTGCTAACATCTTGTTGAGAATTTTAGCATCTATGTTCATTCGGGAGAATGCTCTGTAGTTTTCCTTTCTTGTAGCATCTTTACCCAGTTTTGATATTGAAGTGAGGTCAGCTTCAAAAATGAGTTAGGGAGCAGTGCGACAGTGGCTCAGTGACAGAATTCTCACCTGCCATGCCAGAGACCCAGGTTTGATCCCTGGTGCCTGTCTATGCAAAAAAAGGAAAAAAAAATGAGGTAGTGTTCCTTTTTCCTCAAATTTTTTGAAAAGTTTGAGCAGGATTAGTGTTAGTTCTTTTTGGAATGTTTGATAAAATTCCCTTGTGAAGCCATCTGGCTCTGGGCTTTTCTTTTGGGAAGATTTTTGATTGCTTGAATCTCTTTACTTGTGATTGGTTTGTTGAGATTTTCTGTTTTTTCTTGAGCCAGTGTAGCTTGTTTGTGTGTTTCCAGGAATTTGTCCATTTCCTCTAAGTCGTCTAGTTTGTTGGGGTATGGTTTTTCATATTATCTTCTCATGATTTTTTTTTATTTCTTCAGGGTCTGTGGTATTGAACCTCTTTTCATTTCTGATTTTGTTTAGTCACATCCTCTCTTTTTCTTTGTCAGCCTTGCTAGTGGCCCATCAATTTTACTGATTTTCTCAAAGCACGAACTATGGTTTCACTGATTCTTTCTATTGTTCTTTTGCTCTCCCATTCATTTAACTTTGCTTTAATCTTTGTTATTTCTCTTCTTCTATTTGCTCTGGGGTTAGTTTGTTGTTCTTTTTCAAGTTCCACCAGGTGAGCAGTTAAGTCCTCAATTTTTGCTCTTTCTTCTTTTTAATATAGGCATTTAGGGCAATAAATTTCCCTCTCAGCACTGCCTTTGCCACATCCCATAAATTCTGATATGCTGTATTCTCATTTTCATTCATCTCCAGATAGCTACTGATTTCTCTAGCCATTTCTTTGACCCACTCACTGTTTAAGAGTGTTATTTAATCTCCATATGTTTGTGAAAGTTCTTGTTCTTTGGTGGTTATTGATTTCCAGCTTCACTCCATTGTGATTAGAGAAAGTGCTTTGAATAATTTTAATGTTCTTAAATGTATAAAGATCTGTTTCGTGCCTCAGCATATGATCTATCCTGGAGAATGTTCCATGAGCACTAGAAAAGAATGTACATCCTGGTGTTTTGGGGTAGTAACAACCTATATATGTCTATTAGGTCTAATTCATTTATTAAATTGTTTAAGTTCTCTATTTCCTTGTTGATCCTCTGTCTGGTTGTTCTATCTACAGAGGAGAGTGGTATATTGTAGTCTCCTACCATTGTTGAAACATCTATCACTGCCTTCAGTTTTGCCAGTGTCTGTCTCATGTACTTTGAAGCTCCTTGATTAGAAGAACAGACATTTATGACTGTTATTTCTTCTTGGTTAATTGTCCCTTTTACTAATATATAGTATCCTTCTTTGTCTCCTATGATGTCTTTACATGTAAAGTCTATTTTGTCTGATATAGGAGTATAGCTACTCCTGCTTTCTTTTGGTTACAGATTGTATGGAACATCTTTTTCAATCCTTTGACTTTCAATCTATTTGTAGCCTGGGTTCTAAGATGAGTCTCTTGTAAGCACTATATAGATGGTTTATATACCTTAATCCATTCTGCCAGTCTGTATCTTTTAATTGGTAGATTTAGTCCCTTAACAGTCAAAGTTACTACTGTAAAAACATTTCTTGAAGCCACCATCTTATCCTTTGGATATTATTTGTCAGATCTATATGTTCTTTTCCCTTTACTCTTTGTATTCTTTAAATTATCCTTAGTGGTACTCTTCAATTCTGTGTCCTCCCCCAGACTCCCTCTCCTGTCTTTTTTTTTTTTCAGCCAGCAACTCTTTTTAGTATTTCTTGAAGGGCCAGTCTCTTGTTGACAAATTCCTTCAGAACATCTTTGTCTGTGAAAACTTCACTCTCTCCCTCAGTTTTGAAAGACAATTTGGCTGAGCATAGAATTCTTGGCTGTAAGTCTTTCTCTTTCAGGATCTTAAATATATCATTCCACTACTTTCTCACCTCCATAGTGCCAGGTGAGTAGTCTGAACTTAGCCTTATGTGGTTTCCCTTGTACATAGTAGATTGTTCTTCTCTTGCCACTTTCAGGACTTTCTGCTTCTTTTCAACATTGGAAAGATTGATTAGTATATATCTTGGGTTGGCCTATTTGGATGCAGTCTATTTGGAGTTCACTGGGCTTCTTTGACTTGCATATTTATGTCTTTTACAAAGGTTGGAAAGTATTCCCCCATTATATCCGCCACTAATCTTAGCCCTTTACTCTTCTCTTCTCCTTCTGGGACACCAGCGATTTTTATATTTGCGTGCTTTGTTTTGTCTGTCATTTCTTAGAGACACAATTCAAATTTTTCATCTTTTTTGTCATTTACTTTTTTGTGTGTTCAAAATCAGTTGTCCTCTCTAGTTCACTTATTCTTTATTCTACCTCTTCAAATCTGCTGTTGTGTGTCTCTAGTATATTTTTTATTTAGTCTACAGCATCTTTAATTTCTGTGATATCTGCTATTTTTCTTCTTTTTTTTTTTTTTTTTTTTTTTTAAAGAGAGAGGGAGGAAAGGAAGGAAAGAAAGACAGAGAAGGAAGGAAGGATGGAAGGAAGGAAGGGAGGAAGAAAGGGAAACATTTTCTTATTTTATTATATTTTGTTTGTTTGTTTGTTTTTTACATGGGCTGGGGCCGGGAATCGAACCGAGGTCCTCCGGCATGGCAGGCAAGCACTCTTGCCCGCTGAGCCACCGCGGCCCGCCCCTATTTTTCTTCTTATTCTTTCAAATTACTCTTTGTGATCTCCTAGTGTCTTTATGATTTCCTTTATGTCATTAGCCATCCAAATGATTTTATTTAGTAAAGTTCTATGAACATCTTTGATTAGTTGTTCCAGAGTCTGTGTCTCCTCTGGTGTTTTAATTTGGTCATATGACTGGGGTGTATCTGTATGCATCTTCATATGGTTAGTGATTTTCTGTTGTCTACATGGCATATAAATATCTTGATAGGGCTACTTTGGATGTTGATTTCCTTCTGTAGTCTAAAACACCATATTTGCAGGACAAGTATGGAATAGGATGTGGGCATGGGGAGGAGCAAAACAGTGCAGTCATGGGTTGCAGTGCAAGTTTATGCATGGGTCAGAGACTCTAGCCTGGTGCCAGTGAGCATGGAGTGCAGGTCACAGGGTTGTGGACATGCAGTAAAGGGTCTGTGAGGGTGAGGAGCAGCTTAGGAAGGCCTTGGAGTACAGGAGCAGGATGTGGCTTAGGGGACACAGAGGTAGGGTGTGCCAGGAGGATGGTAAGGGCCTAACAGCTATGCTGAGGCTGGTACATGGGCAGGATGCAGGTGGGTGCATGGTGCATGTGGGTCATGGGTGTCAAGGTGTGGGGTACAGGGCACAGAAGTCGGGGCACAGGGAGGCTGGGGTGCAGGTGTGTCCTTGAGCAGGGGGAGCGGTCCAAGGGGGCCAGGATGCAGATGCGTGAGTGTGTAGAGGTGGGACACAGGTCATGGAGGTTGTGGGACTTGCGTGAGGGGTGCGTGACCTGGAATTGCTCTCCCGGTCTTTTTTCTGTCCCTTCTCTAGCTGTTCCCAGGAGCAAAGGTGAACTTGACCTACCCTATTCCATCATCTTCTTGGAAGTCCTCAATCTGCATAACTTCTTTAGATACAATTTCCAGTTCACTAATTCTGTTATTAGTAATTTCTAATATGCTATTTATATATTTATCAAATTTTTAATTTTGATTATTTAATTTTTTCATCTTTAGGTTTTTGGTCACTTGTTACTTTTTGCCCATTTCCCATATTTATTTAAATGCATTGGCATACTTATTTTTACTTCTGTCAGATAATTATAATATCAGGAAACAGTTCATTCAAGCTGGATAGAAAACGGTTCGATAAAGGGGTTATTTACAAAGGTTATGGGTTATCAAAAGTAGCCAAGGATGAAGCAGTGTGCTGGCAGTAGTAATCTTGAGTGGCCCTAGACCACCCCTAGATTGAAGGGCAAATGGAGGGAATGAAGAGCACAGGGAGACAGCCACCAACATGAGCTCTGGCCATCGGTAGAAGAAGCGATCAGATCCACAACCAGGAGATTCCCTGACAGGATAGATACCTCAACCTCACTCTGTCCTTTCCTCTGCTCTCCTGCCAGTGTTCCCTGCTAGCTAAATCTAGGGGGAAGACGGGGCCAGGTAGTCTGGTTGGTGTCATCCATATGGCTCAGCCTTCTGGGCCCCAGTGGAGGATGGAGAAGGGTAAAGGGTAAATCTGAAGGAGCAACCAGAACTTTCTTCTGAGCTCCTGAAATCTAAATTTGCAGGAGGTACCTCGCACTTCCCTGCTTTCCTGTTCTCTGCTGCTACATGAATGGATACATAGTTTCCAAGGATTCTGAACTCTCACCCTTCTTTCTTGCCCATGGAACTTCCAGATGGTATTGCTATGCACACAGCTGTTAAAGGAGAATGAATGTGGTGAATCCTTATCTGTGTCTGCATAAAGGGAAGGAGGAAGGCTGTTATGACCATTCTCCAAGAGCTGCAGGTGAGTCTTTCTTCTACTGCTGAACCCTTCCATCAGTCAAAGACCTACAGGCCAGTCTTGTGTCCAAGAATCACTAGTACCTCTCTGTAACACAAAGCAATAATTACACGAATGAATTGCAAACCCTTTCTGAGTACTTTCTATGTGCCAGGAAATGTTCTAAGAGTTTTAATAGTATTCTTCATATATATCTCAAAACAAATCTAGGACATAGTCTGTAATGATATCCTCATTTCACAGATACAGGAACTGAGGCATAGATATTATATGAACTTGCCCAGGCCACTCAGAGCCCACCTTCTTAACCACAATATCATCTCTCAATAGAAGCTTTCATTCAACTCTGCATCTGCTCCGAGGTAGATCTTGTCAACTCCACTTAACGAAAACTGAAATAGGGCCAGTGTATGCTCTGCCCCAGTCCTAGAGCTGTGTGGAAGACAGGACTCATTGAGGTGCTGGTTCCTGATACTGGGCCACTCCAGCTTGGCAGATGTCGGAGTAGCTCTCCCTGGTGACCAGGGAAAGGGGCCGACCTACCCACCCCTCCTTTTGACCCCCAGGTCCAGCATGGTTGGCTATCAAATCCCTCAGCATATTGCTAACTCATTTCTGCCTCTTGCTGGGTCTTACTGTTTTATGACCCTTCCACTCCATGATTTCCAGATCCCAAGATTCTGCTTTATTCATTCATATGCCCTGTGTCTATCCTTTTGGCAAATTTTCTTCTGGAGTTGGAGCAGGACAGGCAGAGGGCAGTTCTGGTCAACCCAACTGCAGGCCCTGTACTCCTTAGGCTAGCTGATGTAGTCATCTATAAATGGCCCTCTCGCAGAGCCCTGTGCTCTGTGCCTCCCATACTAGAGCAGGCTGAAGTCTGTTCAGCCACATCCACCTCCCTCCACCACCCAAGTGCTCAGAGGTGTGCAGCGCCTGCAGATGCTGCACCCCCATAGTTAAGGCACCACTTCCACTACTCCCTGTCCCAGGATTAGCTGTCACTGTGTAGGCTCTTCTCAAGGGCTCTGTCCTTTACACCCAGACACTGGAACAAGACAAGAGAGTGACTTAAAGGAACCTGCTTCTGCTCTCAGAGTTCAGGAACCCTCTAGGCAATAGTACCTTAACACTGGCCCATGTTTCAAAGTGCTAGTCAAGCCAGTACCTCACTCTAGGCCTTGGTTTACCCATCTGTACAATGGGGGAAGATTCTGTCCCTGGCTTGTGCGGCAGGCCAAGCACCTAGAAGTCACATAGTTCCATATAGAAGACCTGGCAATATACATCATCTAAATCTACAAGAATTCATGGTCCAGCATAACACATAATATATGATTCCAGAAGTTTATGAAATAAACAGAGAAAAATAAACTTGGGCGCATCCTTCAAGAATTCTGTTTTTCTGCAAATTGGATGTGGATCACCATTATTTCATCACAAGAGCAGGATACTCAGCCAATTCTCAAAACTCCTTTGGAGCCATAGTTTAAGAATGACCAGAGAAGGTCATCTCAAAAGTCCTTGTTGGCTCTGCCATTCTGTGAGGGTCATTGGAGACTCAACCCAGCCCTGCCTATAACACCTCTGTCTTCCCTCTGACCTGGTCTTGCACAGCTCAACAGGAGTCCCTGTTTCCTAATACTGTCCCAGTCCACCCAGGCCCCAACCAGATTCCCACTCACTCCTCCTAAGACCTCTAGTCACAGACCAGTCCTCACCATTTCCAGTTCAAGCTTCCTCCTGCAATGTGCTCTCTTCCGCTTTGTCATTGCATGACCAAAGAATTCCTTTCCCAGAAAAAGGAACTCATTACAGTGGAATCCTGGTTCTCTCATGTGCCTATCTGAAAGTATCATATACCCCAGAAAAGGCATGTTTTAATTCTGATTTAATCTTCTGGAGGCAGGCATTTCTTTTAATCCTGATTCAATAATGCATGTTGGAAACTTTTTTTTTTTTTTTTTTTTTTTTTTTTTTTTTTTTAAAGGAAAGACAGAGAGAAGGAAGGAAGGATAGAAGGAAGGAAGGAAGGAAGAAAGGGAAACATTTTTAAACATTTTCTTGTTTTATTGTATTCTGTTTCTCCGTTTTTTGTTACCTGGGCTGGGGCCGGGAATCGAACCGAGGTCCTCCGGCATAGCAGGCAAGCACTTTGCCTGCTGAGCCACCGCGGCCCGCCCATGTTGGAAACTTTTGATTAGATTATCTCCAAGGAGATGTAGTGCGCCTCATTGTGGGTGTGACCTTTGATTAGATGAAGATGTGACTGCACCCATTCCAGGTGGGTTTTGATTCATTTACTGGAATCCTTTAAAAGAAGAAACATTTTGGAGAGAGTTAGAAGACTCAGAGCCAACAGATGATATAGATGCTTGGAGAACAGTTGCCTCAGAACAGAGACACAGGTGTTTGGAAATGCTTGGATCCCAGTAGACATCATCATGAGACGTTAAGCAAGCCAGAACCTGGAGAGAGCCAAGGGAAGCCAAGATATGAAAGCCAGCCCCAGAGAAGCAAAGTGAGGAACCCCCATAGGAACAGAGGCCAAAGGCAATGGAGCAGAGAAATAAGGGACCAGCAGATGCCAGTCATATGACTTCCTAGCTGACACAGGTGTCCCAAACACATCGGCCTTCCTTGAATGAAGTTAACCCTTATTGGTGCTTTAATTTGGATACTTTCACTTTCTTAGAACTGTAAACATGTAGCTTATTAAATTCCTTTTTTAAAAGCCATTTCATTTCTGATATATCACATTCCAACAGCTTACAAAGTAACACATGCCCCTTCCTGGTTTTGTGTTTTTGAGGGCAAGTTAGCTAGTCTCTCAAAGACCCAGTTTCATCATCTGTTAAATGGAGATAATATCTTCTTAGGGTTGTTCTAAGGATTTAATGAAATAACAGTAGCTAATTTTTATTGAACTCTTTCTATGTTCCAAGCATAGTTAAACTTTGTCTTTATATTACTCATGTAACCCTCATAACAGCAAACATTTGTACTTATTTGTAATAGCATTATTATTCTCTCTCATTGACAGATGAGAGAATGGGCATGCAGAGTTCAGTAACATGCACCAGATGACAGGTGAACAGCGCCAATGGCTGTATTTCCCTCAAACAACCTGTTTCCAGAGTCCAAGCTCTCAAATATAAAATGCTTTCCATAATGTCTGGTGCAAAGTAAACGCTAAATAATAAGGAGGGGTGATTTTAAAAATCCATCCTCTCATTTTGTATGCAAAGTTAGTAACTTTCTTATCTAGCACTACACAGGTAAACGAGACTGAAGTGTACACCATCATAATATCAACTCCACAAGAAGGCAAGGACTGTTTCAGTTGGTTTATCATTGTCTGTGTAGTGCGTGGCTCAGGGCTAAACCTGTGGTAGGTGATCAATTACATGTAAGCATTGTTATTATCTCCATCATCATCATCATCATCAATGGGTAGAATAGGATAGAAAATGGGGAAGTCAGCCCTGGAAACTTAAAAGATTTGGCCAACACCCTCATTTTCGGAACTGAGAAGAGGTCAGATGTGAGAAATCTCTAGTCTCAAATCATACTGCAAGTTCGGAAGAGAGAAGCAGAATCCAGTGTTTCTGGTACCTAGTCCATTGCTCTTTCCCCTAGGGAACAATATTTATCAACACTTGAATTTTCCTTTTACTTAGACTGGATTATCGACACAACAACATCATGTTAAAATAAAGGAAATAAGGATGTAACTACTGTTAACTTAAGGTTACGCTGCACTTCTTCAGTCTCATCAAGGAAGTTTGTGGCTTTTCTGTAAGCTCACGGTGTAAGACTAATTAGTTTGTGCCTTGTAGACATACTGGGCGGAGGGAAGAGTGGATTGGGGGGATGGCATTTATACAGATGGCAATTGAGCAACCCATATAACCAAACAGACAGCTGTGCTTTTTAGGATAGCCTTAGCTCTTTCCAGTTAATTGTAATTATTTCTTAATTGCTGATTTGTCACTACTTTGTCAGTTGTGGTTGACCTACTAACTCCAACTGACCTCTTATTCTTTGACTAAACACTTGCAGAGATATCAATGACAGTATCCTTTTTGCTTCACAGCAAAGTGATCTTCCAAAATGTTCCAAACATTTTGTTTCTGCTTGCCCTAGGATCTAGCGCCAAGCATAAGTCAATATATGAGTTATCTACTGCTATGCAAAAATTTACCCCCAAACTTAGCAGTTCGAAACAACAGACATTTATGGTTGTACACAAATGTTAATATTTTCAATTGCTGAATCCCATTTTGAAAAAAAAACTTGTATTTATATCAGAGATCTTCAAAATGATGTGCATGGGTATAGGTATAATATACATATATATCTCTTCTCTTATACCTATGACCTTTCATTCTATTTATTTTTCATACCAAACCATATGTGTGAATCAAGATGTGGTCCAGAGCTTTAGATCTTGTTCACAAATACCATCAAAAAGTATTTGTGTGGCCCGCCTGCTCCGCTGAGGCCCGGCTGCAGCCCAGTGGTGCAGTGTGCAGATCGCGGTAGTCGGCGTTTATCGCGGCTCAGCGGGCATTGGCGCCGGTACCTGACCCTCAGGGAGCCGCGGCGGTTCAGTCAGCGGCGGGGCGGCCTGGCCCGTGGCCCCGGGAGCTTGCGTGGGGCCTGGTGGCTGCGACCAAAGCTGAAGCCGGACGGGGAGCGGGAGCGGAAGCGGCGGGGGCGGCATGGGACCCGGCCGCGGCCAGGTGAGTGGGCAGCCGGCACAGGGCTGTCGTCGCTGCGTTTCCCTTGCGGGTCCCGTGCGCGCCCTGGGGCTGCTGGAACCCTCGGGAGGGGCCTTGCCGAGACCGTGAGGAAATTCAACAGCAGGAAAGGGCTGAACGGTTGGACTGCCAGATCGTCTCGGTCGCGCAGCCACCGCAGCCCGCACCACCCGGCAGCCGCGAGCCGGAGATTGCCGAGATGCTGTAGGCCGAGCACTTCCAGCTCTGCAAGAAGGCATTGTTGATCCCATGTGCCAGAGCTAGACTCATCCCTGGGAGTCATGTCCCATGTTCCCAAGAAGACTTTCACCCCGGATGTCATGTCCTACAAAGAGGGAAAGGGGTTTTTAAATATAGCTTTTGACTTCCAGAGAAGATGGCGGCTTAGTAAGACCCGCGGGTCTTAGTTCCTCCTCCAGAACAGCAACTAAAGAAACAGAAACAATACGAAAGAGCTCCCAGAGCCACGACAGAGACCAAAAAGACAGCGTACCCCATTCTGGAATGACTGAACGGGCAGGGAGAATCCACTGCGGTGAGATACCCAAGGGGCGCGCGTTTTCCCGGCCGGGGCGGCTGGCGACTGGGGTCCCCTCCACGCACGTGGTTCCCCGGTCTGACTGGGAATGTTGGATAGCGGGGCCCTCCCGCCACGCTTGGCATCTCGGGCCAGCTGGGCAATTTGGATTGGCACTTCCCCAAGCCGCGGCGGCCAGCGACCGCCCCTCCATGCGCGGTTTCCCGGGCCGACTGCGAGATTCGGATTGGCAAGTTAAAGGAGCCACAGCATCTTTTACTGGTGGGACCCACAGACAGACGAGCGCCACGAGCGCCACCTACTGGGCAGGAAAAGAAAAACAGAGCCCAGAGATTTCACAGAAAAACCTTTCAACCAGCCGGGTCCCACACCCAGGGAAATCTGATCAAATGCCCAGACACCAGCAGAAAATAATGGATGACGCTCGGAAAATTGAAGATATGGCCCAGTCAAAGGAACAAACCAATAGTTCAAATGAGATACAGGAGCTGAGACAACTAATGCTGAATATACGAACAGAAATGGAAAAACTCTTCAAAAACCAAATCAATAAATTGAGGGAGGACATGAAGAAGACATGGGCTGAACAAAAAGAAGAAATAGAAAATCTGAAAAAACAAATCACAGAACTTATGGAAGTGAAGGACAAAGAAGAAAAAATGGAAAAAACAATGGATACCTACAATGGTAGATCTAAAGAGACAGAAGCTACAATTAGTGAACTGGAGGATGGAACATCTGAATTCCAAAAAGAAACAGAAACTATAGGGAAAAGAATGGAAAAACTTGAGCAGGGGATCAGGGAACTGAATGACAATATGAAGCACACAAATATACGTGTTGTGGGTGTCCCAGAAGGAGAAGAGAAGGGAAAAGGAGGAGAAAAGCTAATGGAAGAAATTATCACTGAAAATTTCCCAACTCTTATGAAAGACCTAAAATTACAGATCCAAGAAGTGTAGCGCACCCCAAAGAGAATAGACCCAAATAGGCGTTCTCCAAGACACTTACTAGTTAGAATGTCAGAGGTCAAAGAGAAAGAGAGGATCTTGAAAGCAGCAAGAGAAAAACAATCTGTCACATACAAGGGAAACCCAATAAGACTATGTGTAGATTTCTCAGCAGAAACCATGGAAGCTAGAAGACAGTGGGATGATATATTTAAATTACTAAAAGAGAAAAACTGCCAACCAAGACTTCTATATCCAGCAAAATTGTCCTTCAAAAATGAAGGAGAAATTAAAACATTTATAGACAAAAAGTCACTGAGAGAATTTGTGACCAAGAGACCAGCTCTGCAAAAAATACTAAAGGGAGGGCGGGCCGCGGTGGCTCAGCGGGCAAAGTGCTTGCCTGCCATGCCGGAGGACCTCGGTTCGATTCCCGGCCCCAGCCCATGTAAAAAACAAACAAACAAACAAAATACAATAAAACAAGAAAATGTTTAAAGATGTTTCCCTTTCTTCCTCCCTTCCTTCCTTCCATCCTTCCTTCCTTCTCTCTGTCTTTCCTTCCCTTCCTCCCTCTCTCTAAAAAAAAAAAAAAAAAAAAAATACTAAAGGGAGCACTAGAGTCAGATACGAAAAGACAGAAGAGAGAGGTATGGAGTAAAGTGTAGAAAGAAGGAAAATCAGATATGATATATATAATACAAAAGCCAAAATGGTAGAGGAAAATATTATCCAAACAGTAATAACACTAAAAGCTAATGGACTGAATTTCCCAATCAAAAGACATAGACTGGCAGAATGGATTACAACCCAGCAATACCACTGCTAGGTATCTACTCAAAGGACTTAAGGGCAAACACACAGACGGACATTTGCACACCAGTGTTTATAGCAGCATTATCTACAATTGCAAAGAGATGGAAACAGCCAAAATGTCCATCAACAGACGAGTGGCTAAACAAACTGTGGCATATACCTACGAAGGAATATTATGCAGCTTTAAGACAGACTAAACTTATGAAGCATGTAATAACATGGATGGACCTAGAGAACATTATGCTGAGTGAGTCTAGCCAAAAACTAAAGGACAAATACTGTATGGTCCCACTGATGTGAACCGACATTCGAGAATCAGCTTGGAATATATCATTGGTAACAGAGACCAGCAGGAGTTAGAAACAGGGTAAGATAATGGGTAATTGGAGCTGAAGGGATACAGAATGTGCAACAGGACTAGATACAAAAACTCAAAAATGGACAGCACAATAATACCTAAGTGTAATGTAACTATGTTGGAACACTGAATGAAGCTGCACCTGAAATATAGTTTTTTGTTTGTTTGTTTGTATCTTTTGTTTTTGTTTTTTCTTTTTCCTTTTTATATATATATATATTTTTATTAGTATTATTATTTTAATTCTCTTCTCTATATTAACATTCTATATCTTTTTCTGCTGTTTTGCTAGTTCTTTTCCTAAATCGATGCAAATGTACTAAGAAATGATGATCATACATCTATGTGATGATACTAAGAATTACTGAGTACATGTGTAGAATGGAATGATTTCTAAATGTTGTGTTAATTTCTTTTCTTTTTTTTGATTAATAAAAAAAAATTAAAAAAAAAAAAGTATTTGTGTTATATTCATCATTCCACCATCCCATTTTGGGTTTTGGGGAAGACTAATATGATTTAGAATAGATAAGAAAAAAAAAACAGTGCTTATGATAAAGTGGTGACTATGTATTTCTTTTTATTTCCTATTCCTTTAATTGAGGAATCAACATACTTTTTCTGTAATGGGTAAGACAGTGAATATTGTATGCTTTTCAAGTCATACAATCATTATTCCAACTACACAATTCTACCTTTGTAGCACAAAAGCAACCATAGACAACTTGTAAATGAATGAGTGGCTGTGTTCCAATAAAATTTTATTTATAAAAACAGACAACAGGCCAGATTTGCCCCATTGGCTGTAATTTGCCAACCTCTGCTTTGATCACTTTTTCTTGCTCTTTAGCCACCACATGCTGGAATTATTGCTAAGGTAAGCAGGCCAGCTTCAGGATATATGACAGGGGCAGCCAGTCATCTCCCCAGAGGGTTTCACCTTTCTTCCTGAGCAACAGAACTTCCAAATATCATGTGGGTACATGACCATCCAGGGTAAAGATAAATCTTCCTCGCAGCTAGGTGTGGCCATGGGACAAATTCTGGCCAAGGGCATGTAAGTAGAATGAATCCATGCAAACATCTAGGAAATTCCCTTAAAGGTAAGAGCAGTGTCCTTTCCTTCCATTTTTTCTTCCTGCTGGTTGGAATGTAGATGTAATGACAACAGTTGGAGCAGCTCTCTTGGACCAGGGGTGAGCTCCTGACCCTGGATGTATAGCAGATCAGCTCTGAATCACCTGCTTCTAAACTTTTCTGTGAACACAAAACAAACTTCAATCTTGCTTAAAGCCACTTATGTTGGGTTTCCACTCATAGCCAAACTTAATTCTATTACTAGTGGCTGAAAAATTAGTGGAAAGGAAAAGATCTCAATCTCTTCCCAGGGGCCATGGGAGAATTTGAGGTAATGATGCCCAAATATTACAATTCAGCACTCCTATTGGAGATTCTTTTACCCTGATACAAAGCAAGCAATACAGAAAAGTATAAGGAACAAAACAAACATCCATATTACCATGTTCCCTAACTAGTAACTACTAGTATTTTATTATATTTTATTTTCAGCCTTTTATGATATTCCCCTTCATTTCTTTTCAGCTCACAGCAACTAATTCATGAGTGTGCTGGGAATTCTTTTGGACAGTTTTTGACTCATTACATCTCTGAGTCCATATTTTCAATGTACGTGGTATCAGACGGTGTATTAGTTAGAGTTCTCTAGAGAAACAGAATCAACAGGGAACACTCGCAAATATAACATTTATAAAAGTGTTTCACATGACCATAGGAATGCAGAATGCAAAATCCGCAGGGCAGGCGATGAAGCCGATGATTCCGATGGAGGGTCTAGATGAACTCCACAGGAGAGGCTTGCTGGCCGAAGCAGGAAGAGAACCTGTCTCTTCTGAATGCTCCTTAAAAGGCTTCCAGTGATTAGATTGGGCATCAGTCATTGCAGAAGACACTCACCTTGGCTGATTACAAATGGAATCAACTGTGGATGCAGCTGATGTGATCATGATATAATTCTATAAAATGTCCTCATTGCAACAGACAGGCCCCCATTTGCCCAACCAGACAAATAGATACCACCACTTGGCCACGTTGACACATGAAGTTGACCTTGACAGATGGCCTGCATTTTTCTGCATCTTGCTTTCTTCCATTTGACACTGTTTCTAAACTCCAGCCATATTAATACATAAAGATTTGTTGGCTGTTCTGTAGGACTCCACTATATGAATATAATATATATTTTAAAATCTATTCCCTTATGAGAAAATGCAATAAATTCTATAAGTATAAATTCTACTTATACACTAGAAATAGAATCCCTGGGTCATAGGGATATTTCCATATTAGCAGACAGGAAATAGACAGGGATGCTTTCCAACACGCTGTTATTTAACATATCTTAACAAACACCAAAAGACCAATGAGACAAAGAGAGAGAGAAAAAGAGAAGTGCAAGGATTGAGTAGGAACAGGGAAAAAACTCATTTGCAGATAAGCAATCACTAAAATGAATACAAAAGTTGAGTAAGGATGTCAGGTTAAGGATCAACACCAAAAATTCAACAATATTCCTTTATGCCAGAAAGCAGAAAAAATATCACTCACAAAAAAGCAAGCAAAACTATAAAATATTTAGAAGTAAGCTAAAGAAAGCATGCAATACTTTTATGGAAGATATTATAAAATGTTATTAAAGAATATAAAGGAGGTTTTCCTACTGTATAAATTCAGTGAAATGCCAATAAAATCCCAAAGTATTAAGAAAAAAATGCAGAAATGTAATAGTGCCTGAATTGCAAAAATGACTTTGAAAAAGAACAGAAAGGGAGGGCCTGCCTCACCAGGTATCAAGATATATTTCAAAGCCATAACATATTTTTTTAAAGTGTGGGTTTGCCACAATAACAGACAAATAGGTCAACGGGACAAAATAGAGCCTAGAAATAGATCCCTTTCTATATGGGAACATGGTATTCAATAGTGGTGGCTTCCAAAATCTTGCATGGAAAGTACAAATTCCTCAATAGTGTTTGGGAGATTGTTAAATATTAGAAAAAGATACAGCTAGATTCCTACCTACCATCATTAAAAAAAAAAAAAGTCTTACACCATGTTAATTGACTAGAATGCCATGTAAAATATACTTAAAGTTAAAAGGCTGGATCAAGGGATATTGTACAAAAGAACATTCTCAGTGTGAAGGCTAAAAGCAATACAATACATTTATCTCAGTTTATATATAACAGAAAAGTTGAAATTATGAGTCAAGACTCTAGCCAGTTTTCATGAAGAGGCAGATGAACTCTTTTTTTGAGGGCAAATGAATAGAATCAAATTAAAATGGAGGGTGGAGTAAAAACCAGGGTGATATCCAGTTATACTATGGGTAAACCCAAAATGTGGAATAATCCCAGGATTGAGATCTGTTTCTAACACAAATTAAGATAAACCTGCCTATGGGCAACTGGGGAGACTGCATTCCTACTCAGAGTCTGCTGCAATTTCAATCCATGCTGCTCACCCATCAGTTTGGCAGGGGCAACCCTTGGGGATTTTGAGTAGGGGTTAGGGTTGTATTCTGCTTCTGCAATTGTGTTTTTGTGTGTATATTGGGGTGGGGTGGACCACTGTACAGCGCCTAGCTGCTTGGGGGTGGTCAACTGACCAGTCTTGCAGTTTGTTAAAATGCACAATCTTGAAGTCCACCCCAGAACTATGACTAAGAATCTGCATTTTAACAAGATCGCCACAGGACCCTTAAGGTTTGACAAGCACTTAAAGCTTAAAGAAAGCTCTGTTAAGTTTAAAAAGAAAAACGGGAACCACGCAGTGGACAAAGTTAGAATCCGTCTCCTGAGTTCTACTTGGAAAATCCTCATCCCAGATTCTCCATTAATGTAGAGATACAATTTCAGCCCATATGGGTTAAGGCTCTAACAACTTTTTTAAACCTGAGCTCACTTGATCAGTAGCCTCAGCTATCCAAAATATGCCCCAGAGCCAGAAATCCTGAGAAAACTTCAGCAGCCAGCATGGGTGCCTTAACACCTACATATCAGGGCTCCTGGGTTTCATGCGTTGGAGAGATGTCAGCCCCTCACAATACGAATAAACTGGGTATTACAGTTCCCCACTCACTAAAGATTAGAAGCAGCAAATTTAAAATAGGGCAAAGGCAAAGAAGTAAAAACATGGGGTCAGGGTAAGCTTTACAATGAGACCTATCAGTAAAAAAATGGCTTTTGGCATTACCATTTTATGGTTATTTGGTTTTATAAACCCTGTTTGCACCTCAAAAACACTAATGCAAGTTCTCAAGCCTGGCTGTGCATTAGAAACACTTGAGAAGTCCTCTTTTAAAAATTCTAATGCTTAAGACCCACCCACAAGAGAATGTGATTTACTTGGCCTGGGGTGGGGCCCAGGCACAGGTAGATTGTCAAGCTTTCCAGGTGATTCTAATACACAACCACCCACTGGCTTAGTGTTTAAAACCATTCAGTGGAGGGCCCCAGAGGCCTGGACACCTGATTAGCCTCTAAGTAGACCCTTTGTAGCTTGCAACAATCATTGAAGTTGGTTATGATGACTTAAATTCCCAGGATTTTCTATTAAGGGGAAAACATCATATATATTAAAAGTGAATTTAACAAGACAAAAGGTAGCCTAGCACTAAATGATACAGAAACATACATCCAATTCCTGTGTCATAGAGAAATAAGAGGGCATTGGCAGGATAAGGCAAACAGCCACCAGCTCTCCCACCTGTGCCTCCATATAGACTGGCACATAGTGTTCCCACAAATCACCTGGGGGTCTTGTTAAAATGCAGATTCTGACTCAGGTAAGTCTGCTGTTTTTGTGAACTCTAGGCGATGCCGATGTTGCTAGTTCAGGGGCCACTTTTGAGTAAAAAGGCTAAACATCATACTGATGGCCATGAACCCAAATAAGAAGGATGAATTCCACTGGGGTCCTTCCTGTCCATTATCACCCTGCTCAAAACTATGGGTTTTCCTGAATTCATTCTATATTTCTTCCTCCCATTAGGCAACGTCATGGTAGAATCAGAGAATGTTAGTTAGAAGTGGACTTAGAGCACATCTAGTTTGCCCATTCATTACAAAAGTGTGGCCCCAAAGTCCAGACAGCAAAGGAGTTGCTAGGTTCACAGGTGATAGCAGCAAAGTCAAATCTGGATTTCAAGTCAGGACATGAAAGCACCAGCTAGCAACTCTGCCAAAAAATGAAACAAAATAATTGTTTTATGTTACTTTCTACAGAAATACCCACTTGATTATCCACAGGGAACTCGCAGACTAATAGAGTAAGACAATAAATAAATATAACTATAAAATATAAATTATATTACATAAAAACAATAAAAATAGAGTCACAAAGGAGCATGCAACTTGAAACCTTCTCTGACTGGCATTATAGAGCTCTAAGAGGGAGCAGATAACATGGTGCAGACTTGCACCAGGGTCCCTGGCCCTGGGACCACACAATAACTATTGTTTTCCCTCTCATGGAATTTCCTAAAAAAACTGAAGGCCCCCAAAGAAGCCATTCATTAAATTCCTCAGTTAAGCTTATTTCTCTTTTCACTCTTTGGAATCCCTTCTCATATGATTTTCTAAGTACCATACAGGAATGACGTATACTCTCGTTCAATATTAAGAAGCCCTCTTCTGAAACTGAAGAAATATATTGTCTTTGTAAAGGAGAAAAAAGGAATCCTATTCCTGAAACATCCAGAGCAGTTTCTCTCCCAGCCAAATGGGTCTGATTCTTGCTCTTTTACTTGTTCCTTCCTGTCCTCTTAAAAAAGCAGAGTGAGGGTTAATTAGATCTGCAGACCCAGTGGCATTCTAAGTCACAGGGCAATTGATGGGGTTAGGGCAGCAGCCACACCCGCTCCTAGGAGCCTCCTTTTCTTGCCACAAGAGGCCATTCCAGCAACACTGTTTAAGATGGACTGGCTATCATCTCTGACCTCAAAACTCTGGCCAGCCCATGACACCACCGCAACAGAACCTATTCCACTGTTTCATCTTGTTACATGTGGCTCTCTTTGAGTGTGGAGCCAAGAATCATGCATTGGGAAATCAGCCTGAAAACCCCGAGACTGAATACTGAATATTGACTGGAAAAGGTTTACTAGGCTCACATCTCCTCCCTTCCACCCCCAGTTTTTCTTTGATTTTCGTTTCTGTTTTGGGCTCCTGGTAAATTCAATTACATCTCTGTTACCTTAGACTACTTCAGCACCTTCTTGGAAATTAGACTGTCTGGATAAGCAGAGCAGCATACAGGCACTTTTGCTGCCAGAGGATCAAAAGTTAAACTCATTTTCACTCTCATGACATTCCAAAAGATCACAGATTATTTTCTTAGTACCTAATCAGAGAGAGAGGAAAGAGCTAGAAGTTAAGGCACCAAACTGCTGCCAGTGGTGATGTTTGAACAATGAGACAGGAACTGGGCTTACATTTGTCTCATTGTACTTTAATTCCTTAATTCCCTTAATGAGCATGCTACTACAAAATGAAGTGAAAATATTTTCCTTATTTGCTTTAATTTACAGAAAAATCCATTTGATCTTAGAGTGAAGAGAGGGTTTTGGTTTCCTTTTACACTTGATCTTAGCCAAAAGGCCGAGAAGCGATGGTTTCTTTTTAAGTGTTCATTTTGAATTATGCTTTCTGTAATGAATTCAAAGCATATAAAGGGAAAACCATGTTTCTTCACCAGCAGGTTTCACAATGGCTATTAGATGGCCACAGCATCCCCAAACCCGCAGAAAGTGGGTGTTCGGGGGAAGGGAGGGGACTCAAGAGTTGAAGTTTTGCCAAGGAAATTGATTCTGACACCCAAAACCATAGGCTGAACGTAAGCCCACGAACCTGGGAAGGCCTAGGCCTGAAGCAGGCCCCCGCTTGAGTGGCCTCTGATCCCAGAAGATGAAGAAGCGGACACCGGCTCCAGGCCGCCTGGCCTCAAAGGCAGCCTGGGAGTTCCGCACAGAGGCCTGGAGCTGCTAGCTCTGGGGCGTGGCCTGGACAGACACACGCACTGGCTGACAGTGGTGTCCGCGCGCTGAAAAGAGGGCCAGGATGGCTCTCGCTGTAGCCAAGGCCACAGACCCGAGTACCTACCGGGCAATGGACGGCAAAGAAGGGGCGAGAAAGACCAGCTGGAGGTCCTGAAAAGGCCCCGGACCTGCTGGGGCCTGGGTCTGGGCTCCTGGACTGACGCGGCCTGGGTCCGGGTTTACAGGTCAAGCTCTGGCCTCAGGGCCTGCTACGGATCCTCCCCCGGCAGGCTCGGCGCTGCTTGGCCCCGCCTCTCTCCCCGCCCCATATTGCTTTGGGCCCCGCCTCTCGCCCCACCCCATCTGGCCTTGCTCCTGCCTCTCGCCCCGCCCCCTCTGCCTTGCACCTCCCACTTCCCGCCCCTTTCGCTATGCTCCATACCCCATTCTCCGCCTAGCGCCCGCCCCCCTCCGGCCCCACCGCGTGGGGGCGCCGGCTTGCCCACTCGCTATAAAGGCGTGGGGGCCCTGTGTCTGGCTAATCTGCTAGTGAACTCGAGAGGCGCCATGGACGATCGCCCCTTGTTCAGGGAATCCACAGCCATGCACCCCGACCGCCTGTGGATCTGGGAAAGAAACGTCTACTTGGACGAGAATCAGCGCACCTGGATACCTGTATGCCTCAAGGTACAGCTGCTTTGGGGCCCGGATGGGCGGGTCAGCAGGAGCATCCGCCTCCCTGGCCCGGTTCTGGGGAAACTGGAGATACCCCAGGCTGCACAGAGCACTCAAGGAGCCCCTCTGGCCCCTGGGTGAGGGTCACAGCAAGGAGGCTCTAAAGGGGCCTCGTTCTCCCTGGGTGGCCTGGCCTCACAGATGAAACCACTTTGAGCTGGCCCCAGAAAAATGAGTAGGAGTTCTCCAGGCAAGGAAGGAGGGTGAGAACCTCACAAAGGAATGAAGCAAAGCATGGGAACCTCTTGCCTCTGGAGCATGTGAATATGCTCTTGAATAAGACAGGACTTTTCTGGGCTTTATGTATCTAATCTCCAAAATGGGCATAATAGATCACTACAATAAGTGATTTACCCACCTAGCCAGTTATCACACGTTCTGGGCTGGGCCTCAGAAATCTACATTTCAAAAAGGGTGCCCAATAGACTATGCAACCAAGTTAGGAAACTGATGCCCTAGATTTATGGGGGTATTTCATGCCTCCTCTATGCTTTGAAAGAAACAAACTTAAGTAATATAATAGTATAAAAGCAGGTACTGAATAAACGTTGACTTTGTTTTATGTATGATGCTTTAAGATGGAACTTCAGTTCTTTTTTAAAAAGAGATATAACTCTTTTGCAAATACCTTCCACAAAAGCCCAGGTTTCCCCAAAGAAACTTAAGGTTGAAAGTTGAATGACTTTCCATATATAAACCAAAGGAAAAAAATGTAAAAGCAAAATTAAAATATAAAGTATTAGAACATTTATGTCCTATAATAGTAAACAGCAGAAGGTTATTGAGTATTGACTGTGTCTCCATTGTAAATGAGGAAACTGAGGCATAAAAATGTAGATTTGTCCGGGTAGTACTGGTAGTGGTAATTGGGTTGATTCCTGACACTTAACCACTGTCTAAACCTTGAATGTTTATTGGCATTAAAATTTTAAAACTATCCATGTATACACACAAACACACATGCACACACACTCTTTTTAAAAATCAAGTAAAATACTGATTTTTTCACGTCGCGTATTTGAAGAAATACTATCTTTGGGTTACTATCTTTGTTTATCCCTGGTTAGAAATTATCTTCTTCAACATGACACCAAAACCAAGAACCAGATAGAAGTTTTCTGCACCACCATGATACATTCTACACAGAAAACAACCCACTAGCAAATTTGCCACACATGACAAAGGGACTGGAACAGTATTCTTAATATGTAAAGATATACTTAAATCAACAAGAAAAAAGTGAATAGAAACTAAAAATAATTAATGGATATGGAAGATTGTAGACATTGACACAGCAAAAATGATTGCAATGTGAGCTGAATATTTTTTTCACAGTGAACTCTATTTCATAGAAAAATTTTAAAAAGCTATTTCTCCTTTGGAAAAAGTATTGAAAAAATGGGAGAGCCTAGAATACATGCTAATCATGATTTGAGGCTCTGGGGATATGCAGTGAATGTGATAAAA
Source organism: Tamandua tetradactyla (assembly GCF_023851605.1). NCBI lineage: Eukaryota > Metazoa > Chordata > Mammalia > Pilosa > Myrmecophagidae > Tamandua > Tamandua tetradactyla. Next base: position 56,902,728 of record NC_135338.1, on the reverse strand, counting down.
TCTCCACTACTTGTGAAGCTGACATGGATAGCAAAATAATTCTTAAACTGCTGGTAAATTCTGTAGGAGAACTAAAACAGGAAAGAGGGGTCAACAAGTGATGTGGGGATCTTCAGGCAAGACTTCTCTGAGGGTCTTAATTTGCACTGGCCTGATACATTTTTGCCATCATTTTGTTTGTAACCTTGATGAATCTCTTTATTTTAGGCATGTCTTTATGTATCTCACAGAAGTAGATTTTTCTGACTGTTTTCTTTTAATTGGTAAATTAAACTCATGTTCTGTTATTGATCTAACTGATAAACTAGATCTCAGTTCTATCTTTCTGTTTTATGTTATATTTGTCTTGGTATCCATACATTTGGGCCCTGCATAGTCTTGGGGAGAATGTTCCAGGCAGAGAGAACAACAGGTACAAGGGGTTGCTGAGTGCAGACATGAGTGTGGCATGTCCCAGAAATGGCAAGGGGTCAGAGTGACTGGAGTGGAGGGGAGGGTGAAGGACAGAGCAAGAGAGAGAAGGGACCCAGCTCTTTTGGTTTCCATGGGCCATGGTATAGATCTGGGTTTATATACCTGTGATGAGAAGCATAAGGTCTTGAGTGGCACACTGGCATGGTTTTTAGATGCTCATCCTGGCTGCTGTGCAGAGAACCAATGTGGGGCCTAAGACCAGCAAGTAGGCAAAAATTAGGGAAATGATTGGTAGAAGAATGGTGATGCAAAGGGATCTGTCACCAGATTTGTGGTCAAGGGATACCTTGGTTAAAAGAGGAAATATGATAGAAATAAAGAGCAATGCAAGAAAATCCTATGACAGCTGAAATGGACACCTGGGTCCCACAGTATGTCCTGGCCAATAGGAGTTTGTCAGGAAAAAAATGTCTACCTTTTCTGGCCCTCTCCAGTTGGCTAGACACATGAGAGTGCTTGTCATCTTGGCCATCCAGGGTTCCTGAGAAGAGCCAGCACAGCATTAGGGACTGAGCTTCTGGGAACAGTGAATGCTGGCCTCTCAGACCTGGGCACCTGCCAGGCTGAAATAATCAAGAAGGACTCTGCTTATTTGTGCCTGGAGGAGCCCTGGCAAAGGTGCGCCCTGGTCCTCCATTCTCTCTTCAGATGAATACTTGCCTCCGAGTACTCATGCGTCAGGAAGATGTCCCCTTGGGAAAGGCTATGAGTCCCAGTCAGCTTCCTTCATCCCCGTTGCCTCTGATGTGGCAGCTCTACCCTGCAAGAAGGTACCGGAGTTCAGATTCCAGTTTCTGGCGCATAGTGTATCATATCGAGGCAAGTGTGCGTTACTCTCCAGGAGCTGATTGGGAAGTCAGCTTACCCATGGGTGGCCTTGCTTACCTTCTCTCCTCCCCCCATGTCTGGTCTCTTGTTTCCTCTGCCCCATCATCGAAAGCTTTCATTAAAAAAAAAAATCTCCACTTATAAATATCTTACTTTTTTAAAAAAGTGATTGGATTAGAGGAAAGATAGTACCAAAAGACTAGCCATCTGCAGAGGTCTCTAACAGAAGTCCCTAGCTACAGAAAGGCCTCTCTGGTGGTAGGGAGGAGGGGGAGTCCCCTGAGGGCCCCTGAAATCCCCCACATAGGTTCCCACATGCTCCCTGCTTCCCCCAGCTGCTTCTGGCCACTGGAAGGCCTATGGGCTGGGATTGGAAGGAAAATTCCCGAGGCAGGGAGTTAGCATCTCAGGTCTCTACTGTCCCCTTTCTCTCTATCACAGTTCAGAGGCATTGAGGACATGCTCCTTGAGCAGCTGCCAGACCCGGAGTGAAAGTGACGTGGTGAGCACTTTGGGGCCCAAAAGCTCTAAATCCATAGTGGCCAGATCAGAAAGAAAGGACTATCCCTTTCTCCACAAAAGCTGTGCTGACGCATCCCTACTACCGTCTGCGGTTCCTGGGGACACTCATGCTCTCTCCTTTACCACCTTGGAGAGTCTAGGCAGCTCCTTGGTAATAGCTGCACACATTGGTCCAGCAGGGAACACTTAAATTTACAATGTCACCTTATTAAATATCAGCCATCGCTTCATCAGTTGAGATAGGGATCATTTTATTTACGAGCTTTTAAAAATGCTCTTTAAGGGAGAACAGTGACTGATACCGCAGAATCAGGTGTCAGATCCAGATTTTCTTACCCACAGCCCCACACTTCAGCTTGCCCTGGCTCTGGCCAAGGTTGCAGCCACCTCCAAACTCCCCTCCCCAGACTTGCCTTATCAGTTCCACTCCTACCCCTTCCCTTTGCTTTTAACTGACTCTTCTCTTGTCGTTTCCCAGGCCCCGCTGCTCCCGCCTCCACTTGATCCCTGGGCCCCCAGTCCTGCTGGCCTTCAGCGGGATGTCTGTGCTTCTGTCCGCCTTCACTAAGTAGCCCTATGTGTCCTCCTCTGCTACGTATAGGGTCCAGCAGGGAGCAGGATGGGCAGAGGATAAGCCCTACCCAGGACCTGCTAGACCTGCCTGCATCTCATTCTCCTCTTGGCCACCAGTCTGCCTGACCCATTGGCACTGTGCCTCCCCTGGGTTGGCATAATACCTTTCTCCACGTGCCCCAGCTAGCCTCGTACCCCTTCTATCCCTCCCAGCAACTAGTGTCATGTGCTGCATACCCAGGAGCTGCGTCCCATTCTCTGCCCTCGGCTCTGTGCACCTCTGACTGTAAAGTGACGGGGTTCATTCCCAGGAGCCCAGGCAAGGCTTCTGACATTCTGTACCTACCAGAACTCCACCTGCCCAGGCAGGTTCAGGTGCAGTGAAGGGGAGGCCTGACCGGACTCAGGATTCCAAAGCTCACTGGTCAGCAGCCCTTGGCCCATGAGTAGCCAGGACCCAGCCAAGCCAGTACTTTAGGCAGGACTCTCAGGTTGCCCACCTAGAGAAGCAATGAAGGTTGGATTTCCCCCTTGAACAGGTGCCCCCACACCTAGGTGTCATGAGGTTGCATGCAGGATGAATACTTTGTAACGTTGATTGATTAAACAGAAGGCAATTCATCTAACTGTGCTAAATCAGAGTCTGTCCTTGAAGTAGATTCTAGTGAAGAGAAGTGAGAACCTGCAGGCACCAAATAAGAGCACATGTGAAAGGGAAAGAATACTCATGAATTTTGTGCATTTCTTTTAGTGATAAGGTGGGAGCTTTTTTGGTGAGGGTTGAGGGTGGGGGTATAATCCAACTCTCAGAGGAGACGTAATTTGAGAGCCATTGGAGAAAGTGACCTCAAAAGGTTTTTGTCAGCTCTTCCTGGTATTCACAGTCCCACTGAGTCTGGTCCTGCTCTCCTCACCCTCCTGTTTCCCCATCATGACCTCTGCCCTAGCCAGCTCTGTCTCCTTCACCTGGCATCAACCAAGTTCTATCCTTGCATGGGAAATTCCTTCCCCACCTCTCTTCTCTAAAAACCTGTTCCAGGCTCCAAGTAGTCTCCTCCTTTCTCTCCCAAGACCTCCAGTCTCAGCACAGCCCACTTCCTGAGCCCTGTTCTCCTGCTTACTTCCCAAGATCAGCTGCCCCAACTATACCTTCTGAGCCAAGTAAGCTGGACCTCAAGTATGTCAAGGTGATGCCTTTTAGGAAAAGGAATCCATTCTAAGTGGAATCCTGGTCCTCCCCACTTAAGTGTTACTTTAGTCCACAGCTTCCTCATCTTTAAATAGGGGTAATGACACTTTTTTCTTATAGGGTTGTACTGACAATTCACTGGCAAAATATAAGTAAAGTGTTTTAAGTGCCAAATAAGAGAACTGCATTAAAAAATTCTACTCTCATTCATATTCTTTGATCCCATTCTTATCTGGAAATAGACAGTAAAGAAGCACCAGGTACCACAGGTAGTAAGGGTTTGTGTCTTGCATTTTAATGTCATTGCCTAGCCACATGTTTGGTGACATAAGAGCTTGGTCTGTAACAGCTATTACCATGCAGGAACCTTTCACTGGTGGCAGAGAATCAAACTGTCAAAGGAGGAGGTACAGTAGAACATTAGAGATCAGCTAGTTTCCTCATTTTAGGAATAAGAACACTGAGGCCCAAAAAGAGGAAAGTTCTTGTACAAAATTCCTATGTTTACTGAGCTTCTAACTTCCTCTGTAAACTGTGCTGGCTACCACCAAAAGAACCTTGTTCTTTCGCAGTTTTCATTTTGGAAAAAGATGAGTAAGAAATGTACATCCTGCAAACTCCTATGAAAGAAACAGAACAGGGTAACATGGTAGCTAGTTAAGCCATGGGGTCAAAGAATTCCTATCTGTGGAAGGAGCATTTGAGATGGGACCTTGAAAATGGGATTTTCAGTTAGGAAAAGAGAATCCCAAGAAGAGAGAATGGCAAGTGCTGTCCAGATTCGCTTGAAATGAAAAACATTGCAGAAGGATTTCTTATTGCTAAGTGAAATGCTATTTTATAAGAATAAGTGGCCTAATAAATTAACTATTAATGCAGTTAACTATAAATGCAATGCAGAATCTGTTTTCCACAACAATAATGACTTCTAGGGAACTGGCTGGAATAGCTAGGTGGACAGTGTTGCTGTTTCTTGAGTCAGAGGAGATACAAGTTGAGTTAGGGAAAAAATCAAGAGTAAACTTATAGTTCTGTTAAGTTTGAGATGCCAATTATTCCTGCATTTGGAAGTGTTGCTAGATTGTTGACTATACATCTAGAACTCAGGGGAGAACTCAGAATTAAAAAAAAATAAATTTAAGAGTCATTAAAATATAAATGATAATTAAATTCAGGGGCCTGGATGAGGCTACTTTTGGAGAGATGGTGGTGTATTTGAAACAAGAGAAGAAAACATTTTAAGAAGGAGGTTGTGGTTAGCCAAGGAGCATGCTATTGAGTAACTACAGACAAGAAATGTGATGACAAGCACCATTATTAACAATTGCCAAAAGATAGAAGCAACCCAAATGTCCATTAACTGATGAATGGATGAATAAAATGTGGTATATACATACAACAGAATATTATTCAGCCGTACAAAGAAATAAAGTTCTAATACATGTGGCAACCTGGATAAAACCTGAAGACATAATGTTGAGTGAAATAAGCCAGACACAAAAGAACATTGTATGAGCTCGCTGATATTAAATAAGAAGAAGAAGAAAATTCATAGAATCATAAACTAGAATGTAGGTTATCAGGGATCAGGATGGGATAGGAAATGTGAGTTAAGGCTTAAATTGTACAAAGTTTTTATTTGGGTTAGTGGAAGTTTTGGTAACGGACAGTGGTGATGGCAGCACATCATTGTGACCATAATTGATACCACGAGATTTTATATTTGAATGTGATTAAAAGGAGAAATTGTATGTGATATATATATGTTGCTAGATTAAATTTTTTTAATCCCATAGGATTGTACAACACAAAGAGTGAACCCTAATGTACACCATGGACTATAGTTAATAGTACAATTAAGAAAATGTTCTTTCATCATTTGTAGCAAATGTATCACACTAAGGCAAGGTATAATACTAGGGTGGTATATGGGAACTCTGTGCATTTTTCTGTAAACCTATGACTTATTAAATAAAAATTAGAAAAAGAATAATTTAAAAGAAAAAAAAAGGGCATTGGATTTGACCACATGGAAACTGACAGTGACCTTTTCAAGAAGTTTCAGGGGACATAGCCCTCTTGGGATGGGTATAGGAGAGAAGGGGAGATGAGTATAGACAATGCCTGCCCTGAGCTTTGTCATAAAGGGAGCTGTGGAAGTGAGGTATTTGATAATAGAGACTGAAGAAAAGGATCAGGTGAAAGGGACAAACTGATGAGGCAGAACAGAGGGTATAATTGGGAACAGAGCTCTTGAGAAAGTCAGAAGTGATGAATCGGGGGCAAAAGTGATACGTCTATATCAGATGTGAACAAAGACAGTTCTAGAAGTTGGAGAATTTTTAGACAAGTGTATAGATTTGGTGGTAGAAATTGAGGGAATTTATGCCTGTCTCCTTTTGTGAACTTCGAAAGGGGCAGTGAGGTCATCCAGGAGAATTATGCTAGGGACAGAGATGCTGAGGGTTTGAGGAGAGAGGAATAAGGGTGGAATCACTGTCTTGTAATGTAGGAAAATGAAGTCACGGGAATGTAGGAGTAGTGAGGAGAGTCTTCTGGCTGCTTGGGTACAGATGCAGTGGTGGATAGTTGGGTTTAATAAGATTTGGTATTTTGCCAGAAGATTTTGATGAAGAGAGAGGGGTAAAGGCAATTAAGGATGTTTGCAAATGAATGAAGTGATGACCAAGGTAAATGTTATCCCTGGTGGCATGAATTAAAGGTCTCAGCATGGTCAAAATATCTGAACTGGAAAGATAGGAGTTAGTCATCACCAGGAGGAAGTCTTAAAACCCACACTTTAGAGGGGCAGGCTGTAGTGGTAATGAAGTCAAAGCTATGGCCATGGGAGGCATGGCTGAAGTGGAGTGGAAAAGAAAGAGGTTACCAAGTGAGAGCCCACGATGTAGAGAGACCATTTATGAGGTAGTGAAATCAAATCACCAAGAATCATGACAGGAGTGAGTTTGGAGGTGAAGACAGTGATCCTGAAGTGATCAGTGAATGAGGGGACACTAGGAGACTATGAGATGAAAACTGCAGGAAGCAACAGAAAGTGGTGACACCTAATGGCAAAACTTCAAAGGAACAGAACCAAATTATAATTCAGGTGTCTGACTCCCCATGTTTAATTCACTAGAAATTCATTCAGGAAAGAAAAAAATAAACAGTTCAAGAGATATTACACAAATGAATAGGGTGTATTTCCAGGGTAAATGATAATAGCAGTGCCTTCAATGAAGTTTTTTAAAGGACAATTGAGATTCTTTGTCCTTAAAAAAAAGCTTACTAGGGCTATTTGCAAACATATATTAAAACAAACATACACCAAAGAAACAAATATACATCAAATAAACATATTCTCTCTACTTTTGTATAATAAAACCCCATGAGCTTAATACCCAGCTTCAGGAATTATCAATATTGTACCAATCTTATCTCATATTTTTCCCAACACAAAGTTTTGTTTTGTTTTGTTGCTTTAAGACTATATATTCCTGATGTTATCATACCCAACAAAACTCACAGATTCCTTTAATTGTCTAATGTGCAGTTGGCTTAAAATTTCCCCAAATGTCTTTCTATAGTCGGTTTACATCAAGATCTAAACAGTCCACAGATTGCATATGGCTGATATCTCAAGTCTACTTTAATGTATAACAGTACCCTCTTCCTGCTTAAAAACAAATCAGGTAATATGTCCTGTAGACTTTCTGGATTTGGCTAATAGCATCCCAGAATATCCTTTTAACGTGTTTCTCGGATTAAAGTTGAGTTCTTTTGGAAAGAATCCTCTAACAGATGGAGCTGTCTACTGCCAATTATATCAGATCAGAAGGCACATGTCTGGCTACCCCACTTTAGTGGTAAGATTGATATGTGAGTTCAGGTGATGTCAGTCTATCAATCCATCATGAAGTTCCCCATTAGCCCTTCACCTTATGGTTTTTACATCTTTTTGATGTACAGTTGTCCAAGAACGTTGTCTAGCTTGCCTTTTATTTAAATCTACCTCTGCATCTTTCAAGCCTGTCTTATAGTATCATCATAAAGGTTTTGCATACTTCCTGTTGAACCTATTCCCAGTCACTTTATTTATCTTTTGCATTTGTAATGGTGACTTTCCTCTGACTTTATCTTTTAACAGGATATTGCCTAGGGGTTGGGTATGTAATCATTGTATATAAAGTGGCCATTGTGTCTGTTTGTCAATTTTATATTCTGCTATACTACTAAATTGTATTATGATTTTTATTAGTTTTTCATTGACTCTTTCATTTGACTCTATTCCAGATATATAATGACAATATCTGCAAAGAGAGATATTTTTACCCCTTCCTTTCTAATTCTTATGGTTGTGATTCCTCTCTCTTGTCTGATACCGCAATGCCATGGTAAATAGTGGAGATAGTAGGCATTCTTTCCTATTCTTAACCTTATAGGGAAACTCTAGAGTGTTCCCATTAAGAAGATGATAGCTTTCTTAAATGTATATATTTTATCACCTTAAAAAAGTATTTTCCAATTCTATTTTAGTATTTTTAACATCAATGGGTGTTGAATTTTTTTAAATACAATTTTGACATCTGAGGTGATCATATGATATTTTTCTTAAACTCTATTAATATTACATCAATATTAGGATATTGACTCCTTGCATTCCTAAAGTAAGCCTCATTTAGTTGTGATATGTTAGTGTGTTAATGTTTTGATGGATCTATTTGCTAATATTTTATTTAAGAATTTTGCATTGTGAGTGAAAGTTGAAAATATATTTTTTCTTGTTCCCCCCAATCTTTTAGATATCATAGTTGTATTCAATTTATAAAAAGAATCTGGAGGCTTTCTTTTATTTTACCCTGGAATACAGTAAGTGCTATTAGGATTATGGTGGATTTTTTTGTCTGTTTGGGTTTTTTTAAATTTGAAAGAGAATTCCTTTACGAATTCATCCAAGCCTGGTACTCTTGGGGAAACCTTTTACAACCTTCTATTTCTTCTAAGGAAATTGGTCTATTTAGACTTTCTATCTCTTCTGGGGTTAATTTTGCTTCAGTAAAATTTCCTTAAAAAGTTTCCATTTCATCTATTTTCCTAGAATTAGTCAAACTAGCCTCATAACTTTTAGTACTTTTTCTCTTTGGGTGTTATTGTGTTTTTTGTGCTTCCTCCCTTTAATTAAAATTAAGTTTGTCCCTCAGGTACTGTGTCAGACATTAGAGCCACCCAAATCAATAGACCAAGACCTAGATCTTGAGACTTGCCCTTGTGAAGCTTATGTACCTAGCAGAGAAGCTTAGCCTACCTACAGGTTATGCCTAAAAGTCACTTCCAGAGGACCTCTTTTGTTGCTTAGGTGTGACCTCCTCTCTCTCTCTAAGTCCAACTCTGCAAGTGAAACCATTACCCTCCCTGCTATGTGGAACATGACATCCAGGGATGAAAGTCTCCCTGGAAGTTTGGAAGATGACACCCAGGGATGAGGCTGATCCTGGCACCATGGGATCAACAATGCCAGCCTGACCAAAAGGGGGGAAAAGAAGTATAACAAATAAGGTATCCATGGCTGAAAGATTTCACATAGTTTCGAGAGGCAAGCCTTCCAGAAGATCAACTAGTTCCATCCCCCATCCCATATTATCGACAGCCCCTTCCAACATGAAAAATTTAGAATGGCTGTAGCCCAAATACTCCTAAAGAAGGAGAGAAAGATCAAAAGTGATAGTGGAGTTATACAGACAAGAGTGGGTTTAACAAATGAGTATGAGTGCCGAATCAATATATTGATATTTCTTTTAGTCTCTAGTACCTTAGAGCAGTTAGAAATAAAACCTTAAAATTATGGAATTGTAACCCATACCAAACTCTGAAATCTGTTCTACAACTAATTTTTGCAATGTACTTTGAAATTTATTGCTTTTTTGTATATATATTATTTTTCACAATAAAAAAAAATGTTAAAAAAAAATTAGGTTTGTCTTTTACCCCACAAAGTACCAGCTTTCATGTTCATTTATTAATTCTATACCTTTTTTCTAATTTCTATTTCAGTAATGTCCATTTTTATCTTTAATTCTTGTTTCTGTTTTCTTTTGATTTCCTTGACTTTTTAAAAAATTTTTCAATTCAAGGTTAATTTTCTTGTTTAATTTGTATATATATATTTATAAAACAACTTTATTGAAATATAATTCATATACTGTATAATTCATGAATTAAAATTTGCAATTTAATGGTTTTGAGTATATTCACAGAGTTGTGCAACCATCATCACAATTTTAGAAAAAAAGTTTTTAATTGAGTTTACTTTTTTATTGTTTTGTTGTAGGTTTTTTTCAAAAATATGTTCTGGATATTAAGCCCTTATTAGATATATATGGTCTCTAAATATTTTCTCCCATTCTGTAGGTCATTGTTTTGCTTTCTTGATAATGCCCTTTGATGCTCAAAAGTTTTAAATTTTGATGAAGTCCAGTTAAATCTATTTGTTATTATTGTTGCTTGCGCTTCTGGTATGAAATCTAAGAATCCATTGCCTTACACAAGGTCCTTTGTTTTCCCTTTGTTCTCTTCTAAGAGTTTTATGGTATTAGTTCTTATATTTAAATTGTTGGTCCATTTTGAATTACTTTTTGTATATGGTGAAAGTTAGGAGCCAAGATTCATTTTTCTGTATGTGAATTTGCAGTTGTCCCAGCACAACTTGCTGAAGAGACTGGTCTTTCCCCATTGAATGGATTTGGTACACTTGTTGAAAATTAACTGGCATAGATGGGTGTATTTATTTCTGGATTCTCAGTTCTATTCCTTTATTCTGTACGTCTATCCTTAAACCAGTACCACGCTATTTTAATTACTGTAGCTTTACAGAAAGTTCTGAAATCAGAAAGGGTGAATCCTCCAACTTTGTTCTTCTTTTTCAAGATAGTTTTGACTATTTGAGCCCCTTGTAATTTCATATGAATTTTAAGATCAACATTTCCATTTTTGCAATAAAAGGCAGCTAAAATTTTGATAAGGATTACATTTAATTTTAGATTTTAACAATATTGTCTTCACATCCATTAACAAGGGATGTCTTTCTATAAACTTAGGTCTTTAATTTATTTCAAAAGAGTTTTGTAGTTTTCCATGCACAAGTTGTCTTTCATATACTTGGTTAAATTTATTCCTAGGTATTTTATTCTTTTAGATGCTATTGTAAATAGAATTATTTTCTTGATTTACTTTATAGGTTGTTCTTAAGTGTACAAAAGCCAACTGATTTTTGCTTTGCAATTTAGCCATATTCATTTATTAGTTCTAGTAACTTTCTTGTGGATTCTTTGGGATTTTCTATATATAGGATCATGTCATCTACAAACTAAGATAGTTTTACTTCTTCTGTTAAAAACTGACTTTTTTTTCTTTTTCTTGCAGATTGCTCTGGCTAGAAATGCCGGCACAGTGTTGAGTAACAGTGGTGACAGTGGGTATCCTTATCTTCTTCCTGACCTTAGGGAGAAAGGCAATTTAATGCCTTTGGCTAATAATTCCAATGTATGAACTTCCTCAGCGATGATTTCTGTCAAATTCTTTTTTTTCCTGTGAATGGACCATATTTTCCTGTTGTTTTTTTTTTTTTTTTTGCATATTTTGTAATTTTTTACTGAGAACTAGACATTCTGAGTACTGTGTTGTAACTCTAGAAATCTAATTCTCCTAACCCTTTGGGATGTATAAGTTTTTTCCCTTGTTAAGTGCTACAGTCATCAATTTATGACTTTTCTAAATTTGTTCCCAAATAGGAAATGAAAAGAGAAAAAGGAAAAAAGAGAGAAAGAGGTACTGTCTTTTTCTTTTTTCTTTTTTTAAAAAACATAGAGCATCATGCCAATCATTTAACTGTATTGTTACACAATTGTAGTATATTGATGAAATGTCTTTTGAAGATAAAATACTGGTTTGAAATTGTGTACTACAGAAAAAGCCATGTCCTTTAATCCTAATTCAATATTGTAAGGTGGAAACCTTTGATTAGATCGTTTCCATGGAGATTGACCCACTCAATTGTGAGTGTGACCTTTTGATTAGATTACTTTCATGGAGATGTAGCACACCCAATTGTGGTTGTGGCCTTTTGATTAGATGGAGATGAGGCTCTGTCCATTCAAGGTGGGTCAGGATTAGTTCATTGCAGTCCTTTAAAAGAAGAAACATTTTGGAGGAAGCTCAGATGCTTGGAGAACAGTTGCTTCAGAACAACAGGGATGCAAGCATTTGGAGGTGCTTGGAGTGCCAGCAGAGAGAGCAGATGCCTAGCCACAGATGTTTGGAGATGCAGAGCCCAGCAGATGTCCCATGACATGCTAAGCAAGCCAGAACCCAGAGTTGGGTCCTGGAGGAGTTAAGTGAAGGCACACAGATGCTTAGGAAGGAAACCACTGGCATCAGAAGCTGGAAGCAATGAAACTGGGAACAAGGACCAGCAGACACCAGCCATGTGCCTTCCCATGTGACAGAAATTGACCTTTCTTGAGTCAAGATATCTCTCTCTCTGGATTCCTTAGTTTGGACATTTTTATGGCCTTAGAACTGTAAACTTGTAACTTAATTAATTCCCTTTTTAAAAGCAATTCCATTTCTGGTATATTGCATCCTGGCAGCTTTATCAAACTAATACAGATACCTCCTCTGCTTTTGCCCAAGGAGGGTTGAATCAAAGGCTGTACTCAGTGCCTGCCCCCCAGAGATCTGAAGTAGCTTATCAGAAGTAGTAATCAGCATCAAAGCACAACCATCAGCACCCCTCCAACTTTGGAGGGCTAGGTGCCTATAGCCCACCCTGGTAACAGCCAGCTACACCAGGGATCCAGGCTGCAATCCCCACTGCTGCCTGTGATGCAGTTGGGGGATGGGGGATGGTAGCCACTACACAGAAGGTAAAATTCACCAATAAATTCACAGATAGTTTACCACAAGTTACCAGCCTCTTCCCTTTGCTCATCCCTGGATGCTGCAAATGTTTTATTAGACTCCAGATTCTAAAATAGTCGATTCAGTTCCTATAAGTTCTTATAAGTTCAGTAGTTGTTTTGGTGGAGTTGTGATTCTTGGGGCTTCCTGTTCTACCATCTTCCCAAAATCCTATCCCAGTGGATTTTTCTCTTGATCTTAAGCCATATGCCATAGATTCTGATATATTATTTTTCATCATAATTATTTTTTAGAAATTCTACATTTTGTTTTTTTATGTTTCCTTTTAGACCCATAAATTGTTTAAGAGAATATTTTTAAATTTGCAGGTAGAAGGGCCTTTTGTTTTCTGACTTTTGTAATTAATCTCTAGCTTTATTACATTGGGATCCAATGCTATTTTTGTTATATTTTAAACTGGTTGTCATTTCCTGTGTGGCCTAATATGCTCAGTTTTCATAAATGTTTCATTTCATTTGGAAAGAAGGGTCTTTTTTTCTGTTTAAATAGGTTCAGAGATAGGTATAAGTCTAAGAGCTCTATCTGACTGGTAGTATTGTTTTAGCTTTCTACATTTTCAATCATAATTTTTTTTGTTCATTTGATCTATCATGGTCTGAAAAAAGTACATCTATTCTTAATATATTCCCATCCTTCTCCTTTCATGCCTGGTAATTAATGTTTCATAAAGTTGTTACTATATTATTGGCTGTATAAATGTTGATTATTTTATCTAGTGAATTGTAGCCTTTAGCATTATGAAGTATCCTCCTTGTCACTCTTAATATTTTCTGGCTTTATTGCTACCTTTTCAGATATCCAGATCATCTGTGTTAACTATGTGTGGATGTGTGTGTTTAATTTGCATTTGTTTATCATATTTTTGCCCATCTTTGGATTTTTAACTTTTTCTGTATCTCTGTGCTTAAGGCATGTCTGTTGTGTATATTATGAAATTGGATTTTTGCTAAATATTTACTTTAATTGGGAAATTAAATCCATTTTCAGTTATTGATATAATTGATATGCTTGGTCTCAGTTCTGTTGAGCAACATACATTGCTTTATGTTATATTCATCTTTTTATACAAAATTTCCCTCCATGGGGTCTGTTTTCTTTGCTTTTTTTACGTAGTTCTTTTCACATTGCATTTTTGTTCACTGGCTACCTTTGCACTGATATCTCAGTCCTTTCTTTTTAAAATGCTATCTATTTTAGTGCTGTCCAAAGAAATTACTATAATGATGGAAATGTTTCTTATCTGCATTGTTTGTTATGGTAGCCACTAGCTACATGTAGATTTGAGCACTTGAAATGTGGCTAGTGTGACTGAGGAACTGAAATTTAAAATGTATTTAATGTTAATTAATTTAAATTTAAATAGCCACATGGTATTAATTGTGACTAATATGTAGGGTGATACAGGTCTATTGGTTCTTGACTATGAACAATATTTGAAATTAGTAATTGTTTCTCCCCACCTCCCTCTTCCCTAAACATCTAAAGAAATGTCTTATGGTACCAAATAATACCTATAAGGCAATCAGAAAGCTTACTTTTTGTATACTTTCTCCTTTCCCCATTTTTTATTTTTTATTTTTTTTTATATTTTTATTGAGAAACCTTCATACACATGTTCCTTAAGCCTCCCTCTCATTGATGAACAGTATTTCAATTTACTCAATTTTTTACCCTTTATCCCCCTTTATTAAATTTTTTCCTTATGTTTTTACTCAGCTACCCTTACCCTGGATAAAAGGAGCATCATACAAAAGGCTTTCACAATCACACAGTCTCATTGTAAAATCTGTAGTTATACAGTCTTCTTCAGGAATCAAGGTTATTGAAACACAACTCAACAGTTTCAGGTACTTCCCTCCAGCCACTCCAATATACCATAAACTAACACAGGATATCTATATAATGCATAAGAATAGCCTCCAGTATAATATCTGGACTCTGTTTGAAATCTCTTGGCCACTAAATCTTTATTTTGTCTTATTTCTCTCTTCTCCCTTTTGGTCAAGAAGTCTTTCTCAATCCCATGATGCCTGGTCCTGGCTCATCCCAGGAGTTCAATAATTCTAACAGACTATGTCTTGGCATTATGATATATCTTCCTTGCCACTCTTAATATTTTCTGGTTGTATGACCGTTCTTAGATTTCCCAGGTATATCATGTCTTTCAATATGTAAGGGAGACTTACACTCCTGGGAGTCATGTCCCATGTTGGGTGGGAAGGCAGTTTGTTCACCTGCCAAGTTGACTTAGAGAGAGAGAGAGAGGCCACGTCTGAACAAAAAAAGATGTTCTGTGGGTGTGACTCCTAGGCAGAATTATAAGTAGGCCCAGCTTCTCCTTTGCAGGCATAAGTTTCATATGGGCAAACCCCAAGATCAACGGCTCAGCCTGTTGATTTGGTTCTTGCCACTGCTTGTGAGAATATCAGGAATTCCCAAATGGGGACGTTTAATATTTCCTTCTTTCTCCTCAGTCCCCCAAGGGGACGTTCCAAATACCGCCGGATGTAATTTCGGCCCGTTCCTCTAGCTCTCTGCCTAGCAACATATTCAAGCCATTCCATTGGACCTTTCTGCTCTCAGCACACCCAATCCCTCGCTGCCACCCTTAGCCTCCTCACCAATCACGCAGCGCGCCTCCCCTGGCCCCCCCCATTTCCGCCTCACCACTATATAAACCTTTGTACTTCCCCTAATAAACGTTCTGGTGCGCACGCCTTGCCAGCTCCGCCAGTACCCGCGAGTCGTCTTTTGTCTCACGCGCCCTCCACACCTTCGAGCCCCCGGAACCGAAGGCAGATCGCGACTGTTTCGGTTCCCCCGTTCGCTACGAGGTAGACCCCAAGCGGGAGCTCCGGCAAAAGCGCCCCGAGCCGTCCCGCAGTTGGCGCCCGAACAGGGACTGGCACTACTCGTCTCCTCGTCAGCCCCGTTCGCCATTCGCTCGCAAGGTAAGGGCCCCACCCTCAACGGCCCCAAGAAACTTCCTTTTCTAAAAGTTTTCCCAACTGCAAATTTGCTCCAGCCCTAAGCGTTTTCCCCCCGGTCTCTTACCTACGCTCATCACTCACTATTCGTTCCTGCCTTCAAGGCTCGCGGCCCCCATCCCACTGCGCCTTGCGGGAGGCTTTGTCTGCTCAACACCCCCATGACGCCGAGGACTCTCACAATGCACTTGAACTCGATCCCCCTAAACTAAACAACCTCGAGGCTAATCAAAATGGCGTACTTCCTCCTTCTTCGACAAACAAAGATGGGAAGTGCCTCTACCCCTTCCTCCCGCCATCTAGCAAGCCACTTCCCCCTTCTTCAACGGACTAAAACAGGAAGTGCCCTTCCCCCTCCCTCACTGGGGAAAGCCCCCGGCAGCCATTTTGCGTCGCTGCCCCACCCTGTCCGCCATCTTATGATCCCACTGCCCCGCCCCGTCGGCCATCTTGTAATGGCCCACCACCCACAAACACGCCCCCTTGGCCGCCATTTCAGTGAGCCGCGGAGGCCACTAACCCCTGGCATCCCTCCCGCGATTTTGCCTGGGACAATCACCCCAAACCCCTTGCTCATACCAACCCCTTCGCAACTGCGTTGTCCGCTCTTCAGCAGCCAATCTCGTGCTTCCCGATGAATATCCAACCCACTCCGCAACACCCTCTCCTTTGGTACCCCTTTAATGCCGACGAAGTTAAACGCCTTCGCAAGGTGGTCAAAGCGGATGGCCTTAACAGCCCTTATGCCACCCATCTCCTAGAAGAGCTGTCCCAACAATTATGTACCCCTGTTGACTGGATCTCGTTAGCACGAGCCATTCTCACCCCCGGTCAATATATTGACTGGCGAGCCTATTTTCATTCAGAGGCAGAAAAACAAGTTATCACTAACCATGCCTCCGGCATTGACCTCCCGGCTGAAGCCTTCACCGGGACACGCCCCTTCACCCTTCCTGCGCACTACGCGCAAGCTCCACCGGGCTTCTGGCTCCGGTTAAGGGAAGTAGCTTTATGAGCCTTCCACACATGTTCAGCTGCTAAGCCAGAAAAATTTACTAAACTTACTCAAGGTAAAGAGGAGGATTTCGCCTCCTTTGTCTCACGGGTCACCGACACCTGCGAGCGAAAGGTAACTCGCGAGCAAGCTCAAATGGCGCTTGCCAAAGAGCTCATTTTTGAAGGAGCATTCCCCACTTGTAAGCAAGCGATTGTCCCCATAAAAGAAAAGGGAGTACACGACTGGGTCCTAGCATGTACTAACATCGATGCTAATGCCTCCTCTTTAGCCCAAGCCATCGCCACCGCTATGTCTCTCACCTCAGGTTGCTTCAAGTGTGGCGAAACTGGCCATTTTGCAAAATAATGTCCAACTATAGACCCCCCCCCCTTGTGCAGGCCCCAGCGCAAGCCTCCCACGCCCTGCCCTCGCTGCAAAAAGGGCTATCACTGGGCCCGAGACTGCCGCTTGCTGGTCATACAGCAGCCTTTAAACTTCAGGAGGGGCCTGCCTCAGCCCCGCTCCCAAGAGGCACAGGCTCGGGCCAAGCCAGCCCCCAAGCCATAATGTGAACAGTCCCTATAACACCCAACAAACCTACCCTCTCGCTTAAAATAGACAAATGCTGATATACGGGCACCCTCGGCTCTGGTGCAGAAATATCATGTCTACCAGCCTCTTTAAAAATAAAATGGAAAGTGGAGGAGGGACCCTCCGTCTCCGGAGCCACAGGCTCTACCCCCTCCTTGCGATCCGCCCTTCCCTTAAAATGGGAAGATGGGGAAGGCCGATCGGGCACCTTCAGGCCCCTCTTCCTAACCACAATCAATCAAATCCTATGGGGCCGAGACATTCTTACAGCAGCAGGGGCTAGCATCACTACGCAGCCCCCCCCCCAATTCCCCCCTACACAAACACTGGGGACCCTCGCACAGGCTCACCCAAGTCCGCTAGTCCGCTAGCATGACCTACTTAACAACACCTGGGAGGGCCAACCGCAGTAACCTACCTAACAACACCTGAGAGGGCCAACCCTCCCTCCTCGCCCGAGAACGCGAGTTTGCTTATCTCTTTACAGGAAATGCACCATAACCAGCCTCAATCCCCGGAAAAAACATCAAACCCGCCGCAACGGCCGAGCAGACGATTCCGTCGCAGAATGAGGAACCTGACACACCAAGCTGCTCGGATGTCCCTGGACGGGAAACCACCGCAAAAGACGCCGGAAGACACCAAATTACCTAAACAGCTTCTCCGCCTCTATGCGAGAGCCCATCCTACTCTCCCCCAAGTCTCCCCCACCCTCATTCAAATCCTTGTTGCCATGCTCTCCCTTGCCTCCACAGGGCAAGCCGTGGAGCTCTGGGCCGCCATCCAAAACCCCCCTGGTGTTCTATTTCTCACTCCCGATAGCCCCTTCTTTCCCCAATTTCACCATTCATCCTGTACTCTCAACCACCTTTCTCTCCGAGTTAGCAGCAAAATTCTCCTCACTCTTTCAACCTTCAAACCTAATTTTCTATAATATTCTACTCCTTCTTCTAATTTTACTCATCCTAATTGTGTGTTTAGCCCGGCGTGCTTCCACCGACCGGCAAAAAACCCAACTACTCGCTCTTGCTACCCTACAACTAATAAGGGGCACCGCCTGCCTGGAGGAGCGCCGCCAAGCTCAGGTCTGGTTAGCCAGTGTTGCCCACCCTGGGACCTAATCGCCCGGCCAGCGAGGGTCCCCAGGGGAAGTCCGTGAGTATGGGCCGGTATTGCCCTTCGCGAGACTCCAAGGAAGCCTGCTACCCGCCTGGCCCTCTGGTCGCTCAATACCTAGCAGTGTGCCCTCTCTTCTCCACTTCTCCTCTAACCTTATCCCTCCTTTAAAATAAAAAAGGGAGGAATTGCCGGATGTAATTTCGGCCCCGTTCCTCTAGCTCTCTGCCTAGCAACATATTCAAGCCATTCCAATGGACCTTTCTGCTCTCAGCACACCCAATTCCTCACTGCCACCCTTAGCCTCCTCACCAATCACGCAGCGTGCCTCCCCTGGCCCCCCCCATTTCCGCCTCACCACTATATAAACCTCTGTACTTCCCCTAATAAACATTCTGGTGCGCACACCTTGCCAGCTCCGCCAGTACCCGCGAGTCGTCTTTTGTCTCGCGCGCCCTCCACACCTTCGAGCCCCCGGAACCGAAGGCAGATCGCGACTGTTTCGGTTCCCCCATTCACTACGAGGTAGACCCCAAGCAGGAGCTCCGGCAAAAGCGCCCCGAGCCGGTCCCGCAAATACTTTTTTTATTTTCTGCCCAAATTACTCTGGGATATATTGGGGCATCACACTAACCTTTTCAAACCAATAAGCTCTCACGCCCTATTCAAAATTCCATGTACTTATGGTGTTCAACTGAACTGATGATACAAGTTAAATTAGGAAATGCACTACCCAAAATATAAATTTTGCACCAAATAAACATTTCCCTTTGGTCTCACACAGAAGTTAGAGTTTCAAAATATTCTCTACCTTAAAAAAATTAAAAATTAAAATTAAAAAAAAGTATTCTCTCCCCATTTTGATAACTGAATTATATCTTCATTATCAGAGTATACAACAGTTACATGGTGTCATGGTCAGGGACATGTGTCAACTTGGCCAAGTTGTGGTACCTCTTTGTCTGGTTGGGCAAGTGCTGGCCTATCTGTTGCAATGAGGACATTTCATAGAATTAGATCATGATCAAGTCTGCTGCATCCACAGCTGATCCCATTTGTTATCAGCCAAAGGGGAGTGTCTTCTGCAGTGAGTGATGCTTAATCTAATCATGGGAAGCCTTTTAAGGAGGATTCATAGGAGACAGGCTCTATTCCTGCTTTGGCTGGTGAGCCTCTCCTGTGGAGTTCATCCAGACCCTCCATCGGAGGCATCGGCTTCACAGCCTGCCCTGTGGATTTTGGACTCTGTATTCCTGCGGTCACATGAGACACTTTTATAAATTTTATATTTGCAAGTGTTCTCTGTTGATTCTGTTTCTCTAGAGAACCTTAACTAATACATCTTGGTACCAGGAGTGGTTCTTAAGAAACAGAATCTTAAAAATGACTTTTTATGAATGGTTTTCTACTCTGACTGGACTCAAAGACACAAAGGACTCTGATTCCCGTAATCAGAATGACACTCCCAATCCATGGAGTGAGTTGGCAAAAGAGATAGTCAAAATATCACCATTCGATTCTCCTAATGCTTTGTGTGTACGAAGCCAGGCTCTGGGAGATAATGTTTTTGACACCTTTACAGAGTTTTGTAGAAATAAGAGGTATAGAGATGTGGTTAGTTGTTGTTAGATACACTAGCTACATTAAGGAGTGAAAGGGATGGGCTTAAGGCTTCAAATGAAAAGCTTAAACACTGTCTGACAGATGTAGACGTGTCTATGAGTATCCTGAAGGAAAATCTTATTTCCTGTAGCCATAGACTTGAGATCTCTGAAAATCAGACTCAGAATCTTATTGTTAGAGTAGCAACTTTACAATGTAAACTGAAATCTCAGTCTTGCATGGTGTCTGCCGTTAAAGTGAGGGCATTGATTGGAAAGGAGTGGGACCCTGAAAAATGGGATAGTGACATATGGATTGATAATGATGTCGGGGGTGAGGTTGAAACCCTAGATCATGCTGAGTCTTCTCTAGATAACCCTATAATAGTCTGCCCTGAGGACATAACCACCCCACCTCCAGCCTACCTTGAGGAGTTGGCCACCCAACCTCCTCCTGAAGGGATTAGCCCTAGAGTGATTAATCCTGTTTCACCAGCTGAAACTGCAAATGAAGGCCCTGAAGCAAATGGCTTGGAAGATATTTCTAATTCTTTTCATGACCCACCCCGCACCACCCCTAATTTATTCCAGACCTATAACTAGACTAAAGTCCCAACAGGCCCCTAAAGGAGAGGTACAAAGTATCACACATGAGGAGGTACGTTATACTCCAAAAGAACTGTGGGAGTTTTCCAATTTATATAGACAGAAATCAGGAGAATATGTGTGGCAACGGATTTTAAGGGTGTGGGATAATGGTGGGTGGAATATAAGGCTGGATCAGGCTGAATTTATTGATATGGGCCCACTAAGCAGAGATTCTGCATTCAATGTTATAGCTTGAGTGGTTAGAAAGGTATTAACAGTTTGGATGCTTGGTTAAAACATGGATCAAAAGGTGGTCGACACTACTTGAGGTTGAAATGCCAGAACTGCCCTGGCATAATGTAGATGAGGGGATCCAGAGGCTTAGAGAGATTGGAATGTTAGAGTGGATTTATCATGCAAAGCTTGCTTTTACACCCCAGAGGATGCACCTTTTATCAGAACAGTGAATGTCCAGAGGATGTCCAGAGGATGCACCTTTTACCAGAACAGTGAGAAATAAATTTGTGAGACTAGCACCATCATCCCTAAAGAGCTCTGTGGTTGCACTTCTCTGTAGGTCAGATATTACTGTAGGAACTGCTGTCACTGAGCTGGAATCCTTAAACACAATGGGAATGATGGGATCCTGAGTTGATAGAAGCCAGGTGGCAGCACCTAATCGCCAAAGACAGAGTAGACATGGCTATTATAATAGATAGCAAACTCAAAGGAGGCATCAAAATTATATGACACGCAGAGATTTGTGGCATTGGCTAGTAAATCATGGGGTACCTAGAAATACAATAGAAGAGCAGTCAACTAAATTCTTGTTCGAGCTGTATAAACAAAAGAGTTCTAGGTCAAGTGAACAGAAGTCTAACCTGAATTACCAAAACACAGAGTCACGGCCCCTTAATCAATTTCCAGACTTGAAACAGTTTACAGACCCAGAACCCCTTGAATGAATGGGAGGCCAGGTCCCTTTGGGGGAGAAACCTGTTACACTGCCACAAATTTATACTGTTAATCTTCCTCCAAGCCTTCCCCAAGGAGACTGACGCCTTTTACCAGGGTAACTGTGCATTGTGGAAAAAGAAATGATCAGATATTTCAGGGATTATTAGATACTGGTTCAGAAGTGACATTAATTCCAGGGGACCCAACACGTCACTCTGGACCACCAGTCAGAGTGGGGGCTTATGGAGGCCAGGTGATCAATGGAGTTTTAGCTCAGGTCCATCTCACAGTGGGTCCAGTGGCCCCCTGGACCCATCCTGTAGTTATTTCCCCAGTTTCAGAATGTATAATTGGTATAGACATACTGAGCAACTGGCAGAATCACCACATTGGCTCTCTAACTCATGCAGTGAGGGCTATTATGGTGGGAAAGGCCAAGTGGAAGCCACTAGAACTGCCCCTACTGAGCAAAATAGTAAATCAGAAGCAATACAGGATTCCTGGAGGGATTATAGAGATTACTGCCACTCTTAAGGACTTGAAGGATGCAGGGGTGGTGATTCCCACCACATCCCCATTCAACTCTCCTATTTGGCCTGTGGAGAAAACAGATGGGTCTTGGAGGATGACAATGGATAAATGTAAGCTCAACCAGGTGGTAACTCCAATTGCAGCTGCTGTTCCAGATGTGGTATCATTGCTTGAGCAAATCAATACATCCCCTGGTACCTGGTATGCAGCTATTGATCTGGAAAATGCTTTTCTCAATAGTTATTAGTAAGGACCACCAGAAACAGTTTGCTTTCAGCTGGCAAGGTTAGCAATATACTTTCACTGTCCTGCCTCCGGGGTATATCAACTCTCCAGCCCTATGTCATAATCTTGTCCGCAGAGACCTTGATCGTTTCTGCCTCCCACAAGACGTCACACTGGTCCATTATATTGATGATATCATGCTGATTGGACTCAGTGAGCAAGATGTAGCAACTACTCTAGATTTACTGGTAAGGCATTTGCGTGTCAGAGGATGGGAGATAAATCCAACAAAAATACAGGGACCTTCCAACTCAGTGAAATGTCTAGGTATCCAGTGGTGTGGGGCATATTGAGATACCCCTTCTAAGGTGAAGGATAAGTTGCTGCATATGGCCCCTCCTATGACCAAAAAAGAGGCACAATGTCTAGTTGGTCTTTTTGGATTTTGGCGACAACATATTCCTCATTTGGGTGTGCTACTCCAGCCCATTTATTGAGTGATCAGAAAAGCTGCTGATTTTGAGTGGGAACCTGAACAAGAGGAGGCTCTATGACAGGTCCAGGCTGCTGTGCAAACTGCTGTGCCACTTGGGCCATATGATCCAGCAGATCCAATGGTGCTGGAAGTGTTAGTGGCAAATAGAGATGCTGTCTGGAGCCTTTGGCAGGTCGCTATAGGAGAATCACAACGCAGACCCTTAGGATTTTGGAGCAAAGCCTTACCATCTGCTGCAGGTAACTACTGTCCTTTTGAGAAACAGCTTTTGGCCTGCTACTGGGCCTTAGTAGAGACTGAACAGTTAACCATGGGGCACTAAGTTACCATGAGACCTAAGTTGCCTATCATGAGCTGGGTGTTGTCTGACCCACCAAGCCATAAAGTTGGGCATGCGCAGCAGCACTCTCTTGTAAAATGAAAATGGTATATACGAGATAGAGCCAGAGCAGGTCCTGAAGTCACAAGTAAGTTACATGAAGAAGTGGCCCAAATAACCATGGTCTCCACTCTTGCCACATTACCTTCTCTTTCCCAGACCAGAGCTATGGCCTCTTGGGGAGTTCCTTAGTGAATTGACTAAGGAAGAGAAAACTCGGGCCTGGTTTACAGATGGTTCAGCACGATATGCAGGTACCACCTGAAAGAGGACAGCTGCAGCATTACAATCCCTTTCTGGGGTGTCCTTGAAGGACAGTGGTGAGGGGAAATCCTCCCAGTGAGCAGAACTTTGAGCAGTGCACCTGGTTGTTCATTTTGCTTGGAAGGAAAACTGGCCAGAGGTGCATTTGTATACTGACTCATGGGCTGTTGCTAATGGTTTGGCTGGATGGTCAGGGACTTCGAAAGACCATAACTGGAAAATTGGTGACAAAGAGGTCTGGGGAAGAAGTATGTGGATAGACCTTTCTGAGTGGCCTAAAAACATGAAGATATTTGTGTCCCATGTGAATGCACACAAGAGGGTGACTTTAGCAGAGGAACATCTTAATAATCAAGTGGATAAGATGACCCATTCTGTGGATACTAGTCAGCCTCTTTCTCCAGCAACTCCTGTCATTACCCAATGGGCTCATGAACAAAGTGGTCATGGTGGTAGGGATGGAGGTTATACATGGGCTCAGCAACATGGACTTCCACTCACCAAGGCTGACTTGGCTACAGCCACTGCTGAGTGCCCAATCTGCCAGCATCAGAGACCCACACTCAGCCCCCGATATGGCACCATTCCCCGAGGTGACCAGCCAACTACATGGCGGTAGGTTGATTACATTGGACCACTCCCTTCATGGAAGGGGCAGTGATTTGTTCTAACTGGAATAGACACATACTCTGAGTATGGGTTTGCTTTCCTTGCATGCAATGCTTCTGCCAAAACTACTATCCGTGGGCTTACAGAATGCCTTATCCATCATCATGGTATTCCACATAGCATGGCTTCTGATCAAGGAACACACTTCACAGCAAATGAAGTGCGGGAATGGGCACATGCTCATGGAATTCTCTGGTATTACCATGTTCCCCATCATCCAGAAGCATCTGGGTTGATAGAACGGTGGAATGGCCTTTTGAAAACTCAATTATGGTGCCAACTAGGTGGCAATACCTTGAAAGGCTGGGGTAATGTTCTCTAGGAAGCTGTATATGCTATGAATCAGCATCCGCTGTATGGTGCTGTTTATCCCATAGCCAGGATCCATGGGTCCAGGAACCAAGGGGTGGAAATGGGGGTGTTACCACTCACTATTACCTCTAGTGATCCACTAGGAAAATTTTTGCTTCCTGTCCCTGCAGGTACAGGTATAGACCTGAGCTCTTCTGGTCTATAGGTTTTAGTTCCAAAATGGGGAGTGCTTCCTCCAAGAGAAACAACAATGATTTCACTGAACTGGAAGTTAAGACTGCCACCTGGTCACTTTGGGCTACTCATGCCACTGGATCAACAAGCCAAGAAGGGGATTACATTATTGTCTGGGGTGATTGACCCTGACAATCATGAGGAAGTAGGACTGCAACTACATAATGGAGGTAAAGAAGAGTTTCCTTGGAATATAGGAGATCCCCTGGGGCGTCTATTAGTACTACCATGCCCTGTGATTAAAATCAATGGAAAACTGCAACAACCCAATCCAGGCAGGACTACCAATGGCTCTGAAACTTCAGGAATGAAGGTTTGGGTCACCCCACCAGGCAAAGAACCACAGCCAGCTGAAGTGCTTGCTGAGGGTAAAGGGAACATGGAAAGGGTAGTGGAAGAAGGTAGTGATAAATATGAACTTTGACCACATGATCAGTTACAGAAATGAGGACTGTAATGCTGTTTTGTTCCTGTTATACTATTTAAGTTATAAGATATCAAGTTTAAGAATGGATGTTGCCCAAGGATTTGCGCTCTATTCTGGAGAGATTTAATGTGTTTCCAGTTATATGCAGGACAGTTGAGTATTGTTAGGTAAAAGAAAAAAATGTGTGTTTTATTGTTTTTATTTGGAAATTGGATATGGTTTAAGGTGATATATATAGCTGCCAAGTTGACAAGGGGTGGACTGTCATGCTCAGGGACATGTGTCAACTTGGCCAAGTTGTGGTACCTCTTTGTCTGGTTGGGCAAGTGCTGGCCTATCTGTTGCAATGAGGACATTTCATAGAATTAGATCATGATCATGTCAGCTGCATCCACAACTGATTCCATTTGTAATCAGCCAAAGGGGAGTGTCTTCTGCAATGAGTGATGCTTAATCTAATCATGGGAAGCCTTTTAAGGAGGATTCATAGGAGACAGGCTCTATTCCTGCTTTGGCTGGTGAGCCTCTCCTGTGGAGTTCATCCAGACCCTCCATCGGAGGCGTCGGCTTCACAGCCTGCCCTGTGGATTTTGGACTCTGCATTCCTGCGGTCACGTGAGACACTTTTATAAATTTTATATTTGCAAGTGTTCTCTGTTGATTCTGTTTCTCTAGAGAACCCTAACTAATACACATGGTATCTTCACCTTTATGCTCTTTAGTTTCAGTATTAATTTAGTCTTAGTTTTATAGTTAAATATAGTCTGAAGCTTATTGTGTAGTAGATTACTCAGGATGGGCACACAGGAATAATATCCCCTCATTCCCCTGACTCTTTCCTTAATATTCAACACAGTTTGTCTGAAGTTCAGTTTTGCTGGATATAAAACCTTTAAAGTATCATTATCAAAGTTTAATTCATTGAAATGACTGTCATTTTACCTAATGCCAAAGGAATATGTGTTCTATAAAGTCCAATAATTCTAATAGACTATGTCTTGGCATTGTGATGTATCCTCCTTGTCATTCTTAGTATTTTCTGGTTGTATGACTGTTCTTAGTCAGATTTCCCAGGTACATCATGTCTTCTTTCAATATGTAAGTTCAAGTAATTTTTGTTTTCAGGAACGTTTCTTACATAGTTTTCGGTATTCTACATCAACTTACTGTCTTACTTTTTTTGGGAGGGAGAGCTTTTTTATGCATATGTTGGATCTTCTTTAATTGTCTTCTACATCCATCACTTTCTCTTGAATCCATTTGATCTTTTTCTTCTACTGATTTTTCCTTTCATTTTTCTACTTTCTAGCCTTTATTTTTCTTTTGTTATCATAGTTGCTTTCCTGGATTTTGTGAAGGAATTTGGGGAAACTCAAAGACTATGCCACTGTTACCACCTTGCCCTTACCTTTATTGTGTTTTAAAATTACTTTGTTAAAAGATAGGTCAAGCCTACTTAAAATTAGGCCCAAGAGTCACCCCCAAGAGAACCTCTTTTGTTGCTCAGATATGGTCTCTCTCTCCACCCAACACAATAAGAAAACTCACCACCCTCCCCCATCTACATGGGACATGACTCCCAGGGGTGTGGACCTTCCTGGCAATGTGGGACAGAAATCCTGGAATGAACTGAGACTCAGCATCAAGGGGTTGAGAAAACCCCTAGAATGAGCTGAGACTCAGCATCAGGGGATTGAGAAAACCTTCTCGACCAAAAGGGGGAAGAGTGAAATGAGACAAAATAAACTGTCAATGGCAAAGAGATTTCAAACGGAGTTGGGAGGTTATCCTGGAGGTTATTCTTACACATTAAATAGATATCACCTTATTAGTCAAGATGCAGTATAGAAACTGGAGGGAACTGCCTGAAAATGTAGAGCTGTGTTCCAGTAGCCATGTTTCTTGAAGATGATTGTATAATGATATAGCTTTCACAATGTAACTGTGTGATTGCGAAAACCTAGTGTTTGATGCTTCTTTTATCTACCTTATCAACAGACGAGTAAAACATATGGAATAAAGATGAATAATAGGGGGAACAAATGTTAAAATAAATTTAGAGTGAAATGCTGGTGATTGGTGAGGGGGAGACGTGGGAGGTATGGTATGTATGAATTTTTTTTCTGTTTTCTTTTTATTTCTTTTTCTGAATAGATGCAAATGTTCCAAGAAGTAATCATGATGATGAATATGCAACTATGTGATGATATTGTGAATTACTGATTATATATGTAGAATGGAATGCTAAAAAATTATGAATGTTTGCATTTGGTGTTTTTTTTTTTGGTATTTCAAAAAATACCAAAAATGGTATTTTTACTTTGTTAGTACCATTGTATTTTGCATACAAAACAACTTGTTATTACAAAGGGAAAATGCCTTTAGATATATGCTTATTCTAAAAGATTCTGCCCCATCTTTTTATACCAAATGCATTAACTAGAATGAGTCCAGTGAAATCAGTGAGTGAATCCTCCCAATGTTAGTGAGTGAACCGTTTATGGAAAACACAATTTACAAATTTAAGTGAGCAATTTTTCCAAGAAAATATACTCATACATACTTTATATAATGACCATTCATAGTTTTGAGGTGAAATATCAACAACTTTTGAACCTACTAAAGATAACATTTAAGTAATATAGGAGAACTCTTTGTACTTCTCAAAAATCAAATTTAGAAATTTATTTTGAGAACCTGTCCAGATGATGTGGGATTGAAAATGCAGAATTTACCAATTACCAGGCCCATGGGCTGGGAATGATAAAAGGGCTGAAATCTAGGGAACTTGGCTTGTGCTGCTCTGTCCTGATGGCACCCCCCTCATCATCTCACTAACCAAGGTACCGGAAAGCCTCATCTATTTCACTGCCTTTTCCTTTAGGCAAAGCTTTGTTTTAGAAGGGACAAAGAAATATTTAACATACCTTGTATAAGGATAATAGACATTGACCATAATTTGATTCATTTTAAAATCCCTTGCACTTAGTATGATCTGTGTCAGCTGGAACACTTTTTTGCTTTTAGACTAATTTAATTTGGCTTGAACTCTCACTCCATGACAGCCTTCCAGATTTCTTCAGGGATTTCAGTAGGGTCTCACACTTCTCCCATAACCCTTTACTGTGAGCTCCAGCACCCATGATTTAATGTGATTTATAGATGATCTCCCATGTATTCTGTGCTTGTTACATACACATCATCCCTCTCCACGTTGGGCCCCACTCTGATTTTTTCAACACAAGGCTGCAGATAACAGACTTGATATTTGATTAATATTTAGGTTAATTTTGAGGGACGAGGGAGGATTGCAGGTTCACACTCAAATAGTAGTTTAAAGGAGCATATTATACTTTTCCTTAGTAATGGTTAGAGTATCACCTTTATAAAGTCCTGCCACCAGCCTCTCTCCCTCACCAACCTTCCATACAGCTAATCCTTGAAACTCCAACTTTATTCTCTTTGATTTGAATCTAGCTCTTCATGATTAAATGATTAAATTAACATCAGCATGCTCTGCTATATAAAAGACTAACTTTTGAAAAGATAAATCATGTCTCTCTATGGTCAGTTATGGGTTTTCAGGGTTTTTTTTTTTTTTTTCCTCTCTTTCTCCCTCCTACCCTCCTGATATACCTGCTCAGGAGGATGTTTGAGTTAAGAAGAAAGGAAAGGAAAGAAAGTTTTCTATGAACAGGAGCCATATGGGAATACTTTCTGGAGAGCAGGCACAACTCAGGAGGGAATCCTTGGGTGTTCCTGGTGTGGGCAAGGGCCAGGAGAGGGGATTGAGCCTTGCCAGGACTGATAGCAAGCTTGCTCAGCTAAGAGAGAGACTTGCAATTTCCTAAATAATCCAAAATGGGTAGGAATCATTTGATGAATTTTTGTGGTAGACTTTAGTAGAAAATAAAAACCAACAATCTGATGAGCCCATATTGTCTCCAAGCAATATTTTAAGAACCTACCCTTCAGGGTACCATCTGATGATACCTCTTTTACACATGAGGAAACAGACATTAAATATACTTATAGTTACATAGTAGTAAGTGGTAGACATGGATTCCTGCCTGGCTCCAGAATCCATGCTCTTAGTCACTATGATTGTACATATTTTGTACATATTTTGGAAGCAAAACACATTTGAGTGGAATCCCAGCTTGACCACTTTCTCATCACAACTAATAAGCTGCTTCACCTTCTGGAAACTCCTTATCCTTACCTGAAATAAAATGGGTGCATTAAAACCTACTTTAGGTTTACCAGAAAGTTAAGTATAGAGTAAGACTCTTCAATTCCACTTCTAGGCATATACCTATTTTAGTTTGTTAAAGCTGCCAGAATGCAATATACCAGAAATGGAATGGCTTTTAAAAAGGAGAAGTTATTAAGTTGCAAGTTTGTAGTTCTAAGGCCACAGAAATGTCCAAACTAGGGCATCCAGAGAAAGATACCTTAACTCCAAAGAAAGAGCCACTAATGTATAAAAAGGGGTTCTTTCTCAAGTGGGAAGGCACATGGTGATGTCTGCTACTTTTTCCTACTGGATTCTCCTCCTTTGGGGTCAGGGGGAAGGCATTTTCCTTCTGCATTTCCAAAGGTCTCTAGCTGTGTGGGCTCTCAAGCTTTTTACAAAATGGTTCCCTCTTAAAGAACTCTGGTAAGCAACCCCAGCTTGAATGGATGGAAACACATCTCCATGGAAACTACCTTATCAAAAGTTACCACCCACAACTGCAGGGGTCACATCTCCATGGCAACAATCAAAAAGATCCCCACCCAGCAATATTGAATGAGGATTAAATAACATGGCTTTTCTGGGGTACACAACAGTTTCAAACCTGCACAATACCCAAAAGAATTGAAAGCAGGGACTTATTTGTACACCAGTGTTCAAAGCAGCATTGTTCACAGTTGCCAAAAGGTGGAGCCACCCAGGTGTCCATCATCCAATAAGCATATAAACAACTGTGGTATGTACACACAACAGGATATTATTTGGCCTTCAAAAAAGTTGATGAATGCAACAACACAAATGAACTTGAAGACATCATGTTTAGTGAAATAAGCCAGACACAAAAGGATAAATTTTGTATGATCTCACTGATTTGAAAGAAAAAGAATAAGCAAATTCATAGAGTCAAAAACAAGAATATTGGTTACAGGAGCCAAAGTTAAGGCTTAAATTGTACAGAGTTTTGACTTGGAATGATGGAAAAGTTTTGGTAATGGATGGTGGTGATGGTGGCACAATATTGTGAATGTAATTAACATCATTGAATAGAATACTTGAAAGTGTTTAAAATGGGAAATTTAATATTATATATATGTTACTAGAATAAAAATTAAAAAAAAAAACAGAACTATCTAACACAAAGAGTGAGCCTTAATGTAAACTATGGACTTTAAAGTTAATATAATTATTGAGATATTGGTATATCACTTGTAACAAATGTACCACACTAATGCAAAATGTTAATATTAGTTGTGTGCATAAGGAAGAGTATGTAAACTCTGTGATTTTCTGTAAACCTTACAACTGCTCTAAAAAAATTTTTTTTTTTTTTTTTTTAAAGGAAAGACAGAGAGAAGGAAGGAAGGATAGAAGGAAGGAAGGAAGGAAGAAAGGGAAACATTTTTAAACATTTTCTTGTTTTATTGTATTCTGTTTCTCCGTTTTTGTTACATGGGCTGGGGCCGGGAATCGAACCGAGGTCCTCCGGCATAGCAGGCAAGCACTTTGCCCGCTGAGCCACCGCGGCCCACCCGTCTAAAAAAATTTTAAAAACAAAGCTTATCTCATAATGTTATTCTGAACTTTAAGTCAGTTAACTAATGGAAAGTATTAGGTACATAGTAGATTCAATAAATGTTTTTTTTTATTTTTTTTATTAATTAATGGAAAAAAAGAAATTAACCCAACATTTAGAAATTATACCATTCTACATATGCAATCAGTAATTCTTAACATCATCACATAGATGCATGATCATCATTTCTTAGTACATTTGCATCAGTTTAGAAGAACTAGCAACACAACCGAAAAAGATATAGAATGTTAATATAGAGAAAAAAATAAAAGTAATAATAGTAAAAAACAAAACAAAACAAAAACCTATAGCTCGGATGCAGCTTCATTCAGTGCTTTAACATGATTACTTTACAATTAGGTATCATTGTGCTGTCCATTTTTGAGTTTTTGTATCTAGTCCTGTTGCACAGTCTGTATCCCTTCAGCTCCAATTACCCATTATCTTACCCTCTTTCTAACTCCTGCTGGACTCTGTTACCAATGACATATTCCAAGTTTATTCTCGAATGTCGATTCACATCATTGGGACCATACAGTATTTGTCTTTTAGTTTTTGGCTAGACTCACTCAGCATAATGTTCTCTAGGTCCATCCATGATATTACATGCTTCATAAGTTTATCCTGTCTTAAAGCTGCATAATATTCCATCGTATGTATATACCACAGTTTGTTTAGCCACTCGTCTATTGATGGACATTTTGGCTGTTTCCATCTCTTTGCAATTGTAAATAACGCTGCTATAAACATTGGTGTGCAAATGTCCGTTTGAGTTTTTGCCCTTAATTCCTTTGAGTAGATTCCCAGGAATGGTATTGCTGGGTCGTATGGCAATTCTATATTCAGCTTTTTGAGGAACCGCCAAACTGCCTTCCACAGTGGTTGCACCATTTGACATTCCCACCAACAGTGGATAAATGTGCCTCTTTCACCACATGCTCTCCAGCACTTGTCATTTTCTGTTTTGTTGATAATGGCCATTCTGGTGGGTATGAGATGATATCTCATTGTGGTTTTGATTTGCATTTCTCTAATGGCCAGGGACATAGAGCATCTCTTCATGTGCCTTTTGGCCATTTGTATTTCCTCTTCTGAGAGGTGTCTGTTCAAGTTTTTTTCCCATTTTGTAATTGGGTTGGCTGTCTTTTTGTTGTTGAGTTGAACAATCTCTTTATAAATTCTGGATACTAGACCTTTATCTGATATGTCATTTCCAAATATTGTCTCCCATTGTGTAGGCTGTCTTTCTACTTTCTTGATGAAGTTCTTTGATGCACAAAAGTGTTTAATTTTGAGGAGTTCCCATTTATTTATTTCCTTCTTCAGTGCTCTTGCTTTAGGTTTAAGGTCCATAAAACTGCCTCCAATTGTAAGATTCATAAGATATCTCCCTACATTTTCCTCTAACTGTTTTATGGTCTTAGACCTAATGTTTAGATCTTTGATCCATTTTGAGTTAACTTTTGTATAGGGTGTGAGAGATGGGTCTTCTTTCATTCTTTTGCATATGGATATCCAGTTCTCTAGGCACCATTTATTGCAGAGACTGCTCTGTCCCAGGTGAGTTGTCTTGACTGCCTTATCAAAGATCAAATGTCCGTAGATGAGAGGGTCTATATCTGAGCACTCTATTCGATTCCATTGGTCGATATATCTATCTTTATGCCAATACCATGCTGTTTTGACCACTGTGGCTTCATAATATGCCTTAAAGTCCGGCAGCGCGAGACCATCAGCTTTGTTTTTTTTCCTCAAGATGTTTTTTGCAATTCGGGGCACCCTGCCCTTCCAGATAAATTTGCTTATTGGTTTTTCTATTTCTGAAAAATAAGTTGTTGGGATTTTGATTGGTATTGCATTGAATCTGTAGATCCATTTAGGTAGGATTGACATCTTAACTATATTTAGTCTTCCAATCCATGAACACGGTATGCCCTTCCATCTATTTAGGTCTTCTGTGATTTCTTTTACAGTTTTTTGTAGTTTTCTTTATATAGGTTTTTTGTCTCTTTAGTTAAATTTATTCCTAGGTATTTTATTCTTTTAGTTGCAATTGTAAATGGGATTCGTTTCTTGATTTCCCCCTCAGTTTGTTCATTACTAGTGTATGGAAATGCTACAGATTTTTGAATGTTGATCTTGTAACCTGCTACTTTGCTGTACTCATTTATTAGCTCTAGTAGTTTTGTTGTGGATTTTTCCGGGTTTTCGACGTACAGTATCATATCGTCTGCAAACAGTGATAGTTTTACTTCTTCCTTTCCAATTTTGATGCCTTGTATTTCTTTTTCTTGTCTAATTGCTCTGGCTAGAACCTACAACACAATGTTGAATAATAGTGGTGATAGTGGACATCCTTGTCTTGGTCCTGATCTTAGGGGAAAATTTTCAGTTTTTCCCCATTGAGGATGATATTAGCTGTGGGTTTTTCATATATTCCCTCTATCATTTTAAGGAAGTTCCCTTGTATTCCTATCTTTTGAAGTGTTTTCAACAGGAAAGGATGTTGAATCTTGTCAAATGCCTTCTCTGCATCAATTGAGATGATCATGTGATTTTTCTGCTTTGATTTGTTGATATGGTGTATTACATTAATTGATTTTCTTATGTTGAACCATCCTTGCATACCTGGGATGAATCCTACTTGGCCATGATGTATAATTCTTTTAATGTGTTGTTGGATACTATTTGCTAGAATTTTATTGAGGATTTTTGCATCTATATTCATTAGAGAGATTGGCCTGTAGTTTCCTTTTTTTGTAATATCTTTGCCTGGTTTTGGTATGAGGGTGATGTTGGCTTCATAGAATGAATTAAGTAGTTTTCCCTCCACTTCGATTTTTTTGAAGAGTTTGAGGAGAGTTGGTACTAATTCTTTCTGGAATGTTTGATAGAATTCACATGTGGAGCTGTCTGGTCCTGGACTTTTCTTTTTAGGAAGCTTTTGAATGACTGATTCAATCTCTTTACTTGTGATTGGTTTGTTGAGGTCATCTATGTCTTCTTGAGTCAAAGTTGGTTGTTCATGTCTTTCCAGGAACCCGTCCATTTCATCTAAATTGTTGTATTTATAAGCGTAAAGTTGTTCATAGCATCCTGTTATTACCTCCTTTATTTCTGTGAGGTCAGTAGTTATGTCTCCTCTTCCATTTCTGATCTTATTTATTTGCATCCTCTCTCTTCTTCTTTTTGTCAATCTTGCTAAGGGCCCATCAATCTTATTGATTTTCTCATAGAACCAACTTCTGGTCTTATTGATTTTCTCTATTGTTTTCATGTTTTCAATTTCATTTATTTCTGCTCTAATCTTTGTTATTTCTTTCCTTTTGCTTGCTTTGGGATTAGTTTGCTGTTCTTTCTCCAGTTCTTCCAAGTGGACAGTTAATTCCTGCATTTTTGCCTTTTCTTCTTTTCTGATAAAGGCATTTAGGGCAATAAATTTCCCTCTTAGCACTGCCTTTGCTGCGTCCCATAAGTTTTGATATGTTGTGTTTTCATTTTCATTCACCTCGAGGTATTTACTAATTTCTCTTGCAATTTCTTCTTTGACCCACTTGTTGTTTAAGAGTGTGTTGTTGAGCCTCCATGTATTTTTTAATTTTCTGGCACTCGGCCTATTATTGATTTCCAACTTCATTCCTTTATGATCCGAGAAAGTGTTGTGTATGATTTCAATCTTTTTAAATTTGTTAAGACTTGCTTTGTGACCCAGCATATGGTCTATCTTTGAGAATGATCCATGAGCACTTGAGAAAAAGGTGTATCCTGCTGTTGTGGGATGTAATGTCCTATAAATGTCTGTTAAGTCTAGCTCATTTATAGTAATATTCAGATTCTCTATTTCTTTATTGATCCTCTGTCTAGATGTTCTGTCCATTGATGAGAGTGGTGAATTGAAGTCTCCAGCTATTATGGTATATGAGTCTATTTCCCTTTTCAGTGTTTGCACTGTATTACTCACGTATTTTGGGGCATTCTGATCGGTGAGTAAATATTTATGATTGTTATGTCTTCTTGTTTAATTGTTCCTTTTATTAGTATATAGTGTCCTTCTTTGTCTCTTTTAACTGTTTTACATTTGAAGTCTAATTTGTTGGATATTAGTATAGCCACTCCTGCTATTTTCTGGTTGTT
This sequence comes from Tamandua tetradactyla, assembly GCF_023851605.1. Classification (NCBI taxonomy): domain Eukaryota; kingdom Metazoa; phylum Chordata; class Mammalia; order Pilosa; family Myrmecophagidae; genus Tamandua; species Tamandua tetradactyla. Next base: position 56,867,848 of record NC_135338.1, on the reverse strand, counting down.
ATTTGCATGAAATATCTTTTCCCAACCTTTCACTTTCAACCTATGTTTATCTTTGGGTCTAAGATGTGTTTCCTGTAGACAGCATATAGAAGGATCCTGTTTTTTAATCCATTCTGCCAATCTATATCTTTTGATTGGGGAATTCAGTCCATTAACATTTAGTGTTATTACTGTTTGGATAATATTTTCCTCTAACATTTTGCCTTTTGTATTATATATATCATATCTGATTTTCCTTCTTTCTACACTCTTCTCCATACTTCTCTCTTCTGTCTTTTTGTATCTGACTCTAGTGCTCCCTTTAGTATTTCTTGCAGAGCTGGTCCCTTGGTCACAAATTCTCTCAGTGACTTTTTGTCTGAGAATGCTTTAATTTCTCCCTCAGTTTTGAAGGACAATTTTGCTGGATATAGGAGTCTTGGTTGGCAGTTTTTCTCTTTTAGTAATTTAAATATATCATCCCACTGTCTTCTAGCTTCCATGGTTTCTGCTGAGAAATCTACACATAGTCTTATTGGGTTTCCCTTGTATGTGATGGATTGTTTTTCTCTTGCTGCTTTCAAGATCCTCTCTTTCTCTTTGACCTCTGACATTCTAACTAGTAAGTGTCTTGGAGAATGCCTATTTGGGTCTAATCCCTTTGGGGTGTGCTGCACTTCTTGGATCTGTAATTTTAGGTCTTTCATAAGAGTTAGAAATTTTTCAGTGATAATTTCTTCCATTAGTTTTTCTCCTCCTTTTCCCTTCTCTTCTCCTTCTGGGATACCCACAACACTTATATTTGTGCGGTTCATATTGTCCTTGAGTTTCCTGATACCCTGTTCAAATTTTTCCATTTTTTTCCCGATAGTTTCTGTTTCTTTTTGGAATTCAGATGTTCCATCCTCCAAATCACTAATTCTATCTTCTGTCTCTTTAAATCTATCATTGTAGGTATCCATTGTTTTTTCCATCTTTTCTACTTTATCCTTCACTTCCATAAGCTCTGTGATTTGTTTTTTCAGTTTTTCTATTTCTTCTTTTTGTTCAGCCCATGTCTTCTTCATGTCCTCCCTCAATTTATCGATTTTGTTTTTGAAGAGGTTTTCCATTTCTGTTCGTATATTCAGCATTAGTTTTCTCAGCTCCTGTACCTCATTTGAACTACTGGTTTGTTCCTTTAACTGGGCCATATTCTCAATCTTCTGAGCGTGGACCGTTATCTTCTGCTGGCGTCTGGGCATTTAGTCAGATTTCCCTGGGTGTCGGACCCAACAGGTTGTAAGATTTTTCTGTGAAATCTCTGGGTTCTGTTTTTCTTATCCTGCCCAGTAGGTGGCGCTTGTGGCACACGTTTGTCTCACGTGTTTGGAAGGGATCCCCCCAGTCACCGTTCTCCGCGGCCTGGGGATTTCCGATCCAATTCTCTCAGTTGGTCTGGGGGTCCGTGCGTGGTGGGGGCGTCAGCCGCCACGGCTTGAGGGGACCCTGTGGCTCCTATTATTAATGCCCCTATTGGTGTTTGGTTGGACCCAGTCCCTGCCACTGTCGGAAATTCCCTCCTCTCCCTGGAGGGGTGCCGGTCGCAGGCCGCCGCGGCCTGGGGAACTCGCCGCCGGACCAGGAAGCCACCCGCGGGGGAGGGGTGCCGGTTGCCGGCCACCGCGGCTTGGGTAGCCCTCTGATCCGAGACCCATAGCCGGTCCAGGAAGCCGCCCGCAAAAGAGGGGCGCCAGCCGCCGCAGCTTGGGAAACTTGCCTCTCCAAGACTCTCAGCCGGCCCGGGAAGGAGGGAGGGAGGTGCTCCGGCCGCCAGCTGCCGCTGCTCGGGGAATCGCGTGCCGCTCGGGGCTCTCACCGCAGCAGAGTCTCGCAGTCAGTCTAGCCAGTGCAGACCGGGGTACGCTGTGTGTCCATTCCCTGCCGTGGCCCCGGCAGCTGTTCTCCCAGGTGTTGATTTTTTAATTTTTGGCCCTGCATAGATCAGTCAGCTTCCGGCATGACTGAGGCAGGGCTTGGAGGTCTCTTCAGGCTTCAACCGTGTGTTGACTAGCTGTTTCCGGTGAGCTAGAGCAGGGCAATGACGGTCACTCTGGCCTCAGTCGCGGGCTGGTCAGCTCATCTCAGCTGCAATGGAGAAGGGCACAGTGGCTCCCAGAGGACGGTGCATCTCAGGTGTTCAGGATCAGGGGTGCACTTCCAGGGGTGGTCTGCAGTGGCCCTTTTGACCTGAGAGTGGTGAATTTATAGGATGCTCTTCATGGCTTTGACAGCTGTTGGAATTATTTACCAATATGACTCGAGTCCTCTTCTATCGGCTGGACACACATGCCTCTAATGAGACTTTTCCTTGGTTCCTTAATATTGATTTGGAGTCTTCTTCTTCGAGCCCCACGTTGGGCGCCAAATGTTGCTTCCTATTGAAACGGAGCTCAAAGGATATTAAGGAATGATGAGAAAAAAAGAAAGGAAGAAAGAAAGAAAGACACAGATGGGCTCAGGGGGTCTGAAGCTTGAGTTTACTTCAGACAGACTTCAGACAACCTCAATAAATTTTAATATCCCTCCTTTATGATAGCTACCTATATTTAGTGGTAGGTATTATTAACAGTGTTTGTTCTTAATGAAAAAAATTAAAACTTTCCCAAGATTATTTTACTTTTTATAAAAAATTATCATAAAGGGCAGGCCATGGTGGCTCAGCAGGCAGACCCGGGTTCAATTCCCGGTGCCTGCCTATGCAAAAAAAGAAAAAAAAATCATTAAATTAAAAAATGATCATAAAAAGGACTGGGGGAGACACACTAAATGTCAGCACCTGTTATTTTAGTTTTATTCATATAATTACATAAGAGAGAAAGAGTGGCTACTGGTCTCCAGCTAAAGAGATCAAGAATGTTACAACAATACAACTTGCTCTATTAAAAAAAAAATCAAACAATTGTTTTATTTAAGAAATTTGCCTTAAAATACAAGACATATACTCACAAATAATTAGGTCGATTTTTGCTTCAAGTTATAACTGCCTTTTTTCAACATTTCTAGTTTCTTTGGAGAATGTTTAGCAGGGTGACAAGCACCCTCCTTCACCCACCCACCCCCACACCCTGCCACATATGCTTCAGGCTACCTAAGAATGAATTTATCCCAGTGCTAATGCCACGGAAGGAAAAGGTAAACTTAAAACAAAGGTCTTCACATATAAAAGGAAAAGAATTAATCTTGTGTATCATGCATTTTCTCCTCACACTTTCAGATAATCTTTTCCCTAAAGACATATTTGTAAATATCATATCCTGAATTTCATTAATCCAAGTTTATGGTATTCTTAAAACATCCAGAGCTACGTCAGTCCCGAGAGGCTCCTGATGACTTTTGTCCTGGTTGGCAAGGCGAGGCCGAAAGTGAGTCACGTGGTATAAAGAGGCACAAGCCTGGGGTTTTCATCCCGGTGACCTACTAACTTGCTGCAGGACCAAGTCACCCCCACCCCATTCTGCACCTTAGTTACCATCTCAAGCAAAAGAGGGAGTTAGTTGGATTAAAAGGTAGTTGCAATGTACTAGTTAGTGTGGTAGGTGGTTTACACAGATTATCTCCTTCAAACCTTGCAAAGAAGTAAGCACTCTTGTTAACCCATTTCCTGGTGAGGAAACTGAGGCTCAGAGCCCTGAAGTTCCTTGCCCAAATTAGAGTTAGAATGGGTGTGTATCCTACTTATAGCTTCTAGCACTTATGTACTCAACTCAATATTTGGACCTGCACTGGGTGCAGAGGCTCCAGCAGCTCTAGCAGCAGGCACAGAAGGAAGTCCTGTGATGAAAATAAGCAGAGGGCAGTGACCAGCAAGGCCTCTCTGAGGAGGTGACCTTCCAGTTGAGACCTGAGGATCAGAAGGTGCCAAGCCATTCTGAGAGCTGAGGATTGGACTTTTCAGCCAAGCAAGGAGTGAGCACACATGGCAGGAATGGACAGGAGCCCATGCTCCTGGAGCAAGAACTGAGGTGGGAAGGCAGGGGAGAATTTTACTCTAAGTGCTTGGGCAAGCCAGGAAGTGCCACAGCATGCTCACTTCTTGCAGCTGTGCTGAAAAATGAGTTTTAGAGGAGCAAGAATGGAAGAAGAGAAACCAGTTAAGAAGTTAAGTAATCTAGGCCAGGGGTTAGCATCCTTGTTCTATAAAGGGCCTATAATGAATTAAAACAGGGACTTTTCACACTGTCATACTGTCTCAGCAACTGCGAGCTTGACATTAGTAACATGGGGGCTTTTGCATTGTCAGGATGTCTCAGTACCTTAGACTCTGTTCTTAGATCTCTCATAGACCACCCCTGACACATGCTCCTACAGGATAAACATCGTATCTCTCGGCTCCCCACATCCTACCTGGGTTTGTGCCCCAACAAAGGTCAAATACAAACTCCCCAGTCTTGCTTGTCCAACTGCTCCTCCACCTCTCTAACTCTCTAAGGGCCTCATTCCCAGGTCCATTGTAACCTTTTGCTCTGTTTGGGCTTGGTTGAGCTTACATTCCCAACATGTTTCCCCACATGACCCTGTGAAGCTGCAGCCCCTCTCTGTTCTAGGGCCTTTAAGTGTTAATAAACTTTTTTTTCAAGCATCTTTTGTATCACTCGTCCTTGCTGCACCTACCTCTATAAAGATCCTCACACCTTACCATACAGGGGCCAATCTTAATAGTTTTAGATTTGTGAACCATAATAGTCTCTCTCATAGCTACTTAACTCTGCCATTGTAGTTTGAAAGCCACCATGTACAATACATAAACAAATGAGCATTGTGGTTGTTTTCATTTCCTGGCTGCTAAAACAAATATGCAATGGGTTGGTTCAATCAACAGGAATTTATTGGCTCAGTTTTGAGGCTAGGAGTCATCCAAAATCAAGGTGTCACAAAGCGTTGCTTTCTCCCAGAAGACTGTGGTGTTCTGGGTGGGCTGACAGCGATCTTTGACCCTTGGCTTTTCTGTCATGTAGCAATGCACATGGAGGCTTCCCCTGGCTTCTCTGGGTTCTGTTGACCCAGCTTCTTCCAGCAGCTTGCTCTCATTAAGTCTGACTTTCCTTCTGCTTATAAAGGACTCCGGTAATAGGATTAAGACCCATCCTGATTCAGTTGGGCCATTGTTTAACTGGAGTAGGTACAAAGTTGGGTGGGCCACAGTGGCTCAGCAGGCAGGGTTTTCGCCTGCCATGCCGGAGACCTGGGTTCAATTCCCGGTGCCTGCTCACGTTTAAAAAAAAAAGTCCAAGGTTCACACCCACAGGAATGGATAAAGATAAGTACATGTTTTTCTGGGGTTACATAGCTCTAAGCCATCACAGTTGTGTTCCAATAAAACTTTATTTATAAAAACAAGTAATTCCCTATACTGTGCCAAAGAGACGCCAGCATTTGTACTACATGTACTATAGGCCATTGTCATATCCAAATTGGAGAACCTTCTCAGCGGAACAGTAGCACCAGCTCCTGTTGTCCTCGGCAGAATACTGAATCCAGAATCACAGTTGTGTGTCTCCAGGCCAATACATTTTCCTTTCTTTAGCCTTTTACTCCACCCCCTTGAGAAGCAAGAAGGGAAGACCTCCTGTGGAGGAGAGTGATTTGCCATCCCACTACTAAAGAAGGGAAGAAGTAGGCTTGGTGTGGAGAGGTGAGAGAGTCCTGCTTGAGAGCCGCTATTGGCTTTTATTTCTGAGATGCACTTAGCACTCATGGAGGAGGACGTAGAGCTATGGTATGTTTGATAGAGGAAAGGTCAAAAGCAGTCATTATTAAGGAGAAGCATGGAGTACTAGATTGCTGGGAAGGCTTGAGAACCATCTGAGGCTTAGGACAATGCCTAGCACAGAATAGATGTGATAAAATATTTGCTCTTTTATTATCCTCAATGTTACCATAATTACTACCATGTATAACTGGGATGAGTGCACCTCAATTTTTACAGAAGAGAGAAGATGACACATGAAGATGAACATAAGGTCTTAATGGTGGGAAGCAGGAATTCCCATTTGCTGTCTTCTATTTTCTTAGCAAAGCAGATGTCAAGGACATCAGCTAAGAGGTAGGGAAGGAGGCAGGCTAATGAATAGACTCCTTGGACACAGGGAAAACAAACTTATTAGGGAAACAATGGAATCCCTGAGCAGAATAACCATTTGAAGTCTGCGGTCAGGAATTTAAAGGGAACGCTCTCACCCTGTTTTTGTTTTTATTTTTATTATTTTGTCTATCAATATTCTTCTGCTCATATTTAGACAGTAAGAAGGTAAATTGGGTTTAACCAAATTTGGCATTTTTCTGGGCAAATGATAGAAGAGAGATGCAAAATAGTCTCATGTGTTTGGAACATGGAATCTAAACTGGAGAAGGATGAATGAAGCATGGAAATAATTATAAAGGACCTTTACCTACCCAGGAAGTAAGTGTCTTGCTGATTTTCCTCACATACTTGTTTGTCTTTTCACTCAGCTTAAGTTTTTGTGGTTGTTGTTTGATGGGCAGAAATCTTTAATTTTTTATGTGTTCACACTTACTGCTTTTCCTCTGAGGATTCTGGGTTTTGCATTTTTCTTAGAAATAACTTCTCTATTCCACAATACTAATTTTCTCATGATTTCCTCCGGTGTTTTATAATCTCCTCTGTTTAAATCATTGGTCCATCTGGGATTTATTTTCATCTGGAAAGGAGGTGGCAATATAACCAATTTTTTTCCATATGGCTAGCCAGTGTCACAACACTGTTTATTGACTAATGGATTGTATCCTTTGCAGATGCTTTGAAATGCCATCTTAATCATACACCAAATTCCCTCATGCATTTCTGTATCTCCTCTCAGTTTCCATTCCACTGTCTGGACAACATAAAAACTAAAACTGCACTAACACCAGACTGTGTAAATTTCTGCAGTTTTAGATTAATTGTTGATGTCTGATAACATAGCCAGCCCTCATTGACTTTCTTTTTCAGAATTTCTTTACTTTTCTCACAGGTTAATTTTTCCATATGAACTTTAGAATAAAATTTAATTGTGATTAAATTATATTTGTGTTTTGCGCTGTGATTGAATTACATTTATTTTTAACTGTGGGTAAAGTATGTTTATACTTTAGTCTGAGGGAGATATTTCATCTTTATTATGGGATGCCTATTTGTCTGTTTAATCAGCACTTCTTTAGCCTTTACTGTGTGCCAGGCACTGTTTCACGTGCTTTACAAATACAAATAAAAAAATCAGTTAATCCTCATGAGCATCCTATGGGATAGGTTTAATTATTATTATCCCTATTTCACAGGTGAGAAAACTGAACCTAGAGGTAAATTGCCCAATTCCTATGCCTATTCTATAATAGAGCATTCTTTCCATTTATTCAAATCTTCAAATCTGTCCATCAGTAAAATTCAAAAATTTGCTTCAAATAGATATTTTACATGTGATCTGTTATTTTTTTCTAACTGGCTGATGTCTGTATACAAGAAAACTGTTGGTTTCTGTATGTTAAAATTATAGCCATTTACCTTATTGGATTGTTTTATTGATTCAAATATTTTTGGGGGAATATTTTCCTTATGATAATTTAGAAGGTCTTTATTATACCTTTAGAGCTTTATATAATAAATATCTCTATTTAAGTTTCAACATCTGTCAATGAATGACAAGGAAATAGTGTTCTAAAACTTCCTCTCATCTCCCATTTGTCTACCACCAATTTTGGTTGGTTTTATAATGAGTTATTTTTTCTAGCAGTTACTGTTTTCCCTTAAATAATCTATTCCTAGCTCTGTGACTTCATCTCTCTACAGTATTACTGAAACTCTTCCCATGAGAAAATCTGTGCACTTACTCTACCTCCACTTTTCTCCTCCTCTTCCCAATTTTTGGAAACACTATTATTATTTCTGTATTATCATAGTTAGAAATTTTATTTAGAAATTTATTCTGCTGGGCTATAAGCAGAATTCTCCAAGTAGCAGCTGATCTCTAAAACAGATTCAATACTTTTCTGTCAGGCCTTTTTATTGAAATAAAACGTACATACAGAAAACTACAGAAATCTTAATTTAGGGGCTTGATGACTTTTCACAAAGTGAACACACTTGGGCAATGGTACCCCAGTTCAGGAAGAACACAATTCCCCGACCCCGAGAAGCACACTCATGCCTACCGCCAGCCACCACCTCCACCCACCAAAGATCCTTCTGGGTTTTTTTTCATACCATGACTACTGCTCATTCATGGTATTGTCAAGTCTTTTTCAAGAAGGCTTGTGGGTGCTATATATCCTTTGTGATAACGTCTTTGAAAAATCTCTTTGCTTATATATTTGTGCACAGCTCTCCTGGACATAAAATTCTCGACACACTTTCTTTCCTTGAGGTCTTTTTACAAGCTGTTCCACTGCCTTCTTGCATTGCACTGCATTCTATGGAAAAGACAGAGGTCAGGCTGATTTGTTTGTCCCTTTATGAATGACTTGATTTGAGATTAGGGGGTGAGAAAGCCCAGATATTCAAAGTATTATTTATCTTTGAAGATAAAATTTCACCAGACTAGGTCTATGCACTGATTGTTCTATGGTATTTTTTTCAAAGGACATAATGTACCTATGCTAGTTTCCCAGAACTGCTGTAATGAAGCACCACAAACTAGGCATCTTAAAACAACAGAAATTTATTCTCTTGTAGTCCTGGGAGCTAGAAGTCCAAACTCAAGTCCAAAGCCAAACCCTTCTGGAGGGTCTGAGAGAGAATGTGTTCCATGCCTCTTTAACATCTGCTGTTTGCCAGCTCTCCTGGGTGTCCTTGGCTTATCGACACATCATCCGATCTCTTCTCAGTCTTCACATGCCTGTCTCCTCTCTGTCTCTCTGTCCCCATATCTTCATGTGGCCTTCCTATAAGGACCCCAGTCCTTGGATTTAGAATCCATCCTAATCCACAATGACCTCATCTTATAAAACTTCATTACATCTGCAAAGACTCTATTCCCAAATAAGGTCACCTTCACAGGTACCTGGTACAGGTGTTAGGACATGAGCATATCTTTTTGGAGGACACAGTTTAACTACCAACTGTATCCTATTGAATGTTGAAATAATACAGCCTTTTTAAAATTTCAGGCAATTTTTCTTCAGAGAATATTTTTGGATATTTTTCTCTTTTGCTTTTCCAATGCTCTTCTTCAAGGATGTCATTTACACATATATTGGATCTCCTAGGAAGGCCTTCCATTTCTGTCATTTTCCCTTTAATCTTTTTTTAATCCTATTTCTTTTTTCTGATTTGTTGGCTTTATTTTTCTCAAGCCCATCCTCTCTAACTCTGACTAGGTTACAACAGTCTCTTTATTGCTGCTTCTAAAATAACTTTCATGTCAGGAGTACTTTCTTTTTTTCTTTTCTTCCCTTAGTTCTCTCAGCTGATTTTCATCTTTATTTGTTGTCTTTCCATCTCTTCTTTGAACTTATGGTTTTCACCTGCTTGATGGTGGAGTTTTCTAGTGTGTGGTCATTGTCTTTTAGTTTTTATCTTCTGTTCTCATTATTAATCATTTTGAAGGTGCAGGGGTAAGATGATGCATAATTCCAGGGGTACCTGGAATTCCTTTCATGGTCTTCATGAAGTGTCCCCTGGAGTTGTGCAGGGCCCCAACTGCAAAGCTTTTAGCGGTGCCTTGTTTTCTCTGCTGGCTGCTGGCCGAAGCATCAGTGGGCCTGCAGACAGGGTGTAAGCTGAAATGGTGGCCTGCTGGGATTGTGATTTAGGCCTAAACACATTTCTCCCACACTTTGAGGGCTTCCCTCTTTCTTGGGCTAACAGGAAATAGCTCTACTCCCAAGCACTGGGGTGGCAATGGTCTTCTTCATGATGACATGACATTTATCTTCAGCTACTCAGGATCAGCAGCCACAGAGCTCTGCCCCTGTCAAGGTTTAGGAACAGCCTGGCAGCCCAGCAACACCCCAAGTTTACTGATTCAAGCCAGACTCCCTGATTGAAGCCCAGGCTTGGCAACTGATTTTTGGAGAATGCTGCTGCCAGAGGTTTGCAGAGGGTCACCTGTTCATGGTTTCAAGGCACCCCTGACCATGTCCAATATCCTCTGCCCCTTCTTCACATAGGTTGGTTTGAAATTATGGCTGCTCTTTAGTTATGCTGAATATGTATCTTCATTTTCTGACATTCATCCCCCTTGTTTTCAGGTGGTTTCAAAGAGAAGAGCAAAACAGATATATTTCATTTGCCATCTTTAAGAGGAAGTTTATATTTCCTTTTCTAACTCCTTCTCCAGGTACCACAGATTTGTTTCTCTATCTTCCAACTACCTCCCCATCCATCTCAGACCTCTTTGACTGCTCCTAAGTAGTTTCCTTTGCTGATTCTTTTTCTGTCATGCTTTAAATTTTGGTGTACTTTTCTTTTTATTCTGTCGGTTCTCTGATCAGGGGTTGGTAAACTATGACCTGTGGGACAAAGCTGGCCTGCCGACTGTTATTGTAAATAAAGATTTATTGGGACACAGACACACCCATTCATTCATGTGTTATTTATGGCTGCTTTCGTGCTCCAATGGCAGCATCAAGTAGTTGCTGCAAAGGCCAACTGGCATGCAGAAACGAAAATATTTATCATGTGGTTTTTTATAGAAAAAGTTTCAACTCCTGCCTGAGATACTTCTCTCTCCTGGCTGTAATTATTGCATCTCTGCCAATGACCTCCCCAATCTATGCATTCAGCCCAGATCTTTCTCAGACTCACAAGATACCTGCATATAGGGCATCTCAATGTGGATATCCCACGTTTCTGAAATTCAACATCCAAATCAAACCCATCACTCTATTTACCCTAGATCTGTGTCTCTTTGCATGCTCCTATTTTAGTTTCCTGGCTCCTAAAACAACTACCATGCCATGGGTTGGACTAAACAATGGGAATCTACTGCGTCATGGTTTTGAGGCTAGGAGAAGTCCAAAGTCGAGGTGTCATCAAGGCAGTGCTTTCTCCCTGGAGACTGTAGTGTTCTGGGGCCAGCTGGCTGTTGTCCTTAGTCCTTGGCTTTTCTAGCACATGAGAAAGCATATAGCAACCTCTCCTTACTTCTCTCTCCATCTAACTTTCACTCTACCTATAAACGTCTCCAGGAATTCTGATTAAAGCCTAACCTGGGTGGTGTGACAGTGGCTCAGTTGCAGCTTTTTCACCTGCCATTCCAGAGACCCGGGTTCAATTCCCAGGGCCTGCCCATGTGAAAAAAAAAAAAAGCCCAACCTGATTTAAGGAATACACCTTAACTGAAGTGACCTCATCCAAAGGTCCAAGGTTCACATCCACAGGAATGAAGATGAACAGCTTGTTTTTCTAGGGTACTTAGCTCTAAGCCACCACAGCTTCCAACTCAAGACCCAGATGACCAAACCAGGATTATAAGAGGCAGCCTCAACTCCAGTTCTCCTGAACCCCACTTCCCAACCCCACAACAGCTGCTGCATCACCAAGTCCTGACCATTGCTTCTCCTCAATTGCTTTTGCATTTGGTCACTGCTTTCCATTCCCATAAGCACTGCCTGGCTGGGGAGGGGAGAGCTGAGATGGGGAGTCAGGACACCCAGGATCCAGCCCTGGAATTGCCATTTCCAACCACTGACGAGGGCACATTGCCAAGGCTTGGGTTCCTCGCCTGGAAAAACCAGCACAGCAGTTCCTGCTGGACTTTCTCATGGGCTTCCTTTGAGCATCAAACTTTATATATATATATAAAGAAGTAGCTATGCACATACAGTCTAACCATATTATACAATGACTCACAATATCACTATAGTTGTATATTCTTCACCATGCTCACTTTTAGAACATTTGTATTACTCCAGAAAAATAAAAAGAAGAGCTCATACATCCCACACCTCTTACCACTCCCTCCCACTGACCCACAGTATTTCAGTTTACCCAGTATCTACCCTTTATCTCCCCGTTATTTGTTTTATCTTTTTTTTTAACTCATCTGTCCATACCCTGGATAAAAGGAGCATTAGAAACAATGTTTTCACAATCATAAAGTCACACTGTAAAATCTATATAGTTATACAGTCTTCTTCAAGAATCAAGGCTACTGGGACACAGTTCAAGTTTCAGGTACATCCCTCTAGCCACTTCAATACACCATAAACTGAAAAGGGATAGCTATATAATAGGTAAACATAACCTCCAGGAGGACCTCTTGACTCTATTGAAATCTCTCAGCTACTGAAACTTTGTCTCATTCCTCTCTTCCTCCTTTTGGTCAAGAGGGTTTTCTCATCCCCATGATGCTGAGTCCTGGCTCAACCCTGGGAGTCCAGTCCCACATTGCCAGGGAGATTTACACCTCTGGGAGTCATGTCCGATGTTGGGAGGAGGGCCAACTTGGCTAGAGAGAGAGGCCACATCTGAGCAACAAAAGAGGTTCTCTGGAGGTGATTCTTAGACATTATTATAAATAGACTTAACTTCTCCTTTGTAGGAATAAGCATCATAGGGGCAAGCCCCAAAATTGAGGGCTCAGCCTATTGAATTGGCTAACCCCACTGCCTGTGAGAATATCAGGAATTAGTCAGATGGGGAAGTTTAGTATTTCTTCCTTTCTCCCCAGTACCTCAAGGGAACTTTGCAAATACATTTTTATTCTTTGCCCAAACTGCTCTGGGATATGTTGGGGTATCACACTAACCTGTAGAAACCAACACAATTTGGTTTCAAGATTCCATGTACTTATTATATTCAAGTAAACTGACCATACATGTTAAATTAGATAATGTTGAACATCAAACTTTGACATATTGTGTATTTCATTTATAATATGTAATCTGTGGTACTGTGAAGGTGGCAGGACTGCTATGTAACAGTGAGTATTCTTCTATCCTGCCTTCTGCCTGCAGGAAGCCCATGTGGATTCCTTGGCCTAACTGACACCCACTTCCTACTCTCCTTCAACTTTGCCCTAAATCACATTTGGCCTTGATGTCCAGTGCCTTGGTTGCATGTTAGGGTCTGTGGTCAGACTGAACCCCATGAGGACAAGGAGAGATTCCTACTCATTTCTCTTCCCCTAAATCCTGGCAAAGGGCCTGGCACAGAGTGGAGGTTCTGAAAATGTTTGTGAAATTTAGCCAAAAGCCCTCAGGGAGTTCCCAATCTATCAGGGAGACACACAGATGAGCCACATGACTTGGTAAAACTGCCACCAAGGAGGAGCAATTCAGCACACAGAGTCTTTAACAGCCCCCACAGTGGAAGCTTCCAGTAAGGAATACAGCCTCTGAAGGGCCAGGGCTAGGCTCGCCCAGAAAGCTGCCACCCCAGGGATACAGCTCAGTGTTCGTTCTAATTGCTTGGCACCTGGGCTGAATGGGTAGTGGAGAAATTTAGCATTACCCTAGATTTTGGCCAAGTGGAGGAAACACATGGACCGTGAATCCTTTGTGGTGGGCATCCATGGCCAGCAAGTCCAACATACAGGGCGACCCCAAAGCTGTGTGCATGCTGATTAAACCTTGGTTGCTGTCCATCATTCTTTACAAAATGTCTCATTTTCCCCATGTTCTTCCAGACAGCTTCTCCTTTGTTCTTTTTTTTTGGGGGGTGGGGGGTGCATGGTCCAGGAATTGAACCCTGGTCTTCCGCATGAAAGGTGAGCATTCTACCACTGAACCACCTGTGCACCCCTCCTTTGTTCATTTTCAGAAGTTATTTATGCCATCTCTGGAGCTGAGTTTAGTTTCTCAGCTCCTGTTAGGGACAGCTGAGAAATGGTTTCTTATGGTGTCCCGAAGCAGACTGTCACAGTTGTTAGTCTAGAAGTTAAGGAAGCCACATCACAGATCTGCATCTTATCTGGGAATATGTGGAAACAAACATTCAGGAAAGGCGCAAAGGATGGAGGAGGGCATCCTGGCGACTGCTCTGTCACACAGAAGCACTTGTGGCCATCCTGGACACGGATCAGGGTGGATTTAAACAATTTGCTGGGCTTTTCTCCTTGCTTTCTCACATACCGAACCTCTGTCCTGATCTGCACTAGACTCACCTGTCTCCTGGGGCTAGGCAGCTGGCATTCCCAGACATCCTCTGCAAATAGCTGGCACCCCAAACCAGACTACCTGGCACCCAAGAAGTGTATGTCTCTTCACTATTACACCTGCTCCATGCCTGCCACAGAAGGGAGGCCAGTGAGCACTGAGCTCCCTCTCCTTGGTGCAAACCCACACTGGATGTCCAACAGAGCACATTTTCCTGGCACACTTCTGTGAGATAAGGAGGGTTGGTTAAGCCACGCTTCCTTTTCCTGCCATCCCTGACTTGGTATATTTCCCATTTGCCCAATAAAGACGATTTTCCTAACTCTTGTCTGGTGTCAACATGGAATCATTCTAAGGCCAGTGGGAGAAAAAGGCTAGCTGAGGGGGAGGAGGAGGAGTTTTCTAAAGGACCAATCTATCAGATTAGCATAAGCTTCCAAGTGGAAGGGACGGTGCCAGGCTGCAGAACTCAATCGCCTCCTGCTCCTGGGGCCCCTTCAGTAACCACTCCTCCAGCGGGACGTGTGCTGTTACCACAGTGCACCCTTCCCTCACCTCCCGCGTATGTGGGCAAGTGGTTCCTGGGCGATGGCTCTCAACCCAGTGCGACTCTGCCCCACGGGACATTCAACAATTCTGAGAACCTTTGTGGTTGTCACACTGAGGGAAGGGTGAGTGGCTGGGAAGGGGGTGGAGGCCAGGGATGCTGCTCAGCATCCTACAGTGACCAGGACAACTCCCCACAATAAAGAGTTCCCCAGCCCCAAATGTCAGTAGAGCCGCAATTGAGAGACCCTGCTCTGGGTAAAAATTGAGGAGAGGGGCAACAGCTTGTTCATGTGTCATCCTACATTTCAATAAATGCTTTTTAAAATAGTATTCCAAACCTCCAAAGGGGAAGTAACAATTTACACTCCCACAACACACAATTACATCAAGCTTTAACTTCTACCAAAATCAAGGAAAATAAAAATTGCTTTCTGGGACTTAAGGTCTTCTCTAGTCTGTCTTATACTTGAAATGTTCTTAGATTCATTTTTAAGGTCAGGACTGTAATCCTTTGGCGATTTCTTCTTGCCAATTGTGTGGAGGGAAGATCCTCTTCCTAGCACTGCTAAACGGTCAACCCAAGATGCACCTGCACTGTCACCTACTGCCCTCTGGTTACAGAGGCAAGAGCAGCTCAACACCTTGGACTCTGGCTTCACCCCTCCCCACTCAAGAACTTGGCTCCTTCTGTCATCTTGTGTCTCCTTCATATTAGCACTTTCTCCCTCTTCTGCATTACTGCCATCTCCAGCAAAGACCCACAATAGCACCGTCCATCTCTTAAAGCTCTCCCCTGCTCCCTGTTCTCCAGTTCTGCATTTTTCCAGCCAAGACTCATCAAGAGCTCACATCCAAGTCCCCTTCCCTCCCCCAGCATCCTGCTGCTGAAATGGACAGTCGCAAATTCCTTCCAAATACGGAAAAATATTAAATGGATAATAGAAATTTCACCTTAACCTTTTGGTGCTGGTTTCTTCCTTTCTGCCCTTAAAACCAGTTTAAGGTTGGGTCAAATCAGCACAAAAGTTGACAATCAACGTTTAATCAACTGAAACTGGGAGGCAATATTCATGGACCAACATTATTTTCATGAGCCAAATGACTGAACTGCAGGCCAAGTACACCCTCCCACCCTCCCCACTGTGCAGATGGGCCAACGGAGGCTCAAATTGATGGTCTGCCCAGTACTTGATCTATGTTGGGCCAAGGTGTCAGCAGAACTGATACCCAGGGGACATCTGAGACCCAGTCTAGACCAGACTCCAAGGAGGTCATCTTAATTGAGCCAATCTCTCCTAGAGGAGGAGGGGTTGTGCTGGCATTTCCCATCATGGGTTGCACTGGGAGTCCTGGAGTTCTGGCTGGGCACAGGGCTGTGGGAGTGGAGCTGAGGGGGCATGGAGAGTGGCAGGAGGATGATCAGCATGAGGAGCACAAGGGCCAAGCCAGCAGGCCGGGAAGGGGCACCCAGGCAAGTCACCCTGAGTGCAGTTCCAACAGGGTGGGAAGGGGCTGCTAACTGAGGACAAAGGGGGAAGACAGAGTGGGTGCACACCCAGGGCCCTATGTCCCCAAAGGAGGCCATGCAAGGGGTACAAATGCAAACAGAACAGGCGGACAAAGATTTTCACTGAAGGTCAGCAAGGCAGGAGACATGGGACAAGAGGAGACAGGGCCAGCAAGACCTGGAGGAGACAAAAGGGTCAGTCAGCAAATCAGAGGACCCAAGCACCCTATCCAACCTGTGATGGGGCAGGGGCAGGGGCAAAGGAAAGGAGAAAAGGCCCAGCTCCCACCCCTCCAACAGACAAGGCCCTGCCCTGCCTAGCTCAAGCCGCTGCCACGATTGGGGAGAAACCTTCTGTGGGCCAGTGCTGGGTCCCTGAAAGCCACTTCCATTGATTTGACCTGTTCTTCCTCTCCCACCCCCCAGTGTCACAGTCAGATCTAGAGAGCCAGAAACACTGAGTGGGCATGATGGCTGCCATTCCAGGCTCTCTGGTCTGGAGAAGTCATTTACCCCTCTGAGCCTCAGTTCTCTCAGCTGTAAAATGGGATATTAGTAGCTAATCCGTCATGCAATGATTTCATGATGACCATTAATCAGTGAGATCCCATGCTTTGGGAACTTCCTATGGGGGCCTGCCCAGGTGGACAAGCACATCCAGGGGGGAGGGGTAGAGGGGTGATGGTGCAGCTGTGCAAGAGAAAGGGGGTGCAGCAGTGAGGGGAAGATGAGCACTGTCCTCCTGTGGGGTGGAGAGGTTCCCTGACTCCGTCTGGCTCCGCCTTGAGGGATGCAGGGCCCTGACGTACCAACCCCAGCCGTCACTGCCCAAGTCAGTCATCCCCAATGGGCTGCTGTGACAGAATCAGCTCCTCCGTGGTATAGATCTGTGGAGAGAGAGCAGTCATCAGAGCCTGGGGAGGTACCCTTCTGTCCTCTGTGGCCATCCCCTCTGTAGGCTGGTGGCAGCAGGCAGGAAGAAGAGGCAAATGGAAACCAGTCTGTGAACGTTAGTCATGCAGGGAAAGCATCCCCTCCATCCCTCACTCTGCTCTGTATGCCCTTACACCTCAAAATTCTCTGCTGGAGGAATCCCAATGGGCCAATGGCTCTTGAGGGAGGGCTAGGGAAAGGAGGAAGAGGGGAAGACCCCTGAGAGTGGGGCCGTGTGTACACCACGGGGACTCCCCACCACCATCACTCTCCAGGAGCCACCACACACTTGCCTGGCCATGGTCCATTATTTCCCAGAGCCTGGAATCCGTGGCCCGGTACCTTCTTCCCGGGTAGAGCTGCCACATCAGGGGCAGCCGGGACAGGGGCAGTTGGCTGGGGGTCATGGGCTCCTGTCGGTGCACTGGTATCTGCCACATGTGGACTGTGATGCTGGGCTCATGCTGAAGGGTCAGAGAGGAGGGGCACATCAGGATAAGGGGTCCTCACATACAACCAGGGCCTTGGTCACCTCAGCCATCCGGGCCAGCCAGTTAGCCACCCAGGGCGCTGGGGCAGACCTTGTACCCTAGGGGCCTTGTTTTTATGGTGACAGATGCTCTCCTGGCCCCCTTAATATGGTCCTTCCCACTAACCTGCACCCCACCTCATCCCAGTACATCCCCATCATTACTGATGTTTCCAACCATCGGTTGGGCCAGCACTGATGATTCTCTTGGAAACCCTGCCTTGGTCATTAATCCTCTCTTTTTTTCCAAACAAGATACCCATGGACCCCAGGATCTTGGGGTATTTTTTTTTCACCCTAAATATATTGTGGTTTTGATCATGACCTTTACATATTCACTGTAAACATAAAAAAATAATAAAATCTGACCAGCACTGAAGGGTACAAAGATGAAAGGTAAAGTCACCACCCAACTCTAATGGAAGTCCCACACACTAAGTAACCCAACGCCAAGTCTTTTCCAGTCTTCAATGAGTACTCATCTCTCTGTTTTCCTCTATGATGAAAAGTCTTTGCAAACAGAATATTCTTTACCCTTCTTCAGCTACAACAGTAAAATGAGTAGTTGCAACAGACACCATAGCTTGAAATATTCTATTACCAAGCCCTTTACAGGAAAAGTTTGCCAGGACTCACTTTAGATCTTGCTTAGGATGTCTCTTTTCACCCTAAGATTATATGTTAAAATCCAGAGCTACTTTTTTTAAAAAATAATAATTTTAAAAAGAGAAAAAACATCCACTCTCTAGGTTCTGTGCCCCATTCCCATCCCCATGACTGAGTTATTGTAATGCACTCTTCTCCCACTGAATTCAGAGGTCATTAATAGTACACATTTTTTAAAAATGTTTTTAAAACTTAGTATAAAATATTGTGCCCAGAAGGTTTTGCATGCTTTCTTTGATACAGATATGGAAAAGACTTGCAAGATTCCCCATCAAAATTTTTCAGGCTAACCTATTTTAAGA
Source organism: Tamandua tetradactyla (assembly GCF_023851605.1). Taxonomy (NCBI): domain Eukaryota; kingdom Metazoa; phylum Chordata; class Mammalia; order Pilosa; family Myrmecophagidae; genus Tamandua; species Tamandua tetradactyla. The sequence goes on along the minus strand of NC_135338.1, from coordinate 56,849,310 downwards.
TTGCTAGCAAACCTGTTATAATTTTTTAAATGTCAATGAATTATTTATGATGACCTAAACAGCATTTTTAATACCTGGGTAAGCTTTGACCATATTACATCAAGGCATTAATTTTATCTCTAAAAGAGGGGCTGTGATTTAATGCCCTAGGCACGGTAGCTGTTTCCAGCACTGAGCAATTATGATTACAACCTTGGGAGCTTTTGAAAAGTACAGAGTCCTGGGCCCCACAAACCCCCTGAATCAATTTCTACAAGTGGGATTCAGAAATGTGTTATTTGTCAGCAGCTCCCCCAGGCCATTTCAACAGTGAACAATGTCTGTGACTCGTCTGCACAGAGGTATATTAGTCTCATTTTCGCAGATTAAGAATATGAAACCAAAGTCAATTTTAAACCGTTGGTCCACATGCTGCCTCCAGGTTGCAACGCCTTTGCTTGTGCCAGTCCTGCCCCACTTCTGTTTTGGAAAACTCCTATTTATCTGGCAGAACCCAGCTCAAAAGACACCCTATCTTTGAAGCCCTCCCACGGGGGAGGCATCATCTCCAGGCCGTCCTGTGGCCCCACGAGGCAGGGGCTCCTAGAGCCCCAGGCGTGGACACGCTTGCAAACCCGCATAGGCCGAGCCTTCCAGCACGGGTGAGAACTGTTCCCTCTTACCCCCATCCCAGGCGCTATTTTGCAGAACTCCCGGACCCACGCCAGCCAGAGTCAGTAGGCAGTCCTCCCGCACACCACCCCCACCTCCACCTCCACCTCCACTTGCCCCAGGACTCACTGTGCGGCCTGGCGAACTCCTGGCCAGAGCACGATGGGAGGGACTGAACCGCACGACCACCGCCACCCAGGTCCTCCCCACCTCGTCCTCGTAAATGCCAGGCCTTCTGACCCAGAGGCGGTCTGGGGGCTCCCTGAAGCCCCGAGAAGCTTCTGAAGCCATTGCAAAGCGGCGCCCTACAAGATCCTCGAGGCGCACACAGAGCATCCCAACTGCGCAGCCTCCTTAGAGCGGCTGCGCCCACGTGGGGCGGGGCCAGCGGGCCGCCGCAGGGGTCAGAAGGAGGCTCCCTGGGTATGGAGCCCGCCCAGCGGGACCCCACCCGAGGACTCGGTGCCCCAGGGAGGGGCGGCTCCCTCAGACCAACGCCTCGCCCCCACCCGGTCGTCCCACCCGGCCAACTCTCAGAGGGCCTCTCTCCAGTTTTCCCCTCAGGCAGTGTCCATGGTATCTCCCACCCCCACACCCGTGCTTCCTCCCCCCACCTTGGAACTTGTGCCCAGGTCTCGGGTGGACGGATCCTGAGCTAGCACCGACCTCCCTTTTTCTCCACCCCTGGGGCGTTTCTTCAACAGGCCTCCATGCCAGAGTCTAAGAGGCGTCCTGGACAGGAGCTGTGAGCTCAGTGGGCGCTTCTCTTTGGGATCCCTTCTCAGAAAATGAGCCCGGGCCTCAGGGACGTTTGAGATGAGGATCATATAAAGTGCAACTTAAACGAGGGCATGGGAGGGTCTCAGCCTCCAGGAGGTGGGCCCCACGGTGGCTATGGCCCGGGAGCCCCCGCCTTTCCACGGTCTGGCTACCCTGACTTGCTCTGCTTTTCCGAGAGACTTCAGAAGCTAAATGATAAAACCAGAAGCATTTGCTAAACACACTGGGCTTCGTCCTAATGCACCGCTAATCCGATCATTTTCATTTTATTTGAAACATCTGTAAATGTTGAGAAGGCGGTAGGACAAGGCCATCCCTCTGGGAAAGCAGAAAAACCATTTCTCCATGGGTTCCTGGCCAAACATAAAAGGCATGTAGAATGCCCATGGTGGAGAGCTCTGGCGAAGCCTGAGCTTTTTGTCCCAGCAATTCCACTTTCTGTTGTTTTTCCGAGGAATCTTCTAGTGTGGGGATTGAGTGGCCCTAGGAGACCAGGGGGCCCCTTCCTCTGGTTGTCCACCCCCTCCTTCAGCCCTCAGCGTGGTCAGCCTTGTGCGTAAGTTGTTTGTATATCTGGCTCTGGCTGGGACTTGAGGCTCCGGGAGGGGCCGACTGGGCACAGCAAGTGGTTATTTTGTGTATGAGCTGAGCCCATTTCTTACCAAATTGACTTAATGGTTTTTATACCCAAATCTGGGGTCCAGTCCTGGCTTTGCCGTTAGTTCATTGTGTGATCTTGGCTGAATCCCTTCCCTTCTCTGGCCCTTGGGTTCCCTAAATGAAAAGTGAATGGTCAAAGCCAAATAAGCTTTAAAACCCTGCCCTAATCAGTTCTCCTCCAAAGCAGCACTGCCCAATAAAAATTTAATGCTAGTATTTAATGCAAACATAAATTTAAAATTAAAGCAACTTTAAATTTCTAGTAGCCACATTTTAAAAAGTAAAAATAATATGTATTTGTATTTCCGTATATAATATATTCTATTTAACCCAAAATATCCAAAATCTGTCATTCCAATATATAACCAATAAAAACAAATTAAGTTGTTTACTTTCCACTGTTTGAAATGTCTTTGAAATGCAGTTTATATTTTACAATAATAGCCTATCTCAATTCAGATGCTAAGTTTTCATGGGAAATATTTGAGTTTTTGCTTAGAATTTATAAGATCCACAGGTGAAAAAGCAGATTCATGTATCAAACATTCCTTAGTCATTACCAAAAGCTCCTTAGCCACAATACCCATCCTTCAAGTTCAAGAGCTACATAGAACTCATGGCTACCATATTGGACCACACAGATTAGAGGACATTTCTGACAGCCCAGAGAATTCTACTGGAGAGCACAGCTCTGGCACTTCTTCTGAAGGTGAAGGCCATGGGTGACTCTGGTGGGAAAGACAGGTCTGGCCTCAATAGAAATCTGGGAATCCAAAGAAATAGAAAAAACAAACAGACAAACAAACAACAGCACCTCCTCCCCACTCCAGCCCCCAAAAGACATGAGTCATAATTTCATTTTCTACTGCTGGAGCATTTATGATGGGCCAGGCTGTGTAATGTGTGTTTGCATATACTGTTACCTCATTTAGTTATTACACCAAGCCTACTTGGAAAGTAGTGTTTTACCCATTTAAATACTGAGGCAACTGAGGCTAAGTGGGGTGAAGGGACTTTCTCAAAGTTGTTTGGTATCGAATTGATGTGTGAAGTGAGGTGTCTGATTACTGAAGTCGCTTTCCTGAAATTTGACAAGATTCCCTAAGGGGGACCATGAAACTGCATGAGGAATTGAAGTCCTCTCATTTCACAACAATAACAAGCCAAATTGAGGTTGTCATTTTCTCTTTGCCAGTGCTTGGGTGCTCTAATCCATCCCATGCTCCTGTCATTAGAGTCATCATTTCTTTGCTAATAGTTAAGTGCAGCAGCAACTGAGACACCAAGGCACGTTCTTCAGTTGGCACATCACCACCAGCAATTATATGTGCCGACTGGATTCATTGTGATGCCTCCTCATGCCTTGTGTCACTGACATACCATTTCGCCTTGGCGAGGGGCTCAGCACTGTACTCAAGCCCAGAGCATAGGCAAGCTCATCCCCAAATCCCATCCTTGTGGATCTATCTACCGAGACCACTCCTGAGGCTGATTCTATGTCGGTCAAAATGTAGTCAGGAGGGGCGGGCAATGGTGGCTCAGTGGCAGAGTTCTTGCCTGCCATGCCGGAGACCCAGGTTCGATTCCCAGTGCCTGCCCATGGAAAAAAGAAAAAAAAAGAAGATGTTAAAAAATCAGTCAAGAGGAAGAAACCACAGGGTAATTTGAGCAGGAAAAATTTAATATAAGGAAATATTGACTATAATAGGGGGCTGGAGTAATCAAGTGTTACCTAGTAAGAAGTAAAGAGTACTCTAAAGAATACAGTGGAAGTAGATTTAAGGAGCAAAGATTGAGATAGAGCATCTAAGAAAAGAAAACCTACCCTCTGAACTCTGAAAATCTACCCTCTGGAACTCACTGAAAAAGTGCCCTGTAGGGTGCCAAGGAAAACTGCTTGTGAACAGCTACCTTGGCTGTTCTCTGCTATAGAACTGCCCAAGGAGGGGTGGGAGGAGACAAGGTGTGCTGCTTGCTGCTGGGCACTGCAGTCAGTGCTAGAGAAGCCATGTGCACTGCAGAAATGGGCACTGGGGAACCATGTGTGCTCCCTAACCCTGTGCTGGAGAAGCAACCCATGCAGCAGGAGCCAGGCACCTGGGAAACCACATGAACTGTAAGACTCAAAACTATCGAAGCTGCTCATGCTACAAGAATATGGTGCTAGAGAAACCCCCTGAGCCAAGGCAGCTGAGTGCTGGTCAAAGCTGTCCTTGCTGCAGGGTGCCTGCTGCCAACAGAGCACATAAGAACAAGTAATAAAACTCTCTCTTCCTCCGACTCTGGGCCCCTCCTGGGCTCTCTGCTGATAAAGCTTACATCCTACCAGCTGGTAAAGAAAAACATTTAAGGGGCCCAGATCCATTTTTGCAGAACAGGCAAAAGGGGTGAATTTAGAGTAGAGAGGCAATAAGTTGATAAGTAGTACAGAAAGTTAGAGTATCTGTCTAAGATTTTAAAGGGATTCTGAAGTGAGACATGGTTGAAATGATAGACCCAGAGACTGGAGTTTCAACAGCCTGTCTTCCTAGTTCTCTGTTCTCAGTGCTGCTCTGGCATTTCCTCCGATTCAGTCTTATCATCCCTGGCAATTATCTGCTTAACTTCTTTGGATCTGAGTTTCTTAATAAATAAAGTCCAGGGCATGTTCTCCCAGCTCCTAAAATCAAGTGGATTACTGCCTTCATTCATGAGCAATTCGATGGATCAACAGCTTGAGCACTGGTGCTTTCTAATAGCATGTGCTTGTACGATTGCCAGGGGTAGCAGAGGATATACACCGATGGAAAGTAGCTGGTACATGTGTTTTGAGTATAATGGTTAATTAAAAATTCTGCAGTGAATGCCCACTGTAAAACATGCAGAATTCCTGGATAAGTTCCAACAAGTGTCCTCTAAAAGTATCACTCATCTTACAAAAACATAAAGGAAAGACTGGCCAAAACTTGGGAGAGAAGAGAGAACAGAAAGCAGGGTGGTATGGGAGGGCTAAAGCTGGGGTACCCAGGAGAGCATTTACCCATACCAGGGGCCTAGGGTTGTGAATTTTGAAGAGCACCAAAGGGAACGGGAGACAAAGTCTTAGGCGCTATAGAAGTTGGAAGGTGGCACTGAGACCTGTTATGCTGCTCTGAAGGGCTAAACTCTTATGAATGGTAGGATAGGTAAAAGTCTACCTGCTGGCAAAAGCGTCAACAAGGAAATTATATTCTCTTGGCCTTGGCACCTATAAGGAAAGTAACAATTGCAGCCTGCCCTGAGAAGTCAGAACAACTGGCCTACCTACAAGTGATCTCGGGGGTGAAATTATGTTACCTATGTGTGGTGGATTGGATTATGTCCCCCAACATAGATAAATTCTTCATTTCAATCTGCATTCCTGTGAATGTGAACCTATTGTAAATAGGACCCCTTAAAGATGTTACTGCAGTTACGGTATGGCCCAACCGAATCAGTTTGAGCTTTAATCCAGATTACTTGAGATCCTTATAAACAAATACCGAGAGAGCCATGGAAGGAATAAGAAACTGGAAGCCAAAGGCACCTGCAAGAAAAAGGAAAAGCCCGCATGTGTATTGCCACGTGACAGGAAAGCAAAGATCTAGGATTGTGGCAACCAGCCCTGGAACACTGCAGTCACTGGGGAGAAAGACTTGCTTCCTGACATCTCTATTTTGTGCTTCTGGTAGCCTCAAAACCGTGAGCCAACAGATTCTTGTTGTTTAAGCCAACCCATTACATGGGATTTGTTTTATCAGCTGGGGTACTAAGGTCATAGTTAGGAAAAAAACATGTAGTATCTCACACCGTCTCTGAAGTCAGAAAATGGGAGTGATGGGCTGATTCTGGCTCAGAATCTCTCATAAGGTTGCCGTTAAGCTGTTGGTCAGGACTTTGGTCATCTTGAGGCTGGATGGGGCTGGACAGTCCACTTCCAAGGTTACTGACATGGCTCTTGGCAGGAGGTTTAGTACCTCACTGGTCATTGGCCAGAGGCCTCCGTTCCTTACCACATGAGCCTCCCATAGATGAGCGTCCTCACCGCATGGCAGCTGGCTTTCTCAGCGTGAGATCCAAGAGAGAGCATGCCACCAAAATGGAAACTTTAGGGTTTTTTATATTTTAACACGGGAAAGGGCATGCATCACATAGCCCAACACTGGTACAATGTGGGGAGGGAGACTCCCCAAGGTAGTGAGTATCAGGAAGCACGTCACCGAGAGCCATTTCAGAGGCCAACTACTATACCTGATAATGTTAAGGTCTCATACTTCACCTCTGCTTACTTCTGTCCCATCATTCACATTGTAATCACCTGCATTGTAATTCCACATATGTCAAATCCACAGGTCGTTATTATGTGTTTGTACAGTCACAAGTTATTCATATTTACCCACAAATTTCCTCTTTCCAGTTCTCTTCATTCTTTCTTATATTTTTATATTTATGTCTGGAATCATTTCATTAGGCCTTAAGATATTCCTTTAGAAGAGCTTATTTTAATGGAGGCCTGGAAGTGATGAATTTACTTGTTTCTTTTCTCTCTTTTTCTTTTTCTTTCTTTCTTTCTTTTCCTCTCCCCCACCCCTTTCCTTATTTCTGTTTCCATCTGTTTGCCTATACAAAGCATTTCACCATTATTGAAGGAAATTTTGCTGAACATAGAATTCTAGGATGGCAGTTATTTTCATTCTGCATTTAAAAAATGTCATTCTATTGTCTACTGGATTTTATCAATTTGCTGAAGCTGGCCACCAATGTTATTGCTGCTTCTTTGAAACTAATGTGTCTTTTGCTCTGGCCAATTTAAGAAATTTCTCTTTATTTTTTATTTTCAGAAGTATAGTATTTTTTGCACTTACTTGTATTAAATTTATTTTCTTTGTATTTATCCTGCTTGAGGTTTGTAGAGTTTCTTGAACTGTGAATTGATATCTTTCATCACTTTGGGCAAATTCTCAGTAATCGCATCTTTGAATGTTATTTCTATCCCAATCTCTATCTTTTCTCCTTCTGTGACTCCAGTTATACCTTATTAAATCTTTTAAACTGTATGTCATATCTCCTTTGCCCTTTTGTGTTTTGTGTTTTTTTTTCTATTGCGCTTGTTTCTCTCAGAGCTTCAACTTTGATATTTTCTTTTGACCTGACTTCCAGTTCATTAATCCTGGCACCTGCTGTGTTCAATTTGCTCTTTTTAAATTCAATTTTATTGAGATACATTCACATACCACACAATCCTTCTAAAGTGTTCCATCAATGGTTCACAGTACAGTACAGTCACATAGTCGTACATCCATCACCACAATCAATTTTAGAACATTTTCATTAATTAACAAAAAAAAAGAGAAAACCCAAAACATCCCATATGCCTATGCCCCTCAGTATGTGCTTAACCTGATTTCTTAACTGCAGATATTTTACTTATCAGTTCCAGAATGCTGATTTGATTCTTTTATTAGTAGAATCTAACTTTCTTGGATGATCTTCACCTTTTTAACAACTATTTTCTCCATCATTCTTTCTATTTCCTTAGACATCCTAATCATAGTTATTGTTAAGTTCTTGTCTGGTGAGTCTGGACTACCTGTCAGTCTACTTTTCGTGTCTGCTTTCCCTCTTGATTTTCATTTATAAGGCCTTGTCCCTTGGAAAAATTTTTAAATTGAATGCAAAATATTTTGTTTTAAAACACTGTAAAGACTCTAAATAATCTTGGTTTTTCCCCAAAAAGATCTTACACTTTTCTCTGCTACACACATGGTGTCAGATATTAAGCAGTTTGATCCCAACAGGAACAGAACTAAATTGAGGTTAAGTTGCAGTTCTGATAATGATCAGTTTACCTACCTCTAGTAGGCTCCCTTCCTGGAGTGTGGCTCTCAATGAAGAGTCTGGCTAAGTCTTTTGTCTAAGCACCAAAAGACTAGGAAACCCTCCTCTGGCTTTCTGGAGGTGTTTGGCTTTACTCTTTAGTATCCTGCCCTGTACTCCTTCAATTTGTAAAATGCTTTTAAGGACAGTACTCCACTCATGTGTTTGAGATGCCTCAAATTTCCAATTTTATCTAGTTGTATATGTAATCAGCAATTGTTCCTCAAGAAAAAGCAGTTGTGAGTGGCTGGTATCAGTTTCTTACTCCTTCCAGGGCTCACAGCTTGTCTAGTTTGCTAGCTGCTGGAATGCAATATACCAGAAACAGAGTGGCTTTTAAAAAGGCAAATTTAATAAGTGCTAATTTACAGTTCTAAGACTGAGAAAATGTCCCAATTAAAGGAAGGTTATAAAAATGTCCAAATTAAGGCACCAACAAGAGTTTACCTTCACTCGAGAAACGCCGATGAAATTCAGGGTTTCTCTCTCAACTGGAAAGGCACATGGCAAACATGGCAATGTTTTTAGCTTCCTCTCCAGGCCTTTTGCTTCATGAAGCTACCCCAGGGGCAGTCTCCTTCATCTCTGTAGTTTTCATGTCTCTGCTGCACTTGTAATTCTCAAAAAGAAACTCTTTCCAAAATGCTTCCTCTTTAAAGGATTCCGGTAAACTAATAAAGACCCAAGTGGAATGGGTGAAGTTGCAACTCCCTCTGTTCAAAAGTTAATACCCACAGGGGTGCAAGAGTAGCTCAATGGTAGAATTCTTGCCTGCCATGCAGGAGACCCGGGTTCGATTCCTGGTGCATGCATCCCCCCCCCCCAAAAAAAAACAAACAAAAATTCAATAAATGGTGCTGCAATAACGGGGTACTCACGTGGAAAAATAATGAAATATGGCCCGGCCACACAGCATACAAAAAAAAAAAAGTTAATACTCACAATTGAGTGAGTCGCATCTCCATGGGAACAATCAAAAAGCTCCCAACCAGCAATATTGAATGAGAATTAAAGGACATGGCTTTTCTGGGGTCTACCACAGATTCAAACCGGCACATTCCACACTTTGGACCCTCAAAAAACATGTTCTTTCCAAATGCAAAATACATTCATTCCATAACAATATCAGAAAGCCTTAAAGCATTTCAGTGACAATACAAATGCAATTCAAAGTCAGAAACAATTCAAAATCTCATCAAAGTTAGTTACAGGCATGATCTGTCAGAAGGCAAAATTATCCTCTGGCTCTGAATCTATAAAACTCAGAATAAGTTATTTGCTGCCAACATACAAAGGAGGAACAGTCATAAGATGCATGTACACATTTGCATAGGGAGAAATTGGAAGGAGCACAGGGGTCACTGGACCCAAGCAGTTTTGAAAACCTGCAGGGTAAAGTCCACTAGATTTCAGAGTCAAAGAGTGATTTATCTTCAGCACTTTAGAAAGCAGCAGTCCCACCCTTTCCAAGGGCCTGCACAGTGGCCCTCCTCTTTCTGAATGCAAACTTGGGGACATTTGATGTGGTATCTGGTGGGGTATTCAAGGCCCCCAAGCCTCAGTTTTGTCACTGCACAACAGGCCTCTGACTGGGTCCAGCCTAAACTCACCCTCTACCCTGTGCCCAGAATTATGAAATGACCCAAAGGGAAAGTCCTCTGCAGATGCTTGCCTTTAAGCAGTCCTCTCTTCAGAATTTTAGTTAGCCTCTAGTTCTTATTGCTTCTACAGCCCCTTGATGCCTTTGAAATTACAATTTTAATTTTTGTCCAGATTCGCCATATCTTGATAGTAGCATTGGCCTGCTGCAGACTACTCCATCTTATCCCGTCAGGGAGGGTTCACTTAAAGGTAGAATTAAATTGTCACTAAAAGGACAATTAAATTGTCACATGTCCTTGTGACAATGGAAATGATCCAGAAGGGTAGGAGAGAATGATGGCAAGTGAGTTATAAATTGAAGAAAGTTATTGAGGAAGGAAGGCACAGAGGCCAGAGCACACATTGATGGATAGGCTTTGAAGAGTGGATGGGCTTTTTTTCCATTGTTACTGATGGGAAGAATGAAAAGGGGGGTTAGAGGTATACAGGAGTTTCAGATTAGTGAGGGGAAGAAGAGAAAATTCCATTCTTCAGGCTTTCACAAGATAAAATTATGAATGGCTTAGCGAGATCTAATCTTAGAAAATAAATATATAAAAGTATTGAGTGACAATAAGAGTAAATGTTTTTATCTTCTTGGTTTGGAATGACCCTCTTACAGATGATACACAATGCAAAAAGTAAAGTGAAAGACTTGTTAATGTTGGAATGGCCAAATTATAACTTCTAATGACTAAAAATTAAGTAAAAATATAAATCCTACATGAAAGAAAATATTAACAATATGTAGCCAATTTTTTGTTTTCAGAATATATAAATAACTCTGGCAAATTAACAAATAAAAGAAGAAATCCATTGGATTTCTTTCCCCCATGCCAGTCCCAATCTATGTCCTTGATCTAGAGTAAGGTGCAGGCTTCAACCTGTGTTGCCAGGTGGGTGCGGCCCAGCATTACACACTTGGGAAAGGGACAGAGGTAAAGTTCGGATGATGGTTTCTACTCTGCTGGCCCCAGGATGAGCTTGGCCTCTCCAATTTAAGTTTCCTCATCAGCAAGAAATGTGAGTATGCCAGTTATTTTATTAATAACTCAATAAAGTTGGCACTTCTCCCAAGGGCAAATATTTATTTCCCTGTGGACAGGACAATCTAAAACCAAATTGGGGAAACAATACTTCCTCCACCAGTATAGTGCTGGTCTTGTCCTTGAGAACTTATTGGCAAAGGGGATAAAAATGACAACAACAACTCTTCCTGCTTCAGTGAGAAGATGGGAGGAGAATGGCTTCAGTCAACCTTTAATGGCAGAGCTTTGTTGGGGGTGAATCATCTGTTCTAGTTTGCTAACTGCCAGAATGCAGTATACCAGAAACAGAATGGCTTTTAAAAAGGGGAATTTAATAAGTTGCTAGTTTACAGTTCCAAGGCCAAGAAAGTGTCCCAATTAAAACAAGTCTATAGAAATGTCCAATCTAAGGCATCCAGGGAAAGATACCTTTGTTCAAGAAGGCCGATGAAGTTCAGGGTTTCTCTCTCAAGTGAGAAGGCACATGGCAAACATGGTCAGGGTTTCTCTCTCATCTGGAAAGGCACATGGTGAGCATGGTGTCATCTGCTAGCTTCCTCTCCAGCTCCCCAGGAGGCACTTTCCTTCTTCATCCTCATCTCCAAAAGCCGCTGACTGGTGGACTCTCTACTTCATGGTTCTGTGGTATTCTCTGTTGTGGCTTTCTCGTGGCTCTGCCATTCTTCTTTGCTCTCTCTGATTCTTCTCCTTTCTCCAAAATGTTTCCTCTTTTATTGGATTCCAGTAAACTAATCAAGACCCAACCAAATGGGTGGAGACACATCTCCACCTAGTCCAATTTAACAACCACTCTTGATTGAGTCCCATCTCCAGGGAGATAATTATATGGCTTTTCTAGGGTACATACATCCTTTCAAACCAGCACACAATGGTTACATTTAGTTGAGCCATTTATTTTCCCTCCCCATGAAAATGGGGAAAGAAGTGTCAAGAGTGCCCATTCCTCCAGCTATGTTAATAGCATTTCCATTTGCAAATCAGTTAGACCATAAGCACCCAGCCCATGCCAGGGACTCCTGTCTCTCCTTCAGTCAGAATAGGTGTCTCCCTCCCGCCGTCTCATTTATACTTCTGTTGTAACATCTGTCTCAAGTGTATGGATTTAGATATCTCTATCCCTACTTGTTTCTGACTCCTTAACACAAATGATCCAGGGTACATGAAAGCATATAGGGGCAGCTGTCAAACATTCTCTTGATTCCAAAGGTTAGTTTTACCACTAACTAGTTGAGTGACCTTAAATTTACTGCTTAACTTTTTGAGCTTCCTATGCCTTAACTATAGCATAAAGTTGATATACCTTCTTAGGTTGTTGTAGAGAAAGCAATAATGTTTGTAAAGCTCCTGGTTTGTGGTAGATCCTCTATCAATGGTGATATAGTAACTGGGAGCAGAGACCATTTCTTATTCCTCTCTGTGTCCCTGGCATCAAACCCAGTGTCAGAAATGTAGTAAGAGCCCAGTGAATACTTGCTGAATTAAAGTGTCTTTTAGTCAAATTGTTTCCTGGTTCAAAACAATACCAGCCAAGTCCAACATGAACCTGAAGATGTGCTGCAAATATAACTCATTCAGAGCCTCCCTTCCTGCTAACTCCTCATAGAAAATGTACTCGTAAATAGAAGTGTTCATAGCAAAAGCCAAGGCCCTGAGTATTGAATATTTGTAATGAAATAAAAGAGGTTTGAGGGGTCGGGAGAGAAAAAGCCTCATCTGGCACAGATGGTCGCCCAGGACCTCTGTAATTTTGATGTCTCTTTTTTAGGGTCTGCTTTATGACCAGTCTATTTAGGTTAACAGACTTGTTGAAATGAGCTTTGCAACTGGATTGGTCGTGGCAACTGCCCTGAGCCTGAGATTTTCCTGACCGAGCTGCGAACAGTGCTTGGGGGGTCTCCCTTCATCATCCCTTTGCAGCCTCTCCCTTTGGCTCTTTGGGCTATGGTCTGAAATGATTTTCTATTTAATTCATCTGAATGACCCAGAAGGAAGCAATTGACTGTAAGTGGGTCACTCCCTGAAGCATGGTGGCAGCCTTCTCATAATGAAGAAATTGGGTCTTCCAAAGATTAAACATCCAACCAAAAGTTGGGGTGAGAATGAGGGGAGGCTAGCATGTGTGAAGAACTCCCCAGGTGAAACAAGCAGTTCTCTTGTCCTCATTTTAGAGATGAACTAAAGCTCAGAAAGTTTCCATAACTTGGACAAGACCACAAAGCTGTTAATGGTGAAGCTGGAATCTGAACCCAATATATCTGTTTTCAAAGCCCAAACTCTCCTTTCCCGTACTGCAGGAACATGGTGTGCGTTTCACAAAACTCTATCAAATGATTGATAGAAATCGGGCTGGTGTTCCTGAGCTGGGTACATAAGCCCTGGTAACTCAGCAAGCCACTCAACATTGTCAAATACTAATGACTCATATAATCCATACAGAGCATCTGGAGCCTGACTTCAGCTGCTCCATCATAACTAAGCTGTATTACCTTATTTAAACTCAGGACCTATAGGCTCCAACATGTGTAAGAGACATTCTGGGTATGAACTGGAGAGGACCCCATTACACAGATGCAATGGATGGAGTGCCTACAATGTAATGCCATGGTCATGATTGTTTGGAGATCCTAAGTTCCAGAGATGACAACTGATAACCAGCTTTAGGGAGAGGAGGAAGATTAAACCATCTCCCCCTTTCCACTGTTCATTCAAATATCATGTCCTACCCTGAAAAATCAAACCTTTCTGCCACCATGTTTTTATTGAAGATTAGTATGCAGGTTAAGAATTGACCCTAGAACCAGATCATTTGTATTCAAATCCCTGCTTAGCTATTTACAAGCCATATGAACTCAGCAAGTCACTCACCTGTCTAATAGAATAGTACCTATTTTGTATGGTTGTCAGAAGGATTAAATGAGCTAATATATACCCAGTACTTAGAATATGCCTGCACTCAATAGGTGCTGGAGGTGGTGGCTATTATTACTGGGTACCCATGTTAGCCCTCTAGCTATCTCTTTGGGTACTGTGCTAGCTCAGCCGTTTGGAAGTACCTTTGGGTACTGTGCTTCCTCTCTAGCCTTCCCTTTGCGTACCATGATAACTTCCAGTCTTCCTTTTGAGTACCATGCTAGCTTTCCAGATGTTCCTTCCAGGCTAGATTTCTCAGAAAAGGCTAGAGTTGCTGAGCCTCAAGTCTGACACCCCTTACACAACACCTATACACAGCAGAATCTTCCTTCTGCCCCCCTTACACCCCTCCACCCAACCTCCCACCCCTTCTACTGAAATGCTCTCTTGAAGGTTCCCAGGGGCCTCTCCCTCCTAATGGTCTTGGATTAGCCTGTTGCAAGCTACTCCATCTTGAACCCAAAGGAGAGAAGGTTTTTCTTAGGGTGGAAGGAATTAAAGCATGTTTTTCAGCAGACACTGTCTGACATCTGCAGCATTTGACACTGTGGACCATTTGTGCCTTCTCAACTCTCTTCATTCATCCATTGTGTTTCAGTCCTGAGACTAGTAAGTCTCACCTTACTAGTGAGACTAGCCATCATACCTCTCCTAAACTTTTCCCCCTAAACTTCTGATATCAGCTTATGTCCCCTACCTCCCCAAAGAAATACAATTTGCCTTTCTACTCAAAGAAATTTGAGTGTTTCACTCATTTGGGGAACTGGTTATTTAAGGAGTCAATGAACACACAAAGCAAAAGATATGATCACTCAACAGCCATCCACCTTTATCACCAAACTGTGTAGCCTAGCATGCAGGAACACAATCAGCAGGAATTCCTAGAGCACTTCCATTGTCAGTATGGGGACTTGCTCCAGGAGAGGCATAGGCCGCAGGGTCATGCAGAAGTGACCAGCAGCCCCCAAACACACAAAGACATGGACATACAGCCAAGTCCCCTTTGCCGTGAACTGTCTGGCCCATAATTCTTCACACCTTTTCTCCTAGTGTCTAGAGTCACTCACCCCCTACAAGTTCAGCCCTGAACTAGCCCTGGTCCAATTCTCTGCATTTGGGAGGAATGCATTTAAGAGGTTTAGTTCAATACCTTTGAGAATTCAGACTGTCTGCTGGCCACACTTTGAACACAGAGCCCAACACCATGAACTAGGTCCCCACCCCTGCCCCATATCCCACTCCTTCCACTGCAGAAGATCAGCCTTAATCTTGACAGTGCAGGGAGTACCTTCCAGACCCAAACCCAACCCTCTGCCAAACACACACACATATCCATACTCATCCTTTGCAGAAAGAAACTAGAGCCCTACAATAGGCTTTATCTCAAGCCACGCTTCGGCATTTGACATCTCCCCGATGCTGAGTATATGGACAGGGACTATATCTTCTTGGTGTCTGCAGTAATTTTGGCATATGCCAAGTGCTTAGTCAATGATAGGAGGACTGAACTCTTAATGCTGACAGCCCCATACCTGCTGCAAGATAGGATGTAAAAACCAGCATAAAGAGTATGTCTTTGGGAATGAGATACCCAAACTTGAATTTTAGTTTTGAAACTTACCAGCTTTGGGGTATAGAACAAGGTGCTTTGAGCCCCAGTTTCCTTAAGGTTGTGAGGATTGGTGGTGACACATGGAAACACAGGCTGTGATAATGCCAGGCCTGGAGGTGTCCCCAGTGAATGGTGCTATGGAAATAGAGTATTCTAAGTTTCCTGTCCTATTTTGAGAAGGGATAACATGATATCAAAAATAGTAATTTTCCCTTTGAAGGGAATTACCTGTATTTGAAAAAAAAACAAAACAAAACCATGAAGCAGTTATTTAGATCTTTGATTGTCCAAATGCAGAAGTGGTTTCTCTGCTCTGGACTATTTGCAGGACCTTCTGGGTTACAAAGCTTGCTAACAAGACACTGAGATTGCAATCACAGGACTCAATTTGGATTGCATTTTACTATACTTGGAGTTTTCTTATGGGTTTTCAACCTCCTTGAGCTTCCTGGTGCTCAAGGTCCAGGAACACCTGAGATTTCTCTGCTGTGTATTGGGTTTGTCTTTATCCCCTTTAAAATGTATTTCATAACTCTAGGCTCTGTGTCGACTTCAAACTTTGGGGAACACATTTTGCATTATTGCATGGCTATGTAGGAGATAACTGAGAATTTCCACGTGTAATCACTTAAGATGCAAATAAGCATTTGGAATTTGTTTTTACTTTGTTTCATCTTTTTACATTTCCTTTTTCCTTGTCCCTTCTTTCTCAACGTCCTGTGATCTCCAGGTGCTTGGAGGAGCAGCTTCTGTGCTGATTCTCCCTGTTGTGGTGATTTGTAACCAAACTCCTTTGATGAAAGTGCTTCAGACAATCTCAACCTAAAATACAACCCAAACACAATAGTGGCAGGATTTTTAGTATTGCTGTTGAATTGGGCCATATTGACTGTTCTCAAACAGTGGCAGTCCCTAAAGTAATACTTTGTAACTATTGCCTCTTTGCTGGGTCTATTAGTCAGGGTTCTCCAGAACCAATAGGAGATACACATATTTCTCTGTGTGTGTGCATGTATGTGTATATATACACATGGTGTGTGTGTATGCCTGTGTGTAAAGAGATTTATTTCAAGGAATTGGCTCACACAGTTGTGGAGCTGGCAAGTCTGAAGTCTGTAGGGCAGGTTGGCAGGCTGGGAACCCAATAGGAATTTCAGTCAAGGCAGAATTTCTTCTTTTCCAAGAAACCTCAGTTTTTATGCTCCTAAGGCTTTCAACTGATTGACTGAGGCCTTCCCACATTATCAAGGATCGTCTCCTTTACTTAAAATCAACTGATTGTAGGCATTAATCCCATCTACAAAATGCCTTCACAGCAACATATGTGCTATTGCTTGATCAAATAACTAGGCACCAAAGCCTAGCCAAGTTGATACATAAAATTAACCATCACACTGGGTCTCCCTAACACTGCCTTCTATTGCTTTGTGATGGGCATTGTCCTAGGTACTAGAGATATGATGGTGAATGAGAGAGACATGCCCTTTCATGAACAGGGAGGAGCTCATTCCCCAAAGACAGACAGCCTAAAGTCCCCAAAGCACGACAAGCCTGGAGTGTCTGAGGAACAGAAAGGCTGGTATGAAGAAAGGATGGTGATCCAGGGTGAGATTAAACAAGTGGAGATGGGTAGCAGGTTATTCGGGACCTTGTAGGTCAAAGTTTCACTCCAAGGGATATGAGAAACCAAGGAGAGACATATGCCTGGATTAAAAACATCATTTTGGCTGCTACGTGGAAGATGAACTGTAGGATTTGAGAGCAAAAGCCAAAATACCATTGAGAAAGCTGTTGCAGAAGTCTGAATGAGAGATGAGGTGGTGTGGACTAAAGTGGTGGGGGTGGAGGTGTTGAGAAGTGGCTGGATTCAGGCTCCTAGGAAATAAAGCTGATAGGTTTGGATATTGCATTAGAGGTGGAGAAGAGGAAGCACAAGTGAACCTTTCCTCTCCCAATACATGCTTTTTCAACTGTTATTAATTGAATTGTGAGTCCAAAAAAGATATGTTCAAGTCCTAACCCCTGCTCTTGTAAATGTGATCCTATTTGGAAAAAAGATCTTTGAAGATATTGCTATCTAAGATGAGGTCAAACTGGCTTTGGGTGGCCCTAATCCAGTATGACTGGTGTCCTTGTAAAGAGGAAATTTGGACAGATGGAGAGAGACAGATACAGATAAAGAGGAAAAATGATGGTCATGTGATGCAGAAAGAGATTAAATTATGCCACAAACCCAAGAATGCTGTAGTTGTTGTTTTAGTTTCTTTGGCTATTCAAGCAAATACCATGCAGCGGGTTCGCTTTAACAATGGGAATTTATTATCTCACAATTTTGAAGCTAGGAAAAAGTCTAAATTAAGGCATCATCAAGGTAATTGCTTTTTTTCTCAAAGACTGGCATTCTGGGGCTGTCTGCTGGGGCTGTCCTGGGCTCCTCTGCCACATGGGCAATGCACATGACAGCCTCTCCTGGCCTCTCCATTCTCTTCTGAGTTCTTTTGACCTTCAGCTTCTTGTTTCCCATGGTTTTCTCTCTCTCTCTCTCTCTCTCTCTCTCTCTCTCTCTCTCTCTCTCTCTCTCTCTCTCTCTCTCTCTGAATTTCATTCTTCTTAGAGAGGACTCTAGTAATAGAATAAAGACTCATCTTGATTGTGTTGGGCCACACCTTAACTGAAGTAACCTCATCCAAAAGTCCTATTTACAATTTTTTTTGTAAACAAAGAAAAATTTTACCATTTTTCAAACCCACAGGAATGGATTAAGTTTAAGAACATGTTTTTCTGGGTTTTTCAAACCCACCACAGATGCTGACAACCTGCCAACAGAATTCTACAGACTTCAAGGGAAACATGGTCCCTCCAGTAACTTGATTTGGACGTCTAGTCTCTAAAACGGTGAGACCAGTTTATGGTGCTTAGTTACGGCAGCCTTAGCAAATAAAGGCATCAGCCTTGGACTTCTCGCAACACATCAGGCTCAGCTTCCATCTCTGCCCAAGCACTTTCTGGGCTTTAGTTCTCCCAATCTATACATCCCAGATACCTGTACCCCATCCTCACCTCCCTGCTAACCTGGGAGCTCCTGTTCTGACCAACTTCAAGAAGAAGGAGGAGGGGAAAAAAGATACGTGACTAGAGTCTGCAATGGCAATTGCTCTTGGCTCAGAATGAATGTGTCTGGGGTATAAATCTGTTGTCTCTCTGGATAACAGAGGAAACAATTACTCATGCAGATGAAAAACTTTTATTCCTCTCTTTGACAGCTAACATCTCAAGGAGCCTTTACTATGTCAGTCCTTGGTTGAAATAGAAGCTAATATTTTCATCTGTAGTCTCTGGGATAATATAAGGCAGCTCCTAGCTTAATAATGAGCTTCCAATTTTTGGCAGGGCCGCAGAGTTGCAATGGAGGGTGTGTTGGGGGGAGGTAAAGAACAGCAAGAGTGGCTCCAGAAAAACCCACCTGAGAATCACACCAAGAACATTATTTCAAAGTCAGACATGGTGCTGTCCTGGTTGTGGTATGACAGAGGGACTCCAGGGAGAGACAGAAACAGGTGCCAGCAGGCAGGTCCTGGGCATGGACCAGGACCCAGAACTGGAAGGCGGGACCTTGAGTTCCAAGCTGGGCCTTATTACTGTGTTAATTTGTTTACTCATTCAACAAGTGTTTATTGAGCATTTACATCGTGCCAGCCCCTGTATAGATTAGGCTTCAGGACAGGGATGCGGGTTGACAATTAAACTGGCAGTTATAATACAGAGTGATAAGTGTCTTCATGGGAGAAGACATCAACTCAGACTTGGGCATTGCTGGCAAGAGTCCTGAGGAAATAAACATCTCAGCAGTGGTCTTCAACTGCGGCAGGCAAAGGCTGAGGTAGGCAAAGGCTGGGAGGTAGGAAGAGGGGGCATGATATTCCAGGCAGCAAGAATAGTGTATTCAGGGGTGCAAAGGCACAATGGCAGGAGGTTCTTGGCAGGTTGAGGGAGATGCTAGGAGCTAAGTGTAGCTGAAGTACAGATTGCCAGGTATGGTAGGCTGCTTCTGAAATGGCTCCCAATGACCCCCACCTCCGGGCTATCATGCACTTACTTAACAACCCCTACCACCACCACCCTCCACCTTGTGTGATATGGGTATGGCCTGTGACTTGCTTTTAACCGATTGAATACAGCCAAGGTGCCATGCTGGATGGAACTTCATGATTAGATGATTATGTTACATAAGATAATAGCTTCTGCCTCGCTGGAGCCTCTCCCTCACTTGCCATCTTCAAGGAAGCTTGCAGCTGGTCAGGAACCCCCCATAGCAAGGAACTGGTGTGGCCTCCAGAAGCTACGGGTGGTGTCTAGGAACTGTGGGTAGCCTCCAGGAACTGAGGGTGATCTCCAGGAGCTGATGGTGGTCTCCAGCTGATGGCCAGTCAGAAAATGAAGCACTTGATTCTACAAACACAAGGAAACGCGTTATGCCAGCAATCACTTGACCGTGGAAGAGGGTCCTTCTCCAGTTGAGCATCTGTGGCCCAGGGGGGATGCCTTGATGCAGACCCTGAGCAGAGGACCCAGCTAAGCCACACTCAGACTTCTGACCCACAATAAGAAACATGAGATAGTAAGTGTTCTAGTTTGCTAGCTGCCGGAATGCAACACACCAGAGACGGATTGACTTTTAATAAAAGGGGATATATTTTGTTGGTTCTTCAGAGGAAAGGCAGCTAACTTTCCACTGAGGTTCTTTCTTACGTGGGAGGCACAGGATGGTCTCTGCTGGTCTTCTCTCCAGGCCCCTGGGTTCCAACAACTTTCCCCGGGGTGACTTCTTTCTGCATCTCCAAAGGCCTGGGCTGAGCTGCTAGTGCTGAGATGAGGAATGCCAAGCTGCTTAGGCTGTGCTATGTTGCATTCTCTCATTTAAGCACCAGCAATTAAGTCAAACATCACTCATTGCAGCAGACACGCCTCCTAGCTGACTGCAGATGTAATTAGCAACAGATGAGGTTCACGTACCACTGGCTTATGTCCGCAGCAACAAGACTAGGTATGCTCACCTGGCCAAGTTGACAACTGAATCTAACTAACACAGTAAGTGTGTGTTGTTTTAAGCTGCTATGTTTGTGGTGATTCGTTATGCAGCAATTGATAACTAACACTCAAGGGAAGGGAAATGGTGGGAGAAGAGGATCAGATAAAGGATAGCCTTGTTTGGAGAAGCTCAATTGACCTTAGATAGGTTATCCTTGTAGGACCCCAGTAAATGGAACCAGATAATCTCTGAGATGAAACATGGACCTCACCCAGCTAGAGGTCAGTGACCTCTATAAGTGGACAAGATTCCAGAATTTTGGACTAGAAAATATTACTTTATACCCCCTTTAGAAGGAAAATGTGACACACACACCCCTCCAGGAGCCAGCAGGTGTTCCCTGAGACAGTGTCACATCCTCCGGCCTGGACTAACCTCACTTCCTTCCTTTAGGGAAAATAATCGGATCTGACCAGACCAGTGAAGTAAGAGCCTTCTTGAACTAGGAGAGAAAACCTGCACATTTGGTACCATAAGCTGCTCCCTTTCCTCTCTACTTCAGAAGGTTTTAGATCTAAAATGAAGTAATAAATAATGCAGACTATTTTCCCCTACCAAACAATAACAAATCTACCATTATTCAACTCCTTACAACTTACTTCACACAAATCTAGCTTTTATGTTTGCTTGTCCATAATCACCAGAATGTTGTAATTGGAGAAGCCTCTGGGGAAGGGGCTTTTTCCAAAAAATATTCTTCCCTGGCCAATTCTCTCATTATAACTTCATTCTTTGAGGTCTTCTTGAGCAGTGTTCCCAGACTGCAATGTATATAGGAATCACCTGGAGGTTGTGTTAAAACGCAGATTTTAGGGTATTGGAAATGGATGGTAATTAATATTTTAAAACTTTAACTTATGTGTGAGACTAAAGCAAAAAATGTTTATTTAGTACAAAATTTATATTTTGACTAGAGAATTTCCTAATATAACGTATGTGGACAGCTTAATTGAGCACCGTAGTACTTGGAATCTTGAGTAGGGCATGAGATTTTGTAGGTTTGTCCAGAGTGATGCCCCAGTAAATCCCAGAGTTATTTGGACAATGAATAAAGAAGTATTTACACAGTCCCCTTGGGGGAATGGTGAGAAAGGGGGAAAATTCACCTTCCCCAAGTGGAGAATTCTTGATATTCTCACAAGCAGTGGGGACAACCAAAGCCATAGTCTGAGCCCCCAATCTTGGTGCTTGTTCATATGAAACTTAACTCCATAAAGGATAGACTAAGCCTACTTAAAATGAGACCTAAGAGTCACCCCCAAGAGAACCTCTTCTGTTGCTCAGATGTGGCCTCTCTCTCTCAGCCAACACAACAAGCAAACTCACTGCCCTCCCCCTCTCTACGTGGAACATGACTCCCAGGGTTGTGGACCTTCCTGGCAATGTGGGACAGAAATCCTAGAAAGAGCTAGGACTCAGCATCAAGGAGATGAGAAAACCTTCTCGACCAAAAGGGAGAAGAGCGAAATAAGACAGTGTCAATGGCTGAGAGATTCCAAACAGAGACGAGAGGTTATCCTGGAGGTTATTCTTATGCATTAAATAGATATCACCTTTTTAGTTAAGGTGTAGAGGAGAGACTGGAGGGAACCACCTGAAAATGTAGAGCTGTGTTCCAGTAGCTATGTTTCTTGAACATCATTATGTAAGGATATAGCTTTCACAATGTGACTTATGTGATTGTGAAAACCTTGTGTCTAATACTCCTTTTATCTACCTTATAGACAGATGAATAAAACGTATGGATTAAAAATAAATAAATAATAGGGGTGACAAATGTTAAAATGAATTTATTAGATTGACATGCTAGTGATCAATAAAAGGGAGGGGTAAGGGGGAGGGTATGTATGAATTTTTTTCTGTTTTCTTTTTATTTCTTTTTCTGAATTGATGCAAATATTCTAAGAAATGATCATGATGATGAATATACAACTATGTGAAGTTATTGTGAGTCATTGATTATATAACAAGAATCTTACCAAGATCATATGGTAAGAATGTTTATGTTTGTATGTGGTTATGTTTCATAAATAAATGAAAAAAAAATACAGATTCTGATTCAATAGGTCTGGGATGGGGCCTAAGAATCTGCATTTCTTACAAGCTCTCAGATAAAGCCAATATTGCCAATCTGAAGAATCATACTTTGAGTAGCAAAGATAACATTTCTCAATTTGGCATTGAAATCACCTTCTCAAACTTCCAATGCCCAAGTCACACCCCAGATCAATTAAATTAGAATCTCTGGAGGTGAGGCATGGGCATCAGTAAGCTAAAGCTTCCAGGTGATCCCAATGGGTAGTTGATTTTGAGAACCATGAGTTAAGCCTTTGGTTGTCCTCAGACACCACAATAAAGAGGTAACTCCTGACCCCAGGTAACACCTTCATTGCATCTCAAACTTTTATATGCCCATGGATGACCAGTGCCACTCCTGGGACACCACACCCAGAGAGTCTAAATGCACCTGATTTGGCTGGGGTCTAAGAGTGTGCAAGTTTATTATAACACCCCAGGTGATTCTGACACAGGTAGTCCTTTGAGAACCTGTTACCTTGCATATTGGTTTGAAGCAAATGGTCAGCAAACACCAATTCTATTTAACAGTTCATTTTTCAAGTAAAAGCTTGAAAATACAGCCCTCTGATTATCAGCTAACTCCATAGTTATCAAATAGTACTTAGCTAGTCATTTGCTTATTAACACTGACTTTTCAACTCATTTCCAGCAAGGATTAGCTGAAAACTGGCAAAAATAAAAACAGATTGTTGCAAAAGAGCAAGGAAAGTCAGAAGACAATAATAAGGCTGAGTAGGAGGGTAAGGGCGGCAGAGCCAAACAGCCCATGGCGTCTTTCCAAAGCCTCTTTCTTTAATACATCTTCTCTTGGTTCTCTCCTCTTCTGCTCAAATCCTTTCACAGGTGGCTTCACACACCCCTCTCCCTCTGCATCTCCAACCCTAGTGGGGCCCTCATCCCCACCCGGAGGGGCCTGGGGAGTGAGAACTGTCTTACTCAACTCTGGCCAAGAGCAATTTCTGGCACAAGGAGACTGCTCAAAATGCACTCATGGGAAGAGGGGGAGTTGTGAGACAGTGAACTCCCAGCTCAGCGTTGCTGAACGGAAGCATGGACACATCCAGGCCTACTTCACTGAGGCCCAGGGATGGAGGTTTTTTGCACTTTGGGTAAGGATGAGTAGGAGACAGTGGTGTGTAATGAAAAGAGCACTGAGCCAGAGAAGTGGAGGCCTGAGTTTTAGTTGCTTCTTTGCCACAAATACCCTGTGCAACTTTAGGCAAGTCCCTTATTCTCCAATTCTGGGAGGGGGGGTGGGGAATCAGAAATAGATTATTTATCATCCACCCACTTAGCAAGCATTTATGGAGCCGCTTCTATGAGCCAGGTGCTAGGGATTCTAGCAAGTGGAATATGCAGGCTCCCTACTGCAACTGGACTGTGAAAGGAGAGTCAGGTCTGAGAGTGCATCGAGCTGTGCCTGTGGCTGTGTGTCTACGTTGACTTTGGGCAGGTTCTCTCATTGACTGTCCCCTTTTCCTATGTGTAAACTAGGAATAAGAAGGGCCGCCTTTCAGCTGCGCAGAGCCACCAATCCATAAGCAGCAGACCATGGGTGCAAAATTCGAGACCACCTCTGGCCACTTAGTAGGGAGTTTAATATAGTTTGAAATCTTCGTGGTCATGCTTCAGGACCTCCTCTGTAATTCATATTGTCTGCAAATGGTGGACTGCATGCTCCTGCCTTTAACAGCTTCACTCCAATCAAAACTGCATGAGTTTGATGTTCTAGTTACATTTTTGAAATACACATAGAAATGTGTCTCAATGATTGCAATCATCTATTTTCACAGAAGTGATAGCCTGTCAGGGAAAACATTTCAACAAATGGAAAAGAGATATGATAATAGGATTCATGAGAGGTAGAACAAAACTTGACAAATGAATGGGTTGAGTAGTAAGGGCGGTTAGAGCTCAAGGGGTTCTGATCACCAGACTGAGGTAGGGCGTACTGGGTGAGACCGGCAGGGTGGGGGCTGGAGGTGGAGGGTTCTGGCTGGCAACTCTGAGCCCAATGAGGGTGCAGAACTGCCAGGTGGAGCACTGAGCCCCTGAGTGTGAGCCAGACATTCACCTGATGCAGAGCTCAGACAGAGCCCTGGGGTGGCAGGCAGGCGTGAGAGGCAGAGGTGGCTGTGGACAGGACTGCAGACTGCATGGTTATGACATAGTCACAGGCAATCCCTCCCCCTCCCAGCCCCTCAAATTCCACCCCTGGTTCTCAGGTAGAAGAACCAGGCAGGGCAAACCAAGACACCATGGGCAGCAGACGGGCATGCTCCTTGCCTGGGTCCCTACAAAATGGGGTGCAGTAGTCAGAGTGCTGGGTCTGCAGCCAGGCAGACCCAGGTTCAAATCCCAATTCTGCACCTATGAGTTGGGTGATCATGGGCCCACTCCCTCACTTTTCTGGACCTTGGCCTTCTCACCTGTAAAACTGGAAAAGACTGCCCATCTTGTTTAACATGACATTCCTCTAATGTTTTTTGTGTGCATGTTTTCTAATTTTTTTCTTTTTATTTTAACAACTTTGATCACTAAGCAACTAATATTCGACTTTCTGTTTCTGTAGATTTCTTTTCTAGACACTTCATAGGAATGGAGTCATAGAATATGTGGTCTTGTGTGCCTGGTATACTTCACCTAGCATCATGTTTCCAAGGCTAATCCATATTGTCGCAGGTGTCAGAACTTCATTCCTTTTTATGGTCGAATAATAGTCCATTGTGTAGATGGACCACATTTTGTTTGTCTATTCATCAGTTGATGGACATTTAAGTTTTTCCACCTTTTGTCTGTTACAAATAAAGCTGCTATGCTTATTATATTCATTTACAAGTTTTTATGTGAACATACAGTTTCATTTCCCTTGGGTGTACTCCTAAGAGTGGAGTTGCTGGGTCATGTGGAAACTCTATGTATAACCATTTTAGGAACTACCAGACTATTTTCCAAAGCAGCTGCACCATTTTATATTCTCAACAGCAGTATTCAAGGGTTTTACTTTCTCCACATATTGGTCAATACTTGTTATGATGTGACATTTTTATTCTAGCCATCTTAGTGGGTGTACAGTGGTATCCATTGTGGTTTTGACTTGCATTTCCCTGACAGCTAATGATGTCAAGTATCCTTTCTTGTTGGTTTACTGGCCATTTTTATATCTTTCTTGGATAAATGTCCATTGCCCATTTTGTTTTTTGTTTTTGTTTTAACATTTGTTCCTCCTAATATTTATTTATTTTTAATCCATATTTTTTACTCATCTGTTCATACCATAAATAAAAGGAGCAACAGACACAAGGTTTTCACAATCACACAGTCACATTGCAAAAGCTTTATCATTACACAATCATCTTCAAGAAACATGGCTACTGGAACACAGCTCTACAGTTTCAGGCACTTCCCTCCAACCTCTCCAATATACCTTAACTAAAAAGGTGATGTCTATATAATGCATAAGAATAACCTCTAGGATAACCTCTCAACTCTGTTTGAGATCTCTCGGCCATTGACACTTTATTTTGTCTCATTTCTCTCTTTTCCCTTTCAGTCAAGAAGGTTTTTCTCAATCCCTTGATGCTGAGTCCCAGCTCATTCTAGGATTTCTGTCCCACGTTGCCAGGGAGGTTTACATCCCTGGGAGTCATGTCCCATGTAGAGAGGGGGAAGACAGTGGGTTTGCTTGCCATGTTGGTTGAGAGAGAGAGAGGCCACATCTGAGCAACAAAAGAGGTTCTCTGGGGGTGACTCTTAGGCCTAATTCTAGGTAGGCTTAGCTTATCCTTAGTGGGGATAAGTTGCATATGAACAAACCCCAAAATTGAGGGCTCAGCCTGCTGATTCGGCTATCTCCACTGCTTGCAATAATATCAGGAATTCTCCAAATGGGGAAGTTGAATTTTCCCCCTTTCTCACTGTGGTAGTTTGAGAGCTGTTGGAATGCGATATACCAGAAATGGAATGGCTTTTAAAAGGAATCTAACAAGTTGCTAATTTACAGTTCTAAGGCCAAGAAAATGTCTCATTTTCTTGAGAACAGCGACAGTTTGGGATGGGAGAGACCACAGTGGGGAAGACCTGACTACGGCTCAACAGAACTTAGTGACCTCAGATAAGGCTGTCTACCCTCCAGGCCCTGCTCCTCTACACTGTCATTCTGGATTTGGAATCAGACAAGACCTGGGTTAGAATCCTGCTCTGCCAATTGGTAATCACATGACCTTGGGCAAATGCCCTCCTCTCTGTGGGCCCCAATCTCCTCCTCTGTGCCACAGGGTGGTGCTGCCTCCCATTGCACGATTGTGAGGATGGCGTTAGATGCTGGGTGAAGACCCTTGGTAGGCATCAAATATACCTTATGAATATAAGAGATCTTTTTTTACCATTGAGATTTTTAGTCCAGAGCTAGGTTTTATAGATCAGATCATCTGGGAAGAGCTTTCCTTTATGTCTACCCCTAAAGGGTGAGAGTCCAATCAAAGATTGGTGGTTTGGAGCTATGGACCCCAGAAAAGCATGTTCTTAGCCTTAATCCATTCCTGTGGGTGTGAGCTCTTGTAAACAGGACCTTTGGATGAGGTTACTTCAGTTGAGGTGTGGCTCAACTCAGTCAGGACGGGTCTTAACCCTATTACTGAGGGCCTTTTAGGAAAGGTCACACAGAGAGAAAGCCAGGGGAACAGCCAGAAGCTAGAAGTCAATGGAATCAAGAAGCCAGGAGAGGCCACCATGTGCATTGCCATGTGACAGAAAAGCCAAAACCAAGGATCTCTTGCAGCCAGCTCCAGAATGGCATGGTCTTTTAGGAGAAAGCATCGCCTGGATGACAACCTGATTTTGGACTTTTCCTCGCCTCAAAACTGTGAGCCAGTAAATTTTCATTGTTTAAACCAACCCATTTCATGGTATTTACTTTATCAACAAGGAAACTAAAACAGTTACTTCAAGCTGGAATATATCTGAGGGAGCTGTATGGGACCTAAGGTCAAGGCCTGAGGAAGCCCATAAATCCTTTGCTCATGGCTCATGTTGGCATTAGATGAATAATGGGGAACATAATAATGAACAGTCAAATGGGAAAAATCAGAGATGAGGCTTTGTGACTATTCACAATCCCATTTTACGGATTAGGAAACTAAGGCCCCCGTGTTGAATGAAGCAGATAGTTACTTGATGGCAGAGAAGTGGCTGCAACGAGGACAATGAACTTCTGGTCCAGTGGTCATCTCTATCACTCACACCCCCATCCTCTATCGATCAACCCCACACATGGACCTGAAGGAAGCATCATTGCTAGCCTGAGAGAGATGAGAATGGCGGGCACGTTATATGAAACTGCTCACTGATGCTCCCAGTCCTACAAACAGGCATTGCCATTATTCCCATTCACAGCACAAAGTGGTTAGCTTAATCCATCTGGAGTCACCCAGCCAGCATGGTAAGCTGCATTAATGAGCTCTACTAATGGCCTTCCTGTAGCCGCTCTCTTTACCTGTAACTCTGTGGTCCCCTTCCAATCTGATTCTGGGCTTTGGCTATCCAACCTGCTTTGGCCAATGGGATGTGAAACACACAGAAGCTTGAAAACCGAGTACAAGGCTCCTCTTTTCTTCTTGCATGTTTGGGCTTGCTTTCTTTTGGACCCCAGCCATAGCCATGAAGACATGCTCCAGTTAGCCTGCAGGAGGGTCATGGAAGAGAACAAATTCATCCCCTCTCAACTATTCTAGACCTGTCAGCCCCCAGCTGACTTGTCAGCTGACCACACATGTTGACAAACGTTCTAGTTTGCTAGCTGCTGGAATGCAATATACAAGAAATGGAATGGCTTTTAAAAAGGGGAATTTAATAAGTTCCTAGTTTATAGTTCTAAGGCTGAGAAAATGTTCCAGTTAAAGCAGATCTATAGAAATGTCCAATCTAAGGCATCCATGGAAAGATACCTTGATTCAAGAAGGCCGATGAAGTTCAGGGTTTCTCTCTCAAGTGGAAGGGCACATGGCAAACACAGTCAGAGTTTCTCTCTCATCTGGAAAGGCACATGGTGAACACGGTCAGGGTTCCTCTCTCATCTAGAAGGGCACATGGCAAACACGGCATCATCTCCTAGCTTCTTCTCCTGGCTTCCTGTTTCTCGAAGCTCCCTGAGGGGCATTTTCCTTCTTCATCTCCAAAGGTTGCTGGCTGGTGGACTCTGCTTTTTGTGGCTATGTCGTTTATCCTCTGTTCTCTTTGAATCACTCTCTGAATCTCTTTCATTCTCCTAAATGTTTTCTGTTTTATAGGATTCCAGAAACTAATCAAGACCCACCCAAATAGGTCGAGACCTATTTCCCCCAATTATGTTTAACAACCGCTCTTGATTGGGTTACATCTCCAGGGAGATGATCTAATTACAGATTCAAATACACAGTATTGAATAGGGATTATTCTGCATTTACAAAATGGGATTTAGATTAAAACATGGCTTTTCTAGGGGACATACATCCTTTCAAACCAGTACAACAAGCCTAGCCAAGGTCAACCAAGCCTGGCTCCGATTAACAGAACCACCCAATTGATTGGAAGACTGTGAACAACAGCAAATGCTTGTTTGAGGCATACTTTTTTTTTTCTTTTTTGGCTTGAGCAGGGGCCAGAAATCCAACCCAGGTCTCTGGCATGGCAGGCAAGAATTCTGCCTCTGAGCCACCATTTCACCACCCCGGGGCATACATTTTTGAAGAGGCTTATTGCACAGCAATAGTTAATTGATACCACCAATAAGTGGTGTGTTTGGGAAACAAAGACTAGTCCAGCTTGGGAGGAACTGTTAATACACGCAGGAAAGAAGCATCAATACTGCCAACAGTTTAAGAGCAGGATGGGTGGGGAGGCTCATCCTGTGAGGACTGTGGCTGCCTTAAGAGAAGCTAGCCTGAGGCAGAGCTAATACTCAGAAAAGGGAAGAACCAGAGGATTGATGGGGACCCCATTTTCCCACCTGCCTCTCCTTCTGGGCTTGCACATTTCACAAGTATTTGACACTCAGAGGTGTGACAGCCATCTGCAAAAATGAAAAGTCTATAGAGATGCTAGCTCAGGGCCCTGACCCAATGAAACTGTGCCAGAGGTGTCTGTTGAGTGATAACAGTAAGTCCTTATTTCAGTCACATTTAACCAGGTTTTCTCTTACCTGCAGCTGAGAGCTCTCCTGTTGGATGCACAGCAGCTGCACAGTCCTAAGAACCCCCTGATTTCTGCAAGGCCAGGCCAGTCACCTGGGGGCTGGCAGTCAGTCTCCATGCCAGAGGTCCATGCTTAGCTGGTACACTTCCTAATTTAGTAAAGAGCTTGTCTGGTGCTCAGCCCAAATGTGAGGCAGACATTCTGATTCAATTTTATTTTTTCTCTAATTTATTCCTTATGAAAAGTGCTTGACCTGCTGCATCTTTTAAAATGCCCCATGTCACCTCCCCAGAATAGCACAACCTAACAAAGGAGATGATTGCTGGTACAGCTCCAAATTCCTGCCCATTTCAGATTCATATGAAGTCCAACAAGGAAATGGGGTTGGATAAATCACAGCTACAAAATCTGCCGCCGTCTTCCCCTTCCTGATTCCACGCACGCTCAGAACTTACTGTTTCCATTTCTGATCTGCAGCAAGAAAGGGGTCATTGAGTATGAAAAGGGATGGCATGGGATGCTGAAAGACCACTGAAGCAGGAGTCAGGAGACTGGGTACCTGGCTGCCTGATGCAGCCCGGCTGTGCCCTTGGATATGGCAGTCCTTTCTCGGGGCTTCTGTATCCTCATCTTTTCAGGGGGCTGCATCCACAGTGCTCACAAGGCCCCTGACCACTCTGTCCTTCTATAAGCCTAGTGGTAGCCTTTCTCTTTAAGTCCTGACTCCACTTGTTACTGTCAATGTGTCGGGGGAGGATGGTGTGGTGGGGTCCCTTTGCAGCCATGCAAATAATTAGTAACGTCTAATTAGTAAATGAAATTTAATTAATAAAGATTGGATTTACATAGGAAAAATCCTTAACCAACCTGATCTTCAGGTTATCATGAACAAAAGGGGAAAAATGATATTACCTTATTTTAACAGTTAGTCACAAAGCATCTGAAGACATAAGCACACAGCAGATACCCCTTGGATGGTAAGTTTTCATCTTATAACTATTATTTTTAATGTTGTTGTCTTTCTTGCTACATGGCTAAACGAAGTCAAGAAGATGAGTGATGGAGCTCATAAGCACATAAAAATAAAGGAACTAGGGGCGGGCCGCGGTGGCTCAGCGGGCAAAGTGCTTGCCTGCTATGCCGGAGGACCTCGGTTCGATTCCCGGCCCCAGCCCATGTAACGAAAACGGAGAAACAAAATACAATAAAACAAGAAAATGTTTAAAAGATGTTTCCCTTTCTTCCTCTCTTCCTTCCTTCTATCCTTCCTTCCTTCTCTCTGTCTTTCCTTTAAAAAAAAAAAAAAAAAAAAATAAAGGAACTAGATGGGAAGAGGAAATTATGTGACCAAATGCTATAACTCATTCTTGGCTAGAAACGACACAGGCCTCAGTTAGGGTTGTACTTAGAAACTTGGAAAGAAGGAGAGACAATATTCACAGACAGCTTGAGATGGCCTACCTGGCTGGCCAAGTCATCTTGTTAGGTAGAAAAAGAAAGGCTAGCATAGGCTATGCCCCTAAAATCTCAGTTAGCATTCATTTAGTCTGTGCCTTGTCATCTGAGTTGAGTTTCTCAGTCTGTCTGCTGAGAGACACAAAGAGCTCTCCGATAATATTGAATGGTTTATTTTCATAGTTCCGAGGACTGTGAGCTGACTTATAACCTTGAGACTAGAATGTTTGTGATAAGAACCCATGTTTGCTAGAAAGTTAGTTGCAGAAAAGCATGTTGGTTCACTTTAAGAGGGAAACTGTATTTATCCTAGGTGTCTGATTTCATCCACACTCTTGGTGATAATTAGCTCATCATGAACTCCCAGATTCAGTTCTAATGACTTAACCTATCTATAAAAAAAAAATTGCATGCAGCTACTGCTAAAATTAGGAACATGGCTAAAGGCATTTTCCTCCATATATTTGTTTGACAAGTATGACTAAAGCTACTTTAAGCAAGGGCAGAATGTCAATCGTCTTAACTACGGTAGAGCCCCAGAGAAGAAGCAAGCAGACAGCTTTCAAGACCCACTGCTGTGGCCACTGAGACTTTTCAGAGAAAGACACAGGGACTCTCTGGGAGGAAGAACTCCCAAGTGGGAGAAAGTCTCAACCCAGAAGCTACTGTATTCCCTGACCTGA
Source organism: Tamandua tetradactyla (assembly GCF_023851605.1). Taxonomy (NCBI): domain Eukaryota; kingdom Metazoa; phylum Chordata; class Mammalia; order Pilosa; family Myrmecophagidae; genus Tamandua; species Tamandua tetradactyla. The sequence goes on along the minus strand of NC_135338.1, from coordinate 56,817,657 downwards.
ACCCGCAAAGATGATGCCTTTGCAATGGATTGATGCTGCGTCAACTTAGCTGAGCCAGAAATACACTTTCCAGAATGTCCTTCTCTGTGTGGTTACTCTGGGCCCCCAGAGAAAGTCCAAGTGAGGTTTACAAGATGAAGCAGGCCCCATGCTTTTCTCATGATCAGAAGTTTGATGTAGGGCCCCATGTCCTGCTCAGTTCCCACAGGTTGTTGCTGGCTCACCCTGTGACAGGGGGCAGCTTGTCCAGTGCAGCTCTGACCTCACTGGACAATCCTCGCATGTACTGACAGTTTCTGCACAAATCCCTCAGCCCCTGGCTAGTGTCCAGCTGGCTTTTAGATTTAAAATTCTGAAACCATAGCAGCTTTCTTATTCATTGCCTGCAATGATGGTTCTTATCAGTCGTATGTACATTTATTTATTTAACATGTATCATGACATCCACTCCTGTTCTAGGGTCTGGGGGTGAAGGAGACAAGATGAGTACAATAACTTTGTCCTCTAGCAGCCACCAATTTTATGGGGGTTTTCCAGAGCAGGCACCTCCACTCTAGCAAGTGAGCCCGGGAAAAGTGAAGAGGTGTTAAGAGCTGGCTGAAGTCACACGTGCCAGCCTCAAGGTTCCCAATAGGTATCCTGGCCTGTGGAGTAATAGCCCCTAAAGAAGCCAGGTGCTGGATTTCTGAGTCCCTGGAACCTGCAGATACCACCATGCAAGGCAAAAGGGACTTTACAGGTGTGATTAAGTTAAGGATCTTGAGATGGGAGAGTTTCCTGAATTTTCTGGGTGGGCCCTAAATGTAATCACAAGTGTCCTTATAAAAGAGATGCTTGACAACAGGCGAGGAGAAGGTGACATGGAAACGTAACAGGAGAGATTTAAAGATGCTATACTGCTGGCCTTGGATATGCAAGAAGGGGCCACAGGCCAACAGATGCATGAAACATCATTCCAGAATCTAGAAAAGGCAAGGAAATGAATTCTTCCATAGAGCCTCAGGAAGGAACAAGGCCCTGATGATAAAGTGGTTTTTGCCCAGCGAAACCCATTTTGTACTTCTGCCTCCAGGATTTCAGAAAATGCACATGTGCTATTTGGAGCCACCAAGTTTGTGGCAATTCATTACAGCAGCCAGAAGTCTTCCCCAGATCTGGAGCGGTGTCTTAGTCTGCAAGAACTGCTATCACAAATAGCATGAACTGGTCTTGGATTAACAGCAGGAACTTATTGGCTTACAGTTTTGAGGCTAAAAGAAATCCCAATGAAGACATCAGAGAAAGTAGTGCTCTGTACTGCTCTGATGCGGGCTGCTGACGGTCCTTGGGGTTCCCTGGCTTGCATCTCTGCCTCCCGTCACATGGCGATAACTTCTCCTTTTGTCTGCTCTTCCAGTTTCCTCTGACTTCTGGTTCTGATTCCTGTGTGGTCCTCTCTGACTCGTAGCTTCCTGTTTCTTCTCTTTATGAGGCCTCCGGGAATATGGATTAAGGTCCCCTCTCATTCAGTTGGGCCACACCTTAACTAAAAATCACCCCTTCAAGAGGTCCTATTGACAACTCCTTCACACTCACAACATGCAGGTTAGTTGAAGAATGTGTGTAAATGGGGGCACCTGCTCCAGCCCACTGCAGGCAGGGAAAAGGCTGAATCAAGCAGCTGCTTTGCTCTTCCACAATTGCTTTCTGAAAGTTCAAGGGAGGAGGTGGCAAAAGGTACGATTTTAGATTGGAATTGGTGACTTACGATACATCTATAAAAGAGGATATTGTGTATACACTACAAATGATGTCACAAAGCATTTCAATGAGGCAGAGAAATGCTTAGGATATGATGTCAGATATATAAAATGAGGATTTTTTTAAGTATTGGCAGTATGCACTCAACTGTGTTTTAAAAGGGGGGGCAGGAGTATAGGAAACTATAAGGAAACAAAACAAAACATCACAAAATTTAACAGGTGACTCTTTGGGTGGGGTCTCTGGGTGACAGCTCTCTCCTATATCCTGTTCTGAGATAATACGAGGTCTCTCAGCTGCTCAGGCACTTTTGGATGTGGATGGGAGGAGGGGAAGGCAGGAGGGTGTTGGGAGAAGTAAGGAGGGAAATTACAATAATCTGCCAATTGCTATTCTAACCCACCTGGTCTGCATGTGCTGCCATGCACTCGTTTTGCAGAGAGGAGGAAATACGATGCTCTCTTGCCCATTCTCCAATGTCTCTCAATTACGTGGAGACACATCTAGGCAAATGTATCAGTCAGAGCTCTACAGAGAAGTGGAACTCATAGGGTGTGTGTGTGTGTGTGTGTGTGTGTGTGTGTGTGTTGAGAAGGAGGGAGAGAGGAGAGAGATTGATTTTAAGGGATGGGCTCACGTGGTTATGGGGTCTAAGTCTGAAATCCAGAGAGCATAAAGCTCAGTGGTCTGGCAACTCCGGCAGGATTTGACACTGCAGAATTTCTTCTTCCCCGGGAAACCTCAGTTTTCACTCTAGAGGCCTCCAGCTGAAGAGGGAGGCCCACCCATACTGTCGAGGGTGAGCTCCTGATTGTGGGTGCTAGTCCCAACAACAAAAGACCTTCGCAGCAGCACCTCCACCAGCATTTGACCAAACAACTGGATGCCACAGCCCCCTGCCAACTTGGTGTGTGGTATGTGTTTGTGTGTGTGTAGTTTGTACGTGGTATGTATGTGTGTGTGGTATGTACGTGGCATGTGTGGTGTGTATGTGGTATGTATATGTACTTGTGTGTGTGGTGTGTGTATGTAGCATGTACATGGTATGCATGTTGTGGTGTGATGTGGGTTTATAGTGTGTGGTGTGTGTGTATGGTATGTGTTTGTGTGTGTGGTGTACGTGTAGTTTGTATGTGGTGTGTATGTGTATGTGTGATGTGGTTTGTACATGGTGTGTGTGTGTGTGGCATTGTGTATGTGTGTGTGTGGTGTGGTTTGTACATGGTGTGTGTAGTATGTGTGTGTGTGTGTTGTGGTGTGTACATGGTATGTGTGTGTGAGGTGGGAGCACCTATGGAGGCCTTTCTAAAAAGCCAGAAAATGCCATGGTAGTGATTCCTGACACCTGCAACTGGGAGACATTTGGAGATGCCCCTGGTGTTGTTCGGCCAGGGCCCCAGCCCCCAAGACCCAGCTGAGCTCCTTCCTCCCTTCAGGCCTGCTCAGTCCCACACAGGCTGAGGCTCGCTGTGAGGCTGGCTTCCCTTCGGTCCACACTGGGCCCATCCTCTCAACCTCCTCCTTAGCACCCCCTTCTCACCCATCGGATCTCACCGCCACCACCCCCTGTTGGCTCCCTCTCCTTGGCCCCTTTCCTACCAGCACGTCAGCCTGCACAGCCCCAGCCGCAGCCCTGAGCATGCTCCTTCGCCCTCCATGTTCTCGCACTCCACAGTTAGCCAGCCTCCGTGGCTCTCCCCCCAACCTCTAGTGCCCGTAAATGGTCCCTCAGACCCATGAAGGCCCACCATGGAAGAATACCCAAATTTATCTCCTCCCTGCCCCTGTACCCCACTGAATCGACTATGAGAGGAGAGAGCACCAACTACTAATCCACAGGGACCAAAAGAACAAGAGCTCACACAGTGACAGGCAGAAGAGCCAACGCATTGGGGCAAACGGGAGTGTTGACAAAATCAAGTGGTTGGGGGCCAGGAGAGCACCAGGAATGGCATTTATTCCTCTACGGGACCCCTAGTGATTCTGGGTTTGCAAATACCAAGTCCCAGGGAAGACAGACACTGAAAGGAGGGAGTAAAGTTACTGATCAGAACCCTCAAACACCTTTCCCACCTCTTCAACCACACCACACCCCTCTTCCCACCTCCCTCTCGCTGGAGTCCCACAGATTGCGTGGTGAGGGGTCCAGTCTTGAGGACACTAGGGTCAGGGGAGGGAAGGGGTGGGCTCCCAGCGGAAAATGGGATGGGGGAGCATTCAGTGAAGCTCTGCATCCGGAACCAGGGGCCCTCCATACCTTTCCCACAGAGCAGGACTATATGTATCCACCCCCCATGCCCAGGACAGAGATTCAGTTCTCTGGAGAAACAGGGTACCAGTGGGTCCAGCTTCCCAGTGACATCTGGATTCCCCACAATGAGAAGTTTGCTTGCCATCAGATAACCCTCCAAGGGTGCTCACTAGGTGACATCCCCGCCACACACACACACACACACACACACACACGCACGCACACGCACACACAACCAGAGCGGCTGCTTTTGAAAACATATAGCCAACCAAGGAGAGACTTGGAAAAGTCTGGCAGGAAGGAGATAAAACAAAATTATCAGGAGAAAGAAAAAATAATCCCGGAGAAAAATAAAAACAAGGAGGTCAGGCCACGGTGGCTCAGCAGGCAGAGTTCTTACCTGCCATGCCAGAGAACTGTGGGTTCGATTTCCAGTGCTTACACAGGCAAAAAAAAAAAAAAAATTTTAATAAAAAGTTAAAAAAAAAAACCTTCAAAAATTAGAATGGATATTCTCAGATTGATGAGAAAGCAGGAGAGCTCACACATAAAATGAGGATAGGATGCTATGAAAAAGGGAACAAGAAAGAACTTCTAGATTAAAAATATGATAACCTTAAAGAAAAATTCTTCAACGAAGAGTTAAAGAAAGCAGAAAGGACAAAAAGGCAGGAAATAAAAAGAAAGGATAAGAAAATCAGATTGAGCCAGTTGGCCCAACATCTAAGGAAAAAAATGTCCCCAAAAGTGACCAGAGAAAGCAGAGCATGGCTGGTCCACAGCACAATTCCAGACGGATCCACTCCCAGGAGATGCAGCATAAACAGCGGCCCTGGCTGGGACACCCCATGGACCCTCATCACATGGAAGGAAGTCACCAAATCGGTATAGAGGAACGTTCCCAGAGCCAAAGGACGTGTGTTTCCAAGTTGAAAGGGCCACTGAATGCCCAGTGCAGTGAATGAGAAAAGACCCTCTCTGAGGCCCATCACTGTGAAGTGAGTGAATGTCAGAGATAAAGAGAATAAAATACTAATAATAGCTAAATTCAAGACACCGTTCTAAGTATTTTACGTGTAACTTCCAGTGAGAAAGCACCGGCCCCACTAAAATATATAGTGGAAATGAGAATGCCATCAGAATTCCCAATAGCTTCAGAGAAACTGTTCAACAAAATGTGGCATACCATACAGTGGAATATTATTCAGGCATAAAAAGGAAAGCTGCAACACTGATGGACCTTCAAAACATTACGCTGAATGAAGTAAGCCAGACACAAAAGAGCAAATATTGTGTGATCCCACTTACATGGAATAGCAACAATAGGTAAATTCACAGAGATGGAAAGCAGATCAGCAGCTAGCAGGAGCTGGGGGAGAGAGGTATAGGGAGTTATTGCTTACTGTGTACAAGGTCTCTGTTTGGGGTGATGGAAAGTTTTGGAACTAGATGAGTGCTGTTTGCACTACCTTGCAAATGTAATGAATGCCACTAAATTGTACACTTTAAATGGTTAAAATGACAAATTTTGTGTTACATATATTTTACCACAATAAAATTTTTATAAAAAACTAAGTAATAAAAGGAGAGTAAAAAGAATTCCCAGCAGCAACACTAGGTGGAAGATAATAGAGCAATACTACCATCAAAATTCTGAGGGCATATAATGATACAGCTTTTGCAATGTGACTGTGTGATTGCGAAAACCTTATGTCTGATGCTCCTTTTATCTACAGTATGGACAGATGAGGATAAGAAATAAACAATAGGGGGAACAAAGGTTAAAATAAATTGAGTAGAATGAAATACTAGTGGTCAATGAAAGGAAATGATAAGGGGTATGGCATGTATGCATTTTCTTTTTTCTTCTTTCTTTCTTTTGCTGGAGTGATGCAAATGTTCAAAAAAAATGATCATGGTGATGAATACACAACTATGTGATGATTTTGTGAGCCATTGATGAAAACCATGTTAAGAATGTTTGTATGTTTGTTCGTTGTTTATAATAAAAATATTTAAAAAAAAAAAAAAAAGAAGAAATGACATTGGGCTCCCCACCGGTCTAACCATGGTTCATTGTGACCAAAGTGAGCTGTGAAGCATTTTTAGAAACCAAAGAACCTGAGTTTAAAGTAACATTATATAAAAAAAAAAAGTGACAGTTAAAATGGGGGGAAAAAAGTTCTGAGGAAAAACATTTTTCATCCTAAAGTTTGCTATCCAGTTAAACAACTACTCAAAGCTGAGGATGGTGCCTTTGGGTCAAGGTCTTGGCCATGCCTTGAGAAGGAGTTCAAGGGCAGAGCGCCAAGAGGAAGCAGGCAGAAAAATTATTGAGCCCACATGCAGAGAAGAAGCCTGAGGGCACTCTCATAAGAAAAGAGTGAAAGGCTAGAGGCCCTGACACTGTGAGGCCATCTGCTTTTACACATATTTGTTGTTTTTGTAATTTTTATTAACTATTTTACCACCTTCCCCTCTTCCCTCTTCTGTGTTTGCTTGATCATAGATGACTCTCTCAGGTGGGGGTCTTTTGGCCCCCAGGTGCTGTTTATTGCCTTTCTTCTGTGATACCTTTCTCCTTGGGGTCCGATTGCTTTTTGGAGTTTGCCCTTTGCTTATCCAACCACCACTCTAATTCTAACCCTACCTCAAGGGTAAAATACATTTTCAGATAAGCAAGGACTCAAAAATATCCCTTCCATGTACCCTTTATTTAGGAAGCTGCTGGAAGCTGTGCTCCTGCAAAACAAAAGCATAAGAGGGAGAAAGACTTGTTAAAAGATACTAAAAAAAAAAAAAAAAGTAAAATCATGACTCTATACAGATATAAATAGAAACATGTTTTAAAGATTTTACTCAACTTATAAATGGGAGAACTGATGAGATGCTACAACCAGCTCAAAGAAGAAGTGAAAGATAGTCACATTTAGAGACCTGGAATGTTGAAATGAGAGTATAAATGGAGGCAAAATGTTTTTTTTTCTCTTTTTTGGGGGGGTGGGGTGGGAGGATGGGGAGGGCTCTCCCTCCAGAGCATAATTCATTTGCATGTCTATGTAGAAGGATTACTTTGCATTGTAGTGTAATGTAAACTTCTGGGATTGCATTTTAACTCCCCTAGAATCAGGATCCGCATATCAGGAAGAGCATTGTCACAGACAAGACTTTCCTTTCCATTGAAGGACAGATTTTTCCCTACAAATGCTATTTAGGCAAAGGGGGATGCATTTAGGGGAAGCAGGAAAGGGGATTCCAGGCTAGAAGCCGTGCCGCAGGGCTTGCGAAGAAAACCATGGGCAGGAAGAGTGGGACCTGGTGGGAAGGCTGTCCCCAACGAAGGGACAGAGCAGCCAGCTTCTGGATGGCTGGGACCTTCAGGTCAGTTCTGCTGAGCACAGCTAAATGAACTAAATGAATTCACTAAAAAAAAAAAATCTCCTCCAGAGCATCTAAAAGCTGACAGGACAGGTCAAAATAAAAAGGAAACAGACTTCAGAGAGAAAATGGAGAATGGAAACTGCTTTGCCCTGAACACTTTAGCTGAACCTGGAAAATCAAACTGTATGGAAGCCTCAGTGGGGCAGGGAAGAGAGCCAGCCACTGCCCAACTCTAATGGGAAATAAACATGTTTACAGATTACATTAAGACCATACTTATTTCTCCTTCTTTCTCTCCTCCTCCTTCTTCTTAAGTATTTCCTTCTTATCACTTTTCTCTGTTGTTCAAACAGTGTAGCCCCCACCCTCCACTGACTTTTATTTGGATTGTCTCAGGAGCTTCTGGAACTTCTCCAATGCATACCTTTTTACCCAGGTCAGTTCTAAACATGGCTGCTGCCCAGTCTTTTAAATATACATCTGATCACTTCAACTCCCTGCTGAGACCTTCATCCTGAGCCTCCAGGATCCCTAGAGTTGCGTCCCTGCAATGAAGAACTTCCCTGCCACGGCTTTTCTGGAGAGCTCAGCAGTGATGCTTTCCACCAGCCTTGACTACAATTGACAAGCTATATATTGGACACTGCCCTCCCCCCATCCACACCTTGAGAATGAGAGCCAAGGCCAGAGGCCATTTATCTATTTTAACAAAACAGGTCAGTGTGCAGGTTTGAAACTATTATGTATCCCAAGAAAAGCCATGTTTCAATCCTGATCCAATTTTGTGGGGTCAGACCTATAGTTTAGGGAGGAAACTTTGGTTAGATTACTTCCATGGAGATATGACACACCCAATTGTGAGTGTGGTCTTTTGATTACATGGAGATGTGACTCCACCCATTCAAGGTGGGTCTTTTTTAAAAAATATTTTTATTGCTAAATTTTCACACACATGCATTCCATACATGATGTACAATCAATGGCTCACAATATCATCACATGGTTGTGTATTCATAACCATGATCATGTTTTTAGAACATGTGTATCACTCCAGAAATAGAAATAAAAAGAAAAAACTCATACAAACCATACCCCTTATGTTTCTTTCTGTCATTGACCACTAGTATTTCCATCTATCCAATTTATTTTACCCTTTGTCCTCTCTATTGTTTATTTATTTTTATCCATATTTTTTACTCATCTGCCCATACTCTAGATAAAAGGTGCAACAGACATAAGTTTTTCACAATCGTACAATGATATTGTAAAAGTTATATCTTTATACATTCATCTTCAAGAATCAAGGCCACTGGAACACAGCTCAATAGTTTTAGGTCCTTCCCTCCAGCAACTCCAATACACTATAAACTAAAAAGGCATATCTATATAATGCAGAAGAATAACCTCCAAAATAACCTCTCAACTCTGTTTGAAATCTCTCACCTACTGAAATTTAATTTTTTCTCATTTTTCTTTTCCTTTTTTTTGGTCAAGAAGGCTTTCTCAATCCCTTGATGCCAAGTTCCCACTCATCCTTTGCAGGAATAAATTTCACAGGGGTGAACCCCAAGATTGAGGGCTCAGGCAATTGATTTGGTTGTCCCACCGCTTCCAAGAATATCAGAAATTCTCCAAATGGTGAAGTTGAATATTTCCCCCTTTCTCCCCAGTCCCCCAAGGAGACCTTATAAATACTTCTTTTTTCACTGCCCATATTACTCTGGGGTATATCAGGGCACCACACTAATATGGACAAATCAACAAAATCTCATGCCTTATTCAAGATTCCATGTACTTATGGTGGGCAACTAAACTGATCATACAAGTTAAATTAGAAAATGCACAATTAAGATGGGTCTTGATTAGTTTACTAGAGTCCTTTAAAAGGGAAAATATTTTGGAGATACCGCAGATGCAGAAGCTTGGAGAACAGGTGCTTCAGAGCTGACAGAGACACAGATGTTTGGAGATGCTTGGAGTGCCAACAGAGAGCACAGGTGCCTAGATGTAGGCAGAACCCAGCAGACATTACCCTGTGCCTTCTCATGAGATGTTAAACAAGCCAGAACCCAGAATCGTGTCCCAGAGAAACTAAGTGAAGACCCACAGATGCTTAAAGAGGAAACCATTGGCAGCAGAAACTGGAAGCAACAGAGCTGGGAACAAGGACCAGCAGACACCAGCCATGTGCCTTCCCATGTTACAGACTTTGACCTTTCTTGAGTCAAGGTATCTTTTCCTGGATGCCTCAGTTTGAACATTTTCTAGCCTCAGAACTGTAAACTTGTAACATAACATATTCCCTTAATAAAAGCCATTCCCTTTCTGGTATTATGCATTCCAGCAGCTTTAGCAAATTAATACAGTCAGTCTTAGCCTTCTCTTCATTTGGATGATTTCTAGATGTTGCCAGAAAGGAGGTATCTTCCTGGGTCTCATTTGATCCATCTGTCATAGTGCCAGCATTTTCAGAGTAGTCTCCCAGTAGCCTATATCTAAAAATCCACCAAGAGTCACTCATGTCTTCTGATGGTAAAGTGGGGGTGAACGTTAGGACACATCCTTTGGAAAGCAACTAGGAGATAAGTATCATAATTTTTCTTCCTGTAATTATACTTCCAGGAACCCATATGTGCTGGTTTGAAAGGATTTATGTACCCTACAAAAACCATGTTTTAATCCTAATTATGTATCCCATTACAAAATCCCATTTTGTAAAAGCATCTGTTTCTTCTAATCCCTATTCAGTACTATAGGTTGGAGATTTGATTAGGTTATCTACATGAAGATGTGACTCCCGGTTGTGGGTATTAGCTTTTGAATAGAGGGAGCTGTGACTCCACCCATTCCAGGTGGGTCTTGATTCCTTTATTGGAATCCTTTAAAGGAGGATTTTTGCAGAAACTTGAGAATGATGACAGCAGCAGAGACACGAGAACTACAAAGTCCACCAGTTAGCTTTGGAGATGAGGGAGAACACCCCTGGGGAGCTTCGTTAAGTAAGAGGCCTAGAAAGAAAGCTAGCAGATGCCACCATGTTTGCCATGTTCCTTTCCAGTTGAGAGAGAAACCCTGAACTTCATGGACCTTTCTTGAGTGAAGTTAATCTCTTGTTTGTGCCTTAATTTGGACATTTTTATAGACTTGCTCTAATTAGAACATTATCTCAGTCTTAGAACTGTAAACTTGCAACTTATTGAATTCCCTTTTTTAAAAACCATTCCATTTCTGGCATATTGCATTCTGGCAGCTAGCGAGTTAGAACACCATACTAAGCAAATGACTTAGGTAGATAGATTCATGTATGGAGATTTTTAACCATGTTATTTATAATATTGAAAAATTGGAAAAGACTAAATGAGCAAAATAATATATGAGATATTTAAGGAAACTCTGAAAAGGCATTCAATGAAATGCGCCACACAAAAAGATTTTAGTAATATGCAAAAACAAAACACCCATGACATCTTAGGCTAAAAAAAAGCAGCATTTATAACCACAAAAGTAAAAGAGAATAGAAAAAATAGAAATGTCATCAGTGATTATCTTTATGTAGTAGATCTATGATTTTTTCCTCTTTGTATTTTTAATTGCTTTTTATTTCTATTTAATATTTTAAATTAAAGACCAAGAATATCCTGATGTAAAGTGGAAGCTCATTGACATCAATAATGGATTTTCTCCTAACGTTGTTCTAAAATACCTCTGAAGACATAGAAAATGTTGAAAATTTGAAACACCATCCCATTCAACAGTTGACAGATTATATAATACCAGACGTGGGTGTCTCCACTAATTTTAAGACAAAAGGGGCTGATATAAGAATGACCTCCCTAGACTTTTGTGGTGGTGTTTGCTGGATTGGGTTCCTAGGTTCTTGGCCATACTGTGAGAAACAATTCAAGGGCACAGCATAGATTGAGTAAGCAGGCAGAAAATTTATTGAATATGCATGCAAAGAGAAGCATGCGGGCACTCTCACAAGAAAACAGAGGTGAGAGGCGAGAAGCCCTGCAATCTTGGGCAATCTGCTCTTACAGATTTTTTATATAGATATACAAAACTTTCTTTTGTAGTTTTTATTTAACTATTTTCATACCCACCCCTTTTTCTTCCTTTGTTGATGGTTGATCAAACGATTCACTCAGGTAGGGTTCATTGGCTCCCAGGTGCTGTTTATTGCTTACTTCTCAGAAATATCTCTCTCCTTATGACCTGACTGCTTTTTGAAATTTGTAGTTTGCTCATCAGCCAGCCATCACCCTCATTCTAACCCTGACTCAGTGGTTTGAAGCTGAATGTACCCCAGAAAAACATGCTCTTAAATCTAATCCATTCCTGTGTGTTTGAGCCCATTGTAAACAGGACTTTTTAATGAGGCTACTTCAGTTAAGGTGTGATTCACCTCATTCAGGATGAGAATTAGATCTATTACTGGAGTCTTTTATAAAAGATTGAAATTCAGACAGAGAAAGAAAGTCACAGGAAGCAAGAAGCTGAAACAGAACCTGGAAGAGAAGGAAGAGACCATGAGATGCCACCATGTGTTTTGCCATGTGACAGAGGAACCCAGGATCTTTGGATCCAGCCCAAAGTGCCACAGTTCTTGTGGAGAAAGCATCACCTTAGTGATGCCTTGATTTGGATATTTTCCTGATCTCAAAACTATAAGTGACTACATTTCCATTGTTTAAGCCAACTCATTTCATGATATTTGCTTTAAACAGCCTAAGAAACTAAAACAGTTCTGCTCTGTGAAACAGAAATCACCTCACAAAAGAAGAATAAATAATTTATACCTCCTCTACTTCCCTGGATTCAGAATCTTTGATCTGCCCCAATGAGAAAAGTAGGCCACTGTTCTAGTTTGCTAAGTGCTGGAATGCGATATACCAGAAACAGAACAACTTTTAAAAAAGGGGAATTAAGTTGCAAGTCTACATGTTTTAAGTCCATGAGAATGTCCAAGTTAAAGCAAGGCTATAGAAGTGTCTGATCTAAGGCCTGCAGGGAAAGATACCTTGGTTCAAGAAGGCAGATGATGTTCAGGGTTTCTCTCTCAAGTGGAAAGGCACATAGCGAACATGGAACTGTCTGCTAGCTTTCTCTCCAGGTTTCTTGCTTCATGAAGCTCACCCAGGGGCATTTTCCTTCTTCATCTCCAAAAGTCTCTGGCTATGTGGGCTCTGTAGCTCTTAAAAACGGTTCCCTCTTAAAGGGCTCCAGTAAGCAACCCCACCTTGAATGGGTGGAGGCACATCTCCATGGAAACCATTTAATGAAAAGTTACCACTCACAATTGGGTGGGTCACATCTCCAGGGACACAATCATAAATCTCCCACCCAGAAGTATTGAGTGAGGATTAAAGAACTTGGCTTTTCTAGAGTATATAATAGATTCAAATTAGCATAGCCACCAAGGACTACCTACCAAGGAGGTTTGGAATGGTCTCTAACCTGTCTCCTCACTTGCCCCGCATGTTTCTATAACCATACCGAGTCAGCTACTCCAGGCAAGAATTGAGGGGAAGGGGTAAGATGTTGTGGCCACAGCACTCTGCTTCTTGGGCCAAGTCCTGAAAGGAGTGCAGAAATAGGAAGAAGCCTGGGGGTCACTGTCATTGTTCATGTACTACCTTGGTACAGGCATCTGAAAAGCATGTGACAGAGGCAGGGGAAGATGCCCCATCAGTCAATCAGGATCACTCAGATTGAAAGCTTCTAGAAATGAATAAAGGGACACAAAGGATTAAGTAGTTCTCCATATGGACCATCCAAAGGCAGTCCATAAATGGTCTGGACAGATTTTTTTGCCTCATCTAAGAATGAATGATTAGAGATTTTTTTTTAATGATCCTAATAAATGTTGTCAAAAAAGAGGAAGGAGAACATCTTCCTGAAGACTCAGTGGAACAAGATACTTCTAATAGTATTCCATTGAAGGAGCCAGGATAAAACCTCAGAAAATTGGCATTCTTAGAAACATAGGGAAAAACTGGCTAAAGTGAGAACAGGTTGAGACGAAAAGAAAAATGGCAACTTAAGAGTTTCCTTCACACTTAAGAAGAGTGTGAAGGAAAACTAAAGCTGCAATAACAGAAAAAATAAGCTCAGAATTGATACATTGGAAAATAATCTTATACTTTTGGCAAGCTAAATTTTGTGTGTCTGAATTTTCATCATTTTCAGATGCACAGGGGCTCAGAAGCTGCAATACCTATGTAAACCTCTGTGCTGGCTTGAATCTGTAGTAGACCCCAGAAAAGCCATGTCCTTTAACCCTCATTCAGTATTGTTGGCTGGGAGCTTTTTGATTGTTCTCATGGAGATGTGACCCACTCAATTGTGGGTGGTAACTTCTAATTAGATGATTTCCGTGGAGGTGTGTCTCTACCCATTCAAGGTGGGGTTGCTTACTGGAGCCCTTTATGAGGGAACCATTTTGGAAAGAGCTACAGAGCCCACCCAGTCAGAGACCTTTGGAGATGAAGAAAGAAAATGCCCCTAGAGAAGTTTTGTGAAGCAAGAAGCCAGGAGAGAAAGCTGGCAGACACTACCATGTTTGCCGCTGGCGGCACTCCAGCCGCCATCTTACCCCCCTCTTCCTCCCCCCCGGTCCAGCAGCATTCCAGCCGCCATCTTATCCTCCCCTTCCATCTCCATCCAGTCCCCCACTGCCCTCAACAGCCTTGCCCTCCTCACCTACAAGTTTTCATACCTGCTCCAAGAACTCTTTACTGTCCACTACGGGAAGTTGTGGGACCTGAGGGGTGAGTTCGAGTACACACCCCTTTCTCCCTAGCTGACCTCTCTAATACTGAGAAATGGCTAGGTTCATTCTCCAGCAACCCGACCGCCTATACTAAGGAATTTCAATATCTAGCTAATGCCTACGACCTCACCTGGCATAACATTGATGTAATCTGCTCTTCTTCCCTAACCACAGCTGAAAGAGACCATATTTTCAATGCAGTCAGGGCCCATGCTAACCAGGTGCATATAACCGACCACATCATGCCGGTAGGGGCCGAGGCTGTGCCAGACCAAGAGCCAGGGTGGGAATATCAGGTTGCTACGTCAGTGGGGAGGAACGGGCGGACTAGACGGGACAAAATGCTTACATGCCTTATAGCTGGCAGGCAGAAAGCTTCACATAAAGTAGTAAACTTCCATAAGCTAAGGGAAATTACCCAAGGTCCTGAGGAAAACCCGGCCGCTTTTCTACACCAGCTCACAGAAGCCCTCTCCCAATATACCTGCCTAGACCCTGACTCAGAGGCTGGTAAAACTGTTTTAGCCACACACTTCATATCCCAATCGGCTCCAAATATAAGGTGTAAACTTAGAAAAATTGAGGACGGTCCTCAGGCCCCTATCCGTGACCTGGTAAACGCGGCCTTTAAAATTTTTAATACTCGTGATGAACTGGAGAGGGCAGAAAAGGAATCCTGGGACCGCCAAAAGGCGAATTTACAAACCCACTCCCTGATTGCGGCTCTGCGGCCCACTTCAATGGAGAAGAAGCTGGCTACGACTAATCCACCACCAGGAAAGTGCTTCAAATGTGGCCTCGATGGACACTGGTCCCACCAGTGCCCCAATCCTCGACCGCCCAAGGGACCATGCCCTCTCTGTGGTGCAAAGGGACACTGGAAAAGTGAGTGCTCCTTGGCGCCTGGCCGTGGAGGGGCCGTCCTTCCAACCCCTAACCCACAGCTAGCAGTCCTGGGCCTGGCCACTGACGACTGACGACGCCCGGCCTCAGAGACCCCGATCACCCTCATCGAACCCAGGGTAACAATCAAGGTAGCGGGTAAGTCCACCTCCTTTTTAGTGGACACTGGGGCTACCTTTTCTGTCCTTCCCTCTTACTCAGGTCAACTCCTTCCTTCCCAGGTCACGGTTATGGGCATAGATGGCCGTCCCTCACGCCCCTTAACTACTGGACCGCTAACATGTTTAATAGAAGGGTATCCCATTACACATTCTTTCTTAGTAATGCCTTCTTGCCCCAGCCCACTAATGGGGCAAGATCTTCTTGCCAAATTAAAAGCCTCACTACACTGGATAAAAAACCCTCAAACAAAACTTCATAGCAAGTGCCAGACTAACGTCACTATCCGCAACACCACCCATGCTCCCAAAGTACAATATTTCTGGTGTAATGGGACTCTTACCACGTGCCTTAACTCCACTGCCCCAGGACCATGCTTCCTGGTAACTATTGTTCCTCAATTGACCCTCTATGGGGAGTCCGAACTAACTTGGCTACTGCCCTCTCCTCGCTCCAAAAGGGCTGCTTTTCTTCCTATCCTAGTAGGCATGAGCCTAACCGCTTTGGTTGCAGCCTCAGCCACAGCAGGAAGGGCACTGGGACATGGTATTTTAACCTCTCAAAACTCTGAGACTCGACTACAGGTAGCCCTGGAATTGACATCAGAATCCCTCTCCTCTCTACAATGCCAACTCACCTCACTAGCCCAGGTAACTCTTCAAAATCGACGGGCCTTAGACCTTGTTCTAGTTTGCTAGCTGCTGGAATGCAACACACCAGAGATGGATTGGCTTTTAATAAAAAGGGATTTGTTTTGTTGGTTCTTCAGAGGAAAGGCAGCTAACTTTCCACTGAGGTTCTTTCTTACGTGGAAGGCACAAGATGGTCTCTGCTGGCCTTCTCTCCAGGCCCCTGGGTTCCAACAACTTTCCCCAGGGTGACTTCTTTCTGCATCTCCAAAGCCCTGGGCTGAGCTGCTAGTGCTGAGATGAGGAATGCCGAGCTGCTAGGCTGTGCTACATTGCATTCTCTCATTTAAGCACCAGCCAATTAAGTCAAACATCACTCATTGCAGCAGACACGCCTCCTAGCGGACTGCAGATTTAATTAGCAACAGATGAGGTTCACGTACCATTGGCTTGTGTCCGCAGCAACAGAACTAGGTATGCTCACCTGGCCAAGTTGACAACTGAATCTAACTAACACAGACCTGCTGGCAGCTGAAAAAGGAGGAACGTGTATATTCCTCCAAGAGAAATGCTGCTATTATGTCAACGAGTCAGGTCTGGTGAAACAAAATATTCAAACCCTAAACAAACTAAGAGACAATCTCTACCACAGAAAACAAGGAACCAACTCTGCCTTAAGCTGGATTTCTTCTCCTCTGGTGACATGACTCCTCCTGCTACTAGGACCAGTTATCCTAATCTGTCTCTTTTTCCTCCTAGCTCCCTGCCTCCTCAACTTTCTTCAGGGACGCATGAAGGAACTATCCTGGGTAGCAGTCAACCAAATGCTCCTGCATCATTATCATCACCTGCCTTCCTCACCAAATTCCTACAGCCAGCCTCCCCACTCCCCTGGCCATGACGGTTCCAGCCTATAACCCCACGCCGCCCCATTACAGCAGGAAGTAGCCAGAAAGATCTCAGCCCCCTATTATCACAAAAAGGCCGGAATGTTAGGTCAGGGGAACGGTGAAGGGCACTGCAAGTGGAGCTCCAGAGGCTGTGTCACCCCTCCCAGCCTGACTTCCGGAACTAATGACCTGCCCCTTCAGGATGTCACCTGACCTCCATCCTTAAAAGCTGCCTGTGCCAAAGCCCACATGTGCACTTACCTCCCTCCATCTTGGGTTTGGTGAGTTCTGCCCGGGAGCGCAGAAATAACCCCCCCCCCCCACTTTAAATTTCCTTGTGTACCTTTCTTCTTTCTCACCCTTTTGCCTCCTAAACCTTTCAAAACCTAGATTTTTCTGATTTTTAAATCTTGGTGACTAATCCACTTTTTTTCAAAAATTCAGAATGAGCTCAATACAAACAGCCTGCTCAGTACCCTCTCCCTCAGCAGTCTTATTCAGTTCTGAACTTCAAACACCAAGCATGAGCAAGGACTTCCCAGTCCACACTCCAGCAGGGCTCTGGCCAGCACTCTACATCTACACTTCTCAGCTTGGGCCCTCTCCTTGTTTCTCTTGGACCAACATTTAAGGCATGGATGAAGGAGGTGGAGCCAATGAAAGAATGAAAGGAAAGATCCAGGAGACAATGGTGCTCTAAGCAGCAGAAGCAAGAAAGAATTTGGAGAACCTGGTCAGTGGTATTCAATGTGGTGGAAGAGATTAAGATGAACACAGTAGGTGCTTAATAAATGTTTGTGATTGAATGACAAATGAAGGAGTACACTGGAAGACAAAAAAAAAAAACTGTTACAAACATTCATGTACAGGCTTTTGTGTGCACATAGGTTTTCATTTGTTTGGAATAAATGCCCAGGAACGTAAAATATTGTGACCTGTGGTAGTGGCATGTTTAATTTCTAAAAACTGCCAAATCTTTTACCAGAGTGGCTGTACCATTTTATATCGCCACCAGTAATGTCTGAGCAATCCAGTTTTTTTTGCATCCTACTCAGCATTTGGTGTTGTCACGATTGCTTATTTTGCCATTCTGATACAGGGGTAGCAATATCTCATTGTTTTAATTTGCATCTCCCTAATGGCTAATGGTGTTGAGCTATCTTCTCATGTGCTTATTTGCCGTCTGTACATCCACTTTGGTGAAATGTCTGTTCATGTCTTTGACCTATTTTCTGACTGGATCGGATTTTTTTTATTGTTGAATTTTGCACTCTTTTTATATTCTATTTGTTGTTGGATATGAACTTCACAAATATTTTTTTCCCAGAGTATGACTACCTTTTCGGGGGATCTTTTGCAGAGCAAAAGTTTGTAACTTTGATGAGGTTCAATTTTCTCATATTTCCATTTTTTGGTTGTGCTTTTT
This sequence comes from Tamandua tetradactyla, assembly GCF_023851605.1. Lineage (NCBI taxonomy): Eukaryota > Metazoa > Chordata > Mammalia > Pilosa > Myrmecophagidae > Tamandua > Tamandua tetradactyla. The sequence continues at coordinate 56,799,506 of NC_135338.1, read as the reverse complement.
GTGTTATTTTAGTTTCCTGGGCTGCTCATACAAATGCCATGAAATGGGTCAAGTTAAACAATGGGAATTTATTTGCTCACAGTTTTGAGCAATTAAAAGAAATCCAAAATCAGGTATCATCAAGACAATGCTTTCTTCCTGAAGAACGGTGTTCTGGGGTTGGCTGCTGGTGATCTTTGATTCCTAGCTTGTCACATTGCAAGGCAAATGGCAGTCTCTCCTGGCCTCTCCTGGCCACTCTGCTATCTTCTGGGTTCTGCTGAATTTCAGTATCTCTCTTCGTGGCTTTCTCTGTCTGAATTCCACTCCTCTCATAAAGGACTCCAGTGATAGGATTAAGGCCCATCCTGACTGAGGTGGGCCACACCTTTTTAACTGAAGCAACCTAATTTAAAGGTCCTACCTAGTGGGTTCACACCCAAAGGAACGGATTAAATTGAAGAACATATTTTTCATGGGTACATATAGCCTCAAACCACTGTAGGTGTCAAGTTTAAGAACTTCCCACCCATCTATAAGTACTGAAGATTTTCTCCTATGTTTTTCTTCTTATGTTTTCCTCCCTATTCTTTTTCTCACCACAAATCACATCTAACTTCATTTTCTATTTTAACCCATCAAAGATTAAATGAAATTAAAAGAGTTCAAATGGAAACATTAGATGCCTCAAACATGAGTATATTCCCCTACTCATCAATAAGGTGATGTGAAAGAACCTATAAATCCTAGCTTTTGTCCCAGGGTCAAGGGATTTCATTTTTGACAGGCTCTGAGCAGCCCTGTGCTCCTTGAACTGGAACAAATGAGCCCAAATGCCTGGACTGGGTTCACCAGATCAAAACAAAGGCCAGTGGATGTGGATTGCGTGTAAGTATTCCCATTTCTTAGGATGGGAAACTCCAGGCAAATAGGGGAATATATATATGTCTCTGCAGCAATCTGCTTCACATTGTTTTCCACGGATCTGAGCAGCTACTCAGTGGTGGTGGGAAAATCTAGAAGCCTGAGGGACCTGGGTTTGAACTTCAGCTATGTGATCTTGGGGACCTGACTTCAACCTTCTGAGATGTTCCCCCACCTGGAAAAAGAAGTCATCACACCTGCATTAGGACTTTTGTGTGGTATATGATGAACTCAGATATGGGAAGGTCTAGATGTGCTTGGTCCAGGAATTTAGCGTTACTATTATTATAGGCAGCCAGGAAATGCATGGGCAACTTTCAAGTAAAGGCTGCTGTTCTTCCCAGCAATGCAATACTGGTTATTAGAAGCGCCCATGGAGTTAAAGATGGATGAGGATTGAAACAGAGAAAATGACTTATTCTTACAATCCAATAATCCCATCCTTGACCAGATCTGAACTCTACTTCCATAACCTCATTAGCCTTCCAGCCACCCAGCAGCTTTTTCTGCCTGACCCCCACACCTAGAACTATTTCTTCTCTCTCCTTTCTTTTTCTTTTTTCTCTTTCCCTCTCTCTTTCTTTCTTTCTTCCTTCCTTCCTCTCTTTCCCTTTCCTTATATCCTCCCTCTCCTTTTTTCCCTATTTCTTTCTCTTTCCTTCCCCTCTCCCTCTCCCTTTTCTCTCTCTCTTCCCCACTCTCTTCCTTTCTTCTGACTGATATCTACCAGGGACTATTATGGGGCTGTGAATACACTATGAGCTAGACATACCAGACCCTGCACTTGTGGATTTTACCACCATTCCATAGAGACCTGACAGTAAACTATGAAATAAGATCATTCAGATGGTGGTAGTGCTGAGAAGAAAACTGTAGAGTGAGTGATAGAGAATGGTTGGGGTAAGAGGGATGGAAACTGTTGCACACTGGTTGGCAAAGAAAGTCCTCTCTGAAGAGGGGACATTTAAGCTGCAACTTATATAAGGAGAAAAAGCCAGTCTTGTAAAAATATGGGGAGGAGCATCTCAGGCAGAGGGGACAGAAAATTCAGACACTGAGCAGACAAGGGTTTGGTCAGTTTAAGGGCCACATTACAACTGATGAGGCTTGAGGGTGGGGAGTGAGATGGGTGGGAGCAGAAGTAGGGTAGGCTGAGCAGTTCACAGGGGGTCTTCTAAGCCAGGGTAAGATATTGGGTTTTTTAATCCACTTGCAAACAGATGGTTTCAAGAAGTAAAATGATCAATTCGCATGTTTAAATGGCCACTCAGACTCCTAGGGAGGGATGAATTGGAGGGGGCAGGATGGGATGCCAGCTGGAGGCCATTGAACTCCAGGAGAGCAATGAAGGTGATTTGGAAGAGGCTGGGGCTACACCTCGTTGATGTCCTTATCAACCTGCCGTAAAACCCAGGTTTTACGGGAAGGAAGCCTACCTCGTGGGTCACCAAAACTCCACTAGCTTCAGGCCTTTGATGAGTTCATGGTTTTTTTATTTTTATTTCTAAAATTAAGATATAATTCATCATTTTAAAGCATACTAAAAAATCCCTGGTTTTTTAGTTTATTCACAAGGCCATACAACCATCACCACTCTCTAATTCCAGAACATCTTTCTCACCCCACCAAGAAACTCAACCCCATATCCATTTGCAGTCAGACCTCATGATCCCACCCCTAGTTCCCAGCAACCACAAATCTACTTTCTGTCTGTATGAATCTGCCCATGTTAGAGATTTCTTACAATGGAACGAGACAAGATGTGGTCATTTGACAGGCTGCTTTCACTTGACCTAATGTTTTCAAGGTTCATCCCATGTTGTAGCATGTATCAGTGTTTTACAACTTTCTATGGCAATGATATTCTTTTGTATGGACAGGCCACATTTTGTTTATCCACTCATCAGGTAATTTCCATAAAAGTTAGGCAAGTGCTATACCAGAGGAGAGCAGGGCTGGGATTGGGACGGGTCACCTGGGGGCTTCTGGTGAGGTTTGGATGCTCAAGAGGATATTGAGCTTAAAGTCATTCATTAGTTGTACTTTGTGTAGTTGCCTGTATCTATGGTGCATTTTTACAATAATATAGATTTTTAAGTTCTCTGTTCATCTATTGTCTATGAATCCATCCACACTTGGACCCCTCCTGGTCTCAGCCCATGGTCTGCCAAGGAGCATAGGGATCTTCCTAGAAGGAATTCTGAGGAACAGAGTCACTTATTTATTTCACTACTTAAAAAGTAGAGTTTGGCAACAAAACTTTCCAACTCAGGTATCCAGGGAAGAAGAAAGGAACGAATAAGGAGTGTCCTTGGTGCGAAAAAGTTTGAGGCTTGCCAACTATGTCTTTGGACCTCAGACTGATAGCTTCTAAGGAGTCCATCAGAACCTACTGTCTCTGCATGGGCCTGGCCGGGTCAGGGGGCACAGGGAGGGGCTGCCGGGCAGGGGTCCCACCCATCAGGTGCCCACAGCCTGCACTACACAGGGCAGGTGGCTGGCACCACCGACCATCAGGGCTCACTACTGACTCGGACACCCCTCCCTTCACCTCCACCGCTGTCTTTCCTGTGCAGGTAATTCACTCTGAAGATGCTAGTCCAGTGGATATACAGGACAATTTATGAGCTGCAGCTGGCAATCTCAGAGCTTGGTTTTGCCAACATAATTAAAAATCTAGCTCGAAGGCTGCTGCCATCTTTTACCTTCACCTTTCCCTTTGAACACTTTTCAGAGCAGTTGATCTTAAAAGTAAAGACTGGGCTCTTCAAAATGAGGCTCTGAGAGCTCGACCACAGAGAAAAGCTATTCTGGGAAATAAAAACCAGTATTTCATTCTTCTACTTTACCTGCATGACAACCCATGTCATCTAAGCCCACAAGGCAGACCTCCCAACTGCAAACTCCTTAACGGTGAGGTCAGGACCATAAAAGGAGGCCAAGACTGCCAAACATCCCTGTAGATGTTCAATCAATGTCAGGTAAAAAGCCAAGCCAGCTGGCTAGGCAGCCAAGGGAGAGGTCCAGGCCATTGCCTGCAGGAAAATCCTATCTCCCAGGAGGCTTCGCTGACCACAATTTCACATTCTAAAGTCTAATCCTCAAGTCTTCATGCTTAGAAATCACATTTTTCCATTTCTTATCAGATGTTCACTAACCTAGCCCACAAGATGGAAATAAGAAACCAGAATGCCAATTAATTCATTTATTACTATAATGAGAAGGGTGGTTTTTATGGGGACCAGAACAGCCTGGCCTGTGTGATCACTGCCTTCTCCCATCGTTAGCAGACCGGCAGGGAACCAAAGTAGCTTAATGTACAAGAGACAGCACCTGGCGAGTTAGTTACATCATTCCAATGCTCAGTGGCGCTGGGCTCCTTCTGCAAAAGCAGCCACCTCCACCACTCCAGCCATACCAGCCAGGAGAATCAGATATATCATAGACCAATCAAAACCACTGTCCTGGTTTGAAGCTTTTATGTACCCCAGAAAAGGCCATGTTCTTTTAATCCATTCCTGGGGCTGCAGACCTATTGTGGGTGGGGCCTTTTGGTTAGGTTATTTTAACTGAGATGTGACCCAGCCCATTCAACGTGGGTCTTGGGTCTTAAACCTTTTACTGGAGTCCTTTCTGAGAGGATAAAAAACAGAAAAAAAGCCCAGAGGAAGCTTACGGAGAAAAGCCCTGGAGAAGCTAAGAGAGGGCCACAGAGGATGCCCCTGGAAGCAGCAATAAAACCTGGGAGTGAAGGACAATCACACACTAGCCATTTACCTTCCCATGTGGCAGAGGTGTCCCAAATTCCAGCAGCCTGACTTCAGAGTCCAGATATCATCCTCTTAATGCCTTAATTGGGACATTTTCATAGCCCAAGAACTATAAATTCTAAGTTAATAAGCCCCCACTGTAAAAGCCAACCCTTTATATATACCGTTTCTGGTATATTGCATTCCAACAACCTTAGCAGACCCAAACAACCACCACTGCCCTGGTCATTGCTTGAACATTTTTGACATGTGGCTCTGGACATGCCATGTTTCATGCATCTGTAGTGAACAAGCTGTGTAACCCCCTTCTGACTGATGCATCTTCCACCAAAGTCTGGTCACACCTTGCTGTCCTGGGAGCCATCCATTTTTTCTGACAACTGACCATATCCCCATCCTTTATTGATGTTGTGTTTTAACTCCTGGAGGCAGTCTGCTTTTCCACAGTTGCTCAGGGAACCACAACCCCAAAGATCTGCTGAGAATTCCTTTCCTTCATCCTCCAGTTCTTTCTGAGCAGGATCAGATTCTGAGAGACAAATACATGTTAATCAGACCCCCAGGACTGAAGGTAGAGGCCGGATATTAACATGGATCTTCACAAGAGGAGCTGGACCTCTCTGATGTCTGGATCCTTAGGTCCTTTAACAGGACTCTGCCTTCCTGGTGCAAGGCCGTGGAAAGCCAGAGGGAATGCTGACTTGTAGCAGAGAAGCCAGGGCATCTGAGGCTGCGTGGGTACATCCCAGCATCATAAATGAGTCAGCGGAGTACGTACTCAAGCCACCAGACCAGAGCCTCTCCCTCTTAGGATGAAAGCCTCTGGATATCCTGATGCCACCTGTGCTGGTTTGAAAGGTTGTATGTCCCCGAGAAAAGCCATGTTTTCATCTAAATCCCATTTTGTAAAGGCAGAATAATCCCTATTCAATACTGTATGTTTGAAACTGTAATCAGATTATCTCCCTGGAGATGTGATTTAATCAAGAGTGGTTGTTAAACTGGATTAGGAGATGACATGTCTCCACCCATCTGGGTGGGTCTTGATAAGTTTCTGGAGTCCAAAAAAGAGGAAACATTTTGGAGAATGAGGAAGAGATTCAGAGAGAACAGAGCAGAACAACATAGCCACGAGAAGCAGAGTCCACCAGCCAGCAACCTTTGGAGATGAAGAAGGAACATGCCTCCCAAGGAGCTTCAGGAAACAGGAAGCCAGGAGAAGAAATTATCAGATGACGCTGTGTTCACCATGTGCCCTTCCAGATGGGAGAGAAACCCTGAACTTCATCAGTCTTCTTGAACCAAGGTATCTTTGCCTGAATGCCTTAGATTGGACATTTCTATAGACTTGCCTTAATTGGGACATTTTCTCAGCCTTAGAACAGTAAACTAGTAACTCATTAAATTTCCCCTTTAAAAAGCCATTCCACTTCTGGTATACTGCATTCCAGCAGCTGGCAAACTAGAACACTCCCCTTCCCTGTGGTGGGCTCCACCAGGACCACACCCATCTTAGTGTCATAATAGAGCTTAGGTCAATTCAGCACCTGCTTGTTAAGCATCTGCCTTGTAGTTTGGCAGGATAACTAGCACCAGTCATTTGGGCAAGAAAACCCACCAATCTTTACCCTCTGGCTTTTCTTTTTGAGTTCTAGGGACTCCTTCTGTAACCATCACTTTCTTTAGTTGGTTCCAAAGCAAAACAGCTGATTGCATTAGACCCTAAATTCCATGAAGCAGGAAGCACATCTGATTTGTTCTTGAGGGTAGCCCTAGAGCCTAGTACTCAGTGGCTGCTGGTAAGTAACTGCTGAATTAATTAATTGAGTGGGCAAGGTGGAGGTCACCTGCCCCCTTTCTGTGATGAGGATACAGTCTTGTGCTTGCTGGATTCGATAACTCCTATGACTGGACATTTGATAACTATGTAACCATGAATTAAAGTTTATATTATTTTCCTTTTCTTTGAGAATTAAAAAATATTTCTATACTAATCAGATTCATAGCCAATTCAGCAATGTTTAATATAAATTTGAAATCGCTTCTCTTTATTCTACAAATTTTTAATCTATTATGTAAAAGGTTTTGTTTTCCTAAATATAAATAAATGGTTTACTTTTATATCTTCAAATTATCTGTATTAATTTTATCACATAATACTATTTAACATTTGATATCTTCCAGTTTATATGGTCACATTTTTTGCGTAAATTTTCAAACATCACTAAACATTTGATCTAGCTGGGTATATGGCATTCATTTTGATGTGAAGATCTTAGGAATAGAGCCACAAATGCCAATTCTTCCATTTCTATTTGTTAAAGGGATTAAAGAAGAAGAAATTAACTTAACTTATTAAATGGTAACCAGAATTGTAGGTGCTAAGTAGAGGATAAATCCTTAAAAATTATCTTCGCATTTTCAAACTTGTTTGAATACATTTATAGTAGAAATATGACTACAAAGAAGTTCAGCTGCAATAAATTTTTAAAAAGATTATATTTATTAAATTTCTTCTTTATGGGGTTATATTTGTACATAGCCAATTTTTTGCAGTAAAATCAACTTATGGTGGCATGGTTCAGTTGTCCATGAAAAAATGTTGTTTAAATGCTAACAAAACAAACAACAACAACAAAACCCACAACAGAGAAGCAGACAAATCCACCCTTTTGGAGGGCATGGTTGCTAGAAAAGAGCATGGAATGTCAGAGTCCTTCAAAGTCAGTTCTCCAAAGGATTGAGGCTTCAAGGCAGCTTTTCTTCCAGTGATAGGCCATTTTCCATTAGCAGATTTTTCTCTTGACCTCGCCTGTTTGGAGGTGTAAAGGAAAAGCAAGAGCTTGGAAAGCAAACAAGGCTCTGGTTTGAGCCCCATCTCTGTGACTGACTGCTTGCAGGATCTTGAGCCTCTGTCTTCACTGGTCGCATCGGAGGAATTAAACCTTCCCCCAGATGAATGTGAGGATGAGTGAGGCCCATGAAATGTCCGGTGCAGGTAGGGGCTGAATAGATGCTGGCTGCTCTCCTGTTTGAGAGGATGATATTATAAGAGCCTACATCTCCGCAGTGCTTCCAGGGCCAGGCGCTGTTCTCTATGCTTTAAACGAACGTACTACCTCACCTAGTCCTCATCCGGATGAGGCAGTTTTATTATCCTAGTTTTATAGATAGGGAAACAGGCCATTTGAACCCCTGCAGTTGAGGGCTGTGGGCTATGTCTCTGATTACCAGGCTCTGCTGCCTTTCAAGCAAGTGAGCAGAAAATAGCTTGGGGTCTGCCTTTGCTTGCTTGCTGGTTTTCCCCTGGAGGTCTCTCACACAATCTCAGATGGGTCTCAAAACTCCAACCAAATTGAGGGCTTCACCTAAATCACCCCCAGGAGGTATGGCCCCATTTTATTGGTATGTCAAGTTCTCATTTCAGATGCCTGGTCAGATCTGGCTACCCTCAGCCCAAGAGGAAAACCCCTAGTAAACTGGATCCATTTTAGCTTTCCCGTTTGCAAACAATGACAACAAAAAACAACACAAATTGCCATAAGCCAGAGCAAAAGTAAGTTTGGTCCCGTAACTGAAAGCCCAAGGGTAGGTACAACTGCAGGTCCATCTGGATTCAGGGCTCAAATCGTGTTGCCAAGTATTGGATTTTCTCCTCGTTTAGGGCCGCCTTCGCCGGGTTGAGTCCATCTCCAGCTTGCCTCATGGAGGAGCTCTCCTTTCATGATTGCAAGACAGCTGCCACAGTCACGGCTTCTCTTGCTCATAGCCAACCTGTAGAGGGGGGAACAGTCTGCTTCCCCAGTGACTGAACAAATCTGGAATTGGGGCTTTTCAACTCTGCAGCCGGAAGTAGGTTGTGTAGCTGTTACTGAGCCAGCTATTGATGTCAGGGGGAGAATGACACCCTCACTGGCCAGGCCTGGCCACATGCACCCGGGATAGGGGGACATCACCCCCACCAGAACCAAGATGTGGGAACCTTTCAAAGGATATTGGAGCGACTCCACAGGTGAACTTACTGTCCTCTCTACTACATGGGGTATGACTCCCAGGGCTGTAAAGCTCCTGGCAACATGGGGCAGAAAGCTTGGGATAAGCCAGGAACCAGCATCAAGAGACTGAGAATGTCTTCTTGACCAAAAGGGGGAAGAGAGAAATGAGAAAAAATGAAGTTCCAGTGGCAGAGATATTTCAGAGTCGAGAGGGTATTCTGGAGGTTATTCTTACACATTATACAGATATCCTTTTTTAGTTTATGGTGTATTGGAGGGGCTAGAGGGAAGTACCTGAAACTGTTGAGCTGTGTTCCAGTAGCCTAGATACTTGAAGACGATTGTATTAAGATATAACGTTTACAGTGTGTCATGGTTAGGGACAGGTGTCAACTTGGCCAAGTTGTGGTACCTGTTCATCTGATTGGGCAAGCGCTGGTCTGTCTGTTGCAATGAGGACATTTCATAGGATTAGGTCATGATCACGTCAGCTACATCCACAGCTGATTCCATTTGTAATCAGCCAAAGGGGAGTGTCTTCTGCAATTAGTGATGCTAAATGCAATCATGGGAAGCTTTTTAAGGAGGACTCAGAGGAGACAGGTTGCATTCCTGCTTTGGCTGGTGAGCCTCTCCTGTGGAGTTCATCCAGGCCATCCATTGGAGTCATCGGCTTCGCAGCCTGCCCTGTGGATTTTGGACTCTGCGTTCCTACGGTCACGTGAGACACTTTCATAAATTTTATATTTGCAAGTGCTCCCTGTTGATTCTGTTTCTCTAGAGAACCCTAACTAATACATCTTGGTACCAGGAGTGGTTCTTAAGGAACAGAATCTTAAAAATGGGTTTTTATGAATGGTTTTCTACTCTGACTGGGCTCAGAGACACTAAGGACTCTGATTCCCGTAATCAGAATGACACTCCCAATCCATGGACTGAGTTGGCAAAGGAGATAGTCAAAATATCATCATTCGATTCTCCTAATGCTTCGCTTGTACGAAGCCAGACTCTGGGGGATAATGTTTTTGACACCTGTACAGAGTTTTGTAGAAATAAGAGTTATAGAGATGTTGGTTGGTTGTTGTTAGATATACTGTCTACATTAAAGGGTGAAAGGGATGGGCTTAAGGCTTCAAACAAGAAGCTTAAGTGCCGTCTGAAAGATGTAGAGGTTTCTATGAGTATCCTGAAGGAAAATTTTATTTCCTGTAGCCGTAGACTTGAGATCTCTGAAAATCAGACTCAGAATCTTATTGTTAGAGTAGCAACTTTACAATGTAAACTGAAATCTCAGTCTTGTGTGGTGTCTGCCGTTAAAGTGAGGGCATTGATTGGAAAGGAGTGGGACCCTGAAAAATGGGATGGTGACATATGGATTGATAATGATGTTGGGGGTGAGGTTGAAACCCTAGACCATGCTGAGCCTTCTTTAGATAACCCTGTAATAGTCTGCCCTGAGGACATAGCCGCCCCACCTCCAGCCTGCCTTGAGGAATTGGACACCCAACCTCCTCCTGAAGGGATTAGCCCTAGAGTGATTAATCCTGTTTCACCAGATGAAACTGCAAATGAAAGCCCTGAAGCAAATGGCTTGGAAGATATTTATAATTCTTTTCATGACCCACCCCCACCACCCCTCATTTCTTCTAGACCTATAACTAGACTAAAGTCCCAACAGGCCCCTAAAGGTGAGGTACAAAGTATCACACATGAGGAGGTACGTTATACTCCAAAAGAACTGTGTGAGTTTTCCAATTTATGTAGACAGAAATCAGGGGAATATGTGTGGCAATGGATTTTAAGAGTGTGGGAAAATGGTGGGAGGAATATAAGGCTGGATCAGGCTGAATTTATTGATATGGGCCCACTAAGCAGAGATTCTGCATTCAATGTTATAGCTAGAGCAGTTAGAAAAGGTGTTAACAGCTTGTTTGGGTGGTTGGTTGAAACATGGATCAAAAGGTGGCCAACATTACCTGAGGTTGAAATGCCAGAACTGCCCTGGTATAATGTAGATGAGGGGATCCAGAGGCTTAGAGAGATTGGGATGTTAGAGTGGATTTATCATGCAAAGCCTGCTCTTACACCCCAGGAATGTCCAGAGGATGCACCTTTTACCAGAACAGTGAGAAATAAATTTGTGAGACTAGCACCATCATCCCTCAAGAGCTCTGTGGTTGCACTTCTCTGTAGGTCAGATATTACTGTAGGAACTGCTGTCACTGAGCTGGAATCCTTAAACACAATGGGGATGACAGGATCCCGAGTTGGCAGAAGCCAGGTGGCAGCACTTAATCACCAAAGACAGGGTAGACGTGGATATTATAATAGACAACAAACTCAAAGGAGGCATCAAAATTATATGACACGCAGAGATTTGTGGCATTGGCTAATAAATCATGGGGTGCCTAGAAATACAATAGAAGGGCAGTCTACTAAATTCTTGTTGGAGCTGTATAAACAAAAGAGTTCTAGGTCAAGGGAACAGAAGTCTAACCTGAATTACAAAAACACAGAGTCACGGCCCCTTAATCAATTTCCAGACTTGAAACAGTTTACAGATCCTGAGCCCCTTGAATGAAGGGGAGGCCAGGTCCCTATGGGGGAGAAACCTGTTACACTGCCACAAATTTATACTGTTAACCTTCCTCTAAGTCTTCCCCAAGGAGACCAACGGCCTTTTACCAGGGTAACTGTGCATTGGGGAAAAGGAAATGATCAGATATTTCGGGGATTATTAGACACTGGTTCAGAAGTGACATTAATTCCAGGGGACCCAAAACGTCACTCTGGACCACCAGTCAGAGTGGGGGCTTATGGAGGCCAGGTGATCGATGGAGTTTTAGCTCAGGTCCGTCTCACAGTGGGTCCAGTGGGCCCCCGGACCCATCCTGTAGTTATTTTCCCAGTTCCGGAATGTATAATTGGCATAGACATACTGAGCAACTGGCAGAATCCCCACGTTGGTTCTCTAACTTGTGCAGTGAGGGCTATTATGGTGGGAAAGGCCAAGTGGAAGCCACTAGAACTGCCCCTACCAAGCAAAATAGTAAATCAAAAGCAATACCGTATTCCTGGAGGGATTGCAGAGATTACTGCCACTCTTAAGGACTTGAAAGATGCAGGGGTGGTGATTCCCACCACATCCCCGTTCAACTCTCCTATTTGGCCTGTGCAGAAAACAGATGGGTCTTGGAGAATGACAGTGGATTATTGTAAACTCAACCAGGTGGTAACTCCAATTGCAGCTGCTGTTCCAGATGTAGTATCATTGCTTGAGCAAATCAATACATCCCCTGGTACCTGGTATGCAGCTATTGATCTGGCAAATGCTTTTTTCTCAATAGCTATTAGTAAGGACCACCAGAAACAGTTTGCTTTCAGCTGGCAAGGTCAGCAATATACTTTCACTGTCCTACCTCAGGGGTATATCAACTCTCCAGCCCTATGTCATAATCTTGTTCGCAGAGACCTTGATCGTTTCTGCCTCCCACAAGACATCACACTGGTCCATTATATTGATGATATCATGTTGATTGGACCTAGTGAGCAAGAAGTAGCAACTACTCTAGATTTACTGGTAAGGCATTTGCGTGTCAGAGGATGGGAGATAAATCCAACAAAAATACAGGGGCCTTCCACCTCAGTAAAATTTCTAGGTGTCCAGTGGTGTGGGTCATGTCAAGATATCCCTTCTAAGGTGAAGGATAAGTGTTGCTGCATCTGGCCCCTCCCACAACCAAAAAAGAGGCACAACGCCTAGTTGGTCTTTTTGGATTTTGGCGACAACATATTCCTCATTTGGGTGTGCTACTCCGGCCCATTTATCGAGTGACCAGAAAAGCTGCTAATTTTGACTGGGGACCTGAACAAGAGGAGGCTCTGCGACAGGTCCAGGCTGCTGTGCAAGCTGCTCTGCCACTTGGGCCGTATGATCCAGCAGATCCAATGGTGCTGGAAGTGTCAGTGGCAAATAGAGATGCTGTCTGGAGCCTTTGGCAGGCCCCTATAGGAGAATCACAATGCAGACCCTTAGGATTTTGGAGCAAAGCCTTACCATCTGCTGCAGATAACTACTCTCCTTTTGAGAAACAGCTTTTGACCTGCTACTGGGCCTTAGTAGAGACTGAACGCTTAACCATGGGCCACCAAGTTACCATGAGACCTGAGTTGCCTATCATGAGTTGGGTGTTGTCTGACCCACCAAGCCATAAAGTTGGGCGTGCACAGCAGCACTCTATTGTAAAGTGGAAATGGTATATACGAGATAGAGCCAGAGCAGGTCCTGAAGGCACAAGTAAGTTACATGAAGAAGTGGCCCAAATGCCCATGGTTTCCACTCCTGCTGCCACATTACCTTCTCTTTCCCAGACCAGAGCTATGGCCTCTTGGGGAGTTCCTTACAGTGAATTGACTGAGGAAGAGAAAACTCGAGCCTGGTTTACAGATGGTTCAGCACGATATGCAGGTACCACTCGAAAGTGGACAGCTGCAGCATTACAACCCCTTTCTGGGGTGTCCTTGAAGGACAGTGGTGAGGGGAAATCCTCCCAGTGGGCAGAACTTCGAGCAGTGCACCTGGTTGTTCATTTTGCTTGGAAGGAAAACTGGCCAGAGGTGCATTTGTATACTGACTCATGGGCTGTTGCTAATGGTTTGGCTGGATGGTCAGGGACTTGGAAAGACCATAATTGGAAAATTGGTGACAAAGAGGTCTGGGGAAGAAGTATGTGGATAGACCTTTCTGAGTGGGCTAAAAACATGAAGATATTTGTGTCCCATGTGAATGCACACCAGTGGGTGACTTCAGCAGAGGAAGATTTTAATAATCAAGTGGATAAGATGACCCGTTCTATGGATACCAGTCAGCCTCTTTCCCCAGCAACTCCTGTTATTGCCCAATGGGCTCATGAAAAAAGTGGTCATGGTGGTAGGGATGGAGGTTATGCATGGGCTCAGCAACATGGACTTCCACTCACCAAGGCTGACCTGGCTACAGCCACTGCTGAGTGCCCAATCTGCCTGCAGCAGAGACCCACACTCAGCCCCCGATATGACACCATTCCCCGAGGTGACCAGCCAGCTACATGGTGGCAGGTTGATTACATTGGACCACTCCCTTCATGGAAGGGGCAGCGATTTGTTCTAACTGGAATAGACAATACTCTGAGTATGGGTTTGCTTTCCCTGCACGCAATGCCTCTGCCAAAACTACTATCTGTGGGCTTACAGAATGCCTTATCCATCATCATGGTATTCTACATAGCATTGCTTCGGATCAAGGAACACACTTCACAGCAAATGAAGTGCGGGAATGGGCACATGCTCATGGAATTCTCTGGTCTTACCATGTTCCCCATCATCCAGAAGCAGCTGGATTGATAGAACGGTGGAATGGCCTTTTGAAAACTCAATTATGGTGCCAACTAGGTGGCAAAAACTTGAAAGGCTGGGGTAATGTTCTCCAGGAAGCTGTGTATGCTCTGAATCAGCGTCCACTGTATGGTGCTGTTTCTCCCATAGCCAGGATCCATGGGTCCAGGAACCAAGGGGTGGAAATGGGTGTGGTGCCACTCACTATTACTCCTAGTGATCCACTAGGAAAATTTTTGCTTCCTGTCCCTGCTACCCTGAGGTCTGCTGGTCTACAGGTTTTAGTTCCAAAACGGGGTGTGCTTTCTCCAGGAGAAACAACAGTGATACCACTGAACTGGAAGTTAAGATTGCCACCTGGCCACTTTGGGCTACTTATGCCTCTGGATCAACACACCAAGAAGGGGATTACATTATTGTCTGGGGTAATTGACCCTGACTATCAGAAGGAAGTAGGACTGCAACTACATAATGGAGGTAAAGAAGAGTTTTCTTGGAATATAGGAGATCCCCTGGGGCGTCTGTTAGTACTACCACACCCTGTGATTAAAATCAATGGAAAACTGCAACAACACAATCCAGGCAGGACCACTAATGGCTCTGAGACTTCAGGAATGAAGGTTTGGGTCACCCCACCAGGCAAAGAACCACGGCCAGCTGAAGTGCTTGCTGAGGGGAAAGGGAACATGGAATGGGTAGTGGAAGAAGGTAGTGATAAATATGAACTTCGACCACGTGATCAGTTACAGAAACAAGGACTGTAATGCTGTTCTGTTTGTGTTATACTATTTAAGTTGTAAGATATCAAGTTTAAGAATGAATGTTGCCCAAGGATTTGCACCCTATTCTGGAGAGATTTAATGTGTCTCCAGTTATATGCAGGACAGTTAAGTATTGTCAGGTAAAAGAAAAAATGTGTGCTTATTTGTTTTCATTTGGAAATTAAGTATGGTCTAAGGTGATATATATATAGGTGCCAAGTTGACAAGGGGTGGACTGTCATGGTTGGGGACAGGTGTCAACTTGGCCAAGTTGTGGTACCTGTTCATCTGATTGGGCAAGCGCTGGTCTGTCTGTTGCAATGAGGACATTTCATAGGATTAGGTCATGATCACGTCAGCTACATCCACAGCTGATTCCATTTGTAATCAGCCAAAGGGGAGTGTCTTCTGCAATTAGTGATGCTAAATGCAATCATGGGAAGCTTTTTAAGGAGGACTCAGAGGAGACAGGTTGCATTCCTGCTTTGGCTGGTGAGCCTCTCCTGTGGAGTTCATCCAGGCCATCCATTGGAGTCATCGGCTTCGCAGCCTGCCCTGTGGATTTTGGACTCTGCGTTCCTACGGTCACGTGAGACACTTTCATAAATTTTATATTTGCAAGTGTTCCCTGTTGATTCTGTTTCTCTAGAGAACCCTAACTAATACACAGTGTAACTGCATAATTTTGTGATTGTGAGAACCTTGTGTCTTTTGCTTCTTTTATCCAGGATATGGACAGATTGGTAAAAAATATGGATAAAAATAAATAAATAATAGGGGGTAAAATAAGTTGGGTAGATGAAAACACTAGTGGTCAATGAGAGGGAGGGGTAAGGTATGTGGTATGTATGAGTTTTTTCTTTTTTCTTTTTGTTTCTTTTTCTGAAGTGATGCAAATGTTCTAAAAAAATGATCATGGCGAAGAATACACAACGATATGATGACATTGTGAGCCACTGATTGTGCACCATGTACAGAAAGTACGTGTGTGAAGATTTTTCTCAATTAAAAAAATTTTTTTAAAGCTGCAATTTAAGTAACAATTGGAAATGAATTGGTTTCAGTCCAATAGAAAAAGCCTATTGGAAATAGACAAATGTACTGTAATAACCAATCTGTAATCATTCCCTGCTTTGTAAGACCCTCCTAATATATGTAGTCACTCTTTAGGTTCCTTATAAAGGAAATGTCAAAAATTATTATAATTTCACCTTTGGAAGCCCCCTAATTGACTATACAGGCTAATGGAAATTGCTAACTCTTTGAGACTTTTACATCGGGTTGAGCGCTCCCTGCTCGAGCAGTTTCTCTTTCAATAAGCCCATTATGTTGATTATTACTGGTGACTTAGATTGTTTTGGCACTGCCTTCCCTGGTCTCCACAGCCTGTGAGCTCCCCTCGTGGTACGCTGAAGACATCATAGTCTATACAGCTCACGGGGCATCTAGTATAGGCTGCCACGTCAAGTTCTTTGTCCTGTGGGGTGTGCGCACCTGCTTTCCAATACATTTCCCAGCCCTGGTAACTTTTCTGTAAAGGGCCAGATAGTAATGATTTGAGGCATTGGAAATGACCTCGTCTCTGTAGCAACTACTCAACTCTGCTGTTGTAGCACAAAAACAGCCATAAGCACTATACAAACAAATGGGTGTGGCTGTGTTCCAATAAAACTTTACTTACAAATACAAGTGGTGGGCCAGATTTGGCTCATGATCCCAAGTCTGTTGACCCCTGCTTTAGGGCCTGAAGGATAGGACCTGGACCTTTCTTTGCTTGTTTTTGGATATCCCCCTCCAGCCAGCACAGTGCTTGGCACATAATGAATGACAGCAATCACAGATGATTGAAACATGGTGATTTTCTGCTTTCAGTTCCCTTCTTTTAAAAGACAAAATGAAAGACTGTGGTTCTAGTTTGCTAGCGGCCAGAATGCAACACACCAGAGACAGATTGGCTTTTAATAAAAGGGGATTTATTTTTGTTGGTTCTTCAGAGGAAAGCCAGCTAACTTTCCACTGAGGTTCTTTCTTACACGGGAAGGCACAGGATGGTCTCTGCTGGCCTTCTCTCCAGGCCCCTGGGTTCCAACAACTTTCCCCGGGGTGATTTCTTTCTGCATCTCCAAGGCCTGGGCTGAGCTGCGAGTGCTGAGATGAGGTATATTGAGCTGCTTGGGCTGTGCTACATTGAGTCTCTCATTTAAGCACCAGCCAATTAACTCAAACATCATTCATTGCAGCAGGCACGCCTCCTAGCTGACTGTAGATGTAATGAGCAACAGATGAGGTTCACCCACCATTGGCTCATGGCCGCAGCAACAGAACTAGGTGCTTTCACCTGGCCAAGTTGACAACTGAATCTAACTACCACAGCTGTGAAGAGGGACAACACCCAAAGGAAAAAGAGTCTGTTCATGGTCTGCACCAAGAATTAGATTCAGGGTGTGCTGGGAAATTCTCTTTCCTGACTCTTCCAGAGGAAATCAGGGAAAACCAGAACGAGTGCTGGGAAATACTCTTCTCCCTGCCATGGGGATCATGAACAAATATGAATGTTTGTATATATATATATATATATATATATATATGTTTGTGCTTAAGGGTGCATGTGGTGTATGTGTATAGAAGTATTTGAGCAGGTATGCATGTGTTTGTGTGTGTGTGTGAATGTGTACATTTGTGTGTGTGTGCAGGACATACACCCTACGAAGACACCCATGCTGCAAAAGCCAGCCCCAGCATTTGACTGAATCCACATCCCTCTTGTAGTCCTGGCCCGGCCATCATCAGCATGCACCTCTGCAGATGCACTGCTGACTCCCCCTGGGTGGGGAGGAACCAGACAGGTCAGTGGGCATTTTTCCAGCCCTTTGTTCTGTCCACAGGGGCCTGCACTAGAGAAATCATTGGAGGAAAATGGAATGTCTTTAGCCAGAAAGATTGCAGTCTTGCTTGCCTTTAAAAGCCCGTTTTCCTGTGAGTTGGAAACAGTGGGAGGGAGCAGTGGAAAAAAAGAATAGGTTCCAGTCCTGGAAATCCCTTTTCTGCTAGTGAAAGGGCATGCCACACCATCCTGGGACATCTCTGCTTCTGTGGAGGCCTGGAATGACTTCCTTTCCTGCTTCTAGCTGTCCTGCTTCACTAGGCTTAGCCTTGGAGTCTGGCTCTGTCATTATTAACTGTGGGGCCTGAGCAATGTGTGCTGCCTCACTGAGTCTCAGTAAACTTGCACATCTGCGCGTGGGGAATAATGCCTGCTCCTTAGTTGTGAGGGCAAAAGGCAATGCACGTGAACTTCCTCTCAAAATGGCAGCCAACATTAAAACTAATATTAATATTGTTTATTATTGTTACTGCTTCTCTAAAATGCCTCATGTTCTCTGCCAGTGGGGTCACATTCTCCTACAGTTCTCTCCTGTCTATCCTCACTTCATGGCCCACCTGCCAGAGGGACAAAATTCTCCTTTACATCATTTTCATGCAACCTTCTTGATGCCATCCTTTCATCCCCCCAACACCTTCAACCCAAACTAGACTCGTGGTCTCGTCCTCTTCTGGGAAGCCATGTGGCAAGGTGGGAAAAAAACATGGGCTGGGCATTCATGCTTGATCAAATTCCTGCTCTGCCACTTGCTCATTGGATAACTAGGACAAGCCTCAGTTTCTTCATTTGCAAAATGCAGTATATGCCTAAATCTATGGACTCGTCATGCAGAATAATTGAGTTAATGTGCTACATTGCATGGTACATTGAAGGAACTCCAAAAATAAAGGCTCAGGTTCAATAAAATTTCATTGGCTCACAAAGGTATCTATTATTCTTGCAGGATAAATTTTGATTTTTCACAAATAACACAGTACTTCTCTTAGTCAATGTTATTTCCTACAAAGCACCCAATGACCAAGGAAATAAATTCCCACTTCCTTCTTCCCTGTGGCTTCTACAACTTTCTGCACCTTAATGTGTCCTCAGTATAGCCCCTCCTCCTCCCACTGTTACCATTGCCTCATGGCCTGCTGGCTAGAAGCTCCAGAAGATCAGGAAATGGAAAATAATTAGGTCTTTGTTATGATTGCTTACAGTGCCCTGCAAAAGTTCATTGAAAGATTTTTTTTGTTTACTTAAATACAAATACAAATACAAAAACTTCCCCTCCATGGATGACACCACCCCATTACATAAGAACTTTTTCTTTTTTAATATCTAAATTAGAGTGGATCTTTTCATAAAATAACATAGACCCTGTCTTACTTTACCGGGGCTGCTATGACAAGTACTGCACCCTGGTTGCCTTAAACCACAAGCATTGATCATCTCACAGTTCGGGAGGCTGGAAGTCCGAGGTCTGCACAGACGTGCTTTCTCCCAGCATCTGTTGCCTTCTGGTGCTGGCTTGCCGCAATCCTCGGGACTCTTAGCATGAACCTCCACCCCCATCACATGGCCTCTGGCCCCATGGTCTCCTCTGGTGGAGACTTTTCCCTCCTACGGACTAACCGTGTTGCATTTCCTCTGCTTAGAAGCCTCCGGTCACATGGAGTACGGCTCACCCCATCTGATTTGGCCTCATTTAAATGGGGGCTTCAAAGATCCTACTCACAAATGAGTGCTCACCTTAACTAATAATAGTATCTTCAAAGGTCCTATTTATAAAGGGATCCCCACTCTTTTGTGGGCACCAGGATTCAATCCTCAACAAACCAACAAGCCATGAGGAAAACACAGGCAAAGCAAACAGTTCCCCTCAGCCTCCCAGACTCAGAGGGGAGAAGCAGGTCACAAACTTCCCCTCAGGCAGGCACACACAGGCCGTGGCCAGAGAAGGGTGGGGGCCATCCGTGGCCTGCAGGTGTCCAGAAAAGTGGGGCTTGTCTGCTCAGGGGAAAAACAAGGGGCTGTCCACTGGTCTTGGAAACCAATGAAAAAATGTTTCTTTGGCGCCTACTGTTTACAATAAAGCATGTGCTGATGAGCCTCTGGAAAAATAAAATAAGCCCAATACTTATCTGTAGAGCTTCTCGCTATCCCCAGGAGCCGGGCCTGGGCCTCTCCTTCTGTGGGGGTCTCTTTTCAAGTGACCCACCAGTCCTTTACTTTCTACTCCACCGATGCTGATGGGGCTCCTACATTTCAAACATCACATTGTGCCGGGCTCCAGCCTGCGGCCCTAGGACAAGATCGCATGGGCCTATTTTCATACGTGGTGCCAACTGGCCTCACTACCGTAAAGGTAAGGGGAAAGTTTCAGTGGCAAATGGAAGGTCCACACCGTGTGTGGATTTCTGCTTGGTCAGCAAGAGTCTGTTCATTGAATTTTCAAACAGGATGTCATGTCTGAGCCTGAGTGAGCCCTGAGCAGGGTTCCAAGAGTACATCACTAAATGGCAGCTTCGTCATGCTCCCATGGATCAAAATAAACCAGAGCCAAGCAGGGAGAGGGTGTGCAGAGGGCAGAGACCTCAGCTCAGGGCATCCCCGGCTTCCCCCAGAGGGCTTCGGTCATTGCTGCATTGAGTGGGGGGCTCTATATCTCCCTGTTTATTAGTATCAGCGAATTTCGTGGGCCCACAAAGACATCTATGACACCCACAAGGCGAACTCTGTCTGTCACAAATGATACAATATCCCTCTTAAATCTGATACAATATCCCTCTTAAATCTGCTTTCCTTCTCTAAGAAGCCTCTGGACAGCACAGAAAAATTAAAGATTTGCACAGAGAATGTGGTTCATAAAATCACTTCAAAATCCCAAGAAATGAATAAAGCTGTAGAAAGAGGTCTCACAGACTGGTCCGCGCCTCGCTGACCCTGGCTTCAAGGCAGGCATTGCCCACGTAAAATCTGTAAAACAGGGCACTGAGGCCCACCTTGCAAAGTTGTTGTCATGGATTCACTGAGAAATTCTGTAGACAACGATGACCAGTTGGAGACCCACACAGCCCTCAGCAGACGCAACCCCCTCCCAGCCCAGGCAACGGCCTTCTCACACTCACTGCTCCATGCTGCCGCTTCCCATGGCCACAGCCCTGCACCCATACCCCACACCACAGACCTGCACCCAAGGACCCGCACCCACGGACCTGCACCCAAGGACCCGCACTCACAGACCCACACCCATGGACCCGCACCCATGGACCTACAACCTGCACCCATTGGCCCACACCCATACCACACACCCAGAACCCATATCCATGCCCTGCACCCAAGGACCCACATCCATGGACCCGCACCCACAGACCCACACCCAAGGACCCACACCCACAGACCCACACCCACGGACCCACACCCACGGACCCACACCCACAGACCCGCACCCAAGGACCCACACCCACAGACCCGCACCCAAGGACCCACACCCAAGGACCCACACCCACAGACCCGCACCCAAGGACCCACACCCACAGACCCGCACCCAAGGACCCACACCCAAGGACCCACACCCACAGACCCGCAC
Source organism: Tamandua tetradactyla (assembly GCF_023851605.1). Lineage (NCBI taxonomy): Eukaryota > Metazoa > Chordata > Mammalia > Pilosa > Myrmecophagidae > Tamandua > Tamandua tetradactyla. Next base: position 56,778,249 of record NC_135338.1, on the reverse strand, counting down.
CCAAGGACCCACACCCAAGGACCCACACCCACAGACCCACACCCACGGACCCACACCCATGGACCCACACCCACGGACCCGCACCCAAGGACCCACACCCAAGGACCCACACCCACAGACCCGCACCCAAGGACCCACACCCATGGACCCACACCCACGGACCCGCACCCAAGGACCCACACCCACGGACCCATACCCACGGACCCACACCCACGGACCCACACCCACGGACCCACACCCACGGACCCACACCCACAGACCCGCACCCAAGGACCCGCACCCACGGACCCACACCCACAGACCCGCACCCACGGACCCACACCCACGGACCCACACCCACGGACCCGCACCCAAGGACCCACACACATGGACCCACACCCAAGGACCCACACCCACAGACCCGCACCCACGGACCCGCACCCACGGACCCACACCCACAGACCCGCACCCAAGGACCCACACCCACAGACCCGCACCCACGGACCCGCACCCACGGACCCACACCCACGGACCCACACCCACAGACCCGCACCCACGGACCCACACCCACGGACCCACACCCACGGACCCACACCCATGGACCCACACCCACAGACCCGCACCCAAGGACCCACACCCACAGACCCGCACCCACGGACCCACACCCACGGACCCACACCCAAGGACCCACACCCACGGACCCACACCCACGGACCCACACCCACAGACCCACACCCACAGACCCACACCCATGGACTCACACCCACAAACCTACAGGCACAGACCCACAGCTGCCTCTTCCACTCCGACCTTCAGCCCAGCTCCTTACAGCTCCTGGACTGCTGGGCTCAGGAGGAAGAGTTTTTTAAATCCCACACACACCCCCGGCCCCAGCTCTCCCCAACCAATTCCAGGCCAACAAATCTGATGACCCCATTCCCCACGAGCCTCCTGCCCTGGGAGGCCAGTTGCATGAGCTTGGATAAGTCATCCACCCTCTCCATGGCCTTGGATACCATGCTGGGTGCTGGGGCTTGGTGGTAAGGTATTGGGGAGCACTGGAGAATTGTCAGCAGGAGGTGACAATCAGATTTGTATCTTGGAAAGTTCCCTCTGGTGACTTTGGTGGGGCAAAATCTCATAATGGAAAGAACTATTGCTCTGGAGTCAGACAATAATGGGTCACCCTCATGGTGCTGCTCCGGCTGGCTGGGTGGCCTTGGGCAAATTCCCCAAAGCCACACTTCTCTCATATGCACAGGTGTCATCCGCAGTCTTATTAAAATACTGTATTAAAATACAGATCCGGGTCTGGGGTGAGGCCTGAGAATCTACATTTCTCACCAGCCCTGGATGATGCTTCCACTGCTTGTCCCTGGGTCACACTTTGAGTAGCAAGGCCTTAATAGCTCTGAGCCTTGGTTTCCCCATCTGTAAAATAGCATCAGCAAATCTAGCTCTTGGGGCTGTGAAGAGTGTAAAGGAAATCTGGGAGCACCTGCAGCACAGTGTGTGCCAAGACGCCCTCCACTGTAACCCACCTCGTCGTGGGATGATGTATGTCTGTTCCAGGCTCAGCACCAGCTCCTCATTTCCGCTCCTCCCTTTTCCATGCTTTTATAACTGGAATACTCTGGGAGCTTGCTTGGCACTGAGTTTGCCTTTCAAATGCCCTAGAATTCTTCTTTTGGCTTCTCTCCCTTTTCTATTTAAATTCAAAACCCACAATGTTTGCCCGAGGCTCCTACCATTCCAGTGCCATTAGCAGATTAAAATTTTGCAGCACCTGCCTCTCTTCTGTTCCCGAGGTCCTCATTTTCCTATCAAGCAAAGCACGAGACCATGCCACCTGCCACAAATTGGCCGTGTCCTCCTTCCAAGTGAGGAAGCAACTCTGGGGATGGGCTTTCTAATAATGAGGTCTTTGTTTCCAACGTGCTGGGATATTTCCCAGGTTCTGCAGGTGGGCCTCGCAGAAACCCAGAGAGACTGGGGGCAGGAAGCATTGTGCAAAGAGCATTGGTCTTGGAGTTTTGGGACTGGGGAGCTGGTTCTGGCTGTCTCTCTCTCTCTTGCTCCCCCCAGATCCTGGGCAAGTCATGACTTAGTCAGGCCTCAGTTTCCCCATCTCTAAAGAAAGGAATGGGACTAAATATTCCCTAGGAACCCTTCCAACTCTCAATCCTCTTATGGTCTGTTCTGTAGGGTAGGGGTGGGGGGCTGGACCACCGGCCCAGGGCACTTTTCATCTTCCATAGATAGTAAATATGCACTGATTTCTTTCCACCTTGAAAAAAGAACAAATTCTCTCAATCTCACACTTGTCTTCATCTGTGGCCCTGTTTCTTTGTTCCCAACTCCTTGAGAGAGTTGTGATGGTGGTTTAAAATATGTCTTCAGATGTTCCAGCTTCAGTCACTAAGCACCTTACAACGGCAAGACAGACCCCAAGCCAAGCCAACACTGCCCAGCCACATCCCTGGCTCACAAAAGCCACTAACAATATTAAAATGATTGTAGTTATTTTGTGCCACTGAGCTTTGGATGATTAGATAGCAATTGATACTGGAGCACTAATCTATTCTTCCTTTTCCAATTCCTCTCCAAGCAACCAGGATTCCATCTCCATCTCTCCTCCCAAACTGATTCCATCAATGCCACCAGTGACCTCCCCAATACTAAATCCAATACTCAATTTGCAATCATCATCCCACTTGACCTTGACTTGTTTAAGCAGCATTGACCCAGTTCATCACCTGGTCCTTGAAACACTTTCATCATCAGTGCATGACAGTCTTCTGATTTTCCTTCTTCCTCACCACCTGCTCCTTCTCAATTTCCTTTGCTGGTTTCATCCTCATCTCCTTGATCTCTGTACATTAGGTTGCCCAGGATTGGGGCTTGAACCTCTCCTCTACCTGGACTCACTCCTTTGTCAATCACATCCAGTTTCAGGGTTTTAAATACCACCGACATGCCAGCCTTCTCTTGGCTCCAGATTCTGATGTCCAGTCTCCTATCTGCAGCTCCTTTGGGATGTACACTGTGTGTCTGGAAGTTAACATGCCTGAAACTGAGCTCCTGGTCTACCAAATTTGCTCCCCTTATATCTTTCAAATCTCATTTACTTAAGATAAAAAGCCTGGAGTCCACCTTGACTCCCCTCTTTCCATCATACCCATATCCAATCCATTAGCAAATTTTGTGGGCTTTGTCTTAAAAATAGATCCAGGATCCAACTACTTCTCCACATTTCCCTCCCTCCCAACCTGGGTCCAATCATCATCTACTCCTTGCAGGTGTTTTGATCTCCTAAATAGTTTCCCAGTATCTGATCTTGCCCTTTTCCATTTAATCTCGGCACTTATGCAGAGTGATCTTTTTAAAACCAAAGTCATATCCTAACATATCATTTCTCCACTCAGAACTCCCCAGTGGTTTCCCGTTGTACTCAGAGCAAAAATCAAGGTCATTACCTGTCCGGCAGGGCCCTGTGTGATCTGTCCCCTCTCTTTACCTTTCATGCCTACATTCCCCTCTGTTCTCTCTACTTGCCCACTGCAACCTCTGGGAAAATCCTCAAATGCACTGTGGGGTTGAATTATGTGCCCTAAGGAAAGACATGTTCTCAATCTTAGTCCACATTCCCTTGGATGTGTACCTATTTGCAATTAGGACCTTTTGAAGATGTTGTTTTTAGTTCAGGTATGGCCCCACTGAATCAGGGTGACCTTAACCCTACTGGAAGCCTTTACAAGCAGAAGAAATTCAAACCCAGTTAGAGAAGGCACACAGAAAGAAGACAGAAGTCAGCAGAAGCTGGAAGAGCTGAATGAGAGAGATTGCCATGTGACTGAGGCAGAGATGCAAGCCAAGGAATCCCAAGGATTATGGCAAGCCAGTGCCAGAATGCTACAAACATTGAGAAGAAAGCATAGCCTTACCAGCATCTTGAATTTGGACTTCTAACCTTTGAAACCACAAGCCAACAAATTCTCATTGTTAAAGCCAATTTACTGTGCGGTATTTGTGATAGCAGACAGGCAAACAAAGACACATACCTCAGGGCCTTTGCACCTGCTCAGCCTGAAGCTCTCTTCCTCTTGATAGATGACACTACCCTATCACATACAGGCCACCACTGGATTCTATCCCTCTTCCCTGCCTTTCTTTTTTTTTTTTTTCTCTATAACACTGAGCGCCTCTGGAATGCTTTACATTTATTTATTTGTTTATGGTCGTCCTCCCTCCACTCAATTTTAAGTTTCATAAAGGCAGGAATTTTAGACTGTTTTGCTCACTGCTGTTTTCCCAGCATCTAGAATAATGCCTGTTACATGGAAAATATTTGATAGATATTTGAATGAATGAGTTATACAATCATGCCTCCAAATTGCAGCCATCAGAGTGATGTACCCAACATGAATCCACATTCTCTCCTATTCAAAGTCCTTTCTCAGCTCCCCACTGTCTTGGAGAGAAAGTCCAACCTACTTAGCCATACATTTAAGGACCTTTATAATCTGGCCCTTGCCTAATTCTGCAACCCCATTTTTCAATACTCTCTGCTTTGCACTTCACGCTCCAGCAATGCCAAACTACTCGAGGTTTTCTACAGGCCACGATGACATGTCCCATCTCTTTGCCTTTGCTCTTACAGTCCTCTCTGCCTGGAATGGTCTCCCTGCTCTCCTTCTCTTAGCTCCTTCTCATTCCTCAGTATCCAGCCCCAGGATCCTTCCTTGCCTGCCCCTGACTGCCTCACCCCTAGCCTAGTTTGGGTTCCACTTCTCCCTTCTCCTGAAGCAATTTAAGTTGACCCCCATCCCTATAGCTATCACCTGGCCATTTACTTTTCATTGGCTCTTTCTGTCTCCCCACTAGATTGTGAAGGATATTGAATGAGGTAAATGTGTGTTGATTTCATGAATAATAACATTTACAGCCAATCTGGAAATTATATGCTGTAGGATCCTGCACAAGCTGGAGAGGAACTTTAAGTCTCATCTTCTTGGTCCCTATTTGGACATTTGCAAATGAACTGGACATTAGTTGCTAGTGTGGAACCATTGATCCTTTTCTTAGGTGCAATCTGTAGGACGGGGGTGCCTGCTCCCATGGGTCCCTGTAGGCTTTGATTCACAGCTTGGAGTCAGCCGGGCACATCTCAGAGCGTGCTGAGGACTCGGGAAGTGTGACGCTCCAATCTGGCATAGGGCTGGCCCCCAGTAGATGCTTACAGAATGTCTTTGAATTGAAAAGCAAAATGAATGCATCAGCTTGAGGATGTCCCTTGCAGCAGCCCCCAGAGTCATCCTGATGGTGGAAAGAATAAAGGTGAGCCAAACTGCTGTCCGGCAGGTATCCTGAAAGGAGAGGAGGTGTGGGGCGAAAGGTGATAGTTCCAGCCCCTCTGCCCTTGGCTTTCAGCCAGCAGTTAGGGTTCTCTCATTTATAGGACAATGACGCCCCTGGGCCGGTGGTCAGAAGCTGCTACAAAAGACAGACCTTCGTCCCTCAGCAACCCTGAAGATTAAGGGGCAAGAACTCTGATGGGAACTTTGAGACAGGCTAGAACAGGGAAGGAGGGGTGAGAGAAAAACATGAAGGAACCTATGTACAAAGATGGTAGGATATTCAGAGTCAGGAGGCCACCCACTTACAGGAAACACCTGACAGCCATTCCATCAGGAATCAAACGACCCCCACCTGAGTGAGTCATTCACGGAGAAGGGTGGAACCAACCAACCCACCCAAATGCACTATCTACCACCAGGCACCACCCTGGAAGGGGGAAGGGGAATAAGTAAGCTCATCCATAGAAGCTAATGGCCCCACATTGCTAGGGCCTCTCACCTCCCTCACCTCTGTCTTTGCAAGAGTGCCCACGTGTCCTCTTACACGTATAGCGAATAAATTTTCTATCTGCTTACTCTAAAAAAAAACAGAGTAGGGCTCTGGGGTCAGCAGGATATGGTTTGAATCCCCACCCTTTCTTTAAAGCTGATTATCTTGGAGGGAATCTACTTAGTCTTTCTAAAGCGGCATTGTATCCTCATGGGAGAAGAAAGGGTAATTACCTCTTCTGATCCTTCTGGGACTGTGCTGAGCTTCAAATGCAGTAATGCTTGTAAGCCCCCAGCAGGGCCTCTGACACACAATAAGCGCTCAATAATGGCTAGATCCTGAGACTGCCCTTCGTTTTCATTATTACGCTGCCAGGATCCATGGGGACAGAGACGGTGACCTGCTTTTTTTCCTTTGTACCCTGAAATGCCACCTCTCATAACACTGCTATCTGTTCCGAATGAAACCCCAAGTCCTGTTTTGGAGTTCGGGATGCCCTGACCCTGCCATGTTAGCCCAGTGGTCACATCAGCTTTCTAATTGTAACCTCAGGACATAGGAGCCTTAGAATTGGGATTATAGGCATGACTTTGGGTTAAGAAGTAATTTTAACATGAATTCCATTGAGATAATTTAAGTCCTCAATCAATTTTTCACATAGTGTAAACTCTGTCCATTTTTCCTGTTTTATCAGTTGTTTTTTAGATGTTATTTACATAGGAATTGATCTGTGCCCAGAGTTGCACTGTACACTGCTGAAGGGTGGGGCAGGGTGGGCATCATGTAGGAGTCCCCAGGACTTGCACAAGGCACACAGGCCACACGGCTGAGCGTGGCTTGTCCAAATGAACCACACAACAAAGATTGGATACACTGATCCCTTTTCCTACCCTATGACAGCTTCTGCCAGGTGGGTTTTCTTTGGCAGTCATTATTTCTTTCAAGTTCAGTTGGTATCTTGCTGTGCAGTGAGGTCTAAGTGGCAGGTGGGCCACAACCTTGGCTCCAAACCAATGAATCGAAATGGCAGAGTTTTGCTCCAGTCTCTGCTTTGGCTTCTGGTGCCGCAGATTCCCCTTGGCTTCCTTATGTCCCCTTCCCAGGGAGGACTGTTGAATCACCCATCACAGACCTCTGCCCATCTTCTGCTTCCCACCCCAGCCTCACCACCTGGGCCCTCTGGCCATCACCACAGCAGGGTCTTCACCCCTGCCTGCCCCTAAGGTGGAAAGCGGTTTGGCCTGTCCAAGCAATGGCCCGCCCTGGTCCTGGCCTTCCCTCTCTCTCTTCCTCTCCCCTAGGCGGTGCCACCACCCCACACAGTGCTGACTCCCTAACCGTACCCCCAACACTATGTGGAGATTTCTGGAACCAACTTCATCCAGGGCGGATTCCACCAGGATTCCCTGGCCTTTGGCTAGAGTAACAGGTCAGGCCACCAGCAGCCCCCTCTTCCTTACCTGGACTTCATGGCAGCCTCTTCACAGCCTCCCTTATTCCCACCTGCTCTTCTCTACCTTGATCTGTGTGTCATGAGGCTCCCACAGGGGTCTTTGTAAACCCAAGTCTCATAATCCCACCACTCGCCAGATCTCAGGGGATGGAACCCACCCTCTGGCTCTGTTGGCCAGACCCTTCACAATCCAGTCACCACTCACCTCCAGCCTCATTGCCTACCAGTGCCCAGACCAGCTTCTCTCCTGCATTCTCAACTATGGACTTTTCAAGGCACTGGTCATTATACAACTCTTCCAGTACTCTTTTAGGGTAGAGACACTTTATAAGAGCTCTTTCCTCTGCCTGGAATGTGCTTCTCCCCTTTATTCTTCAATATGCAGTGCCCTGGACCCCTGACCAGGTGCTCACCCCTGAACACTTCCCTCTCTCTATACCCTCTGTTGGTGGATTGATGCTGTGATGCTGTAGTGAGCCACCTAAATTCCCTTTAGAACCGAGGTCCCCAGCACCCAGCTACCAGGAGGGTTGGCTGCTGACAGTACACGGCTTAGTCCTTCCCCAGGAATTGTCCTCCACCAAGGGAGCTGCCCATTCCAAGGTTGTGCGCTCTCCCCAGTGGCAGCCTGACCATGGCCAATGTGAGCAGTGGGGGTGAGGGCTGCCAGGGTAGGGCAAAGGCCCAGCCCCTTCCCTTGATTTAGGACAGCTTTGAGAACCATCCAAGCTCCAGAGCTCCCCATTTGATGCAAATGCATTGCATGTCAAGGTTACCCTGGACCTAGCCCTGCTGCCTGCCCTTCTGCACAGGTGTTGCCACTAAGAACACCTCCAACACCCCATTCAGAATTTGCTTGCCTAAAGGCAGACATACAGCATGCCCCTACCCAAGTGTGGTGGTTTGGAGCAATACGTACCTTAGAAAAACATGTTCTTAAATTTAATCCATTTCTGTGGGTATGAACCCATGGTAAGCACAACTTTTTGATGAGGGTATTTCAGTTAAGAAGGTGTGGTGTGGAGAGCCGCCTCCCGGGTCAGGCCTAGTGGTCGCGCTGCAGCCTGCTCTAGAGTTCCCCCCGCCCATCGAGTGAGCCAAGATGGCGCCCGCATCCTGTTTCCGCGTATGACGTACGCGCCCACCAACCCTATCTTCCAATCACCTCTGTATACGTGGCACTAACCTATTGGGTTTGGGCACAGTATATAAGAGGTTACCCGGACAGGGTGGGTGGAGACGACCCACAGGGAGCCGTACCTGACGGCCGCATAGAGGTTGTTCCCCCGCGGGGTATCTTGTCCCGCGTGGAACCTGTAACAGAGAATGCAAGCTTAACTCCAGTAAAGGTCTGTGCTCACAACCGCTGCGTGCCTCGAACCCGTGTTTATCACTCGAGTCGGTTTGCCTGCGTCCGTCTCTTTCTCCCCTCCTGTTCCCTTCGCCGGCCGGGGATCAGAAGCCGAACGAGACGGCTGCGGACAAGTGGTGGCCCGTACGGGGAACCTCCTCTCTCGACACCTCTTCTGCAAGGAGAGCCGTACTGTCTCTTCTTGAACTGAGAAGGACGTGCATCCTGAGCTCGCAGCGGACTTCCCGCGCCTGATCACCGCGAGAAGGTGAGTACTTCTTATTACGTGAGAGTTAAGGCCCGCGGGCTTTCAGGTAGCCCCGGGGACTCGGAAGAGCTCTCCGAGTGATTAAAGTACAGTGCCGACTGCAAGCATGGGGCAGTCAGGAAGTTCACCTTTATTACCCCCTTTAAAAACCCTTTTGAAGCAGCGGGGCATCTCGGTTAGGAAGAGTTCCCTCCTGCGGTTCTTAGACGATGTTGCTGCTTTTGCACCTTGGTTCGCCCACTCCGGGAGCCTTAGTCTGCCTTCTTGGTTAAAACTTGGTAATGACATAGAACGAGCGCGCCGGACGGGCCTTTGTATGGACCCGATCCTGGTCCCTATCTGGGAAACCGTCCGTGCTTGCCCTGAGGCAGAGTCTACTACAGGCCTAAGTCCGTCTTCCGCCCTGCTGCAGGCACGGCACGCGCTCCAAGAAACTCAGTCAGTTTCGTCTGCGGACGGCTCCCGTAAAGGCAAGCCGCCAGAGTCAAGCACTAGTTCAGACACCTCTGACTCAGAGTCAGATGGTGATGAGACCGAGGGTGCAAACGCGCCTCCGCTGATCGATTGGGGGAGGCCCCCTGTCTCACCCACACAGCCTTCCGCCCCACCAGCGCCTGCTGCAGGGACGCGGCGGCTTCCGGTGAATGGTTTTGGTGATCTCGCCAAAAACCCTCACCACGGGCTCCCTCTGGTGGCCGAATCAGGTAATTACAGTGGCTGCTCTCCAACTTCTAAGCGCTTGTTAAAAGGAATGGGATATGTCCCCGGCAAAGGCTTAGGAGCCTCATTGCACGGGCGCGCAAGGCCTATACAAGCTGTCTCCAATTCTGACAGACGAGGCCTGGGTTTTTCCTAGGGGCCACTGAGGGGAGACTCCCACCCACACCTATAAAACTAAAGTGGAAGACCAGTACCCCGGTGTGGGTGCCTCAGTGGCCCTTACCAAAAGAAAAGCTGTCAGCATTGCATACTCTAGTGTCTATACAGCTAAAAGAGAGCCATATCATTCCCTCCACATCGCCTTGGAACACACCCGTATTCGTCATAAAAAAGAAATCAGGCAGATGGAGATTGTTACATGATTTAAGAGCCATTAATAATTGCATGGAGTCTATGGTAAAATTAAATACCTGCATGTGTCAGTAGACACATGGTCTCAGATATTATTTGCCTCTGCTGAGACAGGAGAAAAAGTCCACCAAGTCATTGCACACTGCCTTGCCGCTTGGGCAGCGTGGGGTAAGCCAAAAATATTAAAGACAGATAATGGACCTGCTTACACCAGTAGAACCTTCCAAAAATTTTGTGATAATATGGAAGTCCAATTAAAGCATGGCATCCCTTATAACCCTCAGGGGCAAGGGATCATTGAGAGAGCACACAGGTCACTCAAAGATTTGCTTAGAAAACAGAAAGGGGGAATAGGTCACGGCCTGTCCCCAAAGGCTCAACTGTCCATAGCCTTGTTTACGTATAATTTTTTAAATGAAAATTCACAAGGCATGACACCTGCCCTTCAGCACACCACTCCAAGTCCTCCACATAGAGGTCTAGTCCGTTGGAAGGATGTCCTGTCAGGACAATGGCAAGGCCCTGACCCAGTGCTCAGCTGGGCCAGAGGCTGTGTTTGTGTTTTTCCCCAGGAGCCAGGACGTCAACCAGTGTGGGTTCCGGAAAGACTGGTGAGAACCGTGACATCGCCCGAGGAGGCCAAGGAGCTGTTGCCCAAAAAACCAACAAGCCTTCAACCTGAACCATCAGATCAGGCCTCCAACTCTGCTGATGACGGCGGCGACTGACGAGATGGCAACGAAAACGCCGGTCACCCTTCGATTGTTTAGAAGGGGGACCAGTTTTAATACCCCCCACTCTCCCAACAGGTGGAATCAGACCTTAAAGTGCTTGGGAAGATCAAGTTAACCCCCGTTGCCTTCGACCTTTCCGAACTGGGCGAGACTGTACAAAGTCTGTGGAACCGAGTCACCTCTTGGTTCTCTTGGCCCAATTTGACTACTTGGATTCTCGTAGCGGTGGGACTATTAGTGGGATTAGTCACTGTTAAATGCTTGTTAGAACGCTTGTTCCAGACACAGCAGCAATTGCGTGTTACTACCATGTTGGCTATGTCACTCGCCCCTGATGCTCCTGGCAACGACCGTCCCGCTGCCCGGTCCTCCCCCTCACCGGACGGTCCATCCCGGCCACTCAGGGCGGGGCGCTCGAAAACAGGATCTGCTGCAAAGCCCATGGCTGTGTCCCGGGTATAAAAGGCGGCACCAGATGTCATAATTTTGGTCTAAGGATGATCTCTACGGCGGAGTCACGGTCCTGGCCAGACTAGACTCCGGCCATTGCACAGAGACATCTAGTGACACCCTCGACTCTGGTTGCCGCTCTCCTGAGCCCCGCTTAGCCCAGTTGCGAGGCGAAGCACTGCAGGGAGAGTCACGTGGTTTCCAGTTCACGGGCTCTCCGGTCTCTATATGAGGAGTGCACTCTGGTTGGTGCCTAGCAAGCCTAGTCCAGACTCCCCAAAGCACCAAAACAAGTAGTGGGCTAATCAAGCTCACGGGAGCTCACTCATCAATGGAGACACTGGGTCTAAGAAAGGGTCTACGGACCAAAAATAATAAAAAAGGGGGAGATGTGGAGAGCCGCCTCCCGGGTCAGGCCTAGTGGTCGCGCTGCAGCCTGCTCTAGAGTTCCCCCCGCCCATCGAGTGAGCCAAGATGGCGCCCGCATCCTGTTTCCGCGTATGACGTACGCGCCCACCAACCCTATCTTCCAATCACCTCTGTATACGTGGCACTAACCTATTGGGTTTGGGCACAGTATATAAGAGGTTACCCGGACAGGGTGGGTGGAGATGACCCACAGGGAGCCGTACCTGACGGCCGCATAGAGGTTGTTCCCCCGCGGGGTATCTTGTCCCGCGTGGAACCTGTAACAGAGAATGCAAGCTTAACTCCAGTAAAGGTCTGTGCTCACAACCGCTGCGTGCCTCGAACCCGTGTTTATCACTCGAGTCGGTTTGCCTGCGTCCGTCTCTTTCTCCCCTCCTGTTCCCTTCGCCGGCCGGGGATCAGAAGCCGAACGAGACGGCTGCGGACAGTGTGGCTCACCTCAGTCAGGGTGGATTTTAATCCTACTACTGAAAACCAGAAGAGAACAGAGAGGCCAGGAGAGGCCACCATGTGCATTGCCATGTGACAGAGGAGCCAACCTCCAAGAATCACCAGCAGCCAACCCCAGAACACCACAGACGTGGGGGGAAAAGCATTACCTTGATGATGCCTTTCTTTTAGCGTCAAAACCATGAGCTGATAAATTCCCATTGTTTAACCTGACCTATTTCATGATATTTGCTTAAGCAGCCCAGGAAACCAAAACACCAAGGTACAGGTAGGCCCTTCTTGCTAATGCTTGTCCAGCACCTACCACATGCTAGGGAGATTCTTCATGGGTCTTGTCTCCCCTACAAGACTATGATTTTCTTGGCATATTCATTCATTCATTCATTCATCCATTCCACAATCTTTATTTAGCTCATATTACAGAAGAGATACGGGAATACAGAGGTGAGCCTACAAGCGTGGAACTTAAAATACACCTCGCCTTTTTATCAATTTCCTATTGCAACTGTAACAAATTACCACAGGTTTAGTGGCTTGAAGTGACACAGATTTATTATCTTACAGTTCTGTAGGTCATTAGAAGTCCCACACAGGTCTCACTGGCCTAAAATCAAGGTGTTTGCAGGGCTACATTCTTTTCTGGAGACTCTGAAGAGAATCTGTCCCTTACCTTTTCCAGCTTCTGGAGCCTGCACGTATTCCTTGGCTTATGGTTCTCTTCCTCTTTCTTTAAGTCAACTACCGTGGGCTGATTCCTTCTCACATCACATAACTGACTTTCTTCTGTCATTACATCTCTTTCTCTTTTCCTGACTCTGCCTCTGAGTCCCTCTTCTGCTTTTTAGGACCCTTGTGGATACATTGACCCCTACGCAGATAATCCAGGATCATCTCCTTATTTTACTGCCAGCTGATTAGCAACCTTAATCCCCCCTTGCCATGTAACCTCACATATTCACAGACTCCAGGGCTCAGGACATGGACATCTTTGGAAGATGGAGCAATTTTCTGCCTGCCACGCCCCCCTTGCCCAGCCAGGGGCTGAGGATGCTCAAGAAATATTGGAATGACAGGTGGATGTACTGAAAGCTGCCAGCATCCCTCCCAAGCCTTCCCTGTCCTTCCATCCTCTCTCCTTGGCCTTGGCCTAGGCTGAGATGCTTTCCAGCCTGTGGCTCCTCCTATTACCTGGACCTTTCTCATGGTGCCTCCAGCTCCTGTCTTCAAGCTGAGCCCCAGAAAAATATTTTCTTCTTTTCTCAACAGGAAATCCAAGTTAATGCCTTGTCTTCTGTCCTTTCTCTCCAGTGGAAAATCTAAGGCCCTTCTTCTAGGGTACTGAATGTACCATCATGGATCATCCTAGCATCTGCTCTGGCCCCAACCCTCTGGAGCCACCTCCAATGCCCCATTTTCATGGGCTCTGCTCCTGTCTTCTCCTCTCAGCCCTTCCTCTGAGGTCCCTACAGGGCCCCATCCTCTGGGTGCACACTGTGCATTTCCAATGGATGAACATTCCTCTTTGCCAGGACTATATTTTCCAAAAGCACTTAAAATGCCACATACATTTTTTCATGCTAATGAAACTACTGTCGGGCTCACTCCACTTTTGATAGTCTCTCCTAAATTTACAATCACCTTTTTGGAAAGAAGGATCCATTTTTTCATAATGATATTCAGTATTCTAAACATTTCTACTCCTGGTAATGCATTAATAGCTTAAATTGTCAAGCCTCAAAAGAGATTTAAAAAAATCACTTCAATCACCTTGAGAAGCTGTGTCTGGTGATGAGAACTCCCACATAGCAAAGTTTCGAAGAAGATGTTTCTTCTCCAATCTCCCCTCCTACACATTTTTTTTAAAGTTAGGTTTAAATTGGGTCTTTGAATATGAGGGCTTGATTAGGATTAGATAAGGATTGCCACATAACAGTTAGGTTTGGTGGAAATAGCAAGGTGAAAATTTGGGGACAGAAATTCAAAGTGTCCTGGGGTATAAATTGTCTGTTGATGTTTTGCCTGGGAAAGTGCACCTGAGAATAGTAAAACTATTCTGATAAACACAATGGAGTAATAAAGTCATATCAATGTAGACATTGGGTGTTTTTTTTTTCTTTTTTTTCTTTTTTTATTTAATAATTTAAAAAAATTAACAACAAATGAACAAAAACATTCTTAACATGTGATCATTCCGTTCTGCATATATAATCAGTAATTCACAAGATCATCACATAGTTGCATATTCATCATCATGATCATTTCTTAGAACATTTGCATCAATTCAGAAAAAGAAATAAAAAGACAACAGAAAAAGAAATAAAACGAAAACAGAAAAAAAAAAATTATACCATACCCCTTACCCCTCCCTTTCATTGATCACTAGCTTTTCAAACTAAATTTATTTTAACATTTGTTCCCCCATTATTTATTTTTATTCCATATGTTCTACTCGTTTGTTGACAAGGTAGATAAAAGGAGCATCAGACACAGGTTTTCATAATTACACAGTCACATTGTGAAAACTATGTCATTATTCAATCATCATCAAGAAATATGGCTACTGGAATACAGCTCTACATTTTCAGGTAGTTCCCTCCAGCCTCTCCATTACATCTTGAATAACAAGGCGATATCTACTTAATGCATAAGAGTAACCTCCAGGATAACCTCTTGACTCTGGAATCTCTCAGCCATTGACACTTTGTCTCATTTCACTCTTCCCCCTTTCGGTCAAGAAGGTTTTCTCAGTCCCTTGATGCTGAGTCCGTTCATTCTAGGGTTTTTCTCAATCCCTTGATGCTGAGTCTCAGCTCATTTTAGGATTTCTGTCCCACGTTTCCAGGAAGGTCCACACCCCTGGGAGTCATGTCCCACGTAGACAGGGGAAGGGTGGTGAGCTTGTTGTATTGGCTGGAGAGAGAGAGGCCACATCTGAGCAACAAAAGGGATTCTCTTTCTCCTACACATTTTAAAACACACCTTAAATGGTGAGAAAGGGGGAAAATTCAACTTCCCCAAGTGGAGAATTCTTGATATTCTCACAAGCAGTGGGGATAACCAAAGCAATAGGCTGAGTACCCAATTTGGGGGTTTGTTCATAAGAAACTTAACCCCACAAAGGACAATTTCAAGCTTACTTAAAATTAGGCCTAAAAGTCACCCCCAAGAGAACCTCTTTCATTGCTCAGGTGTGGCTTCTTTCTCCAGCCAACACAACAAACCAACTCACTGCCCTCCCCCTGTCTATGTGGGACATGACTCCCAGGGGTGTGAACCTTCCTGGCAACATGGGACAGAATCCTAGAATGAGCTGGGACTCAGCATCAAGGGATTAAGAAAACCTTCTCAACCAAAAGGGGGAAGAGTGAAATGAGACAAAATAAAGTGTCAATGGCTGAGAGATTCCAAACAGAGTTGAGAGGTTATCCTGGAGGTTATTCTTACGCATTAAACAGATATCACCTCGTTAGACAAGATGTAATGGAGAGGGTGGGCCACAGTGGCTCACTGGCAGAGTTCTCGCCTGCCATGCCAGAGATATGGGTTCAATTCCTGGTTCCTACCCATGTTAAAAAAAAGAAAAAAGAAAGATGTAACAGAGAGGCTGGAGGGAACGCTTGAAAATGTAGAGCTGTGTTCCAGTAGCCATGTTTCTTGAAGATGATTGTATAATGATATAGCTTCCACAATGTGACTGTATTATTGTGAAAACCTGTGTCTGATGCTCTTTTTATCTACCTTATCAACAGAAGAGTAAAACATATGGCATAAAAATAAATAATAGGGGGAACAAATGTTAAAAAAAATTTAGTAGATTAAAATGCTAGTGATCAATGAAAGGGAGGAGTAAGGGATATGGGTTTGTATGATTTTTTTCCATTGTTTTTAAATTTCTTTTTCTGAATTTATGCAAAGGTTCTAAGAAATGATCATGATAATGAATATGCAACTATGTGATGATATTGTGAATTACTGATTATATATGTAGAATGGAATGGTCATATGTTAAGAATGTTTGTGTTTGTTTGTTGTTATATATATTTTTTAATTTAAAAATTAATAAAATAAAACACCCCATCTCCACCCAAGGTGCGGAGCATTGCACACAAGGTGTGGGTGTGGCACACTCATCTCCTTGTTTGGAAGGCAAATATTTTAGGAGGAGAAGGTAGTTTTCAAACTATGTGTCCTGGAGCCCAGGAGAGTCAAAAAACTGCCCCAAGTGCAGCACCAACCAGAATTTCTGTATACAAGAAGTTTGAGTTGGAAGCTGGGTTTGGAAACTTGCTTTGACACTGAATTTGCATGGCAAACCCACTGTTGGAAATTGGGAGAGGAGGGTCCCTACTCCCACACCTTAGTTTCTGCCATTCTTGGGGACTATCCTGTGATGGATTTGGGTTTAGTGGAAAGGAAGTGGCAACTGAGAAAAGAATAGCTAACATTTATTAAGTGTTCTAGTTTGAAATCAGCTGGAATGAATGAAATCAGTTAGAATACCAGAAGCAGAATAACTTTTAAAAAGGGAAATTTATTAAGTTACAAGTTTATAGTTCTAAGACCATGAAAATATCCAAATTAAGGCACCAATAAGAGGTTACTTTCACTCAAGAAAGCCCGATGAAGTTCAGGGTTTCTCTCTTAGCTGGGAGGGCACATGGCAGCATCTGCTAGCTTCCTCTCCAGGCTTCTTCAACGGCTTTCCAGGGGCATTTTCTTTATGCATCTCCAAAGGTCCCTGCCTGTGTGGGCTCTGTCAGCTCTAAAGTTTTTCCCAAAATGGTTCCCTGCTAAAGGGATGAACCCCACCTTGAATGGTTGGAGACACATCTCCATGGAAACCATTTAATCAAAAGTTACCACCCACAATTGGGTGGGGTCACATCTCCATGGAAACAATAAAAAAATTCCACCCAGCAATATTGAATGAAGATTAAAGGACGTGGATTTTCTGGGTGTCATGGTCAGGTTCATGTGTCAATCCTGGTTGTCTGGTCAGGCAAGTGCTGGCCTGTCTGTTGCTATTAGGACATTTCATGGACTTAAATCATGATCATGTTGCCTGCATCCACAGCTGATTGCATTTGCAATCATGTAAGGGGAGTATCTTCTGCAATGAGTGATGCTTAATCTAATCACCAGAAGGCTTTTAAGGAGGATTCAGAAGAGACAATCACTTTTCCTGCTTCAACCAGTCAGCCTCTCCTGAGAGTTCATTGAGAACTTTCATTGTGTCCTGCCCTAGAGACCTGGGACTCCACATCCCCACAGTTGTGTGAGACATTTTTAAAAAGTTTATATTTACAGATGTCTCCTGCTGATTCTGTTTCTCTAGAGAACCTCAGCTAATACACTGGAGTACACAGCAGATTCAAACTGGTACATTGAGTGTCTACCATGTACCAGGTATTTTCAGAAGTTAATTTACTCAATGCTTACAATGGCCCTGCAAAGAGGAATTATGCTATTTTATTAATGAGACTGAAAAAGGTTGTGTAACCTTCCTGAGTAGTTATAATAGCACATAAATTATTTGCATAAAAAACTACTCCAAAATTTAGTGGCTTAAAATAACAGTCATTTCTCATTCACAGTTTCTGTGGGTCAGGAACTCAAGAATAGCTTGGCTAGGTAATTCTGTCGCCAAGTTTCTCATGAAATTTGCAGTCAGATGCTTTGCAGGGGCTGTGGTCATCTGAAGGCCAAATCAGGGCCAGAGGAACCATTTCTTTGGTCAGCAGAATAATGGTCACCAACAGAGATATCCATGCCCTAGTACCCAGAACCTGTGAATATGGGATGTTACATTGCAAAGGTCAGGGGAAGGGCCTGAAGGCTGCAAATGGAATTCAGGCTGGGCAGGCCATGGTGGCTCAGCAGGCAGAGTTCTCACCAGCCATGCCAGAGACCCAGGTTCAATCCCAGTGCCTGCCCATGCAAAAAAAAAAGGAATTCAGGTTGCTAACCAGCAGATAAAGAGATTATCTAGGATTATCCAGGTAATCACAAGGGTCCTTAAAATGTAAGAGGGCATCAGAAAAAGGAAAGTCAGAGAAAGAGATGTGACAACAGAAGCAGTGTCAGAGGGAGATTGCTGGCTTCAAAGAAGAAAGAAGAGGGCCCCAAGCCAAGGAATGTGGCAGATCTCTAGAAGCTAGAAAAGGCTAATGAAGGGCTTCCCCCTGAGCCTCCAGAAAGGAACAAAGCCCCACAACACCTTCATTTTTCTCCAGTGAGAGTTGTGTTGAACTTCTAATTTACAGAATTATAAGACAATAAATGCATGTTCTTTTAAGTTGCTAAGTTTTACAGCAACAAAAGGAAACTCATACAGCTACCAAGATGGCTCATTCCCATGTTTAGTGGCAGAAGGCCTGTTTCTCACCATGAGGGCTTCCTCTGTAGGCTTCTTGAATGTCCTGATGACATGCAACTGTCTCCCAGTGAGTGACCTAAGAGAGGGAGCCAGGAGGAAGCTTCAGTGTGCTTTATGATCTCAACCACTGCGCAGGCTTGAAAGGATTCTGTATCCTAGATAAGTCATGTTTTAATCCTGATCCATCTTGTGGAGGCAGCTATTTCTTTTAATCCCTATTCAGAACTATAGGTTGGAGACTTGATTAGATTATCTCCATGGAGATATGACACCCAATTGTGAGTATTAACCTTTGATCAGGAGATGTGACTCCACCAATTCCAGGTGGGTCTTGATTAGTTTACTGGAATCCTTTAAAAGGGGAAACATGTTGGAGAAAACTTCAGAGCCATAAGAACCACGAGAGCCCACACAGCCAGAGACTGTTGGAGATAAAGAAGGAAAATGCCCCCGGGGAGCTTCATGAAACAAGAAGCTTGAAGGGAAAGCCAGCAGACATCATGTTCTCCATGTGCCTTTCCAGTTGAAAGAGAAACCCTGAATGTCGTCGGCTTTCTTGAACCAAGGTATCTTTCCCTGATGCCTTAGATTGGACATTTTTATAGCCTTGTGCTAATTTGGACCTTTTTGTGGACTTAGAACTGTAAACTAGCAACTTAATAAATGCCTCCTTTTAAAAGCCATTCAGTTTCTGATATATCACATTTTGGCAGCTAGCAAACTAGAACAGCCTCTTCTGTTGTGGGGCGCACCGAAAGAGAGACCACACAATTCAAAACTGCAAGCTAATTTGGTGTTTTATTAGCCAGCCGGTGACTGCCCCCGAAACCTCCAAGAAAGAAGATTCAGAGAGCAGCCCCCAGAGGTTTTCAAGGTGTGCTTATAAAGGCTAAAATCATGTTGTGGTTTTTGCAGTTGGTAGCAAGCAAGCGTGAGCACTGAAGCAGAAGAATGCCGTTAGCTGTTGCCAAAACACATCCCGTTCCCTCAGTTTCCTAACATTGGTTA
The DNA here is from genome assembly GCF_023851605.1 of Tamandua tetradactyla. Taxonomy (NCBI): domain Eukaryota; kingdom Metazoa; phylum Chordata; class Mammalia; order Pilosa; family Myrmecophagidae; genus Tamandua; species Tamandua tetradactyla. Next base: position 56,758,833 of record NC_135338.1, on the reverse strand, counting down.
TTGTTTAACTCTTGGGGACATTCCACCCCAATGTTGTGGGGACTTTCCCTGCTTGGGCCTGATTAATTGCTCTTAGCCCTCCACAACTTCCACCATGTTTTAGTTTGTTAATGCTGCCAGAAATGCAAATATACCATAAATGGGTTGGCTTTTATAAAAGGAATTTATTAAGTTACAAGTAAACAGTTCTAAGGCCATAAAAGTGTCCAAACTAAGGCATCCAGAGAAAGATATCATGACTCCAGAAAGGGCTGATGATGTTTTGGGGTTTCTCTGTCAGTTGAAAAGGCACATGGCAACATCTGCTAGCTTTTCTCTCCTGGCTTCTCATTTCAAACTGCTTCCCCAAAGGCATTTTCTTTTTGCACCTCCAAACGTCTCTGTCTGTGTCAGCTCTAAAGCTTTTTGCAAAATGTTTCCTTTTAAAGGATTCCAGTAAGTGACCCACCTTGAATGGGTGGAGACATATCCCCATGGAAACCACTTAATCAAAAAGATCCCACCCAAAATTGGGTGGGTCACATCTCTATGGAAACAACTTAATCAAATGATCCCACCCTAAACAATGGTGAATCAGGATTAAAGAACGTGGCTTTTCTGGGTACACAACAGTTTCAAACTGGCACATCACATTCTATTCATAGAGTGACCTCGTCCAAGCCACACTTAAGGAGATTGGAATTGAGCTCCACCTTTTGAAGGGAGAAGTATCAAAGAACTTGTGGACTCTTCACACTGCCCAAGGTCACACCAGATTAAGCAGCAGAGTTCAAATTCTAAAACTCAAGTCCCTCTGACTCCATAATCTACATTCTTCCCAGTGCACAGAATTACACCACTGGCTCCAAGAACCAGGGATTTAGTCTTGCCACATCACTAGCAGTATTGAACCCAGGTTCCTCTAGAGTAGTAATTGAGAGCTCAGAAAGATGTTAATATTTTTAAATGCCAAAACACTCTCAACCAAGATGAGGCAGCACTAATCGTGAATAATATGACATCAACTCAATTTGATTGTATTGCAATCAGAAGTTATGGATGTCTTTAATAAAACATTGAAAACCTAATATTATTAAGTAAGTTCTGTCTGACAGACAACATCTTTCAAAGATGTGACCTCTAAGGGCAGAGAACAGCATTTTGGTGGGGTAAAGGTTGGGAATCACTGTGCTTTGGCAATCCTCTTATTTTGCTGATAGGAAAACAAAGGCTCAGAGCAGGAGTGGTTCATCCAGGCCTCCCCAAGAATTAAAATGTGCATATCACAGGCTGTCTACATTCCCAAGATAGCACTCACAGCCTCCAAAGTGGTTTTCTTAAGAAAGAAAGACAAGTAGGGAAATATCAGATGAATTTTCTAACTGTTTCTCCGGGTCAGGCTTTGTCCATTTCTAGGGTTTGCAAGGAATAATGCTCATAAAGCGAGACCATCAATGTGTTTCCATTGGACAGGAGAGTGGCTGTGGGTTGAAGGTGGTGTCTGCTGTCCAAAGTACTGCCCGGATCCCAAGGGAATCCCAGAAGAACAGTCGCACAGGCAAGACAAGACTCTGAGCTGTGTTTCTTCTCTAGTCTGGACAGTGATGTTCCAGGCCAAAGATCCCCTCTCAAAACTTATGGATAGGGTGGGCCATGGTGGCTCAGCAGGCAGAGTTCTCACCTGCCATACTGGAGACCTGGGTTCATTTCCTGGTGCCTACCCATGCAAAAAAAAAAAAAAAATACTTAAGGATAGTTCCTGAATGAGGTAGACCCAGATGAAGGGATGCTTTTGGTTCCTAATAATTCCCTGGACCTTCCCCTGCCCCCAACCCACACTCCAGCCAAAGTTTAGACCTATGAAGACCACGAAGAATCACAGCTTTGGAAAGAAACTCTTGACCTTTCGTACTTTCACCACAAACCTCCTCGTTCTCCTGCCTTCTCCATCTCAATACCTGGCCCACCATCCACTCAACTGCTGAGTTCCAAAGCCTGGAAGTTGTCTTTGACTCCTCCCTCTCTTACCTCATACACAGCCAACCAAGTGCTGCTGATTTTCTTCTCTATCAGACAGGATTTTTTGTTGCAAACAAATGTAATGTAGAATCCTGGGTTGGCTCCTAGAACAGGAAAAGGAAATTAGTGTATAAACTAGTGAAATCTAAGTAAAGTATAAAGCTTGGTTAATAGTAATGTACCAGTGCTGGTTTCTTAGTTTCAACAATTGCATCATATTAATAATATAAGACATTGACAATAGGAGGTACTGGGTGAGATGTATGCGGGAACTGTCTGTACTATCTCTGTGACTTTTCCAAAACTCTAAAAATGGTCACAAAATAGAAAGCTTATTTTTAAAAATCAAGAAGGACATCGGGAAGGACCCAGACTCTCAAGGAGTCTACACATCCAGAACCGACCCCAAATTACTCTGAAGTCCTGGTTAGGTGGAGACACAGCTGTTGACACCACCAAGGCTGGGTATGACCACACAACTGCTGCCCTTGATGCCTCCTTCCTTGGCAGAAAACATTCTGCCTTGTCCTAGCCTCTTCACAAACTTCTAACTGAAAAGAAAACCTAACTCGTGGCATGGATGGAAAGATCTTAGGGAATCAAGCACGTATAATTTTCATTAACTTCTACTTTGGAAGGTGAGTTCTAGCTCATAAGGCAGGAGATTGGAAATATGGCTCCTCTCCCCATCCCCACTGCCACCTTTTATAGTTTAGGCCAGCAGTGCATCTTCCCCCAACAGCCCTAACACCCTCCTGGATGGTCTCTGTCTCCAGAGCCGCCCTCCACTGTAGCCCAGTGGCCAGTGGTCATTCTATAGCTCTGTGTTCCCCTGAGCTTGTCTCTACTACCTTCCTCATGCTCACATCCACTGTGCTAACAAGGCCAGCCAGTCCTCATATCTCTTCATGCTCTCCTTTCCACTCTTGTTTTTAAAAGCTTAGCTTAGAAACTTAGTTCAGTCTTCCATCACCTCCCTCTGGTCTCCAGCCCCTAGGAATGCTTCTCTCAGTCCTAACATCAAACCTCTATGCTTCTAAAACCATAAACTAGGCCAAGGCACTCTTCTGCTCAAAACCCAGCCCCTTGCTGCCTCAAAGATAAAATGTTTAGTCCTTAACCTGAAATCCATGCATCCTTTACCCTTTCACCCTTAACTTCCACTAGCATGATACACAGAGCCTACCACAGCTGCAGGTCTTCCCCCGCCCCTCAGCTCTCTAAATGAAGATAGGCTGCATCTTGCAAATAGAGCATGCTTCTCACCTTTCTTGGACAAGCAAAAGAATCAGCTCAGATGTAACCTTGAAGCCTTTCTCTAAGGTTACACTGGAGTCTGTCTTAATTTGCCAGGTTGCTATGAAAAACACTACACTATGAGTTGGCTTAAATAAAAATTTATTAGCTCATAATTTGGAGTGCAGGAGTCCAAATTCAAGATATTGGCAAGCCATACTTTCTACCAGAATTGGTAGCTATGTTTCATACCCCAATTCCAAAGGACATACCTTTTTCTCTGCACCATCTGCTTTTTTTTCTCTGACATCTTCTGCAAGAAGAGGAAAACCTGTGAAAAACTTTCAGTACCACAGTAAGGAGAGAGCTCCCTGCAGTACAAGAGATTCAGAAAAAACACATGAAGCCTGGAGGAGAATGTTTGCTTCCTGTTGGATCAGCAAGAATTTCTTGGAGAAGGTGATGAAATTCAGTCTTCAAGAATAGATAGGCAATAACCTTTATGAATACAGATGCAAAAATCCTTAACAAATTATTAGTAAATTGAATCCAACAGCATATTAAGAGGGTTATACAACACAACCAGGTGGGATTTATCCCAGGAATGTAAATGTGGTTCAAAGTAAGATAAGCAAATGATATAATGCAGCACATTAATAGGATGAAGGGGGAGGAAATCCCATGATCATCTCAATTACACAGAAAAGGTATGTAGTGGTTTGGAGATATGTACCCAACAAAAATATCTTCTTAAACTGAATCCATTCTTGTGGGTATGAACCTATTATAAGCAAGACCTTCTGATGAGATTACTTCAGTTGAAATGTGGCCCACCTCAATCAGGATGGATCTTAATCCTATTGCTGGGGTCTTTCAAAAACAGAATGAAATTCAGACAGAACGCCACAGAAGCAAGAAGCTGAAATTCAACAGAACCCAGAAGAAAGTAGAGAGACCAGGAGAGGCTGCCATGTGCACTGCCATGTGACAGAAGAGTGCAGGACCAAGGATCACCTGCAGTCAACCTCAGAAAGCCAGTCTTTGGGGAGAAAGTGTCACTTTGATAACACCTTGATCTGGATTTTCTTTCAGCCTTAAAACCATAAAGCTAATAAATACCCATTGTTTAATGGCAATTGCTTGATAAGCCTAAGGAACTAAGACAAAGTATTTGCAAAATCTAACATGCTTGCATGATAAAAACACTCAGAAAAAAATAGGAATAGAAGGCAATTTCCTCAACATGATAAAGGATATATATGGAAATCCCACAGCTAATATTACAATCAATGGTGAAAGGCAAAATCCTGCATAAGGTTAGGAATAAGACACGGACGCTCATTTTCACCATTGCTATTCAATATTGTACTGCAAGTTCTAGCCAGAGCAACCAGGCAAGAAAAAAAAAGCGTACACATTCGAAAGGAAAAAGTAAAACTATCTCTATTTCCAGACGACATCATCCCTTAAACAGAAAATCCCAAAGAATACACCAGAAAACTAATACAGCTAATAAATGCAGCAAAATTACGGGCTTCAAGATTAACATGCACCAATCAGTTGGGTTTCTATACATCAGAAATGAATAATCCAAAATGGAAATTTAAAAAATAATGCCATTCACAACAGCATTTAGAAGAATAAGATATCTAGAAATAAATTTAACGAAGAAGGTAAATGGCTTGTACACTGAAAACTACAGGACATTATGGAAATAAATTCTTAAAAGACCTAAATAAGTGGCAAAACATCCCATGTTTATGGGAAGGCAACATTGTTGAGATGTCAATACTACCTTAAGTCATATATAGATTCAACACTATACCTATCAAAATACCAGCAGCCTTTTTTGCAGAAATAGAAAAGCTAGTACTCAATTTCATACAGAAATGCAAAGGGCCCCAAAGAGCCAAATGAATATTGAAAAAGAAGAACAAAATTGGAATGTCTCACACTTCTTAACTTCAAAACTTACTACAAAGACACTGTAATCAAAACAGTATAGTGCTCACATAAAGACAGACATATAGACAAATGGATTGGAATTGAGAGTCCAGAAATAAATCCACTCATCTATGGCCACGTGATTTTCAACAAGGTGCGAAGTACACTAAATGGGGAAAGAATAGTATCTTCAACAAATGGTGTTTGGGAAAACTGTATGTCCACATGCAAAAGAGTGAAATTGAACCACTACCACACACTATGTACAAAAATTAACTCAAAATGGATCAAAGACCTAAACATAAGAGCTAAAACTGTTAAGAATCTAGAAGAAAGCTTCATGACCTTGGATTTGGCAGTGATTTCTTAGGTATGACACCAAAAACATGAGCAATGATAGAAAAAATTGGTAAAATGTACTTCATCAAAACATTTTGCATATCAAAGGACATTATCAAAAAAGTGAAAAATAACCTATAGAATGGGAAAAATAATTTTTAAACATATATCTGATGAAAGTTTACTATCTGGAATATATAAAGAACTACAACTCAATAACAAAAATGCAAACAACCCAATGAAAAAATGGGTAAAGGACTTTATAGAAATTTCTCTAAAGAAGACATACAAATGGCCAGTAAGCACATGGGAAAATGCTTAACATCATTAATCATTATTTAAATACAAATCAAAACCACAATGACTATCTCTTCACACACACTAAGGTGTCTATTATTAGACAAACAAACAGAAAATAACAAGTGAAGGTGAGGATGCAAAGAAATTGGAATTCTTGTTGAGTGGGAATGTAAAATAGTACAGCTGCTGTGGATATCGAGTTTGGCAGTTCTTTAGAAAATTGAACATAGAATGACCATATGGCCCAACAATCCCCCTTCTAGTTTTATGCCAAAAAGATCTGAAAGCGGGGACTTAACAGATACTTGCACATCAATGTTCACAGAAGCATTATTCAGATTGCCAAAAGGTGGAAGTTACCTAAGTGTTCTTCAACAGGTGAATGGATGAATAAATGGGGTGCATGAATACAATGTAATATTATTCACCCATAAAAAGGAATGGAATTCTAATACAGCCAACAACATGGATGAACCTTGAAGACATCGTGTCAAGTGAAATAAAGTAGACAAAAGAAGAAAGATGTTGTATGAACTCACTTATATGAAATAATTAGAATATGCAAATTCATAGAGTCAAAAACTTGAATGCCAGTTACTGGGGGCAGGGATAGGGGTGGAGAATGGAGAATTAATGTTTAATTGGTACCGAGTTTCTGTTTAGCGTGATGGAAAATTTTGGCAATGGAGGTGGTATGATAACAAAACTTTGCGAATGTAATTAATACCATTGAATTATACACTTGAAAGTGGTTAAAATGGGAAATTTGGACTTATCTATATATTATTACAATTAAAAGTTTGGGAAAATAAAGAATCAATAGGTCTTGGGCTGAAAGGGGAGAAGTTCAAGGGTAGGCCTGGGGGAAGCTATACAAATAGCCCCCATCCCACCCCCAGCTCTGTGATGCCCGTCCCTGCAGACCACAGAAAAAACAGAAATAAAGACACTGACAAAAATAGCACCAGGAATGATGATGACTTTTTTTAAATCACCTGGAAAGTGAAATACTGCTGACACTCACTGGTGAAATTATTCAGATTGATCTATTCTCTTGAGACAGGGCAGGGGACAAGAGAACCCATGATTTCAGGTAGAAAAAAAAAAAACTTACAGGATAAAAAAGTCACCTTTGATACCAGGATATTTTCCCAAGCCAAGGAACCTAGCAATGACTAAACCCCGTCCTCATGTAACTGAGTACTTGGCTGCTAGAGCCTTGCTGTCTGCAGTAAGAATCCTTTAAGGAAGCAACTGGTCATTGTTTATGCCATAATCACAGTAAAAAAAACACAAAAATAAACACGAGCAGGGGCTCATAGAGACCTCTGTTCTCTGTGTACTGCCCTTAACAGATGATGCAATACGTGGGGGTGAGAGGCCCCTGGCTCCATGGACCCAGTTCAGGGTCGCATCTTCCCTGCAGAGGATGGGGGAGGGGGGAGGGGTGGGGAGGGAGGGGGAGGGAAGGGGAGGGGTGGGGGTTGGGGTGGCGGATGGAAGAGGGGAGATGCAGATTATCAGATTTGCTGGAGGTTTTGTTTTATTTCCTGGTTTTCCCTACTGAGAATCACTCTTTGTGGGGATTCTCAAAATAAGAGGAAAGAGAGCCTCAGACCAGTATTAACATGCTAATTACTCTTTACTCTTTGGTAATTAAATTAACTTTGACTCCATAGGCTTTCACTTGTCAAAAAACAAAAGTTATCTCCCAGCACTACAGTTCCCTCCTTGCTTTAGCAGCCAGCATTTAAACCACATCATCATCTGCTCAAAGAGCATGTATCTAAGGGGTCTGGTGACATCTACACAGCACTTTTTCTTTATAGAAATACCCATCGTCAAAAAAATAAAATAAAATAATTAATTACTTAAAGAATTTTCTTATTTGCCCAGCACTATGGGCATAATTTTTCTATCTGCCAGCTCTTCTATTCATCACCTCTCATTTCATCCTCAAACAATCTTGTGGAATAAGACTTTGTTGCCCCATTTCCTTGATAAGGAAATAGAGGCACAGATAGGCTAAGGGAGTTACCCAAGTCACACAGGCCATTCGGGAATGAGCTGGAATTCCAGGCAGATCTCTCTGACCACAGCACCCCATTCTTAACTATTGTGCCATCTGCCTCTTGGGAAGGTCTCTGTTCCCCCTCTACTCTTATTTTTGTGCCATACCTGAGACCAAACTAAAGCTATGGACCGAATCCGGCCCACTGCATGTTTTTGTAAACAAAGTTCTATTAGACCACGGTCACACCATTCATTTATATATATGGTCTATGGCTGTTTCTAACCTACAACAATAGAGTTGAAGAATTGCCACAAAGACCATCTGGTTTACAAAAGATCTACTATCAGCTTCTGTCTTCAATCATTGCTTCTTTTTTTTTTTAATTTTTTTATTGAGAAATCTTCACACACATACATTCCATACATGGTGTACAATCAATGGCTCACAATATCACCACAAGTTTTGTATTCATCACCATAATCATTTTTTAGAACATTTGCATCACTCCAGAAAAAAAAGAAAAAGAAAAAACTCATATATACCATATGCTTAACCCTCCCTCTCATTGACTGCTAGTATTTCCATCTACCCAATTTATTTTACCCTTTGACCCCCATATTATTAATTTTATTTTTATCCATATTTTTAAACTCATCTGTCCATACCCTGGATAAAAGAAATATCAGACACAGGTTTTCCCAATCACATTGTAAACGTTATATCTTTATACAATTATCTTCGAGAATCAAGGCTACTGGAACACAGCTCAACAGTTTCAGGTACTTTCCTCCAGCCACTCCAATACACCATGAATTAAAAATAGATATCTATATAATGAATAAGAATAACCTCCAGAATAACTTCTCAGCTCTGTTTGAAATCTCTCAGCCACTGACATTTTATTTTGTCTCATTTTGCTCTTCCTCCTTTTGGTCAGGAAGACTTTCTCAATCCCATGTTGACAGGTCCTGGCTCATCGCGGGAGTTCTGTCTTACATTCCCAGGGAGATTTACACCCCTGTGAGTCATGTCCCACATAGGAGTGAGGGCAGTGAGTTCACCTGCCAAATTGGCTTAGAGAGAGAAGCCACATATGAACAAAAAAGGAGGTTCTCTGGGGGTGACTCTAGGCCTGATTTTAAGTAGGCTTAGCCTATCCTTTGCAGGAATAAGTTTCATATGGAATAACCCCAAGATTGAGGGCTCAGCCTATTGATTTGGTTGTACCCACAGCTTGCTAGAATATCAGAAATTCTCCAAATGGGGAAGTTGAATATTTCCTCCTTTCTCCCCACCCCCCCAGGGGGAATTTACAAATACTTCTTTATTCACTATGTAAATTGCTCTGAGATATATCAAGGCATCACACTAACCTGAGCAAACCAACATCTCACATCCTATTCAACATTCTATGTACTTAAGGTGTTCAACTAAACTGACCATACAAGTTAAATTAGGAAAGGCACTACCCAAAGTGTAAGTTTTGCACCAAATAAACATCTCTTTGGTCTCACATAGAAGTTGACATTTTAAAATATGAACAATATCATCCTTTACCCTGTATTCTGATGTACCTTAATCCTATCCAGATCAGCTTCATTCATATCTCTACTTGAAGTCTAATCACTTTCTTAACTTTTTAAACAATTTCTGTATGGGGTACTGATGATTTTCACAGTTTCAGAGCTCTAACTCTGAGTCTCAGGCATCCCATAAATACCCAAAGTTTCTGGGAATGACTAGATTATAAACAGCTCAGTATCTCAGAATTTAGAAATAACAATTACACCTCCTAAATACATGTGACTGCAATCTAGGACCCTTTGCAATAGGTCCCAACCTGATAACCCATATTCTCAACTTCAGTTCACCGAGTTTTTACATTACCGTTAGTCCATATGAGTGAGGCATGATAATATTTGTCTTTTTATTTCGACATTTCATTCAACATACAGTCCTTAAGATTCATTCACCTAGTTGCATGCCTCACAACTTCATTCCTTTTTGTGGCCACTCAGTAGTCCATTGTATGTATACAACATAGTTCCCCCTTCCATTCCTCAGTCGTTGTACCCTTAGACCGCCTCCATCCATTGTGAATCCTGAACACTGCCACAATAGATACCAATGTGCAAATGTCCATTCATGTCCCCACTCTCAGTTCCTCCAGGTATATACTGAGCAACAGGGTTTCAGGATCATTTGGAAAACCCACCCCTAGCCTCCTGTGGAACCACCACACTGCCCTCCAAGGGGCTGCACCTCTGTTTCCCTACAGACAGTGAACAGATACATCTCTTTCTCCACATTTTCCCTAGCACTTACTTCTCTCTGTTCCTTTTTTTGGGGGGGGGGGGGTGGCGGGGAGGGTGTTGCTGCATGGTCTAGGAATCGAACCTAGGTCTCCTGCATGGAAGGCAGGCATTCTAACAGCTGAACTACCTGTGCACCCTCTGTTCATTCTTAAACAGTGTTAGTCACACATCATACAATCCAACTGTAGTGTATACACATGCCTTCACCACCATAATCTATATGAAGATGTTTCCTTTTCTTCCAAAAGAATTCATACTCCTTCCCCATGCCCTCCACCTGTTGACATTTAGTTTTGGCATAATGCCTTTGTTATATTCAGTGGTAGCATATTACAGTGTTACTGTTGACTATAGACCCTAGCTTGCATTGATTGTACTTTTTCCTGTATACCATCTATTTTCAATACTCTGCAATATCGACTTTCATTTGTTCTCTATCACGCAAAAACATTTTAATATTTGTACGTTTAGTCACCATCATTGTCCACTCTAGGCATTCTTAAAATTATACCATCTCAGTCTTTATCCTCTCTCTACCTTTCCTTCCGGTTTCATACATGCCCCTGGTCCTTCTCCCTCAATCATACATTCAGCTTCATTCAGTGTGCTTATATTATTGTGCTACAATCAGGTAGTATTTTGCTATCCATTTCTGAATTTTTACAATTAGTCTTGTTGCATAGTCTGTATTCCTCAGCATTAATTGCCCAATCTCTACCCTATTTCTATCTCCTAATAACCTGTGTTCTTAACTTCAATCCTCAAAGTTCATTCATTAATGTCAATTCATATCAGTGAGACCATACAGTAATTGTCTTTTTTTTTCTGGCTAATTTCATGCAGCATAATGTCCTCAAGCTCCATTCATGTTGTTATATATCTCATGATTTTATTCTGTCTTACAGTTGCATAATATTCTACTGTATGTATATACCACAGCTTGTTTGGCCACTCATCTGTTGATGGACATTTGGGCTGTTTCCATCTCCTGGCAATTATAAATAATGTGGCTACAAACATTGGGGTGCAAATGTCTGTTTGTGTCATTACCCTCAGGTCCTCTGAATACCCTCTGAGTGATGGGATTGCTGGATCATATGGCAGTTCTATACTTAGCTTCCTGAGGAATTGCCAAACTGCCTTTCAGAGTGGTTGTACCATTTTACAATCCCACCAACAGTGTATAAGTGTGCCTCTTTCTCCACACATCCTCTCCATCACTTGTTGTTTTCTGTTTTTTTTATAATGGCCAGTCTAGTGGGTGTCAAATGATATTTCATTGTGACTTTTATTTGCATTTCCTTAATAACCAGTGAAGTTGAGTATTTTTTCATGTACTGTTTAGCCATTTGTATTTCCTCTTCTGAGAAGTGTCTGTTCAGGTCTTTTGCCCTTTTATTTTGCATGGGCAGGCACCGTAATTGAACCCAGGTATCTGGCATAGCAGGCAAGAACTCTGCATGCTGAGCCACTGTGGCCTGCCTGAGTTGTTTGTCTTTTTGTTGCTGAGTTGAAGAATCTCTTCATATATTCTGTATAATAAGCCCTTATCTGATATGTGGTTTCCAAATATTGTCTCCCATTGTGGAGGCTGTCTTTTTGCTTTCTTGACAAAGTTTTTTGATGCACAGAAGTCTTTAATTTTGAGGAGTTCCCATTTATCTATTTATTTTTTCAATGCTCATGCTTTGGTTGTAAGGGCTAGGAAACTGCCTCCTATTGCAAGATTTATAATATATTTCCCTACATTTTCTTCTAAAATTTTATGGTCTTAGCTCTAATGTTTAGGTCACTAGCATCAGTTTTCCCTGAGGATGAAACCCAGCAGGTTGTCAGACCTTCCTATGAAGTCTCTAGACTTGTGCTTTTCCATTCCTGCACTCCATGGGGCACTTGTCTGCCCGCAGCTTCCCACCAGCATAAAATGATGTGGTGCCTTTAATTTCAGCAGACTCTTTCTGCTGGAGGCATGGCTGAGACAGAGATGAGGTTGTAGGTTGGCATTAATCACTTCAGTTTTCCAGTCCCTGGGGCCTGAATTCCTTGAAGGAGGGATTACACTTGAGCTAGGCTCCATCTTTCTCTTGGGAAAGATGCAACCTTTTGGAAATTAACTTCTTTCACCTAACTAGTTACTTTGTCTCTCAGACAAGCCTATTTCTGCCCTTGCCTGAGGCAGTGCTGGAGCCTGAGAGTGCTTCCAGTTCCATCTACTGAGCTGTTAAGGAGTAGAAAAAAAGCCTTTTCAGAGCTGGACCCCTGCTCCTCAGGTTTGTCAGTCAAGAGATTAAGTTAATACATGGCTCTATGAATCTCCAGGCTCTATGTGCCCCCCACCCCTTTTGGGGAATCTGTCCAACTCAAAAAGCCTCTTTTTTTTTTCCCATCAGCCCTGCACCCTTTCTGCAAAATTCGCAGTATCTTTAGTGCTTATTCCAGGTTTATCTGTGCTGGGAGCTTGTTTTCAGTAGCCAGAGTTTGTTAACTAACTCCACAATTGGAGCTTCGTTGAATTAAACTCTTGCTGCTAGTAGACTTTCCTCTCGGGGAACCAGCCTGCCATGCCCATGTAGGGGTACCAGCCGTGGCAGCTTGGGGAACTTACAGTTCCGTGTGGGGTCTCAGCCATTCTATCTGGTGCAGACTGGTGTACGCTGTGTGTCTGGTCACTGATATAGCCCCAGCAGTTCTTCAATCATTGCTTCTCAGGCTTGACTGCATATTAGAATCACATTGGGAGGTTAAGAAATACCACTGCCCAGGCCCTACCCCCGAGAAATTCTGATTTCACTAGTAGAGGATGCAGCCTGGGCATAGGGATTCTTAAAAGCACTCCAGGGCCCAAGTTTAAGAACCACTGCCTTAGACTGTGAGAAGCTCACCTCCCCCTCGGTATTAATTACAGAAGTTTAGTTGGCACATAAGGAGCACTTTGTATAGCACTTAAATGTAACCTTTTATCAGTACGAGGCTCCAACTCCTCAAAATCCTTTAAATCTGCCCCAAAGGCCAATTTCACATTGTTGGGAAAGTCCAGTTTCTTCCCAGGGGAGTGGAGGATCCGGTTGGCGGGCTCCTCTGCTTCCCTGTTTCTTTTCTGGTGACTCAGCCCCAGCTTTTATTTCCATCAAATATCAACTGTGTCAGAATTTCCAGAGATTTCTACAGTATGATGTTATTGTTTGATGTTTTAGGGGTGGGGGGTGGACAGTGGGTGCTGGGGAGATGTCCCGCAATAGAGCATTGAACATCCATCAGCCACCATCTCCCTGGCTCCACCTTCTTTCCTCTCTCCATCCTTCTGCCTCTCACTTTCTGACCAAGGGCAAAATACACCCTTCCTCTCCTGCAAAACAGTCCTGCTGTCATGTATTCCTGGAGCCTGGGGTCTTTCCAGAAAATTGGCTTATCTGTGTGCCTCTGCTCCAAGGCAGGTCTCCCCTATAAGGTGAGCTCACGCTGAATGCTATAAAAATAAAAATTTCTCAGCGTTATTCATAAAAAAAATTAAATAAAATAAACAAAATGCTTAATGATGGAATAAAACAAGAACCAACAGATGTTATTAGTGATGTTTTTCAGGTGATGAAACTGAAACTTAGAAAGTTAAGATGATTGCCCAATGTCTCACAACTAATTCAGCCCTAGACATTGAGGCTCAGCCACACACCTGGCAAGTGCACTGAGGCCAACCCTGAACCATCCTTGCTCTCTGTCTTTGATCTAACAGCTCACACCCCACCTCTGTCAACCAACTGTCCATTGCTCCTGTTTTCCCCAGGGCTGTAAATATGTGGTTCTCAGTAGCTCCTGGACTGTGACCCATAGGCTCATCCTCCAATCAAACTTTCACTTGTTTTCCCTTCACCTTGCTCAAGGCATCAGCATTTTAGGGTGAAGATGTTCTGAACACCAGCCCCATCCCCACAAAACCGACATGGGTTAGAGCAGCCCTCACTGGATGAGGGACACCATTTGCACGACAATAATTTCTTGAGTTCCTGCGACATAGGCACTGCACTGTCAAGGTCAAAGAAGTCAAAAGTCCGCTGTCATGAAGAGAAAGGCGCACAGCACAGAATTTAAGACTAGACTCTAGAACCAGAATGCCAGAGTTCTGATCCAAAATCATATCTTTTTTAATTAGAAAAGTTGTAAGTTTACAGAAAAAATATATATAAAAAAGACTTTCCATATATCACCCACCTCCTCACTTCTTCCCAGCTGTGTGACCTTTCTGCACCTCCACTTCCCCACTTTGCCCCACTGAAAAATGGGATGGTTTTAGTCCCTGCCTCAAAGGTTAGATGTGAGGGCCTTGAGGAAAGTGCTATGCAAGTCCAGTCAATCCTCATTGCTCGTGGATTCTGTATATCTGAATTTGCTTACTCTTTAAATTTTATTCATAACTCTGAAGTCAATACTTGGGATGCCTTCATGGCCATTTATGGATGCAGGCAGAGCAACAAAGAATCTGAGTGTCATGACATGCAGGTTCCCAGCTGAGAGTGAACAAAGCAGTGATTGGTTTTCTTGTTTCAGTTCTTACTCTGTAAACAAGTGTCTTTTCAAGGTATATTCAGTGCCATGTTTTCCACACATTTGTGCTTTTTGCTGATGATTTAAGTGTCTAAAATGCCCCCCAAGTGCAGTGCTGAAGTGCTGTCCAGTGTTCCTAAGTGCAAGCAGGCTGTAATGTGCTTTATGGAGAAAACACATGTGAGATAAATTCATTCAGGCACGTGTTACAGTGCTGTTGGCTGTAGTTCAATGTTAGTAAATCAATAAGGTATAATTAAACAGAAACGCAAATTAAACAAGGTTATGTATTGATCAGTTGACAAAATTCAGTGACCAGAAGCTTACAGGAAAATAACCCTGTATTTCCCCCAGGAACAACGGTTCACTATTCACTAATTCAGCATTTATGGTGACTTCCTAGAACAAAACAACTGAAAATAATGAAGACCGACTATATTTGTTGTCATTATCATGGAGTCCACAGTCCTGTGAGGAACAAAAAACTGAAACAAGTCTTTAAAGTGGTTCCCCAAGCTGTGTGTGAGAGTCCCTTGGGGAGTTGTTCCAAAAACAAATTACTGTCCCATCCCCCTCCCAAGTCTTACTGGATGAGACTTTTCAGAGACGAGGCCTTGGTGTTAGTGAAAAGCTGTCTAGGTAAATCTGACTAAGCCGGTCTGAATGGCATGTGACACACACATGCTCCTCCCTGTGTATCTGAGGGGAGAGGAGAAGGTCACACCCAGCTCAGCAGAATCCATGAATGCTGACCAGGCATCAGAAATGGAGCTAAGCATTAGGCGCACATCCCAGTCCTCCAGCTTTAGCTCTCCCAGTTCCCAACTAAAGGCAATCCACGTAGTCCTCTTGGGGAAGGTGGAATCATTCTCTTTAAGAGTCAGTTGATATGGGTTGGGGAGACACCTTGGAACCCCTGAAAAATACAGTAGTCACAGAGAAATGTAACACTCCAGGAAATCCTCAGGAGAAGGGAATGACATTCTTCATTAAGCAGAAGGAACTTGTTTGGAATCATTTGCAGGATGCCTCAAAAGATATAGCCTCTGAGGAACAGGAGCAAGAGCTCAGGAGAAGTCTGAGATGCCAGGGCAGCAGAATGAGATGAACAGGGGATGGGCTGAGATTATGAAAGCCTGCAAGAGAATAGGAATGCAATTGCAATTGTAAAGATGGCATCTCCATCAGAAGCACTAAATACAGAATTGACCAAGCAGAAAATCAGATCAAGGAGGTCTGGGTCAATCAGTTGAAAAGAAAAAGGACAAAAGGATGAAAAGATTAAGAAATTCATAGCTTGGGAAGACAGAAAAGAAAGATCTAAAGTATTGGGCTGTCCAGACAAGCATCCCAGCCCCTACTGGGCTTCCCAGAGATGAGGGAAAGAGTCAACAACAAGCCCTCCATCTGCTGCTTGTGTCTTATAAAAGAGGAACTTCTTTAATAAATAAAATATAAAAGACAGAGGGAGAAAAATATCAACCTATGAATAAAGGAAAAATAATCCACATTTTACTAGAAAACTTTCCTGACCATAGAAGTTACGTTTTTGTATCATCATGTCAAACTAGTAGCCCAAGGGGGCCTTTCCAGTTACCTAATGACAGGATAACATACAGCTGCTACCTCAAGGTGCACTGCTTGTCTCCTTCCTCTTCCTGGTCTATGGTCTGACTACATTGAGTTACTCCAAGTTTCCCACATGTGCTCTTTCATGCTTCTTCACATTCCTAAAATTGGAATTCCCTTTCCCATCTCCCCTCAGTCTTCCCCAACCCCCATCCAACACCTCACCATCTTTGGAGTGTCCACTCATCGTTCAGGGGATAGTCCAAGCATCTTTGCCTCCTTGAAGGCTTTGCATGGCTGCCCTCTTCCCTTTTTTGAGCTCACGAATTCTTGTACACATTTCCAGTATCAAATTTCTCACATTGCATTGTAATTTATATTTTTACATCTCCGTCTCACCTTCCAAACTGAGAGCTCCCTGAAGGCAAGACACTTGCTTTTTTCTGTCCTTGTAGCTGCACCATCCTGCACAGTACTCCATGTTATTTTATCTTTTAATGATGATAAGCACTGTGGTTAGGGCCAACTAAGTTTTTAAGAGCCTGAAAAAAATGTTTGAGACTTGAAAAAAATGATTAGCGCTAAAATTTAGGGGAAAAAATGAGTACAAAATTAAAGTTAATTAATGTTTAATTGTCTAAAGACCACAGAATTAATTTCATCAATCATCCAATTCAGGGTTCACAAGAATGTCATTGCAATTTTAAAACCAGTAGGTTAAGTTCCTTCTCTTTGCAAGAATTCCTCATATGCAAAATGACTGCTGAGAAACCATAGATAATCATGATGTATAACTCATACTGAAATAATTTTGTAAAGTAAAAGCTTTTAAAAACCTTTCAAAATGTCTAAGACAATAAATTACATTTATTGTGGAATGTGGGTGTGTTTTAATATATTAAAATGATGAGCAATGAGCCATCCTGAGGCAAGGGTGTCTAAGGCTGACGAGGGTCCGGAAGCCCTGACAGTGTTATCTCATGGTAGGTGGGTGTTGACTGGATAGAAGAACGCAACCCCCATTTCCTCCAAAACAAACAAGTGGCCCATGGGGAACTCTCCTTACAAGGAGTGCATGTGGAAGACCAAGTGCCACCACGTGCACATGTTCATTTCAGGGGAGAACCTCCTTCTTTGTTTCCATTCAGAGGGACATCGATTAGGGTGGCACTCAGCCTCCTGCCAATCCTTCACTCACTGTGAATTCCAATTAGGGGGAATGCAGTTTGGTATGCCTGGGTCAGCTCCTTCTTCTTCCACCCTTCTCCCTCTCAGGGACCCAGATTCCCACAGGAAGCATGTATTTTGGGCTGCCCTTCCCTGCAGTGTCAAGCTCAAAGGGCCAGGACCCTATGTGGGGAAGCCAGAAGTGGTCTAGCTGTACCTGTGACCAGTGGGTGGGACTTTTGGATAAAGGATTCAATGTCTTCTCTGTTTTCTTGGACCCAAGTCACTGTCCTTCCTTCCTTTTTTCCCTGCCCTCAGCATGTTTTCTGAGGCTGAACCTGCCCTTCTGAGGCTGGGCTTGGCCATGGGATTTACTCTGGCTAATGGAATGTTGGCAGAAGTGCCAGGTGTAGGCATCATATGTTTCTGCTCACCCTTCCTGTACTTCTGCGAACTGCTCTAAGAAGAACATGCCTTAGTATCCATTGGCCCCAGATTAGAGACCCATAGAGGAGAGTCGAACCCTTCCTGTGCCTTAAAGCAGAGCTGCCCCAGTGGAGACAGACCCAAGACTAAGAAAAATCAATGTTGATCGTTGAAAGCCACTGAGATTTGGGGGATTATTTGTTATGCAGCAAAAAACCTAACCCAATACATCTTCCAACCTAATCTCTAAAGGTGAAATGTTGGTCTCCATCTGCTGAACACAAATTGGGAAAAAGAAAGGTGTTATTTAATGGGCCCCTCAAACCCCAACCATATGTAGCATCACTGTGGAGAGGTCTCTTTGGATAACATTGACCCAAACCATTTGTACACTCCTTTGGGAGACAGCATGGCTTGTGATGGAAAGCCCATATAGTGGACACAAATAAACTGATTCAGGAACATGATACTGTTCTCAAAATGGGCAATGGAGAGGAATTCAGACCATCCACCTGCCTTGTTGAGCCATTTGGAGATGTGGACCAGAAACTAGAGAACCATTTCAAAGCTTCCAATTTTCTAAAGTTTGCATTCTTTCCCTTGAAGTATTTTTAGACATCAACTCCTGCCTGGGTGAGAGGTCCAGTTATATATATATAACTTATATATATATAACCTTTTCATTTGGCTGCTTTCTCTTCTATACTGGGAACTCTTTGAAGATAGAATTGTATGCCATATTCATCTTTGTATTCTCAGAACCTAGCCCAATGCCTTGCCCTAAGTTGGATGAATGAATGGATGGGAAGGCTCCCTGATTTTGGGAGGGTGAGGTAGGTGCACATTCTGGTCTTATAAGTGATGCTTTCCCCAGCATTAGCTTTCTCAGACTGTTACCCTCAAAAGAAAATGTTGACAAAAGCACAGATTCCCAGTTTCCTGCATCTGCTCAACTCTGCAGGAGCTTCTTAGCTAAATGGATCAAGTTGAGCTCCTGGGAGCTATTTCCATTGTCTCCCTAAAAGAATGAGGGCCAGTGATCTAAAATGAATTATTCCTCACAGAGACACCCTGTTGGCAGCCACTAAAAGTGTTTTCAAGGATTTGGCATGTTGTTTTTTCAGGGCAGATAAGGCATCAAGGAAACTGAGAATTTTACCTCTGTCCTCACTAGCACTATGACTTCAGAAAAGTTACTTGGTGTCTTTGAGCCTCAATTTCTTCATCTCTAAAGTATTCACCATGTTGCCTGCCTCAAAGTACTTAAATACATACATAATAGATGCAAAATGTCTAGCCTGCAGTAGGCACTTATTAGAATTGAGGGTCTTTAAAAAAAATGTTTTGGCAACAGTTGAGCTTTTAGCTGAATGTGCTTTTAAAACCCTTTTTGGCTCATAATATTCAAAAGGTAATTCTATTTGTTTCAGTCCATCTTGGATCTACCTGGCTTCAGAGGATAGAAACCAGAGAAATATTGATTTCTGACTGTCTTAAGGCTTTTTCAGAGTATGACACATCTTTCAAAAGCATAGGTGAAAGCTTTGCAAACTTGAAATTAAAGAATCAGCTTTGAACCTTAGTTTCAATTCATGCCTGACCCATGTCTGTCTGACCTTTTTGACCTTTAATGTTTAGCCCAGGAGGCCCTGGGCCCTGGCCATTGCTCTGTCCTCTATAGGCTGTCTCTTAGGTCCTTGTTGCTCAAGCAAATATCATGCGATATGTTGGCTTAAACAATGGGAATCCAATAGCTCATGGTGTTGAGGCTAGGAAAAAGTCCAGAGCAAAGTGTCATCAAGGCAATGCTTTCTTCCCAAAGACTGGCATTCTGGGACTAGCTGTTGGTGATCCTTGGTCCTGGGCATCTCTGTCACATGGATTTTTTGTTTGTTTCCTTGTAGATGTGATACCACCCAATTGTGGGTGGTAACTTTTGATTAGATGGTTTCAATGGAGATGTGTCTCCAACCATTCAAGGTGGGGTTCGTTACTGGAGTCCTTTAAGGAGGGATTGTTTTGGGAAAAGCTTTAGAGCCTATGGAACCCACGTAGCCAGGGTCTTTTGGTGATGCATAAAGAAAATCCCTGGGGAAGCCATTGAAGAAGCCTGGGGAGGAAGGTAGCAGATATTGCCATGTACCTTTCCAGCTGAGAGAGAAACTCCAAATATCACTGGCCTCCTTAAGCCAAGATATCTTTCCCTGGATGCCTTGGTTTGGACATGTTTATAGCCTTGTCTTAATTTAGACATTTCATGGCCTTAGAACTGTAAACTTGCAACTTCATAAATTTCCCTTTTTACAAGTGTTCTATTTCTGGTATATTGCTTCATGGCAGCTCTTACAAATGAAAAACATGGCAATGCACCTGGTGGCCTCTTCTGGCCTCTTTCTTCTCTTCTGGGTTCGGTCGACATTCAATTTCTGGCTGTTTCCTCTGTAATTTTTTTTCTCTCTCTGTCACCTTCCCTTTAAGGCCTTCAGTATTAGGATGAAGACCCAATCTGAAAAAAATAAGACCCATCCTGGCCATACTTTATCTGAACAAACCTCATCAAAAGGTTCTGTTTACAAAGGTTCATACCAAAGGAATGGATTAAGTTTAAAAACATGGTTTTTTCTGGGGTACATTGCTCCAAACCACCACTGGCTGGCAGCTTACCCTTTTCTCCATCAGAAATAGTGTTTCTGTGCCCCACCCAGTGTGTCCAGACCCTTTCTA
Organism: Tamandua tetradactyla; assembly: GCF_023851605.1. Lineage (NCBI taxonomy): Eukaryota > Metazoa > Chordata > Mammalia > Pilosa > Myrmecophagidae > Tamandua > Tamandua tetradactyla. The sequence continues at coordinate 56,738,262 of NC_135338.1, read as the reverse complement.
TCTTAAAGGGGAGGTGAATGCCACCTCCTCCAGGAAGTGTTCAGTGGAGCTCCAGTGCATTTGCTGTTCCTGGCAAATGCTTTGGAGCTAGACAGCCATAGGTTTGCAACCTAAATCCACCTCCTGCCAGCTGCTTGCCTTTGGGAAAATGGCCTAACTTCTCTGGCCAGTCATTTCCTTAGGTGAAAATAGCACAGACACTTTATCTGTAGGGTCACTGTGAAGGTTGTATGATGTTGATCTCTTAAATGAAGGGCTTGGCTCCCAGAAAGCATTTGATAAACATAACTTCCTTTTCTTCTCCTTCTGTAGGCCTGTATTACCATCCCCTTGCCTTCTGACGGGAATGCCCAGGTGTCCTATAGTCTATAGCTTGTCATTGATTCACTAAAAATTTCAATTGATCACCTACTGTGTGCTAGGCACTATCCAGGCTTTTGGGATACAAAGAAAATAAAGTAGTCATAGATACTTGTCCTGATGGGTTACCTTTCCAGAGGGGAGACAGACAATAAACAATAAGCCTAATCAATAAGTATATTATTTTGTATGTTAGAAGGTAATAAGTGCTATTTTAAAAAAAAATGAAAAGAAGAACAATGAAGGGAGATTGGAAGTGTTGAGAGCTGCATGGAAAAAGAGAGATTTAAGCACAAACTTGAAAGAGATGAGTAGATTTCATTCATTTGTTGAATAAATGAATGAATGAACAAATGAAGCAATAAAGAACTACAGTTCACTGATTTCCAAGGGAAACTGGCTCCACAGCAAGAGCTTGAAAATTTTAAGATTTCTAACAAACCCAGAACATTTCTGATCCATCCAGGAACAGGGAATTCTCAATTGGTCCTAAAAGTTGCATGCCTCTTGCAAAGAATGACATTCTGCTGGGTAGGGTGTCTAAAAGGCCTGAGTCAACAGGGAAAGTTGCTTTGTATTTTTTTATTTTTACATTTAGAATTTTTTTATTGATATATATTATACATTCATCCAAAGTATACAATTGTTCACAATATCATCATATAGTTGTGCATTTATTATCACAATTGAATTTTTTGTGAAAAATAATATACAAAAAAACAATGAGTGCCAAAGCACACCACAACAATTAGTTATAGAGCAGATTTCAGAGGTTGGCATGTGTGGTAGTTAGGTGCAGGTGTCAGTTTGGCCAGGTGAAGGTGCCTCGTTCTATTGCTGTGGAAATAAGCCAAAGGCATGTGAAGCTCATCTGTCGCTGACTGCATCTGCAGTCAGCTAGGAGGCGTGCCTGCTGCAATGAATGATGTTTGATTTAATTGGCTGATGCTTAAATGAGAGTGCTCAATACAGCACAGCCCAAGCAGCTCAGCATACCTTATCTCAGCACTCACAGCTCAGCCCAGGCCTTTGGAAATGTAGAAAGGAATCACTCCAGGGAAAGTTGTTGGAACCCAGAGGCCTGGAGAGAAGGCCAGCAGAGATTACCCTGTGCTTTTCCATGTAAGAAAGAACCTCAGTTGAAAGTTAGCTGCCTTTCCTCTGAAGAACTATACGTTTTTAACTAAATAAATCCCCTTTCATTAAGTCGATCCATTTCTGGTGTACTGCATTCTGGCAGCTTTGGCAGACTAAAACAGTACTGGTTACAATTCCATAATTTTAGGTTTTTACTTCTAGCTGTTCTAAGATACTAGAGGTTAAAAGAAATATCAATATAATGATTCAGCAATCATACTCATTTGTTAAACCCTACCTTCTCTGTATAACTCCACTATCTCCTTTGATCTTTCTCACACTTTTTAGAGGTATTTGGGCTAAGCGCATTCTAACTTTTTCATGTTGGAAGGGGCTACTGATAATATGGGATAGGGGAATGGAACTAGTTGAAGTTCTGGAGAAGCTGGGCCCTCTGCATTTCAGGACTTATCTGGTCCAGGGACCCATCTGGAGGATGTAGGTTTCTGGAAAGTAATCCTACTGCATGGAACCTTTGTAGAATCGTATATAATGCCCTAGGTATTCTTTAGGATTGGCAGGAATGGTTTAGGTTGTGGGTTTGGAAGCTATGATACATAGCAATGTCTAACTGAAGCTTGCATGAGTGACCATCAGAGTAGCCTCTTGAGTCTATTTGAACATTCTCAGACACTGATACTTTGTTACACTTCTTTTCCCCCTTTTGGTCAGGATGCAATTGTTGATACCACAGTGCCAGGACCAGTTTCATCCCTGGGAGGCCTCTCCCAAGCTGCCAGGGAGATTTTCACCCCTGCATGTCATGTCCTACATAGGGGGCAATGATTTCACTTGCAGAGTTGGGCTTAGAGAAAGAGAGGCCGGATCTAAGCAAAAAAGAGGTCCTCCGGAAGTAACTCTTAGGCATACATATAGGTAGGCTAAGCTTCTCTGCTACATAGTTAAGTTTCATAAAAGCAAACCTCAAGATCAAAGTCTTGGCCTATTGATTTGGGTGTACCTAACGTTTGACACAGTATCTGGGGTTTCTCTGGTGGTAAACTTTAATCCTTGCGTATTTTTTCCTCCCATCCCTTAAGGGTCTTGGCCAATACTTTTTGATTATCAGCTTAATGTATTCTGGGATGTATCCAGGTATTACATTAAGCTATACAGAATTAAAGGCCCTCATTCTTATTCTGGGGTCCCTGTGTTTAGATTGTTTAAATGATCTATCTAGACAGGTTGAGTTAGATTATATGCTATAGAAGATTTAGGTTCTGGACAAAATAAACCTTTCTTCCATTGGTCTCAAAGGGTAGATGAAGTTCTAAAATAGAGACAATGTCTTCCTTACCCCTATTTTCTGAATTACCTTAATCCAGACCTAATTATTCTTGTCTCTAAATACCAGTTTATATGTATATAAAACAGACTCCAAAATCCAGAAATAACAATTACCACTCTGGACTAAATGTAACTGTTATAAAAACTTACAATCTAGGCCCCTGTTTTCTTATAAGTATTTTCTAAATGATACCATACAATGTTTGGTCTTTTGTTTCTGGCTTATTTTGCCTCACCAAATGTCCCACAGGTCCATTGACAACATTGCATGCCTCACAACTTTGTTCCTTTTTGTAACAGCACAGTATTTGGTCACTTGTATACATCATTGTTCACCAATCTACATCTCATTCAGTGCATCCTTCGGCCACCTCCACTCATTAGGCATCATGTATAATGTCCAAAGTCAACAGTCCATTAACATTCTCAATTTTAGATAATTTCATTGCTCCCAAGAGAAAGATAACCAATAAACACACACTCACTGTTCTAGTTTGCTAGCTGCTGGAATGCAAAACACCAGAAACAGAATGGCTTTTTAAAAAAGGGAATTTAATAAGTTGCTAGTTTACAGTTTATAGGCCGATAAAATGTCCCAATTAAGGCAAGTGTATAGAAATGTCCAATCTAAGGCATCCAGGGAAAGATACCTTGGTTCAAGAAGGCTGATGAAGTTCAGGTCTATCTCTCAGGTAAGGAGATACAAGGCGAACACAGTTACAGTTTCTCTCTCTGCTGGAAGGGCACATGGCGAACATGGTGTTATCTGCTAGCTTTTTCTCCTGGCTTCCTGTTTCATGAACCTCCCCAGGAGACATTTTCCTTCATCTCCAAAAGTTGCTGGCTGGTGGACTCTGCTTCTCATGGCTATGTCATTCTGCTTTGCTCTCTCTGAATCTCTTTCATTCTCCAAAATGTTTCCTCTTTTATAGGACTCCAGAAACTTCTCAAGACCCACCTAAATGGGTAGAGGCATGTCATCACCTAACCCAGCTTAACAACCACTCTTGATTGGGTTACATCTCCAGGGAGATGATCTAATTACAGATTTAAACGTACAGTATTGAATAGGAACTGTTCTGCCTTTATGAAGTGGGATTAAGATTAAAACATGGCTTTTCTAGGGGACATACATCCTTTCAAACCAGCACACTCACCAAATAGAAAATCCAAGCCTCCGCTTACCTCGTGTCCCTCCCCCATTATTTACCACTAATATTGCTGTGGCACTGTTGATGTTTTCCTATTAAACATAGTCCATAGCATGCAATAGCAGCTTTCCCCCTATACCTCAAACATATACATTCTTTGTACAAGATTCATAACTTTGCAGTAATTCATGCAAGAATTTATTTACATTTATAGTGTTTATCTGTGGGACACATGGGTCTATACCACTCCTTTCAATCATGTTCACCTTCAATATGGTAATATTATTTATAGACCCACTCGTGAACTGCCTTCACTTCTATCTCTTCCCTTACATTTAAGTTCAATCCCATTTACTAACTGTTCACCCATCTCTCACTTCTGTCTATCTCTAAGTCCCCTATATTCTGTGTTACAAGCCTCTGATTTTACCTTTACCATGGTTATAAAAGTGGAACCACACAGTATCTATCTTTTTGTGTCTGGCTATTTCACTCAGCATTATGCCTTCAGGCTCATCCATCTTGTCATGCACTTCATGTTGTTTTACTGCTGCATAATATTCCATCGTATGTATATACCACATTTTGTTAATCCACTCACCTGTTGATGGACACTTGGATTGTTTCTATTTTGGGGCAGCAGGGAAATTTTTAATTGACCTCCTTTTGTAAATGATATTTACAAATTGCATCTGACAAGAGATGTCTGTTTGTACAGTGAGTAATTCCTCCAGCTAATTCTAAAATGAGCTTGCTATTTCTGACCTGTGACATGAGAGTCAGAAGTTTGGCGGGAGAGGCCGGCTAGAATTTTCAAGGTTCTTTTCCTTAAACTGGCTCTGGATGGCCGATAAGGGGGCTTTATGCACATGGTGGGTGCAGCCCAAGTGGCCTGCACTGAGCCACCTGCATATCTGTAGAACCATTGGCTATCCAGGCAGGACTTGCAGGTCAATCTCCATGTGGCATTTTAGCAATGCCAGGGGGTAGGCATCACCCTGACCTCACAGATGAGGCAGCTGAGGCGCAGAGAGGGAAAGTGATTTTCCAAAGTCACACAGTGACTGTCCCCCAGTGCTTGGCCTCACACTCAGGTCATCTGACACCCCCTCCAGTGCTCGTTCTGTTTCTGATTCATCCCAGGCTCGTGGACTCAGTGCAACGAGGGGGTAAACATGGAGTGGGGCCTGCTAGCTTATTCTGCTTCCTGAGCCCCTGCTTCCTCCCGTGCAGGAAGCAGGATTCACAGACTGTCACACACAATTACCACCCTGTTTAGCTTCACAGCATGTGGGATGGAGGGCAGATAACAGTGTATAGTGCCTCCACCAGGGTCTCCATGGGAAGCGGCCAGCTCAGGGGCCAAGCATCCCATACATGAGACTTTTAAGGCAAAATGGGCCGGCGAGGACCTCGAGGGGTCACGCTCACTGCACAAAGGTCCCCAGCAGCAGAAGGACTACTTCTTCACCAGTTCAACTCTCCATATCGGCAGAGGCGAGGCATCAGTGCAGAGTGGAAATTGTCCAGCAACCTCCCTTTCCCCAGGTCCAACCCCATCTGGAAAGTGGACATTATTACAGTAGCTTTTGGACCTGATGAGACCTCACTCCCTTCTTGATGGGAGTTGTATTCAATCATCTGTTCATTCATTCATTCACATATGCCAAATATTTGCTGCATCCCTACTATGTGCAGGGACCTCTCCCAGGTATTAGGGATGTAAAGACAATTAGATCTTGATCCTGCCATGGCCTGTGGGACAGACGGGGATAACACAACGCTTCAGCACTAAGTGGGAAGGAAACCCTGAGAATTGAAGGAGCCAGAAGAGGGGCTGCTCACTCTTTCTGGGGTGGAAATGGGAAATTAAAGAAGGCTGCCTGGAGGAGGTAGGGCCTGAATAAGGGGTGGGGCAGTTATGTGAGGAAATGCCATTGGAGAGTGAAAGCAAAGCCTGTAGATCAGAAAGCACTGTGCAGGGAGAGGGAGCAAGTTGTCTGTACTGTGGTAGAGTGAGGGGCAAAGCAATGAGTATCCAAGAAATAAAGGTGGAAAAGAGACGGGGCCTGGGGAGCCATAGCAAAGGAGGTTGGGCTTGATCTCCAAGTAGAGTGGAAAGTGCCAGCAGAGTTTTAGCAGTGAAGCAGTGGGATGGGATTTGCATGGCAGAAAGAGCAGACTGAAGTCAGAAGAGAAACTGGGCAGGAGGCAGGGAGGCCCACGAGGGTTCTACTCTCTCCCAGGTCAGTATCACACACACACCCGTGGTCTCTACTGTCCCCCAAGTCAAGGAACCCTGATGCCCTGGCCAGGGTCTGGGGCCCAGGCACTTGGGATTCTGGGCAGCAGGACCAGCAACGAGTCTCCTCCAGACCAGCTCTCTGCTGTGCCCCACTGTCTCCAGGAAGCAACCACACCCTACCTTTGGGCCCTGCAGCACAGGGGTCTGCAAACTTTTACCGTAAAGGATGAGATAGTAAAATACTTAGGTTTTGCAGGCCACACAGTCTCTGTCACAACTACTCACTCTGCTCTTCTGGTACAAAGGCAGCCACAGCCAATATAACCAAATGAGAGTGGCTGTGTTCCAGTAAGACTTTGACTGTGGATATTAAACTTGAAATTGCATATAATTTTCACAAGTCATAGTTCTTTTGAATGTAAAAACCATTCTTAGCTTGAGGGCTGCAGAAAGACAGGCTGACTCTCTACGGGCTCAGCATCTCCCTCTCTGCTCCTGTGTCTCTGGCCTTGGCCCTACATAGATGATGACCTAACTTTGGGCCCCGTCCCTGGATTTCTTTGGAGCTGCTGATCTGCTTCTCTGCTCCTCAGCAGCCACCCACATACCCTGGCATCCCCAGTCATCACGACGTCCCTGAAATCTCCATTGCAAGCTTCTCCCTCTCTGATCACCACTTCCCTGAACCTTTTTAGGAGTAGCCTGACCTCCCTGAGCTTCCAAACCACCAGCCCTTCTGTGCTTTTGTGACTTTTTCATCACATGGGAGGGAAAAACTAGCTAACAATCTGCAGTCCTACTTATCTATTTTTTGAGTACAAATTGCCCTAAACTTAGCTGCTTTTACATTTATTATTCCACAGTGCCTTGGGCCAGGTCTCTGGGATCAGCTTTACTGGACAGCTCTGGCTCAGGTTTCTTAGTAAGCTTGCATCAGGCCATCAACTGAAGGCTGGACTGGGGCTGGAGACCCTGCTTCCAAGAAGGCTCCCCGCGGCCATTGGCAGGAAGCCGTACCCCCTCAGCGCCTCGCCACCTGGCTGCTTGAGCATCCTCACGACATGGCAGCTGGCTGAGGGAGGGGCCAGGGCAGACAGGAGGAAGCTGCAGTGCCTTCAATGACCTGGGCTCTGAATTCACACATCCTCATTTTTGTGGTTTTCAAAAATATTTATTAGAAATGAGTCTCTAAATCCAGCCCATGCTCTAGGCGATGGGCATCAAACTCCACCTCTTGGATGGATGCATGCCAAAGAATTGGGGGACCTTTTTTAAGACCACCACAACTTCCCCACTTGCCCACTGATTCTGTGACCCAGTGTTATGCACAGTTCTTTACTAGCAGCCTTAAACTTCCTCACCCTTCCGTGCCTCTGCCTCATCTCCCTGGTAAAATCCCAACACTGATTAAATCTAACCCCTTACCCACGTCTCATCTGCACCTGAGCAGCTGAACATGCTGGAGGAAAACTGGCTTCATTTTCATCTCCTATGCCCCAATCCTGCCCTGAAATCCTACCACCTCTCTCAGTGTGCTTTTTTTCCACTCTTCAAAATGATTTCCTACCTCCTCCCCGCTGATCCAACCTGCCCCAGGCCCTGAGAGGCCCTCCCTCCTCTCCTCACTGTCTACCATCTGCCCAACTCTGTGTCTGTTCTCCACCTTCACCCCTGTTGCCATGGTGGATGGTCCCAGAACCTGCCAGGGCCATCACCTCCCCTGGTGCCCTGAGGCTCTCCCTACAGCCTTCTCAAAGGTGCAATTATTTCTCCTCTCCCCTCAATCTTCACTTTCTCCTCTCTTTGGGGTCAACCTATAAGTACACACATAAACACACACACGATTTCACTCATGCACACACACAGCAATGCTCACACACAACAATGCTCCGGCATCTCCTATCATCAAACCAACCACCAATACCTGTTGACTCAATACCCACCTCCAGCTCCTCATCTGCTTCCCTTTGTTACAAAACTCCTTGGATGAATTCCTGGGGCCACTGCTTCTACTTCCTCCCCCACACTCTCCACCACCTCCCTTCAGGCTTTGACCACTGAGCACTGAGCACTGAGCCTGTGTTCACAGCGTCCCCTTTGGCCTTCCTCTTGCTCAGTTGAATGGGCATGTCTCCCTTGGTCTTGATTTTACTCTCCCTCATAAAACACAGTCTTCTCCCAGCATCCATGGCCCACAGGTACGTTTCCCTACTCCGTCACTTCCTGTTCCTTCTCAGGTTACTTCCTGTTCCTTCTCAGGCTCCTCCATTGGTTCTGTCTCCCTGGCTTGACCTCTTTCCTTTCCCAGCTACAAACCTTTCCCTGGTGGCCTCATTCAGAGGCTATGACTTTGGACACTGTTCGCTCAGGCCTGACAACAAGTTCAGGAGCTGCTCACAGCAGGTGAGCGATCTGCGGCGAGGACGGAAATCCTGGTGCCTCGTGGGGTGCTTTGAGCAGTGCCTTCGCCTAGTTCCCCTGAAGGAGACCCTGACACAGGGATATGAGAGGTGTGGGAGCTGGTCCCAGGAAGTCGTGGAGTAAGGGGTGAGGGGGAAGGATTGGCAGCCAATACAGGGCACATGAATGAGTAGGAGACCCTGGAGGCAGTTGGGGCTCAGTTTCACTGGACACTTCTGGAAGACAGTGTTTAAACTTCGGGAATGTTCCTCCCAAGGGCAAGGAAGCAGGGGTATTTATCCTCCAGTTTAGCTCCACCAGGGACAGGGGCTGCTCCCGGGCCATTAACTTACCTGCCTGTCCAGTCTGCCCTGATTACCAGCCAGAAAATACCATCAGGCAGACTCTGGTGCTTGTTTAGAACACAGTGGGTGAATTGTGGCTTTAGATACAGACCATTTTACTGTATTGTAAGATGTACTGTATCAATTTTCTATTGCTGCTATAACAAATTTTCACAAGCATAGTGTCTTAACACAGTGCAGTTCTGGAGGTCAGAGGTCTGCAATGGGACATACTGGGCTTTACAAGACTGCATTCCTTCTAGAGGCTCCAGGGGAGAATCCTTTTCCTGTCCTTTTCCTGCAAGGCTTGGTTTGTGGCCCCTTCCTCTGTCTCCAAAGCCATCGTAACATTCTCCAATCTCTGTGACTCTCACCACTGCTTCTGCTGTCCCATCTCCACTTTCACCCTCTAGCCTTCCTGCCTTCCTCTTATTAAGAACCCTGTGAGGACATTGGCCCATCCAGATAACCTAGGATAACCTCCCTATCTGTTGGCTAGCCACCTTAATTCCATTTGCAACCTCACTTTTTTTTATGCCTCTAAACATGTATTTTTATATTATATGCAAACATTTTAATTGCCCAGTGGAAGGGTTGATCTAGTCAAAAAAGTAAATAGAAATAAAAATTAAAAATTCATTAGTCCATGATTAGTAGAAGAAACATGTGATCATATTTTTTAAAATTTCAATCAGAGGGTATCTCCCTTTCTGTCTATAAGTTTAACCAGTATCATTTCTTGGGATTATTGATAAATTTCATTGGATTTATTTCTACGCTTTTATATTCCTATTATTCCCTGCTTTTTTTTTTTACCTTCTCTTCCTCTCTTTTGTTGTATCGAATCAAGTGCTCTTATTTCTGCTACTCTTTCTGAGTCAAACATTTCATTTTTAAATTCTCAATTGTTTTATTAACTATTGTGCATGTAAAAATATTTATAATGTGTTAAGTAGGAAGAATAACAATTTTAAGGACTTATGCATCCACCTACCACACTTGAATAGTTACTAAGATAATTTTACATCTCAAAATCCTTAAAAGTCCCTTTTGTCAGGTATGGTAACAGTCACAGGTTTGGGGGATTAGGACATGGACATCTCTGGAGGAGGCTACCGCATGCTCCATTATTTTATGTATCATGAAGAAAAAAAATTCAAACACTGACAAATTACATCACAATACCTTCTTATCACTTAGAGTATTCTGTGTGCATTGAGAGCTCTTTAGATCAGTTTGATATTAATATTCATCTTTATCACTCTTGTGCCCACATATAAAGGAATATATGCATGAAATGAACATCTAAGGTGCTCCTAAAACCTCTTTGGATCTAATGTCCAAATTTTGGAATCCTTTTTCAGCCCAGAACTGTCCGTAACCACATTTTTTTTCTACATGCTATCATCCTCTATGCCACCAAAGCATTAGAGAGGCAAGGTTCTTAAAAGTGTGTCCACTGTGGTCCCAGGATCTTCTATCAAGCTTCTGGACCATGCATAGGCAGGGACAGCTATATACCAACTGGCACCTGGCTGACAGCGATTTTAAGACTTACCTCCATTTTAAAGTTGCTAAAATATGAAAAAAAAAAATGGGCATTTTAGAATCGGCAAAATATGGGACCATTATATGCTAATGAATTCAAATTTATTTCATCTTCTATACTGTTTCTTCCACTGAGCTCCAGTAGTATATGCCCAACTCAGCCCCCATTAAGATGGCTCAACTGGCTTCTTAAACTCAACATTCAATTCCTCACCCCTACACAGACACAACGTACTTCTCCCCAAGTCTGTCCCCATATTATTAAATGACACTTGTTTAATTAAAAACTTGAGGAGTTATCCGTAATTCCTCTCTGTGCTGGTTTGAAAGGAAGTATGCCCCCTAAGAAAAGCCATGTTTTAATATAAATCTCATTTCTTAAGGGTAGAATAATCCCTATTCAATACTGTATATTTGAAACTGTAATGAGATCATCTCCCTGGTTGATGTGATTTAGTTAAGAATGGTTGTTAAACTGGATTAGGGGATGACATGTCTCCACCCATTTGAGTGGGTCTTGATTAGTTTCTGAAGTCCTATAAAAGAGGAAACATTTTGGAGATTCAGAGAGATTCAGAGAGAGCAGAGAATGCTGCAGCACCACGAAGCAGAGAGTCCATGAGCCAGTGACCTTTGGAGATGAAGAAGGAAAACGCCTCCCGGGGAGCTTCATGAAATCGGAAGCCAGGAGAGAAAGCTAGCAGATGATGCCGTATTCGCCATGTGCCCTTCCAGATGAGAGAGAAACTCTGACTGTGTTCACCATGTGCCCTTCCAGCTGAGAGAGAAACCCTGAACTTCATCAGCCTTCTTGAACCAAGGTATCTTTCCCTGGATGCCTTTGATTGGACATTTCTATAGACTTGTTTTAATTGGGACATTTTCTCGGCCTTAGAACTGTAAACTTGCAACTCATTAAATTCCCCTTTTTAAAAGCCATTCCGTTTCTGGTATATTGCATTCCGGCAGCTAGCTAACCAGAACACTCTCTTCTCTTCTTCACAGCTGCAATATCAACTCCTTAACAAATTTACTAAGTCCACCTCCAAAATACATATAAGCCACTTCTTTTCCCCATCTCCACAGCTACTGCTCCTGTCTAAGTCACCATCACCATCACCAATGTGGTGGCCCTTCACTGCTCTCCCTACTTCGTCTCTTGCCCTTGTTGTCCATTCTCTGCATGGCAGCCAGTGTGGTCTCATTAATACACACACACACACACAAAATGATTCATAAAACCCTTCCTGGGCTTTATCTCCCTCCACTGCTCTTGGAAGGAGAGCCAAGCTCCTTACCCCAACCAGGGAGGCCAATGTTATCTGGCCCCCACCTCTCTGACCTCATCTCCCCCCACCATGAGGTAGATGAGTCAAGGTCTCTCCATTTTCTTCTGGGTTTCATTGCTTTCAGTTTCTTGTTTCTGCAGCTTTCTCTATTTGTCTGAATTTCATTCTCTTATAATGGATTCCAGTGAGAAGCCGAAGACCCAACATAGCCCACACCTTAACTGAAGTATCCTCATCAAAAGGTCCTATTTTCAATATGTCTACACTCACAGGAATAGCTTAGGTTTAAGAATATGATTTCTTGGGGTACATACAGTTCCAAACCACCACAAATTCCTGCTAACACCAAGCTTATTTATTCCTCAGTGGCTTTGCACCAACTGCTTCCTCTGCCTCTCACCCTGCCCTCGACTGGCCTCTTCTCTTTCTTCTGCTCTCAGCTTAAATGCCCCCTCCTCAGAGAGACTTCCCTGACCTCCCCATCTAACCTCATACACACAGCCATGCACACATTCTGTCTCTTTCTATCACAATAGCCTACTCTGTATTTTTCATGACCTTATTTCTCGATTAATCTAACTCCATGAGATCAGGAAAATTCTCTCTCTTATTCTTCTGTGCATCTCAACAACCAGAACAGTCCCTAGCACATTGTTCAAAACAATTCATTCAACAAATGAATGCTCAATAAATATTTATGGGTTAAAATGCAGAATAGATATTAGTATCATCAAATTGCAAAGGTTGCTCCTGTGCTGATTTTAAAATATGTCCACGATTCTTTGGTGCTCCTCCCTTTAAACAGTGTAGCCTAATTGTCCTCCCTTTGAATGTGAACTGAACTTAATGACTCACTTCTACCACACAAAATGTGGCAGAAGTGATATTCTGTGATTTCTAAGATGAGGTCATAACAAGGATGTCTTCTGCTGGTTTGCCCCCATAACCTTTCCCCCCTCTCAAATCACTTGCTCTGGGAGAAGGCAGCTGTCACATTTGGAGGCCACTCAAGTAATCCATGGAGAGGTCTGTGTCAGAAGAAACTGAGACTTCTGCCAATATTCAGTACCAATTTGCCAGCCATGAGCGCGAGCTACCTTGAAAGTGAATCCCCCAGCCCCAGCCAAGACTTCAGTTGACTGCAGCCCTAAACTATAATCTTGGCGGTAGCCCCATGAGCAAAATTGCAGCTGAGCCGTTTCCAAACTCCCGACCCAGAAGCTGTGAGATCATTAATGTTCGTTATTGTTTTAAGTCACTAAATTTTGGGATAATTTGTTAAACAGCAATTGCTAACTAATACAGTAGGTATATACAGGGGCATACAACGTGATCCCTTTCTAGAAACAACATCAAGGAAGAAAATGAAATCAGTCCAACGTGAATATTTGTTCATAATGAACTCATTTGAGTCCTGGATTTTACTATTTTCTCTTAAAGGTGCTTGGTAATATAGTGTAAACTATCATGAGATTATGGTCAAGCTCATGGGTCTATATTTGAAAACTGGCACACCATCCTCAGTCTTCAGGGATTCCTCATGTTCTCTTTATTTCCACAAACATGTTGCAGTAGCACATGCAAGTAACTTCAGGACCTGGGATAATATTCATTTTAATGAGAGACTCAAATTCTTTTAAAAAATGGTACGTGCTTTTCCCCCAACTTCTCTCTAGATGATCTCCAAATTCTTTGACAGCTCTTCCTAAAGTTTATAAAATTTTACTGATCTTGGTTCAAGAGGCTCAGCATGTAAGGTGGAGAAATTAGAACTTGTTGGACTTCGATCTGGGTTACTGATGGGACCTTGTATGACTCACTCTCCTGAGCCCCCACCTATCTTGCTCTTCCTATGCACACCCATGCACATATACACATGCATGCGCACACATGCACATATGCACACACAGGCACACATGCACTGGGCTGTTGGGAAGATAAGCAAGATAACATATATAAAGATCCTTACATGGGACTGGTAAAAAGCTAGCACTGTAGATAAATTATTATTCTAAGAGGCTGCCTTTGCTTACTTGACACATGGCTGAACTTGTCTAGGAAATCATCTAAGACTGAATTATCAAATCTGAGTCATTAGATCACTTTAGACCAAAACAGACTAAAGAAGAAGAGAACAGGAAGTGACATTTATTGGGCAACTACCCTGTACCCAGCACTTTACAATACGTCACTTCAGTCTCTCTTCTCCAACAAGCAGGCATTATGACCCCACTGTAGATATGGGGAAACTGAGGCACAAGTCACATAGTCAGTAAGAGGTAGAATCAAGCTTCAAACCCAAGTTGGCCTCACACACACATGGATTTTTTTTCTTTAATATGCAAGTGTTCATTTCCATATACGTTGAAAAAAACAGACAAGAATAGCTATGCACTTTCCTTTATCTTTAAGAATTTGGGGCCAAATGAGAGTTCTGGCCACTGGAGCAGTGTAAATGTGAGGAAAGGATGTGAGTGAGCAGCAGCTGATTATGCAGTGGCACTGCACCGAGAACATAGCAATGTCAAACTCACTTTGAAATTGTCTGCTGCAGTCCCCTCCATGGGCCTCTCTCTCTGGGCTCTGCATGAGGATGGCAGTGACGAAAGGACTGAGGTCTCCAGACATCCTGGTTCTGCAGGATGAAGAAGAGTAGCTTGGAGGTCCATCAGCCCATCACTTCCCGCTGCAATCACTTTTTAGCATGTGACCTGGATGAGTTACTTAGCTTCTGACCCTGTCCAGGGAGGATGGCACTTCGGAGCTCATTGAATTTTCCTAGGATTTAATGAGATTGTGTATGTAGAGTGCCTGGCATATAATAGGTGCCAGAGCATAAGGTGGAGAAATTTAAATATCCTGGGCTTTGCTCTGGGTTAGCAGTGTGACTTTGTGTAAAACAACCTTGCCACTCCCACCCAAACACTCCCCCATCATAGTCACACGCAGGCACAATTATGCACAGTCACACATACTCACCCATACACATAATCACACATGCTTACACTCACACCCATACACAGTCACATGTGCCCATGCACACCCACACACAGTCATACACACATTTAATCACACATGATTACATACACTCACACATACCCACACGGTCACTCATCCACACATAATCATATGCAATCACATTCACACATACACATAGTCACACTCACACACACCCACACACATAATCCCACACACTCACACACATCCACATGCATAACCATGTACACCCACACTCGTACACACATAGTCACACCCACACAATCCCACACACACCCATATACATAGTAACACATGTCCACATTCATATACACATACTTACAGATGCTCACACAGTCACACACACTCATTCACACATTTAATCATACACAATCACACCCACACATAGTCATATATTCACACACACAATCACATGCACACATAGTCACACATACTCACACGCATAATCATGTATACCCACACATACACACAGTCACACCCACACAATCACACACTCACACATATAGTCACATATCACACACATAATCACTACACATATAGTCATACCCACTCACCCACTTACGTAATCCCCCCACACAGTCACATATGCTCACACACACACACATAATCACACACATGCACATTATACATACACACACTCTTTCCCCTATCACCAGTTACCTATGAGACCTGAGACCAGCTCTACCCAATCAACATATAATGCTAGATATATTTAAGTTTTTCTAGTACTGCCAATAAAAAGAGAGAAAAGAAACACGTAAATTCATTTTAATAATATATTTTGTCTAACACAAAATAATCCAAATTATTATCATTTCCACATGTAATCAGTATTTTAAAAATTAAAATATCTTACCTTTTTTTTGTACTAAGATCTTTGTAATCCAATACATATTTTATACTTTGAGTACATCTCAATTTGAATTTGCCACATTTCAAGGGCTCAACAGCCACAGGTGGTTCAGCCGTGTAGGCAGTCTTTCTCTTCCTCTGAGCTTTGGTTCCCTCAGCTGCGAGGAGGAGGGGACAGGGCATAACCTCAGGATCGCCTCTGAGCTGAACAGCACAATCCTCGTACCCCAGCTGCCCTCCCCATTTCCTGATTGATTTGCGGGGGATCCCCTCTATTAGTACACAGAACAATGTGGACTCTGCTGAGATTTAATGAAGCAGAACAGCTCCAGGCTATAAAAATGTCATTAGGCAGCCCTCCAGCCCCTGGGTTAACCAGGGAAGTATTGAAAGAGCACATTAGGGAGATAATCAGCTGATAATTCCTGCAGAAATGGAGGGACTGCCTTGAAAGCTGACTAAAGCAAGAAGCAGTCATTCTAGGCTGCCACCTCTCAAAAGAGGGGTCACAACAGATAGGAATTATTCCTATAACTTTGACTAACAGAATTATTTTTTTTAAGAGCGAGATCAGTCATCTCATCAATGGCCAATAAATATGAAAAGAGGATCAATCTCTGGAATAATCAAAGAAATGCAAACTGAGCCACAAATGTGCCATTTTTCACACATGAAAGTGTCAAATACTTTTAGAGTGATAAGACCCAGTGTCGGTGAGAATGTAGTGAAATGAGCAGTTTCGTATACTGCCAGCGAGACTATAAATGGGTTTGACTTTTCTGAAAAGCAATTTGACAGTAAGTATTACATGCTTTCAAAATATGCAGTAATCTCTCTTTCTCTCCCTGTTTCTATCTTAAGGAAATAATCAAAGAGACTTTATCATTTAGCTTGTTCTATAAAAGATAGCACCCCAAAACTACCCTGGCAGATCTCGCCTGGGCTGACATGGCTGATCTTTTTCATACATCTGCAGTCAGCTGGCAGGTCAGCTGGTAACCAGATAATTCAGGACGGTGAGGCAGCCATGAAAAATGCTTCATAGATCTCCCACTACAGGGCACTTCACTCGCCAAAGGCCCAGCTAAGCTGCTGTGCTCTGAAATCCAGCTCTACATTCACACTGAGGCTGCATGGCCCGTGGACTACTCCCAGGCCCATTCCTGGGAGACACTAGTCTTCTCTGTCAGAAACTTCAACTCAAGGACTCCTCAATGGCTTTGCAACCCTTCCTGAGTTTGTACAGCAGCCAAGGACAATTCTACCCAACCCCAGCTCCCTCCCCATTTTGTCTTACACAGGCATTGTACCTAATAAAATCTTTGCGTGTTTAATCCATCTTGGCTTCTGGGAAGACCCAGACTGACATAGGTGGTCCCACCCACATGTCTGGTAGCTGTCTGGCTGGGGGCCCCTCATCTTCCCAAAGGCTAACTCAGCTCGTTCTCATAGTGAGCTCAGGGATGCAAGCCCAGGAGCATTATTGCCTCATTGGTCATACCCAGAATCAGCATGGGAGAGGAGTATCCAAGGGTGTGGATATAGGCAGGACAATTACTGTGGCTCTGTTTGCAAACAGTCTGCCATGGAGACTTTCAGAAATGTTTTTGCAAGAACATTCATTGTGTAACTCATTTATCCATTCAACATCTATTGATTGAATGCCCACTACGAGCCAGGCGCTGTTCAAGATGCTGGGATTTTTGTTATAATCAAATTGGCAAGCATAAAGCCTCCAAAAAAATGGAGACTTTATTCTAGTGGACAGAGGCAGGTATACCAAAATCAAAGGAAGCAAAAGAATAATGTTGGCTAATAGTAATTATTACACAGAGAATACCAAGTCAACATGTGGCTGTGTGATCATGAACTGAGGGGAGGATGGTGGTCAGGGATAAAGTGAACCATGGGTATATTCCAGGCAAAAGGAACACACTAAGCAAAGGGCCAGAGGCAGGGACAAGAAGGAAGATGGTGAGTCAGTCCAGGGAGGTGGGTGAGGAGAAGAGGGAATGTGAAGAGGGTGCAGAAGTAAGACAGGGTCAGAGCACAGAGGCCTCTGTATGCCAGGGAAGGAGTTGGGATATATTCCAAATGTGATGGGAAACTACTCAATGGTTTTTGTTTTGTTTTATTTTTTTTTTAAAGGGGAATTTAATAAGTTGCAAGTTAACAGCTTTTAGGCCTATAAAAATGTCCAAACTAAAGCAAATCTATAGAGATGTCCAATCTAAGGCATCCAGGGAAAATACATTGGTTCAAGAAGGCTGATGAAGTTCAGGGTTTCTCTCTCAAGTGGAAAGGCACATGGCGATCACGGTCAGGGTTGCTCTCTCAAGTGAGAAGGCACATGGTGAAACTGGCATCATCTGCTAGGTTTCTCTCCTGGCTTCCTGTTTCATGAAGCTCCCCAGGAGGCATTTTTCTTCATCTTCAAATGTCGCTGACTGGTGGACTCTGCTTCTCATGGCTATGTCATTCTGCTCTGCTCTCTCTGAGTCACCACTCGAAGGTTTTTAAATAGGGAAGTGATGAGATCTGATTAGAAATCTGAGTAAATATTAGATTAGAGAGGAGGCAGGAGTGGAAACAGGCAGAACTTTTAGTAGTCTGCTGTGGTGCGCCAGCGAGAAGGAATATTGGCTTGATATTGAGTGTGTCACTAGAGAAGGAAATTGAGAAAAATTGATTGATTAGAGATACATTTTGAAGTAGAGTCAATAGGACTTGCTAAGGACTTGTATGTGAGAGGTGTGTGAGGGAAAGAGAGGAAGGAAGAACAACTCCCAGTGTTTGGCTCCAGGTTCTAAGTGTTAGGTGGTGGTTTCATGTGGAATGATGGAGGCTCCTGGAGGTGGCAATGGGAATCCAAAACTCCATTCCCCATTTTTAGCCGACTCCCATCGTCACCACCATCCCTTGAAGCTGACCTCATCAAAAACAGGCTTCAAGGGATGGTGGTGATGATGGGAGTCAGCTAAAGATGGGGAAGCATGAAGGTAGACACAGCACCAACAGATCACATGTACAAGAAGTTTTATTGTGAATGGATCAGAGAAGCAAGACAGTAGCTGAAGGAGGGAGGAGGTCTTTCAAGAGAGGACTTTGTTTTTCCTAATAGCAGAGCAGGTATCTAACATGATGGGATTGGTCAGTGGGATAAGAAGTTGAATATTCAGGAAAGTATGGGATGATTGGATGTGGAGTCTTTGAAAAGGACAGAAGAGATAAGATCCAGAGCCCATGTTGGTTTGTTCTTTGATAGAGCAGGGGCAGGCCATCCAAGGTAAAGGGGGTTGTTCTAGTTTGCTAACTGCTAGAATGCAATATACCAGAAATGGAATGACTTTTAAAAGGGGAAATTAATAAGTTGACAGTTCTAAGGCCAAGAAAATGTCCCAATTAAAACAAATCTATAGAAATGTCCAATCTAAGGCATCCAGGGAAAGATACCTTGGCTCAAGAAGGCTGATGAAGTTCAGGGTCTCTCTCTCAACTGAGAAGGCACATGGAGAACACAGTCACAGTTTCTCTCTTGGCTGGAAGGGTACATGGTGAGCAGGGCATCATCTCCTAGCTTTCTCTCCTGGCTTCCTGTTTCATGAAGCTCCCCGGGAGGCATTTTCCTTCTTCAACTCCAAAGGTCGCTGACTTGTGGGCTCTCTGCTTCTCATAGCTATGTCATTCTTCTCTGCTCTCTCTGAATCTCTTTCTCCAAAATGTTTCCTCTTTTGAAGGACTCCAGTAAACAAATCAAGACCCACCCAAATGGGTGGAGACACACCTCCAGCTAATCCAGCTTAATAACCACTTTTGATTAAATCACATCTTCGAGGAGATGATCTGATTACAGTTTCAAACATACAATACTGAATAGGGATTAGGAGAAACAGCTGCCTTTTCAAAATGGGATTAGGATTAAAACATGACTTTTCTAGGGTACATACATCATTTCGAACCAGCACGGGGGGAAGACATTACATTCATTGATACACCTGGCAATTCTATCTCATGAATTCCTCACTCTAGTCTGTGAATATACAACATGGTAGGGATGTCTCACTGTATCTCCAGAAGCTCTCCCAACTTGCAGAGTGTGGTACTTGCTCAAAAGATGTTTGCTGAGTAAATAATTCCCAAATCAATTTCTAATATTTATGTTAAAAGACAGGGGACTGCTTCTGTACAAATAAACCAACAGTAGTGGATACATCAGTGATTCTATTCCCTGCTGTGTCTTCTTCACCTCCTCCTCTGCCTATCAGAGTCCTCATAAGCCATCACACCAGTGCCACCTCCTCCAGGGGGCTTTCATTGATTCTTCCAGGTTTGGGGGTCAGCTTCCTTCCTCAAACTTGCACCAGATATATTCATATGCCTCTTCTGACAACTCACCCACTTCGTCTAGAATTAGGCTAATTACTGTATTTTTGTCTCGATTATTTCCTAACCTACTGTTTATAAATGAATGAATGGTAGAGTCCCTAAGAATAGAGATGCGTCAAGGTGCCTAGCAGGCCTCCATGCATATTTTCTTTATCAAGTTATAGACTTAGCATGACTTCTTTTTTCCACAGAGGTTGAAATTATAGACCCGCTCTGCAGAAAGGAAAGGTGGCTTATCACTAGCTCCAAGCAAACTGCAGAGTGATAGGTTTTCAGATTTCAGTGCACATCTAATGGGGAAGTTAAGTAAACCAGGACCTACTAGAAACCCAGCCAACAAAAGCAGGTGTTCCTTTTCTGGCAAGCCTGAAAGTGCTTCGAGACAGGATCAGCCCAAATGCCTGATGTTCCTTCTCATATCCCCGGCACCTGGCACAGGGCCTGGCCTGGAACTGGTCCCCCAAGTATTTGCAGAACTGTTGAATTCCAGAGCCTGCGAGCCTCCCTATGGTCTTTTTACCACTGTAGTCCTTGAACTGTAAGTATTCTATAATAGTTGCTAAAAGATATTATACTACAAAGAGGCAATTTTAAAGGTCTGAGTTAGGCTCAACTATTTCTAGCAGTGTGAGATGGGAAAGAACTTCGTTAGGACCCACGAGCTGACTCAGCTGACTTGGGGAGCTTCCTGTGGACAGCGATGGATGGTTTGGTGTGGCTCCAAGAAGCAGAGTCAGGACTGAAGGCTGGGATGAGGAGTTGCTCAGAGGCAGATTTCAGCTCAGGTCCAGGATGAATTTCTTAGCCATGAGCTTTACACAATGAAACCAGCTGCATCCTCCCCTCTGACATTCCAGCAGAGCTGGCAAAATGTGAATCCATGAATCTTTTAGCTTTGGAGAGAAAAGGTAGACATCTACTGTTATGGGCTGAACTGTGTTTCCAAAAAAGATATGTCCAAGTCCTCACGCACCCATTCCATGAAGATGACGTCAATGTAATTAAGGTGAGGCCATTCTGGATTAGGTTGGGCACTAGTCCAGTGCAACTGATGTCCTTACAAGAAGAAAGAAATTTGGACACAAAGACACATGAGAGGGGAGAAGACCACATGACAATGGAGGCAGAGATTGTAGTGCTGCAGCCAAGGGCCTCTGAGAATTGCTGGAAAATCACCAGCAACTGGAAGAGCAAGGAAGGATTCTCCCCTCCAGGCTTCAAAAGGAATGTGGCCCTGCCAACACCTTGATTTTAGGTATCTAGTCTCTAGAAATGGAACAATACATGTTTGTGGTGCTTGGTTTCAGCAACCCCAGGAAACCAAGACACCTTCAAATGTTAGCAAATGTGTGGGGGCGCCCAGCAATCCTCGTGCAACTCATTATCTATGAAAGTCTTATCATGAAATTGCAGCATTTCAGTTACATCTTCAGGCTCATTTCTAATTTTAGTTCTCTTGCTATTTCCATCACATCTGCAGTTACTACCTCCACTGAAGTCTTGAACTCCACAAAGTCGTCCATGAGGGTTGGAATCAACTTCTTCCAAACTCATATTAATGTTGATATTGTGACCTCCACCCATGAATCAGAAATGTTCTTGACAACATCTAGAATGGTGAATCTTTTCCAGAAGTTTTCAGTTGGCTTCACAAATCCATTAGAAGAATCACTATCTATGGTAGCTATCATAGCCTTACAAAACATATTTCTTAAATAATAACACTTGAAAATTGACATTATTTCTTGATCCATGGGCTGCAGAATAGATGTTGTGCTAGCAGGTGTGTTAGTTTGCAAGCTGCTGGAATGTGATATACCAGAACTGGAATAGGTTTTAAAAGAGGGAATTTAATAAATTACAAGTTTACAGTTCTAAGGAAATGAAAGTATCCAAATTAAGGAACCAACAAGAGGTTACCCTCACTGAAGAAAGGCCAATGGGTCAGAAACAGCTCTGTTAGCTGGGTAGTCATGTGGCTGGCATCTGCTGGCCCTTTCCTCTTGGGCTCTGTCGTTTTCAGCCTCTGTTCCTGTGGCAGTTCCTCATTTTGCTTCTCCAGGGCTGGCTTTCATCTCTTGGCTTCCCTTGGCTCTCTCCAGGTTCTGGCTTTCTAAACAGCTCATGGTGATGTCTTGGGGGCTCCAAGCATTTCCAAATCTCCATGTCTCTGTTCTCCACATATCCACATCTATATTAGCTCTGCTGTGAAGTTTCAGTCAGCTCTGAGGCTTCTGTTGTTTCTCTAGGCTCTGTCATTCCTGTCTTTTCTGCTCTCTCCCAAAATGTGTCCAGCAAATTAATCAAGACCTACCTGGAATGGGTGGAGTCACATCTCCATCTAATCAAAAGTTAATACCCACAATTGGGTGTGTCACATCTCCAAAGAGATGATCTAATCAAAAGAGTCCAACCTACATTATTGAATAAGGATAAAAGAAGCAGCTGCTCCCACAAGATTGGATTAGAATTATGGCATGGCTTTTCTTGGGTACATATTTTCAAACTAGCACAGCAACAGCAAGCATGAGAAAAACTTTCACCTTGTTGTATCTCTCCATCAGGTGCATTGTAAATGAACAATCATATTTTGAAATGAATCTTTTTTTTCTGTGCAGTACATCTCAACAGTGGGCTTAAAATATTCAGTAAACCATATTATAAACAGGTGTGCTATCATCCAGGCTTTGTTGTTTCATTTATAGAGCACAGGCAGAGTAGACTTAGCATAAATTCTTAAGGGCCCTAGGATTTTCAGAATGGAAAACGAGCACTGGCTTCAACTTAAAGTCACCAAGTGCATTAGCCCTAACAGTAGAGTCAGCCTGTACCTTGAGGCTTTGAAGCCAGGCAATGAACTCTCCTCTTTAGCGATGAAAGTCCTAGTTGGCATCTTCTTCCAAATGAAGTCTGCTTCATCTTCATTGAAAATCTGTTGGTGGGTTGTAGCCACCTTCATCAATGATCTTTTTTTTGTTTGTTTGTATGCTGTTTGGAGGGAGTCACATTTCATTCTTTTTCCGTGTGTGTATCCTCTTATTGCAGCACCATTTTCTGAATTTTGGGTTGTTTGGGGTTTTTTGTTTGTTTGCTTGCTTGTTTGCTTGGGAAGTACATGGGCTGGGAATCGAATCTGGGTCTCCAGCATGGCAGGTGAGAATTCTACCACTGAATACCCTCGCACCCCCTATCAGTGATCTTAACTAGATCTTCCAGATAACTTGCTGCAGCTTGTACATCAACACTTGCTGTTTCACCCTGCACTTTCATCTTATGGCAACAGCTTCTTTGTTTAAACCTCATGAACCAACCTCTTGTAGTTTCAAACTTTTCTTCTGCAGCTTCCTCACCTCTCTCAGACTTCACAGAATTAAAAAGAGTTAGAGCCTGACTCTGGATTAGGCTTTGGCTTAAGAATTGATTTGGCTTGTTTGTGTTGTACAGTTGTATGGTTTTGTTTTTTTAATTTTTATTCTAGTAACATATACACTACAAAAAATTTCCCATTGAAAATTCTGGTACAGTGTCAAATAACAGTGGTGGCAACAGGCATCCTTGTTTTGTTCCTTATCTTCGAGGAGGCTCTTGGTCTTTCACTACTGAGTAGGAGGTTGGCTGTGAGTTTTTTCATAAATTCCCCTTTTCTTGTTGGGAAAGTTTCCTTCTATTCCTAGTGTTCTAAGTGTTTTTGTTGGTAAGGGGTGCTGGATTTTGCCTTTTTTTCATCAGTTAAGAACATCATGTGGTTTTTGTCCTTCATTCTTTTTACATTGTTGTGCTGGTTGGAAATGATGCATGTACCCTAGAAAAGCCATGTTTTAATCCTAATCCCAGTTTGTAAAGGCAGCCGTTTCTTCTAATCCCTATTCAGTATCATATGTTTGAAACTGTAATTAGATCATCTCCCCGGAGAAGTGATTCAATCAAGAGTGGTTGTTAAACTGGATTAGCTGAAGGTGTGTCTGCACCCATTTGGGTGAGTCTTTATTAGTTTCTGAAGTCCTATAAAAGAGGAAATATTTTGGAGAAAGAGAGATTCAGAAAGAGCAGAGAACAACATAGCCACGAGAAGTAGAGTCCACCAGCCAACGACCTTTGGAGATGAAAAAAGAAAATGCCTCCTGGGGAGTGTCATGAAACAGGAAGCCAGGAGAAGAAGCTAGCAGATGACACCATGTTCACCATGTACCTTTCCAGATGAGAGAGAAACTCTGACTGTGTTCACCATGTACCCTTCCACTTGAGAGAGAGAGACCCTGAACTTCATTGGCCTTCTTGAACCAAAGTATCTTTCCCTGGATGCCTTTGATGAGTCATTTCTATAGACTTGCTTTAACTAGGACATTTTCTCGGCCTTAGAACTGTAAACTTATTAAATTCTCCTTTAAAAAAAAAAGAATTGATGTGGCTGGTTTGATATTATATCCAGACCACTAAAATATTCTCCAAATCAAGAATAATGCTCTTTTGCTTTCTTATTATTCATGTGTTCACTTGAGAAGCATTCTTAATTTCCTTCAAGAATTTTTCCTTTGTATTCACATCTTGGCTAACTGCAGCAAGAGGCATAGCTCAGCTTTCAACACACCTTAACATTTCTAGCTTTTGATAAAATAAAAGATGTGATATGTTTCCTTTCATATGAACACTTAAAAGCCATTGTAAAGTTACTAACTGGCCTAATTTCAATATTGTTGCATCTCAGGGAATAGGGAGGCCTGAGGAGAGGGACAGAGACAGAAGAATGCCAGTGGTGGAGCCATCAGAACACATAGAATATTTATTGATTTTGTTTGCTGTCTTACATGGGCATAGTTTGTGGCGCCTCAAAATAATTACAATAGTAACATTAAAGATCAAAGATCACTATAACAGATATAATAATAATAATGAACAAATTTGAAATATTGAAAGATTTACCAAAATTTGACACAGAGACACAAAGTGAGCACTGGTGTTGGAAAAGTGGTGCCAATAGACTTGCTCAATGAAGGGTTGCCAAAAACCTTAAATTTGTTTAAAAAATGCAGTATCTGTGAAGTGCCATAAAGTGAAGTGCAGTAAAACGAGGTATGCCTAAAATACTCCTAGAAGAAAACTTATGGAAGCATCTTTAGGACCTTGTGTAGGTAATGGTTTCTTAGACTTTACATCTAAAGCATAAGTAACAAAAAAAAACTTAGATACATAGGTCCTCATAAAAATTAAACATTTTTATACATCAAAAGACTATCATGAAAGTGAAATAACAACCTACACAATGGGAGAAAATATTTGGAAACCACATATCTAATAAGGGTTTAATATCCAGAATTACAAAGAAATCTTTCAAATCAAGAAAAAAAGACAACCCAATTTAGAAATGGGCAAAGGACTTGAATAGACGTTTCTCCAAAGAAGATATGAGATATCAAAAAAGCACATAAAAAGATGCTCATGGAAACACAAATCAAAACCAAAATGAGGTCTGAAGTCTGTCTGAAGTAAACTCAAGCTTCAGACCCCCTGAGCCCATCTATGTCTTTCTTTCTCTCCTTCTTCCTTTCTTTCTTTCTCATCATTCTTTAATATCCTTCGAGCTCCATTTCAACAGGAAGCAACATCTGGCACCCAACGTGGGGCTCGAAGAAGAAGACTCCAAATCAATATTAAGGAACCAAGGAAAAGCCTCATTAGAGGCACGTGTGTCCAGCTGATAGAAGAGGACTTGAGTCATATTGGGGTTTTGCTCTTGTCATTGCAGATGACGGAACCTCGGTTTGGATTTCCTCAAAGAGAAGAAAACCCAGACATGTCAACCCAGATGAAAATAACTAAATGGGTAATGTATATTATAGGACATAAAATTTTAATTGCTGAAGGACAGGGACATATTTATACTTATTGGGTTTATCTGTGAGCCCTAACATGGGCCAATCCAACTTTACCAAAATAATCTGAATACAAGTTTAAGATTCCCAGGTCCAGTAAGAAGAAAACTGGTGTCAAATTTAATTCTTCCATTTTTAGAAAGACCTGTATGCATAATTCTATGGGAAAAAATGATACTTGCCTGTTAGATGGGAAAGAAAGTTGGAATGGATGGCAGTCATGTCATATGGATCGAGCAGTTATCATAATTAATGATTCCTATGGAATTGTAAGATTCCCCTGTGGGGTTGAAGATAACTGAGACTATATGGATAGGCAAGCTAAACCAGAGTTATTACATAGAGGATGATTTGTGCCAAAATTTGGGATGATAAATATATTATTCAGGGAAATTTATGAGAAATTTTCCTAGGACTGGGACCAGTTTTTATAGCAAATTCTAGTAACTATAACTTCTCTCTAAATAGGAGCCATAAACACTGTATACATACAGGAAATCAAACTTTTAATTATGAGAATTATTCACTATTCACTTGTCTCCAAGCACTTATGTTGCAGAAAAATGAGACGATTATAGCGGCAAGGAGAAGAAGAGGTATCTGGCTGCTGGTGCAGATGTCAAGATCCTGGCAATCCTCTACAGAAACACAAGTCCTGATCTATTTGGCAAAAGAATGTCTAAAAAGGACTAAGAGACTAATTGGACTCATTATTGCAGCTGTCATTGGAATCATTGGAAGCAACACAGTGGCTGCAGTCGCTGGAACTGCATTGCATCAAACTATACAGATGCAGCATTGTTAGAAAAACACCAGTGAACTGTGGCATAGACAATCTCATTGATGAGCAAATTAATAATAGACTAAATGATATAGAAATGACATTGGTTCATATTGAAGATCAAATGTATAATTTAAATTTTTTACAAAGTTTAAAGAGTAAATGGAATGAGAGCAGTTTTTGTATTACCCCCTTTTAACATATAACCTATCTGAAATAGAATGGGAAAAGGTAAAAAGGCATCTTTTGGGGCTTTCAAATAGTTTAAGTCCTGATATCTTAGAATTACAAAAAAGGGGTATTAGAATTATCTCAGAATAATTTACATGTAGCCTATGGAGGTAATGTTACACAATCACTTACCCAAGAGCTAAAAAATCTTAGGTTTGGGGCTGTTTATACTCTTTCTCTTCCTCCTCCACTGTGTTAAACAACAAATAATCAAAGTCAGAAAGCATGACTGGTAGCCAATGACGGGTAAGACCCTTCCTTCAAAGCTTAAGGGCAACCTAAGACAGGCACAGTCACTAAGCAAATCCACCCTAACAATGTGATTCTTGCAAAAACTCTTGGCTCCCTCCTGAATCAAAGTTAGAGAGCTTGACTGGTTGCCAATGACAGGTAAGACCCTTCCTTCAGAGCCTAAGGGCAACCTAAGACAGGCACAGTCAACTCGGTTTATAAAATAAAAAGGGGGAAATGTAAGAGATAGGATTAACATAAGACCTGCTGAACTACTTGGGAGTAGATGGCATTAGGGTGGTGGCAGCAGTAAGCTGCTTTATGTTATCTGATTTATGTAAGACAGTCTAGGAGGAAGAGGATGTTTGCTTACCCCAAATGGTTATTTTAAGTATGAAGGAAGAACACTGAAAGATAAGAACTTTGTTCCCTCAGGAAATGCATGCATGACTATTGTCATCCTGTGGTATATAACCAGGATCTGGTTAAGAATAAAATGGTCTGGAAAAAAAAAAAAAACCAAAATGAGATACCATTTCAAATCCACTAGGATGCCTACTATTTAAAAAAGGAAAATGACAAGTATTAGAGTGGATGTGGGGAAATAGAAATACTGATTCATTCCTGGTAGGAATGTAAAATGGTACAGCCACTATGAAAGACAGTTTGGCAGTTTCCCAGACAGTTAAGTATGGAATTACCACATGACCAAGCAATCCCCCTCTAGAATTTCAATTCTAAAAGAACTGAAATCGGGGACTTGATCAGATATTTACACACTCATGTTCATAGTGGCATTATTCACAATTAGCAAGAGATAGGAAGCAACTTGAGTGTTCATCAACAGATCAATGAGGAAATAAAATCTGGTATATGCATACCATGGAATATTATTCAGTCATAAAAAAGGAATGAAGTTCTGATACATGCAACAGCATGCATGAAGCTTGAAGACATCACATTGAGTAAAACAAGCCAGTCTCAAAAAGACAAATATTGTATGATCTCACTGATAAGAAATAATTAGAAAAAGCAAACTCATAGAGTGAGAATCTAGAATATTGGCAAGGTAGGAGTAGGGAATAGGGAATCAAGGCTTAAAATGTACAGACTTTCTATTTGGGACAATGGAAAAGTTTTGGTGGTGACGGTAATGGATGGTAGCATAACATCGTGAATGTAATTAACAGCGAGTTGTGTATCTGAATTGCTTAAAGGGTGAAATGTTAGGTCGCATAAATGGAACTAGAATAAAAAATTCAAAAATAAATCCACAGGACTGCACAACAGAAACAGTGAACCCTACGTTAAACCATGAACTAAAAAAGTAAAATTGTTAAAATGTGCTATCATTAACTGTAACAAATGTACCACACCAATGCTAGGTGTTAATAATAGGGTGGCACGTGAGAATCCTGAATTTTATAAATACTTGTTCTGCACACCAACAACTTCTCTAATAAAAAGAAAGCTCATAAAAACAAAAGAGAGAGAATTGGGGTGAGAAAACTGATATGAAATTTACAAACCTGTTAGAAATCTCTCTCTTGGTCTCCCCGTAACTCCATGGTGTGGACAGAGCAAATAATAATTTCCCTCTTTTACAGCTGAGGGGGTGGAGGCTCAGAGAGGCTGAATTACTTCCACAATATAACACAGCTACTATGTACCAAGTGTTCATTCTGCACACCAGGGCACCCTGGTCTCCCCTACAGAGCAGACCCCTCCCGGCACCCCTCAAAGTACCTTGTGCTGAGTGATCAGTAAAGTGGATAGAAGAGTGAAATTCTAAATTGGACAAGGCTGAACTTTACGACAGCAATGTGACTGGAAAGCCTGCGGTCTGCCTGAGAGTTCGTTGGGAGAAGGATAAGGAGATTCAGTGAGTCTGGATGGGGGGAGTGTTGGAAGAAAAATAAAGCCTGAAATTTCAGGTTTGTAGCACCTGAGGGCAAAGCACTCAATACACCAGTTCCACTTTGTCACATTCACAGTACGTGGCTGAACCCGCTCCCCAATTGGTCTGGGGGGGGGGGTGCTTCATCAACTTTTGTTCAGTTGACAAGACAAATGGCTCAGGTGTCAAACTCTGTTAGGCTGTGGGTGCATTTATTTGAGTTGGGGCTCGGGCTCGTGCATGCTATTACAGAGCTATAATTGGTTTCTTGAGGTGATTCACTCTTCTTGTTAGCAGACTAAAGTGGTTGAGGGTTTCAATCTACCAACATTTATATTGCCTCTGGAAAGTAGCCAGCTCTTTTTGCACCCAGAGATCTTGGGTGTCTGTGGCTAATGCCCATGCAGGAGGCTCCAGGAGAAAGGCTCACAGGACCAGCCTCCAATCCCAGCTACATTAACTCTGGGTGCCAGAGAACACTTGGTCACTTGCAGCGCCCCCCAAAGGAAGCTTGGCCCTGCTGAAGAGCGAAGAGGGTGGTTTTACTCACTCTCAATCAGAGTTCATACCACCTGACCTTTAAAACCACCATTTGGGCAAGGTGGCCTTAGGCTTTCTAAGTGACAGGACGCACCCCACTGTGATCTGTCCCTGGAGTCATCCATGAGAGTAGATTCTCCACTGAGAAATGCACAGGTAGAATCTCAGGTGATGGGCTTCAGGTTGAGCTAATGAAGACCAAGGTTCCACCTCTGCTATGTATGAGGCCCATGGTGCCATTTAGACTGCCCACCCTGGCAGTTTGCAGGGCACCTCCCGGCTCCCCCATCACTTTATTTTCGTTGCTACTTCACTGTCTGACTTCCCACTCTGAGCTCTACAAGGGCAGGACATAGTTTGTTTTGTTCACTCTGATACCCTAAATGCATGGCCTGGGGGGCTGGCACACAGTCGGACCTTGAATTTTTGGGGGCTAAATCAAATATATTCACATCTTAGCCTCCTCAACCCTTCCCATATTAGGATTGGACGATAACCCTCCTCGGGGCAGGAGACGGAAGGATCAGGGATAGAGAAAGCAGCATGTGATTTCCAGGGAAGGGGCCTGGATCCTAGTGATTCTATAACCTGTACATGGGAATGATGATAATACACAGCCAAGGAGGTCGTGGTGAGGTTTAAAGAGACAGGCATTGTAAGCACCACGCAACTGCTATCCCAAGATAAACAATCTGCTCTCTTACTATCAGTATTTCTGGATCCCCTTCAAGCTCCTGGTACCTAGTAGACACCCCACAAATGTAATGGGGTGTCCAGAGGAAGCTGATCTTTAAGAGAATTTTTAAACATTTTTTATCGTGAAATATATACACAAAAATGCAATAAATGTCAAAGTGCATTGTAATAAGTAGTTACATAACAGAGTTCAGAATTTGGTATGGGTTACAGTTCCACAATTTTAGGTTTTTCCTTCTAGCTGCTCTAAAACATTGGAGACTAAAAGAAATATCAAAATAATAATTCAGTAGACGTACTCATTTGTTAAATCATATCTTCTCTGTTATAACCCCTAAGAGAATTTTTCAAGCAGGATATATTATCCTTTCAAAACTTCGAAACAGTGTTTGAAGCTGGAGTGGAGTGGAGGCCAGGACTTGCCTTTGGACAAACTGCCCTTGCTTGGAGAGAGAAGTCAAGCACAGGCCTCTTGGCTTGAGCCTAAGTCAAGCTCAGCCCACGGCTCTGGGGTAGCTGCTGAGGGTAAACAGCCCAGATGCAGCTGCTTCCAACTGAGAGGATGACTCTATTTAGTCTCTAACCAGGGTGTGGAAGCAGAACTGCAGCCCTGCAATGATGGAGGATCTTTTTTGTTGAATCTGATTTTATATTGATCTGTGCATGAAATTGGGGTGGATTGAATTGCCCAGACGTGGGAAATGTGAAGGGCCTCTTGGGGCCACAGAGCCAGACCTCATCCTAGAGGTGAGGACATTCCCTAGAGGAAGTGGGCATTCCTAGGAAGAAAATGAGGGTGCTCTAGCTTGGGACAGGGACAGTAGTAGGATCCAGGAGGTAGGTAGGCCCCAGAGTCCCCAAGGTTCGGCAATGAGCTGACTGCCCCACGAGGACCCCACCAAGGGCCACATGGGAATAATCTGTTCACAGGTTCCGAGGTCACATTTGCATCTATGACCTCCATGGACCGTTTAATGGAGATAGTAAGACTCCATTTTATATCTCTGATGATGCCCTATCTTCGTGACGGCCCTATGTGAAGTCCCACCTGGGATTCAGTAGAGCTGTGGGAAGTTAGGAAGGACCCATTCTGTCCCCAGCTTGGAAGAGCCATGTCCATCCTTGAGGCCACACGGGATGTCTGAAGAGGTTGGCTGTAAAGGAGACCTGGCCCAATCGAGGGGGTTGTCCTGAGAGTCACTGGCAGCAGCAGAGGCAGGAGGATGGAGAAAGAAAAGCCGAGGACTTGCTGCTGGCCCCAGAAGCAAGGGCTCTGGACACCCTCAGGCAGGGTGGTCCCACCACTCCGAGAATGTGGGAAATGGAAGATGGCTGTATTTTACAGTTGCATCCTCATCTGTCTAGGACTCTGGATTATGCCCATTTCTGTTACATGGAGTTTTCTGATTGATTGAATATTTTATATAAATGAGACAGGCATCCTTGTTTGCCTCTCCAGGATCTGCTGGCTTGGTTAGGTTAGGAGAAAGGGTGCAGGATGTGATGAGAAGGTGGCCACTGAAAAACATGAGTTAAAACTCAAGAGGTGGGTTTCTAAAAATATGATGAGGTGCACAGCAGTAAGTCCCAGCCTGAAGAAGGCAAATCCCAGACCACATAAGGAGAAGGTCCTGGTGCTTTCCAGAGAAAATGCAGCTGGAAGGGGAGTGGGTAGGCAGGTGTTGGAATGCCAAAGGGTGCGAGGGGAGGGAACTCTATACAAGGCACTATGATGGGTTCTATACAGCAATGACCTCATCCGGGCCTCACAGTAACCCTCTGAGGTTAGGTATTATCAACCCTATTCTAAGAATTGGGAAGCTGAGGCTCAAGCAGAACGTGGTGAAGGCAGGATTTGAACCAGGGTCAATCTGGTTCCCAAGGCTTAGAAGGGAGGAACGTTTACAAAACTGAGAGTCTGTTGAGAACTGGGACCATGTCTTGCCCCCAGCACCTACGTCATCATGCCAGACACAAAGCAGGACTTAGCAAATGGTTGTTAACTTGGGCATCACATATACACACACAAAGCACACACACAGGTCAGCAGATGCTGGGCACTAGTAGAAGTTGCCACGGGTGGTACAATTTGTTGATTTTAGATGATCATATTGAGTATATTACTGTTGCCATTTTTTGGTAATTAATTGAAACTGTTTTTAACAAGAATAGGTAGAATCCAGAAGATTCTCAATGTAGAAAAAAATCATAAAAGTCATCTTACATTTGAAGATTCCCCTCCACATCGGCTCCACCTAGCAGCCGGTTAAGCTTGGGACTCCAGTAGCTGGGCCCCTGGGTTTGAACTCTGGCCTCCCTTAGGCAACCCCAACTCTGCCCACCTGCCTGTAGGGACATTTACAGAACCCTTCCCAGATGAACCAATCCTAACCCAGGCCAGTAAGGTAGTAATAGGATTTTCATTCTTTCCACTTTCCTCCCCTTTGCTAAATCACATCCATTTTGACTTTCATCTCTGACTCTCCTACTGGAAGACAGACCCCTAAGAGGCAGAAAACGTGCATCTCAGCTCTGCACTCCCAACATGTAGGGCAATGACTGACAGCTAGGAGGAGCTCAGATCCACTACTGAAGGCTTAAATCATGCCATTCAAGATGTGAGTGGGAGGCAGACCCTTAGCGTCCTCACTACAGGCCAGGTACTCAGCTTTAAATTTTAACATCTCTGAGATCAGGATGCATCTTACAATCACTGTGGCTGGCAGTGCTTGTCAACCCTGCCTGTGTACATCAAAACCTGCAGAATGCGAATGAATGAGCTGCTCTGAAGAAAACTCCCGAGACCAGAGTCATTTAAAGAAATGACTGCATGTTGTACACAGAATGGACCCCAAAGATGTCCAGGTCCTAAGCCCCAAAACCTGTGAATATATGACCTTCCTTGTCAAAAGGTACTTTGCAGGTGTGATTGAGTAAAAGATCTTCAGACAAGGAAATCACCCTGGATTATACAGGTAGGAAAATGTAATCTTATAGAAGGGAAGCAGGAGTTTCGGGGAAGTGATGTGGCAATGGAAACAGTCAGAAACAAGTCCACCAGCCAAGGAATTCAGGAAGCTTCTAGAAGCTGGAAAAGGGCAAAAAACAAAAAACAGATGCTACCCTAAAGCCTCCAGAAGGAACACAGTCCTGTTAATACCTTGATTTTTAACTCAGCAAAACTGATCTTGAGCTTCTGACCTTCAAAACTGTAAGAAACTTGCTTGTTTTAAGCCACTAAATTTGCCATCATTGGTTACAGCAGTCATAGAAAACAAATTGGGCAGTTGCAGTTATTATAATGGATCCAGGAAAGATTCATGAATGGGAGGTAAAACTAGGAGTAAATGGTATGAATATATATGGTCTCCAAGCATCTGCCTGCAAGATATTTATTAATAATAAAAAGAAAAATAGTTACCTGACATCAGAGAAAGCAGACAGGCATTACCTTACCAAGTGATCCAAGTTAGCACCACCTGAGATGAAACAAATCAGCATCACACACCTTCACACGTAATGTATTAGGAAAAACATCACCATTTCTATGGTACCTGTGCCCCAACCACATAACCTGGGTCGAATCAGAAAGAAATACCAGAAAAGCCTAATCAGAAGGGTGTTATTACGCAAAATGACGAATCTGTAATCTTCAAAACTACTCCTAAAGTATTTAAGAGTAAAAGGGCATATGTCTTCAACTTACTCCCAACCGATTCAGAAAAAATAATGTATACCCACAGAAATAATGATAAAGTAAACGTAATTAAATGTGAATATTTGGGGCTCTAAGTGTAAAGGAAATCTTTGTATTATTCTGGCAACTTTTCTCTGAAATTATTACAAAGTCAAAAATTTTAAAACAAGGAAATATTTCATCATCAATACTCTTGATGGAAGAGAGAATATTCATAACTTGTCAAAACTGATTTAAAAGAATTGGGGTCTGAATGTGAAGATGTTTTAGGGATACGTCAGCTATTTATTTCCCTTCTATTTTCTTTTTATGTGTGTACAAGAATAATAAATGATCAAAGCCATGTCTAAATGAGTTTAAAAGAGCTACAGTAAATTTGCAATAAAAATTCTAGGAATTCTAAGGAAGCACTGTCAGTTTAATTGCTAACTCTTTTTCTTTCTTAGTAGTACATAAATAATGATGTCTCTCTGAATTGAAAAAAACAAACTAAGATCAATAAATATTTCTAACCCCAACTCTGCCAGAGATTAAAGCATGTGACCATGAGCAAGTCGCTTTACCCCCAGGAACATTTTTTGCCTTATCAGTAAAGCTGGATGACAATATCTACCTTGCAGAGCTGTCATGGGATTAAAACATCATTATACTGATAAAAATAATGGTGACATTTAAGCCAATGTGTCTACTTCTCAGGCATGATACTCCCGGATAATAGTGTAGACTCTGCTTCTTGAGCAAGGTCACAAATTCAATTCACACTATGATCAGGTTCTGCAGGAAAAAAAATGTTTACACTTATTTAATGTGGAATGAAGCCATTCTTTCTTCTGAGCTCCCACCCCCTGGCTAGCAGGGAAAAGTTTTCTTAGGGTCCCATTTAGAGTACTCTCAGACCTGCAGCTTCAGAGATCTCAGGTCTTTCTTAGGTGCCTGCTGTCTTATCTGGCCTCCTCCTTTCTCTCTCCAAAGCAGTGGCTGTTGAATAGGAAAAGAATCTTACATACCCCAAAGAATTGGGAGGCTAGAGACTCTGACCTGTGCTTAGCCCAGGCATGTGCCCCTGGCATTCAAGGGACTCAAGGTCACCTCTAACCCAGAAGCTTCTGGTGACCAGATTAACTCACAGTCTGGTCTTTGGAGACTTGTCCAAGTACAAGCTCCTGGACTGCCCCAGGTTACCATCCTCCAGCCAGGCTGCCGCCTCCCGCAGGCTCACCTTGCTTTGCCTAGGGCTGGCCCCTGGTCATCCATTTAGCCTCCCCACCACTCAGGAGCTGAGTATGTCCAAGAAAATGGAAAATTGGGGTTCCTGAACATCCTAGGCACCTTTCTGTAAGTGGGCTTCAGTCCCTGGCCCTTCTTTGCCCTCATGACACTCTTACTTATGGAAACACTCTCACCTGATTTCAAGCCTAGAGCTCAGAAAGAAAAATCAGAAAATAGGCTTCTACCTTCTTTGCCCTCCAAGAGCTCACAAGTCTTTTCTCTCCTGCCACTCTCCCTTTGCTTTCACTTCCTCAGATCCTCTTACATCCTGACACCATTCTCTGTGGTGGCTTGCCCCCTCCTCTTCAGACTACTGGGGATCTCTCAGAGCCTCTAGCTCTGCTCTTGATATGCTAAAGAGGGAGAGAAGGAATTCTAGTAAATCCTCTTTCTCCACAAAGCCTGGCTTTCAAAGCCAGGTCTGGCTCAGCCTCTGCTGCCTTGGGGCAATAAAACTTCTAGCTGCCCTGGAGGGAGTTGCTACAAGGAAAGAGAATTTAAAGAGGGAAATAAATAAAATGCATTGGTTTAAATTTATAAAAGATTATTCTTGGAAGGTTATTATGACAATTATGGCCCTAGGAGAGGGGGTGAGGTCCCCAGAACTTGAGGATGAACTTCACATAGAGCATTTACAAATTCATGGTTTTCAATCAGGGCAGTAAGATGCAGTGGAAAACAACTGGAACCAGGAATCCATAGTTGGTTCGCAGTTCTGGAACTCCCATATCTTTTCTGATTAAGAAATTCAAGATTTGGAACAGGTCCTCTCTGAGGGCTCTCAACTCTGAGCAATGGTCCTAATTCTACATATTTCACATGTCTCACTGAGGCTGCAAAATAAGGTCAAAATCAAAGCCACCTTAAACTTTGGGGCTACATAAAGAGTTTGAACACTGAGGTTCTGCCAAAGTTGGCTTCCTGAAGAAACAAAACATCCATTTACCCAAGATAAAGTGTGGTGGTTCCCAGGGAGGAGTCATTAGCAGGAAACCACCTGGAATGGGTGACAAGAGCAGAGCCAGCAGGAAGGAACCAAACGGGGAGCACAGAAATGCAGAACAAGATGGTAGACATGAGGACCTAAGTGAGGCCAGTCCAGAAAGTCTAGCCCACAAGTTCTAAACTATCTATTTATCTCCATTTGCACCATCCGCAGGACGAGAGCACATCAGTTCTTCCTGAGCTATGATAATACCTCCTATAGGTCTTCCTTCACTCGTGACCCAATCCCTTCCCCACTCTACCACCAGCCCTCAGAGTCTATCACACCTCTGGATCTTCCCATTTCTGGATCTTCACATGTCTCACTGTCTTCACATGTCTCACTTCACATGTCTCACTTCGATCTCTGATCAGAATAGAGACGAGGGCTTTCATGGTCCTGCCCACTAGTCCTCAACCCTAACCACATAACATAACCATACTGGACCCGACCCCAAAAGATGATCACCTAGTTGGTCTGGGGTAAGGTCTGAGCATCAGTTTTTTTGTTTGTTTGTTTCTTTGTTTTAATTTCCTCAGATGATTCTAATGTGTACCAAGACCTGAGAACCCCTGAAGTGGCTCTGCCAACTTCTCCAGCCTTATCTCATACCATTTTTCCTCTCATTTTCTTTATGGCACAGCAATATTGCCCTTTTATCTCCAGTACCTTTAATAAGCCAATCTGCCTTACCCCTTGGATTACTTGCACTTGCTTAAATCCTATGCCCAGACTTCTTACTCATTCATGAGCTCTCAGATCAAACATCCCTACCCCTGGAAAGCCTTTTCTGATCTTCTTGATTAGATCATGTTATCCTCTTGCATGCTGTATTATTCAAGGTTCAGTTAGGAAAACAGATAGGTGTTTCCTATAGAAGGGATTTACATCCCTGGAATTGGTTACAGGTGATTGAAATGCAGGGCCCATAATAGGGGATGGTGTAGCAACCAGGAAATTAGCAACAGTAGGGATCTGTTACTGACACCAATCAGAAGCTGTGAATTCTTTGCCCAGTATGCTCAAATGACTAATTCCTGAAGCACTGGGTTTCAGAGAGAGAAAGAGTTTATTGCTAGGCATGAAGCAGAAAATCAGCTGGCCTAATGGCCTAAAAATCTGTCTCCCTGAACTGCCGTTATTCTGATAATTTTATAGTATCAGAAGATGGACAGGATTTAGGACAATGAGCACAATGGCCTGAGTTGACAAAATTGATGATCTAATATTGAGCATGCACAGATTGATTACATGCTTAGTCACAGAATATATGTAAGAAAATGGCAGCCTTAATATGATGGTAGGCATGATTGTTAGTATTTTAATGAGGTATAGGTCATTTATAGGTTAAAGTTTAAGCTACTGTGCATGTCACGTGGGCCCATTTTGGTTAGATCCACCTTTATTTATCAAGATAGCTTTGGAATTGGGGGGTTCGTTCTGGGCTGACTCAAGACCCTTCATTAATAAACATTAGGGGCTGTCTTTAGCGACCATAAGACTCTAAAGTTGGAAAACCACATAAGAGGGGTGCAAATGAGGATCAGTCACAAGGTTTTTACAATCACAACGGCACAAGATAAAGGCTATACAATCATTATCAGAGATCAAGGCAGCTGGATTACAGTTCAGAGATTTCAGGCATTTCCATCTGTCTGGTCTAATATGCCAAAAAATAAAAAGGAATATCTATATAATGATTCAGTAATCATAAAGATCGCCTAAATCCTAACTTCACAGTTATACAACTACACCTGGCATTGCTATCACACCTAGAGCTGCTATTATACTTGAAGCTGCTATGACATCTGGACCTAGAGGGATAACAGACATTTACCAGAGGCTAGAAGCTGGGGCAATCTGGCAGGTGCTGCAATACAGTGAGTTGCTCAATGGGGACTGGAAACACAGAGGGAGGGTCTTCTAATAAGTGATAGAGCCAAAGAAGAGACAAGGCCAGTTTGAGAGAGATCATCCAAAGCAGAAAGATGGAAAGAATTACCCTGGGTTCTCCCCTCCTCCCATCTTCCAGTCTTCCAATAGTGCCTCCCATTGGCCCAAACTACCTAGAACCCAGATGGTAAGGAAGCCTAGGAAATGTAATTCTATAAGACAGCCACCAAAGCAGATGTTCCAGTAATCCACTGCCACATCACACTATCCCCAAAATGCATGGTTCTGTGAATTAACTGGGGTCAGCTTCGCAGTTCTGGCTTGGACTCTCTCATGCCGTTTTAGTCATCCAAAGGCTCAGCTAGGCTAGACATCCAAAGATGGGGCAGTCCCAGAGCTGCCAGGTGATGCTGGCTGTCAGCTGGGAGCGCAGCTGGAGATGTCAACCAGAACAGCCACGTGTAACCTTTCCAAGTGTCTTATGCTATCTCACAGGATGACAACTGGATTCTGAGAGGGAGTGTCCTAAAAGCAAGATTTCCAGGAGAACCAAGTGCAGCTTTCAAACTTCTTATGAACTGGACTCGGACATCAGTTCTCTGTATTTACGGTCAAAGCACAATCTGGATTCAAGAGGGTAGAAGAGACTCCACTTCTTATTAAGGAAGTAGCGTGAGCATAGAGGAAGAGAAGGAGTTAATGGTGGTCATCTTTGGAGATCTGTACCACCACCCACCTTCCATGCAAAATTCCCCTCCATTTTTCCAAAGCAAAACTTATTTGCCTCCCCCTCACCACTCCCCCAAGGCATCCAAACTTTTATTCCTTTATGGCATTGTGTTCAAGCTCAAGGTTCAAGATATCATCATATAAATCAGGTTCAAGTGTGGAAAAGTCTCCTCAGCTACAGTGGCTCAAGTACAGTTCTCCTCAACACAAAGACCTGTGCTGGACAATTTATCTGTGCCTCTTATGATACCATTCCTAACATACAGTCATGAGAAAGGCAAAGGATAACCACAGTAATATTCCCATTCAAGAAGGGGTGAGTGGAGTAGGAGATGCATAGGCCCCTAGCAATTCTGAAATTCAGTTGGGCACATGTTGACCTTTCCTGTTCCTGGGGAGTGGTTCTCCATGACCCTGAACTCTTGACCGGGTTCTCTGAGTCATCCTTCCTTTTCCATAAGAAATGGCCCATGTGTGTAGTCAAGGATCTTTCTTGGCCTCTCTTCTGCTTATATGAAGTTGAGGGCCTAGCAGCTGTTTATCATCTTGGACCATCTCTGTCTTTAATCCAAGCAGATGTAGTTTCTTTAGAGTTTGTGAGTTTCATATTACCAAATTATAAATGCACATTTCTTACTGAGATGTACCCTTCTCTTCTTCGCACTGTCTCTGAGGCTGCTGTGGGATAATACCTTTAGAATACTTAAACAGCCCTGTTGTCTGGCAGAGAGGGTCTAAAAGTTACTCCCTATGATTCTTAGAAGTTCCATTCTTTAGCAGAGAGGGCCTACAAAGTATGTCCTCAAATCATTCTGAGGTTTTAACGAAGGGTCATGGAGTCGAATCCTGGATTACCATGTTTTATTGGCAGCTCCCTGGATTAGATCTTTGCCCTGAGGCCACTTCTTACTTGAAAACATCTTGCTGTCTGAAAAGATTGTCCTGAGCTTTCTGTATTTCCTCTCAATTCTGCCTGAAAACTGAGTGGTTCCTTTTTTCTTAGTTTACATCTCTGTATCCATAACTTCAAAGAAGCCAGTTGGCATTTTTAGCATTCCACTTGGAAATCTCCTTAGCTGGATCAATGAGTTCATTAGGTACCGTTTTTATGTTCCAAGTTAATACTGACAACTGTCTCTAATTGTTCTTCCAGTCTATAAATCACATCTCATTTTCTCCAGCCTCCAACAATAATTTCTTCACTGGCAGTTTCCCTGAAGTCCTTCCAGCTTCTGCCTACCAACTAGCCTCAAGGACAAGTTTTGGTTGCAGGAGCAACCCATTTCACAGTACCAATTTCTATTGGTATGGGTTATCTATTGCTGTGTAACAAACCACCCCATAACAATTTATTATCTTGCATGGTTCATTGCATTGACTGGCTCAGTGGAGAAGTTCTCATTTTGAGGTCCCTCATACAGTTGACATTGAATGATTGCTGGGGCTGCCATTATCTGGAGGTTTAACTGGACTGTAGGCCCAAGATGGTCCATTCGCAGGGTGAGCAGAGGATGCTGGCTGTCAGTGGGAACCCAGCTGGGGCTGTTGACCATGTGGCCCATCTGTGGGCCTTGGGCTTTTCACAGTATGGTGGCTGGCTTCCAAGAGGGACTATCCCCAAACAAACATTTCAAAAGAACCATGAGGAAGCTCCAAGACTGCTTATGACCTAGTCTTGGACATCATGTGAACTGTGTCCTCTTTGTCAAAGCTGTCACAGGCTAGTCCTGATTTAATCAGATGGAGGAATATACTCCATCCCTCAGTGGGGATGGAGATGGGGGTGTCATGTTTGTACAGAGAAGAGAAGGTTGACGATGGCCATCTTTGAAGGCAAGCTACAACAACAGAGGAGGGCAGGCAATGGATCTGAGAGCAAGGAGGTCAATAACTAGCACCCTTACTCTCACTGTTCCCTGTGATTTTTATTCATAACTTTTATTCAAGTTTATAATTAAATGTGTTTGATTTTGATTATTCTCTCTCTCTTTCCCAGACCACATATAAGCAGAGATAATGTCTGTTTGTATGCACCATTGTATTTTTAGACTTATCACAATGTCTGGTCCTTAGTAAGAGTTCAGTTATATGCAGCATTTGTTTGATAAATGAATAAACAAGGTATAGCCAGCCCATGGGAATTTTCAGGGGGACTGAAGACCCATATTTCCACTGAAGCTTATAGATTTCTGTCCATGAACGAAGGGTAGCAGTTCTCTTTCTGCTCTTTCTGTACCATCTTTTGGCATTTTGGAGTGACAACTATTGATACTCTGATACCAGCTCCTGCCTCTCATTGGCTCCATGTGAAGAGTAGTGCAGCCTACAGATAAAGGAATATTCCCCAGTGGGAAGGAGCATGAATGAGCACTTAGGGGCTGGCAGCTTCAGAGTGGGATTGTGTCAACCAGCCATAGAATATTTGGGTCATCTGTGTTCTCTTGAAGTGTCTCCACATCCCACAGGCTAAGGAGCATGTGCATAAGCCACAGGTCACATCCATGAGGTGGCAGTGGGTGAGCCTCAGGAATCAGATTTCACAACAATCTTAGACCACCAAGGGCTGGAAAAAATCAATTAGCAATACAGCCCTTGTCAGAGGCTTGATATAATGTAAAGGTCAAGACTGGCTCCTAGGTCTTTGCTTAGAACATCAATATAATCAGATAAAATTACAAAAAAATGAAACAAAGCAACCAGCTCAATGATGTTTCCAGGGCCTACTGATGTGGTATTTTGCAGTATGCTTCAGCTGGCCTGGGGCTGCTCCTAGTTCCTCTCGTCCTCACCCCAAAGGAAAAGTATCGCTGAGAACTGGTCAGGGTCAAGGTCACTCACAGGGCCATTTTCTTTAGAGCAGTGGTCTCTAAAGAGGGGCTTGTATGCTCCAGGGGTGTGCCAGACCACTCATTTTAATGTGGGATGGAAATGTTAGAATTTGCTTTGATATTTATTTATTTTTTTTTAATTTTTTTTATTAATCAAAAAAAAGAAAAGAAATTAACACATTTAGAAATCATTCCATTCTACACATGCACTCAGTAATTCTTAGTATCATCACATAGATGTATGATCATCATTTCTTAGTACATTTGCATCGATTTAGGAAAAGAACTAGCAAAACAGCAGAAAAAGATAAAGAATGTTAATATAGAGAAGAGAATTAAAATAATAATATTAATAAAATATATATATATATATATAAAAAGGAAAAAGAAAAAAACAAAAACAAAAGATACAAACAAACAAACAAACAAACAAAAAACTATATTTCAGGTGCAGCTTCATTCAGTGTTCCAACATAGTTACATTACACTTAGGTATTATTGTGCTGTCCATCTTTGAGTTTTTGTATCTAGTCCTGTTGCACAGTCTGTATCCCTTCAGCTCCAATTACCCATTATCTTACCCTGTTTCTAACTCCTGCTGGTCTCTGTTACCAATGATATATTCCAAGCTGATTCTCGAATGTCGGTTCACATCAGTGGGACCATACAGTATTTGTCCTTTAGTTTTTGGCTAGACTCACTCAGCATAATGTTCTCTAGGTCCATCCATGTTATTACATGCTTCATAAGTTTAGTCTGTCTTAAAGTTGCATAATATTCCATCGTAGGTATACGCCACAGTTTGTTTAGCCACTCGTGTGTTGATGGACATTTTGGCTGTTTCCATCTCTTTGCAATTGTAGATAATGCTGCTATAAACACTGGTGTGCAAATGTCCGTCTGTGTGTTTGCCCTTAAGTCCTTTGAGTAGATACCTAGCAGTGGTATTGCTGGGTCATAATCCATTCTGCCAGTCTATGTCTTTTGATTGGGAAATTCAGTCCATTAACTTTTAGTGTTATTACTGTTTGGATAATATTTTCCTCTACCATTTTGGCTTTTGTATTATATATATCATATCTGATTTTCCTTCTTTCTACACTTTACTCCATACCTCTCTCTTCTGTCTTTTCGTATCTGACTCTAGTGCTCCCTTTATTATTTCTTGCAGAGCTGGTCTCTTGGTCACAAATTCTCTCAGTGACTTTTTGTCTATAAATGTTTTAATTTCTCCTTCATTTTTGAAGGACAATTTTGCTGGATATAGAAGTCTTGGTTGGCAGTTTTTCTCTTTTAGTAATTTAAATATATCATCCCACTGTCTTCTAGCTTCCATGGTTTCTGCTGAGAAATCTACACATAGTCTTATTCTAAAGAGGGGCTTATATGCTCCAGGGGTGTGCCAGACCACTCATTTTAATGTGGGATGGAAATGTTAGAATTTGCTTTGATATTTATTTTTAATTTCAATCCTTTGTAATGTCTATTTTTATGCATGTTTTATAAAGAACATACATAATGAAGTCATCAGATAGAAGATATTATCTATAAATAATGAGATAAATTGAAGACTGTTTAAGTTTGTTTTTTACAGGTACAGTGTGCAATCAGAAAAATGTGGAGATCCCTGTTTAAGGGTAGAGTATGAGCAAGAGAAAGATGAATACAGATGAATTGGCAAGAAGTTCCTTATTTTTATCTCCATCCTCCAAATTGTGAGGATAAGAGAGATCCCTCATTGCCTCCTCTTTCTCCATGGCCTGGTTGGGTGGGCTGGAACAGGGCTTGTCTTCTCACTCAGGAAGAGGGGCCCATCTTCCCCAACCCCACTCTGAAAACCAGGAAGCACTGAAGTGAAGAAGGGGTGGGGTGGGGTGGGGTGGGAGTGTGGAGGAGGCCACTTCACCTGCATATAGTCAGCAAAAGAAGCCTTCTTGCTCACAGGGCCAGGATCGGGGTCTGGCGCTAGGGTCTGGAATCTGCCAGGCCTTGTTCTCTGCACACACACAGGCAGGCCTGCAGGGAGTGGGACCCTGGGCACACCATCGCAATAGCATTCATTTCTGACAGTTGCTTGAAGGACAAATGATCCCATTCCTTCCCCTGGGATCCTATAACCCAGCCCCTTCTACCTGCTGGAATCTGGACCACAAGTTTCACATTTGCTTTCACATATGTTACTTATAGGAAAAAAATATATATATATCTAGGGAGATAAGGTGGATTCCCAAAGTCAGCAGCCAGGAAGCAGAAGAACCAGTACTCCATCCCAGGTCTCTGAATGGTCAGGCTTTCTTGCTATTAAATCATGTCTCTGGAATTATTGGCTGGCTGCCTGGATGGATGGATGGATGGATGGATGGATGCACAGACAGATGATGGATGGATGGATGGTTGGATGAACAGACAATAAAGCAACTCCTTTGTCATCACATTCATTCATACACTTATTCATGATACTTAATAGCCATTGGCTTATTGTAGATGACGATTTCTTAAAGTGTGTTCCCGATATTAGCATTTCTTGGTTATGAAAGTGCTTGGGGAAGGGACGGAGGTGAATAAATCAGATACCTGCGATCCATGACAGTCCTAATGAGTCAAAATCTAGGGGAGTGGGTCTCCGGAACTGCACTGGAAGTGTTCCCCAGGTGGTTTTCTTCATGTTGAAGTGTGCAAACCTCTGTAATAGGTAATAACAAGCTTGGAGTAGGTGGAATGATGGAGGGAGGCAGGAGAGAGAGGAAGGGGCTAAGGGGGAAGATACCATGCAAACAGCAGTCCTTGTGGTCAGTATTAAGCCCCTACTGTGTGCCCACCATGCACCAGACAATACACATAACAAGAAGCAAGTCAGACATGGTCCTGCCCTCAGGTAGTCTCTGTTCTTGCAGAGAACCAGGTGATATACCAGTAATTTCAGAGAAATGGATTACAGGGAGAAGGGATGGGTGACAGGCTTGATCCAGTGGGAGCCAGGAAAGCCTCTTGGAGAAAGAGGGGTTAAGCTGAAATCTGAAGGATGGACAGGAGTTAGCCCACCTGGCAAGGTGAGGGGCAGAGTCTCAGCCAAGGAACCAGCCCCTGGGAAAGCCAGAAGGCAGGGAGGGGCTGTCACATTTCAGGAGCTGAAAGAAGGCCAGTGAGGCCAGAGCGGAAGTGTAGCAGGGAGGTGAGAGACTGGTAGAGCCAGACCCCTCTGGGCCTCAGGGGCCGGGCAAGGAGCCCTGACTCCATCTTCGTGGCAATGGGTGACCACGGCCCAGTGTCGTCAGGGGAGTCTCTTGGGTGGAAAGAGATGCAGAACAAACTGTGTTTATAATTATTGTGAAATGTTAAAATAGAC
The DNA here is from genome assembly GCF_023851605.1 of Tamandua tetradactyla. Classification (NCBI taxonomy): domain Eukaryota; kingdom Metazoa; phylum Chordata; class Mammalia; order Pilosa; family Myrmecophagidae; genus Tamandua; species Tamandua tetradactyla. The sequence goes on along the minus strand of NC_135338.1, from coordinate 56,693,273 downwards.
AAATCGAAGAATTTGCTTCCTTGAGGTCTGTATCAGGGTCAACATGTCAGGGAACCTGAGATACAAGCTGTTCTGTCCTAAGGTTTGGATCCTGCACTCAGCAGAGAGAAATGAAACCCTTAGGGGAGAGAAGAGGGCTCCTTGCCTTTGCACCTGCCTGGGGGAATTTCACCGTGAGTATCAGAAGCTCTCCCTGCCATCTAATGAAGGCACTTCCAGGAGCCACTGGGCTCTGGGTCAGGACTCCTCCTCATTGCCAGTCAGCCCCCTGCCTTTACCCCATCCCAGTGGGCACAGGGGTGTCACCTGGGGCTGCCATGAGGCCCCTCGCTTAGCCTCACTCCTGTTGTTCTGCGGCCACCCCAGTCAGGCTCCATGGCTGGCCCCAGATCTTGGCCCTCGCCCCTGGAGAAGAGTTTGCCAACTGAGTAGGCATAATGCCCATCTGAGGCACGCACCTGGGCAGTTCACAGCTGTTGTCCATTCTCTGTCTCTCTATCCCTGGGGACCCAGTGGATCCCAGAGAGAAAGTGAGTGCTCAGAAAAGGAATGGAGAAAGGGTGGTCCCTAAACCTAGGCTCCTGACATCTATCATCTGATGGAATGCTTACAACAGCTCAGCAGGGAGTAGGTATTATAATTGTGTTTTGAGGAGGCACAGAGATCTCAAGCACCTTGTCTGTGATCACACAGCTGGTAAGGAGGAAAACATCAATTTGACTCTCAACCCATGCTCTTTCCACAGCAAACTCACAGAACAAATAATGGTGAGAAGCAATGAGAGGCAGTGGGTTAGCGCAAGAGATTTAGAATCAATGGATTCTAGGGTCAAATCTTTACTCTGCAATTCACTACAGTAGAGGCTGCTACTTGCTGAAAAGATTATACATCCCCAGAAGTGATAGTGTTTATGTGTCCTCCATCAAGTCTTCTGAAATGAGCAGGTGCCCCCTTCTGCATACTTCCTCCATCTTCCTTATAGAAAGTGGATGTTATGATGGGAGCACTGGCAGCCACCTTGGGCCATGAACAGCAGAGCAACTGCAGATCAGAGAGTTTGTGAGCTTTAGGGAACTGCTACACAAGCCTTGGACTTTTTTATTCAAGAGAAAAATGAACTTCTATCTTGTTTAAGCCACTCCAATATGTGTATTTCTTTCTAAAGCAGCTGAATATAATCTTAACTGACATACTTATTCTCTCTGAATCCTAGCCTCCTAATCCACAGTATTAGTACTAAAAGCTACATAGAGTTATGTGGTTTAGATAACAGTTAATACTTAACAGTCAATATTTATTGAACCCTTATGTCTTACGAGGCACTGTTCTAAGCATTTTACATGTACTTACACGAGTAAATCCTCACAACAAACCCCCAAGAATGGTACCATCTTTATCTTCATCTATAAACTGGAAAATGAGGCATGAAAAATGCATTAGTTAATTAGGTTGGACTGTGAGTGACACAGAAGTCAAACGAACAATAGCGACTATGTTTCCCTCGTGTGAACAGTTCAGAAGTCTGCTGAGCAGGACACATCCAGAAGCACTGCTCCCTGAAGCCTTCCTTGGGTGGAATTTAGTTTCTCCAGGGTGCAGCCCTGATGATTCAGTTGGGTGGCACCACAACACAAGCAGCACAATTGAAGAATAAATTTTTAAAAAGAGTTTCTGTCTCTTAAGAAAGACTTTCCAGAAAGCCCATTGACCCCTGCTGCTAGCCCAGACTCTCCAGTGACCCCCCACCACCACCACCACAGCCCAGGACAGACCTAACCAGAACAACCACCACCCACGCCCTCAGGGAACCAGGTGACGGACACTCCTTGAATCCAAAAAGGGGTGATGAGGTTTGGGCACCTGGAGCCCCAAGGGATCAGGGTCTCCGCACCCCCTCACTCCCTGTCTACTTCATCCACTGCTTGTGCCCTTGGAGAAGGATTGGTTGCACTACTCTCTCGACCTCCTGCCAGCAATAAACCTGCTGGGACTGCCAAAAAAAAAAAAAGACTACATTCCCAGCCAGTGAACTGAGAAATGTAGTCTTTATTCTGGATGGCCATGTGCCTAATTAAAAAACATGATTACTAAGAAAAGGGGGGGAAGGGGCCAAGATGGCGGCTTAGCAATGTGTGTGTTTTAGTTCGTCCTCCAGAACAACTACTAAATAACCAGAAACAGTACAGAACAGCTCCCGGAGCCACGATAGTGACCGGACACACAGCGTACCCCAGTCTGGACCAGCTGGACCGGCTGCGAGTCTCCAGAACCATGAGTTCCGCAAGCTGCGGCAGCCAGCGCCCAGCACCCCTCCCCCACAGGCAGCTTCCCGGAAGGAAAGGAAAGAGACTCTAATGGTAGCAGGGACTGAGTTCAACCAAACACCAATTGTGGCATTAATAAACAAATTCTGACTACTAAAAATAGGCCCCCAGCTCAGGTGAAACTGGTCAAGGTGGAGGTCGCCTATTGGGCTAACTGAAAAAGAGGAAAGGGGACGAAACAGGTTTTTGTGGCTGTTTCTACAGAGGCTTGGCTGCCTCTGGATTCAGTGGTGGGACTACTTGGGCTGCAACTGCCCCAGGAATAGGCAGAAACAGACTGCTTTCAGGGCTGTCTCCCACATGTGCTTTCCCCAGGGGAGGGGTGAAGCCCAACTTAGGTGGAATCCCTCTCTCAAGGAATTCAGACCCCAGGGCTTGGCAATTTGAAGCCATTAAAACCAGCCTACAACCTCTCCTCTGTCTCCACCATGCCCCCAGCAGGGAGAGCCTTCCAAAGTTAAAGGAGCCACAACATCTTTTGCTGGTGGGACCTACAGACAGACAAGCACCACATACCGGGCAGGATAAGAAAAACAGAGCCCAGAGACTTCACAGGAAAGTCTTTCAACCTGCTGGTTCTCACCCTCAGGGAAAACTGATGCAGGTGACTCCTTCCCCCGATAGGAGGCCAGTTTACCGGGAAAACCCGGCTGGAGTCTGTAATACCTATGTAGACCCTCCTAAGGGTGGGGAGGGAAAAGGAACCTTACAAGCATGGCAAGAAACAAGAAAACAAGAACTGAAAAATTACCCTCTGTTAAACAAAGCTTAAGCTAGAAGCCCAGAAAAAGCTGAACTGAAGGTCAAAGAACAGATAGACAACAAACTCATCTAGCAAGAAAACCCTAGGTAAGATAAGTGAAAGCAATCTCCAGAATAAACTAATTAAGGTAATTAAATATCTAGACACAAGCAAAAAATAACTAATCACACCAGGAAAATTGAAGATATGGCCCAGTCAAAGGAACAAACTAATAGTTCAAATGAGATACAGGAGCTGAAACAACTAATTCAGAATATATGAACAGAAATGGAAAACCTCATCAAAAACAAAATCAATGAATTGAGGAAGGACATGAAGAAGGCAAGGAATGAACAAAAAAAAGAAATGGAAAGTCTGAAAAAACAAATCACAGAACTTATGGGAATGAAAGATACAGTAGAAGAGATGAAAAAAAAAAACAATGGAAACCTACAATGGTAGATTTCAAGAGACAGAGGTTAGGATTAGTGAACTGGAGGGTGGAATTTCTGAAATCCAAAAAGAAACAGAAACTATAGGGAAAAGAATGGAAAAATATGAGCAGGGACTCAGGGAATTGAATGATAATATGAAGCACACAAATATACATGTTGTGGGTGTCCTGGAAGGAGAAGAAAAAGGAAAAGGAGGAGAAAAACTAATGGAAGAAATTATCACTGAAAATTTCCCAACTCTTAGGAAAGACCTAAAATGACAGATCAAGAAGTACAGTGCACCTCAAAGAGAATAGATCCTAATAGACATTCTCCAAGACACTTACTAGTCAGAATGTCAGAGGTCAAAGAGAAAGAGAGGCTCTTGAAAGCAGCAAGAGAAAAGCAATCCATCACATACAAGGGAAACCCAATAAGACTATGTGTAGATTTCTCAGCAGAAACCATGAAGGTGAGAAGACAGTGGGATGATATATTTAAATTACTAAAAGAGAAAAACTGCCAACCAAGAATTCTATATCCAGCAAAATTGTCCTTCAAAAATGAGAGAGAAATTAAAACATTTTCAGATAAAAAGTCACTGAGAGAATTTGTGACCAAGAGACCAGCTCTGCAAGAAATACTAAAGGGAGCACTAGAGACAGATATGAAAAGACAGAAGAGAGAGGTGTGGAGAAGAGTGTAGAAAGAAGGAAAATTAGATATGACATATAAAATACAAAAGGCAAAATGGTAGAGGAAAGTACTACCCAAACAGTAAAAACACTAAATGTTAATGGATGGAACTCCCCAATCAAAAGACATAGACTGGCAGAATGGATTAAAAAAACAGGATCCTTCTATAGGTGCTGTCTACAGGAAACACATCTTTAAGACCAAAGATAAACATAGGCTGAAAGTGAAAGGTTGGGAAAAGATATTTCATGCAAATTACAACCAGAAAAGGGCAGGAGTAGCTATACTAATATCCAACAAATTAGACTTCAAATGTAAAACAGTTAAAAGAGACAAAGAAGGATACTATCTACTAATAAAAGGAACAATTCAACAAGAAGACATAACAATCATAAATATTTATGCACCAAACCGGAATGCCCCAAAATACGTGAGGCAAACACTGCAAATACTGAAAAGGGAAATAGACACATCTACCACGATAGTTGGAGACTTCAATTGCCCACTCTCATCAATGGACAGAACATCTAGACAGAGGATCAATAAAGAAACAGAGAATTTGAATATTACAATAAATGAGCTAGACTTAACAGACATTTATAGGACATTACACCCCACAGCAGCAGGATACACCTTTTCCTCAAGTGCTCATGGATCATTCTCAAAGATAGACCATATGCTGGTTCACAAAGCAAGTTTCAACAAATTTAAAAATCAAACAAATTGAAATCATACACAACACTTTCTCAGATCATAAAGGAATGAAGTTGAAAATCAATAATAGGCAGAGTGCCAGAAAATTAACAAATATGTGGAGGCTCAACAACACACTCTTAAACAACCAGTGGGTGAAGGAAGAAATTACAAGAGAAATCAGTAAATATCTCGAGGCAAATGAAAATGAAAACACAACATATCAAAACTTATGGGATGCAGCAAAGACAGTGCTAAGAGGGAAATTTATTGCCCTAAATGCCTATATCAAAAAAGAAGAAAGGGCAAAAATTGGGGAATTAACTGTCCACTTGGAAGAGAAAGAATAGCAAACTAACCCCAAAGCAAACAAAAAGAAAGAAAGAACAAAGATTAGAGCAGAAATAAATGAAATTGAGAACATGAAAACAATAGAGAAAATCAATAAGACCAGAAGTTGGTTCTATGAGAAAATCAACAGGATTGATGGGCCCTTAGCAAGATTGATAAAAAGAAGAAGAGAGAGGATGCAAATAAATAAGATCAGAAATGGAAGAGGAGACATAACCACTGACCTCACAGAAATAAAGGAGGTAATAACAGGATACTATGAACAACTTTATGCTAATAAATACAACAATGTAGATGAAATGGACAAGTTCCTAGAAAGGCATGAACAACCAACTTTGACTCAAGAAGAAATAGATGACCTCAACAAACCAATCACAAGTAAAGAAATTGAATCAGTCATTCAAAAGCTTCCTAAAAAGAAAAGTCCAGGACCAGACGGCTTCACATGTGAATTCTACCAAACATTCCAGAAAGAATTAGCACCAACCCTGCTCAAACGCTTCAAAAAAATTGAAGTGGAGGGAAAGCTACCTAATTCATTCTATGAAGCCAACATCACCCTCATACCAAAACCAGGCAAAGATATTACAAAAAAAGAAAACTATGGACCAATCTCTCTAATGAATATAGATGCAAAAATCCTCAACAAAATTCTAGCAAATTGAATCCAGCAACACATTAAAAGAATTATACATCATGACCAAGTAGGATTCATCCCAGGTATGCAAGGATGGTTCAACATAAGAAAATCAATTAATGTAATATACCATATTAACAAATCAAAGCAGAAAAATCACATGATCATCTCAATTGATGCAGAGAAGGCATTTGACAAGATTCAACATCCTTTCCTGTTGAAAACAGTTCAAAGGATAGGAATACAAGGGAACTTCCTTAAAATGATAGAGGGAATATATGAAAAACCCACAGCTAATATCATTCTCAATGGGGAAAAATTGAAAACTTTCCCCCTAAGATCAGGAACAAGACAAAGATGTCCACTATCACCACTGTTATTCAACATCGTGGTGGAAGTTCTAGCCAGAGCAATTAGGCAAGAAAAAGAAATACAAGGCATCAAAATTGGAAAGGAAGAAGTAAAACTATCACTGTTTGCAGATGATATGATACTATACATCAAAAACCCTGAAAAATCCACAGCAAAACTACTAGAGCTAATAAACATATACAGCAAAGTGGCAGGTTACAGGATCAACATTCAAAAATCTGTAGTGTTTCTATACACTAGTAATGAACAAGCTGAGGGGGAAATCAAGAAATGAATTCCATTTACAATTGCAACTAAAAGAATAAAATACTTAGGAATAAATTTAACTAAAGAGACAAAAGACCTATACAAAGAAAACTACAAGAAACTGTTAAAAGAAATCACAGAAGACCTAAATAGATGGAATGGCATACCATGTTCATGGATTGGAAGACTAAATATAGTTAAGATGTCAATTCTACCTAAATTGATCTACAGATTCAACTCAATACCAATCAAAATCCCAACAACTTACTTTTCAGAAATAGAAAAACCAATAAGCAAATTTATCTGGAAGGGCAGGGTGCCCCGAATTGAAAAAACGAAGCTGGAGGTCTCACGCTGCCTGACTTTAAGGCATATTATGAAGCCACAGTGGTCAAAACAGCATGGTACTGGCATAAAGATAGATATATTGACCAATGGAATCGAAGAGAGTGCTCAGATATAGACCCTCTCATCTATGGACATTTGATCTTTGATAAGGCAGTCAAGCCAACTCATTTGGGACAGAACAGTCTCTTCAGTAAATGGTGCCTAGAGAACTGGATATCTATATGCAAAAGAATGAAACAGGACCCGTATCTCACACCCTATGCAAAAGTTAACTCAAAATGGATCAAAGATCTAAACATTAGGTCTAAGACCATAAAACAGTTAGAGGAAAATGTAGGGAGATATTTTATGAATCTTATAATTGGAGGTGGTTTTATGGACCTTAAACCTAAAGCAAGAGCACTGAAGAAATAAATAAATAAATGGGAGCTCCTCAAAATTAAACATTTTTGTGCATCAAAGAACTTCATCAAGAAAGTAAAAAGACAGCCTACACAATGGGAGACAATATGGAAATGACATATCAGATAAAGGTCTAGTATCCAGAATTTATAAAGAGATTGTTCAACTCAACAACAAAAAGACAGCCGACCCAATTACAAAATGGAAAAAAGACTTGAATAGACACTTCTCGGAAAAGGAAATACAAATGGCCAAAAGGCACATGAAGAGATGCTCAATGTCCCTGGCCATTAGAGAAATGCAAATCAAAACCACAATGAGATATCATCTCACACCCACCAGAATGGCCATTATCAACAAAACAGAAAATGACAGGTGCTGGAGAGGATGTGGAGAAAGAGGCACACTTATTCACTGTTGGTGGGAATGTCAAATTGTGCAACCACTGTGGAAGGCAGTTTGGCGATTCCTCAAAAAGCTGAATATAGAATTGCCATATGACCCAGCAATACTATTGCTAGGTATCTACTCAGAGGCCTTAAGGGCAAAGACACAAACGGACATTTGCACACCAATGTTTATAGCAGCATTATTTACAATTGCAAGGAGATGGAAACAGCGAAAATGTCCATCAACAGACGAGTGGCTAAACAAACTGTGGTATATCCATACAATGGAATTTTATGCAGCTCTAAGACAGAATAAACTTATGAAGTATGTAAAAACATGGATGGACCTTGAGAACATTATGCTGAGTGAGACTAGCCAAAAACTAAAGGACAAATACTGTATGGTCTCACTGATATGAACTGACATTAGTGAATAAACTTGGAATATGTCATTGGTAGCAGAGACCATCAGGAGATAGAAGTAGGGTAAGATAGTGGGTAATTGGAGCTGAAGGGATACAGACTGTGCAACAGGACTGGATACAAAAACTCAGAAATGGACAGCACAATACTACCTAACTGTAATGTAATTATGTTAAAACACTGAATGAAGCTGCATGTGAGAATGGTAGAGGGAGGAGGGCTGGGGACATAAATGAAATCAGAAAGAAAGATAGATGTTAAAGATTGAGATGGTAAAATCTAGGAATGCCTAGAGTGTATAATAATAGTGAAATGTACAATGTACAAATTTTAAAAATGTTTTGGCATGAGGAAGTACAAAGGAATGTCATTATTGCAGGGTGCTGAAAATAGATGATAATTAATACTTTAAAATGTCACCTTATGTGTGAGACTAAAGCAAAAAATGCTTATTTGTTATAAAATTTATATTTTGACTAGAGCATTTCCTAATATAACTCATGTAGATAGTTTGATTGAATGTCATAAGTACTTGGAATCTCAGGTAGCACATGAGATTTTGTTGGTTTGTCCAGAGTGATGCCCTGATGAATCCCAGAATGATTTGATCAGTGACTGGAAAAGTATTTGCAAGCCCCCTTCGGGGAATGGTGAGAGTGGGGAAAAATTCAACTTCCTCAAGTTGAATTCTTGATATTCTCACAAGCAGTGTGGACAACCAAAGCTATAGGCTGAGCCCCTAGTCTTGGGGTTTGTTCACATGAAACTTAACCCCACAAAGGATAGGTCAAGTCTCCTTAAAATTTAGGCCTAAGAGTCACCCCTGAGAGAGCCTCTTTCGTTGCTCAGATGTGGCCCCTCTCTCCAGCCAACACGACGAGCAGTCTCACCACCCTCCCCCTCTCTGCGTGGGACATGACTCCCAGGGGTGTGGACCTTCCTGGCAACGTGGGACAGAGATCCTGGATTGAGCTGAGACTCAGCATCAAGGGACTAAGAAAAACCCTAGAATGAGCTGAGAATGAACATCAAGGGATTGAGAGAAACTTCTTGACCAAAAGGGGGAAGAGTAAAATGAGACTAGTGTCAATGGCTGAGAGATTCCAAACAGTGTCGAGAGGTTATCTTGGAGGTTATTCTTACACATTAAGTAGATATCACCTTGTTGTTCAAGATGTAGTGGAGAGGCTGGAGGGAATTGCCTGAAAATGTAGTGCTGTGTTCCAGTAGCCATGTTTCTTCACGATGATTGAACAATGATATAGCTTTCACAATGAGACTCTGTGGATGTGAAAGCCTTATCTTTGATGCTCCTTTTAGCTACTATATCAACAGAAGAGTAGAACATATGGAATAAAAATAAATAATAGAGGGAACAAATGTTAAAATAAATTCAGTTTGAAAGAGTGGTAAATGAAAGCGAGGGGTAAGGGGTATGGTATATATAGTCTTTTTTTTCCCTCTATTATCATTTTATTTCTTTTTCTGTTGTCTTTTTATTTCTTTTTCTAAATCGATGCAAATGTACTAAGAAATGATGAATATGCAACTATGTGATGATATTAAGAATTACAGATTGTATATGTAGAATGGAATGATACCTAAATGTTTTGTTTGTTAATTTTTTTTGATTAATAAAAAAAGTTAAAAAAAAAAAAAAGAAAAGGGGGGGATGGATATCGGGGAACTTAACCATAAGGAGGTTATAATCATTTACCTAAGGTTATAGATAATAGGTGGTAGAGGTTGGGTTCAAATCCAGGCTGTCTGGTTCAAGAGTCTGCTCTCCTAATCATTCTGCTCTACCAAGGGATGGCAAACCATGACCTGCAGGTCATCATATGCTTTTGTACATAAAGTGCTACTGGAACACAACCACACCCATTCTTTACATAGTGTCTGAGGTTGCGTTTATGCTACAACAACAGCATTAAGGAGGAGCAATAGAGGCCATAAGACCCACAGAACCAAAAACGTTTACTACCTTGACCCTTTAGAGAAAAAGTTTCCAACCCCTGCACTGTAATATCTACTTTAAATGAGATAAAGCATGTAAAATGAGCAGACAGTTCCTGATGTAGAGCAAACACCCAAAATATAATAATTGTGTTTCTGATGCTGTTATAAGTAATAATATCTGAATTGGCAGTAGGGTTGGGATCAATAGCAGTATCAGGATTAATATCAATATCAACATCAGCCTCAGCCTCAGCATCAGCATCAGCATTAGCTTCACCATCAGTATCGACATCAGCATCACCATCAGTATCACCGTTAGCATGAGCATCGCATCAGCCTTATCATCAGTATCAGCATCACCATCACCATCACTATTACCATCAGCATCACCATTATCATCAGCATCAGCATCAGCATTAGCATTGTCTTCACTATAACATCAATATCACCATCACCATCAGCATCAGCTCAGCTCAGCATGAGCACCACCATCACATCAGTATCACCATCAGTTTCAACATCAGTATCACCATCAGTGTCACCATCAAAAACCCATCAACATCACAATCACCATTGGTATCAGCATCAGCATCAACATCAATATCACCATCACCATCACCATCACCATCACCATCATCATCAACTCAGCATCAGCATCAGCATCACTATCAGTATCAACATCAACATCAGCATCAGCATCAACATCAATATTGCCATCAGCATCACCATCACCATCAGTATCAGCATCAGCATTACCATCACCATCACTATCAGTATCAGCATCACCATTATCATCACCGTCAGTATCAGCATCAGCTTCAACATCAATATCAACATCAGCATCACTATCACCATCAGCATCAGTATCAGCATCACGATCACCATCAGTGTCACCATCAACAACCCCATCAGCATCAGCATCAACATCAATACCACCATCGCCATCACCATCAGTCAGTATCAACTCAGCATCAGCATCATTATCAGCATCAACATCAGCATCACCATCAGCATCAGCATCAACCTCAATATCACCATCATCATCACTATCACCATCGCCATCAGTATCAGATTAGCATCAGTATCACCATCAGTGTCACCCTCAGCATCACCATCAGCATCAGCATGACCATCTCACCAAACTGCTTTCTAAAGGAGAAGCAGAAGTCCTAATGCCTAGGTGAGGTTGGTAAGAAATTTGCAAATCCTCTCAGAGCCCTGAGGAAGTTTCCCCATCTCTATTAGGTACCAACAGAGAGGTCAGGTCAGTGACCACTGATGGTCAGAAGGTGAGAGAGGAAACATCTGCCAAATGAAGCCTGTGTTCTGCTAGGGCTAGGATAGGATGAAATTGCAGCTTTTTTTCAATGCCTCAAATCTATGTAGGTGAGCAAAAGTTAAACAGGGAATTTGACAAAAAGATTCTAAAATTCATCAAGAAGAGGAAATGGAAAGTTTGAAAACAAAAAAGAAAAATATAAAATAGATTATATTATCGCATTTAATCCTCATGGTAACTCCTTAATGTAGAGACTGATATTAGCCCCATTTTAGAGATGAGGAAGCTGAGGTTCAGAGACAACAAAGGATCTGCAAGGACATCTATATCTACATCTATATCCATATCTATCTATACCTATACCAATACCTATATCTATATCTGTATTTATATCCATATTCATGACCATTTCTATATCTATCTATACCCATATCTGTATTCATATCCATGTCCATATCCATATCCATCTACATTCATATTTACATCTCATCTACATATATTTACATCATACCTATACCTATACTTTTTAACTATACTTATACCAATATATCTATCTACATCTAAAACTACACCTACACTTACACCTATACCTATGAGAACAGATCAAGAAAGAATCTAAATGCATATATATATATATTTTTTTTACACGGGCAGGCTCCGGGAATCAAACTCAGGTCTCTGGTATGGCAGGCGAGAACTTTGCCACTGAGCCACCATTGCCTGCCCTAAGTGCAGATTATTTTTAACCAGATCCTAGGCTCTCTGCATTTCCCATGCTGCCTCCAAAGCTGCCTGGGATAAGCCATGGGAGTGATTAGTGATTATGTTAGATTGCTAATAAAACCTGCCTTACTGCTGACAGAGAGAATGTCACGTCTGTGGTCTCTTTATCAAAAATGGCCAATGAGAAGATACCTGTATTATTTGGGAAATACTACTGTTTAATAAGTAGCCCCTAATTGAGGAGTTTATACACACACACACCAAGGGCTGTTTAATGTCCAGGACAGAAAAAGTCTGCATGAAATCAGTAGAAAGTCTTATTATCACAAATAGAGGCTGATCCATGAATAGTAAATTATAAGCCTCTTCCTCTCCCTGCTGTTCAGTACTAGAGTTTGAAGAATCTCCAAGTGTTGGGTAATTATTTGATCCCAACAGCATGATTGATCAAAGTCTCCAATAGCTTCCATGTTAATTAAAATCTATTCCGCCTACCAGTGGCAATTAGAAACCTGGGACTTGGGGCTATATTAGCTTCCAAGCCCCTCTCACGTGACTAGAATTGATCATTTCTGGTAGCCCCAGCACTTGGCTCTGACATTCTGCATACTTGAGTTTCATGTCAAGTTAAAATACATACCAGGGTTTATCCTTCTCGCTTCTTTTCCCCAATTCTCCACCATACCCACACAAATGGGAACACCATCCCATTGCTTGCACATTTTAATGATTTGGTGGTCTCCATCATTGGACGCAAGCCCGAGATGACAGTAAAGCCTGGAACCCATGCATGACTGGCTCAGAGAATGCCAGACCCCAGGTCATAGTGTAGAAACTTGGGCTTTATACTTGGCTCCTGCTTCTCCATTATCCCAACATCTCCAAACTACCAATTATACCTTCTTATTATCTCCAAAGTCCTTCATCTCTCACCATTACCACTGCCATCACCAAAAGTAATAGAAGGCACTTAAATAGCTTGAATACATGATAGAGAAGGATAAGCAGAATAAGGGATGACTTAAGTAGTCAATGTAGTTGGTATCTTCCACGTGCAAGGCATTATGTCAAGCACTTTATATAGAGGATCTTTTTAAGTTCCTGCCGCACCCTATAGGTGGATATTTTTGCCTCCATATTACAGGAGATGAAACTAAGCCTAGGAGATGTTAAATATCAATTCCATGGTCCCCAGAGCTAGACTTAGAACTTAAGTTTGAGTTTCCTGTTCAAATCCCTGATGTGTTGTATTAAATTTAACTCAAGTCCTTTTTGAGCTTCTGCTATGTGCCAAATATTCTCCTTAGTGCTTGGAAAATGGCAGTGAACAGCGACATCAAAAATGATTGTCTCAACTTCTATGTAGGATACAGGTCACAGCATCCTGGGTTCCTGATGAAATAACTAGGAAAAAAATGAGAAAATTACAAAGAATATAGTTTAAGGATACTGGAAAACTGTGGAATCAACAAAAGAGAAGATAAGCTAGCGTTCCAAAGAGGGAAGAGGCTTTCCTACGTTAGGGAACCACCAGTTCTTAAGTTAAGCAACCAGGCTGGACTCAGTCAAAAGTCTAGCAGGTCCTCCCCCTCTCTGCATGGGACATGACTCCCAGGGGTGTGGACCTTTCTGGCAACGTGGGACAGAAATCCTAGAATGAGCTGAGACTCAGCATCAAGGGATTGAGAAAATCTTCTCGACTGAAAGGGATAAGAGAGAAATGAGACAAAATAAAGTGTCAGTGGCTGAGAGATTTCAAACAGAGTTGAGAGGTTATCCTGGAGGTTATTTTACGCATTAAATAGATATCACCTTGTTAGTCAAGATGTAATGGAGAGGCTAGAGGGAACTGCCTGAAAATGAAGAGCTGTGTTCCAGTAGCCATGTTTCTTGAAGATGATTGTATAATGGTATAGCTTTCACAGTGTGACTGTGTGATTGTGAAAACCTTGTGTCTGATGCTCCTTTTATATACCTTATGGACAGATGAGTAAAACATATGGAATAAAAATAAATAAATAATAGGGGGAACAAATGTTAAAATAAATTTAGTAGATTGAAATGCTAGTGATAAATAAAAGGGAGGGGTAAGGGGTATAGTATGTATGAATTTTTTTCTCTTTTCTCTTTTTTTTTTTCTGAATTGATGCAAATGTTCTAAGAAATGATCATGGTGATGAATATATGACTATGTGATGATATTGTTTTAGCCACTGGTGTATATTTTGGATTAATTATATGGTATGTGAAGATATCTCAAATATATATATTTTCTTATATATATAAATATATGTATTTTTCTTTTTTTGTATGAGCAGTCACCAGGAATCGAACCTGGATCTCCAAAAATATATATTTTTAAAAAGTCCAGGAGGGCTATGCACAAAACCCAGGAATCAACAGAGGTGGCCTGAGTCTAACTAAACAGCCACAACCCAGTTCAATTTTTGAGAAAAGAGAAAGATTCTGATAGAAAAGTATATCACTCATAGTCTCTATGGGATTTTTACACAAAATGGTCAGTATACAATTAAGAAAAAATTCAAAGAGGAAGAGGACATGACTCATAATTGGTAGAAAAAGTCTATAATAAAAGCAGACCCAGAGGGATGCAAAGGTATTTCAGTGGTAGAATTTGTGCCTGTTTTGCAGGAGACCCAGGTTTGATTCCCAGCCCATGCACTTCTTAAAAACAGACAAGCAAGCAAATAAAAAAACAAAAAACAAACAAAAAAATCAACAAATGGTGCTGCTATAACAGTATACTCACATAGAAAAAGAATTAATTGTGACCCCTGCCATACAGCATACAAAAAAAAGCAGACCCAGAGATAAAATGCTTCAGAGTTACTCAATAAGGATTTAAGAATAATTATGATTGATGTGTTTAAAAATAGAGGAAATGATGTACAAAAGGTGAAATGGAGAATTTTACTCAAAAATTTGGAATCTATGAAAACAAGCAAAAGTTGCCACCCACAGTTGGGTGGGTCATATCTCCATGGAAATGATCAGAAAGGTCCCACCCAGCAATACTGAATGAGGATTAGAGGACATGGTTTTTCTGGGGTACACAACAGATTCAAACGGGCCCAGTATAGGTGTATATAAAATATTTTTTTCCTCATTAAAATTTTTTCTTATGATATTTGATTGTTTAAGGAAAAAGTAATAAGAATATATCATGGATTTATATAACATGTAAAAGTAAAATACAATAGCATGAAGTTAGTGATCAATGAAAGGGAGGGGTAAGGGATATGGTATGTAAAATTTTTTTTTTCTGTTTTTGTTTTTTTTTTCTGTTGTCTTTTTATTTCTTTTTCTGAATTGATGCAAATGTTCTGGGAAATGATCATGATGATGAATATGCAACTATGTGGCGATATTGTGAATTGCCGAGTGTATGTGTTGGGAATATTTGTGTTTCTTTCTTGTAATTTTTTTTAATTAATAAAAAATTTAAAAATATATTTTTTCTAAAAAAAATAAATAATAGGGGCAACAAATGTTAAAATAAATTCGGTAGAGAGAGATACTAGTGGTCAATGAGAGGGAGGAGTAAGGGTTTTTTTCTTTTTCTTTTTATTTCTTTTTCTGGAGTGATGTAAATGTTCTGATAAATGATCATGGTGATGAATATACAACTATGTGATGATATCGTGAGCCATTGATTGAGCACCAAGTATGGAATGTTCATACGTTAAGAATGTTTGTGTTGTATGTTGATGATTTTATTAACAAAATTTTTTTTTTAATTTGAAAAAAAAATAATAGCATGAAGTATGGGAGGTATAAAGTATGCTGTTGTATATCAAATGAAAGATTATTTGAAGATTGATTAAGTTAAAAGTGTGCATCAAAAACCCTAGGGCAACCATTGAAAAATTAAGATATAGCTTTAACATTTTTCAGTGAAGATTCTGTTGCACACAGCAATCATCCCCACCAGCCTGTAATCTCATGGAAAACAGGCACCACAATTTTGTTTTTACTTTTGTGCCCTCATTGTGTAGCAGGCAGGCCTTGCCCTCTTTCTGGTTTAACTGTGCTCTCTGTGGAAAATCCCCAAACCCCCTCTCCTTGCAGGCAAGCAAGATAAGGCACATTTCCTGGTATAGAAACCCCCTCCCCTAGCCTTCAGGAACTGGTAAAAATGCACATAGGCAAAAGAAGACATTCCTGGGGTGGGGGCCCCTCAATGGTTCAGCTCTGGGCCATTCTCAACTTAAATCAGCCAATTGTGTACCTTGTCTTTAACATATTGTACAGTCTATAAAAGCTAAGATTGCCTTTTGTTCGGGGCTCAGACTTTTGAGGTGACTCAGCTGGGCCCTCATGCACACGAGCTAATAAAACCTGCTTCCTGAAACTGCGGATCCTTAGTCTCAGCCTGTTCTAACTTCGCAGAACGTTCCTGGAGGCCTATGGCCTCGTTCCTGGTTTTCGAGCTACAGTTCCTCAGTTCAGGGCTTGACATGTAATACGTGGTCGAAACAGCCGTACTGAATGAATGAATGAATGAATGGCAGCTGCAAGGCCTGCAGGGAGCAGTTCAAGTCAGCCTTTTCCTGCTCCCACTACAACGCGGAGGATGTCAAGGGGTCAGAATGTGCAGACTAGCTCTGGGCCATGCAGGATTGCATACAGAGACACCAGGACCTCTATCCCCAAGAGGACGAGAAGAAGCCAGCAGATTCAGAGGAAATAGCTCTCACTGGTGCCACTGCAACCCAAGAGGAGGAAAAATCAAGCTGATGAAGGCACTGGGCTCCATCCTTCCATTTCTAACTGAACTGGACCTTTCGCAAAATGCCTTTCGGTTGCTCACCAAGAAGGTAGCTTTCATTGTGTTGTCCCCTGCACTGTAATGTACAAGATAACTTATTTTGGTGATCGAGCTCTTGGCCCCTTGACAAATACCCTGAAAAAGATGGGGGG
Source organism: Tamandua tetradactyla (assembly GCF_023851605.1). Lineage (NCBI taxonomy): Eukaryota > Metazoa > Chordata > Mammalia > Pilosa > Myrmecophagidae > Tamandua > Tamandua tetradactyla. The sequence goes on along the minus strand of NC_135338.1, from coordinate 56,676,314 downwards.
TGTATGCATGTGTGTCCCACCTAAGTCTATAAGCAAATGTAGCTGCCACTTTTGAATTTCCTTTTCTCAGATTGCCCTGAATTTTGCCACTTTGAAATAATGTGCTGAATATTCTCAGAAGTCAAAAATCATTACACAGGAGTGTTTCTCGTGCATGAGTTGATTTATTCTGACCCATTATTTCTCTTTTAATGATATTGATTAGGATCCACCCTAACCCAGCTTAACCTCATCTTAACTAATAACCTCTTCAAAGATCCTCTTTCCAAATAGGGTCACGTTCACAGGAGTAGGGGTTGAGACTTAAATGTCTTTTGGGGGGACACAATTCAACCCATAACAGTTGGATTTGGAGAAGAAGGAGATAAGGGGGTTCCCAGGTGTCCAATTGAGACCACCGGCTAGATGGAGGCTTTAGAGCCATAACCCTAATGTAGCATGTGTGCATGTGTGATGCATCACATTTTTCAGCACGCTGGTGTGTCTATTCTTTGAGCCCCGTGGGTACCAAAGGACACTGGCAGACAGACAGAGAGACAGCCTGTCCCAAGGATGCTGAGTTAAACCCCAAGGTCTTAGGGGAATCCACAAACAGTTGACCCTGCTTTCTTGGATGACCCCATCTGTGGTCCAAGGGTGGAACACTACCTGGTCCTTTTGCTAACCAACAGGCCACCTGAGGAGAGAACAAAGCTGACCATCTCCAAATGTGTGTCGTCTCCTCCAAATTGTATATAAAGCCTATCTCTGTCTGTGCTACATGGAAATCCATCAGCACTGATTTCCCTTGGATATAAGTAAATTAGCACAGTGCTTGTGACATCTTTGATTTTATTCTTTGACAGTGAGCACTGGCATTATCTCCATTTTACAGATGAGGAAACCAAGGCTCAGCTCAAGGGGCGCATCCAAGTTAAGTGTGTGAGCCAGGGTCCAGTGCTGGTCGCCTGTCTCCTACCCCACCCCCTATCCTCTCCCTAGGACAGCGCATAGCCTGAGGGCACTGGACCTCGAGAGTGCAGCCTGCTGCAGGAGGCATTTTGAACACGACTGGCATTTCTCATTAGACTGCGCTCTCCAGGGTCAGATTACACTCCTTTGACCCCAGAGGTGCTGGGGAGGACTGTGAGGACCCTGGGACAACTGGCAGATTTGCTTTTCCACATAGAGGATTCTTTAGGGAAGCAGGGCTGAGTCTAAAGATGGTGACTGCTGTCCCCGAGGCCACACTCAAGTAGCGAGATGCATTCCCAGGGAAACACCGCCATCTGCTGGGCATCTTTGGCATGACGCTCTGTGTGATGGAACAAAAACATTCAGAAAACGGTGTCTCAAAAACACTGAAGATGCTTGCTTCCTACAAACCGAAGCTCGAAGGATATTAAGGAATAACGAGAAAGACAGACGGGATCAGGGGGTCTGAAGATCAGCAATAACAGACAACAGACAACTTTATTCTTAACCAGATCCTGCTTATTTACTGCAGGACAACAAAAGGCATGCATGCATTTCCTGAGGGAACAGAGTGCTTGTCTTTTAGTGCTCTTCCTTCATACTTAAGATAACCATTTGGGGTATACAAACATTCTGTTCCTCCCAGACTGTTCTACATAAATCAGATAACATAAAGCAGATTACAATCTCCATAGTTTACTGCTGACACCACCCTAGAGCCATCTGCTCCCAACTAATTCTGCAGGTCTTATTTTAGTTCTATCTCCTACAGATTCAGATTTGCCTTAAAGGATATTTTACTGTTTGGAATCAAAGCTGAGACTATGCGAGGTTTTGCTCCACTTGGCATTTAAGACGAAACTAAAATAAGCACTTTTTAATGACTCAATAAATATTTATTAAGCACCTAATAAAATAAGACAGACATGGTCTCTGCCCAATTGTATGTTTCATTCTGGCAAGGGAGGCATACATATCTACCTATGTATTTACATATACATATACGTACACATACCCACACATCATGCGTGCATCTGCACATACATGTATACACAGTACTTGCACACATGTGTGCATAAGCAAGCTTGTCTGATGTCTTGATCAATGCCATGAAGACAACGAATAATAAAATATGATCATTTCTGGGGTTCTGGGAGGAAGGGAGTCGGGGTATCTCTTCAGCCAGGGCAGTAGTGATGGCCTCTTTGACTTAAGACCCAAATCATGAGAAGGAGGCAGCCATGCAGGAAAGAAGACATTTCTAAGCAGAAGGAACAGCAAGGGCAGAGGCTGAGAACGATCTTGAAAAGTGTGAGGGACAGAAAGAAGCTGCTGTGGCTGGGACATCAGAGAAGCTTGGCTCAGCTAAGTTCAGTAAATGGGAGACCGGAATGGATGGCATTTATTCTTCCCCAAATTACCTTTCAAAAAAAAAAAGGTGCCCCCTTATACTTGAATTTTTCAAAATTCTCCCACTACAGGACACTCTTTTGACTACTTTAATTTATATAGTGAAGTTCAACCTGGGGAAACTGTATTGGCCTGAAATGACCTCGGCAGGAGCTAGTCTGGGGAGCTTACCCACTGGGCAATCAATAGACCCAGCTGGAAGGTTGAGTGTTGTTGTAAACAAGGCTTTTAAAGAGCACTTTAAAAACCAGAATGGAAGGTGGTTGCATTGAGTTCATGGATAAACCCCCACAGGAAAAAGGGGGGAAAAAATCAAGCGTCCTAATGTGCTTAAGATAAAATTCCCATGGAGGTGGTCAAGCATAAATTCAAAACTGCCTGTCTCAGACAACTTAAATAAAAACAAGGGGATGTGCTCTAGATGACCTTGACTGGCAGCATGTTAGAAATGCAGAATCAGAATCTGCATTTGAAGGGGATTCCTAGGTGATCCATATGCCTCCTACAATTTAAAAAGCACTGCTCTAGAAAACTTAGCACAAAGGTCTTATAAGTGCTCCAGCCATGGTAAAGACATCCGTGTTGAAAAGGCAGGTAGATCACTTACAATTGCTTCATAAACTGCGGGGAGTTAAAAAAAATCAATATTCCTAAATAGATATACTGTTTTATAATATAGTACCTGTAACTAAAGCACAGGGTAGCAGGTAGGGCCATGGGCCCTGAGCCAGACTGCCTGGGTCTACCTTCCAGTTCTTTCACTTATTGAACTGTGTGTCCCTGAGTAAGTCACGCAACTTCTTCTGTGCCTCGAGGCTCTTACTGGTTAAAGTTAAAACTTAATAAAATGCATTTAAGATATATTTGGGGGCAAGTAATATGAATATAATTCTACTTTTTTTAATTTTATTTTTACAAGCACTCCCCTTCTTCCCCTCTCTTCTTCCTTCCCCCGCACCCCAAGCCTTGAATCTGTTTTCTATCTCTGCAAATTTGCTATTTCTAGTCAACTCTTATAAGTGGTATCATACAATTTTTGTCGTTATGGGTCTGCTTGTCTCACCGTGTAAAGAAGGATTTTATAAAGCTTAACAGTAGCTAATTTTTCCTGCTTAATTTAGCTATTTACATATATTTTAGCTTCTGAATGATAGAAATATCCAGCAAAAGCATTTGTGTCATTTTATATTCACTGCTATGCATTTGGTGTGAGTTAAGAATTGTAAAGAAAAGAGTTATGGGCCCCATCAGGCTAAGAAAAACAACCCGGGACTTCCCAGGGGCGGTTATCTGCTGCCTTTGTTATGCAAGGTTATCTGCTGCCTTTGTTATGCAAGGTTATCTGCTGCCTTGGTTATGCAAGGTTGTAACTGCCTGAGGAAGTTTATCTAAGGATGCAACTGAGAAGGTTGAGTAAGGGAGTTTTGCACAATGAGACAGCTGCTTCTTGCATAAAGCAGCTCCCAAGACTCATGCGAAAAATGTTTGTTATCTGCTTCTTGCAAAATGTTTGTTATCTACTTCTTGCAAAATGTTCGTTATCTACTTCCTGCATAAAGCAGAACCTGTAACTCATGTTCAACCCTCAAACCCCACCCCCTTATCCTGGCCCTTAAAAGGCTTCCCAAACCCAGGCTTGGGGCTCTCTGTTCCTGCGTGTTCAGTGAGCCCCACGCATGTGTGGTAAATAAACCCCTTGCGTGTTGCATGAGAGAACGTCTCTTGGAGTCCTCCTTTGCGTGGCAAAACTCTCGAATTCTTACAACCGAGCATAATGGTTTCAAGTATATTTAAGATACTCAATGACCTGTATATTTAATATATTTGTTTCCTCTATACCCATAAAAGTTTATATATTTAGTCTGTCAAAAAAAACCCACTTTTTAAAAAAGTCCCCTCACTGGTAAAAATGGGGAAAGGTGGCAGACCTTATGTTTGGAAATGCAATGTTACAATTCGTGTACAGCTTCCACGTCGCAAGGGTTCGGGGCATGGCGCCCCGCAGTCTGGGAAATCCATGTAAGAGCCTGTGGCCTTCCCTTCACACCAGAGAAGAAGTCTGAATCTTTTCTTTTTCTTTTATGGGGTGTTTATAGTACCTTATTGTAAAATTTGGGTTAAGTATTTGGTCATACGCTGTATGTAAGTCAATATCAAGTTAAAATACTGTATGAAAAAGAATTTTTTTTAATACCAAATAAATATGAAAAAATTTCAAGATAAAAGAAATACAAAGAGAATAATACTGAGCATACCGCATGTATAACAACCTCTGACATTCCCTACTGGCGCTCACCATTAGCCTGCAGCACGCCTCTGCAGTCTAACCTGAAAGGGGGAAGCTGAAGGCTGGCTGATGACGATGACAAGCTCATGGCCACATGTGCACATGGGTCAGCCTACAGTTCTCGTGGCACAGTGAAGATGCACACACAGCACACATACCTAATGCATGAGGCTTTTACATTCTTCTACAAACTTTAACTTTAAAAAAGAAATGGTGTATATTTATGCTATTTAAAGATAAAATATGTTGCTATTATATGGTTCTAAAGGTATCTTTATGCATTCCTGAGTTTCTGAGCTTTTTCTGTGTCATCTGCTAGCCTGTTGGCTGTGGCTTCTGCAAAACTCCCCCCAAATTTCCGTCTAATTTCTTATGCCGACCGTGCAATCTATGGAATCCGCAATGGGGAAAGTCATCAGGTGGAAGGGGTAACTGTGGTTCATTTTGGTTCTGAGTTCCCAGTTGGGTTCAGCCCAAGTCCCTACTGTAAACGGGTATTTCTGATGACCTGTAAACACTTGAGTCAAGGTGTCAAATGTAAACAATGGATTAAATGAGTAGATGAAAATCAGGTGACTTTGAAAAACAGAGAAGAGATGAGGCTTGCTCATGTCACAGCACAATGTCAGCCTTCCCCAGCCCCCATGTTGTGTGGATGGCTGTTGGGATTACCCTGGGGTCAGAGGACTCTCCCAGGACCACTGGCCCAGGGCTGGAGCCCAGAGAAGAAACCTCAGCTCAGAGGTTGGCTTCAGGTGGGTGGAAGAGGGAGCTTGGGCTTCAGATGTGAGCTCTGGGGGTGGGTGTAGGGGATACAGGGTCTGAGCCAGGCAGGAAGACACTGCAGAAGGCAACAGCCTCGGAGTGGGAAAGCTGTGCCTTGTGAGCCAGTTTCTCTACTCTGCGTTTATTTATTTTCCCATGGTCATTGCCAAGTCTTCAGAAAAGATGTTGTCTAAATGTTCTAGTCGTGGACCTGCTGGGCTCTAGGACCCCATGGGAACAGTCACAGGGGCCAGGAATGGCGGGGGTAATTTGTAAGGAGTTTCCAAGAAATGGTCATTTTTGGAGAAAAGTGTGGGGGCTTCCAAGCCCAGCCTCCTTCCCCACTTGGATAGTCTCCCCCAAGTCCCGAGCTCAGAGGTTCCCTCCATCACTCCAGGGAGAAAGGGGGCAGAGCCCACACAGCTGCATCTGGGGAGGTGGAACAAGGAAAGAGACGGGATTGGTAGTTGACCCCGAATCCGGAGCCCCGGCCCCAGGGTCAGCCCAGTGCAGGGCAGTACTGTAGATGCACACGGTCAAGTTGAAACCACTGGTGGGGGTGGGCATTCCTGCCTCCTCCGTTTCCCTCCCTGGGAGCAGCCGTGATTTGCGGTGAGACTGGTTCCAGGACCTCGGGAAGACAGAGCCAAGAGGAAGCCCTGAGTCCAATTTAGGCTACCCTCGGCCAGCAGAGCCCCCATCCCTCTGTGGGTCCCTTTCAGCTGGTCTTAAGTCCAAACTGAGCTAAGTTCCTCCAAAAACTCTCCCCAGGAGCTGGAAGAGGAAACCCAAGGCATGAAGCAAAAAGAAAGATGCAGAGTGGGAGAGAGACACCCCCACGCCATACTCCCCGCAGGTTGAGGGCAAGGAGCTGTGTTTCCTCTGGAGTCTGCACGAACCACAGGACCCATGGCGGGCTGAGAAACGGAGGCCAAAAGCAGATATCTGCTGGCCCGGAAGCTGTCAGACAGCTGGAAGCCTCGGGGGGCCCTGATAGGACCATGGAGGTCGGGGGCCCTGGTGCCCTGGGGAGGCAGCAAGGGCTGGACGGAGGTGGGCCGGGGGCTCAGCCAACTCAGCCCCTCTGGGGAACTGCATCAGGCAGGGACGACAGGGCTGACTTCCGGGGAAGCTTTCTCAGCTCAAACTGGAGTCCCCCCATGCTGCCCTCCATCCCCCCAAAAAAGGTGAACCCACGCCCCAAAATAGGACAACATCCAAGTGTGGCACACAGGCCTCTCCTGGCGAGGTGTATCGTGTAAACTCCCTCTGCCTCCCTCTCACAGGGCCACTTATGATAACTCAGGGTAGTCCCCTCTCCAGGTCAGAATGTAATCACGGCTGCAAAGACAACCTACCTCCCTCTCTTTTTTTTGGCCATATGTAGTGACATGCACAGGTTCTGGGGGGTAGGATGTGGATATTTTTGGTGGATTTTTCCACAGTACTCAACGTCGAATTGAAAACAACCCAGAACTTAAGCTGAAGGGGGATAAGTACCTCCCAGGATCAGTTATTGCCGAGGCTACTAAAAATGTTTCCCCAAAGTTGCATGACACAGTGAAAGACTTATACTGTAATATTTGTAAGTGGAAAACGCAGAACATAAAGCTGTCTTTGCAGCCTAGACTGATTTCAAATGTGCAAAATTATTCACAGAAATAATATAAGTAGAAGGAAGTGTGTCTAATGAAAGCTGTTCATCTTCAGTGAGCAGGATTACTGACCTGTTTTCCCCTTCTTCCTGCTAAATGAACACGAATTACTTTTATAATTCAAACAAATTTTTAGAAAAATGTGTTTAGAAGATATATATGCTGCTAAATTGTAATTTATTTCAGCTTTCTTCCTAAAATAAAACAGATATGAAAGAATTAAAAACATATAAAAATAATATAAATGATAAATGATATAAACTACAAGGGCAAGGAGAACAAAAACGAGAGGTGACAACGGAAGATGAGAAAGTCACCAAACTTTCAGGAAATGGAAAGGTTCCCAACGCCAGGGGTCTCAATGAGCCCAGCTGCTGGAGACCACCCAGGACGAGGGGAGGCCCAGGGCTGGAGGTGAAGAGTGAGGACCAAGGGAGGTCTGTGGTCAGGAGATTTGCAGGTGCCTTGACTCTCCTTTGCCTTGTCCAGCGGCCACCACCTCCCAGCCCCTGGGAGTAGGGACAATAGGTCCAGTGCAGGCCATGGGGAGGCCTGGGGCTGAAAATCAGAGGGGCAAGTGAAAACCTACATGCTAATTAAAGGGATTCCTTTTTTCCTTTAAAGCCTTCCCCTACTGCAACTTCTAGATGGCAGACTGGCTCACAGGCCCTAGCGGCACAGAAGATTCCTCTCTAGAGAAATTAAATGGACTGAGAGCAAAGGTCTCCAAATACTGACAGACACCCATAGGAGGTCAGCTTAGCCCCCAGCCATTCCGCAGGAAAACTTACGAGTCCACCGGCCCCTCCAACCTTATCTCCAGCCCTGTCCACGACACACATCGATCCTAATCCCCTATCCCTATTTAATTGTAACCTTTCTAACCTGTGCCTCAGTGCTCAAACGTGAGTCAATAGCTAAGGGTCTCCAGCTTGAAAACTGTCAGCACGAGGGACCTAAGCAGACAAATGGAAAGGAAACGTGGAGGCATGAGGAAGAGGAAGAAAATAGAAAGCTTTAAAAAAAATTCTGAAAATATTCTCAGAGTCAAGACATTGTGTCTTGAAGCTAGAACAGGAGGCTATAAAAAAAAGGATTAATTAGAGAAAAGCACTTAGAAATAACATTTTTAAAAAAGGTTAGCATAGATTGAAAGGTTGGAAGATCTCTGCTCCTGTATTGCCTCATTAAAGAGACTCTCCCCAATCACCCAATCTTTTTGTCCTTTTTCCCCTGTGGCCTCAGCCCAGGCTGGATCCCCCAGCACAGTCCAGACACGTGCAAGGGACCACTATGGTTTTCAGGCAGATGTGATCCCTGGATGATTTGAAAGGAGGGCATCCTTGGCCTCCTGAGGAGAGGATATAGGGATGGGCAGGCCATCTTCGCGTGGCGTTTTCAGGTGCCCCATCTGGGTGAAAAATGGGCCTTCGCTGGCATCTCAGATGTCTGACGGACCTGCGTGACACCAAGATACGTAAAGATACCACGTTACATTTAGTTGTACCGTCTCTCTGTGCTCCTCTTGGCTCTGACAGTTTCGAGAAGGAGTGGACCGTGAGGCTGGGGTTGACAGTTTGCTGGAAGACCAGCAGCAGTGCCATGCTCATCACACATCAAGGGGATGTTGACGTTAACCTTGGTCGACCTGCTGAGGTCACGTTTGCTACATTTCTCCGCTCCAAAATTACTACCTCCTTTACTACCTCCTTCTGAATATGGGAAGTTGTGCTACACACTTACTCGAAGACAGAATATCTACATTATTTGGAATTCTTCCGCGCAGATTTGACTCTTCCCCATTTATATTATTTGCTTATTTCTATGAGTATGGACTCATGGACATTTATACCATATTTTGTTCCAGTTTTGGCCATTGTAAGCTCTATTACTGGCTCCTGTGCCCTTCTGACATAACCCAATATTGTGGGTTTTGTTTTCTTTTGTTTTCTTAAGCACTTCCTCACTTTATGAAACTACAAGATGCCCCAGGCTCACCTTGTCGATTTCCTGTACCAGGCCCAGAACCAGCCATTTCTTCAAGGATCCCCGTTTCATACTATTGAAGAACAGGATCAGAAACCAACACCATCCTAACCATGATCTTTTGTTCATGGTTCCTTATGTTCCACAAACAAATATTTCTTTAAAAAACAATTTTTATCTTTCTAGGACTCATACTACTGTTAACATTTCTACTGCTATTCTTAATTGTTGGTTTTTATATTTTTTGTTCCCTATGCCTTTGATTTTACCTCCTAGTTCACTACTCTGTTTTTTAATGCAATCTTATTGATATATGTTATATATCCACATACCACATAATCATCCAAACTGCACAATCAATGGTTCACAGTATCGTAGCTGCACATTCATCCTTACAATTGATTTTTGAACATTTCCATAACTCAAAAAAAGAATAAAAATAAAAGAAAACAAAAACACCAAAAACAGCCCCCCCCAAAAAAAAATAAGTGCTCTTGTCCCCTACCCTGATTTTCTTCTTAACTGACAGCCTACCCAACCTACTATTGATTCATTTGTTTGTTTACCACTCCCTCTGTCGTCCTGGAATAGGAGGCCTGTGAGAGCAAGAAAATTTTCTGCATGGCTCATAGCTATATCCACAGCACCTGGAACAGGGCTTGAACCAGGAGAGACACCCAGCAAATATTTGTGAGAGAGGGAGAAAGGAAATCTTCTGAAAAGGTGAACAAAATGATAGGAATTTTGAAAATAAGAGAGAGAAAAAATAAAAAAAACTATGGGGTCAATTTAAAGCATCCAATGACTAACTAAAAGGAATCAGAGAGAACAGGAAAAAACAGGCAGGTGGCATCCCCAAAGTAACAGTGGGGAATTTCTCAGAACTGAAAGACAGGGTCTCCAGACTGAAAGCCGCTGAAAGAAAACACAAGAAAAGAGTCAAACGAAGGCACCTCATCCTCAGAGGGTGTAAGAGACAAAGAAAAGATCCCGAGGAGGACCTTTCCTAAAAAGGAAAATATCATCACAGGAAGGCAGTGGAAGCTGGAAGACAACAAAACAATGTCATCAGCATGGGAGGGAAAACTGTCAAATGGAGCATTCTCCTGGAATAAAATCTTTTCAGACATGCTGATCTCAAAACATGGGCCTCATACACACCTTCTTAAGGAAGCTGTTGCAGGATGTGATCTAACAGAGCAAAGGAATAAACTGAAAAAGACGAAGACGTAGAACCTAGGGAACACAGAGAATCCAACGCAGGGAAGACGTGAAGGGAAGTCCAGGAAGAGACGGGGCAATCGAAGTTCAGAATGTAGCTGGAGGATGGGGAGCTCCAGGAGGAGGGCTGGGAGGGGACAAGGGGGGTAAGGAGGAGACAAGACCATTGACATGATGCTTCTGTTTAAAAACTGCATTGATGAATATTTGTCAGATGTCAGAATATTATGTAATAATTAAATTGAAAATAATCAAATGAAAATCAAATAGAAAAGAATTAATTAAAAAGATAATCATTGGGAAGGGATACAGACTGTGCAACAGGACTGAATACAAAAATTCAGAAATGGACAGCACAATACTACCTAACCGTAATACAATTATGTTAAAACACTGAATGAGGCTGCATGTGAGAATGATAGAGGGAGGAGGGCTGGGGACATAAATGAAATCAGAAAGAAAGATAGATGTTAAAGATTGAGATGGTATAATCTAGGAATGCCTAGAGTGTATAATAATAGTGAAATGTACAAGGTACAGTTTTAAAAATGTTTTTGCATGAGGAAGAACAAAGGAATGTCATTATTGCAGGGTACTGAAAATAGATGGCAATTAATATTTTAAAATGTCACCTTCTGTGTGAGACTAAAGCAAAAAATGTTTATTATTTTTGCTTTAGTCAAAGTGTATAGTTACTAAAGTGTATATACACTTTTAGTCAAAGTGTATATTTTGACTAGTGCATTTCCTAATATAACTTATGTAGATAGTTTGATTGAACGCCACAAGTACTTGGAATCTCAGGTAGGACATGAGATTTTGCTGGTTTGTCCAGAGTGATGCCCCGATGAATCCCAGAGTGATTCGATCAGTGAGTGGAAAAGTATCTGCAAAGCCCCCTTCAAGGAGTGGTGAGAACGAGAACGGGGAGAAATTCAACTTCCCCAAGTTGAATTCTTGATATTCTCACAAGCAGTGTGGACAACCAAAGCCATAGGCAGAGCCCCCAGTCTTGGGGTTTGTTCATATGAAACTTAACCCCGCAAAGGATAGGTCAAGTCTACTTAAAATTTAGGCCTAAGAGTCACCCCCAAGAGAGCCTCTTTTGTTGCTCAGATGTGGCCCCTCTCTCCAGCCAACACAATGAGCAGTCTCACCACCCTACCTCTCTCTACGTGGGACATGACTCCCAGGGGTGTGACCTTCCTGGCAACGTGGGACAGAGATCTTGGAATGAACGGAGACTCAGCATCAAGGGATTGAGAAAAACCCTAGAATGAGCTGAGACTTAACATCAAGGGATTGAGGGAACCTTCTTGACCAAAAGGGGGAAGAGGGAAATGAGACAAAGTATCAACGGCTGAGAGATTCCAAACAGAGTAGAGAGGTTATCCTGGAGGTTATTCTTATGCGTCAAGTAGATATCATCTTATTATTCAAGATGTAATGGAGAGGCTGGAGGGAACTGCCTGAAAATGTAGAGCTGTGTTCCAGTAGCCATGTTTCTTGAGGATGATTGAATAATGATACAGCTGTCACAATGTAACTGTGAGATTATGAAAACCTTGTGTCTGATGCTCCTTTGTTGACCTTGTCAACAAAGGAGTAGAACATATGGAATAAAAATAAATAATAGGAGGAACAAATGCTAAAATAAATTTAGTTTAAATGCTAGTGATCAATGAAAGCAAGGGGTAAGGGGTATGGTAGGTATAATCTTTTTTTTTCCTTTCCTGTGTTCGTTTTATTTCTTTTTCTATTGTCTTTTTATTTCTTTTTCTGAATTAATGCAAATGTTCTAAGAAATGATGAACATGCAACTAAGTGATGATATTGTGAATTACTGATTATGTATGTTGTTTTATTTTTTCTTTACTTTTTTAATTAATAAATAAGTTTAAAAAAAAAGAAAAAATAGAAAACCAAGGGATGGCTTTTCATTATAGTTTTCTAGTACCATCTGACTAAATAAATGCATTGTTGTTTTATTACAGTAAAAAATAACTAATTGTTTCAAAATCCAAATAAATGGGATCGTAAAAAGTTAACCTTATTTGACGGTGTTGTTACCACTCAGAAGGGGAGAGAAGAGCAAACTGAAGCAAAGGGAAGAGCAGAGGGGTGGGTAGAGGAGGGAAGTATGCGGGTGAGGCTGGAGGGAGAGCAGCAGAACTCCAGGCCCTACTAAGGCAGGGGCTCGGAATACCTGTAGAAATAGTTACCTGGGCTCAGAACCGCGGTTGAGGTCAGAGGGAAAGAGCAAGCTCATGAATTATGAGAGCTTGTTTATAAAGCCCTTTGTTCACTGGCAAATGACCCACTTCCTGCTATTCGGAATTTCACCAAGCTAAGCCCGCTGGGACCCACGGCCTGCCCACGCCTGTCCACACAGCACCCTGGAGCCTGAGTGTCAAGGGTGCTGATTGCCCACTGTCTCTGCCCCAGCAGGCCCTGCAGTGCACTTGCTGATCTCAGCAGCCTCCTCAATTGATGGCCGATGGCCAGAGGCCACTTCCCATAGCCCTGGCCTCTGTGGCTGTGGTTTCGACAGGGAACCGAGGAACAGTCCTTCCTCTCTGGGCTGCAGGGAAACTGTTCCCACACCATGGAGATGCTGCACTTATCCCAGCGGGGCCTCTGCATTCATGTACAAGGCGAACACCATGGGTTTTGTCTTCAGTGGGAACCTGGCTCGGATACCACCTCTAGGCAGTGAGTTTGGACAAGCAACTTGTCCTCTCTGTTTCATCATCTAAAAGGGGGAGTGAGATAACATTCCACATTTGCAGAACTTTACAGAAGTACATTAGGGATTGAAATTGCCTGGCACATGTTAGATGCTCAATATATTTGCCCTCTTATCCATGTCTACTCACACCGAATAGCACCATAAACATCCAGGTAACAAACTGTTTTAGTTTTTGATTGCTGCTGTAACAAATTTACCATAAACAGTGGCTTAAACTCATTCTCTGACAGGGCTGGGGGTCAGAAATACAAAATCAGTCTCACAGGACTAAAATGAAGATGTCAACAAGCCTATGCTCCCTCCAGAGGCTCTCAAGGAAAATCCATCTCTTTGTCTTTTCCGTCCACTAGAGGCCACCTCTATTCCTTGGCTCATGGCCTCTTACTCCATCTTCAAGGCCACCCCACCAACCTCTACTTCCGTGGTCCTCATCTTTTCTCTCTGTCTGACCTCCTGCTTCCCTCGTATAAAGTCTCATGTGATTGCATTGGGCTTGCCCAGACAATCCAGAAATATCTCAAAGTCCCTAATGTAATCACATCTGCAAAGCCTCTTCTGTCATATAACATAAGCTATTCACGGATTCCAAGTGTCAGGATGTGGCTGCCTTGGGGCACTGTTATTCAGCCAACCACATGAGGTCTTTTGAAAGTCCCAGTGAAAGCTGTAGTGATGTAGACCAGTGGAAGAGACCCCATCTCTTTCCTTCACCTCTATAATGAGGTGCTCTGCTCTTCCAAGAACTATTCCAAGGAGACTTTATGAAGGAACCATGGACAGAGGTAAAAAGCCATAATGATGGGAAATGTGCAGCTGGCTTGCCTGGATTACAACTTACTTATTAAGGCATTGAAGAACTGTACGCAAGCTTGGTCAGGTTCAAAGTAGTTTAACACTCAGGGCAGGAGGTGGGGGTACCTGACGCCAGCTGAGGGCTCAGCCCCAGCCTAGCCTGAGTCCAGAGCAGCAAAGAGGAGTTAGGCAATTCTGGTAGCTTAGTCCAGGGTGCACGCCCCAGGATGGCTGGTTCATCCACGGTTGCTGATTATCAAGGCTCATCACTTGCTCAGAACAGGTGACTGACATATCAACAACCTGGAAATACTTTCCACACTCCATCACCAAATCTCCTGTGGACCCAGGGGACATTTCTACCTCCTTTAGCTGGCAAAATGGATCCCTGAGAAAGCTATTAATTGGTACAGTAGAACCCAGTATTACAATCCTTGCTAATAAATTAGAAGTAACTCAAAGTTAAACTGTGTTCTTTCAAATATTTCACACAATAAACCTGTTATCAGTTCAGTAAAGACTTTCCGCTATATTATGAAATAGAAATACTAAAAAACTCAGTGGCAGGTAATCAAACCGTGATCTTCAGAAAATAGTTTGCAGGGACTTCTTCCTGGCTGAATGACCCCAAGACGCACCCACCCCCAGCCTAGAGCAGTTGGGTAATGGACACTCTACCGAGATCACGAAAAGCATCAACAGCTTGTCGTTGCCCTCAGAGATGAGCCTTCATGCTCCTGGAGCAGCCAACTTATTAACAAAGATCTGTTAGCAAACATGGACTTGTTTCTGCTCTCTTAAAACCTTAAAAAGGTGCTAAAAACATATTGTAACATGAAGCCCAAAGGTAGTACAACATACTGGTAGTGGTTAATTTATATAGAGAGCTTTATCCTGGGCCAGGCTCATGATAGGGATGATCTCATCTGAGCTTCATAACCAGTCTGAGGCAAATACAACTTGCTATTTTCCCATTCAATGGAGTAGGAAATGAGGCTACTAATTTGTCTGAGGTCTGTCACATGGTGACCAAAAAGCATTTGAGTCCAAACTCTTAGCTACTCCCCTGGGCTGTTAGGCCAATAAAATGTAATAATCTAACACTTGCTATGACTAATCTTAAAGGAATGAAGAGTGGAAATTTTTCATACTTTTTTTTTACATATTTTATTGAGCACAGTATTTGTTAGCACAGGGGATTCCTGGGTGAAGCCAGCCAACACCCAGGCAAATAAAAGGACAATTCCATCTGGTATGATCAAAGACAGGGGCTGTGGGAGCAAAGCTGGGCATCAGTTCTGTCTTGGCAGATCCAGAAAGGCTTTCTGGGATAAAGGATGGACTTCACTGTGACGCCACTGGCCACTGGAGAACCACAGGACGTCTGCGAGAACAGGAGTGAAGTGGCCAGCGAGGTGTTTATGGAAGGTCATTCCGGTTCAAGCTGGGACAGAGGATCTTTGAAGCAATGCACTTTGGGCAGTTCCCATGATTTCTCGTCTTAGATTTGGGCCCAATCTCTCAGCAAAACCGTACGTGGCCAGAGAAACAGCTGCGAAAAGGAGTGTCCCCAACTTAAACTCACAAGTGCAAAATGCTCACATAGCCTTACAACCTGAAATGCTACTCTCAGGAAATAATACAAGAATGCTACTTTATGAGCCCACCTCGGGTCACTCTGGGAATGCCCTAAGGGGACCAGCTCTGTATCCCTCACCATTCTTCACTCTTCTTCAAATTAGCTATTCTATTCTCAAGTGGAATTTCAAGCTATTCCTCTAGATATATTAAATAATTCTTAAGTGGAATAGCAAATTTACTTAAAAAAAACTATAAAAACAAATGAGCTACTGACTGTATTTGAAAATATATAATCTATATCTTCCCCCTGTCAGTGACTCAGGAGCAAAAGTGAACGCTTCCCTACCTCTGATTTAAACTTGCTTCCAACAAAAGCTTGTCAACACAAAAATCATTCCTCTGTACCATTAGCATAATATCTCTCCTTGACACTAATGATAAGGGACCATACTTCTCAAGACAAAATTTATCCCAAATAATTTTATCTCTAAATAACTAAGCTATCTGATGATTTTAACCAGAATCCTCTCTGAAACTGGCTATTGTGGCTTTATTACAGGAAAGCTTTATTTCCCAAACACTACACAAGTGAATTCAGTAGGGCCAATAAAAGTAAACCAGACTTCCTACATTCTGTGGTAGACTGAATAATATATGCAACAAAAGGCATGTTGTTAATCCAGAAGAACTGACACAAGGAGAGACTGACATATGGCTGGAGGCAGAGATGGAAGCCAAGGAACCCCAAGATTGCAGCAAGCTGGCACCAGAATGCTACAGATTTGAGTAGAAAACATGGCCTTGGCTAATGCCTTGGTTTGGGACTCCTAGCCTCCAAAACCTTGAGACAATAAATTCCTTTTGTTAAGCCAACCAGTGTGTGGTATTTATCATTAACAGCCCTAGCAAAATGCCAACTTCTGTGATTAGAGGGGATGTGGCCCTCTCATGTGATAGCCCAGACTTAAGGGTAGTAGAGTGAGACTATGACAACTTTACTTTCCTTTCCTTTGGGAATCCCAACATTTTTTGTAGGGAGAAGTGAGCTGCAAAATGACCCAGCAGGTCCTGCATGCAAAGAGGATGGGTCCATTGTGTTCAATACTTTCCTCACTAAGTGATTCTGTCTTCGGTTTTCTCAACAGGAACTCAAGTAAGCTAAAAATAATCAACACAGAACATGCCTCTCCAGAGGTTCTGGGAAACGAGCTGGGCTTCTTTCATCCTCGTCATTTTTACCCTTTTTGTTAAAAAATGCATACTTCTGCCTACCACAGCCACTAAAAAGATGCAATTCTAAATCGGTGCTCTATTTAAGCCCCTGGCGATTAATGAAGGCTCCTGGGATCCAAAAATGCAACCTCCCTCTGAACCACTGCAAAGTTCTTCCCACCCCATCATGCCGCAGGCTCAGGATGGAGAAATGCTGTAAAAATCTTTATAGAGATACCATACACTAGAAGCATCTCTGCCATGATATCACCTATTTTTTTAATAAAGGTTCTATTTTTAGAAATACAACACTTAGTAAATCCCATACTTTGATCCCAGCACTGGTCTGCAAAGCCTAATGTAGCCCTCATCCATCTCCTCTCCCCTCCAGTCCGGTCCCAGCCCAGCCACCCCCAGGCCTCCAAATGGACTGTCATCCAGCAGTCACAGCACTTCCCCTAAAGAAATAAGAGCAGAGGTTGAAGGCAATTTTTGTGGCAAATTTAATATAAGAATATCAATCACTCTAAATTCAGAAAAACAAAAGATTGCAGGCACAAAAAAACCTTACAGGCTTACTGCTATTCAGAATGAACAACTGACTTGGTATCTCCGAGTTGGCAGTTTATTTTAAAAAACATCACCCCAGTTACAACATCTTCTCCCTTGTCCATCATTTCCTTAACAGAAAAAGTTACAAAATTGGGGAGGGGAGATATGTTATCTTTGCCGACTGACTCACTTGCAAAGGAGCCATTAATAATGGTGATTCAAAAGCTCCTAGTTTTACTCTTGAATCAAAGAATAAATGACAATATAAGAACAAATTTTGTTTACAGCAATATCATAGTACAATATTGAATTATTACAGTGCAGTGGTTATAATTCACTATAGAATATTCTCAGCCCAAACACCAGACAAACTAAAATCACCCAACTGCTCACAGACCTGAAGAATTAGTGCAAGCAGCTGCCATCTTAATAATAAAACCCCAAAACTGGTAAGGCTTTTCTGGCAGTGAGTCTTTGACACGAACAGCTTCCTCTCCTGAGAGCAGAACGTTCTGCTCAGTGAGGACCTTGCCACCCTCACTTTGAATCTTGGTCTTTCTTTTCATCTAAAAGGACGGAGCGGATCCCCAGCTTTTTCAGTTCTTCCACCAGGTCCCCATTCTGGTGCATCTGCAGAAGAATGTCACAGCCACCCACAAACTCGCCGTTGAGGTACACCTGTGGGATGGTGGGCCAATTGGAATAGTCTTTAATCCCTGTGGGGGAAAAACATTTAAATGTCACTTAGATGGTCAAAGCTAAACCATTCACAGCAAAATAGTTTTCACGCACTTCTAACAATGTCCCCCCCACTCTTGGAGAGAAATGTGTTTGCTACAAAGATGAGAGTCAAACGATCAGAGTCTGAGCCCAAGCCCCTCCAACGGTGACCCTAGCTAAGGTCTCTGACAAGTCACTTAACCGCTCATCCCACTTCCAACTTCATCTCACCGGATTTTCTGAGAATTAGGAACAAAACTAACAGAACAAACACTTGATTAACAGCAGAGACCCTTGCTGACACTTATGCAAGTTACATAAGATATAGAAAGCCATAGTTTTCGGTGACACAAAACTTAAAAGAAATCCCATTACTTTCCTCCTGATGGATGACGTAACAGGGATCCATCACAGGAACTATAGCATGAAGCCCCCCACCACAGTCTTCTCATTCCTGTCCAGAGTGGGGAGCGCTACCAGTCACTGATGCTCAAAATATCGAGGCATTGATTTTTACCTTTAAATTATTACATTCAACCAGAGAAAATTCCCTGTCCTATGGCTACAAACTACAGCCTCATCCTAGTCAGCCACCCGATGGATCCTCAGTGGGCAGGCAATCAGGCTCAGAACAGACCCTACAGCTCACCAAGCCCTGTGTCCTGGGCCAGGCGTGGAGCCACAGGGGGGGGAGTGAAACCTGCTCCCTGCTCTCAAGAACTCCCAGCAGACAAGAAACAAACCAGCAGGCCTGCGTTCAGTCAAAGACACAGGTGGCATGCGACACAGAAGCTATGAGGCCCATTCTGTCAGAGTGCAGATGCGAGATTTTTCTGTTCAGTTCTCCTGGGCTATGAGGAGGATGGTTATAACAAAATAAAAGGAAACAGATGTGACATCAATCTTGAAGACATAAGATTACTCGTTTCCAACAGCCCTCCTTACCATTTGCGATGGTTGGGTTCAAGTGTCAACTTGGCCATATGATGGTGCCCAGTTGTCTGGTCAGGCAAGCACTGGCTTAACCATTACTGCAAGAAAATATCATGACTGGGTGATAAACTAGAAGGCTGGTTTATTAAGTCATCAGTTAGCTGACTGCATCTGTGGCTAATTACATCATAATCAACTAAGGGTGTGTCTTCTATGAGAGAATCCAATCAGCTGGGTTTGATCCAATCATCTGAAGACTTCTAAGGGAGAAGAGAATTTTCAACACTTCCTCAGCCAGCCAGCCTCTCCTGTGGAGTTGTCAAGGACCTTCGACGGAGTTGCCAGCCTCACAGCCTGTCCTACGGATTCTGAACTCTTACATCCCCACGGTTAGGTGAGACACTTCTGAATCTCTTATTTACAGATATCTCCTGTTGGTTCTGGTTCTCTAGAGAACCCTGACTAATACAACATTCTACTTCCCTTTCTACTTGTATATTGAGATGAAATATACTTTTTTAAACACATCCAGCCAATAAAGAGGGTCTTGTGTTGGTAAGGTTAACAACAGAGGCTAGTCAAATATGATGATTAATCACTATAGCTATTTTTAATGGCCAAAATGAACACAAAGACAAAAGAGAAAAAGTCAACAGATTCTTCAGGCAAAATACATTATTAGGCAAATAAAAGACCGTCAAGTGGTGAATTTACAATATAAAAATTAACAATATAAAAACTTATACTTGTTAATCTATCACTTATTATCAAACATTTAGAATCAAACATTTATTTTGCAAGTAAAATTATGACTGATTTATATCATGATATAAGTTATTTTTCAAAATATAGCTTATTTTTCACCTTAAAAAGTCATTGCCTTCTAAACATTAGCAACTTTGCTCTAAAAACAGAATCAGAGAAGGCCTGGCCGTGGAGTGCTTTATCTCTCTTCTCCAGACCTTCACACACCAAAAGACATGGCAACACCGTTACAGGCCCTAAAAGCATTTATGAGCCACTCCAAGCCACTCTAAGCAACACCAGCTGCCTACAGGGAAAACAGTCAGTGGGTGGTGAGGGCAGTAGGCCCTAGTGGGTAAGTTCCATTAATTATGATAATGACTTTTATTATACCAAATATCTACATATATTTGATTATCCTGAAAAATTCAAGCTTTTCATCTTTCTCATGTTTGGTGCTACATAAACAATTACTTAACGTACGTTTACGTCTGAACTCTAGCCTCAAACACAGCCCATTCGAACGTATTTTACAATAAGTTCACTTTTGAATCTTATAAACATTCTTAAATACCTTTTATATGACCAGACCATTTATGAGCATGATATATCCATTTTTATTTTCAATAAAAAATAAATATATTTTTTAAACTTTCTATAACAATAGATGTCTACAAATTTCTTTTGCTGGGACCTGCAATTTTTGAAACACACCAAAAATGGAAGTAAATCTGCTACCAGATGGCCACCTCAAACCACTTTTTTAATGTATCCTTAAAAAAAAAGGTTTTAGAATAAAACCTTTGCTGAGTAGAAAAATGAATTGCTTTTGTCAATCATTCTTATAGTACTACTCACAGGACTTGGCTTGTGTCTCTGTCATGATGCATTCATACTGCCCCCAAACCTGACCAGGTAAGATGGCTCACCACCTTACAGGAATGAAGTCATACTCAGAAGAGTGAGCTTCTTGATCACAAGGGATTCCTGAACATCCAGCATGCTGTCACCTGTGAATAGGAATAATGCATTCCAAACTTCTTGGCCCATGTCTGTCTCACCTAAAAACTTAGGTTCTAAGAACTCAGAAGAACTCCATCTCAGCCTATGATGGCATTTTCTTGACTATATTCAAATTGCCTATTTGCTGATAGTTTATTAAAATTAAACTTACCAGCTTTTTTTACTTTTCAGATTAACAAGTGCTGAAGGCAGCTGATGCCAAGGTAAAGGATCAAAAATGTCTTTCTTAAAAAGTAAGCTATTTTCTATTTTTTTAAAATGTGATTACAATTTTAAGTATCGAAGGAAATAGCCAATTGTTTCCTAGAGAGTAAAAGAAACTTCCAATAATAAAAGATCAGTGTGCATAAGTTGAAAACTAAAATGGATCCTATCAACCCACAACTGTTTAAATGTAGCTAATTTCTGACACACTTCAATTTTCAAAAAATGGCAATTCATAGTCATAGTTCTTACAAATACCACCCATGAAATAACTCAGAGTAAGAGAGCAATTCTTTTTTTTTAAATATTTTTATTGACAAATCTTCACGTACATACAGTCCATATTGGTCTAACAATCAATGGCTCACAATATCATCACTTTGCTGTGTATTCACTGCCATGATCATTTTTTAGAACATTCACATTACAGTCCAGAAAAGGAATAAAAAAGGAAAAACTCATACATTCCATACATACATTGGCCACTAGTATTTCATTCTACTCATGGAGAGCAATTCTTGAAAATTAGAAAATCATACCCAAGAATGGGCTTTAATGATAAACATATTTTGTAATATGAGAGGCGGTGGTTTGGTTTGGGAAAGAAAATATTGACTGCAAAGTTATATAACAGAGTAACTAGGAATTGGGAGTTAGGAGTCTGACTTACACAATCAGTTTTATATAAATCTACTGCTCTACATACACACTATAAATATTTAAATTAATATTAATTTCCAAAGCATCAAGCCAAAAAATAAAAAGAGGTGAGGAAATGTACTATAAAAGTCCCTTCCAGAACTTTCAAAAGGTACCGTTAAGCTTCTCAAGATTCATTTCATTTTATTTTTTTTTACATGGGCAGGCACCAGGAAATGAACCCAGGTCTCTGGCACGGTAGGCAAGAACTCTGCCTGCTGAGCCACTGTGGCCCACCCAATTCATCACATTTTAGAACATGAGCCTTCACTCCTAGTTTGGACAATAAATTATAAGAGCAGCACTGTAATTATAATTTTCTTTTTTCCAGGTAAGTTTTCCCTCCAAGAACATCAAAGCCTCGTGAGGATGAATTCCAACTCTGCCACTGACTAGGCTCAGGCAGGCCACGCCACTTCGGAGAATTACTATTTTGTTATCTTCCCTAATTTACAGAATGACCACATGAGATCATGAGCTGAAAGTATATAAAAGTTGACCTCTCAACAAAGGCAAAGCAATGCACAGCAGCAGAGCAGACAAGAATCGGCAGACCATGGTTAATAGCTAGTACATGTAGCCTCAGATACATTTTTGATTCTCCTAGCCTCAGTTCCCTCATCTGTAAAATGGGAATAATTTATTATGACAATTAAATAAGATATAATTGGTAAAATGAAGAGAGCTCCTAGCACAGTGCCAGATGCAACGTCAACATTCTAGCCACATGAACGTCCACCACCCTAGCCCCCACTTCACAGGAGAAACAGAGAAAGGATGCAAGGAAAAATACCAATTGAGTATGCCATACAGTAATAAAAAAACACCATTTATTGAGCTAAGGGTTAATGAGTGTCCTACTCTTTTACATAAACAATCTCATTTAATCTTTCAAAAAATTCTACAAAGTAAGTATAATTATCCCTATTTTACAGATGAATTCAAGGCTCAGCGAGATTAAATAACTAAGTGCTGGCATTTGGAGGAGCCAGGATTTATACCTAAGTTTCTAGGCAACCAAAGCCATGGCCCTTAACCATTCACTACCTGAGTCCCTCACCAGAGGTGGCCTTTGGCCTATAACTGGCATCTGGCACTCCTGTCCATGTGCTACATATGTATCACAACATATGGATAGCTCTGTTTTCACATCTATGACATTTATATACACAATAGCATCATATGCCATAATTTCCTTCTTACAATTTGTTTTCTTCACTAAACATGTTGATATATCTATATCTGGTTCACTTCAACGGTAATTTAGTTTTCTATACTAAGCTATAGTTTGTTGACCAAATCTACTACTAACAGACAAATATCCTTCTTGACAATTTTTTATTATTATCTGCACTGCTGCAATGAACCTCTGTGCATAAGTCTCCTTAACATACATGTGTAGTGGTTTCTGGAGAACAGGCAAGTGGCAAACTGCTGCCGGCAGGGCAAATCCAGCTCACTTTCTGTTTTTGTAAATAAAGTTTTACTGGAACTCAGCCAGGCTCATTTATTTATGAATTATCTGTCCACAAGTACTCTCATGCCACAACAGCAAAACTGAGTAGCTGCAACACAGACTACATGGCCCACAAAGCCTAATGTATTTATTCTCTGGCCCTTTACAGTAAATTTGCCAACCCCCATTCTAGACTACCTGGGAGTGAAGCAGTTGGCTCGTTGGCTCTGTCCACCACCTTCAACTTGACTGGGTAGTGGCAGTTACTCCTCAAAAGTAGTGTTACAACCCCTTATACTCCCATCTGCAACACATAACCTACCCACCCCGGCAACAAGCACACGCACACAACTTGTTACCTGATTTCTACTGTTTGCCAACATGATGGCATTTTCTTACTAAATCTCCTACTTAAATTCCCTGGTACTGGAGGGGTTGAGCATTATTTTCAAACACTTAACAAACATTCAATAACAGGATAAAGGCTACATAAAGTTATTCATCCAACAAATAGCTTGTCCTTACTCTGTCAGACACTGTTCGCAATGCAGGGCACACAACAGTGATCTAGATAGGCAGAAATTTGAAAGTTTGTAATGTTTTTAAGAACATGGATGAGATTTTAAGATACGATGATTAGAAAAACATTTCTTGAAAGTTTCCTTTGCACAAGTGATATGCACAACCCCAGTCAGTTGCATAAGACACGTTCCCTTGCTCTCTGCAGGGCAAAGAACTGTGCGTGGACAAGCAAGATCTCAATTATGCATTCAAAAAACAAAACAAAAATGAACTTGAGGTACTAAATCCAAATGTTAATAATGTTTTACAAGGAATTATAGAGGATTTTCACTTTATACTTTTCAGTGTTTTCCAAGATTGCTCACGAGCACGTATTACTTCAATAACTGAAAATAACGACCACGCTTAAGACCAGGATTAGGACATGGTGGCATCTGAACAGGGCCTGAGTCCCCCTGTGGCCCTGTCTTTAGTATGTATTCCAGACATAAAGGAGAAAGTTTCCAAGACTTTGAGGAAGGCTAGAAAGCAATACTGTCTCCCAGTCCCCTTTGTTCCTTAGGTCACAGGTTTCAGGATAAAACCTCTCTGACCTCCCTCCTTGGATCCCAGCTTCTAGAACTAGAACCAGAATCTAAGGGTCCTCTTCAGGCTTGGGCCCTTCTGTAAAGCACAGCCTGCTTTGGCACAAGAAACCAGGAAAGGCCGATTTTATAGCAGCCCCTCTCATCTGTTAAAATAAGTGACCTCGCGGCTGGGAAAGGAGCACAGACACAGCTCTGGTGGACAAAAGCAAGCCTCGCACTCTGCCTGCCAGTTTCTCTTGGTAAACTCAAAGGTGTAGGAGTAAAAAGATGAAGACTCTGGCTTTATAATCTTACCCTGGCTAAACTAGTTCCCACTGTGGGAACATACACATATCACCCTGCTCCAGTCTGAATGTTAATACTTATATCAATCTTTTACTTTTTTGAGCAACAACAGAGGTAAATGTTCAATATATTGACAGTGGATCTACTAACCAAAATAACAATCTGATGAAACTGGAAGATCAAGAAATTTAAGGCTTCAATCCCTGTTGATGCTGTTTGAACACCTGAGAACATGAGATCAGAAGCCATGGAAGACAGAACCCTAAATGCTATTAGTTTATTGACTACAGTCCAGTATATACCATCTCTGGTTATATTAAACAAGGTAAAGCAAATTCACAGGCCAAAGACCCTCAAAACTTCACACCAAGCAAGAAATCAACAATACAATTTTTTACTAATAGTCATGCTGGCCTGAGGCCAGGTCTCAGGGGAAAGATCACAGAAAGGTTTGCCCTATCTTTTCTTTTAAGCAGAGACCCTGACTCTGAATGAAGATCTCGGAGTCCTCCATTATGGTAAAGCCTAGAGCCTAGCAGCTGGTGGCATTCAGCTTGACTGGGAAGAAAAAAGGGCCATGAGCATAACAGTAATATTATACATACCTGGTAATATGAATACCTGCTTTCTCCACCTTCTGTTTAACACTGGGGGTGGAGTTCCACCCAACAAAACTACCTTCCAATCAAACAAAAGACTAAGTTATTCTGCTGTTGCCAAAGAGTTTTGTAAGAATTCAATAATGTGAGGAAAACTACACTGAAAACCATAAATGCCAATGACAAAAATTGCTATCACTTTTTGGCTGCCTTCTGGGTGTCAGAAAAGAGACAGGCACTTTAAAATGTTTTATTTCTTTTTTTCCTCTCAAAAACTGTCGAGTAGGGTTTCCTTATTCTCACTTTACTGAGAAGGAAAATACAGTTAAGTGGCTGGCCCCAGGAGAGGATGTCAAACCAAAGTTTCTTTCCACTATGCCAGCCTGTCTCATCCACTTAAGGAATGACCATGGGTAATAATTTCAGATTTAGCAAAACATCCTCCTAGCATAGAACCTGGCACCTTTAGACTCTTAGCGCACCGTGTCTAACAGTAGTACCAGGCTCAATCATTACAAGTCTTTAACTGGCACGCCTTGCCTCCTAAGCTGCCTTCCAAGAGGAACAGGGACAGCCTTCCCATTTCTCCACTGAACCCTGACCCAACTCTAGCTAAGGACCACCCACTGACCTCCTTCTATCCCCAACTAGATAAAACAGGAAAACGCCTGTAAAGTATCTTGCACAGAACAGTTATTAACAAGCTGTCAGGGCCTCCCCTCCCCTCCCCAGGGCCAGGGGTAAGTCCCCAGGCCCTGGTTCATTTGGCCAGGGGCACTGCCTGGCTTCTGAACCCTTGAATTTCAAGCTTGAGGCAGTGAGACGGTCTTGACCCAGGAGTCATTGTTGTTTCTGCTACCTCACAATCTCTCTTATAAGCCCCAGGCCCCACAAATTCCTTCCAGTCCTTGAGTATCTAAAACCTAATGTAAGCTCCCTCCCCACCAGATCGCAACTAAGAGGGCCCAATTGCTGTACCAAATGCCTCCTAATTACATGAAAACAAGATACCTGAGACCCCACACCTTGGGTCCCAGAAGACCAACTGCTGACGTCACTGACCTCCGAAAGGAGCAACCCTTGCCACCCCCAGACCATCAACAGAACCAGTCCCGAACCCCTTGGCCGACGTCTTCCAAACCCTTCAAATGGCCCCAAAAGTGCCTACCTCATAGTGCTAAGTTATTAAATGTGATTTCCCTTCTCTGTGCCCCTTCTCCAGCTGCTGACCACTCTCCCCGGACCCAGCCAGACAGAACTCGCCCCGAAATACCTATTTCAGCTCAGCGTGAGGATCAGTGAACTTCTAGGACTTACTCCACAGGCCAAGGTGGCAGCAGTAGCAGAGTTCAAGGCCCAGATTCAGTCAATCACGCCCCCACCCCCTGACCATTCAATGCACAGTAAGACTGTGCGCACCCCATTCCAACCTTCAAAAGACCCGACAGAAGCCCTTAGGCCCCGCCCAGCACCTATTTCTGACCCTCAGCCCCTAATAAGCCCTCGGCCTCCCACAGCGAACTTCCCGACCCGCGAGCCCCCGCCCTGCGCAGCAAAAGGCCTCCACTGTCACTCCTATCCCCGCACCCGGCGGGCCCTGACCTTGCCGGAGCTCGGGGTCGTCCAACACGTTATAGGCCGCGTAGTCGCGGACGCCGTGCAGCCTCAGGATCTGCACCACCGCGTTGCTGAAGCCGCACTGGGGCTGCTCCGGCGTCCCCTTGAGGAAGACCACCACCTTGTTCTTCTTCACCAGCGCGTCCAGTTGCTCCGCCGAGCCGCTGCCACCGCCGCCCGCACCCGAGCCAGCCGCCCGCACGCCCTGGTCCCGCAGGCCGCCGCCGCCGCCCGCGCCGCGCCCCCAGCGGAGCAGAGCCGCAGCAGCTCGGCCCAGGGAGCCGCTCATCCCTGCACGCCTGCCGAGCTCTCGTCAGCCCGAGACCTAGCTTGGCCACCGGCCGACTTCCCCCGCCGGCGGCGTCCCGGCCCGCCTCCCGGAGGTCCTCATTGGGCCCGCCCCGACTTGCCCTCCGCGATTGGAGGACATGGACGCGCAGCAACTAGATTCTGCCAATCACGTCACTCGTCCCGCCCCAGCACGATATAGCCGGTCGTTACGACAGAACCGCATTCTTCGGCTTCACTATTGGCCGTCGGCAACCGCTTTGCCTGTTGATTGGAGAAATAGATGCCCATCAGGGTCAACGCTCTGATGAAACGAGGGGAAGATCACTTCCCTACCATTAGCAGGCGGGGCCTGCTGGGATACTCCTGGAAGACTCGGAAAGGGGTTGGGCGGGGTTTCGCCCGTTCCACGGGACGCCGGGAAGGGGTCACGTCCCAGACCAGTTTCCGGTTCCGTGTGGGCGGTGGCCGAGTTACTATGGAGATACAGTTGACTGGCTGGGCCTCGTGCTTGCGGTGAGCGCTCTATGGGTTGGAACTGGCCGGGCTTCTCTTTTCCCAGCTGGGATGAGTGGCCCTAGTGCTGCGAGCTGCGGAGGGCCCCGTCGTGAGGTAAAGGGAGCCGACCCCTGGCGGCCTCCTCGTCGTGAAGAGGAAAGGGGCCGGACTGGGCTCTGACGGCCAGGCCTCGCTGGGGATCCAGCGCCCGGGCCTCATGTCGCGGGTCCACTCCCGGACCTATGGTCCACGCGGGAGTCTACACCCAGAGTAGATCTCACGGCCCGGGCCTCTGGCCCGCAGTTATTTCTCTACTTCTCTGGGTTTCAGGCCCGATTAAGCCCGTGGCCCTACGTTCAGGAAAGTTTTTTTGAAGAAGGAACTAAGAAGTGAATTGGTCCGTTCGTCGGATGTTTTCTGAAAGGTGTTGTGTATTAACTGCTTTATCGAATTCCCCTCCAGGCACTTGGTTTAATTTTCTGGGTTTAAAACAGTGTTTGGGATGTGGTAGTTCTTTTATTGGTGGAACAGTGAATTCAGAAGAGCAGGGCTCAGTGAAATCGCTGTGGTCTGTAGTCTTGGAGCGGCTCTGGGTTGGTGGTACCCTCGAGTACACCAGACTTACAGAAAAAGCATACTCCAGAGGAAGCTGAGGCATGACTGCTCAAGGACTAGCAGTTCCATGTGCAATTTTCTTCTGATAGGTCTTGGATACTGTTGCCACGGTGATAATGGCCTTGCCATGTCATTATCTATCAATCAACAGTAAGAGAAGCTTTGCAGTTGAGATATTGTTTAGCAGATAAGTGATTTCTGTTAGACACTAAGTACTGCTACAAATTGCTTAATTTGTTTTTTTATTAAAGCAGTAGAAAGTTTACAGTAAAACCCTGCAGAAAGTACGGAGCTCCCATATATTTTGGATCCCCCTCTACCGCAGTTTTCCCTGAACATTTGCATTAGTGTGATACCTTTGGTACGATTTTTGAAACATTACTATTATCATTATATATCAGTTATAGTCCATAGATTACGTTAGGGTTCATTTTTTGTGTTTTACAGGCCAATGGATTTATTTTTTAAAATTCTGATAGCATATAAACAACCTAAAATTTCTGTTTAACCACTTTGGAGTATACACTTCATTGGTATTAATTACATTCATAATATTGTTCTACATTCACAACCATCCGTTACAAAAACTTTTCCATCACCCCAAACAGGAACTCTGTATCAATTAAATGTTAGCTCCCTTTCCCCACCATCACCCCCTGGTAACCTATTTTCTAATTTTTAATTATGAATTTGCATATTCTAATTATTTCTTATAGGCAAGATCATACAATATTTGTCTTCGTAAGTTACCTTTTTTTAAACCTTAAGTATTTTAAAAATTGTTGCTGGAAAAGATCTGTTTATGCTTTGGAAATAATCAAGTTTAAAAGCAGAAAATTGCTTTTAGCAAGTGAACCTTACAAATGCTCATTCAACATGAAAGTTTAGCCAAGTAAACTGTGAAAATAACATTATGTCAGAGTGCCCCTCAGTAACATTTTTCACCCCCATCAATGTAATTGATTTTTGCTGCTCTTCTACAGTGGGTCCCAGAATTGGTCAGTTTTTTAAAGAATCTTTTTGTTTTTTTCAGATTCATTGATTCCACGTAAATCAGAGGAACAAGCATCATGAACAGAAATGTACAGAAAATGCTGTTTTGCTAAAGCGTAACCATTGTTTCAAAAGTCCAACATCTGGTGCACTTAACAATAGAAAATATATTAAATTATTTCCCAAACCAGCTAATCTTATTTCTTGCTAATATTATAGTAGGCTTTTTGTTTGTCTATTTTAATAAACATTGACAATTTCCTGAAAACATAAACTGTTTCTTGCCTATTCTAAACTGTCTGTTTCCTTAGTGTTGACCGGTAGAGGGAAATTTGCAGACTTACATTCTGAGGATCTGGAGACAGAGCACTAGTAGGGAGCAGCATATCCCTTGCCTAATGCATAATATTGACTGATGAAGTATAGTTGTCTATTTTAATTGCCAAATGTTTTATTAAGTTGAGAAAACAGCTGTCATAAAATTTGAGTGATCTTTGAGCAGGAATGATACAAAACCTGTTTTTCAAAATTAACAGTAGAGTTGCTGCATGTAGATGAGTATGGGGAGACCGTACATCAACTGCTAAGAGCATAGGAAAACATGTCAGTGCTTTTAGGGAGCTAAGTGGAAGGCTTGAAAGCATGATCAAGGGCAGGAAAGCAAATCATGTATCAAAACCAAAGAAATTGAAGCAATATATCTAAATTTAGCTTTCTAATAAAACACAACCAAAAATGTAGTGAAATGTTGAGCATATCTCTTTCTGCCTTTGATTTTAAACCACTCTTGGAGTATTGGCATTATATAGCAATGATTTGAAGAAACACAGGAATGGCATTCAAAATATTTCTTCTAAAGCATCAAATTTTTATTCTTGATCTGGTATTTTGGTTTTGGGGCTTCCCTTTAGAAATCCTATAATGAAAACAATGCAAAATAGACTTCTTAAATAAGCAGTTATCGGAAAGCTGCATTTTATGCACAAATTTATCTAGGTATTTTGAACATGGAAGCATATCCTATATCAGTTTGAAAATTTTCCCTTGTGGGCATTAAGGGAGCAAGGATGACAAGGACACAGAAACTTATGAGGACCCTGGCATTTGGTCATAAAATGTATTTTAGGGGGGTGCAAGTGTAGTTTTAGTGGTAGACTTCTCCGGGTTTTATGTACTTCCCAAAACAAACAAATAAGCAAAGAAAGAAAAAAAAATTCAACAAAAGGTACTGCAATAACAGGATACTCACATGAGAGAAGAATGAAATGTGATCCCAGCCATACAGCATATAAAAAAACAAAAAACACCAGCATGTAATTAAGCTCCAAACTAAATTACTATCCCATGTAAGCATGCTGACTCAGACATCCTAAAAATATTTCTCTTTCCTTTCCCTATTTATGTGTAAAAATCTCATTTCCGTACACTTCTCAAAAGCAAATTCTCTATTGAATCCATAGTTAAAAACCTTGGAAATGTGAGAAAGCATCTTGCTTTGTCAGCCAGAAATAAAGAACTAGATTCAGGATCACTTAGCCTAAGGTACTGAAACACTCGGCATGTCCATGTTTCTGTATCCTGACAGTACTGCGTTCTCATTTTCTTTACTCAACAATTATCAGTTCTTAGAAGATGAGAGGGTGTGTGTTTCTATGCATAAGAATGTGGTATAGTATCTTTAGGCCCAAGCTGACAGCATTTCGTAAGTATCATTTTGAGAGAGTGGTCACTCATTGCAAGGGACATTCCTGAGCTGACAGTGTTTGGGACGTAGAGTTCTGTAGATCTGAGCTGGAACAGGAAACCCTTCTCTGTGTGCACTTAGCTATTATAGAAGTAATTTTAGAGTATCACCCCACCCTAGAATGAACTTGATTGCCCGACTACTCTAAAAATAATGTGGTATGTAAGAAACCAAGGCAATGCCCAGCCCTCTGAGGAAATTCTGCTAATCCCTAATGTAAAGATAGAAATGCCTTTTGAATTTTGACCAGCTCTATCTGACAAGACAGATAACTTTATAAATGTTTCTCTGGCAATGGGAGTGTCCTCAGCTTTCCTAATCGTTCTTTCCCACATGGTTTAGACTCAGCCTAGAGACTGGAAGGGGCCTCATCCTGGCCAGTTTTCAGTATATGGCATAAGTCCTGTTATCTACCCTCAGAAGTGACTGGGTAATATGAAGAGGAGTGGTATACCATAGATGGGGTCAGTTCAGTCTGGGACAGGACTTGGTAGGTGGATGAGCAAGTAAAAACAGATTCTCAGAAGCATTTATGAAAAGCCTGGACACCAGAGGAGAGCCTGATACTGTTTCAGGGTTTGGAGTGTAGGGGGATGAGTCTGTGTTCCAATAATGAGCATCACTAAAAACCCACGAGCATTTTTTGATTCTCCTTGAATTTTTCCATGCCTGCAATCTTGCCCCTTGGACTTCTAAAAATCTTGTGATATCTGCCAAAGGTTATGGATGTTTTAGGGATTTTTTTTTGTAAGGGGCTGCAGAGTTTGACAATCTATTTGTACTCTTCCTCTACTAAATATTTATCCCAAAATAATATCTTGCATATATATATATATCCTAGCTTTTGTACTTCCAACTGTTTTTGTGTATGTTAATTCATATAAACCTTCTATTAAACTTACTGTAGTGATTCTCAGACATTTTGGTCTTCAAATTATGTTTTCTTTCTCTTATTTGATTATAACATTTCAAAAGTCTAGCAATTTATGTTCTTTAAGTTTTGTTACCTTCACAAGCACTTTTTACATTATACCAGCAAGTCCTACAGTAAAGTAAATATTCCTGAATTATCTTCTCTGAGCTTACATGTATATATATATTGGATGTGTAGGTGATTTTTATGCTTTGTAAAATTAAAATGATAACATTTCAGTCTTAAAGTCCAATGAAAAACTAAATCATAACTTTTCATTTCTGAGAGTTGTGCTGTTTTTGTGCCCATGCTTCCTTTTTACACTGGGGACTGAACTTCTTGGCTATAGGCCTTTCAATATCAGACAGCTGCTGGACTTTGTTATACTGAGAACCTTATTTTGAGAAAAAGAGCCCAAATCCTATCTCTTATAAGATGATATTGAGAATTAAGTGGTAATCATAAAATGTGTTAAGGTTTTATAGTAAAGGTGATGATAACCTTGACGTTTCCTTAACTGCCTGTTGCTGAATGATCTTAATGTTTTGTATCATATGTTTCTTTTTTTATTGGTAGCAGATAGTTCCCATAACTCAAATTGTTACTATATTTCAAAGATTTCTGGGAGGTTTCTAGACCATAGAACATAAGCAAGAAGCTAGTGCTGTTGTGTGTCAGACCTGTTAAGGAGATTTATCTTTTAGCAGAAGTTTATGTCTCCCTCTAATAATCACTGAGCTTGTAGCTGGAAGAACATTTTTAAAGCTTTATTGTTTTTCTTCGAATGACTGCTGAGATGTAATGCCAAGGCCATAAATACTCTTGATGGTGAGTCAGAATTTCACTGTGTACTTCAGCCTTTGGGCCTTAATAATTTCATGGTTTCACAATTAAATCTTGCTATCATGGGAATCCATTGCTCCAGCCTTCAACAATTCATCTAACAAATAAAAAAGAAAAAAGATTCATCCCAATTTCATTTGGGGGTGGAATGAGATATTAATTGTTTGTTTTCCTTTGAAGGAGAAAATTGGAGGATTTAAAGTATTTGTTCTGCTTTTACGGCCAGAAAAATCCCATTTGTCAATTCTAACCTTTGTAGTTTATGAAATTGTGGCCTATTGAGGTATCGTTAATATCAAATTTCCATAAGTCAGTTTCAAAGAATTTTAATAAAAGAGCTACATTATATTGTATACCAGTTATACTCTGCTTTAGAAAAGGGAGGAAAGAAGGAGAAAGTTTGCAGAGAATTTTGTATTAAAATCCTTGGGAGAAAGTACCTTAATGGCATATATTCTTCTGTCTCCAGTTCCACTGTGATCTGACATTTTCTGGTCTTATTTATATTGATGCAGGTCCAGGTGTATAGAGGTCAGTCCAGTTGCATGATATTCCCATTTGGTTCATCTCCTCCCACCACGCAGTGGCAGCTCTGTGATAGTTCACACCTATTGTTAGCTGTAGGGGACAGGACCAATAAAACCTTCTTACTTGAAAGAATTTTTGCTTGTGCTGAAAAATAGCACGTCATCTTTCAAAGCCAGTCTATCATTTGAAAAACTTGGAACATTCCATTAACTTCATAATGAGTCTCTGCCTTACCCTGCAAGGCAGGTAGGGGGCACTACTCCATTTTATTTAGGCCGCAGAGACAGCCAAGAGCCATTAAATGCTGTCCCTGTAATTACAGTGTATGGGAATTAATCTCTTGGCCTGAGTCTAAGAGACTCAGTAATCACTCAAAGGCTGTTCTTATTTTAGAGAATGGCTCACTTGCTTAAGTTTTCCAATATTCCAGCCATAACCAATTAGAAGCAGTCAATTTAAAAGGCTAATACTAAAAGCAGGATGAAACGATGACTGGTAGGTTAGCAGGGATTTAAACAATAATAAGCAGACATTTTACATTTTGCGATTTACAAAACAAAAAGCATTCTGGGAACATCATAAGTTCTTGGAAGTCGCCAAGAAAAAGAAATCATATGGTACATACTCTGGAGAAGAAGTCAAAGTAACATACAATATAATTTTGATTCCCAATAAAAATGCTATACATTTATGTGGCTTAAAGGGGGCCAATTTCTGTTATGTTAAAAGGTAAACTTAAGAGGAATACTTTCTTCGCCCATTATGACAGGTAAACAGAATTTTATTCTAATTCTCTCCTGAACCTCACAATAGCCCATGGTAAGCACTTTAGAACTATGTACTAAATTTAATTAGGTGCCAAGGGATTGAATAATATGGGCATGAAGCTGAGGTCTCCTAAACTGTGAAGCAAATACTGGACTTGATGAGGGAGCTCAGCTAAGTTTAGAGCCAAAGGCAGTGTCCTTACAGCAGCTCCATGAACACTGTGCTACTGATCAAGCTGGGTGTGTGGTGAGAGCTACCAAAGGGTAGAAGCACTTCACTTGTCCCACCGCCCAGCCCTGTCTCACTGACTGGGGACCAGGGCCTCTTCAGATCATCAGAATCTAGTCCAGCTAGATTTATTTACTGAATCCAGGACCTCACCACCATATCTGGCATGTAATATACACTCAATACATAATTCTTGAATAAAGAAATACATAACACTGAAAATGGTACGGCATGGTGCCTCAGCAAATCCCAAATTGTGTGGTACTTACAACACTGACTGCAGAAGCCCTAGAAGGTGAAGAAACATTCAAGCCTAGAGCACCCACAAGCTCTGGGCTGATAGAATACAGAACATCCTAAGCCACCACAGTCTTACGTTGCAGACAGGTGAGTAGACAGATGCAAGAGTGGCACTAAGTCCTGGAGAGGGAATGCAGAGACAGTGTGGGCACGTGGGGTTGGTGCCTCGGGGATCAATGAAAGCTTCCTCTGGAAGGTGCCTCTTGATCTAAGTCTTGAGAAAAAAGTAAAGAACATCTACATGAAAGGAGGACAGGCTCCCCAGGAAAAGGAAACTAGGGCATGCCCTCTGGGGGAACATGCAGTAGGCAAAAGCTTGTTATGTGATTAGGGTGAGACCAGATGGTGGGGCCTTTAGCATGACAAGGAGTTCTTAAGAGAGCATCCTGGCATGAATATTGGGGGATCAGAAGTGGCCAAGAGTAACGGAAGAAGGCCAGGTGTAAGGTTTACCTCCTCCAGCTCTCCAAGATGAGGGGAGTGAATAGTTGAGTCTGTGAAGGCAGCAATATCAGCCTGCGGCTATGGGGAGGGTGGAAGAGGGAGGTAATCAGGATTATCCCCTGATTTCTGCCTTAACTGTTAGCGGCTCCTACTTGCTGAAGAGGGAAATATAGAAGGAGAGAAAAGGAGCATTGAAGGGGTGAGGCATGGATTACTATTGAGTTTCAGAGGTACGGCTCTGCAGATCTTCATCTCTATAGCCTGGATCTAATGATGAAAGAACTGGGTTGGGTAGAGAGATTTGAGCAGGAACAGCAAGAAAAGAGAGCAAAGGAAGAAATTGTAAATGTATACATTTAAGACAGTACAGGCCGTGGAGGCTGAAAGCTGCCTGGAGAGGTAGGAGAAACCACTGCATCAATGGGAGTGGTACAGAGAGCCCCCATGTAAGGAAGGATTTGTGGGAGGAGGTGGCATGTTCCTGGGCCTAGGAAGTCAGGGAGTGCTATGACCTAGGACAGCTCACATAACCTCTCTCTGGTCTCTATAATAGGAAGGAATGGGCCTGGTGAACTTTAAAGTGTCTTCTGGCTGTTATTTCCATTTGTGAGAGCCTTTGTCCTAGGCCATCTCTATAGTTGTAAACTGAGCAAATAAGGCCCAGTCATTTTGCTAGACTTGCCAGTGACACAAATAAATGTCTCTGGATGTCAAAATTAACAGTCTTAACCGCTGAAGCAGGTGAACTAATCCCACAGACATAATGCCAGCAGAGACCTGTCAAGTACCCAAGGACACCAGGATGTGAGTGCCGCCTTCTTTCCTGCCTATTTATGGGGGTTGTTTCTATATGCCAAATGTGTTTTTTTTGTTAACTAGGAGGTGTACTTCATGGTACATGCTGTTTTTCTCTGCATACCAACTCTCCAACATCAAACAAGAAGTTTAGGATTAAAATTATTTAAATCTTAGGCCAAGTGCTGTGCTATTGCAGTTGCAAGGACTTGGGACAGTCTGGAGAATATTTGTTTCAAGTGTGTTTTTACCAAGTTGTTTTGCAACAAGATTCTCAGACTTTGTGGAACGAGGGCTAAAGGAGTGAACCTCAGCTTTGTGAGGGTAGGCTGTCAAAAGTTGGGCAATCTTTATGCAGACATGTGGACTGATCTGATATTTACAAGCCTCTGCCACTTGTGTAAAGGAGAAAGCCCCAGCCCAAGTATGAACTTCCCCTAAGAGCAGTGCCGCCTACTCTTGTGGTGTTAGGGAGGATGGGGGAAGGGTCCTGCTGGCTTCTGTTGTCCTAACTCAGGGGCCAAGGCCGTGCCCCTGTGTATCTGCCAGGCTGGGCTCCAGGCCTCCCCCGGGCTCCTGGGCATTCTGCCCATCACACAGTGCTCCCAATACTCTCACATGGTCAGAACAGCCAACCAAGCTTGTCCAAGGCAAGGAAAGGACACTTCAGCAAATTCCAAAGCCATGTCCCCAGGGAGCAAAAATTAACTCTTCCTCCTGGTGGGGAAGTCTTTCTTACTCTCCCTGGGTCTTCAACCTCTTCCCAAGAGCTGCTTTCCACCATGAGATTTGTTCGAAAGCTAGTAATTTGGAGATTTAATTCACCATCATCATATACATTTACAGAACTTGCAGTTGGCAGCACATCTTCATATCCATTATTGTATGTGATCCTCATGACAGGTCTTACAAGGTAGACACTTTACAGACATACAAATGCAGGGAGGTGAGCTGGCCTGCCCCAGTTAGCAACTGGAATCCCAGGAGATGCCAAGTCATGAGACTTCCTACCCAGTGAGCTTTCACTCCTCAGACCCACCCCGGGGTTTGCAACACTGACCCTGTCAAGGCTGCATTTACAATTCAAAACAAAAACATACTAATCAGGCTCATAGTATGCTATTGTGGAAACCACAACGATGAACAATTAATGCTTTGACTGAAGAGTCATCTGCACACCTAAGACATTTAGTCACCCAGGAAACAGCGAAGCTTGGATGTGACTTTGCCAGTACATGACAATTCAGCTAACACCAAACCACATTTACCATCTGAAGTGAGGTCAGCCCGTCCTATGCGTTTTCTGGTTTGAAGCTGGTAACTGACAACTTTCTTGCTGCATCCACAGATACTTGGTTAACTGAAGGATGCAGTTCCACTGTTTACAGACACTGCTACCCTCTCCTCTCCCCTGCCAGGCTGGCATACACCTTCCTGCAGGAGAGAGATCACACGCAGACTT
Source organism: Tamandua tetradactyla (assembly GCF_023851605.1). Taxonomy (NCBI): domain Eukaryota; kingdom Metazoa; phylum Chordata; class Mammalia; order Pilosa; family Myrmecophagidae; genus Tamandua; species Tamandua tetradactyla. Next base: position 56,639,342 of record NC_135338.1, on the reverse strand, counting down.
CTCGTTCATTACTAAAACTGGTGCTGTTTCTTTGCAAAATACTTTAACTTCTCAACAATAACTTGGACCCATAAGAATTCATCATGTTAATGAAGCCAGAGCTTATCGCTTTGATTTCAGCATAGCTCTGTGCAAAAATATAACCTGGATTGGAATTAAATTACACCCAGAAACTGGTTCTCCACTCTTGCTACAAGACAGAATGCAGAGTATGGACACCAAGGCAAGGCTGCCTGGGTTTGCATCCAAATCTGCCACTTGATAGCTGTGTGATGGTGGGCAAGTTACTACCCTCTGTCCCCTCATCTGTGAAATTGGATAATATTAGGTGCCCAGCCTGAAGGGTGGTAATGAGGGTTAAATGAGAATTCAGGGAAAGGCTCAGAACAGGGCTTTGCATACGTTAAGCCCTTAATAAATGTTAAATGTCATGATTTTTCTCCATCTTTCAAGATGCAGCTCACATCCCTCCTTATGCAGCATATCTTCCCCAAACACTTGAACCTTCACTCATCTCTCATGTCCCTGGGTTCCTCAAGAGTCACTTCTGTACTACGCAGTCTAGTATTTGTTGGCATACAGTTTGCTTTTCCTATATATATGCCTTGTGTGACTTAGTGTTGATTTCCAAGTAGATTTGTGAGCTTCTTTATCACAGGAACCACGTAATTTGCTTTTGTTGGATTTGCACTGCCCATTGGCAGATCATGGGCAATGACTGGGCACTTGAACACTGAGTGGGAAAAAGCTCATGAACGGGTATTGTATACAGGTACTAAAACTAACAATTAAAACCCAGCTTTATTCGTAATGGTCCCAAAATGAAAGCAACCCAGATGTCCTTCAAGGGGTGAATGAGGAAACTCTGATAAATCCACACCATGCCACACTACTCATCAGAGAGAAACGAACTAGTGATACTTGCAACAACCTAGATAAGCCTCCACGGAATTATGCTGAAGGACAAAAGACAATCCCCAAAAGTTATATACTGCATTATTCTATTTATATAATATTCTCAAAACAACAAAATTATGGAAATAGAGAACTGATTGGTGGTTGCCAGGGTTTGAAGAGAGGGTGGGGTCAGAGGGAAATGGGTGTGGCTATCAAAGGGCTTCTCATGACAATACTCGTCTATATCTTGACTTCATCAATGTCAGTATCCCAGTTGTACTACTACACTATAGTTTTGTAAGATGTTGTTTTTTGGGAAAACTGGCTAAGGGCTCCCCATATTACTTCCTACAACTGCATGTGACCCTACAATGATCTCAAAATAAAAAGTTAAATTAAAAAAAAAAAAACTTTAGGTGGTCCCAACAGAAGCAGAAAGAATAGACAGGGTTACCCACTGATGGGGGAAACATGACAAGCCTCTTACAGAAGGATTCTATTTTTCAAGAATAAGTTATCAACTGTACTTTAACATTTGTGTTTATATTAGTACTTATTCTTTGGAGTATAATAATAGTATCTAGTCATGCTGAATGACATTGTCAAATACAATCAAGATTCGCATAAGGTTTTGAACTTGGGGGAGTACATTTAGAGAGGCTCTTTTCTAATTCTTCCCTTTTACAGATTCAGAAACTCAGAAGTGACCTGAAGTTACCTTGCTAATTAGCAGAGAAGCAGGGGCTACAATCCTGTCATCCTAGGATCCAGTCTGGGCTTCCTATTCACTTTGTATTTCATATTCTTATTGTATAAAAGCAACACAGTTAAGTGTACCCAGAGGCATATTCTGAATTTCCTTGGTTTCCCTGCTTGAAATGACTGCTCTACCCCAGCAGGGGCCCCTACTTGGTCTCCCGGTCACTGGGAGGCAGCTACCGGTGAGGACAGTGACCTGCCTGGACAGATCAACAAACCCACCCTAGAAGCAGGCTGGAAGGACCCGAGAACACCTAGGGAACCGGGGTGGGCATACAGGGGCAGAGCTGGGAGCAGATTCCAAATGAGAACTGGCTCACCTCTATACTGAAGTTATGGAAAACAAATTTCCAAGAAACTGATAACTACCCTGGGACCCTGGGCAGGGCCCCTCCTCCACAAGCACCGCCCCCACACCCTGCCCCTCGTCTCAGTTCACCCGTCTGTACAAAGAGGGATTGCATCAGTCAGAAGACCCATTCTGGCTCCAAATAATTTGCTCTGATCTTGCTGTGGAGACTGAACACACAGCAGCAAACAACTAAAAATCAAGCTTACAAAATAAGAATCGTCCATGATCGCTGTTGAAGCTAGCTAACCATTTACAAATGTGAAACAGACCCGAGTTATTTCCCCAGGCTTGTTAAATGAGTTCCTGCAGCCTTGTGAGTGGTGGTGGAGATGCTGGCTGCAGGAAAGAGACATGGAGAGGGAGTAGTAAAAACTCTGCTTTTTAGGAGACATGCTGTACACTGCACAAACAGTCCCTGCTGCCAAATGAGTCAGAATTTCCGAAAGGCATAATTTTAGTGCCCTTCTTGTGGTTCCCTCCAGGGCGGCTTCTGAAAGGGAGGCCTTGGGGCGGGGTTTCCTGTGCTGAATTCCAGAGATGACAGAGGGGCTGCCCCCACTCACCCCTCCCCTCCCCACCTCTTGCCAGAATTTTCTATCCACATGAGTTTTCATTTCTGCTCCTTCCTGTAGCAATGGGTGACACTGAAGATGAGTTGATGTTTTCCTAGCTTTCCTCATTGCATACTCCTCTGTTCTCCCACAGTTGCTTTCTCAAGCTTTTTTACCCCTCCATATGAACTACTTTGGAGTGGCAAAAGACTGCTGTCCAAGTAACAAAATATAAGATCCTGCTTCTGATGAGACAGTGTTTATGTCAGGCTTATGAAAAGCAATGGGAGAGTGTTCAGAAAAGCATTAAGCATGTAAAGCTGCTAATAATAATAATGATTTAAAAAAACCAATATCTGCACAATATTTTACAGTTTATAAAACGTTATCACACATATTCTCACCTCTGCAATATTATTGCTATCTCAATTTACAGATGAGAAAACCAAGGTTTCAAAAGGTTATATGGCTTGCTACAGCTCACCCAGCTAAATAAGTGGCTGAGCTGGGCCTGGAATTTGGGTTTCTCCGCTCCAGAACCAGTGCTCTGTGCCTCAGCTATGGAAAGGTGAGTCCCTCTGTGTGTACCACGGTACCCTGTCCAGGCCCCTGTGACCCGGAACCAATGCACTTATTTTATACCTGCCTCCTTCTTCCAGACTCCTTGAGGGTCATTATCTAGACTTCATTCTCCTCTGTACTCCCCGAGACTAGCACTAGTAGGTGCTCAGAAAGTTATTAATTAAATACTGAACAGTTCCATGCCAGAAACTGTAGTGATCATACCATCCCCAGACCATAGTAATAGCAACTAACCTGAGTTGGGTATTCACCATCCCAGGCACAGAACCATGCAAGAAAGGCCCCTATTTGGAGGGTGGCCTGCCAAAAGTTGCAAATCCACCAAAGCCTGAGCTTTAAACTCCCAATACAGCAAAACATCACTTATACAGGAGACTGATTACACAGAGCTCCACCTTCTAGCAGCCCAGGCAGGGCCATCTCTGTTCTTTTGCAAATCACCTGACTTGTTTGTCCCTTGGTCACTCATCTCTCTGGCAAAGCTAATTAAACCTTTCCTACCTACTTAGAGGATCTTTGCAGAGATTTAATGAGGAGATGCATGTGAAAGTGTTCTGAGAGCAAAGAGCATTATCCGTAAGCCAAGAATTATGATAATCGTTAACCGCTATCTACAACTTTGCATGGCTGTTGTAACCCCAAGTCCTGCGGCTGCACCTTAGGGGAGTATAATGATCCTGCAAAACCAGTCACAGGCAAGGACGCCAGGGGCTCTGTGTGTGTCTGTCCTATGACTCGCTCAATAACTACGAATTAATAAATGGGTTCTAAGCAAAGGAGACATGATGGACACTCCGGCGTTCTAACTCAAGCTAGATCTACTCCAGAATCAATCCAGGGCTTTGGCTAATTCTTCTACCTCTCCCACAATTTGGAAAAGACTCATACACTGATACACACATCACTAACTGGGTCCATTTTACAATTTAATCTTTCTCTTAGAACCCTGATTTTTACTGTGATTTATTTAACAAGCATTGATTGAGGGTCTTTAGCCCCACAAAGAATGAAAGAAAAACAAACCCCTCTCAGGGAAGCTTTAGATTTGGAGCTGATTCCTGACTCCTTTCCCTCATCTGCAAAACCTGGGTAGCCACATCTAAGTTGTGGAAATGGAGTTCAAATATATGAAGTGTCAGGCTCATAGTCCAGAGTTTTACAAGTTGTAGCTCTCATTACAGGTGCTCATCCCCATCAAAGGGGCTGAGTGAATCATGTAAATGTATAATTACCCGGAAAAAGATAAGGGCTGGGGGGTGGAGCATCTGTTCAAAGTTTCAAAGTGTGGTATATGCTCAGCCAGTGACCTCCCAGCCTCTGGGGAAGTGGGGAAGGGGAAAGGCTGGGAGGACTTCACAGCCTTCCAGTGGTGGGAGCAGTTTGCAGGAGAGACAAGGAGAAAACATCCCCCACACCCCACCCACACCCCACTCTCAATCCCGGGCCCTGGTCAATACAAGTGCAAAGGCACAGAGGTAGATAAAACTCAGCAGTTCTCCGGCAAGATTAAATGGTTGGGGCCTTGGTAGGAGGCTGCCTGCTCATTTTGGGGGGTGGAAGGGGTGAAGAGGGAAACTCTTGGGCCTTGGGTTTGTAGGAAGTCCAGATTACAGATGGAATTCACATTCTTGGTGTCTCACAGCTGCCCACCCCCACCTCCACCCCCGCCATCAGCTCCCCTGGGCAGCCTGGGAGTTTCCAGTCCCAGCCTCAGGCCGCAGATCTTGCACTCCAGGACAGCGGGGTGGGAGGGGCCGGAGAGGGCGCCCCCACGGTCAGACTGGCTGAAGGGAGTCACTTCCTTCTTGGATTTCACGCCTTCGGAAAGGTGCCCCAGCCTAGGCCCCCACCTCCGCTACAGGCGGGCAAGACTTGCCCACCTCCAGCCCTCCCTCCAGAGTCAACCCTCCCCCGGGGAGAGGCGCTCCGCTTCATCTCCAAGGACCAGACCCGGGGACGGCTGTCCGGGCGGGAGGGTCAGCCCTGGGAGCGAGCTGGGGGGAGGCGGGGTGGCCCCCCCACACCCCTCACTCGGGGTCTGCGATGGGGCGCGGTGAAGAGCGTACTCTGCCCGGAGGAGTCGGGCACGTCCCTCTCCCCCCCGGGTCCGGATGGCTGGGCCACTGTGCGGCTCCCGGAGTGGGTGGGGACGGGCACGAGTGTCCGGGCCCCGCCTCGGCCCGGCCCCGCCCCGGAGCCTCCCGGGACTCAGGGCGAAGGGAGTGAGGGAGGCTCGGCCGGAGCTGCCCGCGGCGCCGCGCTTCACCACGCAACCCGCCGGGTAAGTGGCGCGGGGTCGGGACGCCGGCCGGGCGCGGCAAGGGTCGGGGCTTCAACCCCGGATCCTGACACGTCCCCTGGGGGCAGGATCGCTAAGAGCCCAGGGCCACCCGGGGAGGCGCGGCCGGCACGGGGGCGGGGGCCCGGCGTGACAGCTGCGGGCGGGCCGGTATTTTTAGTTTGAATCCAGCGGCTCTCTGCCGGCTGCGAAATCCTCTCCCAAACCCTGCAGGTTCTGCCTGCACCGAAAAGCCCTTAAGTGTCCTGGGCAGCGCGTCCCAGGAGGGCACCTCCTCACTCATCCCTCCGCCTCCCCTATCATCACGGGCTCGCGTGCGCTGGTGTCCGCGGGCCTCGGCAGTAAACCCGGGCAGGAAGAACCCGTCCTGCTCACCGCGAGCTCTGAGCGCGTGAGAAGGCTGAGAGCGGCGGGAGGGAGGGGAAGTTCCACCCGCCGCTGGGTTTAGTTTAGGCTCCTACTGGCTGTGCAGCCTTGGGTAAGCCACTCAGCCTCTCTGGGCGGCGTTCCCACTTCTCTAAAGGAGAGGGTAGGGAATCAGAAATCGCTGCAGGGATTTCTGAGGGAGCCTCAGATGGATGTTGCGTCCCTTTCAGATCACAGTCCTCAGGTCTTGACCAACACTGGATCCGAGTGGGTGTGGACCCTCCACAGCCCTTCTGCTGCCTAGAAACTCTAAGCCAGAGCACTCCAGCCTGCAGTGGACGATGATGAATATTATTATTTTATCACTTTGGCCCTGAAGCTGTGTGCCAGGGCTGCCCTGAAAACACTCTCGCTGGCTCCTGGTCTCCTTTTCTTTTTGCATGAGTAGGCACCAGGAATCGAATCTGGGTCTCTGGCATGGCCGGCAAGAACTCTGCCTGCTGAGCCACCAGGGCCTGCCCTCTGATCTCCTTTTTTAATCTCTGAAGAGTTATCCTCTGGCATTAAAAAGGGGTCTTCTACAACTCAGGGCTGCAGGTGGGGGAGCCTGATTTGGCAGGGGGGACACACCCCATCCCATGAGAGTGAGGACAGGAGACAATGGAGTAGAGTGACTGTCCCTCCAGAAGAGGGAGCAAATCCCTGCCCTTCTGAGATAGGGAGGACAGCCTTCTCCATCCATAGGCCCAGAGACAGGGAGTGATTTGCCCAGCGCTGCACAGCAAGCAGACTGCACAGCTGGGAACAGAGCCTGGGTCTCTGTGTTCTGCACAGCTGGGGCAACCAACAGCCTGCCGAGGTTAGGGATAGGGAGGCGGGAGGGGCACTGGCTGGTGCCGCGGGCTGTTTTGCGCAGTTTCCTGTAACTGTGCCCCAGCAGAGCTGTCTGACACGTGTGGGCTGCACATTCCCCAGGCAGGACAACACTCGGCAGCGGCAGCTGTGCCAAGCCTGCTGGCCTGGGGCGTAGGTTTTCAGCCAGAGGGGCCCCTCTGGGGGCATCTGGAGAGAGTGTGGGCTGGAACAGCTTGTTTCTGGAACTCGTATTTTGCTGGGGGTCTTGGGGAGAAGGCCCGAGGATTTGCTGGTGGCACCAAGAGAAGTGGTGAGAACCCAGGCTCGAGTTTCTGCTTCTGGGCGCCGGCTGGCCTCTGGCCCCGGCAGGCACCTTTCAGGGTGAGTTTGAACTCCTTCTGCCTCCATGGAAACAGCCATCTGGCCCAGGTGTTTTGCATGTTCTGTGAATGCTGCAGAGCTATCCCTGCCTGAGTGGCCCCCTTTGCTTTCGTAATGCAGAAACCTGGGGCCGGGGCTGCTAGGGCAGCCTGGCTTGGCTACCGGTGCAACCTCCCCTCTGGGGAGGCAAGACTGGACTGGTCCAGCACAACCTCCAAATCACCTCTAGAGTCTCTAGAAGCACAGAGGGGCAGCAGGGCCTCTGCATTGTCCAACCTTTAGGAATGAGGTGACCTAAACAGATTCCCTGAGTTTCCTTGGCCCTTTCCTAGCTATGTTTTGGGAAATTCGTTTTACCTCTCAGAGCTTCAATTTCCTTTTCCATGAAATAGGGATAATAATTCTGCTGGCATCCAAGTGTGCTATGAGCCCTGAGACATTGCACGTAGGTACCAGATAGCACTGACCAGCTGTTGTCATGGTTTGGGGTGAAGGGAGCTGGTTTGAATATCTGATCCTCAGCTCTGCCCCTCCCCTCTCTGCCTTGATTGCCCCGTTTCTGTCAAGTGATAGAGAGACGTGAGAAGGGCCTGAAGTGGGCTTGGATATGTCTGTAAGTCATAGAGTAGTACGGGTTTGTCGCCTCCTATGATCCTGACGATGCCTATGGAAGGCAAGTCTGGCATTACCGTCTCATTTCCAGAGAGGGAGCCTCAGACTTAGAATCAGTGGAGCTAGGATTCAAACTCAGGACTTTGGATGCTCTTCATTGCACCCCACAGGCCGTCCCAGATAATACAAGGACACTGTTACACTCTAGTCCTTGGGAGAGCTGTTCTGTGCAGGCAGGATCCCAGTCTTCATAATGAAGTTGGATCAGGAATATGGTCTGGGGATGAACAACTAGGAAGCAGGTGGGGAGCAAGGACCAGAAGCTGGAGCCTCGGTTTTGTCATCTCCAAGGTAGAGAACCCTTCCCTTTGGGGTTGCTGAGAGGGTGAATGAGGGCAGCATGTGCAGATTGTGCAGTGTGGCGGGGGCACTCCATTAACAGGCGTGATCATTGTTTGTAACTTTAATTTTACTAACCCTACTGCCAGCCCACCGTGTGGGGGCCTGGACCTCTCACCTGGATTTCTGGCTGCAGAATCTGCTCACGGAACCCCAGCAACTGTGAAATGCTTTGAGAGATTTAACAGAGAGCTACAAGAGAATCATATAGCTCAACAGGCAAGCATGCTAACAAGGAATTGTTTAAGATACATGCATAAGAGGTAAAATGAAAAAATCAAACAGCAGCATATGGGGTGGGTGTGAAGGGGGCACGTAGCTGGCAGCATCACCTAGGGGGGGCTTCCAAGGTGCTGATTACAAAGGAATTCACTTTACAATGACTTGTAAAACAGAGCATATATTCTGTTTCACAGCTTTAAACAAGTTTAAGAAAGGCAAGGGATTTTTTTTTCAAGAAAGCAAAATCTGAGTGATTGATTATTTGGGGGGCGGGGGCGGGGTACAGAATCAGGGAAGGGCCTGTGGGGCCGTCAGTGGAATCAGTTGTGTTTGGTTTCTTCAGTTGGGTGATAGGTTGGTGGGTGTGCTGTTTTGTTTTTTTAAATTTTTAATGCCTCATCATTTACAAAGAGATTATATATACACACACACACACATACACACATGTATATATGTTCCATATATATTTAAATCTCACATAATACAAATAGAAAGTTAATATGGAATACTTTCAGAATGCTCTCTTAGAAAATCAGACTCGTCCCTCAGATTCAAAATTAATCTGGCTGGATTAAAAAAATAAACTAAACACAAATCTTGTATGAAATAGAGGAGTACTCTGCAGCCTTTCTGAAAGCATATAAGAAGGCGATGTTGACACTCTACTATCTCATATTAGTGGAAGAATTTTGGGAGTTCTGGCTTAGTGCTTTATGCTTCTGAATTGTACACTTCTGAGACGTCTGAGGCGGGAGGATCCTTGGGTCACCTGGGTGAGTCTGCTGGCTTTACAGCCAAGGGAGCCGGCCAGGCCCCAGCCACAGTCGGGCATGCACAGAGGAAGGAAAGACGTTCGCTCCAGGCTGTCTGCCCAGCATCACTCCTGGGCACAGGCCTCCTGCTTGGGACTTTTTAAAAAGTCAGAAAAAAGTTCCCAGAGGTGATGATCATACCTCCATATCTTATGTGAACAGAAACGTTGTCAAAGATAAAATATAAGCCGTGCTCAGTCTCCCTTCCTTCTAGGAGTCCTTTTGGGAGAGCGCCTCGTATTCCTGCTGGACATATCCATTGCCAAAACAACCTAGTGCTGTGGATATAGTTAGCCCCGATTTCCAGCTGAGCAGATAGGTTCGGAGAGGTTGAATGCCTTGCCCCAAATCACATGGTGGATAAATGAGGGAGCAGGGGATCCATCCAGAGGGAAAACTGAAGAGTTGAGAAAGTCCTTGAGGCATCCCAGCGAGCCTGCATGGGCCCGGGGGAGATGTCTTTCTGGAGGACAGTTGGGTGCTGTCTTCCAGCTGTCAGATGGCAGGGAGGCCCTGGGACCTGACAGTTCTAGTACAGCCACACTCTCCTCCTTTCCGCCTAGCTGGGAATGGTGAACCAAGTCAGAGGAAGCCCACCCCACTTTTGGGGATGGGGCTTTTGGGGCACTCCCTATGATTTCTGGCCTCCTTCTTCCTACCCAACAAAACAAAGATGTTCTTCAGGCTTTCCCTCTGCAGTGGTGCCTGAACCCACCAGTGGGGCTCAAAGGGACAGGTCTCCCAGGATTGCTGGCCTCAGATACTGGCTTTCTGGATGTGTGGTGGGCACAGAGGCGGCTGGTGTGTATGGGTGCACGCTCTTACCTGGGCGGCTGTGATCTGGGCCCCTCCTGGGGGCCAGTGGCAGCCCTGCGAATAGAACTCCTTTTTCCATCTGCGGGGGATGGTGATACCTCCCCTTAGGGTAGGGCTTATGTGCTGAACTAGTGAGTGCCAACTTCACACGTGCCACATGACTTTAAGAGACCAGTGATGTTTGTGTGTGCTTAGTGTCAACAAGTATTTGCGGACGACAGCTGCAGTAGAGAATAAGAGAATCTCAGAACCGGCCGGAGCCTTAGAGACAGGTTCTGATCCGAGCCTGTCCTTTTACATATGAGGAAACTGATGACCCACCAGCAGAAATGACTGGCTCAAGTCTCACAGATGCCTTGGGGCATATCTGGGATTTGAGATCCCATCTCCTGATCCCCAGCCAGCCCTCTTTCTCCTATAACCACCTTTCCTTAAAGTCTCTTCCATTTGTGGGGTAACTTGGGATTGTTGCATGATGCGAGTGGGAAGGTTGATTTTCGGGGTTAGGCCCAAGGAGTCATCAGCAAGGCATGGATGGAATAAGGTGGGGCCACTGTGGCCAGTTGGACTCCAATTAAGCCAGCAGTTTTGAGATTTGTAAAGGCCTGAGCTCCTCCCAAGTGACATTTTTTGAAATAAGACAGCAAGCTGACTCATTAGGATAGCCCTCTTTCCTTGTTTTCTCAAAGAGCTCAGCCCTTCCATAATGATGGGAGGAGCCTACAGTTCTCTGGAAGCTTTGACCTTCACCTGGGCCAGTCTTGGTTTGCTTTAAAATGGGAGGTGGAAATTAGGAGACGTCTCAGGCTTTGAAAGCCTGAGGTCCAGAGGGCCTCTGAGCAGAGCCATGGGTATTCAGGGACCTCCAGTCTGGCCCCTGCAATCTACCCACCCACCCCAGAAGGGCCAGATCAGTTAACTAAATGACTCCCTGCTTAACCTTCAATGGCTTCTGCTTGAGGTCAGGACAGATTTCCAAGTCCTAGCTGGGAATTCTGTATTCTCTACAATCTGAGCTATTCCCAATCCTATGAAGCTCCCAACTCACCCTTGGCTACCTTCCAGCCCTTGAGGCCTCTGACTTACCCTGATCAACACTTGTGAGCAAGCACCTTTACCGTCCTGTCCTGTTCCTCCCCCACAGCACCCAGCTAGGGGTCACCTCCTCCTAGAAGCCTGCATCTGCCACTTCTGGCAGGGTTGGCGATTTCTGTGCATATAATAATTAACAGTTTGGTTTCTGGCTCCCCTACTATTCTGTGGACCCTCCTGAGGCTGAATACAGGGCTGTTCATTCTCACATCCCAGCTCCCAGGCCAGAGCCCGGCACCGGCGGGTGTTCAAAGATTTTTTTAATTTAAATAAAAGTCTTTACACTTGAAGGAGAATTTTACAAACGTTAGGGGAAAGTGCAATGTGTGCCTTTTCACGGCCCTGTTGGGGGACAATCCCCTTGGGGTGAGTGCTCCATTTTCCTGGGACATTGCACAAATCTCTGACCTCCCCTGAATATGTGACACTTCTTACTCGGGCCTTCCTTCTTGCTCATCCTCCCCCAGGCCTTCCAGGGGCCGCTCCCGCTGGTCAGGGCCATTCCAGCTCCCAGTCACAACCTCAGAGAGGTGTCCCTGCCACATGGTAGCCCCGGCCCACCCCTGCCCAGCAGTACTCTCCCCTGTCACCATTTCATTGTCTTCATAGTGAGAGGACCTGAAATGACCCTTTATTCATTTGCAGTTGAGTTTATAGTCTATCTTCTCTACTTTACTTTACATAAACCCCCTGAGGGCAGGGATTTTTGTCTGTTTCCAGAGCCTGGCCATAGGAGCTGTTCAGTTAATATTTATGGACTGAATGAAGGAAGAAACAAATGAAAGTATAAACTGATGGGGTGGGCCGGAAACACCCAGGAGCTCTTCCACAGTTCATCATAACAGCACTTCTATCTATTTAGCATTACCAAAAGGTTCATCTATCCAGCACTTACCGAAAGAGAGCCTGTTCTAGGTGCTCTGCATTTTCTCTCTTAATCCCACAGCTATAGATGAGGCGTGCGCTGATAGTATTTTGCAGAGCGCCCGTAATAACCTGCTAGTGGAGTGGGGAATTGCACACAGACTATCTGATCTTACACCCTTGCAGATAATGCCAGCCTGCACGCCCTTCCATGCTGGTAGTGCATACAGCAGGAAGTGGTGAGTCAGCCCAAGAACTCAGGCCCCCAACTCAGGCTCCCCCTGATGACTCCAACATCGCCAGGCGATTCCTCAAAGGAAATCCTTTCTGTGTGGCCAGTGTCACAGAGATCCAGAAATGGCAAAAGTTTTCCAGAGCCACCCACTCTGGAGTGCCCCACCCTCTCCACCCCCACCACACCCTTTCTCCTTACGTTCCAGGGAACTTGTCTGCAGCTTGTGCACTAGCTATGGGGAATGCGGTGACCACAGACTGGCAGTTATAGTTTGGATGGGAGCCAGTGAGGGTGCTGGGCTAAACTGTCATTTCTCTAGGCCCAGGTGGGGAGCAAGCCTGGTTTATGTAATTAGCCTATTTCTTGGTTTGCTGAATTCAAATCCAGTGTTGCACAGAAACAACTTCAGAAAACAGAATTTTTTTTAACTCTTGACTTGTGGCGTCTCTTGTCCCCACTTCCCTCGGGGTGAATCCCCCGAATGCCCAGGGAGGTGGGTCCGTGCAAGCGCTCCTCAGTACGCGTCTCCGTGTGGTTGGGGATGTTCTCCTTTCCCGTGGTGAGAAGAGTTGCCCTAAGTTCCTGTATTTGTTCCCTACAGGAAGCCGCAGGGTTAGTCATGCCCTTCTGAGCTGAGCCACCTTTGGCTCGGGAGCCAGAGAGGCACATGTTTGTGGCTGGATCTCAGGTTATCCCCCTTATAACCTGTGTGCCTTGGGCGGAGGCCTTCCTTCAAGGCGCTAAGGTGGGTTGAGGTGGATGCGGGTGGAGATGCCAGAGGCCCATTTGGTGGGTGAGGTGGAGGCCTTAAAGAGACAGCCCCGACCTGGAGGCTGAGGACTCTGAGCTGGGGAAGCCCAAGGGGCTGGATCAGCTGGGCACGTTCTTCCTGGCTCTGACCTCCCTTTCCTGTGCTGCCCCCTTCACCTTGCTGGGTTTGCGTGAACGAGCATTATAAACTGCAGACCACCACACAGAGGTGTAGGATAACCCGTTATGTTGGTGTCCCAAAAGGGCGTCATGTTGCTAGTGTCATTTGCCCTCCCAAACAAAGGACAGCAAGGCTCCCCACTTTGGTTCGCCACTATGAATGGTGGAATCAGACAGACTTGGACCAGGACCCCAGCTCTGCCAACTGTTGGGTGGTCTTGTCCAAATCCTGTGGCCTCTAGGGGCCCTGGTAAGTCACCTGCAAAAAGGATAGGTCACACCCTCCCGGCAGAGAGGTGAGCACTAGGTAAGATAAGGCTGTAGAGGGATTCTGTAGGCATTCCATAGAGGTAACGCCCATCTCTTCCCTTTCCAACTTTTCTGAGTGTTCCGCATTTCCCCAGGTGCTTATTAGCTTGGGGAGATGGAAAGGGGACCTTTGGTGATAATGTGGGTGCTTGAAAAGGAGTGCAGTACTTCTGCAGGGAGTTGAATGCAGCCCCAGTCCTCAGAGAGGCACAGCTGTCTGGGAACCAGTCCTTGGTCCAGGTGTTTTTGCCTGAGGCCATGGGCAGGCAGGTCGGGGAGGCATGAGGGCCAGCTGTGCCCATTAGGAAGACAGCACCCACTTTGCACCTTGGTCCCTTCTTTCCCAGCGTCCCCAAAGCAACCTGTTTTTTTTATAGAATCAATTATGAAAAAAAAAGTCAAATCCACCGTGACAGATCTTGGAGTCTTCCTCCCAGCCCCAAGCTTTGGGGATTCTCCTCAGCACATGGGGGGGTCAGATCTTCAAGAGTTTCAATGCGGCTGGGGAAGGCGCTTGCACCCGACAAGGTAAAATCTGTAGTACAAGCTCAGAGCACAGAGTGGCAGCCACTCCCTTTTCAGCTTCCTCTCCATCTTCATTTTTATTGTTTTTTTAATCTTCTGATGATACGATATTCTTATAATCATTTGGGCACCGCCCTAGACCAACTGTGTCAGAATTTCTGGATGTTGGCTGCATATTGGTAGTTTTAGAAATCTCCCCAAGTAGTGGCTGAGAACCAATGGGTTTTGTCTAGGAAAAATTCTCAGTGTGGGGCTAAAGTGTTTTAGGAGCTCTCAACACCAGCCCATCTCTCTCTCTCTCTGTGTCTCTGTCTCTAACAGGGATCAGACCTCAGGTACAAGTTGCAACGATATGCAGACAGAGTTAAGTCAATATTATTCATATTCATGATATTTCTTTTGATATTCAGTTTAGGGTACTTGATCCTGATCCTGGTTTTCAGTTTAAGGTAAAGGTAGGACGTTTCCTTTTAAAATAAATTTAAATTCAAAGGGTCAAATTAAAGAAAAATAATGAGAAAAAAATAACCATGCAGCTGCAGATGTGGCCAAAATCATGACTGGATGTATGCACAGCCAGGTCTGTGAAAACACGGAACAGGACGGCCTCCAAGGGCCCTTCAGCCTCCTGCAGAATCCAACAGGAGCTCGCCTGAGCTGCCCAACGAACTCACCAGATTTCCCAGGCCATTCACCCCAGACCCCAGGCACAGCAAGGGTGGCAGATCTGAGGGTGGTGCGTGTAGGACGAAGGGACTCACCAGTGTTGCTTTACCCAGGGAGCCTCCACGGGCAGGTCCGGCTGTTCTCTCTGTAGCAAGACCTTTGCCTCTTTCCGCCTTCCCGACCCTCCTGACCCTCCTCGGAGCAGCCCGGGTTGCTCCACACCCTGCATTTGGGGTTACTTCGGGGAATCAAGCCTTTGCTGCTTACACTTGGGGCCCCTGCAGCGTTCCCAGGACCGAGTGTTCGCAGGGGCGCCCTCAGGGGCACATGGATGGACAGGCCAAGGAGGGAAGTGGCATCCCGGGGTGGGAGCCAGCACTGTCCCCTCCAGGTTTGGGCCCTGTCTAGCCGGCCTGGGCCTCTTAGAGCCAGAAGCCCCCTCCAGCCCCCCACCCCAGTTCTCAAACTCTCCAGAAGGGAAGGAGAACCAGAACTGCAGGGGAACAGGCCCCGCCTCCCTGCCAGCTTCTTCTGCTTTTATCCTCACACAGAGCTGGACCAGGGCTCTGACAGCCTTTCTTTTGTATGTGTTTGTGGGAGGTCCCTCCCTTGGTCTTTTAACTACTGTGGTGATTCAAACTGTGGGCTGAGAGGTCTGGCCTGCGGAGGGGTGAACCGTCCTCAGCATCCCTGGCTGGGGGCCTTGCTTCGAGGGGTTCTGGCAGGACGTCCCTGCGAGTGTGGGGCCAGTGCCACCTAAATGTCTCTGAGTAAGAGACACTGAGAGGGGAAAACCTTATGGAGATGCAGCTCAGCCTTTTGAGCCCTTTGCTTACTCAGCCCATTCTGGATATCAGGGGATTGTTTTACTGTTTGCTGAAAGGAATAGTATAGAAGCTTCTGGGCTCCCTGGAAGGATGTTGTGCTGATAGGCAGGGGGTGGGGTGAGGTATTTCCCTTGGGCTGATAAATAATCTTGACCCTTGGAGCTTCTAGAACAGGGGCTGACAACATTTTTCTGTAAAGGATCTGATAGTAAATATTTTCGACTTTGCATCATATGGTCTCTATGGCAGCTCCTCAACTCTGCCATTGCAGACTCAACCATCCTAGACATGATGGAAATGAACAGAAGTGGCTGTTGTGTCAATAAAACTTTATTTTATGGATGCTGAATTTGAATTCCATATAGTTTTCACATGTCATGAAATATTCTTCTTTTGATTTTTCTCAACCTTTAAAAACTGTAAGCACCATCCGTAGCTGAACTTGTCATACATAAAGAGGCCGGGGCTGGAGCTTGTGGAACTGTTCTGGGAGACCCCTCTGCAGTGGATCTTGCAGACTTAAGCTAGTCACTGCTCTGGTAATTTCCATTTTTAAAATGCAATTTGTTGAGTGAAATAAGCCAGATACAAAAGGACAAATACTGTATGATCTCATGGATAGGAAGTAATTAGAATAAGCAAACTCATAGAGTCAGAATCTAGAATGTACATTACAAGGGGACAGGGTGAGGGTAGAGAATGGGGAGTTAATGCTGAAATTGAACAGAGCTGCTCTTTGGGCTCATGGTAAAGTTTTGTAATGGATGGTGGTGATAGTAGCACAACATTGTGAACATAATTAACAGCACTGAGTTATATATTTGAATGTGGTTAAAAGGGAAAATTTTAGGCTGTATATATGTTACTAGAATAAAATTTTTTTAAAAAGCCGTAGTACTGTACAACCCTAAGATATAGCACGGACTATAGTTAATAGTACAATTATAAAGATGTCCTTTTATCAATTATAATAAATGTACTATCATTTATGTAAGGTTTTGGTATGTGGAAATTCTGTATTCTATTCTTGATTTTTCTGTAATCCAGAACTTCTCTAATAAAAAAAAATGTAGTTTGAAACAGGTCTCAGTCTTATGTCTGCTGGTTAAAATGGAACCTAGTGTTATTACATTAGGTTATTCATTCAGCAAATATTAATAGTCTACTGGCAGGGACCTGGAGAGGAAAAATTTGTCATATTCTGGCTGTGGGACCTTTAGCAGGTGGTTTAACCTCTCTGAGCCTCAGTTCTTCCACCTGCTAAAGAAGTAGTAATAGCAAGACTTACCATGCAAGTGAAATAAACTGTGTAAGATTCAACATAGTACCTGGCACAAAGTACTTATAAGGTTAGCCGATTCCCTCACCTCTATAAAGAGTACAAAGGGGGTGTATAAAGATGGTGCAGACTATTTTATCCCTTTTTCCAACAACCCTGCAAAGTAAATCTTACTAGGCATTTTATAGAGAAGGGGGCCCAGAGAAGCTGGGAAGCTTGTCCAAGGTCACAAGCTGATAGTAAGTGATGGAGCTGGAAGACTGCGTGACTCACAAGACCAGCACCCTCCATGACAGCTCTGGAAGGAGAGCTTAAATCTGGTTTATCTAGGTGCCTGCTGATGGGATTAATTCAATCAGTAGAGTCTTTCCGGTTAGAATTGGACTCTTGTTACTGACTCCTCCTTGCTGGGGAGACCAGCATCGTTTGGGGGTCCTTACCAACTACCAATGGCTGGGGGGTGCGCCAGGGGGAGAGCTTCCTGTTAATGTCTTGGGGAAGCACTTTTGCTCACCCAGAGCTCCAGTTTGGAAGGCGCACCCAGGTACAAGCCTCTGGGGAGACCTTAGGTTTCTCTGAGTCCCCTTGGGACAGAACCTGTGGTGTCTGAGTCCCTGTAGGACTAGTGAGGAAAGCACTAGAAGACCCAACTCTGGAAAGCCACTTTTGAACAATGGAACCTTCAGGCTCTTGCCAAACAAATACTGGAGGTAAGTTCCTGGCTGGTTTGACGCCTTAGTCTTCCCTTCTGTAGAACAGAGATGGAAGTGTTGTGCTTACCTCCTGTTGCTTCAGTTCAGTACCTGTTTGTTGAGCATCTGCAGTGGAACTTACTCTGAATGTACAAAGGAAGATGGGGAGGAAGACTGTCCTTGGCTTTGCAGGTCTTGGGAGAGAAAGCTCAGACAGGGAAAAAGTGACTGGGGCAGCTGGGATTATGAGTCAGGGCTGCTGGGTGGGTGTTTGCCCCACCCTCTGAGCTTTGCTTCTGAAGACTGCTCTTAAGAGAAGGGAGGACACTGAGGCATTAAATCCACCCTGTGCTGTCTTGTCTACCCAGCAAATCTCCCTCCTCTCAGTTCACCTGATAAAAGCTGCTCATGACGAGGCTAGTTCCCAGAACACGGGCTGCTGGAAAGGCAGTGCCCACCAGTGGTGGCCGGGAGGTTGGGGGAAGAAGGGAAGACTCGTGGGAGGGGACATGGTGGGAAATGAAGGTGGGAGCAGGGCAGCCAAGTGGCCAGCCATGCTCTGGTTCACTCGGGACCGAGGGGGTTCCCAGGTTCAGGGACTTCCTGCGCTAGAACCGGGGATATCTTGGGCAAGTTGCGATGAGTTGGTCACCTTGTTGGCAATCTGGATCAGCAGCAGGTGGTGTAAGGGGCAGGGTTGTCTCTCCCATGAGCCTCCGTGTTCCTCCAGGCTTGATTGCCCCTTCCCTGTGCTCCAAGAGCCCCTGTGCACAGCCACCCACACTGCTGTCCCTGGCACCAACCCCTGCGGGCCAGAGCACAGGGTGTTTAGTGAAAGAATGGAAGGTTGAGGGTCTCCACTCTCACCTTCAAATGGCTTCACTGCTAATTCAGTTTTCACAGCCTTTGCTGGCGCTATTTCCTCTTCCTGCGTGCTCTTCCCTCCCCAGCAGCCGACTGTGCGGGTTCTTTAAGCTCAGCTCAAGAGTCTCCTCCTCTATGACTCCTTGCTTGTCCCTCCCTCCCCATGACACAGTAAATTTAGTCCTATTAACATATTCACTAAGCCCCCACCCTCCTCCCCAAACAGAACCTTCCTCTGCTGTCTAATTGGGATTATTTGTTTATCTGACTTTCTCCTCCACCTCCTGTGAGCTCCTCGAGTGAGCGTCTCCAGTTTAGTATTTTCTCTGTTGCCCTTGGCCCCAGAGACCTTGTAAAGATTTCTTGAAGGACTGAATGGGGCTGAATACCAAGTGGAAATTCACTAATTCCTTTCTTCCTATGTACCTGATACTGTCCTAGGCAAAGGGTTGGAGCAATGGGCACGACTGGCAAAGCCCTTGCATTGGTGAAACTTACATGGTAGGAAAAGGTTGATGATAAACAAGCAAACAAGTCAGTAAACAGGAACAGAGCGGAAGGTCATATGCTCTCAGGAGAGGGGCCCTGGGCCCTGCCGATTGCCTACAGGCTGGGGTGCAGGCTCCAGCCCCACCGAGGGGAAACAGTGTCAGCCCAGCATTTGTGGCAGAAAGAATGCATCTTCCCCTGGGGAGTGACAGTCCTACTGTTTTGTGTAGTCTGCTCAGGGATGGTGGCATTTGCCTTCCATGCAAAGCATGTGGACTATCAGGCCCTGCAAGGAAATCCTTTCAAGCCAGCCCTGCCTCAAAGGAGGGAGAAAAAACAGTTTAGAAAGTGGCATGTTTTGTGCCTGGGGTGGGAAGCGAGCATGCATCTGGCCTCCCCCTATGGCTGGGTGTACAAAGAATGGCATTCATGGGCTGACTGTCCTCTCCCTCGGCGGTGGGTGACCTTGCAGCCTCAGTGGTGGCACCGAGGGCTCTGCCGAAGGACTGTGGGAGAGACCCCGGGGAACTGAGTTTCCTCCCCTGAAAGGGATTAACCCCGTCCCCCACCCCCACTCCAGCTTTAGTGCGGGCAGTTGTCAGGGAGAGGATCAAGGGGGACAATGCAGGTGAGAGTGCTCGGCCAGCTTCCAGGAGCTGGACACCACAGTGGGCTATTGTCCTCTGGGTGTGACGGGGAGCCCAGCCCTCCAGGAGGGCGAAAAAGGCCACCTCCTCGCAGAGTTCCTGGGTGCTTGGGAAACAGGCTGCTCTCTGAAGGAGACTCCACCCCTGCTGGCAACCCCCAGAGAGGAAAGGAACAGAAGCCCGTCGCCAGGCCCGTGCCCTTGGCTTACAGATACGTAATAAACCTGGCGTCTTGAAGCCCTGGCAGGAACAGGCACGCACTAATTATACTCTCCAGAGCCTGTGAACGATTGACCTGGGACTCCAGGGAGGTGAGAGCTCTGGGGAAAAGGTCTCAAGGTGCTCTGGACATCCAGATGTAGAGCAAGTTAGTGGTACTGGGGAAAGGCCAGTCCAGGGTGTTCAGCGGACTTGACCTGGCAGCCCCAGGTAGTGCCTGACGCCTGGTAGACCTGCAGCAATGGTTGTTCCTGAAAAATCAGGGCAGGCTTCCTGGAGGCAGATACCAGAGCTACCAGGCATCAGGCACTGTGTTAGGTGCTTATAGGCATCAGCTTATTGAGTCCACCTGCCCACTCTTACGAAGGAATGCTTTTCTTCTTTTTCATACATAAAGAAGTCAAAGCTCAAAGTGGTTAAGTAACCTGCCCAAGGTCACACAGCAAATAATCCTATTACCTTTGTTCTACTTAACAGTTCCTTAGCAGGAAGTTTAAGATCCTCCCCATCCCCTGGGGCTGCCAGGTCAAGTCCGCTGAACACCCTGGACTGGCTGATGGGTGAGTATAGCCAAGCAGAGAAGGGCATTCTGGACAGAGGGAGCAGCACAAGCAAAGGCACCAAGGGGAGAAGCCACATGAGTGGCTCCTGCTGCATGGAGAGGAGGTGGGGAGTGGTGGAAGGTGTGGCTAGAGAAAAGGGTAGAGAAGGGCTTTTAACTGCCCCACAAAGCACTGCCAAGGTGGGGAATGTGGAACACCAGACGGTTTAAAATCAGAAATGGCCTTGGCTCTGAGCACTTGGATGCCCCTTTCTGCAAAGAAAAGAGGACTCTGGTCCTTCTGCCCCCTACAAGGCTGGCAAATTTCCTTATAAGTTTTTCAAAGCTTCCTCGTGCCTGAGCCTCTACAGCCAGGCATGGATAGATTTGGCTCTCCTAGCTGCAGGTTTCCCTAATATTTCAATAAGTACAATCCCAATCACTCAGCTGCTTCCAGAACTCCCAACTGGACCAAACCCTGCCCTCACTGCTCCTCCTACAACAAGGGCCAAGTCACGAAAAAAACGCCAGGTGCAGGTGGTTCCATGTCATTTTTGTAAACCAAACCTGAAAACCACAGAGGATATTTTTATTAGCTGGAAAATAAAGTCACAGTGAGCTAAATGTATAGGGTGCTTTGTAACTGGTGCTGCTGTAGACTCTGGCTCTGTGTGGGACTCAGAGCAGCTTCTTTGTATTGGACCTACCAGGCTGGGGACCAAGCTCTTTGTAGGCTTGGAGGTGCATTTTGCAAAACAGGACACAGGCACAGAGACATAAATGAATTTGCATGAGTTCACACAGCTAGTGGGTGTCCAAGTGTGTGTACAGTCCTGGACTGTCCACACTTCAATGTCTCTACCCTTTTCCTTGATATTGCAATGTGAAGGTCAAGCTTAAGACTTGCTTTAACTTATTCTGAAAGTCTAATGTTACTGTGAAATCTTTTAATTAATTTGTTTTTAAAATTTATGTAACTTTAAAGTCCTTTAATTTTTTTAGAAACACTGTTCCCATCACCTTAAGGAAATTAAAATGTTAAAAATGTACTGGTGAGTCCACTGCTCAAAGAGAACTTTTGTCTTTTTTTCTGTGTTCCTTCACAACCTTTACCATTTTTGACGAGGTTTTTTCGGTAATGGCATAGAGCAGGAGCTGATAAATTCCAGCCCACAGGCATAATGTCACCTGTTTTTGTAAATAAAGTTTTATGGGAACACAATTATGCCCATTTGCTTTGCATTGTCTATGCCTGCTTTGGCCCTACAATAGCAAAGGCGAGTAGTTGCCCCAGAGATGGAATGGCTGCAAAACTAAAAATATTTACTATCTGACCCTTCACAGAAAATGTTTGCTCATCACAGTCTAAAGTGCACACAGTTTTGTAGAATGTCCTTTTTCACTTCAGCCACAGCAATATTCCATGCTGTTAATCATCTCCTTTCTGGTAGCAAAAGCCCTGGAATATTCCATGAAGGGGATGCTACAAACTTCCCTTAACTGTTTCCTTTTTGCTGGACACTTATATTGCGTCTTTGTGTTTTTCCTTATCTCAATTGCACTGTCACATTTGCAAATTTATCATTTATTTAACAGACGCTCCTGCAGACAGTATTCTAAGCCCTTTACCAATATAACTCGCTTAATCCTCAGTTTAGCAAGAAGTTCCTACTATTATTATCCCCGTTTTACAGATGAGAAGGCAAAGTCACAGAAGAGTTATGCACGTAGATTTTCAGCCCCGAAGTCAGGGTTTGTGCTCTTACCAGCGGTCAGTGTTGGCCCAGGACAGCAAGCCCTGGAGAGTGGCTCCTCGAGAGCGGGCCCTAGAGTGACTCACCCGGAGCCGCCCCGCCCTACCCAGCTGCCCCACTCCACCAGGGCCTGGCTGTTCTCCACCCCTCCTTTATACAAGCAGTCAGCTCTGGCCAAGTGACCGCAAACTTTGTTTCTTGGTGGAAAATGGCCCCAGAGGAAGGTCTCTGATGCTTAAGAGGAAGTGCAGAGGCCTAAGGAAATCATGGCTCCTGGTCTGAAAAATACCCATTGGGGTAATAATACAAGATGGCTGAGCCCTCTGTTTTGTGGCCCGAGGGGTCATGACTCAATACCACCTGTTTTCAGCCCTTCTGAGGTCAAGGGAGGCTACTGAGAGCTGCACACCTGCCCACCAGGAGAGCACACAGGCACCCAAAATGCTGCAGATTTCAGGGCAGTCATGGCCTTTCCAGGGACCCCAACACATTGCCTGGAATGTGGGTTACGTTCCCTAGTCCACAAAGACATGTTTAAAAAGTGAATTTAGGGGCGGGCCGCGGTGGCTCAGCGGGCAGGAGTGCTTGCCTGCCGTGCCGGAGGACCCCGGTTCGATTCCCGGCCCCAGCCCATGTAAAAAACAAACAAACAAATGAAGTGTGATGGAACAAGAGAATGTTTAGAGATGTTTCCCTTCCTTCCTTCTCTGTCTTTCCTTCCTTTCCTCCCTCTCTCTTTAAAAAAAAAAAAAAGTGAATTTAGTAAATGTTTCCCACAGGACAACTGTCAACTGTTGGATTCCAGAAGTTCCCATATCAAGAAATGTCAGGTAGAGATTGGGGACGGGAGGGACCCCACCTGTGGGAGGACGCTCTGAATGCTGCGTCCATCTTCCAGAGAAGAAAATACTGTGTCAGGGTCTCCCGAGAGCCTCGTCAGGGCAGCGGGGTCCTGTCCATTCAGCTCATCTCTGTGGTCCTTGCGCCAACCACAGTCTATGTCTGTTTAGAGCAGGTAATGAGACAAGGTTGCTCATTAAATGAATTAAGCTTTGGGAACGAGTGGTCCTCATTTGGAAGATGCCTGTTCGCTGGTCCTTCGAGAACCCGCCCTCATCTTAGCCGCCCTCGTCTGAGTGGGAGGAGAAGGCATAAAGGGCAGCAGTGAGAGCCAGCTGGGCTTTGCTCAGCTGACATTTCCTGGAATTCCAGGCCCAGGGTGCCTGCAGCCGGGCTCAACGTCCCTATACCAGCTGCTCTGCTGGTTCTTTAGAGCCATATTCCTGAGAGACTACTGGGGAGATACCACCGGGTCTGTGGACAGTTGCCCTAAGCCATGCACGCCTCCCAGGCTTGACCCCCTCTCTGGGATGTTCACCCTGGAGGGGCTGGCCTGGGCCACATCTCCCAGTGGCTGGAGCATCTTGCCAGCATGAGTTGCTGAGGTTCCTCCCCACTAACCCTCCTACTGCGGCCTGTCGGGGATGTGGTGGGAAATCCTGTTGTTCTGACTCAGACAGGAACCCCTTGCTTTTGCCTTACTGACTCACTTCCTCATTTTGCTAACCTCTCTGCAGTCTGGCACAGACATGGGGCCTGCTGCTGACACTGTGCCCTTGTAACTGTCTGCCCTGGGCAGTCCTGCTCTCCCCAAGCCTCGCTGTCCTTGTCTGTAAGGTGGTCCAGTCAGCCCCACCCTCGGGAGGTAATGGATGCATCTGCCCTAGCCTGACTCACACGAGGTGGCCCTACACATAGGAAAAGCTGTCCTGATTGGTGTTCGTTAACATCTACCCAATCCACAGGCATCTCCTTTGGCAGCCAAAGGTCAAGAACCATGACTGACCTTGCCACCCACCCAGGGCAATCATAGGGTTACAGACAGAATCCTGGGGCGTGGGGGATGTGATAGGAGCAGGCAGGGGACTCGTGACCCACCAAACAGAGTTCGCTAAGACGTGCTGGCTGGGGGGTTTCCTGGGAGAGGGCCTGTGAGCACAGGCTTTGGAGGCTGCTCTTCACATCTCATCAGATGTTTGCAAGTTTCACCAGTTCTTGAACTAAGATCCTATGCAAACTCTTTCGCTTTTCTGGAAGAGCAGGTTTCCAATAAAAAGGATGCCTTTGGGTGGCATGGTACGTTTCCTGGCATAGGACCTAAGGTGCCATGCTGCAAGGAGCCTGCTCTATCCAACTCTGTTTGCAGGTGGTTGGTCCACTCTGCCCAGCTGTTTGTGGGTCCTGTCACTGACCAGACCATGCCACTCCCTTGCTCACAAGCCTTCACTGGCTTTCTATTGCTCACAGAGTAAAATCTATACTCTTAGAATCCTGTGCTGTTCAGCGCCCCCAGCTTTTCTCTGCCCAGCACTGCTTCCTCCCCACTCCTCCATGCCCACTCTGCAGCCCGAACTTGGCCTTGTAGTTTCCCACCTCCAAGCTTTGTCAAGGGCTGGTCCACCTGCTTGTTATACCCTTTGCTACTTCTCACCTAACCCAGGCCCAATTCATCCTTCTCGTCTCAACCGAGATAGTCTCTCTATGACCCCCTTCCTGACTTCCCTCTCAGAGTCATTGCTCCAGTCTCTAGGCTCCTGGGGCTTCTGGTCGACCCCTCCATTGCCATCATAATGGTCTGATTTAGAATTTGTAAGTCTTCATCTCTTCCAGAGACCATGCGTTCCGTAACCTGCCACCCCAGCCTGACACAGGACTGGGCTCATTGGATGCTGAAGCCAAAGGGTCTTAGATTGGAATCTTAGACTGTTAGCTCGGGATCCTAGAACAGGCCCTGAATATTCTCTGAGTCTTAGAGTCTTCCACTATAAAGTGGAGATAAAAATGAAAACTCAAGTATAAAAAATATGTTTGTCATTAACTTGGCAAATGCTTGTCGGATTCAAGAAGGGCTAGTTCTTCACAGGAATTTATTCCAAACATCAGATGATACACACTGAGGTTGGCAACCCTGGCATGCAGGGCTGTTTGTCTGCGTGGGAGGGATGGGTTTGACTTTAATTTCCTCTGAGTCCTGCCCAGAGTCGCCGGCTTCCCATGGGGAGGCTGCCCCTGGAGGCCAGATCTCTGCTGCCAGGCCAGCGCGTGCTCACCCCCTCGGGCTGCATTGGCATTGCTTTGGAGAGGCAGAGTTTACTTTCTGTTTGCTCCCTTGTTGATTTGAAAACTGTCACGCCTATTTATACAATGCCCATGATGGTGGTTTATGTCATGCCCAGGGACCAGGCTGGATGCTGGAATGGTGTCAGGTTTTCAGAAGGAGCCTGGCTAAAGAGGCTGGGGTCACACCATGTGACTGTGAAAACCTTATGGCTGACGCTCCCTTTATCCAGGGTATGAACAGACGAATAAGAAAATATGGACAAAAAAGTAAATAAATAATGGGGGGGAATAAGGCGCAACAAAAAATTGGGTAGATTGCAATACTAGTGGTCAATGAGAGGGATGGGAAAGGGGTATGGGATGTATGTTTTTTTTTCCTTTTTTCCTTTTTTTTTTTTCTTTTTCTGGAGTAATGCAGATATTCTAAATATGAGCATGGCAATGAATACACAACTACATTTTGATATTGTGAGCCACTGATTGTATACTTTGGATGGACTGTATGAGTGTGTGAAGCTATCTCAATAAAAATATTTTTTTAAAAAAGAAAAAGGCTGGGGTCACAGGCAGCTCTCAAGTCCAATAGACTCTAGGTTCAAATCCCAGCTCTGCCACTTGGACACTAACAGTGGCCACTTGTATGATTCTAAAGGCAAATTATGTCACCTCCCTGAGCCTTAGTTTCCTTATCTCTGAAATGGGGATGGTGATACCAAAACTTGCAAAGCTGTATTAAGGATCAAGTGATCTGAGGAGTATCCAGAGAGGATGAAGCATGTTGACTGGTGCCTAACTCATGCTCAGTAAAGGAAAGTTACCTTAAGCTCAGAAAAGAAAGATACCCCTTAGTTTTCTCTACATTGGCTCACCATTGATAAGGTACAGGTTTTGATTCTGTGACAGTAGGATGGCTGCCTGAATAAGGTAGTGAACCATCCATCACTGGAAGAGAGCACAAGGGTCTTGTGTACCATTTGGTGGCTATATTTTCAAGGAAATTCAAGCAGAGTTCAATGGTTAGACTGGGTTCATTTGAATGCCTCTGCTAATCTTGAGATTCTGATTCCTTTTATAAAAAACAGCTTTTATTGAGATATAATTCACGTAATATAATTCACCCATTTAATGTATATAATTCAGAGGCTTTTAGCGAGTTCACAGAGTTGTACAACCATCACCACAATCAATTTTAGACCATTTTCATTATCCCAAAAAGAAACCTTGCAACCCTTAGCAGACACCCCACTACCTCTCCATCCCCCTAGCCCTAGAGAACCACTAACCTACTTTCTCCCTCTTCTGGGCATCATGTATAAATGGAATCAGGTAGTATTTGTCCTTTTCTGTCTGTCTTTTTTTGCTTAGCATAATGTTTTCAAGATTCATCCATGTTATAGCATGTATCAATACTTCATTTCTTTTTATGGACAAATAATATTCCATTGTATGGATGAGTATGAGACATTTTATTTATCCATTCATCAGTTGATGGACATTTGGGTCGTTTTCACTTTGGGGCTATTATGAACATACATGTACAAGTTTTTTCATGGACATATGTTTTCATTTCTCTTGGATATATACTTAGGGGTAGAGTTGCTGGGTCATATGGTGAGTCTATGTTTTGTCACTTGAGGAACTCTCAGACTGTTTTCCAAAGTGTCTGCACTATTTTGCATTCACACCAGTAGAATAGGAGTTTCCAATTTCTCCGTATTTTCTCCAACACTTGTTATTATCTGTTCTATTAATTACAGCCATCCTATTGACTATCTCATTTTTGTTTTAATTTGAAATTCACCAATGGCTAAGTTTGTTGAACATCTTTTCACATGCTGATTGACCATTTGCATTTCTTTTTTTTTTGTTTGTTTTCTTCAAGAATTGTCTATTTAGACCCTTTGCCCATTTTTAAATTGGGTTGTCTTTTCATAATTGAAAGTAACAGTTCTTTATATATTCTAGATATAAGTCTTTTATCAGATATAGAATTTGCAAAAATTTTCTCTGATTCAGTGGGTTATCTTTTCACTTTCTTGATGGTATCCTCTGAAGCACAGAAGTTATTAATTTTCACGATGTCCAGTTATCTATTTTTTCTTTTTTTGCATCTATTTTTGGTGTCGTATTTAAGAAACTATTTGTCTAAGCCAAAGTCATGAAGATATATGCCTGTGTTTTCTTCTAAGAGTTTTATTGTTTTAGCTTTTACATTTAAGCCTTATTATTCTGCATTAATGTTTGTATATGGTATGAGGTATGGGTCCAACCTCAATTTTTTGTTTATGTATATCTAGTTGTTTCAACACCATTTGTTGAAAACACTATTCTGTTCCCATTGAATTGTCCTGACACCTTTGTCAAAAATCAATTGACAATAATTATGAGGTTTGATTGTTTCTTTATCTGTGGAGCATTTTGAAGAAATGAAATGATTCCACAGAGTCACAGGGTGTTTCTAAAAAATTATTATTTTTTTGTTGTTGTTAGAGAAGTTGTAGGTTTAAAGAAAAATCAAGGAAAAAGTACAGTGTTCCCACATACTTCCCCCCATCCCACCCCTGTTTTCCTTATTATTAATGCTTTGCATTAGTATGGTACTTTTGTTACAGTTGAAGAAACAATATGATTATAATTATAAATATTATTATAATTATACTATTAGCTATCATCCATAGTTTACACACAGGGTATAAACTGAGCTGTGGCCATAGCTCTGCCAGGAAGTTGCTGCAAGTGCTTGAATGGGTATTCTTCCTTTGCTAAGCCTCAGTCTCTCATCTGTGAAATGGCTCTGCTAGATGAGAGGGTTCCTAAGAACCGGTTCAGTTTGCAACACATGGACACTCCTTGGGGTGTCCCTCTCATACTGTGTGGCGAGGTCCCCAATTTGGGATCCGGAGCCAGACTCAAACAAGGGCAGTTTCAGCACTTCTCTACCCTGGGCATGCCCCATGAGAACCAGCCCTGCCTTTCCATGAATGTCAGTATAGTGCTTATGCACTCTGCAAGCAGTACTGCCTGTGGGCTCAGAGGAGACCCAGGCTTCTCCCTCAAGGCTGGCAGTGAGAGGAGTGTGCTAGTGGGCTCTAGGTATCAAGCACTGCAGGTACAAGGGGGCAGATAGCACAACACGGGTTGTCTGCAGGGCCACTGGGCCTGGCCCTGATGGCAAACGCTTGCTGTGGGCCAGATCTGGGGAGTATCAGGTTGAGCTGTGGAGGGCAGCCACGGTGGAGAATTCTCTGCAGCTTTCACCTGCAGTCCAGCAGCAGCTATTACTCTTCTGCACCCCTTTGTCTCTCCAACCAGGCAGAGCACGCTCACCAGCTGGGTGCTGGCCCAGCACCTGCAAGCACAGTGTTGTAGTTACAGGGAAGCATTTGGAGTTGGGCTGCTTAAGTTCCAACTCTGGCTTTACTTGCTTTGGGGAAACGATTTAATGTCTCTGTACCTTGTTTCCTTATTATGATATGGGGCTTATAATGGTACGATCTTGTAGGAGGTTGCTTTAGAAAACTGGCACAAAGAGTGAGCTCCTTCTAACATTCCCAGTAGCTACAGATCGGGACAGTGTAGCATTTACTCCAGTGCACTCTGCCTGCTCCACAATTGGTAATTGTGACCCATGGCCATAACACATTGTAACATGGCATGATTCCTCTTCAGGTTCCCAGGAGAAAAGATGATAATTGTAGTCCTTGAAATTTGGACAGGGCAGAGTTTCTCTGTAGCAGGTTTTCACCTTCCTAACACTGATTCTTTTGTAGAAGCTCCCCGCTGTGAATCGGATGCACCTCTTCCCTACACAGCAACCTTCCATGCTAAAGTTCGCCCGTTCTGGGGGAGGGGGGGATGGAAGGCTGTGGGGAGCCATCCCTCCCCTTTTACCAAACAGGACTCTGAGCTACTTGATGATGATGGAGCCAGCATTGAAACCCAGGCCCCCTGAAGCCCGTCCAGTCCCACTCCCCAGCCCCGCACAAAGAAAGAAGGCATTTGGCAACAGTTTATTTGGGGTTAGCAGAGTCCATGTTGATGTCCACTCTTCCCCTGTGTCCTGCCTTCCTTGTGGTCACTGACCAGAGAGCAGTGTATGTGTGGCAAAGGCAGGGCGAGGCTCATCCTGGTTTTCCAGTTCTTTCCTTTATGATAAAAGAACTAACTAACGCTTAATGAGGACCTACTATGTGTCACCTGGGAGCAGCAGCATCATTTAAAATTTCAAAGATTTATTTATCCATTCAAAAATACAAGGTCAGGTTAAACAATGGAAATTTATTCACTCATGGTTTGAGGCTGGGAAAGGTCCAATCAAGGCATCGTCAAAGCAATGCTTTCTCCCCAAAGACTGTAGCATCCTGGGGTGGCTGCTGGAGATCTTTAGTGCTTAGCTTGTTCCATGGCAAGGCACGTGGTGGCCTCTCCATTCTCTTGTGGGTTCTGCTGAATTTCAGCTTCTTTCTTCTGTGGCTCTCTGTCTGAATTTCATTCTGCTTGTAAAGGACTCCAGTAATAGGATTAAGACCCTTCCTGATTGAACTGCCCCCATCTTAACTGACATAGCCTCATCAAATGGGTTCACACCCACAGGAATGCATTAGATTTAAGAACATACTTTTCCATGGTACATAGCTCCAAACCACCATGCCACTTTTGTCCTCAGAGAGCTGCCCATGGGAGGAGTTGGCTGTCAGCCCACTTGGGGTTGGAGCAGATTCTCATTAACTCATGACTCCCAGTCACTCACCTCCTCAATCCCTGGGACATGCCTACTGCCAAGTCTGGGAGCTTAGTAAGGGCACCTGAATTAAAATGTAAAAATAAAGAAGATGGTTAGCTATCTGGAACTGCAACTTAAAATCACAGTGAGATCTCATCACACACAGATTAGGATAGCTAACATAAAAAACGAGTGTGGGTGAGGATGTGGAGGCACTGGAACTCTCCCTCACTTGGGTGGGAATGTAAAATGGTGAAGCCACTTTGGGACAGAGCTTGACAGTGTCTTAAAAATTTAAATATACACCTACCACATGATCCAGCTATCTAACTACCATGTATTTATGCAATAGAAATGAAAGCGTATGTCCACACATGAAAGTTCATAGCAGCTTTATGTATAACCTTCAAAAACTGTTCATCAATGGGTAAATAAATACTCTGTGGTATATCCACACAGTGGAATATTACTAAGCAACTAAAAGGAATGAATTATTAATACAGACAACAACATGGATGAATCACAGCATATTTATGCTGTGCAAAAGCCAGACCTCCTAAAGGAGTATTTACTGTATCATTCCATTTATATAAAAACCTCTAGAAAATACAAAGTAATCTATAGTAACAGTAAGCAGATCAGCAGTTGCTGGTATGGGACTAGGCAGGAAGGGGGGGTTACAAAGGGCACCAGGGAACTTTTGGGGGTGAAGGATGTGTTCATTATCTTGATTGTGGTGATGGTTTATAGGTGTTTACATCAAAATTTAATAAATATTAAATATTGACAGTATATTCACTGGGTTCTCTGGGGAAAGCAGAATTGACAGTATAAATATATGTGTATATGTGTGTGTGTGAATATTATGAGCTTTATTATAGAAATTGGCTCATGTGACCATAGGAATGGGCAAGTCCAAATTCCATAGGTCAGGCTGCAAGTTGGGAACTCTCCTGAAGGTTTCAATGAATTCCCAGAAGAATTTCTAGAGATAGAAATTCTTTCTGACTGCTGAAATCCACAGTTTTCCTTTTCAGGCCATCAACAGGTTGGACGGGACTCCTCTCATTGCTAAATTCCTCTCATTGCTAAAGGCAATCTCCTTAGTTGATTGTAGATGTAATCAGCCAGCCATAGATGCAATCGACTGACTGGTGATTTAAATCTGTGTAATAGCTTTATAGTAACAATTGTTTGCCTGACGAAACAACTAGATACCATGACCCAGCCAAGTTGACACATGAAATTGACCATCCCAGGCAATTTATTGTATGTCAATTATACCTTAATAAAGCTCTTAAAAAAAAAGTGATGGCTGCCCCATTCCAGTCAACCTATCAATTAACCAATCAATCAGATGAATTGGACCCTGCCCTTCTTTAGGGAGCAACCACAGAGATGAGGGGGGAGTCAGATGTGTCAACAAGTACAGTGAAATATGGCCAGCTCATTGAACTGACCCACACTCACTGTCCCTGCCATGCTATCCTAAGCCCCAGTTTTCTCATCGTGAAATGGGACCCATAATAGTATCTAGCTCCTAGGGTTGTTGGGAGTAACATAGAAAAATCTCATAAAGTGAATAAGAAACGTATAGCAAATGGTAGCCCACATGGGGCCCCTGGGGATCCTAAGCAGAGAGGAGTTGTTTTTTTCTGGAGGAGGGAGAATCGGGTATTTTCTTTTTCTGTGTGCCAGTGAGCTGAATCTGGAAAAGAGAACAGGGAAGGGTTTGCTAAAGGGAGGGACTGTGTGAGGGGTGGGGAAGGGCTGCATTTGGGAGGCGGGACCTGACTTGGACCTTCTAGAAACTGCGGCAAAGCCTGACAGCCTTGTGGCAAGTCAGGCGTCTGTAGGGTTAAGCGGGAGGGTGACCCCTCGAGTGTCACCAAGGAACAGCGACGTCCTCCCGTCTGGTGTTTCTCTTCATTTGGGGTCTGAAGATTTTTCTGGAGATGATGAGCTTCTGTGAGAAGTTTAAACACTGTATGTTGGTGGAATGCTTTCCATTGGAAGGCATTTTCATCTAGCAGAAAACATGTATTTCTAAAGTCAGTGTTGGGAAAAGTGAAGTCTGGAAATATACACCTGCACAGCCATATTCTTCTTTTCTTTTAAAAGCCTCTGTGCATTCTTAGGCTTGAGGGTCCGGGAGGTGTTGTGGGCTGTGTCGTGGCCCCCTCGCTGCTCCCTGGGGGCTCAGCCATGCTGAGCAGATAGCAGTTCAGCCCTGGGGCGGCTGGTCCTGTGGGGTGGGGGTGGAGGGGTGGGGGTGGGTGCCTGGGGCTTGGACCAGCAGGCCAGGCAGGTCTGATGGGTTCAGTGATCTGGATTGCCAATCTATGGGGAAGATGAGCAAGATACCTGCCCCAGGAGGTAGAAGGGGCTGGTGGGGGCGCACGGGGAAATACCTGTCCATCATAATGTCAATTCATTGGTGTGGGTCATTGGGAGGGGGGCAGGCATTTGGAAAAGGGAGCAACATCCAGCCTTCTGGGGCAGGCAGGGTCGGGGAATGCTGGGGGTACTGGGCCATGCCAGCCTGGAGGACAGAAACTTGGGTTGGCCCTGCCCTCCTGCAGGCTAGATGGAGAGCTCTCTTCTTGGCATTTAGCCTGAGAAGAGCATGCAGGCCTTGGAGATTTAACTTCAGGATGACTGGGCATCTGCGGG
This sequence comes from Tamandua tetradactyla, assembly GCF_023851605.1. NCBI lineage: Eukaryota > Metazoa > Chordata > Mammalia > Pilosa > Myrmecophagidae > Tamandua > Tamandua tetradactyla. Next base: position 56,606,990 of record NC_135338.1, on the reverse strand, counting down.
GTGTCACTGCTAAGGACTTGAGAGGCTGCTCAGGACTCCCTCCCTTTTTTCTAGTATTGTGCAGTTGGAGCTGGCCAGGGAAAGGTGCTCTGTAGGCAGTGTGCTCCTTGAGGGCAGGCATCGTCCTCACTCCTACCCTTCCTCTGACCCCCAACCCAATTTCTTAGAACCTCTGAAACTCTGCTGGTCTTTAAGGAGCCCAGGGACCAGTAGGGTTGGGTGGGAGCCATTGTATTCATTCAGAGCTACCCTGGGCAGGCACTGAGCCCAAAAGAGCAGTGGAGTAGGGAGCAAGACAGATGAGGGGACAGAAGTTTTAGTACAATGGGATCTGGCTGAGATTGACAGTCAGGGAAGGCTTCCTGGAAGAGAGGCTCTGAGCTGAGCCTCTAGGGGTGCTGAGTATCTTAGGCAGAGGGAAACAGCCTGGTAAGTGCAGAGGAAACCCTGGGCATTTCGTGGTCCTGAGAGGTTAAGGACAGACAGCAGGAGGTAAGGCTGGAGCGCTGGTGGCACCTGTGATTACTTCTGGGACTTTTGAGAAGTGAGAGAGTGCAAATGCACTCAAGGTCAATTCATAAAACAAAAGCAGCCACAGGAGCAGCTCCAGGGATGCTGTGTGAAGAGAATGATTGTAGTTTATGGAGGGAATCAGTAGCAGGGTCTCTGTCCTCGAAGTGAAGGGGGCCTGCTTTGTTCTTAACTGAGGTAACTCATGGAGCTGGGGCAGGGAAGGGAGTTTTGGACACATGGTGAATTTAAATTTCTTTTGAATTTTTAATCTCGGTTCTATTGGCCCCAATTTGAAACCCCCTAGCTGCAACCCTTCCCCCCACATGTATGACTATGCCAAATGTACACACAGCCCACACTTGAAATAGTGAATTTTAGCTAAAAGGAGCCTTAGACATTGCCTAATACAGCAGTTTGCCGAGTATGGTCTGGGCCAGCAACATCTGCATCCTCTCGGAGCTGATCGGAAATGCAAATTCCCAGGTCCCAGCCACCAAGACCTACCTGTCCAAAACTGGGAGTGGGTTGCAGCAACCTGTGTTTTAAAACACAGCTCTCCATGTGATTCTGAAGCAGCTGGATATTTGAGAACCACTATCTAATCTGTTGTTCCTCAAAGATTTTTTAAACCCCAACCCACAGTGAAAATCCATTCTATACACACTCGTATATAACACATCTATAAAACAAACAAGTCTTGGACAGTATTTTTCCTTAGTACATGAGAGGCACTGTGATATTTTCTATTCCCTTCTAAGCTATTTTCTTTCATTAGGAAGGATCTTTCAAGACCTCTGAACTGGTTTCACAAGCCTCTGGTGGGTCACCACCCACAGTGGGGAGAACACTGACCTAACGCCTCTTTTTCCAAGTCCAAAGCCTGCCTCGCTGATTGACCTGCCCAACATCACACCTGTCCCTGGCATGCGTTGTCCCAGCCAGGCCTGGTGGGGCCCCCTGACGCCCCAGGTCAGCACTCCCTGCCTCACAGCAGGGCTGGTCCCCCTCCTGTTCTGTCCCCACTCCAAGGCTGGCCCAGTACCAGTCTCAGGACCCTGCTGAGTGCTCCCCTTTGCTGCCTCTGACTGGCTGCCCTCTCAGCAACCTCAGCCCATCACACCTGGTCCTTGGGAGCCAAGGGTCCTCCCCTCCGAGCCACCAGCCCTGGCCCGCGATGCGCTCCTTTGCCAGCACCCTTGCTTCCTCCAGACAGCCCTGTGCAGGCCTGGCGGGTCTGTACTTGGAGCAGACTGCCCCACACGCTCCCACCTTCCCTTACTCTGTTCCTCTCCCTGCTGCCCTCAGGCCGTCTTGGAAATTCTTATCTAACCGTGTGTTGCTGAGGTCAGCATTTCCCAGGGCAATCTGTGGGTCCTGCGGACTTTTGATGCTTTTTGTTGAAGACTTTCGTGTGGTTAATTTAAAGGTGATTGGAGATGCTGTTGTAGTCAGCATGCATTATAGTCACATCCGGGATCCTCTGTGTGCCCTACCAAGGCCCATTTACCTGTGGGGGCAGGGCTGATTTCAGGTCACCTGGGAAGCAGTCGCCGGTCCCCTTAGTGGCCCTGGTTCCAAAGTAGGCCTTCTTTGCTTTTATAGTCATTTATAAGCTGGTGGGCAGAGGGGACCATGGCACTCTGCAATCTGTGTGGCACTGGCACAAGCCCTTAGTCTCCCCAGGCCTCTGGTCACACCTAAAATGGGGCTGAACTTAGGTGTTCCCAAATCCGGATGCAGCTACCTTGGAGGGCTGTTGTAAGATTAATAAGATGATGTGAGCATGCCTGGCCCAGTGACCAAAGGAGATGCCCCAGGCTCCCCTTGCACGCTTTGCCCTTCATTCTGCTCATGCCACGTAGTAGAGAACTTCCGGGTACCGTCCTCTCCATGCTCAGGATGACGGCTTTGACATCACTAAATGTGTGAGATGCAAACCAAAAAAAAAGCCTTCCCAGAATCCACTCGGCTTGGGGATTAAAACCAGCTGCCAGCTCAGCTCCTGCAATTCCACCCGCAGTATATGAGAGCAGTGGGAAAGCGGGTGAGGGTGGGGATCGGCGAGGGGCCGGGCAGGGGAGAGCCACAGAGGCGCGTCCCGGGGAGGCTGAGTGCACCTGCGCCACCACCGGGCTCAGCGCTGCAGACGGCTCTGGGTCAGCCTGTGGTGGGTGGTCTCTGGCCGCGTCGCCACAGTGGGAGCCAGGTGCTATGGGAGCTGGGCGCATTCAGGCCAAAGTCCTCAGGTTCTAGAGCAAAAGCCAGTGGGCAGTTGAGTTGGCACAGAGCTGGAGTGGCGGGCACCGCGTGACTGAGGCTGCCTGGCAGCTGGGACCTCAGTTTATTGTTCCCAACTCCAGATTCTTGAGCGAAGGCCCAGATTAATGCCCTGGAGTTGCCTTCCTGGAACTAGGAGGCCGATTGACAAAAACTCACAGAGGGCTGGCTGCCCAGGCTCCCGCTGCTGCGTGGGCACCACTCCAAGGGCTTGTGGGGGGAGGGAGAGGCAGGGGCGTGGCAGCCGGGTAGTTTACGAGCAATCGGTCCCTCTTAAGCATCTGTGTGATGATGATCTGTTGTGTTCTTCAGATCACTGAGCTGTTTTCTCAGCTATAAAGTGGGGATAATAACAAGTGTCTCATTAGACTTTGAATGGTCTGTGTGGTGTGTGAATAAAATTGTTAAAAAAAAACAATGTTTTAACATAGTTAGGGACATACAAGCTGTTAGATAGATGTTGGGTATTAATATCATTATCATTAATCCTGAATTCACCACTTTTTGCCCTTCACCTCTCCAAGTCTCATTTTCCATCTGTGAACCTGACATTGCCCTCTCTTGCCTGGGAGGGGTTTGGTGTTATGTTCTAAGGGATTTGATTCAGCACCAAGCGAGGTTCTTGGTATGTCTGGATCATCGAATGGCAGGAGGTATAGTTGGCACGTTTTGTCGGTGTTAGGGTTCTGGAGGGTTTGGGGTATGGGGCTGTTCTAGTCTGGTCCTCATGAGGTGTCTGCCCCTCACCGGTGGTACCACGGAGCCTTATCAGGGACCCCACTCTGCATCCTCAGGTTCTCGAAGGCCAGAGAGGGCAAGGGAGGCATCTAAGCCAAGCAATGCCCAGTAGATAGGGTTCTGGGTCCCAGTTGGCAACCCATTGCCACCCAATTGAGAATGACCGGGATGCCACCAGCACCCTGCCTTCTTCCTGCGAGGCTGGTCCCCCCACATTGCAGCTGGGCCAGTCACTCAGGTAGCCGGGATCAGGGCAGAAGAAACCAGTGTCCTCCATGGTCTCCAGATGGATGGCCGTGCCTGGGTGCTTCATCCCTTCCTCACATCTCCCTAGCAGGGCCCACCCTGCAGGGTGGAGCTCATACTGCCTGCACTGCCTTCTGGCTGCTCCAGTCCCTGGGAGGCAACAGCGGGAGGCTGGAGGGCCAGAGGCAAGGAGAAAGCCCAGGTCCTTCCCATGGGCTCTCTGCCCTGGGTGGGCTCCCTGCAGTGACCATGTCTCCATGGAGGTCCAGCCCCTCCTGCTCAGCCTCTTCCAAACCTGGTCTGGAAGCATCACCTCCTCCCTCTGTCTCTCCAGCCCAGCATGAAAGTGGTTGGTCTCTGGGCTCGCTTTTGTCTCCCCACAGCCTCTCAGCTCTTTCATTCCATGCAGTATGGACACATCCCTACTGCTTAACTAGCTCGACTCAGTGCATTTACTCTGCCTCGCTGAACCCTGATCCACTCAGGGTGCTGTCTTCCCTGGAGCAGTTCCGTACGCCCTGAGTGGTGCTGGGACTAGGCATCACTTTCTGTTTGTTTTTAAAAAAACATTTATTGTGGTAACATACATACAACATAAAATTTCCTGTTTTAATCATTTTTTTTATTAGAGTAGTTATAGATTTATAGAAAAATCTTGCAGAAAATACAGAGTCCCATATACCCATCCACTCCATGCAGAGCTTTCCCTTTTATTAACATTTTACATTGGTGTGGTACCTTTGCTACAATTGATGGAACATTATTATGTTATATTAACAACTATTACCCATAATTTATGTTAGGGTTTACTCTTTGTGTTGTACCATTCTGTTCTGATAACATATATACAATCTAAAATTAATTTTAACCCCTTCAAGTGTACAATTCAGTGATGTGGATTACCCTTGTGATGCTGTGCCATCCCTTACCAAAACTTCCATCCCCTCTGTACCAGCTAAGCATCAACCCTCACCCCCCAACCCCTTTCCCTAGTAACCTGTGTTCTACTTTCCGACTCTGTGAATTCACCTATTCTAGATATTTCATGTAAGTGGAATCATGTAGTATTTGTCTTTTTTTGCTGGCTTATTTCACTCAACATGATTTTTTCCAGTGTCGTAGCATATATCAGCGCTTCATTCTTTTGTTTACACCGAATAATATTCTAGTACGTGAACACACCATATTTTGTTTATCCGTTCATCTGTTACTGGACACTTGGGTTGTTTCCATGTTTTGGCTGTTTTGAAACATGTTGCTGTGAACATTGGTATACAGATATCTGTTTGAGTTCCTGCTTTCGCTTCTTTGGAAAGTGTTTACCTCGGTGTGGGATCGCTAGGCCAGGTGGTACTTCCATGTTCAAATCTGAGGAACCGTTTTCTGCTTCCTACAGTGGCTGCACCATTTTACTTTCCCACCAGCAAGGTGTAAGGGTTTCTACTTCTCCACATCCTTGCCAACATTTGCTCTTTTCTGTTTGTTTGTTTTTTAAAGAATAGTCATCCAGTGGGTGTGAGGTGGTTATCTCGCTGCTGGGCAGTGTTTTGGGGCAGTGCGATCTGGTAAACAAGCGCAGGCTTTGCAATCCAGCAGGGTTCAAACCTTAGCCCTGCCACGCACCAGCTCCGGTGCCCCGGGCCGGCCGCTGTCATCCCAGCGTCTTTCCCAGGGACAGCCCCTGTCCACTGAGTGCCTGAGACTCACCCCCGTCAGTCCTCCCAGCTTCTCAGAGGAGGATGCTAGTTCCGTCCCCTCCTCGGGGAGGGGGAGCTCGGCTGAGAGGACAAGCCCCACCATTCCACCCTCCGCCGCCTCCTGAGGGAAGCGCTTTCAGAGTGGAGGTGCTTTGAGGACTAAATGGAAACCTCGCTCCGCGTAAGCGCTGTCATTTTGCAAATGCCAGCACCTTTCTCTTCGTCCTGGTTTTGTTCTGTTGTAACCTTCACCACATTTTCCAGTGTCCTCTGTCAACCACCTATTTCCTTATGACATTTTAGCTTCCTCCGTTCTCCCTGGGCCTTCCCTATGACTCTAATTAAGAGTTCTCTTTTGAGGAAATGGCCCAAGCCTGGAGCTCCGTCAGATTCTAGAATTTTCCTGGCCTCTCAAAGATGCCCCCCCCCCCCCCCCCCCCCCCCCGTCACCATCCATTCCGCAGCCATTGTGCCCTAGCCGTATCTGCAGGTCTTGTCCACCTCGTGCGGACTTAATAGTCTCATGGACCGGAGGCTTCTGACCCACCCCCATTTCCCGAGCACGCACCCAGCTCGAGGCTGCACCTTCAGGCTGCCCCATCCCGGGATACCCGTCTTCAAGAAAGCAAAAGTCACTTCCATTTTGCCTGACGTTTGTGCCGACCCCTCGGAGGACACTGAAGCCCAAGGCTGTTTCCTCTCTGACCGTCTTCTCGGGCAGAGCAGCCGCAGCCTGCAGCAGGAAGTGCTGGCACCCTCTGCGCATCGCACAGGACCCACGCCCCCCAGCGGCAGGCCCAGAGCCTGCAACCACAGGCCGGGGCATGGGAGAAGAGGCTTGGAGACAGAAATAGCTTTTTTTTCTCCCCTTTCCTCTGAACGCTATTTTTTTTTTCCAGAATGCATGGAAATGTTTGAAAACAAATGCATAGTGCTGTTTTTTAATTGTCTCCATTCAACCAATATGAAAAACAAAGCATGCTTGCCAAAGATGAAAATTTCTCCCTCCCAAAGAGGCTCATTGCTGTGTTGGCTCCAGTGGCTTCCCTGGCTCTGCCCTGGCCTCCCAGCCCTCCACCCCCCGCCGCAGACCTTCCTTTCTCAACGCCGCCCCTCAGCCAGGGTGACCCCTCTGAAGTCCCAAAACAGTCGTGCCCCTCCTGCCACCTGAGCCCCCAAGGCTTCCTGACCTGGCCCTTGCCTGCCTGCCCCCCAGCTCCCTCCATTGCGTTTCCCTTCACTTCCCCCTCCCTCCCCACCACCTCCCCCCTCCCCTACACACACGTAAACCCTCCAGACTCATGCACCCCCTGGGTACCTCGAACCTGCTCATGTACTTTTGGCTGGCCGCAACTCCCCCTTGGGCATCCCTTCCTCCAGGTAGGCTCCCCAACCTCATGTCCCACCAAGGGGAGGGGCAGGTTATAATCCGCACCCATCATGGTCCCACATCCCCTGTACTCCAGCCCCTCAAGTCCACCCACATGAGCCTGTGTTGTCTGATTATGTGTCTGTCTCCTGAGCCATGCCTGATGCACCTTCAAATCCTCAGCCTCCAACTCATAGCTGCGGCTCTGACACAGGGATGCTTAAGTTAAGTGGCCTGGAAGCCCCATTCCTACCCCACGCCAAGCCTGCGGCTGGCCTGAGAGCCTGGGTGCAAGTTCACAAAGAAGGAAAACGCTCTGCCTGACCCATGAGGCATTTAGGATCAAAAGGACCCATTTCCAAGCATGGAATGTTTCATGCACTGAAGGAAGTGGACATTTACATTCTTCAAATCTGGGTGTTTTCCATTTTCCAGATGAGGAGACAAACCCAGAGAGGTTAAGTGACTGGCCAAACACCACCCAGCTACTGAATGGTGGGGCCGGGACGACCAGGACCAATTCCAGGTCCTCTGTCCCTGAGGCCTGTTCCAGCCCAAGGGTCACTCAGCTTTGTTGGCAGCCGTGGTCTCCTGTAGAGGCCCATTTGAACCATCTAAAACATGGGCCATCGCCAGCCAGCAGTCGGATCTCTATGGTCAGTGAGTGAACAATAGTTCTAGGTTTTTTTTTTGTTTTTGTCTTTTCTTTTGTATGCTGTATGGGGGGGAGGTGTCACATTTCATTCTTTTTCCATGTGAGTATCCCCTTAATACAGCATCATTTGTTGAAGTTTTTGTTTGTTTGTTTTGTTTTTCATTTGTTTGTTTGGGAAGTGTGTGGGCCAGAAATCGAACCCAGGTCTCCCACATGGCAGCTGAGAATTCTACCACTGAACCACCCTCACACCTCCAGTTCTACATTCTTAAAGCATTATTTAAAAGTAATAATAAAAAGAATATGTGACAACAGGTGCACAGGTGGTTCAGTGGTGAGAAGGCCTGCCTTTCATACGGGAGACGGGGGTTCGATTCCCAGACCATGCACCCCCTAAAAAAAAGAATATGTGACAGAGGTCATTTATGGCCCACAAAGTCTAACATATTTTCTACCCTGCACTGTACAGAAAAAGTGCTTGTCATTGCTCTTAAAAAATGATCCAAATCCCTAAAATAGTTTTAAAAAACACAGAAAACAAAAAGCTTTTTTGGAGGGACTGTGGCGCTGGTAGCAGTGGCTGAGCTGGCTGAGGAGCGGCTCTGCGAGGAGAGAAGCCGGTCCAGGACCAGGCAGGGGCTGAAAGTCTGAGAGCAGAGTCCCGTCTCCAGGCCAGGTAACTCGACCAAAGTAATATGGACCCTCTAAATAATCCAGAACCCCAATGGGAGGTCTGGGAGCTCCCTCGGATAGGTTCACTGCCACAGTGTACAGATGGGGAAACTGAGGCTAAGGGAGGCAAAGGCACTTGTTCGAGTCACAGAACAAGCATTTGGTAGAGTTAACTGTTCAGATTCCAAGGCTCCCAAGCTCTTTCTCCCACTGTCCCCACCTCCTACGCCCCCCACCTTTAGGAAGACCCCCTCAACCCCTCCCAGCCCAGTACTGCAAGTCATTGCCTCGGTTCCTTCAGTCACCATCAATTCAGGGCTGGTGACTGCTTGCTAGCACTGGGTGCAGGGGGTGGGTAAGCCACAGCCCTGCTCCCAGGCAAGATGGGAGATGGGCCTGCGGATGTGAGTGCAGCTGCTTGTCCAGAGCTCCACGCCAGATGCGGGGCTGGTTTCGGAGGTGGTCCTCTGGGGCAGGCTGCCTCCAGCAGAGGGAACAGCCACCAGCTGCCCATGGCAGCCTGGAGACCACCACCAAGAAATGCAACTCAGCTGTGGGGTTACTTGGGAAGAAGAAAAAAGTGAGGCTGGAAACAGGGTCGCTGGGGCCATATTGTGGGCAGCTGGAAGAACATGGACTTTTTCTTGAGAAGCAGGAGAACCATAGATCTTTTTTTTTATTATTAATTTAAAAAATTAACAAACAAAACATTTAGAAATCATTCCATTCTACATATATAATCAGTAATTCTTAATATCTTCATGTAGTTGCATATTCATCATTTCTTAGTACATTTGCATCGATTTAGAAAAAGAAATAAAAAGACAATGGAAAAAGAAATAAAATGATAATAGAGAAAAAAAAACTATACGTTCCATACCCCTTACCCCTCGCTTTCATTTACCACTATTTCAAACTGAATTTATTTTAACATTTGTTCCCCCTATTATTTATTTTTATTCCATATGTTCTACTCTTCTGTTGATATAGTAGCTAAAAGGAGCATCAGACATAAGGTTTTCACATTCACAGAGTCTCACTGTGAAAGCTATATCATTGTTCAATCATCATCAAGAAACATGGCTACTGGAACACAGCTCTACATTTTCAGGCAGTTCCCTCCAGCCTCTCCACTACATCTTGAACAACAGGGTGATATCTACTTAATGCGTAAGAATAACCTCCAGGATAACCTCTCGACTCTGTTTGGAATCTCTCAGCCATTGACACTTTGTCTCATTTTACTCTTCCCCCTTTTGGTCGAGAAGGTTCTCTCAGACTCTTGATGTTAATTCTCAGCTCATTCTAGGGTTTTTCTATGTCCTTTGATGCTGAGTCTCAGCTCATTCCAGGATCTTTGTCCCACGTTGCCAGGAAGGTCCACATCCCTGGGAATCATGTCCCAGGCAGAGAGGGGGAGGGTGGTGAGACTGCTCATCATATTGGCTGGAGAGAGGGGCCACATCTGAGCAACAAAAGAGGCTCTCTTGGGGGTGACTCTTAGGCCTAAATTTTAAGTAGACTTGACCTATCTTTTGTGGGGTTAAGTTTCATGTGAACAAACCCCAAGACTGGGGGCTCAGCCTATAGCTTTGGTTGTCCACACTGCTTGTGAGACTATCAAGAATTCAACTTGGGGAAGTTGAATTTCTCCCCACTCTCACCATTCCCCGAAGGGGGCTTGCAAATACTTTTCCAGTCACTGATCAAATCATTCTGGGATTCATCGGGGTATCACTCTCGACAAACCAACAAAATCTCAAGTGCTACCTGAGATTCCAAGTACTTATGACATTCAATCAAACTATCTACATGAGTTATATTAGGAAATGCTCTAGTCAAAATCTAAATTTTGTAACAAATAAACATTTTTTGCTTTAGTCTTACACATAATGTGACATTTTGAAGTATTAGTTATCATCTATTTTCAGCACCCTGCAATAATGACAATCCTTTAGAACCATAGATCTTTTAAGTAGGGCAGTGGGAGCTAATCAAGCAGGGTTTGTGCTTTGGAATTTCCTAAGCCCCTCCGGCTGTCCCTGGAGGAGGAATGAAGAGAGGGCCAAGAGCTTAGCTGAGTTCACAGGCTGGCTGCCCGCCTCCCGGGGCTCGCTGGCCCTTTGCATACTCTGTCTCCACAAAGGGACTGGTTTGTGAGGGTTCCTGGTGAGCTTTCTGTGAGGGGCCCTTGGGAAGAAGGTCTTCCTGCTCTTTAAATCAGTTGTAGGTGGGGGTTCCTTGAGCTCTGCTCATCTGCGTGTCATAAAATTGTGACACAGAACAGACCCTCCTTTGCACTGGTTGTTGGAAGGCTGAGGGCAGGATTCTTACCCGGGGTCCGTGCCCTGACACCAGGCTAGGGATAGACTCCAGAGGGTCCATGGACTTGGACGGGAAACTAATTGCATCCTTATGGCTACTAACTTGGAAATGCTAAAAATCTAAGTGATATTTAGCATTTCCTTGCATGAGGCGAAAGGAAACAAAACCCACTCTGGTGTTAGCAGTACCTGTGACTTTGCCACGTGTATTTTTTATGTGCTTTATAGGTGCTGTAGATATCCTAAAATATGGTTTGTGTTCATCGCTATTTAAAAAAGGCAGTGGTGACTTGCTAGATCTTTTTTACTGTGTTAAAAGAGAAACATATATATGTATATATATTTATATCCCAAATTTGATATTTAGCATTTTAGGTAACTGTATTTTGATATGAATGGTTCCTTTTTAATTCTTGGCATTTTACCTGCCATATCTGAAGCCATTCTTCTGAGAAGGGATCCACAGCAGTCCATGGCACAGAAAAGGTTGAATCTCCCCTCCCCCCCCAGCTTGGCGTTTGGCCTCCTGCAGCCTGCATGTGCATTCAGTGTGCAGCTTCTCCATCCACCCGTGAGCTTCCCAAGGGCAGGGATGGTAGCTGCTTATTTGCTGTTGCAGTTGCAGCATTCAGTCTGACTCAGAGCGTACGCTCAATTCCTAGGCATTTCACTGAATTGAAAGAAAATGGTTTGTGCAACAGGCTGAGAAACCTAATGCTCCTGAACTTGGGACTAGCTCTGCAACCCTGCGACCTTGCCAAACCCACCGATAGCTCACCAGCTAGGGCTGATCCCATGGTGTGAGGCCCACCCAAGTTCCTGCCCCGCTGTCCCTCTTTGATGTACCTTGTGGCCTCCAAAGGATCACCCCTCACAGGCCCTGGGTATTTCCAGCTAGAAGGATTGTCCAAAACCTCACTGCCTTTCGGTGATTAGAGCGTGTCATCTGATCTGAAACTCCTCGAGACTTGTTTCTGTCCCTCCTAGTCCTTGCTTTATAAAAATAAAAGCTGGAGCTTTTGGAAATCAGTCAAGTCACATACTAGAAAAGAGATTAAAGCCACAATGAACCAATTTAAACACCTGCACGTTCTGATGTGCTTTTAAACAAAGCATTCAAAGAGAGGGAGTGGCTGCAGGGAACATATTAAGTTGTTTGAAAAAAAATCAAAACAGCTCTGTAAGCAAAACAACATGTTGGGAAACTGAGCTTCGACTCACGGGCCCAGCTCCCAGCGTGAAGCCCACCCGATGCCCCTGCCCCTCCCCTGGGCTGGCGTGGTTCCTCAGCCGGCCTGCTCTGGTGGTCTGTCTCGTTTCCTCCTTGTCTTCACTGGTTCTTGTTGGAAGGCTCCTCCTGCCCAGTGCTGGGTCTGCAGCCCTCGCCAGGTATCCATTGGAAAGAAAGCTGTACGTGAAAGAGAATAAATGCTCACCCAATTGTGGAGAAGAAAAGACTTTATTAACAACCTTGCAAGAACAGGAGCACAACCAAAATGTGGTGCCTGGCCTGCCGAGCAGCAGAAAGTGTTAACATTTATTCCCTAAGCCTAGCACGCAGGTCCCTCCCCTGTTTCGCCACTGTTTGGATATTCCAGAGGTTACAGCTTATCCTAGAAGTCTAACTAACGCAGTTCCCACCTTTGATGATGTTTCACATCCCAGTGGCCCTGGTTGTTATTTGTTTAGATCTGTTTGTATTTAGATAAGGATTTGACGCCAGTTTTGAACTTGCATCAGAGGCCCTCTCCTTTCCCTGTCCACGGGACTGGCTTGAGCTGATTTGGCAGTCCTTTGCTTAGTTAGTTTCGTTTTCCCCATTCTGTGTCATTTTGTGTGAAAGCTAAACTTAATTTTATTCTGACAGTGTCCAGATTCCCAGTCAGCACTTGCTGGACTACTAACTGGTGGGTGAGAAGAAAGGACAGGAAATTCACCCTCTGCTGTAAAAGGTTTTACTCTCTCTCTCTTCTTTTTTTTCATGCTAAGTAATGATCACCCTTGGTAGAAATTTCACAAAATACATAAAGGGAGAAACAAGGGGGAAAAAAATCCCAACCATGGTCCCATCAACCAAAGACAAGAGCTGTTGACATTTTGTGTGTTTCTTTCTGCTTTAATTTTTAAAAATACAATTATTTTCGTTTCTCTCTCACAAAGAGAGTCTGGTGCGGGCTGGGCGGCCACCATCTACCCTGGGGCTACCCAGTCCAGCCCTGGGGGTCCCTGGGTCAAGGAAAGAGAGGTTTGAGAGGTTATGCTGGATGAATGTAGGGCTAGGTCTGGGAGTGGATTAAGCCACTTCTGCCCACACCGCTTGGCTCCAGCTCGGCCCAGGGACCCCCTAACTGCAAAGTTTCCTAACCTTTTAAAATTTTTTATGATCATAGCTTTTGTTTTGTCCCATTTGTTTGTCTGTTTGTTTTAATGAACTGTAGAGTTGTGATTATTAAATATATAATTTTGTTTCATTTTGCTGTTGTCAGTATATCCTAAGCATTCTCTATCATAAACTCATTTTAAGCATACCCTTTGTTGGCTGCATGGTATTCTAAAGTGAGGGTCTACTGTAACTTACTTAACTAATCCCTTATTATTGGGCATTTAGGTTGTTTCTAAGAGTGTTTTGCTGTTTGAAATAGTGCTGTGGTGAGTTTCTTGATGCATTCAATTCTACAAATTCTGGGCTATTTCAACAACATTTGCTGAGGACTTACTCTGTGCGAGGCACTCTGGGAAACTGAAGGATGAGCCAGTCACAATCCCCTCATATGAGAGGGAGATATAAATAACTTTAATCCAAAGTAGGTTATAGTTGCTAAATATGGGCAACCAGAACTACAATGCAGAAGAATTTTGCTTAGGCTCAATGGAATTTTAATAAAGTCACATAAGAAAATCTGAAACTTGGCATTCACAGTCTGAAAGTTAAGGGTTCTGGGAGGAGGAGGCAGCTTAACAAAGGGGATTGGTTTGGGTGGTGACTTATGCCAGCAGGAAGGTGTCGCTAAGGCAAGATTTGCAAGTAGGCTTCATCTCATGTGTTAAATCAGAGAATTGGCGGCAGCCACCAGGAGTGCTAAGTGGTGGGAGGTGGTGGGCGGCTCATGGGAAATACTGCCTCGATTGATTAGCAAATATCTGCCGTAGACCTAAGTTGGTGGAAAAATAATGACAGCTGGCAAACACAGCCACCCCCCACCTGGGGTGTGGCTCTCAGGTGGAGGTCAAGGGCTGGCAGCAACTTGACCAATGTCAAAAATTGTAACCCTCAGGTTGAAGTCTCTTTATTCCAATGAAACCAAAGTTCTTTATTTATCACAGATATCTTAGATGGCATGAGTTTTAAGATCCTTTTCTGGAGGGACTTGAGCCCAAAGAGAATTGCCCCTGAATGCCACGGCGGGGAGCAGGGAAGCCGACAAGCCGAAAGGGATTATTGCCAGCCTAGAGCCTGGGGCCTGCGCTCCCTGTTTGGCAGGCCGGGAGAGGACAGACCTGTTTTCCAGTCCTTTGGCTGTTTGACAAACACACGTGCCTCTGACCGTGTCACCCAACTTCAAAGCACAGGGAGCCGTGTTAGTAGTGGGGTGTGGGCCCATTTCCAGGTTCCACCACCCTGCACCCCCAACCTGCCTTCCTAGGCCCTTCTGCATTCTGGCCTGTTGGCCTGAGCTCATACCATCCTTCCTTCAGCCCCCACAGGTGCCATGACTCAGCAGCCCCAGGAAGGCTTCACCAGGAGCGTCGAGGATGCCCAGGAATGGATGAAGGCAGTACAGGAGCGCCTGCAGCTAAATGACAACACCCAGGGGCCCCGTGCAGCACTGGAGGCCAGGCTGCGGGAGACAGAGGTAGGAGACGCCCCAAGCCCACCGCTGCTGCCTGCCCTGCATTTCTACTCTGGGCATGTGACCTTAGCCCTGTCCCTTCCCTCAGGCCTCAGATTTCCTGTCTGTTAGAAGTGGACCAGACTTGTGTTTCTCAAACTTTGTTATGTATGTAAATCTCCTGGGGATTTTTGGTGAAGTGCAGATGCTTATCTAAACATGTCTGGGTGGGGTGACAGGCTGGTCTTTGGAGCACACTTCTGGTCCTTCCCGTCTGAGCAGGGGCACCCATACAGCTGCGTGGGACCCTCCAGTCCCAGCTGACCTGGCCTGGATTCCCACCCCTTCCCTGATTCCATGTGGCTGAGTCCTGCAGGTCTGGGTTGGGCCAGGCCTGCCTTCAGCGGGCTGGGGAGGGGACCAATCAAAGGAACACACTAACACTTCAAGTGAGATACAGGAGTTGAAAAAAATAATTAATGTTCACTCAAGATGCTAAATCAAGTCAAAAATCAAATCAATGAGTTGAGGGAAGATATGGTAAAAGAGATGAAAGATATAAAGAAGACATTGGGTGACTATAAAGAAGAACTCAAAAGCTTGAAAAAACAAATAGCAGAACTGATGGGAATGAAAGGCACAGTAGAAGAGATGAAAAACACAATGGAGACTTACAAAGCAGATTTGAAGAGGTAGAAGAAATGAATAGTGAATTAGAGGACAGGACATCTGAAATCCTACACACAAAAGAAGAGATAGGGAAAAGAATGGAAAAATATGTGCACAGTCTCAGGGAATTAAATGACAACATGAAGCACCCAAATATGGTGCTAGAAAGAGAAGAGAAGGGGAAAGGGTAGATAGAATAATGGAGGAAATAATCACTGAAAATTTCCCGTCTCTTACGAAAGACATAAAATTACAGATCCAAGAAGCACAGGGTACCCTAAACAGAACAGATCTGCATGGACTTATTCCAAGACGCTTACTAATCAGATTGCCAAGTGTCAAAGACAGAAAAATCTGAAAGCAGCAAGAGAAAAGCAATCCATTACATACAAGGGAGGTTCAATAAGACTATGTGCTTCTCATCAGAAACCATGGGGCTGAGAAGACAGCGGTAGATATATTTAAGATTCTGAAAGAGGAAAACTGCCAACCAGGAATTCTGTATCTGGCAAAACTGTCCTTCAAAAATGAGGGAAAGTTTAAAATATTTTCAGACAATCACTGAGTCATTTGTGCCTAAGATACTGAATCTATAAGAAATACTAAAGGGAGTAGTACAAGCAGATAGGAAAAGACAGAAGAGAGATGTCTGGAGAAGAGTGTAGAAATTAAGAGTATCAGTAAGGGTAAAAAGAGAATAAAAATGAGATATGACATAATACTGTTTTGAAACTATTATGTACCTCAGAAAAGCCATATTTCAATCCTAATCCAATCTTTGTGTGTGCAGTCATTTCTTTTAACCTGATTCAACATCATAGGGCAGAAACTTTGATTAGATTATCTCCATGGAGATGTGGCTTTTTGATTTACATGGAGTTGTGACTTTACCCATTCCAAGTGGGTCTTGATTAGTTTACTGGAGTCCTTTAAAAGAGGAAACATTTTGGAGAAAGCTCATTGCAGAGTGGATGCAGATGCTTGGAGAACAGTTGCTTCAGAGCTGACAGAGCCAACACGAGACCCAGATGTTTGGAGATGCAGGGCCCAGCAGACATCACCATGAGATGTCTTCCCATGAGAGGTGTGCCTTCCCATGAGAAGCTAAGCAAGCCAAAACCCAAAGTTGCTTCACTGAGGAGCTCAGTGAAGGCCCACAGATGCCGAGTGAGGAATCCTCACAGGAAAAAGAGGCTGAAAGCAAAAGCCCAGGAACAAGAGACCAGCAGATGCCAGCCATGTGCCCTCTGAGAACCTCCACCCTGGGCCACGTGTCCTTTCACAACAATTATCAACAATTATTTGATCTGGCTGCTCCAAGTGTTGCTCAGATGTCCATAATGAAGGGTATGATCTGCTCTTAAGTGATCCAGGCAGGGAAAACTTCCCGGCTGGATGGGAAGTGAGCAGAGAAAAGATCTGAGCTCGTGAGTGGGGAGCTCTGCAGGTAGAGAGGACAGTACGTGCAAAGGCACAGACGTGTGCAGGGAGCCTGTCAAATCTGGAAGCAGCTCTGTTTGCCAGGTATGCTGCAAAGATGGGGTGCAGGGCCAAGGAAGGAAAGGAGGGAGAGAGGTCAGCAGGGGATAGGTCATTGAGTGCCCCAGGTTCCCAGCTGGGGAGGTTACTGGATTCTGTGCCTACCCAGGGCACAGTCCCACTCTTGACTGGATGCCAAGCTTCTCCAAAAGAGACGTTTCCTCTCCTTTTCGGTGTCTGCTACCCTGACCCCACCGGTGTCAGGATGCATGGCCGGGAGCTTGGGTAGTGAGCAAAGTTGCCAGTCTGTGGGCCTTGTGTGTCTTCCGGGTCCACCCTGATCTGCAGGTGCCTGGAGTAGCTGCCCCAGGTTGCCTTTCCTCGGAATTCCCAGTCCCTGTGACTGAGGCTCTGTTCCTGCTGTTCCCACTACTTGGATGCCCTCTGGTCTGGGCCTGAGGGATGCAGACCAGGAGATTCGCCCCTTGTCCAGGAAATCCTTCCTGACCTTTCCTCCCTGTCCGAGCCCCATCTCCTAGTGTGTTCTGTCCAGGAACACCACAGCCTCCTCACTGTCTGAGGGCTTTTATCACTCTGGAGCTTGTACCCTCTGCTACCTGGGAATGGCTCTAAGTGAAGGCCAGGGTGGTCCTTGAGGGGTGAGCCAGGCCTGGGACCCATGTGCTAGCTCACAATGATGTGAGCCCAAGGGAGCTGACCTAGAGTCCGTGAAGACGGGAGCCAGGTTCTGGGGGCTTTGGCCACTGTTTCCCTCATGGGACTCAGGCCTGCTTTGTTCCCAATATGCTTTGACAGTCAAAACCAAGTTGCAATGGTAAAGGAAGCATTTCCCCATTACCATCTGGTGAGAGGGAGTTGCTGGTGCTTGTCCACCTACCCATGTAGGACTTGCTTCCGGGTTCTGGGCTCTCCCTCATAATTCCTCCACCAGCTCAATTAAGCACATCCTAAATGCCCTTTGTTCACGTGATGGAGTATGAGTTCCAATCCAGTGTGACATGTGGAATGGCCAGGAGTGAGTCCCATGCCTTCTCAGAAGCACATTTTCCCATCTGCAAAGCCGGGGAAGGACCCCTTGTCCCTTGTGCAGCTAAGGGGCTGCTGGAGGCTCCAGTAGGCTGATGGAGGTAACAGCCTCCACTCCTGGGAGCAGGACTCATGGAGGTCAAGAGCTCTGGTTCTGGATCTAGCAGGCTGGGGTCTGAATCTCAGCCTTGGCTATGGTACCTTGGGAGTGTTTTCCAGAGTGCCCTGAGCTTTAGCTTTGTTGCTCAGAACAGTGATCACTGTGGCTTCGAAGGGATTCAAAAAGATGAAGAAGGAGAGTGCAGGAAGATGACATGAAGATGTATTTAGACATTACAGGGAGTGCTGACAGAGCTGCACCAGTAAAGATGGTCATACCTTTTGGTTTTAGATGCTGGGACACACATGATGCTGATAGTCTGTTCTTTCCCAGGTCCCGGTCTTGTTCTCTTTACCCTCTCATTCCCAGACTCCCTTACATATGGGTCCTGGCCTCAGCCAACAGCTTCCTCACTGGCCTCCAAGCCCCTTTACGGTCCTACCATGAACGCTTGACTTCCCAAAGCCTAAGGCACCCATCTTAAATACTTCTTGCTTTTGTACCTTTGCCTGAGCCCCCATCTCTAAATGTCTACACCATCCCTTGAGACTTGGTGTCAACATCACATTCTCCAAGAGGCCTCCTTGGCACTCCCACATGCTTTAGGTCTCTCGTGGCTCTGTTTACAGTCTCCTGGGCTCGTGTCTGTAGCACACCACCCCACCGGACCCCATGCTCAGCTAGTGCCAGCGTAGAGGGGGTGCTCAGCAGGTCCTGACTAACCCCATTCCTCCAGTTTTTCTGGTCCCTGGTTCTTCCCCTGGGAGCTTTTTCCCTCCACCAACCCCCACCTGACTGTTGCCCTCGCTGGCTGCTTCATATCGTAAACAATTCTGTGGCTGTGCTTCTGAGTACTCCTTCCCAGCTGGCTCAGCAACCCCTGCCAAGCATTTCTGGACTGTGTCCTTGCCTGTGATGGACTAGAAAAGTACCTCGCATGAGCCAAAGACTGTAGTCAGGCCAGGGAAGGAGGGTGGAATCTCCTCAAAATATTGCTTTGCCAGCTCAACCCCAGCCTCTGGCCTGCGGCCCCCGGGCACACTGCAAACATCCCACTGGGGCAAACATCTGTGCTTCAGGTCAGGGTGGGCCGCGTGTTCTGTCTGCCTTGGGGATCCCTCCCCACCCAGCACAGCCTGTGTCTCCCCCACAAGAAAATAAGAGGCAGAGGTTAGAGGTGGGAGGAGATGACCCAATCGGGACCCTGGTCTTCAGGGAAGGGGTGGGAGTCCTGATGGGGACTTTCCAGGCCTGGCTGCCTCCTCCCGGGTGTGACAAAGCAAGATGGAATTTCTCCTCTTCCCCAAGCTGTTGGGTCCCTACATTTCTAGAGCTGGATTCCACTGAAGCTTCAGTTGGGCAGGGAGTGTAAAGCGGGCCTCTCTGGTAGCTGCAGAGAATCTCCCTGCAAAGCTTAAGGTTTTTCTGAGCCCCCAGCATTTGTAAAACTGGCATGACTGTGGTCCCACCTTGTTAGCCTGGGGAGTGGGCATGAGTCCTGGGGAGTGGGCATGATGTCTACCCTACAATTTTGGGACTATCAAACACAAGTCTTTCTTGGGTAGCAAGAAATTCCTCCTTAGCGAGCTTGGGCGTCCCTTGCTCCTAGTGGTGTGAAAGGTCCCGGGTGGGGGTGGGTAATCTTGCTTGGTCCAGACGTTCTGTGGTGGCCCTCGGCTCTTAGTCCACATTAATCACTGCAGATGCTTTTGTTGCCGATGCTGCTGTTTGCTAATGACTGGGACTCGGGGGTCCCTGCTGGGTGCTCACGGGGCCCTGCCACACCCTGCTCCTTTTCCCTGCTCCTTAAGCCCCAAAACCAAACACATCTTTTCTTGTCTTGAGGAATATCCCCCGCCCTTCATGCCACCTGCTCCCCCACGCGATGACTCGTACTCACTCGTACACAAAGACAGCACGTGAAATGACCTCATTCAGCCCCACGTCTGAATAACTGATGTTGGTGGGGAAGCCCCCCCAGCTATCACTCTGATCATCATTGGCATCAATACTAATCTATCTTATGGGGCCACTGCCCATTTGCACACATTGGTGGCTGGTCTACGTAAGTGCTCTTGGTTTACAAGTGTATTCGCTCAGATTACTTTTAAAATCACTATTAATTTTAAAATTCATACCATAACCCTGTGAAGTAGACAAAGCAGCAGTCCCCACTATTTCAGGATGAGGAAGGTAGGCCCAGAGTTGCCGAGTGACCTTCCCCACGTCACAGAGTTGTCAGCACTAGACATGCAGGGGTCCCTTCCACCCTGAGGAGTCAACCAGCCCACGGGAACATCAGGCTGAGAAAACAGACCGCTGGTCCCCAGGGAAGCAGATGAAGGAGCAGAGCCTGAGCTTTAGGCCAACATGCCAACAGCAAATTCAGATCAGAAGGTAATGAATGATACTAACGGCGAGCAGTTCGTGATTGGGAACCCAGGATGTGCAGACACTGTGCTGATGGTGCCCCCTGAACTACTTAATGCTTCCTCTGACCCCACCCCCACCCCCACCCCTGTCCCATAGGCCTGGAGAATTTAAGGACCTTGACAAGGGCTCACAGGGAACAGGGAGTGGCCCTGGTTGGAGTCCAGACCGATTTTACTAGAGACCCAGCTCCAACCACCCGTTAAGCGGAATCCTGGTGATGAGTCACGACAGCTAACGTTAATCAGAGACTTATGGAGCGCTGAACCTTGTGTGATAGTCTTGGTCTGCCAAGAATCTGACACCAAAATGAGGTTAAATGTGCAAGACATTTATTAGGGAAACGCCTATGAGAGAAAATGGGGCGGGAGCCCAGGAGGGCCTGGGAGAGGCAGGCCAGACAATGCAGGCGGTCCCAAGTCCAGGAGGGCGGGGAGGAGGAGGGCGTGGGGAGCAGCTGCAGAGAGGCAGCATCTGAGCGGGTTGGCAAGGCCAGGGGATGGCCAAAGCCATCCTTCAGAGGAGGGGACTCCAGACCCGCCTGTGTGCTCCGGCCCTGCTTGGTCTCTGGCGGGGACAGCCCACACAAGCATGGCCCCCAGGCAGAGGCATGGTGGATTCCAGAGCTGCTCCCTGCGGTGGAACTGAGGACGGAGCCCTCCTGGCTGCACACACGAAGCCCTCCACAGGCACTTTAGCGTTTAATCCTGAAGCGAAAGTCGGAGAGGATTAATGCTTAATAGCTTTATTTTACAGATGAGAAAACCAAGTCCAAAGAGACATGTTTGAGTTCACATCCCTTCCCGCGGGGAGGGGAAGGAACTCGCCAGCACTGCCCAGAGCTGCCCCTCGGGTGGCCACGGCCCCAGAGGAAGGGGGTCCGGGCTGCAATTTGAACCCCAGCTTCTCTAGTCTGAAAGTTTTGCCTCTTCCCAGTGCTTCCAGTGCTGGGCCAGTTTGCCTTTGGCCTAAACCCTGGAAACTGGCTTTTTGTGTCCACGACAGCAAATATGCCAACTGGAGCCCGAGGGGCATGTGAAGGTGGACCTTGTGCTGCGGGCAGCCGAGGGCCTCCTGGCAGAGTGCCAGGAGGACCAGAAACCCGAGATCCTGGCCCAGCTGAAGGACGTCAAGGCCCAGTGGGAGGAGACGGTCACATACATGACGCACTGTCACAGGTATGGGGGCTGGGGCCACGCCAGCCAGACTTTTGTCCATGGTGCTGCTGACCTCCCTGCCCAGCCCAACGCCGGCCTGGGGTCCCCACCCAAAGGACATGTCTCAAATCCTCAGAATGCTAGGAACAGGATGTTCCCTTGGAGTCTGGGGCCAGCCCTGCCTGCCTCCTAATTGTCATCCATTTCCATGATGAGAATAGACACTGGGGTCCGTTGTGTTCTGCCAACAATCCTTAATAGGCTCGCCTTGTGCACATCCTCCAGCAGGATGGCAGAATGGCCTGGAATTAGAAGGCCTCCTGCTTTGCTGGTGCTCTAGCCCAGATTCTCTGCCTGTACGGGGAGCCAGCTGGCCAGGGAGAAAATATTAGAGTGGCCTGGGGTTGACTCTCGCTCTGCTGGTTTCTTACTGTGTGTCCTTGGGAAAGTTACTTGACCTCTCTGAACTTCAAGCTCTTCATAGAGATATAACTGACTGTGCCTTGGAGGGTATTAGGAGGATGCAATGAGAGTGCAAGTGTCAAGAGCAAAGCACATTGCTTGGCATGCCGTGGACCTTCAGACCACAGGAGCTGCGGCATCCTCTCTAGCTTTATACAGCGAGAAAGTGAGTAGAGACTGGGGTGTGCTTTGCACAGCGTTTCCTTCTTCTCAGCCCTTTCACTTGAAATTCCAAAACAAATGGTGTGATGTTGGCTGGAAATTAGGGCCATCTCCATGTTACAGCTAAAGAAACTGAGGCAGGTGAAGAGGCAAGGTTAGGTAGTGAGCTTGCAGCACCTCTGGGACCCACAGTCAGGTCCCCAGACCTGTTCCCATTAAGCCATAACAAGCCCAGGTACAGTCTGCAAATCATTTGATGAATTCCCGGTGGCTGTGTTTTCATGAGAATGTGAAGAACCCCAGGTGACTGTGTTCAAGTTCCAGCACCACTGAGAAATGATTGGGGGAAACATTAGTGGGAGTTTACAGGTGGAATGTGGGGTGCTGGTGACTAAGGGCCCCCCAGGCCACAACATCAAGGCTGGGGTTTCCTAGAGCAAGTGTAGAATCTGGACCACCTGCTTGTCCTGACCTCAGCTGGGGATTAGAGGGTCTTACCCAGTAGGAGAACAGAGGTCCCAGAGCCTGCACCATCAACGCAATGCTCAGGCGACACTGAGGCCAGAGAAGATGTCTGTATGCCTTGTCACACTGTCCGCTCCTGTCTGGGAGGAGCCAGGCGGGTGGGTTCATGGCCCCTGTCTCTGTGTCCACAGCCGCATCGAGTGGGTGTGGCTACATTGGAGCGAATACCTGCTGGCCCAAGATGAGTTCTACCGCTGGTTCCAGAAGATGATGGCCACCCTGGAGCCCCATGTGGAGCTGCAGCTGGGCCTGAAAGAGAAGCAGTGGCAGCTGAGCCATGCCCAGGTGCTGCTGCACAATGTGGACAACCAGGCTGTGCTCCTAGAGCGGCTGCTGGAGGAGGCAGCCTCCCTGTTCAACAGGATTGGGGACCCCAGTGTGGATGAGGATGCCCAGAAGAGGATGAAGGCCGAATATGATGCTGTGAGGGCCAAAGCCAAGGTGAGGCTTGGCAGGCTTATCTTCTCCCACCTGTCCATCTACCCACCCACTATTACCCATCCAGCCACTCATTTGCTCACTACCTATTCATCTATCTACTCATCCATCTACTACCCATCCATCTACCCTTCCACCAACCTTCCACCACCCTTCCTCCTACCCATCCACCATCCATCCACCTAGCCACCACCTATCCATCCATCCATCCAACTCATTTACCAACTCTCTACCTACCCACCCACCATCCACCCAACTACCCACCACCTCTCCATCCATCCATCCACCAACTCATTTACCAACTCTCTACCTACCCACCCACCATTCACCCAACTACCCACCATCCATCCATCTACCTACCCACATCTCACTCACCACCCTTTCACCCACTCACCTACCCCCTTCTACCTACTCACTTACCACCCATCCATCTACTTACCCTCCTTATCATATGTGTACTCACCCATCTACCTCCCAACCAACCTAACCAATTTCTTATTCATCTATTCAACCACTTAATAACCCATCCATCCATCTACTCACTCATCTAACCATCAGCTCACTCACTTCTTAACTGACCCATTCACTCATCTATTTCTCCGTTTCCTACTATCCACTCACTGTTTACACCTCCACCTACCTACCCACTCACTATCTATGTCACCCATCTGTTCATCCACCCACCAACCCACCACCAGACTATCTACCCATCTTCCATCTATCCATCCACCAGTTATCTACTTGTCTACTCACTATCCTGACCATGTCCCCATCCATCTACCCACTCATAAAAGCACCCATTCATTCTTCATCTTTATGCCATGGCATCCACCTACCCGCCCAGCTGTCCAATTCCTCTCCTTATTCACTTAACAGTCACATGGATCTCCCCTGTGTCTGGAGGTAGAATAAATCCTAGGTCCAATACTGAGGATCAGAAATATTTAATAATAACTCCTTGACCAAATGATGGGCTTGTTTAGAATAATATTAATAATATAAATAATGTCACCAGCTGTAGATGCAATCAACTGATAATAGATGCAAGTCCATCTACAAAATACCCTCACAGTGTCAATCAGGCTATTGCTTTCTTGACCAAACAACTGTACTCCACAACCTCAACAAATTGATACATAAAATTAACCATTCCCTGCCTGTCTCCTCCACTCAAATCTAGGCCACATGAGGTGGGGGGCATGTCTTGTGTTCCTTTACAGCTCCTCTGCAATGAATATTTGATTGCCTGGTGACTGCATACCTGAATAAATTAATGCACATGTGCACATCTCCACACAGTGACCCCTTGAGGGCATCTCAATGTTGTTCCATGCCCCAGTCACGGTGGGTGCTTCATGCACATGCATTGACTAACTGAAGGACAAGCACAATATTCACTTCCAGCCACACAGCTTCCCTGCTCCCCTGTATCTCGTCCTCTCTTCCTCCCTCCCATCTCCTCCCAACCTTTGGTCTTCTCCTTTCGTCTTTGCCTCTCCACTCCCTCTTGCCCTTTCTCCCAACCCTCTGCCCATCCTTTGCTCCATTCCCTTACTTCTTCTTGCCCTGATTTTTAACTATTAAGATTAATTTTTTTTTTTTAGAAAGTCTGTCTGGTTCTTTATTATATCCCCCTGTTCTTTTTCTCACTGCTATTTTTCCCCTTAATTTTTGCACTCCTTTAGTATCCAAAATTGCTCTAAGCATGCATATTTTATAATTTACACCAGATTGTTCAAGTAGCTGGAGTTCTGGGGTCTGGTGCTGTCTGTTGTGGCTCCCGATGCAGTAGATTGTTTCCTTGGGGGCTTTGTGAATTTGAACTGTAAGCTCTCGGGGAGCAGGGCTTTATCTGCAAGACCGGGATGTGGGGCACAGTCCTGAGAGTGGTTTTGTGTTTGCTTCAGCCAGGAAGCTACCTTCATGATTCATTCCTATCTTTATGTTGATGTATTGGCATAAAATGCGTTCCTGAATCAAGTGGGTTTTCTAAACTTGAACCAAAGCCCAAATTATGCAGCAGGTAACTGTTCCATGCTCTGAAAGGTGATTTTTTTTCAGTCCAGATTTTAGACTGAAACACAATAGCTTCCTTCTCCTACTGTGTTTAGTGGGAAGATTTTTTTTTCTAGATCATCCCTTGACCAAGGGGATGGTCATTTGAAAGGCCAGCCTTTTTGCTGTGGTCTCTGCCCCTTGCTGCCCAAAGTCTTATCTCCTTTTCCAGCCTGAGCCTTAGACCTCTAGCCTCTAGTGACCAAAGTCAGCAAACTCTTAGGTGAGTTTAGCAATCTGGTTTCCACAGCACCTTCACTTCTGGGCCTTGGGGTTAACTCTTACCTTGATGTGAGTTTGGGTCAACATTCAGACCATTGTTTGGCTGCTTATTGTATTTTAATCTGTTTCCGGGTGAGTGTAGTGGAAGGGAGTTCAGGTTATCTGTCCACATTGCTGGGACTGGACATCGCCTTGGTTCTCAGGGTGAGCTGAGACCTGGCAGTCTGGGAATCCCTGGAGTTGTGAGAGGCACAGGTCTCTGACTGCTGAATGCTCGGGACGGGATGGGCTTGAGCCCAGGCTCTGCTGCTTCCCAGCTGTGCAGCCTCAGGGCGGCCACCCTCCTGTCCTCAGCTCACGGGGACTGAAAGAGTTCATGTTCCAGCCCTTTGAACACTACCAGGCACTTTCTCAATGTAAAGGACGATCTCTACTCTCAAAAACAGTGAGAGAATAAATAGGGATGACAATTGTTTTGACACCAGCAGGTGTCTGAGCTATTTATTGAATGGAAGAGAACCCCACCCCTGCGGCCTGATGGTAACTTAAATAGAAGGAAGTTATGGCAGCTGCACAGGGATCCAGAAAGACAGACAAGGTCTGTCCACCCCCTCCCCCACCAGAAACATCCCAGTGGCCCTCCCTAGACCTGCAAAGACCCAAGTGTGTGGGCGGGGACGTGCCTGGCCCCCGCCTCCTTGCTGTGACTTTACAGGAATCAGGAGTCATGTGAATCAGCAGACAGCCCCAGTGCAGGCCACAGAAGAGATGCGATGGAAAGTGCTTGGAGTGTGTGCACGAGGTAGGGGGATTTCAGGGGACCTGTGAGTCAGAGAACACCCTCAGGTTTTTTTTCAATCCAGTTCAGGCCCAGATGCAGAAATAAGTGCCTAAGAAAGTCTCATCATTGTTCCTGGGGACTTCCCCACCATCAGATTTTTTTTAAATCATAGAAATCATTCTTGTTGGTGTGCACTGCAATAATTTCTCAGCCTCTCCGGGTCTCCGACTTCATTTGATCCTCCCAACCTGCTAAATAAGACAAACAGAGGGAGTATTACTGGGCCCACCTCTTTTAGAGTAAAAACAAAAAAATCTAAGAGTCACACACCACTGGCCCACCAGAAAGAACCAAAAGTTCTAGGTGACGCCCAATTTAGCCTCTACCTTCGATTTTCCCCGTCCTGGACAAACCCTGGCCCCTGGGCTCATCAGGGCTGAGGTCTCATGGGTGCCTGGTGGGGCCCCGTGGGGGCCGTGTTAGAAGGCGGGAGGTGTTGGAGCTCCCGGAGGAGAGGCACAGGTTTGCTGCCGAGGTCCTTGGGGAGCAGGAGTGTGGGCGTCATGGCATGAGAAGTAGCTGGTGACGGTATGGCTGGGAAGCTGCCTCCTGGTTGGAAGCCCCCTCAGCCAGTCTAATTCTGACCCCCATAAGGAAATGGGGTGCTGGTGTTAACTGGGGTGACTGGATCTTGCACAGAGAAGTCAATTTAGTTTGGCTTTTTCGGCTGTTGGGTGAAGTTCACGGACCTTTGCTTTTATCTTTCTGGACTCCGAAGATTTGGGACCTCTGCTCTTACTCAGAGCAAGCAGCTTTAGCTTTTGAGTGGAGAGGGGGACCTGGCAAACCATGAAGGTGTTTGTCCGCTCCTTCCTGAGCTGGCTGCAGGGGAGGCGGAGAGGCAGAGGATGTGGAGGAGGAGGGCAAGCCCCTACAGGCCCCCTGCTGCCATATTCAAGACACTGTGCTAGTATGCATTGTTCTTGGAAGAGGAGCCATTGCTTTTGTCAGACTCTCCATGCAACTGAGAAACTGTGGAGGAGCTACTGAGGGATCATCTTTTACATTATAAGGACAGGCTTTATACCTGGCCTCAAAGGCGCTTATGGTGCACCCTTGGGAAAACACTTGACCTCCCGACTCCAGGGTCCTCATCAATAAAGTGGAGTGTAGCCCCCAGACGTCCACCTCCTGGGCATTCCTCAGCCTGCCAGCCCTGGACACAGGAAAATGCTCTGGCTCCCTCCCAAGCAGGGTGGGGAACACTTGGTGCCCGGTAGCCCCTGAAGATTCTTGGTGGCCCAGATGCATCCTGGTCACCCCAAAATCCGGTTCCCTGCTCTGTGAGTTCTTGCTGTCTCTGGAGGCTCACCCCGGCAGAGTCAACCTGAAGGCATAACTCAGTCCTTGATTTCCACAAGGGGGTTCTCTGCCCGATGCACACAAATGACCAATTCCTAAGACATCAGTATTTCAAAGAGAGAAATTATTGCCAAGAGCAAAGCAAGGAGAACAGATGGCCTATGGGCCTAAAATCTGTCTCCCCAAACTAGTAACTCTGAGGGTTTTATAGTATCAAAGGATGGGCAGGTTTTAGGATAATGAGTATAATGGCTCAAGATGATGAAATTAGGGATGGTCTAATTATTGAGGATGTGCAGATTGATAACATATGTCAGAAAATGACAGCCTTAATGTGATGATGGTGTGATTTTGGTATTATAATGAGGTATAGGTCACCTCTAAGTTAAGAGTTAAGCTACTGTACATTTCAGATGGGCCAATTTTGGTTAGATCTAGCTTCGTCTAGTGAGATAGCTTAGGAATTAGGGTGGGTTAATTCTGCGCTGACTCAAGTTCCCTCATTAATAAACATTAAGGAGCTGTCTACTGAGCACAAAACTTTAAAGTTGTATAACAAGATAAGGGGGTACAAGCCAGGCCAGTTACACGTTATCCTGAGGCTTTTACAGTCATAAGGTAAGTATACATTATCTTTACCAAAGATCAGGGCATTGGGGTTACAGCTCAGTGAGTTTCAGTAGATTCAGGCAGTTATTTTTGGTTATTCTACAGTATACTAGAAAATTAAAAGGCATCTACATAACAATTTGGTAATCATAATCATTTAACTCAACTTCTCGGTTACCAGGCGACAAAGACAAACTGACTAGGTGGGAGAGGGAAGAGTTTTTAGAAATCCCAGCCTGGCTGGGCAGGTAACTTAACTTAATTGAACATCCTATTCTTCCAGATGCTTCCATTTCTGCCAAGAAGTTTCCTCCCTGGATCACCTCTCTCTTCTTCCCCTTCTCTTATCTCCAAGTCCCTCTACCTCTTTTCCTCCTGATCTTAACATTTAAACCTAAAAATGTTTCCCTTTCTAACTAGGGTGCCTCCACTCTCTCTTCCCCAACCATCTCACCCTTCCTTGGGGCCTAAAGGTCTTGCAAGACAGTTGTCCCCTATGGGGGGGGAGGTTGCAGCTGCCAGCTGTAAGCCAATACATTGTCCCCCTGTCTCTCTTCAGGACAGGGAGATGTGGCTCACAGGGCAGGTGTGGGATGAAACACAGCTTGTTTGCTAGGAGAGGGAGGAAGTGCAGCAGCTGGGCCACCCTGACAGTGGAGCAGAAATCCAAAGCCCTGGCCAACCAAGAGCTTTGACTTTCCCCCATGGCCAGCGTTTCTTTACAGGCCATGAGACACATAACAAAGAATGCTGCTTTGGGTCCTGTCAAGCTATGTGATCTTGGGAAAATCACTTACCCTCTCTGGGTTTCCAGATATGAAGTGAATTCAGAGCTTGCCAGCATGCACAGCCTCTGTGCTGGCCCATTAATTGCCTTCTTCCAGGTGCCAGCAGGTTGCTGGCCCTCCTTACATGGTGGGGAGAAATGAAATAACCCAGAGTTCTCACAAGTGGACCCTAGCATGCTCAAAGAATCGTTCCATCATAGAACAAATTTGGTGCAGGCAGCAGCTGCCCTTCAATAAGCTCTTTTTTTCTACAAAGAGTGGAAGAAATCCTTGGCAAAGAGTAGGGCTGTGTCCTCAGTTCACTTTAGGTTCTTCTGGAAGGTTCTTTGGGGGAGCTGTCGTTTTAACAATGGGGATCAGCCCTTCCTACAATTCAGTGCCATGTTATGACAAAAGCAAGTCTCACCCTAATTCTTTATGCATTCAGACATTCAATAGCAAGAAGACCCAAAGCAGTTCATGCAGTATTGGGTCTCCTTCTGCTCTGTATGTGTGATAAAGCCTTGTCCTGCAGAAAAGCTCCTCCCTAGGCAGACAAGAATGCCTTTCCAAGGCCTCTGGCCGCAATCTTGCTCCAGCAGCGCTGGGACTCAGGACTGTGTCCCTGTCTGTGACCCTGCATCTCCCCTGGGGAGGCCTGTTCTCAAGGATGGGAGGGGCTACAGGATATTTTATATATTAATAGCTCTTCTTTCAGCCATGGGATCCTCTTTTCAACATTCCTCCAGCTGTTCAACAGGCCACTATTTTCACTTATGAACCCCACCTTTTACTTCCAATGTGTTAATTAGCAAATCCTCTGGTTTTGATGGACATGAAACCCTAGGAGCACCACGGGGCCACCTCTGAATGGATATTCTTTTTTAGAAAGTTTTTGTCCCATTTTTTCCCCTATCCTTTCCTTACCTGACTCCTGCTCAACCTTCCAGACTCACTTTTTGATACCTCCCTAGTTCTCTGTGTCTGCCACGCATGTACTCTGAGTTTCATTTTTGCTGAACAACTTGCAGCTTCTGGAGTGGACCTCGCTCACTCCCCTCAGCCCCTTTGCACTACAAGCCTACGCATTGCTTCTGCCTAGAGACCACTTCACCTGAAGGAGACTCTTGAGAGGACCACTGGCCACCACTGGGGAAATGAGGTTTAAATCCACAGACACCCCGGCCACAGCATCCATGGATCCCGAGCATTTTCAGGTCAGGAGTAGACAGAGCAGGCTGATGGCCAGTCAGTGTGTTTGTTTTTAATCCACCGCATCTGTTTTCCGAAGAGCCAGGCAGACAGTAGCATCCTCCTCCTCCCTGCCCCCATGGAGTCCTTTCGGGAAGGTGTGTCTGTCTGGCATCTTGGCCGTGAATCAAAGCTGCTCACGCCACCCTCCGCAGAGACACAACTCTCGTCGCCTCTGTGGATGGGCTGGGTTTGGCATCCCTGACAACTCTGCCCTGGCTGCAACTGGTTTCACTGTTCGCACTCACGGGGAGGCTGAGCACATGCCCACTGGTCACCCTGTCCCCCTCTGGCAAGGCCGGGACCCCGTGTGACTATCAGGCCTGGCCCAGAGCTGGTCAGGAACCCCGCCGGGCTAAGCCGCATTCCCGCCCCGAGCCTGTCCCCATCTATTGACTCCGTTTACTCTCTGCTTGTAATTCCCAATCCAATTTGTTTCACGAATCATCCTTTTCTGGGGGTGGATGAAACTCTGAGAGGGTGTCCATAGATGCGAAGAAGCTGAAGGGAGGGAGGAGGCAGCAAGGAGACTTGCCGAGGGCCCAGCGCCATCTGAGGGGTACTGGCAGGGATGCAAGGAGAAGGTCACTGTCCCGTGGTCCACTCAGTGGAATACAGGCAGCTCTGGCACCTTCCTATCTGCCGCACCCTGTTGAAATGCTGAGCTTCACTTCCCTGAGGGTGGAGGGGAGAAAACATCTCACCTCTTCACTGAGGCACTTGGATCTGAGCCTTGGTTTTCCCATCTGTAAAATGGGGATAGTTTCTCCTACTTGCGATGGATGGTGCAAAGGTTTAAATGAATTAGTATTTCTAAATTGGACGATGAACTTCTCAAAACAAACAGCCAGGGAAGGTTTTCAAATCCATACACATGTCGGTCGTATCACTTGAGAATTTTTGACTTAGCTTCGAAGATGGTCAGAATCTTCTCAGACACAGAAAGAGCTGAGCTTGGCAAACTTCAGCCCGCAGGCCAAATCCAGTCACCGCCTATTTTTGTACTATTTGTGAGTTTAGAGTTGTTTTGACTTTTTAAAATGGTTGGAACAAATACATTTAAAAATATTTCATGACATGAAATTTATGTGAAATTCAAATTCCAGTATCCCTAAATAAAATTTTATTGGACCATGCTCAGTCTCTAAATGAATTCACTGTGTATGGGTGCCTAGTGCTACAACAGCAGAGTCGAGTAGTTGTGACAGAGACATATGGCCTGTGAAGCCAAAAATATTTACTCTCTGGCTCTTGCCAGGAAAAGTCTGCTGACTGCTGGAGTAGAGCACTGATTTGGGAGTTCCATACTAGCCATTTGAATCCTACCCACGAGGCACTGTGGGAGTAAGAGATCTTCTAACTCCTAGCTTGGCATTTGCAAAATGGGATGGTTTTCTAAGCTGTGAGCATTAAGTAAGATAATGCTTTTAGAGTTGTAGGCACATAGTAGGTGCTTCTTAAATGAAAGTTTCCCTTGTCTTGAATCACTTCTTGAAACCTTTCCCTTAGAGGCAGGCAAGTTTTGGCTCTTGGTGTTTATTCTTCCTGCAATTCAGGAAGCATCCACAGAGCCTGGCCTGAGCTAGACTCTGGGGAGACAAAGTCACTGAAGGCAGCCTCATTCTTCCGGGGCTCTTGGTTCTCCCAGTGGATAACTGGGAACTCGGCACAATGTGGGAGACAGGTGTTCTGATAGAGCTGTGCCCCTGAGTTAATTTGGCCTGGGGCACTGGGCAAGTCTTCAGAGAAGGTGGGGGCTGGGAGTTGGCATTGCCAGGTGGGCATCTGATGACCAGGTAGGGGAAGGGAGGGGAAGGGAGTAGGATGCAATTGCTGAGTGGAGTCGTCACGACAGAGACCTCATGGCCAGTGAAGCCAAAAACATTTTCTATCTGATCCTTCGCAGTTGCAAAGGCCTGGGACCATGTCTGGGCCACGTTGTGTCATTAGGCATGACAAGAGCACGGAGGAGTGGAGCAAAAGATAATAAACAATGACTCGTGGTTGTTAAGCATTTATTTACTCCTCACTGCACCCCAGTGAGGCAGGTTATTGACCACATTGTACAAGTGAGGAAACTGAGGCACAGAGGGGTGAATCACCTGGGTAAGTCTCCACCCAGACCCTTGACCTCAACACCACTGAGAAACATGGAGGGGCCTGCAATGGAGCTTGGATCTGAGCCTGGGGGCCATGGGGAGCCCGAAAGTGTTAAAGAGGGAATGCTGGGATCAGGGTGTGTTTTGAAAAACAGAATCTCTAGGCATACAGTGGATCCCACAGCAAGACACAATATCCACCCACATCAGGCTCCCTTAGGACACCAGCTTGTCCTTTGTAGGAGGAATTGGCTGAAAATAGAGAAGGTTCCAATCCAGCATTGAACATAAGTGGGTCCTGAGGAAATGGGGTGGTCTTCGTTTACTTGCAAACCCTATAGACACCTTTGCATGATGGATCTGGAAATGCTGCAGGCCCCACCTTGCTCCTGGGTTTGAGTCCTGGCACTTTCCTAGCCAGGTGATCTTGGGCAGGTAAGGTCACCTCTCTGGGTCTCAGTCTCTTCATCTGTCCAACTGGGATAACCATGGGATTCTCAGGAAGGGTCACTGAGATAGAGCACTTCTAGTTCTTAGAGAGGTGCCTGGCAC
The DNA here is from genome assembly GCF_023851605.1 of Tamandua tetradactyla. Lineage (NCBI taxonomy): Eukaryota > Metazoa > Chordata > Mammalia > Pilosa > Myrmecophagidae > Tamandua > Tamandua tetradactyla. The sequence goes on along the minus strand of NC_135338.1, from coordinate 56,574,502 downwards.
CTTGGCAAGTGCTCAAAATGAGAATGTTCTGTGGTTGTCCTCCTGGTGATTGTTGTCATGCCCCAGCCCTGAGTGCCATTCCTAGGACATGGCAGGAAAGAAAGTCAGCTGAGCAGTGGAGTCGAGGATCCAGTTCTAACCTGCTTTGCTCTCCAAAGCCAAGAGTCTGTTGGCATATTGCTAAGAAGATAGAGCAGAAAGTTTGGGCTCTCTATGTCTCCAGTGAAAGGGTTGAGACTGTTTGCACACACATGGACACCCATGTGTGTGCATGTACACACACACACACCTCTAGCCAGGCTGTGGATTTCCTGACTTGGAAGGCCAGGGCTGCCGAGGTTGGGGAGCCTCATGGCCGCTGGTTTCATCCCTCCTTCCACAGGACCGAGTGGACTTGCTGGAGCAGGTGGCCCAGGAGCACACGCAGTTCAAAGCCGATGTGGACGAGTTCCAGCTGTGGCTGAGGGCAGTGATGGAGAAGCTGAACGGCTGTCTGGGTAGCAGCTGCAAGCTGAGCACCAAGCAGCGGCTGTCAGCCCTGCAGGTAACCCCAGGGCTGCATCTCCACCAGGGGGCCCCGGGGAAGGGGGCTGCCTGTGAAGCGCTCAAATGAGGTGGGTTCCAGTTTCTAGTTTAAAAGGACAGTGCCAGGTGTTCAGAAGATACAAACGTCAGGACGCACAGGCCCCTCTTGGAGAGAAGTGTGAGATGGCGCGCAGAGGCTAGGCAGCTTAGCTGCTTTGTGGGACTCTTTTAAGCCAGAAGTACAGCAGCACGGCCTCAACCTGGGGTCACATACCCCAGGGGATCCTGGGCAGTGTCTGGGGACATTTTTAATGTTGTCCCAACTGGGAGGGGGCCACTACTGTCATCTACTGGGTGGACACCAGGAATGCTGCTAAACATCCTACAATGCACAGGACGGCTGCCACAACCAAGGACTGTCCACCCCCAAATGCCAAAGGTGAGGAAGCCAGGTGTAGAGAAAGGGCCCTCAGACCTGCTGTCGGGAGGCGTTGGATCCACTCCAGCTTTTCTGACTAGTTGTGTGGCCTTGCCTGAACCCTTGACTCCTACCATAAAGTGGGTGGATTATCTTTGGTAATTCAAGATCTGCTTTATAATTTTTGCTACAGCTGTGCAACACACCTGCATTATTTATTTAATATTTGTATCTAAATTGACTCTGTTTTTAAAGGACTGATGAGCAAATGTTTGGAAAGAAAATGTGCATCACTTGCCATACATAGAAAACCAGTATCCATTGTCAGATAAATGGCAAATAAATGCAAATGAAATAAATACAATGAGAACTGGGGTGATGGGGTTCTAGAGCTGCTGCCAGCTGAAGGCTCTAGCCTGAGGCTCACTCTCTCTTCGTTATAAAAGAGAAGATTGAGAAATGCAGGGAGATGTTAAAGACAGAGACAAACTTTCTCCTTGTCTTATCAAAAGGCTAGCGAAGTCATGGAAGGGAATGGCCTTCTCATGTGGCAGGTCAAGGACATTTGGTGCACAGTCCCCTCCTTGGAAAGCTCCCCCACCCCAGCTCTAACCTGGGAGTCCAGGAATGACTGTTCAGCATGACATTCCCAGGGCCTCTGGAATATACAGCAAATGTGTTGTTTTCCACTGCACATCTTTTTCTTTCACCCCTGTCCCCTTCAGGACATCGCCAACAACTTTCCCAGGGGTGAGGAGTCTTTGAAGAGACTGGAGGAGCAGTCCGTGGGAGTCATTCAGAATACTTCTCCTCTGGGTGCCGAGAAGATCACTGAAGAACTGGAGGAGCTGCAGAAGGTTCTGGAGAAGCTGCGAGTCCTCTGGCAGGAGGAGGAGGAGCGGCTGCGGAACATGCTCAAGTCCAAGGGCGCCTGTGAGCAGCAGGTCCGGCAACTGGAGGCAGAGCTTGGAGAGTTCAGGAAGCACCTACAAAGGTTGGCTGAGGAGGGCCTGGAGCCCGCGGCGAAGGGAGAGACTGAGGACGAACTGGTGGCTTGCTGGAGACGCTACTCGGTAAGGAGGTCTGGGCGGACCTCAGATGTTGCCACTGTAAGCCCCTGCGCACCATGGGAAAATCACACTGAGCTTTAAACATGCTCAAGCACATCCCCTGAGTCTTTGGCAAGCTTTTTGAGTTCCCTTCTGGGGAAGGGGGCAAGTTGGGTGTTTGTTCCCATTTTCTGGATGAGGAAGCTGAGGCCAGGAGAGATTTTTTTTTTCCCTGACACCCCCAGGGTCATAGTGTGAGTGAGTAAATAAGACCAGAGGTGGATTAGGCATCAGGTTTGGGCCTCGTAGCCACCCCCTTGCCCGGGAAGGCGGGCTCTGTAGGCCCGAGGCAGAGGTCAGAAGGGTAAGCTCTTAAATGGCGATGACAAGGAACAAACATGACAGGGTTCTGCATCATCCAAGCAGAGGATGCCCACCATGAGAAAAGCAAGTGGGTTTCAGACTCAGACCTGATGTTTGCTCAGATCACTCTCAGTCCCTCGTGCAGACTCATAGGCAGGAAAAGAAATATTTTTTTATAGGGATCACCAGCACCCGTCCAACCCATCTCTCTTTCTGTGAACTCATTATCACAGTTCCTTAAATGTCGTTAAGACATCACTCCAGGTGCCATCTCCACTCCGCATGACTGCTCTCTGTTCTTACTCCCTTCCTATATTTATGCAGAAACATTTGTGTAGTTGGAAACAAAACAATGCCTTCTTGGGGCTCTCTTTTCATCCAGCCCTCTGGTAGACCACTGCAGTGATTGTCTCCAATCACACTGCAGTGATTGTCTCCATGCAAAGGGAATTTGTGTCCCCTTCAGGACTGTCGGTGTCAGCTTGTGTTAGAGGTGGTGGGGTGCAGTGGGGGTAAAGAGTGTAGACTTTGGAGTTCAGTGGTCTGGGCTCAGGGCCCAGCTTCCCTCCTTGCTTCTGCAAGGCTTTAGCAGCATTCCTTTAACGTCTTGAGCTTTAGAGCAGCACCTTCCGAAAGGCCAGTGCTCAAAACAGCCTTTTACCAGCAGTTCCTGGTGGAGGACAGTAGAAGAAGAAGGCCTAAAAAGCTCTGCCATCTGAGATACACCTGTCCTAGGGGACACCTGGTGGTAGGGAACACCAGCCACCTGCCCATGGCCTGGCTGCATTTCAGGAAACCTTTCCACACCTACAGTGTCTCTGCCTCACCTCATTCTGAATTACTTCAATTGTGATCAAGCCGTGGCTAGCCAGAAATCAATGAAAAGGGAAATTTGGAATTTGTTACTAACACTTGTGTTCTTAAACTATCATTCACATGGTCACTGCTTACTCTTATGTGTGATAGAGCAAGAAGAAGATAGCAGTTCTGCTCCAATCCAGCCCTCCAGGAGCAACTGGGTGCCTGGGCAAAAGGCCAAGTGCACAGCTCCAAGGTGGCTCAGCCTGGCTGGGGCTGGAAGAGCCTGTGACTGAGCAGGGCAGGGGGAGGGTAGAGCAGAGTTATCCTGTGTTGCACTAAAGAAATGTAGCCCAATTTCCCTTTTGTGAGAAACAGGTGAACTGCAGGAAAGCATGTTCACAAAGAAAGTTCCTGTGCTTGGACATGTTCATCTGTAAAACCTTCATGGTGGAGATTATTTACCAGTACCTGCCATTCTGTTCCTTGTGCTGTATAGCTCCATGTGGAGGGCACTGTTGTGGCCCCTGTTTTATGGACACCGAAGCACTGAGAGGCTGGACGGCTTGCCGAAGTTGCACATGGCCTGACCCCCCCTCATGGAGAGTAGGGGCCGTGAATGGCTGGTGGCATCCTCTGCTGACCAGAGTCGGGCCATTCGTCCACTTCAGGCAGACTTGGAGCCCTGAAGGTTGACATCAGAGTGGTTTTCTGCCTAAACTGGAGGCAGTTTAGGAAATGCACCTCAATCCTAGGGCCCGTCCTCCCCAGACATCCCAGCAGACCAGAAAACTAAAAAATGTCAGCATTGGAGGTACAAACGGGGCATGTCAGAGCAAGAAGGGACCCCTCTCTTTCCCAAGCTGGGAAACTGAGCTAGAGGGCCAGTGCTTAGCCAGGCCACCCAGCCATGGGAATCATCCCTCTCCCCATAGCTCCCAGGCCTTTCCCACTCTGTTCTTCAGGAACAGAGGGCCCTTGCCATTTCTGCAATGTGTGCAATCTCAAGTTGGTTCTTGGCCTTGCTGAGGTCCAAACAGGCCCTTCTCCCGAGGTAGGCCTCTGTCCTCTACCTCCCCCTGCCCTTCCCAGCTGGATCTCAGCTTGCCCTGCAGGCTGGCCAACTTTCCTGGGTGCCGTGGCTTAGAAGCTGCTAGTTCGCACCAAATGATTTAGTCTTAGTCTTCTATGAAAACCTTTCTAGATAGTGCTTAATAATTGAATATTGACAAGATTAAGTTTGGGGATGACCAGGCCCGGCTGGGCAGATTCTATGTTCTGCCTATAGAGTGTCTCCTACCACCCCTAGCTGTTACCTAGAACCCCTCTATTTGAGCTCAAAACTTTGGTCCTTTTCATACATGGTTCACCCTAGACTAAGCCAACTTGAAGCTGCCCCTGGCAAATGATGGAGCTAGAGGTTGGGATGGCAAGAAGAGCCAACACAGCCTACCAACTAGTGGTGTGGGGTGCACAGGGGAGGGGACAGGCACTGGCTGGGCAGGTGCCTTGACAACACTGCACATTCACCCTTATGATGGGTGAGGCTGGTCAGAGCAGCCCCATTCAACTTGAGAGGGTAGGACCTGAGGCGGCACGGCTAGGACGGGGTAGAGGTAGGTCTCCAAGCCAGGACTATGCGTGCCAAAGCCCATGCATCTCCCGTTCCCCCAGCCTGCCTCCTCCTGATCACAGACTAGGGGTGGGGCCCATCAAAGACAAACTCTGCACTTCCCAGAATGACAGGGTAAGGCCACATCTGCAGTGCCTGGACACAGTGAAGTGAAACAATTACTGTGTAGCTGTGAAATATATTTTAGGCCTGCCAATAATAACTGAATTCAGAACTCCTCTTGGATGCATGATTTCATTGGATGCTTACGAGGCAGGTTTGGAGCCAGAACCTGGGTTCCGAGGGCAGGTCCACCTGTTCTCCAGCTCTGCAGCCTTCAGCAAAACCCTTAGCCCCACATTTCCTCATGGGGACAAAATACCTTCCAGGATGAAGGGTGATTGTGAGGCTTGAATGAATGGGGCACCCAGAGCACTCAGCGCCGTTGTAAATGTTCCCCAAATCGCAATTGTTTTCATTACTGGGTATTAGTAGTTGTCATAATGTTGTGAGATAGGTGATAATAAAGAGGAAGAGTTCAGAGAGAATAAATCCACATACCAGATCACACAGCGGGGAGGCGGAAGAGGCTGGCCGAGCTCCAGGGTGGAGCTCCCAGTCCCCATGCTCTGAGACAGAGCCCAGCCCACCCCCACTAGCCCTGCTCCTTCCCTCCACAAACACCTGTCTCCAGGCTGCCACCCTCACCCTCCTGCCCTGTCCGCTGCAGGCGACGCGGGGGGCGCTGGCTGCGGAGGAGCCTCGGGTGGACCGGCTGCAGGTCCAGCTGAAGCAGCTCGTCATCTTCTCCCACGACCTGCAGCCGCTCTTCGACGACGTGGTCTCTGCCATCCAGGAGTTCCAGAGGTATCCCGAAAGGCTGGTGGGTGGACGGGACTTGGGCTGTGACTGAATCCCCAGGCTCAAGGGTCCTCATAACCCATCTCATCCCATCTCCGGAGGGCGGGCTTGCTTTCTTTTGCAACCTGGAAACTTAGATAACTCTTGAACCTCTCAACTCATTGACTATGAGAGATTCTCATTAGGTTCCGGCCCTGTCTTCTGGTGATTATTTTGCCTTTTGCTCCTAGAAAGAGCCTGGCCTTTGCCCTTGACCTTGGTAAGCTGCTCATTTCCCCATTTGCATCAGGGCTTTCACGCAGCTGAGCCTTAGGAAGGGGTTCACCATGTAATGGCCAAAAGGAAGGGCTTTCTACTAGTCAGTCCCCATTCCCTGCCCTCTGATGGGGCTGAGTCCATCTTAGCCGACCGGCTGGAGCAAGCATCTCTGCCTTCCTAGCTCAGCAAAGACCGGCAGATCAAATATGCATCTGTGAGGACCTGAGCAAAATGCCCGCTTGGAGTCTGCATGTGTTTTAGGTACCGAGCCTCCGAGGTGTTCTGAACGTAGCACAGCTGGCCCTGTAGCCCTGACACCTCCTCTGTCATGTGGGGGGTTCCTTCAGAATGAGCTGAGAGCTGCCACCTGGCTGTGTGTCTCTCACCCCATGGGAATCCCCAGATCCCACATCTATGGAAGGAGAACAGGATCCTGGATGAACAGGATGTCCTGGATCCCCTGTGGGACCCTAAGTGCGGGACTTGAATTTCCTATGCAGTAAACAGACAGTGGGGTGCAGTGGCCGGGGGTCCCCCCCTCTCCTCTTCCTCCGTGACTTCTCTTGCTGAAGATGAAGCCAAAGGTCATAAAAGTCAGAGCACAGAGGAGCCAAGAGGCCCAGTCTTTAGGCAGCTTCTGGGTCAAGGTGGAGGCACTAAGGGCCCACTGCTGCGGGGACCGAGCCGGGGAGCCAGGACACCCGGCCGGGTCGCGAGCGGCCCCTCCCTCACCAGCCTCTTCTGCTCCATGCGCTGGTTTTCCAACCACTTCTTGACCCACGTGTTGTGGAGCTGCGAGGCCACGGCCAGCTGGGTGCGCTGGGACTGAAGCTGGTACAGCCACAGGAGGAGCTCCTCAGGTTCGGTCAGCTGCTTCGTGGAGAAGCTGGACCGCAGGGGTCCAGCCTCTGCCTCTGCTTCCCAGGTTGTGCCAACCCCTGTCGCCTGGGCCGGGCACTTGCTTGGGTCAGATTCCGCTGGATTTTTATCCACTCAAAAGTTTGTCCTTTTCTCAAACGGGGCCCTCCCTGCGCACTCCCCCCTGCAAAGTGGCCCCGGGGAAATAGGACTCTGTGCCCGAAGTGGAGGCTCCAGTAGCTGTCCAGAAAGGGAGCGTTCAGGTGCCTGGGGCAGGGGCCAGGGGCTGGGCTGCTGGCCCGGGGAGGCAGAGTGGGCCCATAGAGGAGCAGTGGCGGGGCCGGGAGAGCCAGGGGAGCTGGAAGGAGAGGGCCCTTGGTCCCTGGCGTCCTCTCTTGCTTCCTCCAGTTTCTGTCCTCTGGGTGTGGCCCAGCCCACAACGTTCCCTTGACAGCTTCTGGGGCAGCGCTCAGGGCTCCGACATGGAGGAGGGGGTGGGGGAGAAGAGATCCCCCCTTTCTAGGTTTTCCCCAGCACCTGTACCCTGTCCCCCCCACTGTGAATATCCCATTTTTGCAGTACCATTTCTTGAATTTTGTTTGTTTGGTTCGTTGGTTTTTGTTTGCTGTTTTTGCTCGTTTGTTTTTTGGGAAGTGCATGGACCAGGAATCCAACTCTGATGGCAGACGAGACTTCTGCCACTGAACTACCTTTGCACCCCCAACAATTACTCCTGAAATAAAGTTTCACAGAATAATTCATCATCTTTAGTATTTAGGAGAGGTATAATGGTAGCTTTTTGATCAATAAAACTGTCTAAGTTTAGGTCGAACATACCCAAGTAGAATAAAATTGTATGTTTGCATTGTACTTAACATTGACTCAGAAGACATAACTGTTTTTAACTAACAGTATTAAACTTATCTTGCTTGTCCAAGGTTTACCTAAATTATGTGAACTTGAATTGCTGAAAGCACTTGGGTTTACTTCTGCTAAACTCCTTTTTTCATTGGCAATATCAGAAGTTTGCTTTTCTTAATTTGGGGGGACTATAGGAGTATATATTTATATGCATGCACTAGTTTTTCTTTAAGCCAATTTGAATGAAGCTCTTTTAAGGAGTTTTATAAGTTAATTTGATAATATCATCCAAAGGTAGGTAAAATGTCATGCATACATCATACATATATACCAACACAGAGAGTTTTTAGTTTCAGTTTAAAATTTTTTAGCCATGAGTCAGACATTAAAGCACAGAGACACTGAGAGCATAGAAATTCAAAACTCACTAGTTTATATTAAAGAGCAGGCTTTCTGTCCTTGCCCCACTTTTATATTTTTATCAGAATTTGTTCTTGGCAGATGCAACCCGTTGAGATTCCTTGCTCAATAATATTGAGGGCTAAAGCTTTCCCATCAATATTTGTGGAGGAAGTTTTTGAGATTTTCTTTGTCCTGATGTATAATCTTCTGGAAGCTTTCCCCTATTTCTCAGGCCTCTTTGAGCCTCAGATTTCTTGGGGAAAGGAGAATGCTTTAAGTCCCTTTCTAGATAGCAGCTTTTGCCTTCCAGGATTTAGCATCTGAGGTTCAGACCAATGCCTGTACAAGCTGATAAAGTTCAGGCAACCCTGGGTCATATGCATCCCAAACACTTCCAATTTCTTCCATGAATATTTATGCCTCTGAGTTCTGTCTCTGTCCATGGGTTGAAGAGGCTGTTGTGGAATGCCAGGTCTGTGGAGGACCTCATTTTACAGGGCACCTGTCTACTTTCCATTTCTTCTCACTTCTGAATAAAGGAGTATATGAGAAGGAAGGTTTGTGGATGCAAAGGAGGGTAAAGATAAGGGGCTGAAGGCCCAGTTGGAGTTAGTCTGTTTCTCTACGGTGCTCATCAGTTGTCTTAGCTTCTTGTTTCTTAAGCTTTTCATTGGCTTTTTAAAGGACTCTTTTAACCAAGTCGTTTTGGAATCGCTAACTCCTTTTGATACCTCATCACATTAATTAGAATATTCATCCCATACTTTTGAGAGATGTGGGATCCCTCATTTTATGAATGTCCCTTGAAGAAAACTACTTCATCTAAACTAAAACTGCCTCATCACGGCCACTGCAATTCTAAGTAAACTCTGATCATTTTTGTAAAAACAGACAGGTTAGTTTGTAAACATGTACCCAGCCAGCAGCGTCCCAGCCTGGGGAGCCCCAGATTCCAAATTTTTCAACAAAGGAGAACCCATGTAACTTACTCAAGATCTTAAGTCTCTATGGTCCGATCCCCAGACTCCAACCAGACCCTTCATCTGATCCCCAGATATAGTACTGCTCAGATCAGAGCTCAGTACAAATTGTGGAGCTCCAGCTCAGATCCTAGAGGAACTTACCTGTAGACTTCAATGCATGAGTGAGAGAGCAGAGAGCTCAGAGCACAAAGGGCCCTGAGACAGCAGGTCTCTTCTACCTGGTCTTCTTAGTCCTCCAGAGGCTGTCAGGGTCTCCTTTGGCTCCCACTTCTGCTGCCAAAACTGTTAGAAAATATATTAAACAAGTTATTAATTATGGGAATTTATTTGAGCAGTTCACATTTCATGAATTGGGCAGCTTCCAAAACATACATGGAAAGGAGCTCCACTGCGAAGTGAAAGGGGAAGCTTACACAGGGCAAATGCAGAAGCGAGTGAGGAAATGAGCTGATTGGTTGATATTAAGTTTTCATTTTACCTAAAGAAGTCTGACAAAGTGGGGAGCAGATATCCATTGATTAGCGTGGCATGCTGTCTGTTCTGATAAGCTACTGGACCAAAACTTCTTTAACACCAGGTGTGGTTCATCTGCAATCCTGTAGGATGCATTCTGTTGTTCCATTTTCACCAAAAGCCCCTGCAGGTTAATTTTTTTTGTCTTTTGAAAAATCCTTTTTCAGAAAGGGATCCCTACCAGGACATTTTATTTTACTGAACACAGGATAAAGTCCCCCCTTCTTAGCTTGACACTCACCATCTACCCCCAGTGTCTCTCCCCAGCCACACCTCCTGCCCTTCTGTTCACAGCCCACACCATGCTGCATGGCGGATGCAAAACATGCCATCTGCTTAGACACCTGTGGATTATACCATGCCCTCTGCCCAGAATACCTGCCTTCATTAACTCCTGGCAGAAGTCACCTCCTCCAAGGAGCCTTCCCTGACCCTGATTCTCACTGTCTCCTCTGCTCTCCTTGTTGCACTTTTATAAGCCCATTTTAACATTTATGTTGTATTTTTAATTGTGTGTTATCACTTCAGTTTCCCCAATAGTCTGAGAGTGTCCTGAGGGCACAAGTTGTTGCCTGGCACAGGGAAGGTTTACGGTAGGCATTGGATTGAATTCAGTTGAATTTCCTACGGAGCTTCCTGTGGGCATTCGGGGGTAAACCATTCACGAGTTCAAACATCAGCCCTTGACAAAGATATGAAGAGTCCCCAACATGGAATACTTTGCATGTGTTATCAGTTCTAGAATTTCTATTTGGTCATTTTTCAAATCCACCATGCCATTTTCTATGGTTTCCAGTTTTCTGCTGGAATTTTCAAGCTTGGCTTGTATTTTTCTGAACATAGCTGTTCATAGTTTATATCTGATCATTCTATTATCTTAATGGTTTGTGAGCATGTTTCTGTTATCTGCTGTTTCTGGACCTGATTATCACTCACAGTGTCTTGTTGGCTTGTGTGTCTGATTATCTCTCACTGGATGCTGGACATTGGTTTTGAAAAATAATTTGTAGAAGTTGTTTGAGCCTAGGATGATGACAACTTACTCAAGAAAGGACTTTGTTTGCTTCTGCTAGTTGCTCAAGGGTAATACCAATCTAGGGTCTCCTTAATGCACTTAGAGACTTGAGGCTCTTGACCCTGGGCTGCCAGACATCTTCCAGTGTACTTTCAGCCAGAGGGTATAGATCTTCATGGTCCCAGCTTAAAGAGGGACTTGTTTATCAGAATCTGCCACCGTTTATGGACCCCGGATGTTGGCTTTTTTTATAAAAAAAACATTTACATATATAATCAGTAATTCACAATATCATCACTTAGTTGCATATTCATCATTTCTTAGAACATTTGCATCAATTCAGAAAAAGAAATAAAAAGACGATAGTAAAAGAAATAAAACAAAAACAGAAAAAAAAAGATTATACGTACCATACCCCTTACCCCTTGCTTTCATTGATCACTAGCATTTCAAACTACATTTATTTTAGCATTTGTTCCCCCTATTATTTATTTATTTATTTTATTTTTATTTTTTATTAATTAAAAAAACTAACAAACAAAAACTTCAACATATCATTCCATTCTACATATATAATCAGTAATTCTTAATATTGTCACATAGTTGCATATTCATTATCTCTTAGAACATTTGCATCAATTTAGAAAAAGAAATAAAAAGACAACAGAAAAAGAAATAAAACAAAAACAGAAAAAAATGATTATACATACCATACCCCTTAAACCCTGCTTTTATTTATCACTAGCATTTCAAACTAAATTTATTTTAACATTTGTTCCCCTTATTATTTATTTTTATTCCATATGTTCTACTCGTCTGTTGATATGGTAGATAAAAGGAGCATCAGACACAAGGTTTTCACAATCACAGAGTCACGCTGTGAAAGCTATCTCATTGTTCAATCATCCTCAAGAAACATGGCTACTGGAACACAGCTCTACAATTTCAGGCAGTTCCCTCCAGCCTCTCCATTACATCTTGAATAACAAGGTGACATCTACTTAATGCATAAGAATAATCTCCAGGACAACCTCTCAACTATGTTTGGAATCTCTCAGCCATTGACACTTTGTCTCATTTCACTCTTCCCCCTTTTGGTCGAGAAAGTTTTCTCAATCCCTTGATGCCGAGTCTCAGCTCATTCTAGAATTTCTGTCCACATTGCCAGGAAAGTCCACACCCCTGGGAGTCATGTCCCACGTAGACAGGGGGAGGGTGGTGAGATTGCTTGTTGTGTTGGCTGGAGAGAGAGGCCACATCTGAGCAACAAAAGAGGCTCTCTTGGGGGTGACTCTTAGGCCTAAATTTTAAGTAGACTTGACCTATCCTTTGTGGGGTTAAGTTTCATATGAACAAACCCCAAGACTGGGGGCTCTGCCTATAGCTTTGGTTGTCCACACTGCTTGTGAGAATATCAAGAATTCAACTTGGGGAAGTTGAATTTCTCCCTGTTCTCACCATTCCCCGAAGGGGGTTTTGCAAATACTTTTCCACTCACTGATCGAATCACTCTGGGATTCATCGGGGCATCACTCTGGACAAACCAACAAAATCTCATGTCCTACCTGAGATTGGATGTTGGTTTTTTATTCTGAGAGGTTCTCAAAAGCTAGCTCAGTTTTGATGTTTCTTCCAGATTGAAAAATGCCCTAAGGACCAAAGCAACTTGAGGCATTGGACTCAAATTTCTATTTTTGTTATTGTATTTTAATTTGATATAGTTTTTAAAATTTGTCCTTAGTGGAAGGCCCTGTCCAACTGCCCAGATGGAGTAGTCCTCCATTACTGGGAGTTGTCTCCATGTGTAATTTCATTTAATACTTACAACGACCCCATGAGATGGTCACTGTGTTCCCATTTTACAGATGAGGAAACTGAAGCTCAAAGATGTTAAGCTACTTGAAGCTTATGATCACTTAAGGGCACACAGCTGATCTGACTTCAGAATCCCAGCTCTTTATACCTGCTCCAGAATCACAGGGTGCTCACGTATCTAATTTGTATAAGCACCAGGAAACCCCACTGTCTATCCTCAGGAAGGGCTAAGGTCTGTGGTCATCACCTTTTCGTATCAATATTAACATAGCCCCTTCCATCCGCATGTTTTGTTCACTGCCATGGACACACCCAGCAGCGTGTGGGAGAGGAGAGCTCTCACTCTGGAGGGAGCACAAGCCACAGTCCTTGGGGGTTTAGGCAGAGCCTCATTCCTGGACTGACCCTGCTTTCTCCCCCTCTCTCTTTCCTCCCCTCTGTGGTCCTTGCAGCCTGAAGGGGAGGAGCAGCCGGCTGTGCAATGCTGTGGGGCTGGAGCTTTGGCAGCGTTTCCAGCGGCCTCTGCAGGACGTGCAGCTGTGGAGGGCCCTGGCGCAGAGGCTCCTGGATGTCACCAGTAGCCTGCCGGACCTGCCCTCCCTTCACACCTTCCTGCCCCAGATCCAGGTAAGCGTGTCCCTGCTGGAGGTGGGGGTGGGGGTGGCTGCTGGCCAAGTACAGCATCTCAGCCACTGGCACAAGGTCCTCCAGGTAGTTGGGTAAAGCGCCTGGCACCAGGCCTGGTGAGTCCTGTGCACAGGGAATGTCAGTGCTGATTGTTATCAGCAACGAAGGCCACAGTGAGGACTTGTGTCCAAGGTTTTGCCTGCTGCCAAGTGTGACCTGAGGGCTCTGCACTGACCTGCCGCCACCCCCCAGCATCTCCCCTTCCCTTTAGGACCCCACTTTAGCTGTCCTCTGGATAGAAGCCTTAACGGTTCTGTGGGAGAGAAGCACATCAGACCATGCCTTACCTTTGTTGTGTATCAATTAATGATGGAAAACTTGACCCAAGGTGGCTTAAACTAGAGATGTTCAGCCGTTACGGGGCTGGCTTGGCAGGTCACCCAGGCTCTTTCCAGCTGTCTGCTGTGACGCCTTTGGTATGCACACCAGGCCTCTTTCCATGGCCCCCCAATGGCTGCTTCTCCTCCAAGTGTTCATCCTCACACAAACAAGAGCACCTCATGCAAGAAGGAAAGGAGTGGGCAGGGGACTCTCTCTATCTGCCGCTGCCACCTTTCAACAGGGAGGCGAATCCTTCCCAGAAGCCCTCATCCCACTGCCCCGGACATTTCCTGACCTGTCCCCGGCTAGAGATGAAGGAGGTGCCATGACTAACATGTACCAATCACAATCATGATCCTGGACTGGGCACTTTGCCACCCAAACAAAACCCAGGCTTTTGGGTGAGAAAGAGGGAGAAACTGCTGCTCAGTGAGAAGCCACCAGCTCCTGCCACAGACACCCGGCAGCACAGTAGCTGTGATTTGCTTTTGCATCCTTGAGCTCCGAAGTCCATAGAATACGTTTGGGTCTAGAGATTCTTAAACACATAGAGTGAGAAGAAACACAAGAGAGTATCCAGAATTTTACTTCTGCATTAAAAGTCATATGGGCTCGGGGAATGTAAATATTTATGAAGAGAAAAATGGAATCACCCACAGCACCGCAAGCCATAGGACCACTGTTAAAACACTGAATGCGCTTTCTCCTTCGCTCCTCTGCCCAGCTTGGCATCTCCCAGGGAGAATCATCCACCCAGGCCACTGCCTCACCCCCAACCCTCAGCGCTTTTTCCAGGTGTAGACAAGTGCCTGCACTGTGGAGTGTCTCCCCTGGTATGACTCCACTTGGGGCTCACGGTGGAACCAGCATTTGTTTTTTCTCTGCAGGGGTCTTAATCCACACATGGCCCTCCCCTCCCGTGCTCAGTCTTAGCTGAAGAATGATGTTCTGTGTATTGGAGGTACTCTCCAGGGCTCCCCAAAATAAGTTTCATGTGTGCCACAAACCTCAGTTTGAGGTTTACCTTCAAAGCTGATGAAAATCCATCTAGCCATTTTCATAAGATAAGATAATTAACAGACAGCAGCTTTTTTTTAGTTGACAAACAAAAACAACATGCAAACACGAACATTCTTAACATACAAACATTCCATACATGGTATACAATCAATGGCTCACAATATCATCGCATAGTTGTGTATTCATCACCATGATCATTTTTAAAAACATTTGCATCACTCCAGAAAAAGAAATAAAAAGAAAGAAGAAAAACTCATACATACCAAACCCCTTACCCCTCCCTCTCATTGACCACTAGTATTTCCATCTACCCAATTTATTTTAACCTTTATTCCCCCTATTTTTTTTATACCCCTTACCACTCCCTTTCATTGATCACTAGTATTTCAATCTACTCAATTTATTTTTAAATGTTCCCCCTATTATTTATTTATTTCCCCCCATTATTTATTTATTTTTAATCCATATTTTTTACTCATCTGTCCATATCATAGATAAAAGAAGAAGCATCAGACACAAGGTTTTCACAATCACACAGTCATATTGCGAAAGCTATATAATTATACAGTCATCTTCAAGAAACATGGCTACTGGAACACAGCTCTACAGTTTCAGGCAGTTCCCTCTAGCCTCTCCATTACACCTTAAACTAAAAAGGGGATATCTATATAATGTGTAAGAATAACCTCCAGGATAACCTCTTGACTCTGTTTGAAATCTCTCAGCCACTGATACTTCATTTTGTCTCATTTCTCTCTTCCCCCTTTCTGTCAAGAAGGTTTTCTCAATCCCTTGATGCTGAGTCCAAGCTCATCCTAGGATTTCTGTCCCACATTGCCAGGGAGGTTTATACCCCTGGGAGTCATCAGACAGCAGCTTTAATTAACTAAGGATATGATTTGGGTATTTGGGATCCTGAATTGTATATACATTGTATTATACAATAAGTGTTGTATAATCGTATAACTTGATATATTTGCTCCACATAAGAATATTTTCTCAGCATCATTTGAAATAGTTCACCATTTTTAATGACTGCATAATAGTCAATTGTTTGGCTAGTTAGTCCTTTATTTCACGTATACTCTATTAGACACTTAGATTGTTTCCAATTTTTCACTGACATGATTAATATATGTTGACTCTCCATGCCCATGAATTACTGTCGCCATTTCTACCACTGAGTCCCTTCGTTTTGCAGATGAGGGGGTTTGAGCCAAGAGTTTAGGGGGTTGGTTCAGGGTCACGCCTTTCAAGAGCAGCAAAGCCGGGGCCGAGACAGGGGCTCCAGAGTCCCGTCTAGTGTTCTCCTCCCAGTTTTCACTTTAGATCCTAGTAACAGCTTTGTGAGGTATGCGAAAAGGATTTATCATTATCACATGACTTATGGAAACTAAGTCCTTGGGAGGAAAAGCCACTCGTTATAAGGACAGTGTGGCAGGGCCACCCCTTGACCATGGCCTGGCTGACCATGGCAGCCGCTCTCCCCATCACGTCACAACTGCGTTTCAGTCCTGTCCTTTCCAAGGTGGCAGAGAGCAAGGCCTCGGCCTCCACAAGGCACTCCCTTCCTAGAGGGTAGCCTAGGAATCCGGGCAGGCACTTGCCCAAACAGTGGGCAGGAAAGCAGGGCCAGGGCTTTGGTTTGCTCATGTCTGAAAACCTTTTGATTTATCCTTGCCCACCTACAGCAGTGGGATAGCTTTACAGGCCAGGGCTCAGGCTGCAAACCCTGCTGTTTCCTAACTCAGCTTCTGCATCTGCTTCTGATTGGCAGGCTGATCCATGAGGTTCCTCTAGAGCTAGAGTTGAGCCCCTGAAGCTGCGCATGGCTGGTTATATACTATTGGCCTAGAAGAGCTGTCTCTCACTGTATATTCACTGTGTGCCTGAGCTGTGTTAAATGCATTAGGCTTCAGTAAAGAAGCTGAGGCTCAGAGGGGTTTAGGGAAGTGCTCAAGGCCTCCTAGCAAGTATGTAATCCAAACTCAAGACTTCAACTCCCCAGCCTGAATTCTTAAGCCCTATGATGCTGCATCTGAGAGTGAAGGTAACCCCACAGGCTGGGCCTTGTGTGGCTGGAGGAAAACCTTCACCCACAGGTTGCACCAGGACAGCTGTGCTAGCTGCATTTATGCTGCTCTTCCTGCAAGAACACCTGCTCCCTGTCAAGGGCAGTCATCAGGGCTACCTCCTCTGAGGAACCTTCTCTGATTTCCTCCAGTAAGGAGCATCCACCCCTGCCTTGGACTCATAGCACTTGGTCCGAACTCCACTTAGGGAAAGAACCACTTTCTGCCTTGGGTTGCAGTCACCTTCCTGGGTTGGGGTATTTGTTCTTTCCCTCCTAGCCTAGAGTTATAACTCTGAGAGTTCTCAGTAACTTTATCAGGTAGAAAATGGAAGGAATCTGGGCAACTGAAGACAAAAGCCCTGGTGCCCAGGACCAGGACCCTCAGTCAAAGAGGCAGGAGTTGTCTACACAAAACAACAGGCAAGTCAGCAGGTTCTTGGCACAGGCTTTAAGAGCTGCAAGGGTTTGGGGACAGGAAGAGGTGGGAGTAAACGGAAATGTGGTCAGGGCAGGCTTCCTGGAGGAGGTGGGATCTGGGCTATGCCTAGTACAGGCTGTGTAGGAAGCCTGCTGATCTCCGTTAGCCCCCCTCTTTGTCGGGCAAGCTCCTACACATCAGGTGTCACCTCCTCTGGCAAGCCTCCCTGAATTCCCACTCCCCAGCTAAGTTCAGTGCCTTCGGTCCCTCTCACTGCCTGGGGATAAGATCAGTGCTGGGGGCTCATTTACACAAGATCAATATGGCTAGGTGTGGGTTGGCTGCACTGTGAAGAGCCGACCTGGGGGGCCAGCTGGGTGGCAGCAGACTGGTCAGGAGCTGCTGTGTTCAGGTGAGCAAGGCTGAGGGTGTGGAACACAGCCAGGGGGTTGGAGGAATCCAGTGGGGATGGATTCCTGAGACGTTTAGGAGGTAAAAATCTTTGGGTGTTTGGTAATAAGAGGGATGCAGGGGGTGAGAGAGTCCTCAAAGTTGACCCTGAAATTCAGAGTCCCTGCAACATTCCCACCAGCTGGTTGCCACTTGTGCTTGCTGCATCCTCAGAAACCAGCACAAAGCATGGCCTTCTTTGCATCCACAACCAGCATGACTGTGCCCCCAGCATGGTCCCAGCTCTGTCCTGCCCCATCGTGCTTGGTGGTTGAGGGACGTGTTGTCTCCCACAGGCGGCCCTGGCAGAGAGCTCCCACCTGAAGGAGCAGCTGACCATGCTGCAGCTGCAGGGAGACCTGCTGAGTGCTGTCTTTGGCCAGGAGAGAGCCTCGGCCCTCCTGGAGCAGGCAGCCAGTTCGGTGAGGGACAGGGACCTGCTCCACAACAGCCTTCTGCAGAGGAAAAGCAAACTGCAGGTGAGTGTCTCCCGCCTCAGGCCGGGCAGAGGGCAGGGCCGCTCCTCCAGGAGAGATTCTTGTGACCCCACCATCTCGGGCTCCACATCTATAATCTGGGGAGGGGTATGGCACCGGCCTTCTGACTGGACCCCTCACTGCCCACCCTCTTCTTGCGTTTGCCACCAAATGCCCTCTCTCCACTGAAATCAAACCAAACTGTCTCCCCCAGTGACTGGGGGAAGCTCAAGGAAGAAAAGCTCAAGAAAAAAAGTAGGTAAGAACATTCAGTAAATTTTAAACCACCATGAAGTGCCTTAGGGCATGCTGTGAATGGTTTATTCTTTCACATAACAAATGTTTGTTGAGCTTCTGATGATGATGATGATGATGGTAGCTATGATTTATGGAGCATTGACAATGGACCAGGCATGCCAACAGTTTCACATTCAAGATCTCATCTAACCCAAGTGACAGCTTTATGAGGGAGGTATGATTACTTTCCCCATTTCACAGATGAGGAAACTGAGGCAGGAATGTTCAAGTAGGTGGCAGAGCCAGGACAGCCCATGGCCACCTGGCTCCAGAACCCTCCATCAGCAGTGCCAGGCTCCGCTCTGTGAGCTGGGGGGACAAAGAAAGGAAAACCAGGTCTTCACTCCCAAAGAACTCATAGTCTGATGGGGGCGACAAATAAATAGACAATTACTAGGTGTTCTAGTTTGCTAGCTGCTAGAATGCAATATACCAGAAACAGAATGGCTTTTAAAAGGGGAATTTAATAAGTTGCTAGTTTACAGTTCTAAGACCAAGAAAATATTCCAGTTAAAACAAGTCTGTAGAAATGTCCAATCGAAGGCATCCAGGGGAAGATACCTTGGTTCAGGAAGGCCAGTGACGTTCAGGGTTTCTCTCTCAAGTGGAAGGGCACGTGGCAAACACAGTCAGAGTTTCTCTCTCATCTGGAAAGGCACATGGTGAGCACAGTCAAGGTTCCTCTCTCATCTGGAAGGGCACATGGGGAACACTGTGTCATCTGCTAGCTTCTTCTCCTGGCTTCTGGTTTCATGAAGCTCCCCGGGAAGCATTTTCCTTCTTTATCTCCAAAGGTCGCTGACTGATGGACTCTCTGCTTCGTGGTGCTACAGCATTCTCTGCTCTCTCTGAATCTCTTTCATTCTCCAAAATGTTTCCTCTTTTATAGGACTCCAGAAACTTATCAAGACCCACCCAAATGGGTGGAGACATATTGTCACCTAATCTAGTTTACAACCACTCTTGATTAAATCACATCTCCAGGGAAATGATCTGATTACAGTTTCAAATACAGTATTGAATAGGGATTATTCTGCCTTTATGAAATGGGATTTAGATTAAAACATGGCTTTTCTAGGGGACATTCATCCTTTCAAACCAGCACATTAAGCAACAGCCAAAGTGCTCTTTCAGAGCAAGGGTGGGTAAATATTTCTGTATTAGGCCAACTAGGAAATATTTTAGAGTTTGCATGCCAGACAGGCCCTGTGACAATCACTCACCTCTGCCACCGAACCATAAAAACAGCTGAAAATGAATGGGTGTGGATGGGCTACAAGAAAATCTTATTTACAAAAAGCTCTGTTTATTAGAGGGGTGTGGCCAAAGTGTTATCTGAGGACACTATGGTGTCTTCCCCATCAGGGATCAGGGAAGGCTGCCTGGAGGGGGTGACACCCAAGTGGAGCTTTGAAGGTTGACTATGAGCTGGCCAGGAGAAGGCTGGAAGAAGAGCACCCTGTTTGTCAGGGAGAGTTCTCACAACAGGGTGCCTTGGAAGAGAGCTCTTAATTTGAGTGGTACGTGCTCTGTATCTCTGCAGAGCTTGCTTACTCAGCACAAAGATTTTGGGGCTGCATTCAAGCCCCTGCAGAAGAAGCTCTCAGAGCTCCAGGTCAGAGTCCAAGCCAAGAATGGCCTTCAGCGGGACCTTCCTGGGAAACAGGCCCAGCTCTCAAGACTGCAGGTAAGGGTTCTGCAGGGCCCAGGTCTCCCCTGTCCAGAAGCAGCTCCCCTCCCCCAGCAGTAACCAGCAAAGCGGTGGCCTCTGGCTCAAGGCAGAGATTGGAAGCCTCACTTGAGGTCTGACCTTTCATACTCAACAGAATCTCTGCTTATTTATCTGTGGTTCCTGGCCTCTGCAGGGACCTTAATACTCCCTAAACTGCTGGTACTTCAACCTGATAACATGATAATCTGCCCTTTTATTTTCTCCTCGGTTCCAAAGTCAGATGTTTGGATTTTTTAAATTGCTTTCCCAAGTAATTTTAAAATTACTTAGTAATTTTACTAAGTAAAATTTTACTTAGTAAATTAAAAAAATTTTTTTTTAAATTTTTACTTAGTAGTGAGTAAACTCACTACTGCCTAGTGAGTCCAGAGACCTTCAGTTAAATAAAATGAATTTTTCTTTTTTCTTTTGGCGTGGGCAAGCACTGGGAATTGAATCTGGGTTTCCAGCATGGCAGGCTAGAACTTTACCCGCTAAGCCATTGTGGCCTGCCCATAAAACTGATTTTAGGATTACTCATAAATGTTTTAAAACACATGTGGGCTATGAATTGATAGCTAATCATTGATAATTATTTGCTAGATAAAAAAGCCTCCTGGTTTTTAAAAGTGCATGGGGTACAGTTATTTTCTTTTAAGACCTAAGCACAGATCGTCCAGAAATTGAGACTGTAGTCTCTGGAAGAAATTAAAGATGGAGTATTTCTGGCTTTAAAACTAAAATTGGGGTGCAATTCTTCATAACAAGAGCTAAGTCACTAAGTATGAGTCAGATGTGAGATTGTCTCCCGAGATGCCATCTGGTTTTTAGCAAAGCTCATTTTCCCAGAATTTACTTTCCTCTGAACTTAAAAATCTCCTACCTGCCCTGACGGTGAGCCCACCAGATGTCCACGTGGTATTGCTCCTGGCGGAGCATGGGGGGAGCCCCACCATCCCGGGACCTTCATGAGCTCCCAACCCCATCAGCCTCTGTGGTGGAGAAGCAGAAAGAGCCCCTTCGTTCCTTCCCTACTGCAGGGGCTGCAGGAAGAAGCGCTGGACCTGGGGGTGCAGGTGGAGGCCATGAGGCCTCTGGTTCAGGGGAATCCCAGCCACCAGCACAAGATGGACCAGCTTTCCTCCGACTGTCAGGCTGTGCAGAGGTCTCTAGAGGTAAGGAGGGCCACCAAGGGCCTGGGCTGAACCTTGCTCCTGGGCCTTCATTCCTCCCACCCCTTCCTTATTCTTCCTCTCTTCCTTCCCTTTGCATTCGTTCATCAACAATTATTGAGCACCTCCTGTATGCCAGGCAGTATTGTAGGCCCTACAAGGGAGGGAGTATCCTCAAGACATCAAGGCCCCTGCTCTCCTGGGGTAGATGGACTGTTAATCCGTAAACAAGCAGATGAAGATATAATTCTGTATCATGAGCCACGAGGCTCAAGAACAGGTCCCTCTGATCCTAAACGGGAGGTGGGGCCTGTGCCCTAAACTTGCCTGCAGCGCCCTCTAGTGGCCATGAGTGTCCTAGTGTCTGCCCAGAACTCCTTTTGAGCTCTGGGAGCCGGAAGTGGAGGCTGAGGGACAAAAATGAGACACCAGGACCTGTCCCCAGCACGAACTCAGAGACAGTCCTGGGTCAGCAACAAGGACCCCGGGAGTTCAGACCACGCTCTGCAATAGCCACATCTCAGAAAAATTTGTAATCTAAGGCACTGCTCTCCCTATCAGACCTGGCGCACCCTATTTGTTTTTATTAGAGAAATTGTAGGTTCGATCATGTATAAAATATAGAGTTCCCCTATAGCACCCTATTATTAACACCTTGCATTAATGTGTGACATTTGTTACAATTGACAAAAGAATATTTTTATAATCGTACTCTAACTATAGTCTATTGCAATAGGGTTAACTTTTTGTGTTGTACAGTCCTATGAATTTTTTTATTCTAGTAACATATATACTATCTGAAATTTCCCCTTTTAACTACATTTAAACATATAATTCAGTGCTGCTAATTGCATTCACAATGTTGTGCTCTACCCACCGTACATTACCAAAACTTTGCAATCAGCCCAAACAGAGACTCTACAATTTCATCATTAACTCCCAAGTCCGTACCCCATCCCTGGCCCCTGGGAACCTATATACTAGATTCTGACTATGAGTTTGTTTGTTCTAATTATTTTATCTCAGTGGGCTCATATGATATTTTTCCTTTGGTGTCGCCTTATTTCACTCAACATGATGTCTTCAGGTTCATCCGTTTTGTCCTGTATATCAGAACTTCATTCCTTTTTACAGCTGAATCGTCCATTGTATGTATATGCCACATTTTATTTATGTATTCACCAGTTGATGGACACTTGGAACACACCCTATTTTAATAACAAATACTTCTGACACCCACTTTACAATCATATACTTCAAATATAATGTATTATCCACAGTGACAATTTAAAAAAAAAATGAATGAAATACCCATCTATAATAGTAAAGGGAAAAGGGAAGTAACTTATAACAAAATGGTACCTTGCAATATGAAGGTGCTGTGAGATGGCCACATCACAAAAAGCGGTCAGAAAATGCCTCTTTACGTGGCAGCCACAGATGCTGAACCAGCAGCACAGCCATGTTGCCTCTAGTGGTGGTGAAATGTGAAAAACCTTTGCTAAAGTTCCAGTCAAACTGTTCTAGTTTGCTAGCTGCTGGGATGCAACACACCAGAGATGGATTGGCTTTTAATTAAAGGGAATTTATTTTGTTAGTTCTTCAGAGATAAAGGCAGCTAACTTTCAACTGAGATTCTTTCTTACGTGGGAAGGCACAGGGAGATCTCTGCTGGCCTTCTCTCCAGGCCCCTGGGTTCCAGCAACTTTCCCCAGGGTGATTCCTTTCTGCATCTCCAAAGACCTGGGCTGAACTGTGAGTGCCAAGATGAGGTATACTGAGCTGCTTGGGCTGTGCTACGTTGAGTCTCTCATTTAAACACCAGCCAATTAAGTCAAACATCATTCATTGCAGCAGGCATGCCTCCTAGCCAACTGCAGATGTAATCAGCATCAGATGAGGTTCATGTACCATTGACTCGTGTCCACAGCAACAGAACGAGGTACCTTCACCTGGCCAAGTTGACACCTGAATCTAACTACCACACAAACCAAAACACTCTTCTGTCCATTTACACGAGAGACGCATTCCTGGAAAAGCTGGCTTGTGTTAATAGTGTGATTGTCTGATAACTGGAGTATGACATGATAAGCAGGGTCTGCCCTTTGGAGTATCTGACAGGACGTGAGAGAATCTTGTGGGATGTGGGCAGCTCCACATTGCTGGACTGTCCCGCTCAGGCCGGGTAGCAGCACCCACCCATTCTCACTGCGTCTGCTGCAGTCACTCCACCCCACACTGCCATGACAACCAACCACTTCCCAAGTTTCTCAGGAATGCAGCACTGCCTATGGAGACCCACTGGGCTAGTTGACAAATAAGGTCTGATGAACTCATCTGAATCTTTCTAATAAACTCACAGCTAGTGGTCTCTAGGTTGAGGCCCAGGGAGTAGAGAAATAGGATCTGCTGCCCCTGCCCTTCAGAAGCTCACAGAAGCCAGTAGATGCAACAAAGGTCGGCATTAATGCCTGCCTTGAGATAATGAGGTAGGTTAATCATTGTAACAAAAAGCCCCACTTCCTGAGCATCTACTATGTGCTTGGCACTTTGCAATCATTAGCTCATTTAATCCTCAT
The DNA here is from genome assembly GCF_023851605.1 of Tamandua tetradactyla. Lineage (NCBI taxonomy): Eukaryota > Metazoa > Chordata > Mammalia > Pilosa > Myrmecophagidae > Tamandua > Tamandua tetradactyla. The sequence continues at coordinate 56,550,966 of NC_135338.1, read as the reverse complement.
CAAACCTGCTAAGTATTGTTTCCCCATTTTAAAGAAAGATAACTGAGGCTGCGTGCCCAAGTGCCCTCATCAAGTGAGCAGCAGAGTTGGGGTTGGGACCCTTCCTCCCCAAGTCATGTGGCCTGGTGAGCTTGAGCCTCCAGGGGGCAATCGGTGCCTTGGTGTTGGAGTGGTACTTCCAGCCCATCCTCAAAAAGAGGCTGCACTGGCTGGAGTGGTCCTGTCAGGAACAGGGCATGTTGCAGGAAGCAGACCACACCCCACAGGCATGCCTACCTAGGCCACACCCCATGGGCCTTACCCACAAGGGCCGTGGTTTGGCAACTTGGGGAGATTACCTGCGGCCAAGAAGTTGAAAAATTCTGACTGTCAGAGCTGGCCTTTCTAGCCTCTTGTGCCAACCAGTCATGACAAACAGCCCATGTGGGTTCAGTGGTATGTTCCACTGTGCAATCTTAGAGGGCTCCAGTCTATCTGTAAAATGAGAGGTTTCCACAGATGAGCAGACCTTCTGGGCTTCCATGCCTTTCTCGGTGAAGATACTCAAAGGCCAGTCCAGGGCTGGGGAATGAGAGGCAACCCAAAGCAATAACATAAATGACTCTCATTTGTAGGACTGGTCTATAAACTCACCAGGAACACTGAATTAGTGAATATTGAATCATTGTCCCTAGAGATAATACAAGATTTGATTGTTGTAAGCCTCTGGTTGCAATATTTCTTCAACCAATCAGTAAATAACCCAATCAACCATTTATCCATCCATACCTATCTATCCATTTATTCACCTGTATATCCAGTAATCAGTCGAGCTCCCTGTGTTAGGTGCTATGGAATCTGAAAGCATGAGCAGTGGGCCCTGTCCTCAACAAGAGGTAAGATGTGGACGTCCACAAACAACCCTAGCTCAATGTGGAGGTGATATCTGCACAGAGGAGGCTAAGAGGGTGTCCATATTGGTGGAGGTGGGGCAGCCAGGGAGGGCTTCATATAGGAGGTGCCCTCTGAGTTGAATTTGGAGGGGCAGATGGAATCTGGGCCCCTGCATGTGGAAATAGGGGAGGGTACCATAGATTGAAAGAACCACAGAGGCAGAAGTTTGGCAGTAAGAGCTTAAGATAGGAAACTGTTAAGAGCTCAATTTCAGAGAGCAGGGGTCTCATCTTGAGTCCTGCAGATCCCAAGGTGATCACTGAATGGACTTATATGGAGTCCAGGGCCCATGTGGTATCATATGCAAGATTTTCAGGTGTGTACACACATATGCGCATTGTGTGCAGGTGCGTATTTTGGAAACCATTCATTGCCTTCAACAGCCTCACCAACTTGGAGGCAACTCGCCTGGATCTCCAGATGCATGTATGAAGTGGTGGGTATCAGGCATGTGACAGGCTGGGACCAGAGGAAAAAGGATTCTCATCTAAGTGGCTGAGTGTGTATCCTACAGGCCTGCCGTCTCCAGGGTCTCAGCTGTCAGTAAACACGTGTTGAGCGCCCACCCCCTAAAGTATGTATTCTTATTTAAAAGTAGTGATTACCAGGCACAGGATTGAATAGTAGGAAGGCATATTTTGCTTCCCTTCTCCTCCCAGTTTGAAAAGCATTTTATTAATCACTAAAACATTTAAGTAAAAAAAAAAAAATTTTATTAACCATATCTACAGTGTTCTTCCATCTACATATATTAAATTAGCATTGGCTCCTGGTTCAGAGTTTCCACCAGCTCACTCTGGAGAAAAGAAGAATGGTCCTTCAGTTATAGTTTGCAGAGACGTCCTAAATCCAGTGCGCTTGCATGTGGTTCTCTGTTTATTTGGAGGCTTTTTTACAATAACGTTTGTGCGTGTGTGTTTCTTCTTCTGCAGTATATATATATTTTAAAACTTTGTATTGATAAATATAATACAAATACAGAAATCTGCAAGCCACAACGGTAGTTTACTGAATCATTACAAATCTCTTGTAATAATTGCTTTGTAATCACCAACTATTTTTGCAGCTGGGACCTTGCCAGCCCTCCCCATGCCCCCGCTAAGCTCATTACCCTCCTACTCCTTGAAGAGTCCTGCTCTCCTGTCTTGCATGGTAATCACTACTGTACCTTTCTTTATAGGTTGATTATGCACACGTGCAGCCCCAAACATTATAGTTCAGATTTACCTGTTTTTATTTTTAAATACATTTTAAGTCTTTTTAAATTTATAGGTTCCTCCTGTGCCTCTTTTTTTCCACTTTTCCACTTGCAGTTTATTTTTTGGAGCAACTAGAATGCTTATCAGTGTAGAGTTTCCCGCAGTCTAGAGTTTGCTGATTGCATCCCTGTGGTATAGTTTTGTTTTTCTGTTTGTTTGCTTTTGGGGGGGTGCATGGGCCCGGAATTGAACCCGGGTCTCCTGCATGGCAGGCGAGCATTCTACCACTGAATCACTCGTGCACCCGCCCTGTGCTTAATTTAACATATTTCTCTGTCCGGTGTATTTCTTGTACATTGGAAATTGAGTGTGGAGATTTGATCAGACCCAGGTTTGCATCTTTTTGGCCAGATTTCTTCATGGGTGACACTGTGTTCTGCTATCATGCAGCATGTGGTGTCTCTTACAATGTTAGAAACAGCAACTGCAGATCAGCACCTAGAGTCTTACTTCAATAGGAGTTGCAAAATAATGACATTCCAATTCTATCATACTACTTTATTTATTGTTTAAATACTTCTTCAAAGAAAATTGCCCCTCATTTATTATTTTGGTACTTTTTAAGTATATGAAGTTCCAATGGATCTTTGTGTCCCCTTGGGGAGTAGACCCCACCCCACCCCCATATTGGAGCTCATTGATAAGGGCAGTGATATGACCTTAAGGTGGTGCAGAGGTTACAGGAGGGGGCAGTGGTAGAGGGGGTTCAAAGAAGTGGAGTTTTCAAAAAATTGGGCCTCGTCATTCATCAGCAGTTTGTTGAGGACAGATGGGGTGCACCCTCCCTGTGTCCCCAGGCCCTAGTATGGGCTGGCATTGAAAGTCCTCTATTGGTGCTCATGGAATGCAGGAAGACGGGGCTTGCAGTGGCCCAGCAGAGAGTCACAAGATGCTAGGTGGGGGTCATGGAAGGCGTGAGGACGGTAGACCCTGGGTTCCTGCTGGCTTTTGGGGACTGAGAGGGAGATGCTCAGGTGGGGTGACCAGGAGGATGGAGAATGCTGCTCTACTGCATCCAGGGCCCCTACCTTTTAGGGAGGCAGAGAACAAGGCTCAGCCTCAGATTGCTGGGCAACAGATTGACCCAGGAAAAAGAGCTCAGAAAGGGGAGGAAAGCAAGACTATTTTTGAAAACCTTTTATTGAAATATAATCATATGCAGAAAAGTGATGTGCAGCTTGATGGATATTAATAAACTCAACCCCCCCAGTTACCAACCCCCAGATCAAGACACAGCCCCTCATACCGACGACAGCCGCTGCCCGTCACTCCTGACCCTGGGAAGTAACCCAGAACTCCCACTCGGCAACCGTGTTGGTTGGTATTTAGGTTTGCTAAAGCTGCTGGAATGCATTATACCAGAAATGGGTTGGTGTTTACCATGGGGATTTATTAGCTTACACGTCTACCGTTCTAAGGCCACGAAAAGTCTCAAATTAAGGCATCAAGAGGAAGTCGTTCTCTGAAGAAAGGCAGTTGGCATCTGGGGTTCTTCTGTCAGATAAGGCACGTGGGTGGCATCTGCTCCTCTTTTACTCCCAGGTTTCACTGCTTTCCACTCCTGGTTTCAGTGGCCTCTGCTCTCAGCTTCTGTGGGTCCTCTCTTAGCATCTCTGGGGCTTTTCTTTCTCTAAACTATATATTTTTTCTCCTTTTATCCTCTCATTAAAGGACTTAATCCCTTAGTTTAAGTCCTTAATTTAAGAATTGGGTGGGTCACATCTCCATGGAAATAACCTAATTAAAAGCCCCACCCACAATAGGTCTGCACCCACAGGAATGGATTAAAAGAACATGGCATTTTATGGGGTACAGAAAATGCAAATGAGCACAGTTGGGTTTGCCTATTTTTATATTCCATTTAAACTGAACACATAAAATGTTTTCTTATATGTCTAGCTTTACCTGTCTACATGACAATTATGAATTCATTCACGTAGCTATAGATTGTCCATTCTTTTTTTTGTAAAATATACCAGTGTATGAACATACTACAATGTTCCAGTTTGGGGCTGTTACAAGTAGTGCCCCTGGCATGTCTTTTGGTGAGGATATGCACGTCTTTCCTTGGGTCTGAGACCCAGGAGTGAAATTGTTGGGTCAAGGGTATGCATGTGTTCAGTTTTAGTAGCTATTGACCAGCGGTCTCCCCAAGTGGTACTAACTTATGCTTGCACCAGTGGTGGGCAAGAGCTCAGCTTGCCCACAAACTCACCAACACTTGGTATTTTCTATAAAAGGTAGATTTAGAGGCATTTTAAACCACAGCTGATCTTACCAGGAATAAATATAAATTCCTTATATGGGTGCACAAGGGAGGCCCAGATGCTCTGTTTCCTGCTAGATGGGGAGCCCTGGGGGGCCTCTTGTCCTGGGGCCCAGGCAGGTTAGGGGCAGGGGGATTGGGGGGTTAGCATCCAGGGTCTCTGCCTCCACTGGAGCTCAGGGAGCCCTGCCTCCCACCCCACCCCGGGCTGTCTGTGCTGCAGGACCTCACGGATAAGTGCCGGCAGGCTGTGCAGGAACACTGCGCCTTCAGCCACGAGTTCCTGGGGCTGCAGCAGTGGATGGCCATGGTCACACAGAAGCTGGAGTCACTGCGGGGAGACGCAGGTCCGTGGGGTGCTGAGTCCCGCGCGGAAGAGGTTGAGGTGAGGTGGTGTTCCTCCGAAAGCAACCCCCAGAGGCCAGAGCTCCCATCCTGGGGTCTCAGCCACATGCATGTGCGTCTGTCTGTCCATCCTTCAGAGGCTGGTTGCTGAATTCCCAGAGAAGGAGGCCCAGCTGCTCCTACTGGAAGCTCACGGCCAGCTGGTGATGGCGAAGTCTTCTCCAGAGGGGGCTGCGGTGGTCCAGGAGGAGCTGGGGGAGCTGATGGAGTCGTGGCAGGCTCTAAGGCTGCTGGAGGAAAGTCTGCTGGGGTGAGGGGCTCCCTGGTTCTGAGCCTTGTCCTGGGCCATGCCCCGCCCCCGAGGGGGAGAGCTCAGTCACTGTCACAGCCACCCCCACGGTTGGGGGGTTTGTGTGTGCCTGGGGCCTCCAGGCCTCTCCTTGCTCGGTCCCTACCAGTGATTCCAACAGGGGCAGTTAGAGCAGGGAGCCTCAGTTTCCTCTCCTGCACCCACATGGCAGCATGACGTGGGGCTCAAGTGAGAAAGTGGACATGAACGTGCCTTGGGAACTGCACTCAACACACGGGAGGGAGGTCCCCGATGCGGGATCAGTCGTGAAATCCGAAAATGGCTCCCACCCCTGGTGTCCCAACCCTATTTCTTTTCCTGTGACCTAATGATTCCCCATCCCATGGCCACATTGACCCAGCTGTGTTTGTCTTCTCAGCCTCATCAGAAACTGGCAGCTGCAGAGGATGGAACTGGATTCAAGGAAGAAGATGGTTTTCACCAATGACATCCCAAAGTCTGGGTTTGTCATCCATCCTTTGGATCCTATTCCCAGGCATCGTCATCAGGTGAGTCTGTCCAGGGGGCTTCAGGAGCAGGGTCAGATCCCAAGCCAGTGGAGGTGGGGGGAGCCCCCAGCAGAGCCCCTCCCTGTCCACACGCTCAGCTTGCAGGATTTGGTCACTTCTCTGCCTCACTTGAGCCTCTACCTGCTGCCCAGCCACTGCCCAGAGGGACTCAGGGACCCACAGCTGCAGAGCCAGGCCAACTGGGAGGGTGACCGGTGTCCCTCGGCTGGCCTGACACCCGCCTCTCAAACGCAAAAGGCAACCCCTGCAGGAAGGAGTTTTAGGGTAGAAAGTTTCCTGCTGGCCCCAAACTGGAAATTGAAATCACCCAAAATGTGGCCCTTGGGGGGCCATAAGTTGTAGTTTGCGAAGAACTAACCTAACTTTTTATTGTATTATGTCACTTCCCCTTACTGCCTTTTAAAAAAATTGAGTGATGTTGAGAAGAAATTCATCCTTGTTCTTCAAAGTCATTTCAATTCATTTTCCCATTCATTCTTCCATTCAAGCATTCAAAAAATATTTATTGAGTATCACTGTGTCCCAAGGACTTTCCTTGGAAAATGTAAGTAAGATAGAAAGGAAACATTTCTGACCCTCACAGCACTTAGAATCCAGCTCAGCACTTTTAGAGTAGATTGTGCGTCCAGGGATCAGATTCAAATGCAGATTCTGATTCAGCGACTCTCGGGTGGGGCCCGAGAGTCGACGTTTCCAACAAGCTCCCAGTTGATCTGGACCTCAGAACACACTCTGAGGAGTGAGGGCACGGGAAACACAGGCAATTCGATACAGTTTTACAGAAAGCATGGCGAACCCTGGCAGAAGGGCCAGGTGGTATGAGAGCTAGCAACAGTAATTGTGGCCCAGTTTTGGGGTAGGGGTGCCCTCCCGAGAGAAATGAAATTTCAGCTGAATCCTCGAGGCTGAGTGGGAGTGAGCTAGAGGAGTGGAGAGGGGCATGTCTCATGCAGAGGAGACAGTGCAAAGGCCCAGGGGTAGAGGGAGGACAAGTGCAAGGGGCCAAGAGATGACTGTCAGGCTTATCTCGACCTTCAGAGAAGGGGATGTCAGAAGCTCCTGAGGCAGAGCACGAAGCTGAGGCTTTTGGGCCACTTCAGGGAGGTGTGAGAAGCAGCCAAAGTGAATAAGCGAGAGCTTAGCTGAATGGACTTGCATTTTAGACATCATTGTGGCCACAAACACCTGGAGAAGGACAATAGGGTGGAAAGGTGACCACTGTTAAAGCTGTCCTGGTGATGGATGGTGGTGGCTTTCATTAGGAACCAGGAAGACAACACTGAGAATGCCCCCAAGTACGGCCATCACCCTATAAAGATATGTTCCTCATCCCGAAGGCCTCTCCCATCACCCTTTGGGCCTCTTGCTCTCCACCTGATTTCCCTGCCTCCGATGGAGTTCCCAGGCTCCTTGACCAATGGGTTGATTTTACCTCGGATGCTTTGGTTGTGTCATGCATTCCTGCAGGGAAATCTACTCCAGGAAGAAGAAGGCAGCCAGGAAGATCTCTCCCAACTCCTGAGGAACTTTGAGCAATGGTTGCAGGTGGAAAATTTCAAGCTGGTTAGAATCATTGCAATGAAAATGACCACAGCCAAGGACTTGAGAGCCAGAGAAACAAAGCTGCAGGTGTGTTCCCAAGGAAAGTTCCCATTGATGTGTTTGCCATGAGGGAGTTCTTTATTTTTCGCATGGGCAGGCACCGGGAATCATGGACAGGCACCAGGAATTGAACCTGGGTCTCTGGCATGGCAGGCGAGAATTCTGCCTGCTGAGCCACCGTGGCCCGCCCCACCAGGGAGTTCTTAAAAAAAAAATTGCATTCATAGCTTATGATCTGTTCTTGCTTACATTGAAGGGTTTTTAAGCTTTTGTGCTTTAAATATTTTAGGAGAACTTTTCCTGGCATGAATACATTCATTCATTTCTCCAGCCTACTTCTGTATTCCCCAACTTGGAAAATATCACCACTAATCACTTCACTCCTACATCAGTCAGCTATTGCTGTGTAACGAACCACTCCCACGCTTTGTGGCTTAATTCAGCAACCATTTATTAACTTATAAGTCTGAAGCTCAGCAACTTAGGCTGGGCAGCGTTTCTGGTATTTAATGGGTTCCCTTACGTGTCTGCTCTCAATTGCAAAGCAGCTCTGTTTCTGGAGATTGGTTTCCTAAAGGTGATGAGAATAAATGGACAAAACATCTCTCATCTTTTAGCAGAAGAGCCTGAGCTTGATATCAAAGTAAAGACAGGGTCTGAGAGACCAAATGAAGTGTGCAAGATTTTTTAAGTCCTAGATTAAGAATTGGCGCAACATTAATTTCCATGCACTCTGTTCATCAAAGATGCCACCTCTTAAAAAGCATTTGAAAGTCGTATTGCAAAGGTATGATATAACAGGGACAGGAGGTAGTGGGAAATGGAAAAGTCATGGCCATTTCTGCAGTCCATCTCCCACAACTCTCCTTACTCCTTCACGCCCACTTCTAATTACCCACCAAGCCTTCCATGATTCCATCTCTTGATATTTTTGGTTTCTATCCCCTTCACCACCACTGTCATAGCTTAGGTGCTTACCACTTTGGGCCTTGATTATGGAACTAGCCTTCCAGCTGGTCTCCCTTTTCTTTGGCCCTCATCCAAATCATGGCTCACTCTGCAGACGAAGTGAGTCTTCAGAATAGTGAATCTAACCATGTCCGTCCCCTAATTAAAACCTGTCAGTATAGAGTACAACCCTCCTAAGTTTACAACACAAGACCTTTCTCAACCAGGCCTACTTCTCAGCTTTTTCTTATTTTTCTGCAGTTTCACTCTTACATGTCAGGGTTTGGATTTCTTTTTATTTATCTTGCTTGGGATTCACTTGGTTTCTAAAATCTGTGGTTTGGTATCTTTCTGGAAATTTTTGGAAAAAAGTTCCTAGGCATTATTTCTTAAAATATTGCTTCTGACTCATCTCCTTTCTCCTCTTCTTTACGTGATATCACTTAAACAAATATGTTATTCCTGCTTACTGGTTGCTTTATGTCTCTTGCTCTCTCATGCATTTTTTAATCCTTTTGTTTCTTTGTGCTACCTTCTGGAGAGTTTTTTTCTGGTGTATCTTTGAGTTTACTAATCTTCTCTTTAGCTGTGTCTTGTTTGCTATTAAAGTTGTCTTTTAAGTTCTTAGTTTTTGTTATTGTATTTATCAATTCTAGAATTTCTATTTTGTTCTTTTAACAATCTTCTCTGTTGTTTTTCATAGCTTCCAGATCCTTGCTGAAAATTTTAAGCTTGTCTTTTAATTGTTTGAACATAAGAAGCAGAGCTGTCTTACAGAGTGTGTCTATTAATTACAATATGTCAAGTCACTGTAAGAATGTTTCTGTTATTTGTTTTTCTGCTAGTTCTTATTCTTGGTGTATGGCTCCTTTGATTGTGTGTTGTACATCATGTTTGAGAAAATATTTACAGGCATAATTTGAGACTTGGGATAATTTCTTCTTCCAGAGAAGATTTTGTTTGCTACTGCTAGGCAAGTGGAGGCATTTTCATTCCAGGACCTGAATCCAAGCTCAAGTTTTGAGGGTCCCTGAACCACTGAGATAACTTAAAGATGGGCTGCAAGTTCATGCAAGGTCAGGGTTTACTTCTGGTCACCTTTACTCAGAGGTTGAAGCCTTTAGGGCTGTCAGCTAAACGGGAAATGATTTGTCAGCATCTCCTGCTCTGCAGGGCCCCAGACTTTGGCCCTCGTCTCCCTAGGCTCATAAGGCTGCCAAAAGCATGTATCTTTTTCTTAGCTGTTTTTTCCAGATTGTTGAATATCCTAAAAGCAAAAGCAGGCCTGAACACTGGGCTTCCTTCTCGGAGCTCTCATGCTTTCCCAGGTTTCGTCCTGATATGCCCCACTTTTCTATTAACCCTTTGATGCTTTTAAAGTGGTTTTACTACTTTGTTGTCAGTGAAAGATTTGAATCCAATTATTCTGCTGAACATTATCAGAAAGTGCTTCCTGCCTACCTCTACTATCTCATATTGGACCACTCCCCTTGTTTCCTGCCCCCACCATCCAAGTACAACCATATGTGCAGTTCCCCAAATTAAAACCCCTTGATCTTGCAGAGCCTACATTCAAGGGGGGCTGAGAAGCTAAGCAAACTGCCCCATGTCATATAGCTATAGGATGGGACAGAGCCAGGATCCAAAGCCAATATTTAAACCGCTGCTTGTACCTACCACATTTTCCCACTTCTCATAAACAGTACTATAATTTTGTATTTATTATCAAATATTAGCATACAATCCCAACATCATTCGGCCAGACTCAGAAGTACCAACAGGTTCAGCAACTATAACCTCTATGGTGAGGTCAAGTTTTTTATAAAGCCCTCTAGAGGATGTGCAGGAATGTAAGTCCCGGAGTCCAGAATGCCAGAGTTGGAAGTGACCACAGAGGTCAGCAGTCCAACTGCCCTTTCATGCAGGAGTCCATTCTATAGCATTCTAGAGGGATGCAAGTTGTCTAGCTTTGCCTTCAATCTGCACCAGTGGGATTCTCATTCTCAGCGTCCTGTCTGCCTCCTCCCAATGTGCCTCTCTTGAGTGAATCTTGATTGGTCCCTCCTGACCAGCTAGGTGGAGGCCAGCTGGGTGGGCCATCTTGGCCATTTGGAAGATGTGCCAAGATGCTGCCTTTTCCCCCAGGAGCTGGAGGCTCGGGTACCAGAGGGTCAGCAGCTCTTCGAGAGCCTCCTTCATCTCGAGCCTGCAAGGGGGACTTCAGACAAGCTGGAGGACCTGCGTTATCAGTGGATGCTGTACAAGTCTAAACTCAAGGACTCCAGCCACCTGCTGGTAGGTGCTAAGGATGAGCAGGTCCCCCAGGGAGGGGACCATGGCAGAGCTCAACGTTCCCTGGGGAAACTAAGCTTGGCCCACCCTCTGCTCTGCCCGGCACCTCCACAGACCAAGCTGGGGCGACCACCCAGGGAAAGGAGAGGGAGACCAATGGTTCCAGGCACTTGACTTGCATGGCGCCATTTAACCTTCCCGCCCCTCCCCCCACCCCAGGAGGCTGGAACCCCAACAGTGACAACAGTAACCATCTTGGTTAATGTCTACAGAGCACTTGCTACCTGCCAGAATGAGACTTTATGTGCATCATCCCATTTCAGTCCTTACGGCTACCCCCTGCCAGAATAACTGCTCTTCCAGTCTCTAGAGGGGATGCTGAGACTCTGAGAAGTTAAAAACTCTCCCGAGGTCACACAGCTAGTAAGAGGCTGAGCCAGCATGAAACCAACACCCTTGCGTTGTAGGCAGGAGATAGGGACACTGGGTGCGTGGTCTGGAGACCTTGTCTGGCCCCACCCCCCACCAACTCGCTGTTAGACTTTGAGCAAACACCATCCCACCTGGGCCTCGGCATAAAAACAACAGCCAAGAATAATAACAGATAAACTTCACTGAGTCCTCGTTAAGTGCCAGGTCCTCATAGCAGCCGTAAAGGAGCTAATGTTATGATCCCCTGTGAACCGACAAGGAAACTGAGACACAGAGGTTAGGATTCAGACGTTGAAGGGCCAGGCAGGTGTGCTCAGACTGCAGATGCAGAACTTCCCTGGCCCTGCGAGGGCCGAGCCGGCCACTAGATGTCAGGCCAGCTCCAGCCAGGGCTGCCGCCTCCAGCTGCCTGGCCCGGGCCTGCCCAGACAGAACCCCACCTGGGCCTGAAGTGTGTTAAAAAGCTCATTAAATTGAATCACCTGCTGGCTCAGCCTGTCCAGATGACCAGGAGTTTTAAAGAAACATTCCCCTGACAAAATGAATATTCCATTACAGGCTCTGTTGGGATTTAAGTTTCACTCACTTAACTTTCTTCCCTCCCCCCTTTTCCTCTCCTTCCCTAAAATAACAGACACAGAGTTCTCCAGGGGAACCAACCGGATTCCGAAAGGTACGGTGTCTGCCATCTGCTCTCCACGGCTAGAGGCCAGGGCGTCTGGGGGTTTGGCACGCCTGTGACATGGGGGGGGGGGGGGAGTGGGCAGGACTCCTGGGCTTTCTGGAAGGTTCCATGAAGTCTGAGGAGCATTTATGGGGAATTGGCATGGGGATGCACTGTGCTGGGTCGGGAAGTCCTTGGTTTCGGGAAACCCCAGGCTCACGGGGAGCCTGGCAGGCCTGAACAGGGAACCTGTCATTTATCAGCCCAAACCAGGACCATCCTAAGAAAACTGGGCTTTCCTAGGCAAACCAGACTATGTGATAGTTTAATATTAGTGGGGTACTAATATAAGAGGAGGGGGTGACTGGACCTCAGATGTCCTCGCAGGCACTGTGGTCATTTACCCCCACGGAGACGTGCTCCCAGGCCCACCGAAGGGTAACAGCAATTAATACTGACGGTCACAATTACTTTTACTATAGAGTTCCTTTAATTGACCATCTGCTGTGTGCCAGGAACTGGGCTAAATCCTGGCTAAAGCACCTCATTTAACCCAGCATCCACCCCCAAGAGGCTTTGTTAGCCTCTATTATTATCTCCAGTTTAAACCCGAGGAAACCAAGGAGTGGAAAGATTCAAATCGCTTGTTTGATGAAAGTACCGAGCTCAAGAAAGGTCAGTGGCCTCTGACTCCCAAGTCCATGTTTTAGCCGTCCACATTGTGCCTTGGAGAAGGCATCCCCAGGACCTGGATGGTGCCCTCGTTCCAGAAAAGGCTGCCTTGAAATCGATGTCACCACTGCCACCATTTCCGGGGAATGCTCCCCCTTTTTTTCCTACTAAAGATCAGCTTGTAATTGCATGAGCACTAGCATTTTCTGGCCCAAAATGGCCAGAGTTCTTCAAGAGCTCTTATTCCACAGAATCCGTGTTTCCTGGGTGATAACACATCAGAATTTCCTCTTGGTCACCAGTTGGTTTCATCTCACTTCTGTGGGGGAATAGGTGACTCCTAGACTGCACCAAATAGTCATAAGCCAAAGGTTTTGCTCTGGACCCACCTTCCCCCAGTTCTGTGGGCTGGATGGATAGCTTTGCCTCTTGGGGCTGACTTCCCGCATCTGAAATGGACCCATCAACATCTATTTTGTTTCCTTCATGAACTAAGTTTGAAAACATGTTAACCAGAAGTGAAAGTGCTTCAGGTCACTCACATCTTGATTGCCCTGGTGAGAATAACAGAGAGCCTCCTCCTGGACTAGGGGAGAGCCCCAGGGACAAGCGTGTTCCACACAGTCCCGTCTGGTGGCTCCTGGCGGGAGATGTGGGGCCCAGGCATCTAGGCAGCTTTTGGCTCCAGCTCCCATCACTGCATCTCCAGGCGAGTCTGTGCAGGAGTCCAGTCTGGGTGTCCTTTGTGCCTGGCCATGCGAGCACGGGGTAAGTCACTGAATACTTTCCAGGGCCTGGTGTCTGGCATGGGCTCCCAGCAGCTGGGAATCAGGGTGAGGCAGTATGGTCATTGACTACCTCCTCATTCATTCATTCATTCTATAAATATTTACTGAGCTCCGACACTGTGTCAGGCACTGTTTTAGGTGCTTGGGATACAACAGTGAGGAAAAAAAAAATCACTTCCTAGTTGGGTGGACAGAAAATAAGTGCATACATGTATAGAATGATTGTCAGTGGTAAGAGCTTCACAGAAAATTAATACAGGGTGAGAGTATGGAGAACAATTTTAGGGAGGGCTGTTTTAGAAAGAGTGGCTCCTAAGGCCTCTCAGATGAGGTAACACATGGACAGACAGTTGAAGGAAAGAGAGAGGGAAACATCGTTTCCAGGCAGAGGGAATAGTCAGTACAAAGGCCCTGAGGTAGCAGTGGGCTTAATGCATTGGAAGACCAGTAGGAGACAGTGTGGCTGGGTCAGAATGCCTAAGTATAGCCAGACACTGCTGCATTCACACTGATGCGTGCTGTAGCATAAGAAGAATCCAATGGCTAATCATTCTTGGGTCACTTTGTTGAAAGAATAAGGATGGATTAACTCCAGGACGGAAGCATCCCAGAGCTGGGGTCCTGAACAGAGCCCCTCCATCACACCATCTTATAAATAGAGAAAGGAGTGGTGGAGCAACTTGGCCAGGGTCCATCATATACTGCAGTAACACTTACTACATTCCAGAAGCTGAGCTGGGCGTGGGGGATCAGAGAGAACTGATGGCCAGCCTTCCCTGAAGGAGCACCCTGTCTGGTGGGGACCTATGTATGGAAGCCAGATGGTGATAGAATGACATGGGCTAAGCTGGAGGAATATAAGCAGAAGGCTATGCGGCACATTCTAGAAGAAGAGGAGCCCTTGCGAGAATTGCCCAGTTGGTGACACAAATCCTCGCCTTCTGGTCTTGTCTGAGCAGTCCTGTATTTGATCTGAAGCTCTCCACTTAGGCAGGGGACCCTCCCAGGACAGCTTGTAACCTTGAACAACCCAGACATTTGGAACCAAATACCTCTTGTTGAACCAACATTGGTTGAGTCCCTGCTGAATTTTGAAATGACTTTGGGGGCTTTGAGGGGATGGAGTTTTGCAAGTTAAAGAGGTGAACAAAATGCCCATTGGGCTATCATGGACCTCGCAGTTGGACAGATGCAGCAAAACAGAGAAGAACCAACACAAGGCAGCCTGAGAAGGAGGTGACAGAAGGCAGGAAGGGATCCATTGGGTGGGCATGGGGGCTGTGCTCAGCTTTTCTTGAGAGATCCCCAGGGAAGACCTCATGGGAAGCTCCCTGAGTTTGAAAGTCATGAGGAGTGGGGACTGGCTTGCACAAAGGCATGGCAAGGTGGCCATTTAAGAAACAGTCACAAGCTCCACGTGATTGAGACACAGAGCATAAGCCGTGGCTATTGTGGGAGCAGGCTCCAAGTGATGACAGCCCTGGACTAAGGTTTTGGACTTAGTTCCTACCATCCTTTTCCACATAATGGCACCTACAGAAAATGATCATATTACACGACGCTCTGGAGTAAAGGGTCTAGCTTGTGACTTCCCCTGCCTTGGCTGTTCCAGATCCCTCAGTAGCCCTGAGGCTGAAGGGATGATCTTGGCACACCTGTCACCTCTTTATGCATCCTGGGTAGGAGGCTGTCCTTTAAGGCTGAGCTGCTCCAACTTGAGCCAGCATCAGAATCCCCTGGAAGGCTTGTTAAAACTCAGATTACCAGGCCCCACCCCGACAGTGTCCGATGCTGCTAGTCCGTGGTGGCCATTGTGTTTGCATCTCTAATGTAACAGGTCCAGGTGATGCTGATGTTGCTGGTCCAGGGACCAGACTTTGAGAACCGCTGCTTTCTGCTCTGCATTCAAATCCAGACACTCTCACTTTGGCAGGTCCCTTACCCAAGGGTCCACTGCAGCGATGGCAGGCAGAGTTACTATTGTAGTAACGGGCATGTTGAAGGTTCCCAATTGCCATATAAAAAGTCCTGGGAGAGCTCTGCAGCTGGGTCCCCACTTTGCTTTCTGGGAGCAAAGGGAATTGTGATGCTTCTGCAGAGGAAATCCTCCCTTTGGTTTGGGTCTTGCGCTGTTTTTTTTGATAGGGTCCTGTGTGTGGCCAGGTGGATTGCACGTGTGTGAGTGTGCATGTAAGCACACAAATGCTTAATGCTGGCAGGGTGAACTTTGATGCTGTCTTCAAAGGTTGTAATCCTGCCAACTTAAAAACATTCTATATATTGTTTTTTGTCCAAAGGGAAGAAAAAACCCTGCCCCAAAGTTGATTATTTATGAGCAGTTGGTTCTCCGTGGCTTTTTTTTTCTCTCTCTCTCTTGCACCACTAAATGACTTCAGCCTGATTGTACAAACAGAATAATTAAGATTTATTAAATTTGTAGCTGCCTACGCATTTGCCAGCTCAGTGCCACCAGATGAGTTTGCCTGAAGCACAGACGTGTGATATGTAATTGCTTCTAAAGTTGCTGTTGGGCCTGGAACCCTGCATAGGAAACAGCTCCTACCTGGGGCAGATTTGCAGGCACGATGAGCCAACACCTCCCATGCACATTAGGGGCTCTTGTGGTTCAGATCCAAATGTCGGGTGATCCAAGAGTGGCATTTTATTTAAGTGACCATTTTATATCTTTTTTGGGACTCACATTTTCACATTTGGACATCTTCTTCCAAAGAGGATTTGGGTTTCCTTCTCTCTATCAGCCAGCTCGCTGCCAACTTGAAACCTCTTGAAATTAAAATCTCTGCTCAAGGGTTTTGTTTTGTTTTGTTTTCTGTCCGGACCAGAGCGGTTGTGTAAATCTAGCCTGCCAACCCCAGGGAGCTGGCCTGGGGTTCAAATTCTCAGAGAAACTTTTTTGTTTCCCTCCCTTCCCCCAAGGTCAAGATAAGCCCCCGAGTTTCCTTGCTTTCCTTTTCTGTGTGGTAGGGTTATGTCTCATTTCCTCTTGCTCTGAGGGGACAGCTCCTGGTGTCCCAGCTTTATGTGAGTGCCCCTATCAGGTGTTCCATCTGGGCTGAGTTTTTCCTTCCTTAGAGGTTTATAAAATAAGCATGGGCTTGACAATCAGCATCTCAGATGGCACAAAATATTGTGATACCAAGCCCCAGAAAGCACTGCTGAGTTTCCCACGCTAAATAATAAGTTTCTCTGGTGGTTTCTGTGATTTGATTTAATCCCTCCATGCCTGGTCCTTACTGCCTACAACCATGTCTTCCTTTTTGGTGGAAGGAAAGTGGCCTCTTGGTCCTTCACTCCTACCTGCAGCATGTGGCCAGATGAGAATTGGGACAGAAGGGACATCTCTTGACATTGTACCCCTGAGAGTCACTGCCCTTTAGGTCAGGTTAAATCCGGTTTATCCCTGGTCATGGGCAAAGGCTCCTGAGCTTTGCTGGGTGTGTGACCTCTCTGACTTTCATGAGGAGAGAGCACAGAGAAGTGTTAGGTACATTTGCTCTTTGTAAGTCTTCATCTTTCCACTGCTCAGACCACCAGCCTCCCACCTCCCAGTCCTCCTCCGAAGTCACCGTGACCTACCTCTTTGCTAAGCCTGTGAACACACGTCTAACCTCCTTACACTTGATCTCTGGGCAGTGTCTGGGTGATGGCCCCTTCCCCCACTCTCAGCTGTTCTGCTGCTCTTCTCAGACTCTACCCTGGTACCTCTTCCTTCGATTTTTTCCCCCAGTTGCCAAAATCAGTGTTGCTAAAGTACTATTATTTCATCTTCAGGCCATAGCCAGCTTTTTTCAGTTTTCTCAATCATCTTTATTAGAGTTTCTGCCCCAAAGTCCAATACCACACTTTGCCTGCAATCGTCATGCCTCTTTTGTCTCCTCTAGTTGGGAATCGTTCCTTGGCTTTTCTTCATCTTTCTTAACCTTGACATTTTTGAAGAGTACAGGGTGCAGATTTTGTGGACTGTCCCTCAATTCTGGGAACACGTGACTGGTCTGGGGCTCTGTGTTTCTGGCAGGAAGTTCACAGGCAATGCTGTGTTCTCCATAGTGCGTATTAGGAGGCGAGAGGTGCCATGGAAATTCTCTCCCTGCTGTGGCTTCATTTCTCCCGCTCCAAGCTGCTCTCTCTCATTTGTCCATCTCCAGGTCAGCTCTCTCCTTCCAGCTGCAGCCCCAAAGGCCCAGCTGCCTGCGAGATGTCTGCTAGGATGTCCCCAGGACCCCATACTCAGTATGTCTAAAGTTGGCCTCACCATACCCCCTACTCCAGACAGAGCCAGCTCCCCTTGCAGAGAAAAGCATCACCCACCACCTGCTTCCCTAGCTGGGGACCTCTGGGTCATCTTAGACTCGCTGACCTTGGTCCCAGAGCCTAGTCATGGATGGATCTCAGATGAGGAAGGATGAGGGACAGAAGGGAAGGGATGGGGGCAGCAGCCTATGCCTTTATGCCTATTCCTAAATGAGGCTCCATCCTTGCTTGAGTAATGACAAAATCATCCCTCACTCACATGTTATATCCAGAGGTACTTTTCACCTATGTCTCACCAGTTAACTAAACTTCCTCCCAAAGATCCACTAAGACCATCTCCCATCCCTCTCCACAACCACGCCAGGGCTCTGGAAGAATACAATTCTGTGGCCCCAAGATCCCATGAGGAGAGAAAATGAACCAGTCCCACCCCAGCCCCTGCCATCCTGTCTGTGGGTAAGAACTATGTGGGGCCTCTGAGGCCTTGCAGAGGTGAATCCTGGGAGCTCTTAATACCTAGAACCTAGGAGAAAGATCTCCAGGTCAGAGTGGGCCTGAGGACCTGCCCCCTGAGACTTGCTGGAGCAGTTGTGGAAACACAATGGGCCCCAGACACATCCCCCTTCCTGAGATTCTAAGAAAACAGGGAGGGAAGCCAGCCAGCTCTTGGCTTGGCAGCTCATCAAAGGAACTTTGGGAACTGAACAAATTGCTAAGTGAGAGTTTAATGAGGAAGACTTGGGACTGGCCCATCTTTAATTGCCAGAGAAAAGCTGGCCCCTGCCAGGCCCATACATCACCTGAAGGACTTAGTGCTTGCCTGAAAGCATCTCTATGGGGAGAGGAAGCAGTCCAGGCCAGCCCCAAGCCACGGTGATGACATGGCATGCCTTCCAAACATGAGTCCGTCTCAACACATCCAGGTGCAATGACCACAGAGGCCCAAGGTGACTTTTGTTATTTTAAGTGCCGTTTCCTGTGAGAAGTGCTGTGTGAGGAGGTAGAGAGAGCCAAGTTTTGGAATGGGGGTGGAGATTTGAGCCAGTTGTCCTCTTACTACCTGTGGGACCTTGAGCTGGTAGGTACTCTCCTATAGGCTCAGTGTCTTTTTCTGTAAAATGGGCACAGGGAGCCCACTGCACAGAGTTGCAGGGGAAGCTCAGGTGGGAGGTGAAGAGCTTGTTATGTTGATGGCATAGCAGTGGTGGTGGCTGCATTAACAAGTGGAGCCAAGCTGTTTGGTTGAACTATCAGGACCAGTGGAAATGGCTCACAGACAGCTGTGAATGAGCATCCCCGTGGTTACTTTACAGAGTTGACAGCTAGGTACATAGGAAGGGAAGGGGCTCCTGGTCCCTTTTATTCATCGTTTTATTCATTCAGCAAATAGTTACTGAGCACTGCTGGGGATGCCCCAATGAACAAAACCAATGTAGTCTCTGCCTTCAAGGAGTCAAGAAGAAGACAAGCCTTAATCAATAATCTGAAGAAGAGGTGGATCTATCAAGTACTGTGAGAATGTGTAAAGGGGGCTTATTTGGTTTCAAGGTCAGGGAAGGTGTGTCTGAGAGAGTGACTCATGACTGAGATTAGCAGATTCAGCAGGAGCTCACCAAGTAGACTGGGGAAAGGAGGGAAATAAGTATTCCTGGCTGAAGGGACAGCTTATGCAAAGGTCCTGTGGCAGGAAGAAGCAAGGGCCTTAAGTAGCTAAGTGATAGCATTTAAGGAGGGCAGTACTTTGCTTTCTCATGGTTCTGGGGAGGTGGGTAGTGTCTGACTCCTAGGGGGAATCTTTGTGGAGCTTATAGGAACAGCCCATGTGCCCACGCTGCCATCCAGTGGAGGAGAAAGGGGATGGGTATTTATTGAGTGCCTACTATGTGTGTTAAGCATAACATATGTTGCCTCATTCATCCTTAGAACATAAAGGTATCATCCTCCTTTATTTTCCCAACAATTGGAAGAATTGAGGCACAGAGAGGCTAAGGGACCTGACTTAGGTCACACAGCTAGGAAATGGTCAAGCTAGGGCTAGTCCCCAACCTTTACTTCTTTTTTTTAACCACATTCCATTTCATCAGTGGCAGATTAGGCGGTGTATACTCTATTGATAAACTCATCTCTTCTGAACTCCTCAGAATCCTGGACTCTCAGATTTGTGTACAACTTGGAAAGACTCTTGGTTAGAGCCTCTTTCACACATTTAATTCCCTTACACAACACCTCTTGTTCCCTTGCTGCCACTGTGGGTTTCTCAACCTACTGTTCCATAGCCTAATGGACGGGGAGCTTCTTACCTCCTGAAGAAGTTCCTCTTTTGTTGTATAATTCTAACTGGGTGGAAGACACTTTCCATGGGAAAACTGAGGCAGAGAGCCATTCCAGTTTATGGGAAGAGTGAGACTGCTAACTACCTTGATGCTTTCTTAGAAAGTAACTCATGCCTCTACCTGTGTGGGTTTCGTTTTTTTAAGGCCTGGAGAGTCATATTAAAATATGTCTTTTATTTTGAAGAGTATTTTAGAATTCAGGACCCTCAAAATGAAGAGAAGATGTGAGCTTTAAGTGAATAACCACTGGGCAGGCATCAGAAGTCCTTTGAAGACTATCCCTTGTCAAGACTTTTCATTGTAAACACGCTTTGGATCTTTAAAGATGTTTTCCCCAGGGACTATGGCCAAGGCACAGCCTGTCACTTAAATAAGCAAAGTGTTCGCTTTGAGAATGGAGGAGCAAACAGAAATGGGAAATGTATAAACAAACCTTCCATTTGGGAGACCATTAATTACAGGGTTTTAGTTGTGGTGTAAACCCTGGCTGAGGGTGGGCCTACGACATGTTCTCTTGCCCCCTTTCCCTCTCCTGGGATGGGTTGGAGATTTGGAGTCAGGCAAAGTCACCATTGTTTATCAAAGAGCCAAGTTAAAGGCCCCACAGACATAGGCAACCTGACATGAGCTAAGCAGAGTGGTCCAGAGACACACACCAGCTAGATATGACCAAGCCCAGTCAGGGAAAGAGCCTTTTCTGTGAACTCATCTCATTCAGCTGCTCAAATAATTTATCACCCATCCTGGACTCACTGCTGAAATAGATGCAGCCTGCGGTGACTGTCCTGGAATGGGGTTTATAAGAAGTCTATTTTTACAAAATCAGTGTCTAAGGATTTTGGAGGGTGAGAAAATTGGGGCTTAGAGGCATAAGGTTAAGTGCTGTCAGTATGGAAGAGGTAGTGGAGGCAGGAGAGTGGATGAGAGGCCTCAGAAGAGAAGGCAGTGCAAGGTAAGAGCCTTCTAAGAAACATCTGCACTTAACAATGTTTCCTTATCAATATTGCATCATCATCACCATCACCATCATCATCATTCCATTATCATCATCACCCTCATCACCACCATCACTGTCACCGTTCTTATCACCATCACCACCATCACCATCATCACCATCACCATCACCACCATCACCATTACCATCGCCATCACCATCATCACCACATCACCATCACCATCACCACCATCACCATCACCACCATCACCACCACTATCACCGTTCTTATCACCATCACCATTGCCATCACCATCATCATCACCACCATCATCACCACATCACTATCACCATCACCACCATCACCATCATCATCATCACCACCATCATCACCACATCATTATCACCATCACCACCATCACTATTACCAGCATTTTTACCATCATTACAAGACTGGCTTTTGGTGCCCTGGAGAGTAATGCTTTAGTTCTTCAAGGAGCCAGCAGATATATTCTACAATAATAAGACCACTAGGAGCTATACACTTCTTATTTGAGATATAAATGTACTATGAGTCCTCACTGCAGTCTGGCAAATGGGGGTGGGTACTTGATCCCCATTTTATAGAGAAGGATACAGAGGCTCTGAGAGGTTGCTGACTTGCCAAAGGTCACACAGCTGATGTGTGGAGCTTGGATTGGAGCACAGTCCTTTGGTTCCTGAGAGCTGGGCCCATGCCTTGCTCTGTGCCCCTTCTCCACGGCCAGCTCTTGGCCCCATACTCCTTGGCAGTCATGCAGATCCCATGAAGACACTACCTAGCCAGTCCCCCTTGAATTTAAGAAGTGTCTAATGACCATTTCTGTGGACACTACAGTAGAGGAGTCCTACATGTCTTCGCATTTGTGAGACTGACCTTCAGGTGACACTGATGGCAACAATGAGGATGTTAATGTTGTACAATCACAGCAGCCGGATGCAGCTCTTGAGTGCCTGCTGTGTGCCCTGCTCTGTCTCCTTACTACCCCTACTCAGAGATGAGGAAATTGGCACTTAGAGAAGTTGAGTGACCTGCTCAAGATCCATATCTCAGCACTCTCGTGCACCAAGCAAAGATTTATGTAATGCCTGGAAGTGGCTATACCCTTCTTTCTTCCCTTCCATTCATGCCTTGGACGCTTTGAGAAAACTGCCAAGATCTTTGCTTCTGGCAGTCATACATTAGCCCATTTCACAGCTGAGAAAACGGAGGCATGTAGGATCAAGCAGTCAGTCCCGATGGCTGCCATTCCTGGTACCCCCGGGGCCCTCCCCTCCCTCTCAGGGCCCGGAGCCCACTCACAGTCCGGTTCTGGTTTTTGCAGACTCGGCAGCGGCGAGGACTCTGCGCGCTCTCCCGGAAGGTGTGCTGCGTGGCGCTGCCCCTGCAGCTGCTGCTGCTGCTCTTCCTCCTTCTGCTCTTCCTGCTCCCCGTCGGGGAGGTGGACCGCAGCTGCACCCTGGCCAACAACCTCGCCCGCTCCTTCTCGCTCATGCTCCGCTACGACGGCCCCCCACCAACCTAGCCCGCTGGGGCCTCCAGGTGACTCAGGGTCCAACCTCCCCTCTGTGCAGGTCCCCTGCCGAGGGTGCCCCGGGCCGCTGGAAGCAGGCAGGCTGGGGAGCAGGCAGCAGTGTAAACACTATCTCAGTGTTCCAAGAACAAAGGACTTTTTGTACAGTGTTGTCTTGGTCTGTTTGTACTAAGTGTGAATGTGTGTGTTGGCTAGGGAATGATGTATAGAGGTTTTATATGCTTTACCTGTAACTGCTCAGTGTGTATAGTTTTGTATCTAACGTCTATTTGTAGTTGGGACGATTCCTAACAGTTTGCTCCTCTGATGGGATTCTATGCCATTTTTGCCTGGGTGTACAAACCGGGATGCAGGAACAATAAAGCGTCACTTTTACGGCAACATCCTATCTGGAACCCGGTCCCAAAGCCCAGGGGTTAGTGCAAAGGCCTCTGAGCTGTGAACGTGGGGTGGCACCAGTCTGACTCGCAGCCCCGAGACTCTTGCTTTAGCACCATCAGAACCTGCCTGCTGCTGTAGTTTTCAAGTCCAAGTGGGTTAAGATGTGAGGGACTGAAAGTAGGAATGGTGACAGCCAGCAGCAGACACAATGATATCGGTAAAAATGGACATGTGAAGGGGTGATATCAAGACAGGAAAAGAAAAACTATGTAGCGCAGACCAAGAGCTGACAAAGCACAGTGGAAGGAGGCTGTCGAGTGCTTAGAGCCTCAGGGCCCTGCAGCTCTGTAGGGCCCTGCAGCTCTGTAGGGTCCTCCAGCTCAGACCCATGACAGGTCTCCGTGGCCCTGACACTGAGCCTTTGGGACATGCTTAGATCATACTCCGTGGGCTCCAGGCAAGAAAGGACTTTATTTTTAAGACTTCCATGAGGAATAGGGAAATGCAGTCTGGGCTGCAGTGCCTGGTGTCATTGGATTGAATTTCATCATCCACACCTCAGGCTAAGATGGGTGGAGAGGTGGGAAGGCCAAGGTGGAGAGAGTCCCTGGCTGGGGAGCGCACCCTTCCCTTCTCAGAAGCGGCTTTGGAGAAAGGCTGGTTCCCGGGACCAAGGGTCAGGCAGACCCCATGCCAGGGCCTTTTCCCTGGGAATTCCTGGTGCATTCCCAAGGGCTTTAAAACTGAATCACATTTTCCTTAAATCAACACTAAATTTTCCCTTTCAAAAGAAATCCTTAGTGTGCAAGCTTTACAAATCGATTCTGTGGGCTCAGCTACAATGAGGAGCCCATGGGGGCTTTCCCAGGTCTTGTACTGACTTTGGGAGTCATAAAGTTATAAAGTCTCAGAAGGGTGCTGTAAGCTGAGGGGAAACAAGGACCCAAGGAGGCTCTGACCTTGGGCCATGTGCCCTCCCGCTCCTCTCTCACACACACCCACCCCTCCCCTCAGGGTGCCCAGCCCCAGCCTTGGCGTAGGGCTCAGGGCAGGGACTTCCTGGTGACTGGAAAGAGCCTGGCCGTTCCCTGGGCAGGAGAAGGGCGCTGCTGAGAACTCTCGCTGCTACTCGGAAATCTCACCTTTCTCCAGATATTTGGAAACCAAGCCATCCTCAGCAGACAGCTGCTTTACTGGAAAACTGGGTTCGAAAGGCCAGCCCTGCTGGCCCAGGCGGGCAGACCCAGAGGCTTACTGGGTCATGTCTGTCCATCCCTAGAAGGCCAGAGCTGTGGAAGGGGCAGCAAAACGTTTGCATTCCCTCTCTCCCACTTCCGAGGAGAGAAGGCAGAGGTCCAGCACCGGGAGGTGACCTCCCCATGGCCACACAGTGAGACGCTGCCGGGCCAGAGCCAAAACCGATTCTTCGTGACCCCCAGGCCATAGACCCACTGTAGCACAACCCCTCACATCTGTAACTTCAGAAAGAAAGCTGGGGCCGGTGTGCCACCTGGGGGTAGGGGGTGCGGGTGGGGGTAGGGCTGCAAAAATTGCAGTGGGGCTGAAAGCATCTCTCTCTCTCTCTCTCTCTCTCTCTATATATATATATATATATGTATATATTATATGTATATGTTTTTTCATGTGCAAGCACCGGGAAACGAACCCGGGTTTCCAGCATGGCAGGTGAGAACTCTGCCACTGAGACGCCGTTGCCTGCCCTCTATATTTTTTAAAACTTTGATAATGATGCCATAAATTCTGCTTGTCTGCATAACTGCTTTTTTTTAAAACAGAGAGAACTGATATTTTTGTTACTTTACTTTCATATAAATATAGTTGTAATATGATAAAACAACCCCTCTATCGGTGCTTTTCAAATGTAATCTTTTTTGCTTAAAGTGGATGCAGAAAGTGTTATTCTTATGACTTTATTTTCTAACCTCTTTAACCACATCAAGCTTTAAAGTGACATTTGGAAAAGGTGTAGCCGTGAGACCTGTGTGCATGGTAGGCCTCTGTCCCGAAAGTGAGAGGGCTCTTGGAAGTGGGGCTGTCACTGCCCGGTTGTGTGTATATGTGTGTGTGTGAGAGAGACAGACAGACAGATAGTGACAGATGGACCAGGGAAGAAAGACAGAGACAGGGAAGGGAAGGGGAGGGGGAACTCACAAGAGAGAATGAGAAGGAAAGAGGGGGAGGGAGAGAGAGACTGGAGCAGAAAAAGCCTGATGGCTTGTCCCCCCACCCTGCTCCTTTCTCCTGCTTCTCTGTTCTTTGAGTGAGCAAAGGTGTAGGCAGGATCCAGACGTACTTTCAAAGGAAAGATAAGGAGGTAAGACAGGCAGGTGTGGTCAGCAGATGAGGCACCTGCAGATGCCAGCAGGAGGGGGAGGAGGGAATAATGACAACAGAAACAACAATGACAAAAAGCCTTTTATTTGGTGCTGGCAGGTGCTGGCCCCTTGGTAGACACATTACAAACCATATTTTATTTAATTCTCACATCAGCCCACTAGGAGATGAGAAAACAGAGGCTTAGAGATAGTAAGACACTGGCCCGCGGCAGAAGTGGGATTTGGACCCCAGCTGGCCTGACCCCGAAGCTTGTGCTTGAGAGAAGGCTGCTTCTGCTCAGTGGCCTATAGCTGCAGGGATGGGTTCCACAGGGCCAGCCGCTCTCTCATAGCCAGCACCGCTAGGATGGGACCAGAGCTTGGCTTCTCCCTGCATCCCTGCCGGGTGGGTCCTCTGTCCTGGGTTGCCACCAGCAGCAGCACATTCTTGTGGGTTATTGTCAGTCATCTCCGCACAGCTCAGAGAGGTGGAACGTCCTGCCCACCTGGGAGCAGAGCACCTCTTCCACCCCACCATGAGGTCCTAGGTCACAGATGATGGAACCCTATAAAACCAGTTGCAGAGGAGGAAGTTCAGTTGTGCTTTGTTGA
Organism: Tamandua tetradactyla; assembly: GCF_023851605.1. Lineage (NCBI taxonomy): Eukaryota > Metazoa > Chordata > Mammalia > Pilosa > Myrmecophagidae > Tamandua > Tamandua tetradactyla. The sequence continues at coordinate 56,525,444 of NC_135338.1, read as the reverse complement.
ACTGCATTAAAAACTGAGAGACCAGAGTGTTTCCTGACCCCCCAATACTCTTCCTGGATGCAGAGGAAATAGGTCCCAAGTGACGTGCCCCCTTTCCACCTGTCTGGCCCTATTCGCATTGGGCAGTTGGCCGGAGTTCCTGACTGGGACCAGATGTCCAAGGATGCTTGTTCCTGGGCAGCTTCAGGGTAAGGAAGCTGGAGACCTCTTGCAGCCTGGGGACCATGGAGAATGATGGGCAGAGGGCAGCTGAAGGCTCGAGCACAGACAGTTTGTGCCAACCGAGGCCCGCTGATGGATTGGTATTTGCAGAGTGGGTGCCCACGGCTTTGGCCCACCCTGCCTTGCAGGAGGATGGCTCAAGCTGTCCTGCCCGACAGTTGAATAGTTCGACTACCTGCTCTTCTCCCATTAGGGTGGAGCTGGGGCTTGCCCTGGGCAGGTTGAGAGGTTTTGCAGAGGCTTTGGTGATCTGTAACTGTAGTCAAGCTGTTTGAAGAGGAAACACAGGAAGTAGAACAGAAGGAGTTGGAAGGCAAAAACAGATCAAAGGCAGGAAGCAATTTTAGGCTCTATCTCCCCTGGCTCCCAACTTTTATCCAAGGACAAGGACTAATGGCAAAACTTTCACTGTCCAAAGGCAAAATGAAAAAAAATAAGGACAGTTATCTTGAGCTTTTCATTGCATCATATTTTATTTCCTTTAAAACCTTTTTTTTAAATTCTGAGATTACCTCATTTTTCTACTTATTAGGGTAACCCGGTGGCCTTTAGGAAAGAGAGAATGGGGAATTGATAGCTGTGTCTGTTTATGGTTCATATTTTGTTTTCAGAGTCCTCATCGCACAAAATAACAAGTTGCGAACTCGGTGTTACTTTTCCCTGTGTCCTATTCTCCTTGGTTCCTTGGATCCCAAAGACTGGCAACCCCTGCTGGAGAAGTTCAGAAGAGGAAATTGGCGGCTGTGTGAGGGGGCTTCGTGCAGGACCCCAGGGAAAGAGAAGGAAAGGAAAGTGGGAAGATGGGTGTTGTGGGAATGTGATCTGAGGCAACTGGTCAGGAGGGAGGCCAGGGGACTTCCACTGTGGTCTTTGAGGAAAGAAACACACGGTCTGTTGGTCAGCACCTCTGCTGGCTGGGTGTATGCTCCCGGCAGCCATGGCTCCTCTCCCTGGTGAGTGGCAGAGGTGTCCTGTGCCCCTTTTCAGTTCAGTGCTACTAGGCTTCCCTGAGTCCCTTTTCTGTGGCAGGCTTTGTGCTGGAGGATTCAGGGGTGAATAAAGTCCAGTCCCTATCTTTAAGGGCCCCCCAGACCGGGGCAAGAATCTGTGCCATACAAGATGCCAAACCCAACTGGGGTCATTGCCCTGACCCTGCCATGCCCCCTGCCAGAAGGTAGCAGAGCAGCCATGGCAGAAGCTGAAGGGGCAAGCAGAAGGCCAGGGGCCACTGGGAGTATTTAGGACATGGCAGGATGGTCTCTTGACCCCCCCTTGGAGATTGCCATGGTGACTGTGAACTAGGCAGGGCTGATGGACCTGTGACGTCAGGGCAGCTGGGCAGGACAAGGAGAGGGCATGGCGGAAGGAGGCAGGGAGGAGAAAACCCACTGGCTGGGCCTCAGGAGGACCGACAGGTGGCCCCTTTGGTGCATGCTGGGTCTTGGAGCAAAAAAGCATGTCAAGAGGCTGCTGGAGGCTTGATGGTGAGACTGGGATGGGCACTGTGGATAAGCAATCCTCGAGCACCATGTAGTTTATTTTCTATTGCTAGTATAATGATTAGTTTCTAATCGTGGACCATGGTGGAAATCTGTGCTTGGAAATGCCAAATTGAGAAACCCACTTTTCCCACTGGGAATTTTCTGGGTTGATAATGTACAATCCATTGATGAATCTGTCTTCCTTCGAAGTTTGTTATCAGTGCCTCTCACTGGCTGGGCAGGTGACCTTGAAAGAGCCTCTTGGGTCCTTCCCTCATCAGCTTCATGCCCAAATCCCCTCTTGTGTGGGAACTCAGCTAATCCAGCTACCACCCCCCCATCCCTGCTCCCTGTACCCCAACCTGATTGTCCCTGCCCTGGTGTGCAGAGGCAGCAGTGAGCTGCGCACGCAGCCCTGTGACTACCTGGCCAACTATCTCACTTATGGAAATGGGTCACAGAGCTTTCCCCACGTCCCTTCCAGCCCACGGGGGCCTCACAGGCCTCAAAGCTGCTGCAGGCAGCCTCTGGCGGTCCATCACATTTTTCATGTGAGAAAACCTGTTTGGCATCTTTATGCCTGATACCAGCCTGCTCAAGAAACCCTCCGCTCAGACATCCTCCCATTTTTTTTTTTTTTTAAAAATGAGGATGTTCCCAATCAAAGTAGATTTTTCCTTAGTCAGAGGTGACTAAGGTTGGTGAGAGAAGCCAACCCCAGAAAGCAAATAATGGATGAACAACCTGGTAGGACTTACAGGGGAGGCAAAATCAAGTAGGTGATGCTAACTACTCTGGTGAGGCCATCTGCCTGGCTTTTTCAGACTCTTGGAGGTGGGAGGACCTTTCGAGATCATCTGGGTTCCAACTGTATGCCCATTTGACAGGTGGGGAAACTGTGGCCCCCACTGCTCCGGTCACCCAGTGAGTTCAGAGAGTTTAGTTACAGAACTTGGGGTGGATCTCTGCACCCCCATGTGGCACTGTTCAGTGCTGGGCGGGTTTTGCACTGGAGCTCCGCTGTTAAAGGGCTGTGTGACTGTTGGTGAGGTGCCCCTCCGCCCATGGATAAAGGGGAAAACCAGGCCCAGGGCCTCCAGTGCTGCAAGTCTGTATAGTCGAGATGTCAGATATTCTGGGAAGGTGGCCGTGGGTTCCTGTCTGGCTGGATTCAGCCACAAGTAACAGACTTTCCCTGCAATACCCACCAATTCTGGCTTAAACAAATTAGGGATTTTGCTTTTCCTTCATTGTGAGAAGTCTAGAGATAGGCAGTTGCTGGTATCATTTCAGCAACTTAGGGATGCCAGTGTCAGGGTTTCCACAACTTGCTTTTCCTTTGCAATGATTCATGGTCTTAGATACCTGCTTTCCCTCCAGTTTTTCAGCTGAGTTCCAGGCAGGAAGAAGGGGGCTGAGCCAGCTGAATCCTTTTAAGGAGTTTTACCAGAAACTCTGCCCAACAACTGTTCTTCTCATCTCATTAACCAAAACTGGTTCTCCACATCTGCAGAGGATCTGGGAACATGACCTCCAACAAAACGGCATTGTCTTAGTAAGGAAGAAAGGTAAAATGGGTTGAGTGGCTCTTAGATGTCTCTGCCTCAGAAGGAGTGCCCTTCCATGACTTGCCCTCAGTCTCCAGTAGCAGAACTTGGAAGCTTTCTTCCTGAAAGTATGAGGAATGGCTTTTTCACCACGGCCTCTCACCTGCCTTTTCTGTTGACAGGGTCAGGCTTCCAGCCCCTCCCAATGTGTTGCAGATATTCCTTCCACACTCAGAGAACCTCCAGGCCCATCTTTTAATAAGACTGAGAATGCATAAATGCATCAAGTGACCCTGCTTGGCTAGCTTCTGTGTACAGAGATGTCCCCCTCCCTCTTTGTCCTGGCTGTGTCATTTTAGCACTAAACTTTTCTCTCTTTTTTTTCGCAATTTTAAGAATTTTATTTTTATTACGTTTTTAAGCTCAGAAACTCCTAACAAAACTCTTCCCTTGGAAAATGAACCCATTTCTGTATGAAACAGCAGAGCATAATTTTCATGTCCTATTTTTGCACATAAAGTTATGCAAAACTTCATGCTGAGGGGCTTGGGGTTTTTTTTTAATTGTGAAAAATAACATAAATACAAAAAAAGCAATACATTTTAAAGCATATCACAACAATTAGTTGTAGAATAGATTTCAGAGTTTGGTGTGGATTACAATTTCACAATTTTAGACTTTACTTTTAGCTGTTCCAAGACCCTGGAGATCTAAAGAAATATCAATGTGATTCAGCAATCATATTTATTTGTTAAACTCTACCTTCTCTCTGTAATTCTACCACCTCCTTTGATCTTTCTCCCAATCTTTACGGTTATTTGGGTTATGCCCATTCTAACTTTTTCATGTTGAAGGGGATGTCGATAATGTGGGACAGGAGGATGGAACTGGCCCCTCTGGGTTTTAGGATTTATCTGTCCTAGGAACCCATCGGGAGGTTATAGGTTTCTGGAAAATAATTATAGTTAATGGAACTTTCGTAGAATCTCAGATAAAGCCCTTCGTATTCTTTAGTGTTGACAGAAATGGTTTTGGTTTGGGTTTGGCGAACTATGATAGGCAACAATGTTTAGCTGAAGTTTGCATAAGTCACCTCCAGAGTAACCTCTCGACTCTATTTGAACTCTCTCTGTCACTGATACCTTATTTGTTATGCCTCTTTTCCCTCTTTTGGTCAGAATGGCATTAGGACTAAACCTTTTTATTTTTAATCTCATGAATCCTATTTTTTTCAATAGAAATTTAATATGTACTCAAATGTTTATGGTTTGAAAAACTTGGTGCCATTTTTGCTTTTTCTTTTTTATGGAGGACATTAATTTTACACCCGGATCCCAGATCATATGGCCATCCCATAAGATGGGCAGAAATGTGCTGTGGAATCTGTAAAAAATTTATACAGGCACTTCAGCTCAGCCCAGTTCTTCAAAGTTTTTAGCATCCAATTTTCTAGGAGAAAATTGCTTTCATTCTGGTTGAGGGTGATCACCACAGAAAGAATAACCCATCTTCCTCATTGGCTCCTAGAGCTGGAACAAAAACAGGTTCTGAGGGATAATTTATTCTAAAACACAAAGCTCTCCTGGCTGCACCTCCTGGAAGGAGCTCTCTGAGCAGGAAGCCACCTGAGAGCTTTTCTAGGCCCACTCCTCATTCTATAGCAGACAACCGAGGAGTCTCAGAAATGGAAAGTGACTTACAGAGATCCTGAGTCTCCTTGATTCCAGGAAATTTGCCTTCCATAAGATGTTGGAGTGAACAGTACTTAACCCAAAGAGGTACCTTAGTATCCTATGGGGGAGAGGGAGGGTGTCAGCATGGAGATCTTCCTAAGACTGTCCCCCCAGTCATACCACCTGGAGCTCAGTGGCCCTGCCCACCCACAGGTCGACACCTGCTGAATGTGCCAAGGTAACATGAGGTCATGCCAGCTTGGCTGTTTTCTTATATTTTCCTGGTGGGTAATGGTGTCTCTTCCTTCTAGACCTTTCAGTAGGCACTGAAGGACCCCAGACTTTGCCCAGTCCAGCCCACCATGTTCAAATCATGGTCCCTTCCCTCTGATCCTCAGTCCTCTCACCTGCTGCTTGGACAAACTCCATCACAGGACAAAATGGGCACAGAGCCTGGCACATGGTAGGCAGTTGACAAATACTGCTTCGCTTCCCTGCAGAGAACTCTTTCCAAGTGGAGTGAAGGCACTTGTCTTGGTCCTGCGCCAGTGCCTACTAGTGGCAGCCTCAGTTGGAAGTCCCCGACCCTCACAGGCCACCTCGTTTGGCCCATGTCCCCATGTCCCATGGTCCTCTTGCATGCCAGACCAACTCTAGGCTCCCTTCCCTGAATAGTGCCCCCTTGCTGCCCCTGCATCACCCCCACATGCAAGGCCAGCTCTGAGGGAGCATCCTCAGGGGGGACTTTTGTTCATCCTCTCCTGCAGCCAAAGGCCAGAACCAAAAGGCTTTAGATCCAGCCATCATTTTTCTCTTGGTTTCAATGGACAAGAGAAACTTCCTATTCCAAAGTAGGAAGAAGGGAGGAATTTGTTTTTAAGGAGAAATTAAAAATTAAAAGCTCATGGTCAGAAAATGAATCTTACAGCAGAGCATCCAGAGCCTTACAGAGCAGTCCGCAGGACTCAGCATCCTGTCTCCCACCCCTGCCACGACTGCCTTTTGGTTGTCTTATGGTAACATCAGAGATGCTCACAGGCTAGCAGCCCTGGAGGGTTGTTGACCTCTGAGGCTGGTACCTGACCACCTTAACAAGCTAGAGGAACTCTAGTGCACAGAGGGACCTTGGATCTCAAAAGGATGCTGGGCTTCCTTTCTGGAATGCTCACTTCTGAGCTCAGCTCCCAGGGACACCAGGTAAATCCAGTCTCAGCACCTCATGGAGATAAGGGACACAGGCTGGCAGCCTTCTTCCTGTTCTGATGACAAAGGGAGGGAAAGGGATGTAACTGAGTCCCTTAGTCCTTCTAAACACCCATGTTAGGGAGTCAAGCCCTTACTCTCAGCCACTGCAAAAAGCCTGGAGAGTCCCAGAATCCTCCCTGAAAGCAACCAGCTCTCCAGTGAGCGGTGGTTTGGGATTTGAACCCAGGAATGATGAACTCCAGGCCCCATATTCTTCCTGCCACTCTATGGAACTTTCCTTTAGTTGCTTTGCTTTGCAGGCCATGGGCTGCTGATACTTAGGCAGCTGAGCTTGCTGGGAGGTGGTTGTCCAGGGCTAGGGCAGCAAGGCTTCTCTCTGTGCCTTCCTGCAGGGATTTCTTCAACTCCCACAGCCATCGGCAGCTAGCAGCACCAGGCTGAAATGTCAGGGATGGAGGCAGGTGCTCATCAGCTGTCTGGAAGCAGGTCATTCCTTGCAGGGCAGGTAGACAGAAGCTGGTTCTGTGAAGTCACTGCTCATAGAGCATTCGCATTCCTTCTGCTGGAGGGAAAAAGAGATACTTGCTCTCCAGAGACAGTGCAGTGCATGTTCTAGAAATTTTAGGGGAGAGAAGGAAGGGGGACAGGGGAAGTTGTATATATGTGCAATGTGGTATGTATGTGCGAGTATGTTGTGTGTGCGCTTGTGTGTGCATGCTACACAAACATCTCCATCCACAGGCACAGCTGGGCAACCCTTGTTTCCAGCCCTGGGCTTCAGGGTGTAAAAGACTACAAGCCCCTGGTCCCTGGGGATGCTGGAAAGACCACAGTGGACCCAGGATACTTTCCCCAACCCACAGTTTTGCCTCTCAGGGGAGCCTCTAGCATTCTCCCCATAGGGAAAAAGGCCAATTGAACCCTCAGACCTCCAGCACCTGGGACTTTCCCTAGGCTGGTTTGGAAATGAGACCCTCTCTTTATCTTGGGGTAATAAGCAGAGACAGCAAATTGCCTGCTTGTGAAGAAGGCCTTAGTGCTTTGGATCTTCAGTTTGCCCATTTCACTCTTGCTCTTTGTGTGTGTGTGTTTCAGAAACAGTAAAGTTGTAGCATTTGCTGAATGCATAAGGTACCAGAAGTGGGGCAAATAGCAAGTTTCTAGTACCAGTTTGGAGGAATGAGTGCTTTCCCCACAATTTCAAGTCCAAATAACCAATACTCCCATTCCAAAGCATCGAACCCTGATAGATTTGTTAGTTTCATTTGTCTTTCCTTTCAAGGGAGGGCCCAGGAGTCAGAGGGCCCTACACCTCCAGGAACCCACCTAGAGGTGCCAGCTGCACTCCCACACTTGACTCACCCTGGGACTAGGTCCATGCCAGCAAACTACTCCACGTTTGCACCTGACGGCCTGGTTACCCCCAGTCATTTACCTGGATGGCAGCAATGCTGTGTGTGTATGTGTGAATATGAGCATGCCTGTGTGTTTGTGTGTCTGTGTGTGTATGCACATGTAGTAGATGCTGCTTCAGGGGTTTCTGGTGTCACAAGCAAACTAATTTCATTGTTAAAACATTCTCTTAGATAATCAGTGCAAACAGGGACCATAGGCATGCTCACCAAATAACATGCATTTGTAATACATTCAGCTTTGTGGGAAGGTGAGCAGTACTGGAGCCAAATGACTGTCAGGGAACACGTGTGTGTTATCTCGGTTCAGATCAAGTCCAACACCGACCGAGAGCCCTCCCTGTTCTCTAAGTTTCATCTTCTTCCTGTAGTTGAAGTTGGAAATAGCAGTGTTCTAAAAGATGGTTTGATATTTTTGTTATTGTTGTTGTTTTTTAATGTTATCTGCTTTATGTTTGGAAATAAAAATATATATTTTGTTCTATGAAACACTGTGCAGCTTGGAAATTCTGTTTTGGAGTACAAAAGTTTGTCTGAAAAAGACTATGAGGAGGAGAGGGCATTGGATCGAGGCAGACTTTATTTTTAAAGCCTGACTCCCTGGCAAAATTAGTGTCCCACGTAAGGCAAAGGCTGGACTCAAAGCAACAGTGATGCTCCCCAACACGCATGACCAATAGAATCACCTGGGGGTGTCTTCAGAAACATTCTCAGCCTCTCCCCAGAGCACCCCTGTCATTCTCCCAGGATGGGGGTTAGGCAGAATGGAGTTTGAAAATTCCTAAATGCCCAATGGAGTAAAGGGACAGGGCCCACAAATAGATCATGTCACAAGGGCAGTAAAACTCGGCCTCTCCACCCATTTCACCATCAACCTCCTCCATCAAAGCCTCCCTCTAGCAGTCTGTTTAACAACCAGTTCTTTGGTTCTGGGAGTTAGTTTCTCAACCCAATCAGAAACTGAAAACCAGTAAGGAGAAGAAAAAAACTAGAAAGCAGAAGAAACACAAGATGTCATCTTCATGTTCAGGGAGAAGCCCAAGAACAGTCAAATAAACCCAGGACTCACCACAAGTTAATGAGAACTCCTGATGATGGTCCTGGCTTGCCAAGGAAAGGATAACATGTCCAGAACCTTCTACATAAGGAGGCATGGAGATGTGCTCTTCAGTATAGAACACTTTCCATTAGTAGGATTTAAAATGGAAAGGCTTTGCTTCTTCCATAATTTGTTCCTCCAAATGAGAATACTTTTTAATCTGCCATTGTTTTAGTAATGCATAGCTTTCCAAAGCTTTGGCATCTCTGTTATCTTAAGAAACACTTCTTACATTTTGAGAGGAGAGCAACAGGGCCCCTGAGGTAGGAAACAGTGAGTCCATAATCCCTCACTTTTTAAGTAACTGCTGAAAGGAAAAATCAAAGTTCTGGCCACCATCTCAATCTAAGGAATGCTAGAACTGTGAACGAACCAGCAGGACTTTGAAATGTCTAGATCAGGGATGCAGCTCAGCTAACACACCCTGGAGTTCAATGCTGTTCAAATCGATCTCTGAGTTTTCAAGCATCTATGAGAAGAACAAGGACTGGAAAAGGCTGTTGTATCATTAGGAGAGGAACCTCGGTTTTCACAGACCAACTTAGCTCAAAGGCAGATGGAACGATGGGGCCATGGGTGTACAGCTTGTCCAGCCACCTGTGTCAAATGGCAGAACTTTTCACTCTCAGATGGCAGTAAGACCAGCAACTCGAGGTCAATTTTTGCCACAGGAAATTACAGCGGAAAGAAGGGATAATGGCAGGCATTTCTGGATCCATTGTTTTAAGTTTTAGGGTAGTGCCAAATGCCCTCAAAGAAACTCTTACAAATCTTGTGGTCCTGGATAATGAGTCCTCTCACCTTCAAATTAGTTGTCCAAAAAATAAGTAAGACGATGGGCCATGGTGGCTCAGCAGGCAGAGTTCTTGCCTGCCATGCTGGAGACCCGGGTTCGGTTCCCGGTGCCTGCCCATGTGAAAAATAAAAAAAAAGTAAAGCATATTCCATGAAGAAAGACAGAACCCTGCCCACTGGGATACTCTACCATTCAGGTTTATATGGAATTGGTTGTGGATTTAGCCTGTTTAATTGGTTTTCAAAAGCCTTAATCTGTATGTCATAAAGGTATGTGCCACGTGTCATTTCTATTAACTAAACACGATGGGCCTGTTTATTTCTGCAGAAGAGACAACAAACCTCGGATCAGGAACTTCAGTCTTAAAAAACACTGTTTCAGTGAGAAAACTAGATACAGCTTCCCTCATTTTAATTTAGCACCTCTCTGGGGACTCAACCCACTGTGAAAGTAGCATTAAACACACGATTTCTAGATCTTCGTGGAGGTCTTTCTCTCTCTCTCTCCTGTTCCTGGCTGGCTGATCAATTCACTCTGATGACTGTGTCGGTGGTTTTTTTTTTTTTCACCACCAGGTGTCCTATAGAAGTAATTAGCATACCTCCATCTTCTTCTTTGGTTTCCAAATGCAACTATGACGTGTTTAATTGGAGAGATTCATCATCTTGTTCTAGAAGCCTCTTGAGCGACGTGGCCTTGTCAGCCTCCGCTGTCACCGTCTCCCCAGCCCTGGCTTCCACAGCCATCACGTTCGGGGTTTACGTGGCTGGGATTTTGCATTGCAATTGCCCTCGGGCATGCTTTCTGGTTCCCATTCCCAAGTCAAACTTGGTCTTCCTCTGGCCTTCCCCTGCCACTTTCTAAGGGGGGTCGGGGTGGGGGCTCCCCTACCAAAGGACACTCGGGGAAATTGTTTCCAATTGCCCTGCAGCACAGCCTGGTCTGACACTGCAAGTGCGGGCTTCATGGCCTGGAGCGTGTGCAAATAACTGAGAACCTTTCACTTTGGAGTGAGGTGATGGGATGACAAAAAGAGAAGGCAATACTAAATGCAATGTGATATCCTGGACCGCATCCTGGAAAAGTAAAGAGATAAAGGTGGAAAGACTGGTGGAATGCAAATAAAGTCTGTAGTTTAGTTAAGATCGTGCCTGGTGTTCATCTCTTGGTTTTGACAAAGCTATCATAGTTATGTAAGATGTTCACAGGTAGAGGAAACTGTGATGGATGGGTACATGGGGTGATGGGTAAATTTTTTTCAAATTTTCTAAAATTATTCTTTATAAAAAATATTTTTAGAAATATGGTTTTTATGGCCCTGGAAAAATGTCAGGGTTTTCTTTCGCCCTTGACTTACTCCCTTAAGAATATGGATGACTCTTGTTGTAGGAAAAAGAAGATCGTACCCAGAAAGAGAGGGAGTGGTAAGAAAACCTTTTCATCTGGGCATTAATGAAGCATGGACTTGCAGACAGCCTGATCAGGTTTGACTCCCAGCAACCCCACTTGTATGATATTTGACTGCGGGCAAGCTGGCAATTTTCTCAATTTTCCTGAATATTAACACCTACCTTGAAGAGCTGTGGTTGTGAGGGTTAGATGAGATAATATGTGCAAAGGGTTTGGTAGGCTCTTGGTACATAGTAAACACTTAATAATTTGGCAACTATTTATTCTACCATCATCGCAACTGCCTCCTCGATTATGCTAGTCAGGTTCTGAAGATGTGCCTTCTCCCAGACATCCAAGCTTGAAGTTCTCTAGGATGCTTAGTTAGACCCCAAAGCACTGCTTTTCCCTGCCCTGTCACCACTGCTATGGATTTACAAGTGACCTGGAGATACTTGTTGAGAAGAGAGTATAGAATCAGTCAAGGTTCAGATGCAAACAACAGACTCAACCCTGACTAGTTAAGGAGAAAATAATTTATTATGGGATATTAGATGGCTCACAAAACATTAAAAGGGCTGAAGGGGCAGACTCTAGCCTGAGAGTCCAAGAAGAGCTCCTAGCCCCATGTCAGGCTGTCTCCTCATGTACTCCTCTTCCATGCTGAGATTCCTGCAGGAGAGTCTGAGCTGGCACCACTTGGGTCACATCCAGAACTTGGCAGCAAAGGAATCAGGGAACTGTCATTGCTAACTTTACCCTCTGTTGGGGACTGAATCATGTCCCCCACAAAAGACATGCTCAGGTCCCAACCCCTGGTCCTGTGGTGTGAACCCATATGTAAATGGGACCTGTGAAGATGTTATTAGTTAAGGTGTGCCCAGACTGAATGAGGGAGGGCCAGAATCCTTAATCTGGTGTTCTAGTTTGCTCGCTGCTGGAATGCAATATACCAGAAACAAAATGGCTTTTAAAAAGGGGAATTTAGTAAGTTGCTAGTTTACAGTTCTAAAGGCTGAGAAAATGTCCCAATTAAAACAAGTCTATAGAAATGTTCAATCTGAGGCTCCAGGGAAAGATACTTTGGTTCAAGAAGGCCGATGGCATTCAACATTTCTCTCTCAGCTGGAAGGGCACAGGGCGAACATGGTGGCATCTGCTGGCTTTCTCATGGCTCCACCAAAAGGGACTTTTTCCAAAATGTTTCCTCTTTTAAAGGCTCCCAGTGAGCAACTCCACCTTCAATGGTGGAGACACACCTCCATGGAAATTATCTAATCAAAAGTTACCAACCACAATTGAGTGGGTCACATCTCTATGGAAATAATCAAAATGCTCCCACCGAGCAATACTGAATGAGGATTAAAGGATATGGCTTTTCTGTGGTCCACCAGAGATTCAAACTGGTACATCTGGTAGGTCTGAAGTCCTCATAAGCAAAGGGAATTGGACACAGAAAGAAAAGCCCCAGGCAACAAGAAGCTGGAGCTCAATGGGGCCCAGAAAAGAAAGGAAAAGACACCACAATGTGCATTGCTATGTGCCAGAAAAACCAAGGACCAAGGATGGCCGGCAGCCTGCCCCAGAGTGCCACAGTTTTCAAGAAGAAAGCATCACCTTCCTGACACCTGAATTCTGGATTTCTCTTAGCCTCAAAACCATGAGCCAATAAATTCCCATTTTCGAAGTCATCCATTGGTATTTATTTGAGCAGATAGGAAACTAAAGCACCCTCTGCATTATAAGAAGGCATACTGCAAGAAGTTTAATGGTGATGAATGAGCAAATTCACAGTTTCTCCTATAGCCCACCCTTTTGGATACTAATATCCATGCATGCCCCTATTTCCATGTCTCAGCTTCCAAACCAAAGCAGCAGCAGCAACAAGCCCCGACCCATCTAATGGGCGTGCTCAGTGGATCACTAGTCGGTGGATCCACCTCTGTGTTTTACTCATTCATTTTCCTCTGGTTCATTCACAGTCTTAACTTGATGCCCTGATGTTTAAGAAATAAATTATAAAGTAACAACTACCACATCCCAATATATCATAACAAATAATAAGAAAAAAGAGACGGGGAAAGCTTAATTAATATATGTAATGTCTACATACCATGTAGGTAGCTTCTATTGCCTTCATTTCTGCAACTGGTCATGAGATTATAGTTGCTATATCTATACATATATCTATATCTATCTATCTATCTATCTATATATATATATATAATCATTCCATCTTTTCTGTTTCTACACTCTCTTTACCTTGAGGCAGCACCTCAGCTTATCAGGGGGAAGGGAACTTACAGAAAAGTTAACTTTCATTCTGAGACATCTGAACACTTCGTGGGCCTGCTGTAAGGATTGCTTTGGTCTCTTGTGCCATGAGACATAGTGGCATGGAGACAGCCCTAGAAGATAGAGCCTTGTGTCTTGATTGTTTATTCAGTACACAGTACATATACCTCATCTCATAGGACAGCACCCCACCCTCAGAAGCTGTTGCCCCTTACCTGACACTTATTCATTCTCAGTAGACCATTCCTCCATTCTATGTCATCCGCTTCTGCTTGAAGAGGTACATGTTAAGACCAGTGAATCCTATGAGCACCAATCTATTTCTTTGGTCATGAGTTCATTGTCCAGAGTAATGCTTAATGAGATAAATATTGAGGTGTGAGGCACTAACTGAGATTCTGGGTGGTGTTGTTGAAGCATGACAGAGAAGGCAAATCCTTATCAAGAAAAGAATCTACAAAAGAATCCTGTGTCTCTGGTCCCACTGGGAGGCCACCAATGTAATTAGTTCTAGTGGGAGGCGAGCTGGTCCCTATAGAGAAATGGGTCATATCAGGGGCCCTCTGCTGGTCTCCCTTATTGACAGATTGAAAATGTGTTGGAGGCAGTGGACAAATTAGCTATGATGAGAAAAAATCCGTTGTTGGGTCTATGCATAGGCTCCACCTGCCACCACTCTACCACGCCTCCACCACTCTACCACGCCTCCACCCTTGCTACCACGCCTCCACCACTCTACCACGCCTCCACCCCTCTACCACGCCTCCACCCCTCTACCACGCCTCCACCCCTCTACCACGCCTCCACCACTCTACCACGCCTCCACCACTCTACCATGCCTCCACCCCTGCTACCACGTCTCCACCACTCTACCACGCCTCCACCCCTCTACCACGCCTCCACCCCTGCTACCACGCCTCCACCACTCTACCACACCTCCACCCCTGCTACCACGCCTCCACCCCTGCTACCACGCCTCCACCCCTGCTACCACGCCTCCACCACTCTACCACGCCTCCACCCCTGCCACCACGCCTCCACCCCTGCTACCACGCCTCCACCCCTCTACCACGCCTCCACCCCTCTACCACGCCTCCACCCCTGCTACCACGCCTCCACCCCTCTACCATGCCTCCACCCCTCTACCACGCCTCCACCCCTGCTACCACGCCTCCACTCCTGCTACCACACCTCCACCCTTGCTACCACGCCTCCACCCCTGCCACCACGCCTCCACCCCTGCCACCATGCCTCCACCCCTCTACCACGCCTCCACCCCTCTACCACGCCTCCACCCCTGCCACCACGCCTCCACCCCTCTACCACGCCTCCACCCCTCTACCACGCCTCCACCCCTCTACCACGCCTCCACCCCTGCTACCATGCCTCCACCACTCTACCACACCTCCACCCTTGCTACCACGCCTCCACCCCTGCTACCACGCCTCCACCCCTGCCACTGTGCATCCATCCACCAACCTTGCCACCATGACTCCACCCTTCCACATGACTCCATCCCCTGCCACCATGCCCACTTTACTCATGAGCAAGCAGTGGGATAGCTGGGGAAGAGACTGACTGACGTCCATGGGATGGGCCATCTTATCACCTGATTACAAGAGCCTCCTCTATGTGGATCGACTTTTGGTGAGCATCCATTTAGTATATGCATTCTTACTTGGGAGACCCACTCTGGAAGGGCTACATGTGTATCTTCTCCTCAAACCGTTTGCCACCAATCCTCCAATCTTGGGCTTTTCAAGTCCTTGGTCATCCTACTAAACCATTCATTCACTAAAAAACATGTATCAAGCTCCTACCATGTGTCAGGTATAAATAAAATTGTGACCTAAACAAACAAAAGGCCCTCCCTTCATGGAGCTTACTTTCTGGTGATGGTCACTGCTCATTTATCTATGTAGATATGAAAGTCCAGTTATTTCTCCTCCCAGGCAAAGTGGACAGCCATGTGAATAGCTCAAATGCCCCCCTGAGAGCATCTGCCTTCCTCACTGTGCTTCGTCCCCAGCCTTCAGGGGGCTGTACTCTGTACCACTCTATTTCCATCAGGTCATGTAAGGTCATGTATAAAGTGGACTCAAGTTCCTTGCTCCTACAACATCTGGTCTTGGGGAATTGTGATGTGTCTATGGGTATGGGATGAGGAAGAGGTGACTATGTGGCAAGAGTAGATGTCCTCGGGGTGAGAGCCACGTACACGTGAAGGTCACAGGGTAAGCCAACGAGACAGTGGGAAGAGACCTCACCCAGCAATTGGGCCCCGGCACTGGGATCAGACAAGGTGAGGTCCCCACTCATGGAGAGTCTAGACAAGCAGGTACTGAGGCCCTTGCAGCCCACGTATGGCTTCTGAGCACTTCAGCACTGGAATAGCTCTCTATCGGCTCATCCCGGCACCTCCTGGGAAGAGGACTCTCTCTCTGGCAACACTCTGGGATTGACCTCCAGGGACCTGGGATTCTGCACCCCAATCTCTAGCAGCTCATTTGTGACCATTGTTTTGTGCCTTCTCATGCAAGGCCCTGTGTTGCTCTTTATATGCCTCTTGCTCCATCTCCAGGTCTGCCTGCTCAACCTTCTTGCCTTGGCTTCAGCTACTGCACCCATGAATTTAGGTCTGTTTATGTTTGTTCTGATGCTCATTCCTCTAGGGCAGGGGTTGGCAACTGCAGCCTCTGCCTCAAATCCGCAGCGGCCACCTGTATTTGTACAGCTCAAGAACTAAGAATAGTTTTTACATTTTTAAGTGGCTATATTATTAAACTGTTACATTTTAAATGGGTAGAAAAGGTACCTACATAATATCTTCAATTTTGCCTCTTGGTCTGCAAAGTTCTAAAATATTTACCATTTGGCCCTCTACAGAGCCCCCGTTTGCTTCTGCTGCTCAAGAATATTGCTTGCTCATTTTCCTGCCTCCTTCTCTCCACCACCCGCATCTCTGCATGTACCCACCTCTTCTCCCCAGGATCCTAGCAAGGCCCCTCTATGTGACAGACCCAAGGCAGGCTGCTCGGACCTCCCTGAGGGCCAGGGAGAAACCGCACTGGACCCAAGTCAGGGGAATGGCTCCACGGACAACGCTGGTAAATTTTGATAAGTCATGCCCCCTCATGCTCCAAGTTCCTCTCTGTGAAAGGGGGAGTTTGGGTGCGAAGCCCTTAGGAGAGCTTGCCCAGCAGCTTCTGTCCTTTTGAAGCCACACAACCATGAGAGCAGGTGGAGAGAGAGCAGGGCACCCGGGACAGCAGGGAACTGAGCCAGGAGACCTCTTTTGGGTAGGGGCAATGCACAGTGGATGGCACGGGCACATGTGTGCACCTGTGCAGACACACAGCACACACGGACACACAGACCCACACACACTTGTGTGCTTTCACATACATACCACACACACACTACACACAGACACAGAGCACACATGCCATACACAGATCACACCACACTCACAGACACACACCACACAGGAGACATACACACACCACATGAAGGACACACATACCCCACAGACAGACTCACACCACACTCAGCAGACACACACCCTACACAACAGACACACATGCACCACACACAGACTCACACGACACATGCACACACACACAGCTCTCTCTGTCAGGCCTTTTGTGACCCTGTTTCACTGCTCAATAGATGGGGGGGCCACACCCGAGTTCAGGGGGCATGTCCCTGGGGATTCCCTCCTCGTCTCTCGGCTCAGCTAAGCAACTCTTTAGAAACCAGAAAATTAAATTTGGGGCCATTTCTCGGTTCTGGATATTGTGAATAATTTGAGGATTACTCTGGGCAAGGAAAAGAAAATGGGTTTTCTCTTTTGAAACACTGGGCTTGAAAAGAAAACCATGGATGTGTGGGTTCATGAGCATTTGGTGGGCGAGGCTGGGAGCAAGAGGGGTCCAGGGCAATCAAGAGAACATCGAGGCACTCAGCAAGCACAGCCTTTTGGGGTCGGACGAGGAGTGGGTCATACAGGGGCAATAGGGAGAGAGCTCACATTTAATAAAAAAAAAAAAAAAACATCTTTTTACAATCACGTTGTTGCTGAAAGATATGTTTGACCTTGACCCAGGAGCCTGGGCCAAACACAAATTGCGTAGTTCTCAGTTCTGAGATGACCTCCAGCTACATCTGAACATGCATCAAGTTCCAAATTTATCTTCGAGCTGGGGGAAGTCAGGGAGAGAGACTTGACGTTATGGGTAATCCTTACCAGGCTTTACACAACACAACATCCGCTGTTTGCTGAATGCTTCTACCCACATTATTTCTTTTGATTCTTGGAACAGACAACAAAGGTATTATCATGTTCCTTCTACTGAAGAGGAAAACAAACCTGAAAGAGGAGAGAAGGCTTCCCCAAGGTCACAGCTGGGAAGTGGCCCAGGGCCCTCCAGCCCCACCCTCCACTTGTAACACCACCACCCAGCTATCCACTGATTGCATTTCCTCAATCTGCAACCCCAAGACTACTGAGGGCAGAAAAAAGAGCAAGTTCTTATGGTTAAAAGAGCAGAGAGTTGGGGCACGAAAATCAGTCACCGAAGTAGCTAATTGGTTGTAGGAATGGCTGCCAAGAGCACTGTGTTAAGAAGGACTCTGAGGCTGTGATCAAGGAAAGTGCTCCATTATCTCTTCAGGATGGTGGCTGTGGGGAGGGGCATATTTGCCATCATTCCATTCGCCTGCCTAGTTTTATTTCTTTTTTTTTTTAAAGGTAAAATTTTTGTTTTTGTTTTTCAGTCATCGCAGTTGTGTATTCTTCACCATGATCCCTTTGAGAACATTTGCATTCCTCCAGAGAAAGAAATGGAAAAAAACAAACAACTCATACATCCCATACTCCTTACTCCTCCCTCTCATTGACCCACAGTATTTCTTTTTTTTTCCTTATCAACTATTTTAAAATTGTTATTTGTGCTACATTCCTTTTTTTTTTAGTTTTAAAATATGAATGACCATCTATTTTCAATACCCCACAATACTGACATTCCTTTGTTCTTCCTCATGCAAAAATATTTTTTAATTTGTACATTTAGTCACTATCATTATACACTCTAGGCATTCCTAGATTATACCATCTCAGTCTTTACTGTCTATCTTTCCTTCTGATTTCATTTGTGCCCCAGCCCTCCTCCATCATTCTCACATTCAGTTTCATTCAGTGTACTTACATCACTGTGCTACAATCATGTAGTATTGTGCTACCCATTTCTGAATTTTTACAATCAGTTCTGTTGCACAATCTGTTTCCCTTCAGCTCCAATTATCCAATCCCTACCCTATTTCTATCTCCTGATAACCTCTGCTCTTAACTGAAATTCTCCAAGTTCACTCATTAATGTTAGTTCATATCAGTGTGACCATGCTGTAATTGTCCTTTTGTTTCTGGCTAACCTCACTCAGCATAATGTCCTCAAGATTCATCTGCATTGTTACATGCTTCATGATTTTATTCTGTCTTACAGCTGCATAATATTCCATCATATGTACGTACCACAGCCCGTTTAACCACTTACCTGTTGACTGCCTCATCTCTTCATCTATAAGAGTAAGGAGATTGCTCTTACTCTGGGCCTGTAAACTCACATGCTTAATTAGTCCAGACAGGGAAGACAGATGAATAGAGGAAGCCAAGTACAAAAACTATTGTGAACAAAGATTATCCACGTCCAGTTGTTGGCACGTGGATAGTGTAAGCTTTGGTTTACTGAATCGTGCAATTTGAAGATAATCCAGGATTTCAGATTTTAGTGTAAATTTTAATTGCCAATTTTTAAATGGAAACATGTGAATACTTAAAAAATATCGTGCAAACTGTGTGTGTGAGCACGTGCACATGTGTGTGTGTTGGGTGCCTTCGGTCTGGATGTGGCCCACATGCCATCATTGCTTACGGACTTTGGTCTAAATAACTCCCCAAGATTTCTTTCAGTTTAGAACTTCTAAAATTGTATGGGGTTCTCAGTAGGACCCATCGTTCTCAACTTGATCACTTATCCACTTGACCTGGGACCATTTTGAGCACCTATTGTGTGCTGAAAGTCAGGCTTTTACATTCATTTTCTCATCCAGGCTTCACGAGGACTCTTCAAACTGTCTCTTTTTCCCATTTTATGCAGCTGCAAACACAAGCTCAGAGAGGCTATTGACTTGCCCAGGTTTACACAGTACATAATCAAATTAAAATTCACTCCTTGGTGAGTTTTCAAGCTTCTGGGATTTGTGGATGGAAACTCCATGACATAATCGACACTAGCGGAAAAACACTCCCCCAACAGGGATAAATGCATAAAGTTAGGTAGAACTTGACCCCAAGTTGCATTTTCTCCACCTCAGCATTTTCAGGGTTCCCAAGGACTGTAACTTGATCTTCTCCAATGAATAACCTAACAGGCATTATCAGAGCTGGGCCAACAAGCCCTCGGTGGCTGTCCAACCCATAAATTGTCCTAAAGGGCTGCCTGGATTTGGCTGTTGATGGAAGGTGGGTGAGATGGAGAGGCCCCAAAAGGCAGTATCTGTCCCATCTGGTCTACATTACAAGGCTGTTAAATATTTCACGCTCTCCATTGTACCAACAAGTGAAAGCAGAACTAGTCTCTTTGTTTAAGTTCCCTTGACTGACACTGCTGGTGATGAAGCAACATGCTTATTTTCTCATAACTGAAGCGGACTGATTCTGTGGGAGGTTTAGGAAAGAAAATAGGCTCTTACCCCACGAAGGCAAGTGGAAAGCCTCCTGATGCTGACGGAGGTAGGAAGAAATGCAGCCTAGAGATGGGGCTGGGAAAGAGAGATGCTTTGCGACGGGCTTGGCCATGAAGATGAGAAGCTGGAGGAGACAGGAGACTTTCCATCCACCTATCCATTCACTGATTCATTTCTCCATTCAACCAGTTACTGATTTGCAAGGACTTTCCATGGTTCAATCCCTGCAATGGGCTCAGGGCAATGTAAGAAGGTATGAGAAGATAATTTTTTATCACCAGAGTCTTTACAGTACACCAGAGGGGAGTGTCATGCCATGTGAAAATATGAATGAAGTGTTCGTTTAGGGTTTATTGTGGTCCCACTACATGCCAGGTGCCAATGTCAAGTAGGTATATAGACATATATTCTACTCTTGAGAAACGAAAGAAAAAAGAAGAGAAGCATGTGTTTCTGAACACCTACTATTCACCAAACTGTAGGGAGGCCCTTTTCCTTTCCTTGGTGAGATGGGAACTCACCATTTTTTCTTTTCCTTGGTGAGATGGGAACTTTTATTTCTATACTTAATGGCAAGGAAGCCAGGGTTTTGAGAGGTTAGGGGTCTTGTCCATAAATGGAGAGAGCGGGAAAGGAGATGGGAATGGCAGCATCCACATCTTAAAATCTCACAACTGATTCCCAAGACCCTGATGAGCAGCTGCTGCCTTCCCTTGCATGACCTTGGTTACCTGGCACAGCCACCCTTTGAAGCGGGTTGAGAACTGACACCCAGAATGACAGTGGATTTCACCCGAGATCAGATATGTAGAGGGAGGCAGAGGTAGAACCCAGCAGTTCCTCCTGTGTTGTACATTTGGCAGCAGAGCAGCTGAGAAAATTCTCTTGGCATCTACAGGTGTCACGCAGTCTTGTAGGCATCCAGGATGGTGGTTAAGATCCTGGGATGAGAAAGACCACCTCAGCCAGCTGTGAGTCTTTGGGCACATTTCTTACCTTCCACAGTCTGTTTCTCCATCTGCTCAGTGGGGATGAAAATAGTACCTACCTGTGGTAGACCAAATGATGGATCTCCTAAAAGGTCCACATTCTACTCCTGGAAGTCTTTGACTGTTACTTACCTTACCTTACATGACAAAAGGGACTTTGCAGATGTGTTATTTAAGGCTCTTGAGATGGGGAGATTGCCCTAGACCACCTGGGTGGACCAAAGGTCATCACATGGGTCCTTATTTGAGGGAGGCAGGAGGGTCAAGTCAGAGAGAGAGAGGGAGGGAGCAGTGGTTGAAGGGATGCCACTGCTAAAAGCGAATGCAAGACTGGAAAAGGCAAGGAATATATTCTCTCTGGGAACCTTCCTTCATTCCAGATGGAATAACTCCTTATCAAAACCTTGACTTTAGTCTTATAAGACTTATTTTCAGACATCTGACCTCTAGAACTGGCAGATAAGAAATTTATCTTACTGGAACCACTAAGTTTGTGGTAATTTTGTTACAGCAGCAACAGGATGCTAATACACAATTTCATAGAGTTTCTGTGAGCACGAAATGAGCTGATCTCAGCCAAGCACTTAACACAGAGGTGGGTACAAGTAAGTGCTCAAAAAATAGAGGTCACTGTGATTTTTACTGTTGCCACCATTATCATGTGTTATGGGGCCACAGCCCGGGTGCTCTGAGGAGCTCTCTGTTCTAGGGGAGATAAGAGCCTGTGCCTTACCTGATGGAGCACCTGGATAAAGGGGAGATGAAAAGTAGCTCAGATAATGAGTAATGCTCCCCCACGGGGGCACAGAGCTTCAGAAGGAAGCTCTCCTGAATGTCATCAGTGATGTCAGAGCATCTTACCCAGCTCCAGAGCAGACTGCAGGTGGGACGGGGAGGGGAACTTGTCACACCCTGTTGGGGACCTGATTCCTGGTCCACCATCCTTCCAGGTTCCCTGTGCTAGTTTGAATCTATTATATACCAGAGAAAAGACCATGTTCTTTTAATCCATTAATGTGGGGGCAGACCTATTGTGGGTGGGACCTTTTGGTTAGGCTCTTTCAATTGAGATGTGACCCACCCAATTCAACGTGGGTCATAAATCTTCACTGGAGTCCTTTGTGAAGAGTATAAAAGACTTACTGTCTTTTCTCTATAAGCCCAGAGAGCTTATAGAGAAACAGCCTGGGAGAAAAAAGCAAGGACCCACAGGACCGGAGAAAGACAGCCATTGAAACCAGAAACGGGGAGAAGGACCAGTCGATGTCTCCATGGGTCTCCCCATGTGACAGAAGAACCTGGGATACCAGCAGTTTTTCCTCAGAGAAAGTATCTTCCTCTTGATACCTTAATCTGGACATGTTCATGGCCTTAGAGCTGTAAATTTGCAACCGAATAAAATCACACTGAAAAAGCCAACCCATTTCTGGTATAGTGCATTCTGGCAGCTTTAGCAAACCGAAACACTTTCACATAGCCTACAAGGGCACTTTCTTGTGCATTGACTTATTTAAAACTTATTGAATCCTTATAATAATCCTCTCTTGTTTTCCAAGCATTATTTTTAATTTCAAAGTGGAAATAGCTGAATTATTTTCTGATAAAAATGTAATGCATACTCCTTGGAGCATATTTGGTAGATGTGGAAAGTGTTATTTTCTAAAGCAGCATTTGTGACTGATGGATTGATTGGATTAATGGCCCTGAATCTTCACTCCTTTCTATAACCCCTCCTTTGGGACCCTCCCACTTTAGGTGGGGGATTTCCCATGCCCTGGCTCTGGGCTTAGCCATATATGTCTTGTTTGGGTCAATGGAATGGTAGCAACCTGACCTGAGCAGAGGCCTGAAAGCAGTTGCACCTTTGCTACCACTGTAAGAACAGGTCTGAGTGAGCCAGCTGGAGGACGAGACACCTGTGGCTCCATGTCCACCACATTCCAGCTGACAGCCAGCTGATGTCTAGACTCATGAGTGAGCTCAGCCAAGACCAAATGAACTGCCTTGCTGAGCCCAGCCTGGCTAAGTGAACTCCAGATTCATGAGTTCAATAAATGCTTATTGTTTTAAGTCCCTGAATTCTAGGATAGTTTATCATATACCATTATTGCTAAAACACTTAACTGAAACAAATAACAGTTAGAACAATTATCACTGGCATGTTCTGAGGCTTTACTCTGGCTAGACACACTCTTTCTTTCTTCTTTTGTAGACACATTCTTAAATGCTTTATAGATGTCAGGGTTTCTTACTGACATACCTGGGTGAGAATCACTTAGAAGCTTGCAGGAGTGTCCCCAAGCCCTAACTTAGTTTATGTTAATCAGGGGGGGAAAAAACCCTGAGGAAGGGTCTGGGAATCTGAATGCCAGCCTTGATTCTTGGGCATCACAACGTGTTGAAGCCGTTTAACACTGCTGGCTTCCTTTTGGCCTACCAGCAACTTCACCAGACAGAAATTCCCATGCCCATCTTACAGATGTGGAAAGTGAGGCTTAGAGAAATTAATTTGACAGTTTAAGGTGGAGCCAGACTTGAGCCCAAATGTTGTCATAGTCAAAGACCAAGATCTCAACCAGTCACTGAATGCCACCACTTGTGGTCAGATGCTGTCCCTGGTCACCAGTGGTAAGTGTGTCTGTCCTGAGCTCATCTGAGGGTCTGGGCCTGCTCCAGACAGAGCTGAGAGGTGGCCAGGGATTGACGAAGTCTGCTTTCATTACTAAAATGGAAATTGATGTTAAATAAGAACATAAATATTTGATTACTCACAGTGAAGACTCTGCATAACAATTTCAAGTCCAAATTCGATATGAAGTCAGCACAAAGTAAACATGACACCTGGGTACCAGGCCTATACGTTCCTAAATGAAGTCGGCTGCTTTTATGCTCACTCGCTCCGCATTTCCCTTCCCACCTCCTGCCCTATAGAGGAGTCTTTGATTTTGTCCTCACTCACAGTGCTTCCAGGTGATGGAAAGTGCCGGTACCTGTCCACAGCCTTCTGGCATTTCTAATGGCTTTGACATTAAAAAAAATCTCACCTCTTAGCCGTTAGGAGCCCTTTGAGTGCAGTCTCCCCTGTCTGAGGTGAGAGGTGATGGTGGCACGGTTTCCTCAGGCCATTGGTTGTTCCTCACAGCTCCCCAAGCAGCTTGTTGAAGGGATTCTTTTAACTGTTCTCTCCATTACCTACCCCCCCTTGCCTTGCCTCGATTTTCCCTCATCTCTTCCATGGCCCTAACCCGAAAGAGGCAGAGTTCTTGGGTTACCATGGTCTCCACGGTCTCTACGGTCTCCACGTAGTGTAGGAAAGCTGCACCCCACCCAGCGACGCTTCCTCCCAGCCTCTCCCCTTTGGCCCAAAAGGATTCTCTTGCCCATCAAATGGCCGGGCAGCAAATCACCCCTAGGCAAAACCCTTTAGCCATTAACACTTCGTGTCCCATCTGTGGGACATGCTCAATCTCCATCTAAACACTATTAAAGACAACATTAACAGGACCTTGAAACAAATTCCAAGAAGTTTCTCCCGATGGGCAGAAACGTGAAGTTGCTTAGCATTTGGGAGCCTGGAAGTTACCAGGTTGGCTGAACTGTGGGGGCAAAGGAGAGGGTGACAAGATGTGAGGTTGTAAAGATGTCCGACAGCCGGCTCGCGCAGAGGAGAATAACAAAAACAAAACAACAACGTCAGCAGTAGTCACAGCTAATTCTTACTGTGCGCCAGGGGTGTGTATTCACTCGTCTGCTCTTCACACTTGCGCTGCCAGGTGGACACTGCTGTGACTCCATGGCCAAGGCGTAGAAGGTAAGTCTGCCTTGCTCCTGCCACTCATAAGCCAGCTCTCCAGCCTCCCAGTACCTTTGAAGGGCTGTGCCCTGTCTCTACTATATCCTTCCAGAACATCCCCTTTGGGGAACATTACCCAAGATTGGCTTTTGTTGCTGCCTCACCCAGGGCTCCAAGCACCGTTTGTCCCAATTTTGCTCCCCTACCCCAGAGACTCTTTGGCAATGTCAGGAGACATTTTGGGTTGTCACAAGTAGAGATGGAGTGTGGCTGGCATCTAGTAAGTGGAGGCCAGGGATGCCACTAAACATCCCACGAAGCACTGGGCAGCCCCTTCTCCCCTCCCCCAGCAAAGAATCCTCTGGCCCCAAATGTCAATAGTGCTAAGGTTGAGGAACTCTGCTCTAAGCCTAAGACCCAGCTTTGTTCTCCCCTGACCTGAATCTGGCCCCCAATATCAGGGTTCTACTTCTGAGTCCCCCCTTTGACTAAACTCCTGAGAGCTCCTTCTTACTTCCACTTAATGACTGCACCTACATTCCGGGTCTTCAGCTCCCTGCTGAAATTAGGGAGGGGGATGGACATCTGCACCCAGTCACCATGACCACCTGCAGCCTGGCCATCTGGACATCCTCCCACCCCCTGCAGAGGGGCCACCTCACACCCTCTCCCTCCCGCAATGCCGACCCTGCCACACAGGCACAACTGTGCCCAGATCTTGACCAAGACCAAGAGTCGTCACCTTGTGCTGCACAACACAAAACAGACCCCACTTGGGACAGCCAGAACCCCTGGCCCTCCCCACCACGGCCGCCAACTTCCTGCTGGTCCATTTCCCAGGCCTCCCAGAGGGCCAGTTCCCTGGAGTTCCAGTGCGGGGGCGAACCGGCAGTAAAATGAAAAGTCTCTGTGACCCATGCCTAAAAATAAAAATATTATTCAATTGGCATGTCTGCAGACTGAGCGCCTGACACAGAAAGCAAACCCATGGCAACTGGGCAAACACTTGGGGAGCCTTCTCACTCAGGTGGATTAGAAAGAATCACGGCTTGGCCTTTGGGAGACAGAGAATGAACAGGCGTCTCCTGGGCATGAGAAGCTCAGCTCCCTGGTTTCTGGGCTTGGGTGTGTTTGGCTGGGGAGAGGTGGAAAGGAGAAGGGTGATGGTTCCCTCTCGGTCCCGTTTGTTTGGGCCTCTGTTGCTTCTTGTCGTATCCCCTCCCCCTCCCTTCCCCACCCTCCCACCCCAGTGGAATGTAGATTCAGAAGTGGATTTCCACCAGAACAGGGGGGACCTGGAGTGTAAATACAGCCATGGGTCCCCAATTAAAGCAAACCTCTTTCCTTTTTCACCCATGTGAAACTTTGGGGTATGCACTAGCCAGACAGAATTAACCCTGGTTCCTCCAAACACTTTGCTGACTTGAGATCTTAGCTTCTGCTCCTTGCCTTGCCCAAAATGCCCTCCCCTCCCATCTTTGCACCACTTAATCTGATCTGCCCTTCTAGACCCAACTAAAACTCCGCTTCTGACAAGGATTTCCAGATTTGTTCCTTCTACCTGACCATGCAGGGTTCCCATGGGACTGTGTCCAAGTTCATATTGTGTCCTTGTCTCAGCAGGGGAGGGGTAGGAGCAAACAGGATGCCAGACAAGCCCCTGGGTAGCTGTGTGACCTTGGACATCCAACCTTTCTATACCTTCACCTCCTCTCCTATAAAATGGGCCCAGCAGCTGCCTGGCAGGGCTGCTGCGATTTCAAAATTGCATAATCCAAGTTAATTGTCTGCACAAGGTAAGACCCTGAAAATGGCAGCCATCACTGTCGATGGCTTCAGGCAGAAAGAGCCTGGGCTCTGCAGTCGGATCTGGGTTCAAGGTCCAGTCTCACTGCTCAATGGATACTGGCCCCTCTGGGCCTTGGGTTCATGAGCTGCAACCGAGGGATAAATAATATTTACCCCGAAGGGTCATTGTAGTATTAAGAGAGTTAACAGATGTGTATGTACAGGTGCTGAGTTAATATTGATAGAACCTGAAACTCAACTATTTTTAGAAAAATGAAAGAGGCTTGCAAGAGTGGGGAGAGATGTATG
Source organism: Tamandua tetradactyla (assembly GCF_023851605.1). Taxonomy (NCBI): domain Eukaryota; kingdom Metazoa; phylum Chordata; class Mammalia; order Pilosa; family Myrmecophagidae; genus Tamandua; species Tamandua tetradactyla. The sequence goes on along the minus strand of NC_135338.1, from coordinate 56,498,701 downwards.
TTCCCAGCCCAGCCCAGAGGGAAAAGACATGGAACCCTAGCAAGAAATCCAATCAGCAGTACCTGCTTTCATAGCTCTGTCTATATTCTTGCCACGTCCCATGAAGGTAGACATGTATAAGAACCCTCATTGGACAGTAAAATAGAAAAAAACTGACCAGAGGAAGTACAGATGGAATAGAAAAAGGAGGTAGCGTTTTTAAATATCTCTTAAACATCCAGGGCTCCTGCCAAGCTACACCACCAGATGAGGTGGTGTAGGGATCACCTGCTATTTCTGTTTGCCCAACATCCCTTCCCACATCTTCTTGAAATAGGCTTTTCCTCCTTTGAACTGCTCTGTCCTCAATCCATGTGTTTTCTAACACAGCTGCTGTTCAGCCACTGGCCAAAGAGGTAGCCCCGTGCCCAGGCCTGGGCAGTCAGAGCCTCCCATCTCTCTGGCTGTAGTAGTGGTGATAGTCTGGACAACTCACATTAGACCAATTCCTAACTGGGGCTCTACCTGTTGAGACTGGGAAAAAAAGGCCTCTTTTACCTACAAGGTAACCAAGCTGAAAGGACATACGCCCAGAGCTTTCTGTAGCCAATACTTCTTCTGTCTTACTGCAAGGAGGGACTCTCCTGTAGTAGAAAAATCTAGGTCAACACACAGTAGTAAGGGGGTGTGTGTATGTGTGTAGGAGAGGGTGAAAGAGTAACTGAGGCCTGATGACATTATTTGAGTCCTTGGGACAGCTCCATCCACAGACTTTCCATGAGCATTATTAGTCAATTCCTTCTCTTTTTCATTTTAACCAGTTTGAGTTGCGATTCTGTCATCCACAGGTGAGAAAGTCCTGCTTAGTCCAGGAGGGATGATAAACATGAGGAGGGGTTGGACAGCGAGGACCTGTTGGAGAGCACATGAGGTCAGGAAAGAAAGATTCCTGCCCGAGGTGGCAAGAGTGATGGTCTCATCTGAAGTGAGTCTGCTGTAGCTCCCAGAAAGAGGTTCTTTTCAGGAATGCTTGTCTGGCCCCCAGGCAAGGAAGCCTCAAACCAACCCTCTATGCATCTGCCAGAACCATCACCTTCCCAAACCTAAGCTGGGTTTTGCCCATACTGCCATCTTAGTCAATGTGCAGTAGAGATGCTGGCTTATCGCCCATCATGGTCAGTTCCCCTTTGCTTCAGGCTTCCTCTCCCATAGGCTCTGGAAGTGGCCAAGTGACCCAACACCTCTCAGAACTGGTTGGGCCAAACCATTCCCTCTCAGGTAAGCAATAGAGAGACTGTGGACCTATAGAGTTGTGTCAGAGTTAGCCCCTGACAAGCCCAAGCGCTGGCAGGGGTTAGGAACCATGGATAAACTGAGGAAGGGGCATTAGGGCCGCCAGGGAGAAGCAGAGGAGTGGCCATGCTGTCTCCAAGAAAGAGCAGCTTGACATCTTTCCAGTTCCTACGAGGCCCAGCTGTCCTTCCTGTACCTCCTTTCTGGGAGATCCCCTCCGTCCATCAATAACCCTCTTTCACTCGAGTTAGGTGGATAAAGTTTATTTTCCTTGCAACTAAGTCATAATAGTATCACCTTCATTGCCTGTTAGGCAATTTATCTGTAAGAAACAGAAGTTGACTTTGCTTAATTAAGCAAGGGGGAATTTACCAGAAGGCCGGGACAGCCGAACAATCTGGCTTGGAAGAGACAAGTGTCAGGAATTTCTGAGAGTTTGAAAGCAAGAACTGCTCAATTGAGCACAAAAACTGGTATAAATCAATTCCAACTGGGTTTCCCTTTCTCAGGTCCCATGTGCTATCAGAGACTCAAAGACTTAGGAGAGCTGGTCCAACTGGCCACATGTACCCACACGCAGACCCCATGGTTGCGCTCGACAGTAAGAGGGAGGATCTGGTCAAAGGAGCTCTTGAGGCCCCTTGGGCTTCTATAGTGGGAAAGAAGGGACATAAATTTATCACTTTACCAAGATTTCCCAGATTCAGGGAGAGGCAGGTCACCCAAAAGAAGTAGAATTGTTAATAGGGAGAAGAACAAATGCTGGGAAGTCAAAACATGCACAAATGAAATCTCCCGATCTCTAAAGCTTAGGGTCACTCTTCATTGGTCTGATTCTAGTTGCCAAAATCTAAGCCGATGGAGAAGGACGGATAGGGATATAAGTGGTTATGTTCCTTGCAACTAAGACATGATGGCGCCAACCCAGGAAGGGTGGGCAGAAATCAGTGGAGGGAACCTTCAGTGGGGGACTGGGGTGGGAAACAGATCCAGAGCACACAAGGAGGAATAGGCCTCAGGCTAGAGGAAGTTACCTTTTTTGCTAAGACTGGGAAGGAAGAACAAGCAAGACTGTTGGACGTGAGCTGGGGAGTGCAGAGGGCAGGCATAAGGGACACACACACAGGAGCGCTGCATTTCTCCCTGTGATTGGGTTGTAAGTCTTTTCCTGAGAGTGAAGAGGCTGGAGAGAAGGGGAAGCTTGCAAATTAAAAGCTGTGTGTCAGTGAATGAGCATCTATTCACCCAGCAGCCCTTGGCAGCCAGGGGAGGAGCAAAGGAGGCCAAGGTTGGGCAGAGACAAGGTTAGGTGTTTGCAGAAGAGGTGCAGAAAGAGGGAAAAGGGAAAGGACACTGAGGGTGTGGACCAGAGAGGGGCTGGAGCCAAAGGTCATCAGAAAGAGGCAGCTGACAGGAGGAGAGCAGAGCGGTCCAAGGCCTGGTGGTCCAGGCAGACAGGAGGCTGCCGTCAGGCAGGGCCCACAGAGACCTCTATCATGACCGCTCCCAGTGGCCAAAGCAGAGAGGGAGGCCTCTGGGAGCCAGACGCTCTGGTCATGCATGTGCTCCCTGATGTCCCCCAGAGGAAGGCAGGCCTGCAATGGGTGAGAGAACCAGATGCAATCAGGCTGCTTCCAAACCATGGCTCAGCAGCTTTGCGACCATTGACCTTGAGCTGGTTTCTTCACTTTTGGGAGTCACTATTTTTTTTTTTAATTTGCAAAGCAGGTTGTGAGAGAATGGACAGGTGATGATTCAGCTAAGACTTAAATAATGTGAAAGCAGGAGCCTATGGTGCTCTGGGAGAGAGTGTTTCTGGGGGGAAAGCAGTAGTGCAAAGGCTCTGGGGTTGTGAGGCAAACAGCCGTGCCTGGGCCCTGTTCCCAGCTCACCCTGCTCATGCCCTTCTCTTCCTCAGGTCTTTGCCCGACTGTCTCTTGTCCCACAGGCTCTCCAGACCATCCCTCTCAAACAGCACCTGGCCACCACACAGCCACGACTGGCCTGCCTGGTTTGTCTTCACTGCTCCTGTCATCCCCTGATACAAATATGTATATCAGGGATGTATGCCACGGGCCTCCAGGACTTGTTCTTGGTTGGAGGAACACGGTACAGGGCTTTGGAGGTTTCAGTGAAGAGTTCTGGCCTCATTCAATTCAAGGCCTGGAGCCATTGGAGGGATGTGCCAGGCTCTGGGTTTTGACAAGACCCCTCTGGCTGTTGTGGGGGCCCAGGGCAGTTGTAGGGAGCAAAAGGGAAACAGGGAGGCCCCTTGAGAGATTATTCTCGCATTCAACACAAGGGAGGAATGTGGGTGGAGTCAGTTCAGACCCTGAATACACAAGGGCCACACTTGCAGAGTCAGAGAAGTGATGGGAGCTCCCAGCAAATACTTGTCATAGGTGGACAAGCCCCCCTCTCCCTACCCCACCCCCGACACACACACCTGCCCAGGGCAGAGCCAGGCTATCTGTGGGGCAGAGGGCCAGGTGAGTGGAAGAGGCTGAAGTGAAGCCAAAGAAGCTGTGAGAGATGCAGGTGGGGAAATGGGGTCCTGCTCTGGAAAGCTGATAACAGGCCAGGGCGCTGGGAGAAGCTGGTTCTCAGAAGGAGGGAAACTGAGTCCCAGTCCCAGACACAGAGGCTTTAAAAGCAGCAGGGTCTCTCTTGGCCTTTTGCTAGAGAGCAATCCATGCTTAATGCAAGGAGATGATTCTTTCTTGTACCTCTCCTATGCTGGTTTGAATCTCTTATACCCAGAAAAACCATGTTCTTTTAATCCATCCCTATGGGGGCACATCTATTGTTGGGTGGGGCCTTTTGATTAGGTTGTTTCCATGGAGATGTGACCCTGCCCATTCAAGGCAGCTCTTAGTCTGCTTGCGGGAGCCCTTTAAGAAAAAGACATCTTGGGGAGAGCTCAGACAGAAACGCCCCAGGAGATGCTAAGTAAGGATCCACAGAACCTGAAGAACTCAGAGCCTGGAGAGACCTGAGAGAAGCTAAGAGAGGACCCACAGATGTTTAGAGAGGGAAATGCCTGAGAAACATCAAGAGAAGACCCGCAGGACACAGAAATCCAGGGAATCAGAAGCTGAAAGAAACTAACCTGGAGCAAGCACCAGCAGATGCCAGGCACATGACTCTCCAGCTGACAGAGGTGCTCCAATGCTGGAAGGCTTTCTTCAGAATCCAAGTATCATCTTGTTGATGTCTTAAATTCAGCCATTTCCATGGCCTTAGAACTGTAAATTTGTGAATCAATAAATCTGCTTTTAAAAGCCAATCTAGGGCGGTGGCTCAGCAGGCAGAGTTCTTGCCTGCAATTCCTGAGACCTAGGTTTGATTCCTGGTGCCAGCTCATGCAAAACTAAAAAAAGAGAGAAAAGCCAATTCATTTCTGGTATATTGCATCCCAGCAGCTTTAGTAAACTGGAACCACCCCCTCCCCCACCTCCTCACACACACCTCCCATTTGATTATACTATAGCTGATCTAACTCGCTTTGAGAAGTCTATGCTGGGTGGAAGACCGACAAATAAATAGTTGCTGCAAAGAATGCCGGAGCTGTGATGGACAAGCCTCTGTAGGGCTGTGTGAGTACAGTGCAGAGTGGGCCCTGGCCTGGGGGTGAGAAGTCAGGGCAGGTTTCTCAGAGGAGGTGACACTTGAGCTGAGCCTGGAGAGTGAGTAGCATTTGGACGAAAGGACCTTTTTATATATGACGTTGCCACATGATAACATGTCTCTTTGGGTTATGTAACCCAAAGAATTAAAAAGAACTGAGACCTATCGCAATTCCTTGTGGCCCCATTGTCCCAGAAGGTAAAGTGTCACTCAATAAGAAAATACTAGAATGTGCACATACCAGCATCTACAAATACATATATATATATAGAGAGAGAGAAATATATGTAAATAGTGTTCAGACTCCTCAAAAGCCAGAGACCCATGATCAGCTATAGGATTTTCATTTGCTGCCAACACTTTGATGGATTGCTGGGGCTTAAAATGAGGCTTCTGTCACCTACTTCTCCTAATTATCTTACAGGTTGGAACCATGGGCTTGGCAGACCTGCGTCTGTGTCCTGTCTTTACCACATTCAACCTAGGACAACTCCTCTGAGCCTCAGTTTCTCACCTGTGGCCCTCCCTGGGGTTGCTGTCAAGACTAATGAAGCCTTATACGTGAAGGGTCCCAGCTCATGCCAAGCCCGTAGAAAGTAACCAATAAATGCATGTCCCCTCTTTCTTTCTTTTTTTTAATAATTCAATTTTTTTTATTATATCTTAATTTTTGTTTTATGGAATTTATAATTCAGAGTCTTTAGAAAGATACACAAGGAAGGATTTACAGTGTGGTAAATTTTTTTGTCTCCAGGCCAGTAGTTTTGTAACACTTAGCAAAACATTCTGTGACTTCCTTTCTAAGACCCCCATCTCAATCTGAGGAAGCACTGGTCTATAGTGTCTTGGTCTTTTTCTTTTTCTTTTTTTTATTAATTTAAAAAATATATATAACAACAAACAAACACCAACGTTCTTAACCTACGATCGTTCCGTTCTACATATATAATCAGTAATTCACAATATGATCACATAGTTGCATATTCATCATCATGATCATTTCTTAGAACATTTGAATCAATTCAGAAAAAGAAATAAAAAGACAACAGAAAAAAATTCATACATACCATACCCCTTAACCCTCCCTTTCATTGATCACTAGCATTTCAATCTAAATTTATTTTAACATTTGTTCCTCCTATTATTTATTTTTATTCAGTACGTTTCATTCATCTGTTGATAAGGTAAATAAAAGGAGCATCAGACACAAGGTTTTCACAATCACACAGTCACATTGTGAAAGCTATATCATCATATAATCATCTTCAGTAAACATGGCTACTGGAACACAGCTCTACATTTTCAGGTGGTTCCCTCCAGCCTCTCCATTGCATCTTGACTAACAAGGTGATATCTATTTAATGTGTAAGAATAACCTCCAGGGTAACCTCTTGACTCTGTTTGGAATCTCTCAGCCATTGACACTTTATTTTGTCTCATTTCGCTCTTCCCCCTTTCGATCGAGAAAGTTTCCTTTCCTCAATCCCTTGATGCTGAGTCCCAGCTCATTCTAGGCTTTCTATCCCACGTTGCCAGAAAAGTTTACACCCCTGGGAGTCATGTCCCAGGGAGAGAGGGGGAGTTTGCTTGTGTTGGCTGGAGAGAGAGGCTACATCTGAGGAACAAAATAGGTTCTCTTGGGGGTGACTCTTAGGCCTAATTTTCAGTAGGCTTGACCCTTTTGTGGGGTTAAGTTTCATATGAACAACCCCCAAGACTGGGGACTCAGCATATTGCTTTGGTTGTCCCCACAGCTTGTGAGCATATCAAGAATTCTCCACTTGGGGAAGCTGAATTTTCCCCCTTTCTCACCATTCCCCCAAGGGGGCATGTCCCCTCTTTCTCCAGACTGAGGCTGTCTGAGCTATATAGAATATAGCCTGGTGCCTGGCTCAGATATGGGGTTGGACAAATGATTGGTGAATTGAATTGACTCTGCGGTGGGACAAAACACCCAGAGAACACAATCTGACAAACAAATCCTATTTTGGAGTCTTCTCCAAATAGGGAAAGGAAACCAAGATGCTGAACTCTGATGACCCTCTCATCTTCCCCAGTGGCTACAAATCCCTGCCAACAAGTTATCAGTAATAAATACTTTTCTTGCCAAGCTTTGACATTCTTTTGAACAATAAAGGTGACCCTATGGCCCCACTTATCACTTTCCATGATAAAGTCAGACTTCAGTGATGAGCCAGTTTGGAGGCCATAGAAACATCTGCTTGAGAGCAGGAGATACTATCCATTCGGGACAAGGGCTTCAAACGGGAGAGTTCCATGAAATAGAAAATCCCAACTCCACTTCTCTCACTGATAAATGTCCTCAGAAACCCAATCTGATTTGGGTCCCAAACGAGAAAAATAAAACCAGAAACCAGAGACATGAATACCAAATTTTGTTTTGTTTTCTTACCTGCGTGCATGCATTCTAAAAGAGAAAGGCCAAAGTCCTCCTATGAGGATTTTACTTTCAACAAGGTTAAACTTCTTACTGAGTCATTGCTCGCAGAGCAAATATTATGAATTTTAAGGTTTGGAAATATTTTATTGATGTGCACAAAGTTTCATGTCTATGAACAGAAGGAGAGGACTAGAATTTCCCTGAACAGACACTGTCTGTCTGGTCCGTGGTGATATCCCCAGCCCCTAATATAAGGCCTGGCTCTTAGCAGATGCTTATCCAATATTTGCCCATTAAATGAACTAAGCTGCAACCTCAAACATAGTTAAGACAATCATACTCCAGTTTATAATTATTTTAGAGTCACAGTAGCTTTTCCTTTATGTCACTGGAAAACCTAAAATAGTTCAAGTCTAATATATCCAAGCTTCAGAAAAGGCTATGACTCAAAGGAAAGTACTCGAACACCTCAACTTCATATCAGGACCCAAGTCACACTCTCTCTCCACCCCTTGGGTAAGTTAAACAACCCTTCCTAATATAGACCATCTGTCCTCTTCCCATTTCTCATTTGAGGAATGTCACACACACAGTGAAGCAGTTGCCATCAATTTATTCTTCACCAGTCACATGCTGGCATGTCACCAGCAGAAATGACTCTGTGAAATTACTAGGAAGAATTCAAAGTCAGGGGTTTCTACATCTCCAGCTATACAGCAGTGAACAGGAAAGAGCACAGGACCGGCCCCAGACTGAGGAGGAGCTGCTTGGAGTATAACCAACACTGAGTAATGTTGGGACTTAAGGTGATGGAAAAGAGAAGGTAATGAAAAGTGAGGGGTGGAAACAGAATCGAGAAACTCAGCTGGACACATATATTTTTTTAATACTACATACCAAAAAAAAAAAAAAAAAAAAAGAGAGAGAGAGAAAGAAAGAAAAAAAACAGAAGGAGCTCTGTGGAGCTAGAAAAGTTATCTAAACTAAGCCTCCTTATAAAAGCTCAAGAACACTAAGTTCACACAAAAACGAACAATAGAAAATTATAAGGGAAAAATCCTTCACCAAGTTACAAGAAAAAAAGAGAATAAGCAGCAAAATGATATCCCTACAGGCAATGAAAGCACAAGAGAAAGACATATTCACCAAATAGATCAAAACTGAAACCTACTACTTTGAAATAAGCTAAAAGTCACTAAAAATATCATTTAGGGCTCAAAAGAACAACACAAACTAGAATTTGAAGAACTAAAACAATGAGGTGAGAAAACTTAAGAATTGGAAATAGAAAAAAGAGATTAATTTAGGGATGAAGACAAAATTAGAAGAAACACTGTCAGAGACAACACAAAGAAAATATAATAAGAGAAATAAAAGGAGAAAATTAGATAAGTTTTAAAAAATTAAAAAATGAATAAAGAGATAAAGAAGATTTGAGAGGAAGTGACAAATATTGAAAATAGGCAAAGATCCAATATATGGATAATAGGAGACCCTATTTTTAAAACAGGGGAAAGGACAACAGAAGAGAACAAAGACTAAAACTATAAATCAACATTTTTTCCTGGAAAAAATTTGAAATTACATGTTAAAAAAGCACACTGTATACCTGAAAATACGGACCAAGAACAATCAACAATTCCAAAGCATATTATATTAAAACCGCTGTCCTTATGGAACATAGAAAAAGTCCTTTGGGGGTTTAGGTAAAAAAAAAAAAAGAGCATGTAACCTATAAGGTAAAGAGAATTGGATTATCATTAAATTTTGTTTTTATCATTAGATTTTAAAAATAGTAACAATTATTCCCAGAAAATGGAATTACTTGGTTCAGTTATTCATGGAGAAAAAAATGTGAACCAAATATTTTATTTCCAAGGAAACTGATTTTTAAGGATAAGGAATGTAAAGATAACACAAACTATTGTTAACATGTAGAAATCAGGAAATATTTTTCCTGTGATTCCTTCCAAAAGGAAACTACTGGAGAAAAAATTTCAGATGAGCAAAATAATAGAGGCATTAAAAATGACTGTGGTGAGCAATAAATAAATACATACTTACAGAATTAAAGCCAAATTAGCTTGAGAAGGAGGATTATTGTATGTACTGGGCATATGTTCTGATGAAAGTGATATAATACACTAACAGAAGAAAATGGGGAAAAAGAAGGAAATATGCAGAAACATTTTAAACAGTTTTCAGGAGTCATAATTGGGATAGTGGTATTAGTTTTTTTATCCTGAGATTTTTGTGGATATTGGGTGAGATAATGCAAATGAGTAGTTAGTAATATTTTAAATATATTCTCTCTCTTTCTCCATATATATATATATATATTTACATTTATTTCTTTATTTGTATTTGTGTATATATTGTTGAGAACCAGATGCGCACTATGAATAAAAGGAAATGCAAATTTAACAGAGGAGAAAATAAGTTTAAAAACATTTGTAGTATTGATTTGAATTAAAAACATCAGTTTGAACTCATGAAGTATGTTTTTGCTCATCATATATATATCCTAGCTCTATGCATTGTAAAGTCCTAGAAACAATATATCACCATATAAAAAAATTCAAAATAAATCATAGACCTAAATGTAAGAATTGAAACTATAAAATTTATAGAGGAAAATGGGAAAAAATTTTTGTGACCTTAGAATAGAAAACATTTCTAGACAAAATATAAAAAGTACTATTAAAAAAGTGATCCATCAGATTGCACTCAATTGAAATAGAGCTTTGATTTATTTGTTTGCTTTGATCATGGTGATAGTGAGATTACTATCACATTTAAGCTTGACAAAGCCAAAATAAATAAAAATGAGAGTGAAAGACAAAACAAAACAAAACAAGTCACCAACTGGAAGAAAATATTTGCAATACATGTACCTGATAAAGGACTTGTACCCAGAATACAGAGCAAACTCCTAGAACTTAATAAGGGGAAAACAAACCCAATGTTTTTTCAAAGTGAGCAAACATATTGTGAACCATTGGGTGTGCACTTTGCATGGATACATGGTATGTGAATATATAATATACATCAACAAAAATAAATAATTTAAAAAATAAGCAAGCAATTCAGACACTTCATGAGAGAAGATCTTGAAGTGGCCAATGGACGTGAACTACCTCTGCACACATGCTAGAACATCTAAACCAAAAATTCCAACAACAGTAAGTGTTGGCAAGGATGTCGAGTATTGTTGGACTCTCCTAGATCGCTGGTGGGCATGTAAATGGCACTAACAATTACTGTGGGGCAGTTTGATAATTTCTTATAAAGTTAAACATATACCTACCACACGACTCGGCAATTTGCTCCTAGGTATTTAACGAAGAGAAATGAAAACACAGGTCCACACAAAGACTGATACAATAGAATACAATTCAGCAACTGAAAAGGAAAGAACAAAACAAGCCAATTGTAAAATAGAGCATTCTGTCTGCTTCCATGCGTAAGAAGTTGCAAAATTATTCTGTCCTGACTGAAATCAGATTAGGGTTTGTTGCTGGGGTGGGTGTTTGGCTTAAAAGGACATAAGGGAACTTTCTGTGATGATGGAAATGTTCTTCTCTTGATTGGGGTAATAGTTACACAGGTATAAAATTTGTCAAAATTCATCATACTGTAAAATTTTTTCTAAAGCATGCCTCGATAAAGTTGACAAAAATAATAGAGAGGATTGTGGGAAGATGGTGGAGTAAGAAGCCCCAGGAATCTGTTCTGCTAAAATAACTATTGAACTCTTATTAAACTGTCTGAATCAATTACATTGAAACTATGAATCCAGTGGATCACTGTGCAGGATCCAGGGAAGAGCTTGACAGAGATATGGTAAATTGCAGTAAATACTGCTGAATTTCACTTATTTTTTTTTTCATCACATAGTTGTATATTCATCATCATGATCATTTCTTAGAACATTTGCATCAATTCAGAAAAAGAAATAAAAAGAAAATAGAAAAAATTCATACACGCCATACCCCTTACCCCTCACTTTCATTGATCACTAGCATTTTAATCTACTAAATTTATTTTAACATTTGTTCCTGCTATTATTTATTTATTTTTAATCCATATTTGTTACTCATCTGTCCATAAGGTAGATAAAAGAAGCCTCTCTGTTATGCCTTAACTAAAAAGGTGATATCTATTTAATGCATAAGAATAACCTCCAGAACAACCTCTCAACTCTGTTTGGAATCTCTCAGTCATTGACACTTTATTTTGTCTCATTTCTCTCTTCCCCCTTTCGGTTAAGAAGGTTTTCTCAACCGAAAGTGCTGAGTCCCAGCTCATTCTAGGATTTCTGTCCTAAGTTGCCAGGAAGGGCCACACCCCTGGGAGTCGTGTCCCACATAGAAAGGGGGAGGGCAGTGAGTTTGCTTGCTGTGTTGGCTGAGAGAGAGGCCACATCTGAGCAACAAAAGAGGTTCTCTTGGGGGTGACTCTCAGGCCTAATTTTAAGTAGGCTTAGCCTATCCTTTGCAGGGTTAAATTTCATATGAACAAACCCCAAGATTGGGGTCTCAGCCTATTGCTTTGGTTGTCTGCACTGCTTGTGAGAATATCAAGAATTCTCCACTTGGGGAGGTTGAATTTTCCCCCTTTCTCACCATTCCTCCAAGGGGACTTTGCAAATAGTTCAAATCACTCTGGGATTTATTGGGAGATTACTGTAGACAAACATACAAAATCTCATGCTCTACTCAAGGTTCCATGTACTTATGATGTTCAATTAAGCTGCCCACATAAGTTATATTAGGAAATGTACTAGTCAAAATATAAATTTTGTACCAAATAAATATTTTTTGCTTTACTCCCACACATAAGTTAAAGTTTTTAAATATTAATTAGCATCTATTTTCAATACCCTGCATTATTGACATTCCTTTGTTCTTCCTCATGCAAAACGTTTTTAAATTTGTACATTTAGTCCCTACCATTATACACTCTAGGCAATCCTAGATTATACCATTTCAGTCTTTATCGTATATCTTTCCTTCTGATATCCCTTGTGCCCCCAGGCCTCGTCCCTCTAGCATTCTCACATTCAGCTTCATTCAGGGTTCTAACATTGTTGTATTACAGTTAGGCAGTATTGTGCTATCCACTTCTGAATTTTTACAATCAGTCCTGTTGCACAAACTGTATCCCTCAGCTCCAATTACCCAATATCCACCCTATTTCTACCTCCTGATGCCCTCTGTTCTTAACTGAAATTATCCAAGTTCATTCATTAATGTTAATTCATGTCAGTGAGACCATGTAGTATTTGTCCTTTTGTTTCTGGCTAATCTCACTCAGCATAATGTCCTTAAGGTCCATCCATGTTGTTACGTACTTCATGACTTCATTTTGTCTTATAGCTGCATAATATACCATCATATGTGTATACCACAGCCTATTTAGTCCCTTGTTTGTTGATGAACATTTAGACTGTTTCCATCTCTTGGCAATTGTAAATAATGCTGCTATAAACATTGGTGAGCAATTGTCCATTTGTGTGTTTGCCCTCATGTCCTCTGAGTAGATACCTAGCAATGGTATTGCCGGGTCATATGGCAATTCTATACTTAGCTTCCTGAGGAACTGCCAACTGCCTTCCACAGTGGTTGTACCATTTGACATTCCCACCAACAATGGATAAGTGTGTCTCTTTCTCCACATCCTCTCCAGCACTTGTCGTTTTCTGTTTTATTGATAATGGCCATTCTGGTGGGTGTGAGATGATATCTCATTGTGGTTTTGATTTGCATTTCCCTAATAGCCAAGAAGTTGAGCATCTTTTCATGTGCCTTTTGGCCACTTGTATTTCTTCTTCTGAGAAGTGTCTGTTCATGTCTTTTGCCCATTTTGTAATTGGGTTGTCTGTCTTTTCATTGTTGAGTTGAGCAATCTCTTTATATATTCTGGATACTAGAGCTTCATCTGATATATCGTTTCCAAATATTGTCTCCTATTGTGTAGGCTGTCTTTTTACTTTCTTGATGAAGTTCTTCGATGCACAAAAGTGCTTAATTTTGAGGAGTTCCCATTTCTTTCTTTCTTTCTTCAATGCTCGTGCTTTGGGTGTAAGGTCTGTAAAACTGCCTACTAGTATAAGATTTATAAGGTATTTCCCTACATTTTCTTCTAACAGTTTTATGGTCTTAGATCTAATGTTTAGGTCTTTGATCCATTTTGAGTTAATTTTTGTATAGGGTGTGAGGTATGGCTCCTCTTTCATTCTTTTGCATGTGTATATTCAGTTCTCTAGGCACCATCTATTGAAAAGACTGTTCTGTCCCAGGTGAGTTGGCTTGACTGCCTTATCAAAGAGCAATTGTCCATAGATGAGAGGGTCTATATCTGAACATTCTATTCTATTCCATTGGTCAGTATATCTATCTTTATGTAAGTACCATGCTGTTTTGACCACTGTAGTTTCATAATACGCCTTAAAGTCAGATAGCATGAGACCTTCAACTTCATTTTTCTTTCTCAGGACACTTTTAGCTATTCAGGACACTTGTCCTTTCAGATAAATTTGGTTATTGGTTTTTCTATTTCTGAAAAGTAAAGTTTTGAGATTTTAATTGGTATTGCATTGAATCTGTAAATCAATTTAGGTAGAATTGACATCTTAACTATATTTAGTCTTCTAATCCATGAACACAGTATGCCCTTTCATTTAGTTAGGTCTTCTGTGATTTAATAATTTCTTACAGTTTTCTCTGCATAGGTCTTTTGTCTTTTTAGTTAAATTTATTCCTACATATTTGATTCTTTTGGTTGCAATTGTAAATGGAACTTTTTCATGATTTCCCCCTCAGATTGTTCATTACTAGTGTATAGAAACACTACAGATTTTTGAGTGTTGATCTTGTAACCTACCACTTTGTTGTACTCATTTATTAGCTCTAATAGTTTTGCTGTGGATTTTTCGGGGTTTTTGACATATAGTATCATATCATCTGCAAACAGTGAGAGTTTTACTTCTTCCTTTCCAATTTTGATGCCTTGGATTTCTTTTTCTCGTCTAATTGCTCTGGCTAGAACTTCCAGCACAATGTTGAGTAACAATGGTGAGAATGGACATCCTTGTCTTGTTCCTTATCTTAGGGGGAAAGTTTTCAATATTTCTCCATTGAGGATGATGTTAGCTGTGGGTTTTTCATATATTCCCTTTATCATGTTGAGGAAGTTCCCTTCTATTCCTATCCTTTGAAATGTTTTCAACAGGGAAGGATGTTGAATTTCCTCAGATGCCTTTTCTACATCAATTGAGATGATCATGTGGTTTTTCTGCTTTGATTTGTTGATATGGTGTATTACATTAATTGATTTTCTTATGTTGAACCATCCTTGCATACCTGGGATGAATCCTACTTGGTCATGGTGTATAATTCTTTTAATATGCTGCAGGATTTTTGCATCTATATTCATAAGAGAGATTGGTCTGTAGTTTTTTTTCTGTGATGTCTTTGTCTGGCTTTGGCATGAAGGTGATGTTGGCTTCATAGAATGAGTTAGGTAGGTTTCCCTCCTCTTCTGTTTTTTTTGAAGAGTTTGAGCAGGATTGGTACTAATTCTTTCTTGAATTTTTGGTAAAATTCATATGTGAAGACATCTGGTCCTGGAGTTTTCTTTTTGGGGAGGTTCTTAATGACTGATTCCATTTCTTTACATGTGATTGGCTTGTTGAGGTTGTCTATTTCTTCTCGTGTCAATGTTGGTTGTTTATGCCTTTCTAGGAAGTTGTCCATTTCATCTACACTGTCTAGTTTATTAGCACAAAATTCTTCATAGTATCCTCTCATTACTTCCTTTATTTCTGTGGGGTCAATGGTTATGTCTCCTCTTCCATTTCTGATTTTATTTATTTGCATCCTCTTGTTCTTTCTGTCAACCTCACTAACGGTCCATTAATCTTATTGATTTTCTCATAGAACCAACTTCTGATTTTGTTGATTTTCTCAATTGTTTTCATGTTCTCAATTTCATTTATTTCTGCTCTAATTTTCATTATTTCTTTCCTTTTGCTTGCTTTGGGTTCATTTTGCTGTTCTTTCTCTATTTCTTACAAGTGGACAGGTAATTCCTCAATTTTTGCTCTTTCTTCTTTTCTGTTTTAGGTATTTAGAGCAATAAATCTCCCTCTTAGCACTGCCTTTGCTGCATCCCATAAATTTTGATATGTCATGTTTTCATTTCATTTGCCTCCAGATATTTACTGATATTGTAATTTCTTCCTTGATCCACTGTTTGTTTAAGAGTGTGTTGTTGAGCCTCCACATATTTGTGAATTTTCTGGCACTTTGTCTATTATTGATTTCCAACTTCATTCCTTTATGATCTGAGAAAGTGTTTTGTATGATTTTAACCTTTTTAAATTTACTGAGACTTGCCTTGTGACCCAGAATATGGTCTATCCTTGAGAATGATCCATGAGCACTTGAGAAAAAGGTGTATCCTGCTGTTGTGGGGTGTAATGTTTTATAAATATCTGTTAAGTTTAGCTCATTAATTGTATTATTCAAATTCTCTGTTTCTTTGTTGATCCTCTGTCTAGATGTTCTGTCCATTGATGAGAGTGGGGAATTGAAATCTCCAATCTTATGGTAGATGTGTCTATTTCTCTTTTGAGTGTTTTCAGTGTTTGCCTCATGTATTTTGGAGCATTCTGGTTTGATTCATAAACATTTATGCTTGTTATGTCTTCTTGTTGAATTGTTTCTTTCATTAATACATAGTGTCCTTCTTTATCTCTTTCAACTGTTTTCCATTTGAAGTCTAATTTGTTGGATATTAGTATAGCTACTCTTGCTCTTTTCTGATTATTTGCATGAAATACCTTTTCCCAAAAGATACGTTTCACTTTCAACATATGTTTATCCTTGCGTCTAAGATGTGTTTCCTCTAGACAGCATATAGATAGGTCCTGTTTTTTAATCCATTCTGCTAGTCTATGTCTTTTGATTGGGGAGTTTAATCCATTAACATTTAGTGTTATTACTGTTCTCAGGGTAGTACTCTCTTCTACCATTTTGCCTTTTGGATTTTATATGTCATACCTAATTTTCCTTCTTTTTACCTTTATGATAGTCTTTATTTTCACACTCTTCTCCACACATCTCTCCCCTGTCTTTTCGTATTTGTCTCTAGTACTCCCTTTAATATTTCTTGCAGAGCTGGTCTCTTGGTCACAAATTCTCTCAGTGATTTTTTGTCTGAAAATGTTTTAATTTCTCCCTCATTTTTGAAGGACAATTTTGCTGGATATAGAATTCTTGGTTGGCAGTTTTTCTCTTTTAGTAATTTAAATATGTCATCCTATTGTCTTCTCACCTCCATGGTTTCTGCTGAGAAATCTATGCATAGTTTTATTGGGCTTCCCTGGTATGGGATAGATTGCTTTCCTCTTGCTGCTTTCAAGATTCTCTCTTTTTCTTTGATGTCTGACATTCTGATTAGCAAGTGTCTTGGTGTATGTCTATTTGGATCAATTTTGTTTGGGGTACGCTGCACTTCTTGGATCTGTAATTTTAAGTCTTTCATAAGAGTTGGGAATTTTTCAGTGATAATTTTCTCCATTAGTTTTTCTCCTCCTTTTCCCTTCTCTTCTCCTTCTGGGGCACCCACAACATGTATATTCATGTGCTTCATGTTGTCATTCAATTCCCTGAGTCCCTGCTCATATTTTTCCATTCTTTTCCCTATATTTTGTTTTGCTTGTCGGATTTCAGATGTCCCGTCTTCCAGTTCACTAATCCTATCTTCTGCCTCTTAAAGCCTGACATTGTAGGTTTCCATTGTTTTTTTCATCTCTTCTACTGTGCCTTTCATTTCCATAAACTCTGTGACTTTTTTTCAGACTTTTGATTTCTTCTTTTTGTTCATTCCTTGCCTTCTTTATATCCTCCCCCAATTCACTGATTTGATTTTTGATAAGGTTTTCCATGTCTGTTTGAACATTCTGAATTAATTGTTTCAACTCCTGTATCTCATTTGAATTGTTGGTTTGTTCCTTTGACTGGGCCATAGCTTCAATTTTCTTAGTATGAGTCATTATTTTTTGCTGGCATCTAGGCATTTTAATTACCTTAATTAGTTTATTCTGGAGATTGTTTTCACTTTTTTACCTAGGATTTTCTTGCTGGATGTCTTTGTTTTCTGTTCTTTGACATTCAGTTCAGCTTATTCTGGACCTCTAGCTTAGGTTTTGTTTAACAGATCAGAATTTTTCAGTTTTTGTTTTCTTGTTTCTTGCCCTGCCTGTATGGTACCTTTTTTTTTCCCCCTTAGGAGTGTCTGCTTAGTTATTATACACCCAAGCCAGGTTTTCCCAGACCAAACTGGCCTCCTGTCAGGAGGAAAGAGTCACCTGCATCAGTTTTCCCTGAGGGTGAGACCCAGCAGGTTGAAAGGCTTTCCTATGAAGCCTCCGGACTCTGTTTTTCCTATCCTGCCCTGTATGTGGCACTTATCTGCCTGCAGGTCCCACCAGCATAAGATGATGCAATACCTTTAACTTCAGTGGACTCTCCCTGTTGGGGGCGCGGTGGAGACAGAGGAGAGGTTGTGGTCTGGTTTTAATTGCTTCACTTTTCCAGACCCTGGGGGCTGAACTCCTTCAGGGAGGGAGGGGTTCCACCTGAGCTGGGCCCCACCCTTCTCCTGGGGAAGGCACAGGCTGCAGACAAACACTCAAACAAGCTTAATTCTGCCTATGCCTGGGGCAGTGGAGCCCAAGAAGCCCTGCAGCTGTATAAACAGCAGTTGAGCCATAGAAACACAGTCACCGAAACAAAAGAGAAAAATCCTTTTCAGAGCAGGACCCCCATTCCTTGGGTTTGCCAATCAAGCACTTAAGTTGATACGTTGCTCTGTGCATCTCCAGGTCCTATGTGTTCCTCCTTTCCTGCAGGGCCCAGACCTTTGAAATAAAAAAAACCCTCTGTTTTGTTTGTTTGTTTGTTTTCTTTTTCCATCAGCCCTGCCCCCTCTGTGCTGGGGCAAAAACCAGCAACCTCCACTTTTACTTGAGGTTCAGTTGAACTGGGGCCTATTTTTAGTAGTCAGAATTTGTTGATTAATTCCACTATTGAAGTTTTGTTGTGTTCAGCCCCAGCTCCTGGTAAACTCTCCTCCCTTTCCCCTCTGGGAAGCAGCCTGTGGGGGGAGGGGCGCTGGCCGCCCTAAGCGTTCTTACATTAGAACTCTTAGTCTGAGACTTTAAACAAGTCTCTTAAATATGTTCCAAGAGCAAAAGGAATCTATATAGAAAGAACTAAAGTAAATTAGGAATACATTGTTGGAACAAAATAAAGAGATAGAAATTATAAAAATAAAAAGAATAACCAAACAAAGTTCAAAGTATAATCATTGTAATTAAAATGGAAAAACTCAGAATCAGATAGATTCAACAGCAGACTTGGACAGGAAGAAGAAGGAATCAATGAACTTGAAGACAAACCCATTGAAATTATCCAGTATAAGAAACAGCTAGAAAAAAATAATGAAAAATGAACAGAGCCCGAGGGACTCATGGGGCACCTTCAAATGTGTCAATGTACACATCATTGAAGTTCCAGAAAGATGAGAGTGAGAAAGGGACAGAAAAAGTATTTGAAGACATAAAGGCCTAAAACTTCACGAATCTGAGGAAAGACACAGATATACACATCCAGGAATCTCAATGAACTCCATGCAGAATAGACTCCGAGGAATCTACACCAAGACACATTATAATAAAACTGTCAAACTCCAAAGACAAAGAGGATTTTGAAAGCAGCACCTGTCACATATAAGTGATCACCAGTAAGACTAACAGTGAGTTTCTCATCAAAAGTCAGGGAAGCTGGAAGACAGTGGGATGGCATATTTAAAGTCCTTAAAGAAAATGTCTGTCAACCAAGAATTCTATACCGGGCACAATTATATTTCAAAACTGAAGGAGAAATTATGACATTTACAGATAAACAAAAGCTGAAAGAGTTAATTACCAGAAGAACCGTCCAACAGGAAATGTTAAAGGGAGTCCTTTATGCTGTGATGAAAGGACACCAGACAGTAACTTGAAACCAAAAAAGAAATAAAGAACATTGGTAAAGGTACCTAAAAGGTAAATCTAAAAATCCTTTATTATTGTACTTTGGGTTTGTAACTGCTTCCATCCCCCCAAATGGTTGAACAAACAAAAGTGAAAAATAACATTTAGCATCTATGCTAATGGGCATACAATGTATAAAGATGCAATCTGAGAAAATAACAATATAAAGGGGGCAGGGATGAAGATATATAGGAATAGAGTTTACAAATTGAACTAGGTTGGTATTAGTCTAACTAAGTTGTTATTATTTAAGTGTTAATTGTAATTACAAAGGTAACCACTAAGAAAATAACTAAAAAAATGGAGAGAAAGAAAGAAGGAAATCAAAATGGTATACTACAAAAAAACAACTAAATACAAAAAAAAAGGCAGTAATGGAGTAACTGAGGAACAAATACCATACAAGACACATAGAAAATAAAGAGCTAAACGGTAGAAGGAAATCTTGCTTTCTAAAGTGAAAAGACAAGTTATAGAATAGGAGAAAATATGTGAAAATCACAAATCTGATTAGGGTTAAATATCCAAAATATATAAAGAATTCATATAACTCAATAACAAGAAGACAAACAATGCAATTTAAAAATGGGCCAAAAACTCATATGAGTGACAGACCCTTCCAACATGAAAAAGTAAGAATGGCCATAGCCCAAACACACCTAAAGTGAGGAATAGAAAGATCAAAGGTGCTGGTGGAGTTACACAGAGAAGATAGGATGTAACAAATGAATATGAATGCTAACTCATAAAATTGATGCCTCTTTTAGTCTCCAGTATCTTAAAGCAGCTAGAAGTAATAACCTAAAATTGTGGAATCAAAACATTTTCAAGCTCTGAAATATGCTCTACAACTAATTGTGGTGCTGTGCTTTGAAATTTATAGCTTTTTAGTGTATGTTATTTTTCACAAAAAAAAAGAGAAAGAAAACAGTTGATTGTGGTGATAGAAAACTATTTATTCCTTCTAGCCTTCTATATTCTGGAGCAGCTAGAAGGAGAAATCTCAGAGGATCGTAGGGTAGCCCATGACAAACTCTGAGATCTGTCCTGTAACTTCTTGTTGAAGAGTGCTTTGAAAACTATTGCTAAGTATTTCTTTGCTTTGTTTATATGTTATACTACACGATAAAAAAGTTTTTTTAAAAATGGGCCAAATATTTGAATAAACATTTCTCCAAGGAAAATATTCAAATGGCCAATAATTATGTGAAAAGATGCTCAACATCATGAGCCATTAGAGAAATGCAAATTAAAACTACAATGTAATACCACATCACACCTACGGGGTGGTTATTATTTAACATTCTGAAGAGAATGTGTATTGGTGAAGAGGCAGAGAAGCAGGAACCCTTGTATATTGCTGGTGAGGATCTAAAATTATGCAGCCACCGTGGAAAATAGTTCAGCAGTTCCTGAAAGTTAAACACGGGGCGTGCTATGGTGGCTCAGTGGCAGAGTTCTCGCCTGCCATGCCAGAGACCCAGGTTCGATTCCCAGTGCCTGCCCATGGAGGAAACAAAAGAAAGTTAAACACAGAAATATTGTGTGACTGGATAATTCCACTCACATGTCCCTGGTGGGGAGCAAGGAGCCTGGAGGACACAGGACCTGGTTCCTGCATGAGCAGGGGCCTAGGGTCTGATCAGAGCAGAAGTTCCAGCCCCGACCTCAGCCTACCCCACAGAGGCAGTCCCAGCCCTGGCAGTCCACCTCCTATGTCTCTTTACCTGTGTCACCTTCTCCAGCAGCCAGAGTTTGCCAGAAATGTCAGGAGCTACTACCCAGTGTAACCCTCAACAAATGAAGGCTGGGGTGACTCGAAAAGCACCCCAGCTTCTTGCCCCTTGGTGGGGAAATTCTGAAGCATGCCCCAAATAGCTTTGCAGAGGGTCCCGGTGGGACAGAGCTGCGGTCACCCAGCACTGCCTCTCTCTTTTGTGACTTTCCTCCCTTCTCCATCTCTCTTCCCCATTCTCCCCTGCACTTCCTGAAACAACCTCCCATTTACACCCAGTTTCTGGGTCTGCTTCTCAAGGAACCCAAACTAAGGCACTGAGCGAATGGACAGAAGTGAAGGATAGCTACAAGGAACTAGGAAATTGTCGTGGATTGCTCAGGGGTAAAGCAAACAGCTCCCAAGTCCTGGATGGACCAGCATCTCTACCATCATATGCCATTATGGGGCCACCCCTCAAATCCATCTACCAGAAAAAATAAAGTTCAACCTCATAGTTTCCATCTTATTGCTAATCTTGAATCTTCTATTAGTACTAGGCTGGTTATTCATTTGGTTTGGGGGCCAGCCATATAAAGAAAGGGCCACCCCCGGCCAACCTGGGGACAAGCGGGGCTCCCAGAGCTGGCCCTTGCTCCCCACACTAGTCCTTTCCTTGCTTCAAGCTCAAGAACACTCCTGCCATCTGTTAGCTCCAAGCTGAGTGCAAACTTCACGCCCGATGGGAGTTTTACACTTAAATCCCCTTAAAGAGGCTATTTAACCCACCAGCCTCTTTCCCGTCTGGGACCCCAGAGGAATTGGGAGTCATGGAGACCCAGTAATTCTATCTTCTCAGGAGCAAGTGGATCCCCAAGGCCTGCATGACTTGGAGTGCTTCTTATTTGTGTTTTAATGTTTTCAAACTCCTGAGTCTTTCCCCTGAGCTCTGAAGAGGCCTGAAGTCTTTCCACCCCACCTGCTGCCTCCCAACACAGAGCTCTGTCTGCATCCCTGCGGCCAGGGGAACGGCTACCCTCACACCCCCTCATCCACCGACAGGCCACTAAAGCCCAAACTCGAGGTGAGGATCAAAACAGGCCAGGCCAAGGCGCTGCCAAGCCCGACACAGAGGGCACAGGGGGCGCGCCCAGCAGAGAAACCCGATTCTCCTGGAAATGGCTGTTCGCCATGTCTGCAAGGCCAGCTCCAATAAAGCTGCTCCAGAAGGCCTCAAGAACCCCCACCATCCTCCATCTTTATGGAGGTGCCAATAAAAATCTTAGAACATCCAGCCTGTGAGTCCCTTGGCACTGCCTCGGGGCTGTAAACTGGGATATGAGCAGCTGGGGAGCGGGGAGGGAAGAGGTCTGCACTGGAGAAGGCCCACCAGCCACCAGCCTGCATGGGTCAGAGGATCTGGGAGCCGCTGCTAGGGAAAGGGCAGGCCAAGTTTCCCTGGATGGGGTGGGCGAGCCTGCCTGCTGGGCCCTGGGGCCTCTGCTGCAAGACCAGCCCAGAGCTGTAAGATCCATGGGAAAGAGTCACAACTGCCCAGCAACTACAAGTTCTTAAAGAAACTTGGGAGCAGCTGGGTCAGGAAAACTGCAGACCCTGTGGCAGTAAACTCAACTCCAAGGACCCCTTGGGGACCCAACTGTGTTCACTGACAGAGGGGGATAAAACATCGGCATGTTCGCATGTGTGCGTCCATGGATGTGTGTGCATCCGAGTCCACGAGTACTGGGCAAATACCAGTCCTGTCTGTGGGCATATGCATGAGTGTGTGGGGCATACACAGTGCACAGCATGTCATTGTGAGTACACGGGATAGCCAGATTTAACACATCAAGTGTGGGATACCCAGTTAAATTTGAATTTCAGACAAAACATGAATAAGGTTTTAATACGACTATGTTCCAAATATTGCATGGGACTTGCTTATATTAAGAAATATTTGTTGCTTATCTGAAATTTAAATTTAACCAGGCGTCCTATATTTTATCTGGCAACTCTATATGTGCATGAGTGCCCAAATTCAGTGTGGCACTTGACATTTTGAGATTATAGGACAGTCTTTGGTAAGGAGGTAAATATATATATATGTATGTTAGAATGATAGGCCTCAAAAGTTCTCTTAGTAGGTTGCTAGGTCAGACTCGCTCAGTAAGGGAAAGGCTATTTGTCTTGAACGGTGTGATTGTAACTTACATGGACTTAACAAGCAAATTTACCTCTCAGGGCTTGCAGAGAGAAAGAAGTAACAAATGGAAATGGCAGGGGAGGATCTTTCCTGCTACTCCCCCCAGTGAATGGAGTCACCCAAGTGAGTTTGGGTTTGGAGACTTGAATTGGAGGCTCCCTCCACCGTCTCAGCCCCCATCATCCCTCCCAATAGGAGGACCAGCCAGCCCAGGGCCCTCTACTGTTTAAAGACATACATTTTACTACCCTATGACTCTGAAATGTTAGCCAGCACCTTCATTTGTGGCTTACTACAGATATAGCAATCTGCATGGAGAGTGTACTAGTTTGCTAGCTGCCAGAATGCAACACACCAGAAATGGATTGGCTTTTAATAAAAGGGGATGTATGTCATTAAAAATGTGTAGTTCTTCAGAGGAAAGGCAGCTAACTTTCCACTGAGGTTCTTTCTTACGTGGGAAGGCACAGAATTATCTCTGCTGGCCTTCTCTCCAGGCCTCTGGGTTCCAAAAACGTTCACCAGGGTGATTCCTTTCTGCATTTCCAAAGGCCTGGGCTGAGCTGCTAGTGCTGAGATAAGCTATGCTGAGCTACTTGGGCTGTGCTACATTGAGCTCTCTCATTTAAGTGTCCAGCCAATTAAATCAAACATCATTCATTGCAATAGGTACACCTCCTACCTGACTGCAGATGTAATCAGGAACAGATGAGGTTCACATGCCATTGGTTCATGTCCACAGCACTAGAACTAGATACCTTCACTTGGCCAAATTGACACCTGAATCCAGCTACCACAGAGGGCAATGGAAATAACTGGTTTATACCTTCTCCTGGGCTCCAGATAAATTGAACATCTAACACAAAGTCTTTTTGCCCCTTTGGAAATGGTCTCAGCTTCAAACGTCCAAACACTATGAGTATCCCAAAGATAATGCATTCACACTCATCACTGCATTCCTGCCTAAAGTAGTAAGTGTTTCCAAACTCTTCTTTTACCTAGTGCTGGATGTAGAATGTGGAGAAAGGGGAGTCCTGGATCTGCTGGGGGTGAGAAGAGGATGTGTCCACCCAACTTGGCCCTAGAGATACTCCCATTGAAGAGTCTCAAGCTGGCAGTCTGTTGGTCAATTTGGGCTGGCCAGCAGCTTACTGTATTTTTTAAATGCTAGTGTTCAAATGCTTGTATGCACGGCATGCTCCCTTCAGTTTCACCGTGTACCTCCTACCACTGTGATCTTTGAATCAGCTGTTAACCCATGCATGCTACCCAGAGGAAAGGGGTGCCCACAGTACAGACGGGGTTGGAATGTGGGTCTCCCCACTCCCAGCCATGACACAGGTCTGTTCTCCTTTCCAGTGTGCAGACCCAGCTGTGGAGGAGTGAATCCCCTCATCCAGGGTACAGAGGCAGGACATGATGTCCCCAGCCATGTCAATTTGGGAAGACTTCTTAGCAAGTGAAGACCTGGGAAGATGCTACCCTCGGCTCTGATCAGGCAGAAACCATGTGTCATAATGACCCAGCTCTGTTCACAGGTCTTTACCTCTTTCCCTCATTTAAATTAATTCACTGCTTGGAATCCCAAGCCTCTGCAAATGGACCAGAACCCCTTTGTTCCAATGGGGATGTTTTTGGTATATAGGGAAATCATGAAAGCCAATTGTTAATTTTTCAGGAATTTTGTAATTACTAGAAACAATAAAAATGAAATTATACAAGCTTATGATTAAATAAATTATATTAAAAACATAGATAATAAATACTTGAAACTCATCACTTCTGTATTACCAGAGTTCTCCAGGGAAACAGAACCAACAGAAGATACACACAAATGTATCATGAGAATATTATGAGATTTATTATAGTAATTGGCTCCCATAACTGTGGGGATGAGCAAGTCTGAATTCCACAGAGCTGGCTGCAGGCTGGGAACTCCAATGAAGGTTTCGACGAGTTCCCTGGGAGAAGCTGGTTGGCTGAAGTAGAGATAGAAATTCTCCTTTCTGGCTGCCTGAAATCCTCAGTTCTTCCTTGAAGGCTTCAATGGATTGGATGAAACTTCCCTCATTGCTGAAGGCAGTCTCCTTTGTTGGTTGTAGACGTATATTATCAGCCATAGAGGTGACCAACTGACTGATGATTTAAATCCATGAAATATCCTCACAGTAACAATCAGGCCAGTGCTTATCCAAACTGGATGCTATGATCCAGCCAATTTGGCATGTGAACTTAACCATTACAATTTCCTAATTATTTTGCTATTTTTTACTATTCCCCATGCTCTTAAGGTTATTTACATCTATTATATCTGCATGGTGGTAATATTATGTAATAGGCTCTGTGAATCTCTTCCCTATTTCAAATTCAATAATGTCACTGACATAAATAGCTTGAAATCCATCATGGAAGGAGTATTTGCACCATAGAAATCAGCAAATGATTTATTGTTTCATTTTCTGTCTAGACTTTAGAAGGTAATAGAGAAAATTTAATATGCAGATTGTTAAAGGATAATTTGTAAAACAAAAAGGTCAAAATCATGACTCATACAGATATAAAATGGATTCAAGTCAAATATTTTTTTTAATTCATCAATTAAATGAACTCCTTACTGAGGAACAAGTAAGGGGTCATAACTTGTTCAGTGAGGATTTGTTTGCCTTACAGAGGTTTTTCTGTTTTCTACCTGACAAAATTCATTTGCTTAGTCCTGAAGAGGAATCATTTGCATAGCCATGCAAAGAAAACATTTTCATTTCTATCAATTTTCAAATTACAAATTTAACTTCTCTGCAGAGCTGTAAAATACCTTTGTCAAAGGCAAACAAAGGCATAGATAATCCCTGGAATGTCTAGAGTTCCATAAAAAGAATATCCAGTAATCCTCTTTTGCCCATTTAAAAATCATCCATAAGTTTTCCTAACAAGATCCAATTTGAAAGTGTGTTGCTCCAGAAACAAAAGGACAAATATTGTATGGTCTCACTAATATAAGCTCACTATAATGAACAAATTCTGAGGGTTAAATTCAAGAGCATAGGTTACCAGGAGATAGAAAGTGGACAGAAATTGGGCAATCAATGATTAAGGAGTATGGAATGTTCAATAAGATTCATTGTAAAGGTTCGGAAATGAATAGCACAATACTGTATGATGGTAGTACAATACCGTAAGTGTAATTCACGTAGCTGAGTGTGAGTATAGTTGAAAGAGGAAGGCTAGAGTTGTGCATGTTACCAGAAGGAAAGTGAGATGTAAAAACTGGGCCTGTATAACTTAGGGAAACCCAGAGTGGAAATGATGGTGTTTAATTGTACAAAAATAGGAGAGTTCTTACATGAATAGAACAAATGCACATCACTATTACAAGGTGCTAATAATAGGGCGGTATATGGGAAAAAACCCACAATTAATGTAAACTAAAGTCTATAGTTAACAGTAACATCGAAATATTTTTTCCATTAATTGTAACAAAAGCACTATATCAAAGTTAAATGTCAATAATAGAGGGATAAAAGGGGTATGAAAGTTTTTTCTTCGGAAGAAATGAGAATGTTCTCATATTAACTATAGTGGTGAATGCATAACCATGTGATTATACCAAAAGTCATGGATTGTACACTTAGGATAGATTGTATGGTATGTGAATAAAACTGTTTTTTAAAAAAGTGTGTTGCCGCTGTCACTGTCACATTGTAAATAGCACAGAAATTGAGAAAATATTCTTCCAAGATTTGAAAACTATTGTCCAATTCAGTAAAGAAGTTGTTTACATCATTGTGGGATAAGTGACATTTTGATGGGCATCTTTATTATTTCATTTTTGCCTTACTCACTAAATTAAATGAAAATGCCAATCAACATTCATGTCAGGACTGCAATCATTAGTCAAGGATGTAAGCGACTTCTTTGCTGCACTGGATAACAAACGTTTACTTGCTGTGGTCTGATTTTGTCAAATAATGCTTGAGTGGTGACCATAGGTTGGCTGCAGATTCAGCATACAGCAAAATTCAATGAAAACATTCTATGAGAACCAGTTAGCCATATGGAATTTATGATAAGGAGCATTATATTTTTATTATTGGTAAATTGTATGCCACAATCCCTTATACCAGTAAAACTTGCTGCAAACTATGTACATAATATGTCTGTATACATGTTTTCCTAGAGCCCCAGCTGTTAAAAATTTGCTGGCACAGCACTGACTGAGAGCCTTCACACCCCATCTAGACCATAGCATTTGATTTCTTTTTTTAAACTACAAAAGTAAGAATATTTTATATATCAGGAGCCAGCCCCCACATACATACACCCCTAAAAAATCATGAAACAATTATTTTCTCTTTACTCGGGATGTATTTCTGATCTATTCTGTTCTATTCTATTTGATTTTGTTCCTTAAGATATCTACTATCATATCCTAGCCTCTCACTGATTTCAGGAAGATCCCCACTTGCAGCTGAAAACCCCCTTACCTAAACTCACCTCTCCCCAGCCCTCTTCCATTCCTCTTCTCGCTCTCACCATCACATTTTTAAGTCCATCTCGGATGCTTTCCACATCAGCCTTCAGGCTGACTGCTGCTAGATTAGCTCTCTCTGATAAGCTCTCTCTGTTCAGGGTTCCAGCATTTTCTATGCAACCGTCCATCACAACACTTTTTTCACACTGCTACTATTTTATGATCACCTGTGTCTGGCCCTCCTGACTTAAACAACACAGAGATGGGGTTAGCTCATATTCATCTTTGTAGCTGCAGTGCTTGACGCAGTGTCTGCACAGAGAAGGCACCCAGGAGGGTCTGTGAATGAATGAATGAATGATTGAGCATATGAAGGAATGAAAATGACAGTGCACTACCTCTAATGGAAAAATAGTCTTTGGTTGAGTAATCACTTATTCAGCCTTGCAGAGACTCATAGGGAGCAGCTAGAATTATCATGCCCATTTTACAAGACACTAAGGAGCTGAGACACCTGCATGGAGAAATACAGGCAGCTTCACTCTTTGGCAATGCTGGCACTGGGAGAAGAAAGGGGGCGGGGTGGAGATGGGGGGCGGGTACAGCAATGATGATTATTATGCAGAAGGAACGGGCACATTTTTTCCACACTGGCTGAAACAGGACGCAAAGCTGAATGCTGATTTGTAGCTGTTGGAAATCAACATGCATCACTTGCAATGGAATTCTAGAAATATGTAGGGCCAAAAACCAACCAAACAAACAAACAAACGAAACCAAACACACGCACACATTTAGTTTCTTGGGCAATGGTAACAATCAAATCAGATGCTAATCCAAAACACATCTGTTATTTTAGCTTTTAATCCCAGCTGACAACTTTCTAGCCTGTTTGTTATATAAGCTGACTCGGCTCCAATTTTGGTATGAATTGTGTTAGATATGGTCACCTGGATTTTATTCATAATAAAATGCTATTATATACCAAGGTCTGACTATTGTCAGATTCTTTTTATATAATCTTTTGTAAATCTCACAATAACCCCATGAGGTAGTGATTGTTTATGGTGGTTTAGAGCTATGGACCCCAGAAAAACATGTTCTTAAACTTAATCCATTCCTGTGGATGTGAACCCATTGTAAATAGGAGATTTTGATGAGGTTACTTCAGTTAAGGAATGGCCCAGCCTAATCAAGATGGGTCTTAATCCTATCACTAGAGTCCCTTTTAAGCAGAAAATTCAGACAGATGGAGAGGAAGGCATGGGACCCGAGGAGCCAGGAGAGGCCCCATGTGCGTTGCCATGCGATAGAAGAGCTAAGGACCGAGAACCGCTGGCATTCAGCCCCAGCACACCGCAGTCTCCGGAGAGAAAGCATTGTCTTGCTAACATCTTGATTTTGGACTTTTCCGAGCCACGAAACCATAAGCGAATACATCTCTGTTGTTTAAGCCAACCCATTGCGTGGTGTTTTGTGTTAGGATTTGGGAAACTAAACACTGATATCATCCCCAGTTTAAGATGGGGAAACTGGATTGGAAGAAGTCCTTCAGTCAGCAAGTGGCCAAGTTAGAATTTGAATTCAGTGCTCCCAAACCAGCCTTCCTCCCACATTTATGTCTAGAGCTACACAAGGGCTGAAATATCAAAGGAGTCTGTAGCAAAGCATCCATGATCTGTTTGCCCCACCCCTGTACGCTCCACCTGTGGCTCCTGGCTGGTTACAGATGTGCAGGGTCAAGGGCATCCTGCCTCCCTGGGTGCTGTCAGGGAAAAAAAAAAATGCAGGCTTTGAGGGCAAACAGAGCTGGGTTCGAATCTTGACTTTACTATTTCCCAGTTATGTAGACTCTCCCCGAACCTCAGACTCCTTATTATGAAATGTGGGTAAGCATGAGGATTAGATGAGATAATGGGAGGTGGGGGGCTAGGCGACATCAATCCCTTCCTTACCCCATGCCCCGGGGAGGGCCCTGCCCAGCGAGTGTAGCCTGAACCCTGCAGAGGCCACTTTGTCCAGGGAGAGGAGGCTGCACACACCACAACCCAATGGCAACAGCACATCACAGCGATTACATGCGCTTTCACCTGCTCCACGCTGCATGGTTTTACCCCACTCTAATTCTCCAGGCAGGGAAGAGGTGGTTGTTCTCCTGTTGAGATGAGGAAAGAGGCTCAAGCTGAAGGACCATGCACAGCCTCTCCTCTCTTCCTGCTTCCCTAACCCTACATTCCTTGACCTCCTTCACGAATGTGCCGCTTCCATGTACCACCATGACTTACCTACTGCCATGACTTAACTGCATTTCAGAGGAAATTTTATTTCACTACCATAAATTGGAAACCAGCAGTGGCGGCCGTGAAAATGCTGTAGCTATAACAAATAATTGGATGAAAGTAAACCCAAGTTATTAAATTCCAGCTAGAAATGCAATTGTTTGTCCCTGGCTTTGAGGCTGGGGCCTGTTCTCTTGGTTAAAAAAGGGAGAGAAATGAAACTCAAAGAAACTTCTGGAGACTCTCTCTTTAATTTAACCAGAGACTTGAAAGCAAATTGAAAAGGAAGAATTATTTAGTTTTAGTGGTCTGCTGCTATTTAATGGCTCAGTCCCTGTGCCATCAAAATCACCCCTGAGCTACTAAAATCACCCCATTTGGGGAAAACCTTGATAGACACGATCCCACTTAGCTCTCCAAGGGGTGCTGTGTCTTCCCCAGTGTCACACAGCAAGAAAACTAAGAAGCAGTGGCCTTTGACTCCTCGGCCAAGCTATTCCGCGGCACCACGGGGTCCGGAAATGCTCAGGGAAGGATGTGAAGGGCTTCCCTTACTGTGAACTACTGAGTTAAGCATATATAAAATATTCCGTAGTAGATTGTTCTAGAAATGGGGCGATTGAAAGCACTGGCAGTGGCCCCCTTCCAGAACGGAGATGCCCCACAGCCCCCATGTCACATAGTGAATCATGTCCCCTAAAAAGACAGGTTCAAGTCCTGACTGCCTTCCTGTGAATGTGACCTTGCTCCCCCATGGGGCAGGACTGAACAAGGAAGAGAGGCTGGAAAAGTTGGGTGACTGCTCTGGAGGACAGCAGGTGAGTGGTTGAGCGGGAATCCTCTCTTGCCGGGAATTGGAACTCAGCTGGCCCAGCTTCCCCACACACAGCGGTAACTTGACTTCCTATCTTGAATGCTGTGAGCCCCTTGTAACAAGAAAAGAGCTAAAAGGCTACACTTACAGGATGTGCTCTTGACCCAGGCATATGCTAAGACCTGTCTGGCTGGTTGAGCCCTTGCAATGACCCCACATGGCAGGTACTTTCATAACTCCATTGCCTGGATGAGGAAACAATTATGTACCTTGACCTGGTCCCAAAGCTAGGAGAGGGGCAAGGCAGGGCTAATCCCTGGTCCCTCTGCCCTGAGCTAGAGTAGCCCTTCTCTTCATTTATGCCCAGATGGACATGGCCAGAGAGTGGAAAGAGAGATGGAGATGGTCAGGGTCAGG
Organism: Tamandua tetradactyla; assembly: GCF_023851605.1. Classification (NCBI taxonomy): domain Eukaryota; kingdom Metazoa; phylum Chordata; class Mammalia; order Pilosa; family Myrmecophagidae; genus Tamandua; species Tamandua tetradactyla. The sequence continues at coordinate 56,467,403 of NC_135338.1, read as the reverse complement.
AGAGGCACCCAGTGGGAGACGCTGCAAGCCCAGAGGAGGTCATTCGCGGTCACTGGACCCCTCATCTTCTATCCCCCTCTCCTTCCAAACTTAGCAACCCACCGCTTCACTGCAGATGAACTGATGCTTCCTGGCCATCCTCTTTGCACAGCATGGTGACTGTGAAAATCAGAGCTCATTCCCAGGCCACCCTGGTGAGGAAAATGTCCAGCCCCTTAACGTGAGGACCACATTTGCTTGTTTCATTAAACACCAGAGAGGAAGGACCCAAGGCTGCTTTCAACCGGTCACCCCAACATCAAAGTGAGCAGATGATGACCCGTCTCTGTCCTCACCTTCACCAGACATGCCCAGGAACTGAAGGGGCCCAGCATTTTGCTTAGGAATCTTCCCGGGTGGGTGTTGGCTGCCCCAGAGTTCCTCTGCATGCTGCATGCCCAAACTGACCCCTGCTCTGCAGCAAACTCCCAGATCCTGGCTGAAAGGGAGACGAGCAAAGCAGCGAGAGGAACGCCTCCCGGCAGCGCGTGAGTCACATCTCCCACAGAGACACGTCTGAGTCCCAGTCCCAGGTCCCGTGCACGGGAACTCATCGAAGAGGCTCTTTGAAATGTGATTAGTTAAGATGAGGCCACGCTGAATCAGAGTGGGTCGCAATCCAACATGATGGGAGTCCTTAAAGCCAAGGAAATTTGGACCCGGTCAGGAGGAGGAGACAGACGGGAGACAGATGGCCGCGGGACAGAGGCAGAGACGGAGTTTCGGGTTTCCCGCGAGCCGCCACCAGAACACCCCACACGTCGAGAAAGCACATCCTGCCGACACCTTGATTTTTGGCTTTCTAGACTCCAGAGCTGTGGGACAGTAAATCCCCGCAGTTTAAGCCAACGGTTCGCAGTGTGTGCTACAGCAGCCGCGGCAGGCCAGGCCGGGCCCTCTCTGTGAGTGAGGTCTGTTCGCGTGTAAAGCACACTCACGTGCACAGCACCGCCGGGACGGACCGACGGCAGATGCGCTGTTCTTTCCACTGCAGAGAGCCACTGTTTGCATGCCTGGAGCCAGGGCTTCGGGGGCATGCTTCAGAGGACAGCTCAGCTAATGCCTGCAGGTTTCTCTCTACCTCCCCAGAGGAAAGATGGTTAAGTTAGTGAAATTCCAGAATGAACCTGATTGAACCAAGAAAGGCACTCCCTGGCAGGATGCGGAAAGGGGACATCCAGGAAGGGGCGGAGCCTCTGGAGCCACTTTTGTGAGCAGCTCCTTAGCCAGAAGGATCTGTGGAGCTGGACGCTCAGGTGCCAGCCAGGCTGGGCAGCTCCTGCGTTGGTGCCAGCGCTGCCAGTGCCCCCACACTGTGCACTCTCCAGTAGGGGGTGGCATTACCTTCGCACAGCAGAGTGCAAACTCTTGCTGCTCTCAGAGATACCCCTGCTGCAGGCCCTGTCCCCAGAGTGGATTCCTGCCCTGCCCTGGGCTCAGACAGCTGGCCGTTGGCAGGCCACCTGGGACCCCTGCCTGACAGTCACTTCCTACATCCTTAGGGAGAGAGCAGCAGTCACTGGGACAGCTGTCATTCACTGGGCACCAACTATGTGCCAGATTGAACCAAGCAACCTCACCAAAACCTCATGGAGCCCTCCTCTGTAGGTGTAAGTATGCCCATTTTACAGGTGTAAAAGGTGAGGCTCAAAGCAGTTAAGCCTCTTGCTCAAGGCCACACTGTCACTAAGCATCTTAGCTGGGGTTCTCTGCATCCCAGGTCACTCTTTCTGCCCTGTGGCACAGTTTCAGTTCCTGTCATCCCCTGGGAACCAGGGTTTCTGGGGCTGGTCAGCACAGGTAATGACCATCAAATGCACCCCCAAGCGGGGTCGCCCAGCTTCTGCAGCCCGGTGGGAAGAGACCTGGTCCAAAGTCACAGTGTGACCTTGGGTGAATCATTCCTTGTCTCTGGCTGAACCAAAAATTCCTCATCTCCCAGGTTGTCAGGAGGCCAGGGCAGATGATGTCAGGTAGCACCAAGAAAGATAAGAGCCGGGGACATCCAGAAGGCTTCCTGGAGGCAGTGATGCCTCCTCTTGGACCTTGGGACTCAGTAAGTTCTGGCCCAGAGAACGTGCTGGGTAGGTGCTTTCAGAATTTTTGATGGTTTCTTGTGTAATTGTTTCTAATCTGAAGATTAAACTCCTGTGAGTGGGGCCACCACACACACACACACACACACGCACACACAGTGCCCAGCAGCAGAGGGCTTTTGACTGCACAGTAGGTATTTTTTTCCTCCTTACCTGCTCTAATATGCAAAGAATCTAAGGTCATCGAGCTCCCCAGGGGACATTCTTAGTTCTAATAACTTGGCTCAGGTCGGGGGCAGGGAGGCAGAGGCCAGGATGCTGCTCTCCTCCAATGCACAGGGCAGCCACACCGCAAAGAACTGTCAGTCATGCTAAAGGGAGAGGCCCTGCCCCAGGCCGGCCCCTCTGCCTCCTGATGTCCTCCAGGTGGGGAAATCAAGCTCCTGCTGCTGAGAGGCCCGTACATGGCATGGTCCTGAGGCTCCAGTCCCTGGGTGACCCACAAAACAGCAATGCCAAAGCCAGGAGCTGCCATCCACTGAGATGAGCCCGTGGGCCTGGCCCTGTGTTTGTACTGGGCATGTGTCATCCCATTTAATCCTATAGCAAGCATGTGAAGTAGGTACTGTTATAAACCCAGGCACGGAGAGGTTAGATGGCCTGCCCAGGAAACAGAGCAAGGATTTGAGCCTGGGACTGTCCCACATTCTTTTCATTACACAGCCCCACCTCCCACAGAGTTCCTTTTGAAAACATGGGTAACCTTGTTTTCCCAAGCAAACAATTATCCTTCTGTGATCTCCAATCTTTTGCTCTCATGGTAATAATGATTGCACTCCTGTTCATTCAGGCTTTTCTTGACCTTCTCATTCCCAGCGGCCTTTGGACGAAATGTGAGGCCTCCCAACCCCAGTTTCCCCACCTGGACAAAGGGATTTCAAAGCCTCGTACAAGGCTGCTGGAACCGTGGCCTGAGACCCTGGTCCACTGCCTTCCCCTCCCCACAGCAGATGCTCCCACCTGTGTGGTGCCTTCCCCAGACCCAGGACGAGCCCGGGTCTGTGCTTACCCCCCGCCCCTCCTTGCCTTTGCAGCAACGGTCCTATTGGGGGTGGCTGGGCAAGAATTTTCCAGGGCCAGAGCTAGGGAGGCTTTGCATACTTGTGTGGGCGGCCAAGCAACAGCCCCGACGTGAGCCCCTGAACAAAGAGGCCTCACAGGGCCTCCATCTTGCAACCCTCCTCTGGGGCTGCTGCCACCCACTCAATGGAGAGCCTGTGGCAGGGCTGAGCCCACCACATTGTGCACTGTCCCCGGCCAGAGGGCAGCCACTGTCAGAGGGTCCTGCGGCTGATGAGGTTGTACAGGGGGACATGGTGGAGAGCGAGTGGGGGCACAAGAGGGCTCAGGGCACACAACCTCAGCGACACTATGATTTGTCTTAAGGCCAGGGCCTGGGGAACTGACAAGATGAAAGCCTTCCTGGGCACCGCTCTGCCCTTGGACAAGGCATCTTTGCCTGGACTGACCATTCTCCTACCTCCTCAGGCAACCCAGCCCAGCTCAGAGGTGGAACGAACCCCCAGCAAGAGCCAAATGTTCGTTTTTCACTGAACTGGAACAAGACTTGCATGCTTTTCTGAAATCGTTCATTTGGAACTTGTGTGCATTTGTTTATTCATCTACTAAGCCCTGACCACTGCCACGTGGGCCAGGCACGGGTCTGGGTGCTGGAGCTATGTGGAGGGTAAGATGTCAGGTCTGACCTCAAGGGGTCACAGACATGTAAACAAATATGAAGGAATGTTCGAGATATATTGGCCATCTCCATGACCTTAGCGCAGAGCACAGGCCTGGGAGATCTGTGCACAAAGTGGGCTTCCTAAATCTTTGTTCAGTGGAGATGGGGTGGGGGAGTAGAAAAGGGAGGGGTACTCTAATAAAGTGTGATGGGTTGCTGTAGGGACAGCCAGGTGAGGATGCTAATCCTCTCAACAGCCTGAATCAGAGGCAAATCTGGATCTCACTGACTCAAACTGCCTGTTTCTAAAAGGAAGGAAATGAAGTAATACAAGAATGAAAGGTGTAGTTGAGTTTTCAAAGAACCAGAGGGCATCCTGAGACAATTGCCTGGTTGTCCATTAATAGATCCATTCACTTATTACATCATACTTGCATTCAATCAATATTTATTGAGCACCTGCCTCAAGCCAGAATCTGTAGTGTCTAACCCCACCAGCTCTTCCATAGCAATGTAAAAGTGTTCCCTAGAGGGGCTCGTTCAGGCACAGGGACCCATAAACCTGGGTTCAAATCTCTGTTTTCACTTACTAGCCAGTGATATGCACAAGAAATTTAATTTCTCTGATCTTAAATCCTTGCTTGGAATGGCACCTGCCTTACACGGTTTTAGAGACAGAAATATATAGACAGGTCCTGACATGTATCAGGCTTCATACATGGGGCTGTCAATACCTGAATCTTTTATATGTGTACTGGTCTTTACAGCTCACAAAACCCCTTTGCTTTCAATGTTTCACTTTGGTTTTCACAATAACCCTGAAGGTTTAGCAGGACAGGTCTATTTGTTAGTCACTTTACAGAAGAGAAAATTGAGGCTCAGAGAGGTGAAGCAACTTACGAAGGGCACACAGAGCTCAGGGTCAAAACTGATGTGGAATCCCAGAGCTTAGAACTAAAAGTGTGAGGATCGATGTGATGCTGTTGTCAAAACTTCCTAATGCTGTCAGGAGACTCTTGAGGACTGATATTTCCAAAATAATCAGTCCCATTCAAGCTATGGGAGAGGAGACTCTGCATCAAAAACTGAGTAGCCACCACCTATTTTGTGTGTGTTTATGGCCCAAGGGATGTTTCCAGAGGAGCAGCTGGTGAGGCAGGTCCTATTTACCAAAGATGCCCCCAACAGTATCTCCCATCCCAAGTGCTCTTCTGCTTGTGTGACTTTCCTGCCAGCCTGCTAAGAG